>NC_143139.1:39210500-40588500 GCF_059928025.1 Delphinapterus leucas
TGAAGTGGAGGAGAGAGAATGGGAAGAGAGGAAACACAAACACAATTTATAAGTCTCAGTCTGCATGATTTTGCTGTTCTCTCCTGAGCATTATTTCGTTTAATGCTCAAAGCACCCTCTGAAGTATGTAACTATTATCTTGATAGTTAAGGAACCCTGAGAGATTAGCCCAAGGTTACAGAGAAATGCAGAGTCATGCCCTGAACCCAGGTTATCTGGCTCGAAGCCTAATGTACTTCACAGCTCTGTATTTCTGGTAGAGTCAGACATTACATGCTAAAAATCGTCCAATTGATAATAATAATGCCAACATGAAGACTCTTCTAATCTATCGGTCTCTTATGGACATGAATGTGGCAGTGGATTTTAGTTTGTGTATTTGTACCACTTGTTTTACTGCATATTGCTAACCTTTTATGTTCTAACACCATCACTTGTTTCTTTCCTGTCCTTTCTTTTTTTTTTTTTCTTACATACACGTTATTTGAATAAATTATCTCGTAGAAAGATAAAGTCTGCCAATGCTATGTACCTCACCCCGGACCCAATCCTCTCCCCAGAGAAATCGGTTATCAATTTGGGGTGTAACCAACTGTTTATATGTGTGTTTGCATAGATGTGTGTGTTTGTATTATACTGTTTTGTATCTTTCCAAAACATAAATGGTACCATTGTTGTACTTTTTACTCTGCAACTTGCTTTTCTTTCTTTCTTTTTTTAACTTACTATGCCTTGTGGAGATCTTTTCACGGCAGTACATTGAAATCTAATTCATTCTTTTTAATTGTTACATCACTTAGCCTTCCATGCACTCTCACTTTTACTGTTTCCTCTCTACGTTGCCTCTGCTTTTGCTTTTTTTTTTTGCGGTACACGGGCCTCTCACTGTTGTGGCCTCTCCCGTTGCGGAGCACAGGCTCCGGACGCGCAGGCCCAGCAGCCATGGCTCACAGGCCCAGCCGCTCCGCGGCACGCGGGATCCTCCCGGACTGGGGCACGAACCCGCGTCCCCTGCATCAGCAGGCGGACTCCCAACCACTGCGCCACCAGGGAAGCCCGCCTCTGCTTTTGAAATGGCTTAGTGGCATGGCAAGTCAACATTTAATCATATTTGTATGTAGAGACAAGCATAAGCTTTATGACTCACTGGAGTGTTAATAAGTAAGAAAGAAAGGAAACATAGGAAGTGCGTACCAACGCTGAGCTAAGAGGCCTAGGGTAGGCACAGTGTTAGAAGATTTGTTGCCTCTCAGCTTCTGAATTTTAGCATTTACTTTTTTAAAAGACCCACCCATTCTCCAGAAATCTGTTCCTTATATATAAGAGATAACAGTAACATACTAGACAGCATACTGTGAGGACTAAATGAGATAACATATAGGAAAGAACATCAAAACCATGCAAACTGAAATGTGTATGTTATGAACTGTGTTTTCTTACTATCTTCCCTCTTTCCCTCCCACTTCACAACATTATGTTGTGAGGCGATCCCCCAAAGAAGGGCAGTTAGTAAATGGAACTATGAATGTCATTATTAGATATTCTGGAGCAGGGATGTACCTAAAAGCATGCACCTTGGAGACTGATCTCTGGATTCAAGTCCTGATGTGGTTATTTATTAGTTGTGTGACTTGGGTAATATCTTGTCATATGTAAAATAAGAGTAGTAATCATAGTAAACTTAGCCTGTGAGATTGTGGTGAGGTCTAAATGAGATAATGTGTATAAAGTATACAGTTTCTGGCATACAGGGAAGTCAGCTGCTGTCATCATTATCAGAGAAGTTGCAATATCCCCACTGCCATTTTCTGTCTACAGAGTATCACTATCCATTTTCTTCAGATGTGACAACAAAGACAGGCCTGATCTCAGGATTAAAGCACAGCCATTGTTCCTTTTATATATATATATATATATATATATATATATATATATATATATATTTTTAAGCAAGTATTCCCTGAGCACCTACTGCATGTCTAATGCCCTGCTGGGTATGGTGTGAAGCATAAGGGAAGTGCAAGACAGGGCTCTTGCCCTCAAAGTTCTTGTTAGTTATTAAACCGAAGTACCTTAATGTATGAGGTTAACACTGGAAAGAACTTTGAACCTGTCAGATGAAAGGCATTCTGTAATATGCTCTCCGGGTAACAGATAATAACATAAACACAGGGTAGTATTATGACTATACATGCCCAGTGCTATTTTGTCAAAATTTTCTGTTAATGACAAAGGTATATATCCTTTAACACCTGCTTATTCGTTTCTTGTCTAGCCTCAGAATCATTTTAGAAGCTTACCTGTAGGACGTGAGCCATCAGATCATACACTTATGCTGGGTGGTTTCCTGGCTGGGGGTTGCTCTCACTTCCTCTTGAAAGTGCTGGAAAGAGTGAGGTCCCCAGGAGCTGGTAGAGAAGAGCTGCTCTCCACAGGGCCCAAGGCTTGGCTGAGTACAAATGTGCAGATGTTGCGTTACTCTGGACAACATAGCTGATATTAAGTGGGCAGATAAAATCCCCAAAGAGTCAGAATTGTCTTAAAGAGCCTGAGGATGCCACTTGAAGGGACTGAAGGGACTTTGTTTTGGGGGGTGAATTCCCAGGAAATGAACCTATAGTATTTCCAAAATGTCAGCCTAGTCTTTAGCCCAGTAAGCTTTCTCTGACCAACAGAGCCCATTTTCTGTTGTGTGTGCAAACCCATTCCAGCCAGCCCAAATTGAAATTCCAACTGGATATAAAAGGTCACCCCAGCTGTCAAGCACAGAAGCCACGTGTGGCTTTTGGTTTAAGAATCAGTCCGGGGAGCAGATGCTCTGAGTGCTTGGGGAGCGGCAGGCCTATTCCTGACACAAGAACAAATACCCTTTGTCTTGATTCCACACGTAAGTCAGGGATAGAAATTTTGAATGTGTTTACCTTTAAAGGAGCTAGAGTAAATCATTCTTATGAGGAAAAAATCACTTGTAGTGTAAAAAAGTGTGGTTTCTCAGAGAGCCATTTTACTGCCGAAGGGATTTCCTAGCAGACAAAAGAGTATGCTCATTAAATCATATACCTCTGCGAGGAAGAGATTCTTAAGAGTAAAGGTGCAGGACATCTATTATTAGGTTAAGAAGGATTCAAAACACTGTCTCTACCACCCCTTTTTGAAGGTGATCTTTTTATTTTTATTTGATAAAGAGAGGCACCTTTCTGAAATTTTTGCCTAGAAACCCAGAATAAAACTTACAGCATGTTAGAATTCTAAAAACAGTTTGACTGTGCATTTCACAGTCAGAGTTCAGGGCTCCAAAATATGCTGTCCACATCTTTATTGGGAATTAACTTCTTTCGCCCTCCTCTGAGAGATGTGAGCAGCTGTTGTATTAGACTTGAGAGAGAGCCCATTTTCCAAGGAAGAACAAAGAGAAAGCGGGCACCCCTCCCCCTCGGAAAAGCCACTTTGCTTTGTCTGAGCCTCTGAGCACTGCAGCAGGGGAGGTTCAGAGCTGCGTCCCTGCCGATTAGTTTAATAACACTTGGTTCAGTAGTCCTGGGGATGTGGGGAGATGTGTGCTTGCCTGCACAGCATTAATGTTATCAGCTGCCCTGTTCATGTGTCCTCTCCCGGGAGGACACTTTTATAACACAGTAACACTTAGGGAGACATTCCCCTCCTTTACTTCTGTTTCTCTGCAGATAAACAAATGTCAGGTATGTCTTGGATCCTGTCCCTAACTCAGTCAAGTTACTGTGTATCCATTACTCTTTGTCCTCCAAACACTGAGCTCTCAGTGTTCATCTGATTGGGTCCAGATTGTGAAGGCTAGAGTAGTCGTGAACAGGACTTGGGGGCCCAACTTTCCTTCTCCAGGACCCTCAAGAAGCTTCTCTTCCAGTTGGGTTCCTAATTTCTGGTGCTGCTGCTCAAAGGAGATGGCATGCTTTGAACTAGAGCCTATAATTAATGCCTACAGCTATGCCTTGATGGGAGACTGGAATTTTCATGTCAGAGAACAGGGACCTGATAAACAGCATGACTAGTCCAAATGAAACGGTCCACCCTTGGGCCTTCACTACCTTACAAGAAGAAAAATGGAAATGTACAATTCTTCTGCTTAAGGCACTGAATCTCTGCAAGTGGAAGGAACAAGAAGGTTATTAGCGCATCATTCTGGGGAACGTGAGGGACAGGGCTCTGTAGGAGAAAGCATCAGCTTAATGAAGGGCAACATAAAGCTCTACACCGCATAAAAAGGGGGAAGCTGCGCTTTGGCATCATCTTGCAGGTTTCAGTTCCCAGCAATCACGCTGGCTCAAGAGCAGAAGCACAACCGT
The DNA here is from genome assembly GCF_059928025.1 of Delphinapterus leucas. NCBI lineage: Eukaryota > Metazoa > Chordata > Mammalia > Artiodactyla > Monodontidae > Delphinapterus > Delphinapterus leucas. The sequence goes on from NC_143139.1 coordinate 39,214,823, forward strand.
CATCTTCTTTCTGTGGGATTCAGCCATAGGTGGAGAAAGGTGGTACCACAATTCTCTCCCAGTGGATGATGATGACGTTTTCTAGGCAGATGAGTGCGGAGGCTCCTGTCAAATGAGTGAAGAGAAAAAGGAAGTGGGAAGAGGAGGAGGGACTCTAGAAATGGAACTGCAACAACCCTGGAATAAAAATGAGGGGCCATAATAAGAAATGATAAGCACAATCACCTTGAAATTCAACCCTCTGCCCTTTTTTTCCCAACTTGCTTCTGATAACCTCTTTTACTATTTTGTAAATAACTTAAAGCAGGATGGGAAAAATGAAAGAGAGCCCCTAACAGGTTCTATTTTTCACTCTCCTTTATGATTGCTTTAAATAACAATTATACCATAAAAATCAAATCCACCCTTTTTAGCTTTAGGAAGGTATTAACAACAGCTAAGCCCTTTGAAACACTGTATCCCCAAACCACGACGGGCCTCTAAGGTGACTCTTCTCGACAGAAAGACTACTCTGGTTGTGCCCATTACATTCAGTTTTGTTGGGTAAAGGGCATAACGTGCAGCATCTTGAGTGCAAACGTGTTTGAAATGTCTGTCGGGAGCAAGTGTCGGGGGAGCCATGCCGCAGCCTCCGACGAGATCCGCGCTTTCTCCCTTTTGACCAGCAGGCGGCGCTGTTTTCCGGGCGCCCAAGGCCGCCGCCCCGCCCGCCTCTAAGGTCACTTCCGCTGCGGCCCCGCGAGGCTATGCCCTGCCACGCCTTGCTGGTCTTTTTCGAGCCAGTCTTTCTTCACCCAGCGCTGCCTACTGATGTTTGTGAACCACTGTGCTCTTGTGACAGTTTATGCTACTTGAAAACTTGCTTCTTGAGTCCTTTGAGACAGTGGAAATTCTTTAAAAAAACATGTATTTGGGATTGCGTAATCACTGATTTTTTTTTTAAACGTCTCAAATACATTTCAACTTGGCTAAGTAAAAAGAGCTTCTGACCCGACAAAGAAAGCAATATATGTTGGAAATTGGAGTGGTTAAAAAAACAAATTCCCCTTCCTGTTTATTCCAGACTCTTGCAGGTTTAGAGAGAGGGTCGCGAAAATTCAGCTGCGGCGCCATCTGCTGGAAGCGCCGCGACGCTGCAAGACCGTGCCGGGGAAGGAGAAAACGGGTTGCAGGTGAAGGTGTGGCCTTTTGCCCAGGAAAGCCTCCGCCACCAAGGTAGCATTTACATGCAGTCCCCTTATCTAAAAAGAGACTAAAATGACCCTACAAGAAAATGGCCTCGGTTTTGAGGAGCCTTCCGGCCTAAATGAACTGACATATGTTATATGGGTGTTCTCAGGAAAACCTGGGGCTTTAGGAGAAGAGGAGGCTTAACTCATTTCATTACTCCCGCACGATTCTCAGGTGCAAAGCTGAAAACTAAAACTCTATTTTCCACCAGTGCACACATAGAAGTATCAGGCATAGAAGTCACAATGTATTTGTTCTCTTGAATGGAACCGATTTTGCTGAATGGAAGGAAATTTAAAAGCTGAAGGGGGTGACAGAAATAAAATTAATCTGGGAGTGGGGAGGTGTTAAAATGTGGCCTTGGCCGTGGTTTGATATAAGGTCACTAAACCCTGCTACCATTTTCCAGACTCTTAAGTCAGTTCTGATTTACTTGATGATTTTTCTGTTTAGGAGGCTTCAGGCTCTTTCCACACAAGGGTCTAAACCCGTTTGCAAACACATTTATATTCATACTTCAAAACAAATCTCAATTCACCATTGCTGGAAACTTTGTTAAAGGCCATAATTAGAAAACTCATGGGGAACTGGAAGAAAGCAAGCTTTAGAGCAGAATTACAGTTGGCCCACCCATCTGGAAAAATATGGTATCACGACAGGAAACATTTGTAATGGAAAAATGTTATCAAACTGACCCTCCAGAGCTTGATAATAACATTCTAACAAAAATGAGTTTTTGTTTTCTGGGACGAGCTTGTAATGGTTTTCCTGAAAAAGATGAAGTAGATTTACCAACAATATAACCTTTTGGAACCTAACTGGTTATGTAGTTCTTCGGGTCCATGTCATGTGACTTCCATATACAGTCAGTGTTTTATAAAGACATCCTTTGGTGCTTCGATAACTAAGCCCTCATGGATGAGACCTACCTGATTCTACTGCCACAGTGAATACTTTTATAGAGAAAATGTTAACCCTCCATATGGATGCTTGAAGAAAATAAACTAGGAAAACAGGATGAGAAATAAGAATCCATTGTGATGATGCATGGATGGACTGTATCAGAGAACTAGAAGATTGAGTATATTTTCTATTTTGAATGAGCAAAGAGTTATTGGTTACCAAATTGTTACCAGTAGAGAAAATATTTTTTAATTTATTTATTTTTGGCTGCATTGGGTCTTCGTTGCTGCACAGGCTTTCTCTTTGTTGCAGTGTGTGGGCTTCTCATTGCAGTGGCTTCTTTTGTTGCAGAGCACAGGCTCTAGGCGTGCAGGCTTCGGTAGTTGTGACACACAGGCTCAGTAGTTGTGGCATGCAGGCACAGTAGCTGTGGTGCATGGGCTTAGTTGTTCCGCGGCATGTGGGATCTTCCCGGACGAGGGATGGAACCCTGCATTGGCAGGCAGATTCTTAACCACTGCGCCACCAGGGTAGCCCAAGTAGAGGAAATATTTGATGGCTGATGCCACATCTATCATACCTCTCTTCTACCAATGTGTTTGTGAGGAGTGTCTTTCATAGAAATAAATAGCTTGATAACAAATCAGCAGTGTGAGTGGTGGCATGCAGTGGAATTGAGCATCCCTTGGTGAAGGTATTTTCAGGGTCTCTGGTTTAGGACAGTGCAGGAGGGGATCAGAGGTGGAGCAGTGAGAGCCAGATAACTTAAGCCCTCGTGATCTCTTCAAAATTCAGAAACTGAATTTTTCTCTTCTATGGTTCTTATTGTTTCATTAGCTTATTTGTTTAGAGGGTGCCTGCACCCTCAGAACAGAGCCCCATGTACAAACTTCCTGTGACTTTCTTCACAGATGTCTCAAGAGTATTCACTGAGCACTATTTCTGGTGAACCCAATATAAAAAGTCTACACATTCCCCCAGCAATTGAGCTTGGGGTTCAAATATTTTGTGTTTGGCAAAACGCAAGGGAAATTTTTTCTAGAGATGAACTCTCCCTTGACTTTCAGCCTGTTCTAAATTGGGCTTTAGAGAGAAATGTGACCATTCTTTCAAAAACATGAAACAGATTGAACTTGGTAGAAGTTTCTATCTGGACCCTAGAATTAGGTAAATGTGTCTCTCACGGTCAAAATCCTGACTTCACAGAGGACTCGCCTTAACAATGTCAATTCAACTCACTTTTGTTCTCTCAGCACCAGTCAGTCCTCTTCTCCTCACTCCCTGCAAAATGTCAAGCTAACTCTTGCTCCTCAGTGGGTCTTGGCTTTCTGGACACTTCCTCCAAGACTTCCTTGATCTTTCCAGGTGAAGGGAGGGTGTCTCTGCTGAGTTCCCAACACGTTGTGGTTCCCCATCATAGCTCTGTCATACCATATTCCATTGCTTATCTGTCTCCCATACTAGACTCTTAAATCCTGTGAAGACATGCTAAGGCTATTATTATGTTCATTTAGCATCCTCAGTGCCTAATTAGTGCTTCAGTCCAAGCAGATATCAAGTTTTCAACATACAGAGATGGGAAGAAAGGGTATTTCTGATGGAGGAAATGACATGAGCACACACACAGGTATAGACTTGGAAGAATGCCCAGGAGCATGAGTATGGTTTGGCTGAAGCCTGTAAGGGACTGACAGGAGATAAGATGGGAAAGAGTCTGGGGTGGTTATGAATATTGTGAATGTTAGTTTAAGGCCGTGGTCATCAGAAGTTGAAATAGTTGCAAATGGTGACATTTTTGGTGTATTGTATATCGGATGAGTACTTTGCATATATTTTCATTAACAAGGCGGAGGCACAGATCTAGCCCATTTCACTTAAGGAAAATATCACTGAATTGGCAAAACTGGTGTACATGGTCAAACTGGGCAGGTAAATAGAATTATTTTCTATCAGAAAAAGGTTAGCTCCATTTTTAAATTAAAAACACCATATAACGGGACTTCCCTGGTGGTCCAGTGGTTAAGAATCCGCCTACCAATGCAGGGGACATGGGTTCAATCCCTGTTTGGGGAACTAAGATCCCACATGCCGCGGGGCAACTAAGCCTGCAAGCCACAACTACTGAGCCCATGTGCTGCAACTATTGAGGCTGCATGCTCTAGAGCCCGAGCGCCACAACTAGAGACAAGCCTGTGCACTGCAACAAAAGATTCCGCATGCCTCAACGAAGAACCCACGTGCCGCAGCTAAGACCCGACACAGCCAAATAAATAAATAAATATTTTAAAAATTAAAAAAAAAAAAAGAACCCAGTGTATTACTTCAAGGTCTTCCACCACCTCACTTGTGACTTCTAATTCTAAGATAGTCACTGTGCAAGGCACAGAGGCTTGCCAGGAATTTGTTCAGGGGATGAAGAAGCTGCTGCTCTGTCAGTGTTTCTTACTTGGCTCTCAAGAGATTCTCCCTCAGGCATAATGCATTCTCAAATCATCCCTTGCTTTGGGGACAAAACACAGTTCAGGATGGCTGAGGAGTTTCTGTTGTGAAGGGTCAGAGCAATTGGAAAGGGGAGGCTGGAAAAGAGAAATCAGCTCAAAGTCAGCCATTTCTTGGCAGATCACTTTCAGGAAAGGAAACATTTGGTACTTCGGAATCTGGAAATTAAACCTCTTAATACTATCTATGCTATGTACCCTTAAGTTACCTAGATCCCAGTTTGAAGACTGTGGTTTTAAAAAACCTGGATCTTGGACTTCCCTGGTGGCGCAGTGGTTAAGAATCCGCCTGCCAATACAGGAGACACGGGTTCGATTCCTGGTGTGGGAAGATCCCACATGCCGCGGAGCAACTAAGCCCGTGTGTCACAACTACTGAGCCCACACTCCAGAGCCCGCGCGCCACAGCTACTGAAGCCCACGCTCTCTAGGGCCCATGTGCCACAACTACTGAGCTCGCATGCTGCAACTACTGAAGCCCACGTGCCTAGAGCCTATGCTCCGCAGCAAGAGAAGCCACCGCAATGAGAAGCCCGCGCACCACAACGAAGAGTAGCCCCCGCTCGCGGTAACGAGAAAGCATGCGTGCAGCAACAAAGACCCGACGAAGCCAAAAAAAAACAAAACAAAAAAAACTGAAACCTGCATTTTATCCTACAGAACAGTGGTCTCCAGAGTGGAATATACACGAGGTACAGAAAGGAAATATTACAAATTCTGTTTATACTTTTTAAATGTCATCCTCTTAAACTTTCTATGTTGGTAGATGTTTACAATTTATATAAAATGAGCATAATTGTTGACTGCAGGTGAGAGCAAGGAATAGTGCCAGGCATCAGGGAAGATACAAAGAGGTATTCCCTGCCTTCAGAGAGCTGGCAGCCTAGCTGACACATGAAAAAGCAAGTAACAATAGTGAATGCTTGGCTAACTAAAGGGAGGATAAAAGGGAAAAAATTTAAAAGAATGTGGAAAGAGCAATTGTTTTTTATTCTGTTTTTAAACATGCATTTCCTGCAGAAAGAGCTGAATTTTCAGTAAGGCCCTAAAATGGTGATAGTCTTGCCACACTATTTTCATTTCAAATTCCAAGCATTCTATTTGGTCATGTTTCTTTTTCTCCATCTTTAACCACCAAATTGATGTTTTATTTCTGAGTCAGGGGACCATGCCTTTCAGTTCTTAGAAGAAGAAATACCTAAAAATGTGAGATTAAAAAGGATTTATCCATAGTCCTGGTCTTTCAGAAGATATCAACATAATGGTTAAAATGTCCAGGGAAAAAGGAAGTTAGGAGAGTAATTTCAGTAGCTTCCCTATTTTTAGAAATTCTGCTATGATCAAAATTTCCCAGGGAGAGGGATTTTTAAGTTCCCAAAGAACATCATAAGGCATAATGATACATTATAGCTGTGTATAGTAGATCCACTCTCAAAGGAGTTTCATGATCTTATCCTTGCATTCCCACCATTTATGTCTCTATTGAGTGTAAGGGTGATAAAAGAGGTCAAGAGGCATCCCAGACTCAGTCTGAACAGAAGCTCAGGCCTCCTGACAAAAACTGTGTTGGAAAAGAACCCTGAGGTGTCCATCTAGGTGCTTACTCAGACCCCACCCTCCTCACAATAACTCCATAGGCATTGTTTTAGCCATTAAACAGAATAAAAGAAAAGGAAAAAAAAAAAAAACAAGACTTGGAGAAGATAAGTATACTTGCCGAATACACAATTGCTAAGTGGCAGAGCTGGAATTCAACCAATGTCTGCTTTATTCAAAGCCTGTTTTACTTCCTGGGAGGCAACTGATAATTTTTGATGGGACAGTCTCAAAAATGTGGTAGAGGTAGAAGACAGATAACACAGGGTTTAGTCACTTATTATTCATCAAATATTTATTGACGAGGGTGGGACTTCCAGGTGTGGCAGAGTGAAGAGGTGGGCAAATCAACTCCCCCCCAAAAGCAACTTACAAACCTGGAAAAAAATGGTGAGAACCACCATTTTAGCACCTTGAAAATCGAGCAAAGGCATAGAATAATCTGAGAAGTGTTTGTGCTTGAACAAGTGCTGAAATTCAGTAATAACAGTGGGACTCTGTGGCATCCTTGCTTGAGGATGCTTCCATTTTCCAACCCTCTCCCCAGCCCGGTCAGCATGGAGATTTTGCCAGGATGGGGGGATGCTGTGAGGACTGGCACAGTCAAAGAGGGCTCACTTGAATTGGAGCAGGAGAGGGCCAATGGTACTACCAACCTGAGGTTGCAGTTGTGGCTTGGGGAAGAGTATTCCTGGCTGAGGTTGTGTACATTTGCAGCTGAGAACAGAGGATCTAAGACAGCCACATACTCCTGTCTGACTTTGAGGATTTGAGCATGGAGGAGCTGTGAAAGGGCCCAATGAAAAGTAAAAGTAAAAGCCCAAGTAGAATTGAAAACAGCCTGAACTTTAAATTTGTTCCCCTGCCCACACACCCATTACTAGAGGACAGAAGCCAGTTTCTGTCCCAACACTGGCTAACCTTTAGGCTACTTAGACACTGGAGTGACCCCTAGGAAGCCAGACTTAAAAATAAAAACAAGAAAAAATCAACTGAGCAGAGATATCGACAGCCACACCCTTCAGAGGAGACAGATTTCATAGATTTAACCAAGGCATGTTACTAAACACACAAACACAAAAGACAGCCTTAAGGGAGAACTCAGAATCCAGAGTTGCTACAATATAGTATTTAAAAATCTAGCTTTCAAAGAAAATATGCAAAGAGATAGGAAAGTATGACTCATTCTGAGGGAAAGAAAAAATCAATAGACTCTGTCTCCAAGAAGTTGGATTTATCAGGCAAAGACATCAAAGCAGTTATTATAAATATGTTCAAAGAACTAACAGAAATCAATGTTTAAAGAATCAAAAGAAATTAGGGCAATAATATATCAACAAATAAAGATGCTCAATAAGGAAACACATAACTTAAAATTTTAAAAATGTAATTTCTAGAGGTGGAAATAAGCAATACTTGAAACAAAAAATTCACTAGAGGGGCTGAAAGGAAGATTCAAGTTAGCAGAGAAAAAGAATCAGTGAACTTGAACCGAAGAGATCAACCGAAATTATCTACTGAAGAATAGAAAGAATGAAAATGGAAGAAAAGTGAAGAGAGCCTCAGAGACTTGTGGGACAACAGACCAACATATGTGTAATGGGAGAGGGAAGAAGAGGTCAGAAAAAAAAAAAAATGTCTGAAAACTTCACAAATTTGATTAGAAACATTAATCTACACATCCAAGTAGCTCAACCAACCCAACTAGGATAACTACAAAGAGATCCACACCTAAACACAGCATACAAATTGTTAAAAACCAACAATGGAAAGAAAATCTTTAAAGCATCAGAAGAAAACCGCCATGATGGGACTTCCCTTGTGGCACAGTGGTTAAGAATCTGCCTGCCAATGCAGGGGACACAGGTTTGATCCCTGGTCCGGGAAGATCCCACATGCCGCAGAGCAACTAAGCCCGTGCACCTCAACTACTGAGCCTGCGCTCTAGAGCCTGTGCTCTAGAGCCTGCGATCTGCAGCTACTGAAGCCCATGCACCTAGAGCCCGTGTTCCACATCAAGAGAAGCCGCTGCAATGAGAAACCCGCGCAGCGCAACGAAGACCCGATGCAGCCAAAAATAAATAAATACATTTTAAAAAGAGCTTAAAAAAAACTCTATATTGATGGGTTATAACATGTACATGTGAGATATATGATAACACTTAATGTATTATTATGTAATATAGATATAACTATATGATAAATAATATTAAGTGTTAATACAAGGATATATTTGAGATATATATTATAGCACAAAGGAGGGTCTGGGATAGAGTTATATTGGAGCAAAGTTTCTATATTTTACTGAAATTAAGTTAGTATTAATAGGCAATAGATACTAGTGAATTAAGATGTATATTATCCCTATAGTAACCGTTAAGAAAATAATTTTGAAATATATGGTAGGGACTTCCCTGGTGGCACAGTGGTTAAGAATCTGCCTGCCAGTGCAGGGGACATGAGTTCGAGCCTTGGTCCAGGAAGATCCCAACATGCCGCGGAGCAACTAAGCCCGTGTGCCAGAACTACTGAGCCTGCACTCTGGAGCCTGCAAGCCACAAATACTGAGCCCACGAGCCACAACTACTGAAGCCTGCGCGCCTAGGGCCTGTGCTCCACAACAGAGTAGCCCCTGCTCGCTGCAACTAGAGAAAAGCCCACAAGCAGCAACGAAGACCCAATGCAGTCAAAAATAAAATAAAATAAAATAAATAAAATAGTTGGCTTAAAAATAAAATACCAATATTTGGAAATAAAAAGGAGACATCAATGTTTACCCTACAAGAATTAAAATATTGGGACTTCCTGGTGGTCCAGTGGTTAAGAATCTGCCTGCCAATGCAGGGGACATGGGTTTGATTCCTGGTCCAGGAAGATCCCACACGCTGCGGAGCAACTAAGCCTGCACACCGCAACTACTACTGAGCCTCCACGCCACAATTAGAGATAAGCCCTCGCACTGCGTTGAAGGTCCCGCATACAGCAACTAAGACCCGAGGCAGCCAAATAAATTTAAAAATTTTAAAAAGAGTCTAGGAGGGACTTCCCTGGTGGTTCAGCGGTTAAGATTCCATGCTTCCACTGCAAGGGGCACAGGTTTGATCCTTGGTCAGGGAACTAAAATTCCACATGCCACGTGGTGCAGCCAAAATAATAATAATAAAAATAAATTGTTATAAGAGTTTAGGAGACCAAGGAGGAAACAACAATGGCATCTGAGAAAGAGCAGCCAGGAGGAAAACCAGAAGGGTCCCGGAAACCTAGTGAAGAAAGTGCTAAGTGAAGTGTTTCACAGTGTCAAATGATGTTGATAGATTAAATAAAATGAGAACTGGGAGTGACCATTGGATTTGGTAATGTGGACGTCATGGGTGACCTTTGGAGAAGTGGTGAGGGTTAAAGTCTGATTCCAGCGGGTTCAAAGAGTAGGAGGAGGAAACCGGAGGTATTGGTGGTAGATAATTCTTTGCTATAAAGATGAGGAGAGAAATGGGATAGTAGCCACAGGCAGAAGTGAAATCAAGAGAGGTTGTTTTGGAGATGGAAGAGCATATCTTAATGCTAAAAGTAAACGTAGAATAGAGGGGGGAAATTGATGCAGGAGACAGAAAAGAGAATCACTAGAGTAATATCCTCGAGTAGGCAAAAGTGGATGGGATATAATATACAAGTGGAAAGGTTGGCCTTGAATAAGGGCATGGGCAGTTTATTGTCAGTAGCTAGAAGACAGGCAGAAGTGCATGGGGACAGTCACAAATAGGTAGAGTGTTAAGAAAAATTACCCCAAATTTGGAAATAGGCTAACAGGATTACTGGGTATCTTTTTAGTGAAGAGCTGTGCTCCATCCAGCAGGCCCTCTGGGGATTATCTCATTTTCTAAGGGTCACTACCTTTGCTTGACTTTCTACTTATTATTGATTAGGATATTTAACAATTCTGTTTCTTTTCTTTAATAAACTTATTTATTTATTTAATTTTGTTTGCGTTGGGTCTTTGTTGCTGCACATGGGCTTTCTCTAGTTGCGGAGAGCGGGGGCTACTGTTGTGGTGCGTGGGCTCCTCACTGCGGTGGCCTCTCTTGTTGCGGAGCACGGGCTCTAGGCGTGTGGGCTTCAGTAGTTGTGGCGCTAGGGCTCAGTAGTTGTGGCTCGCGGGCTCTAGGCGTACGGACTTCAGTAGTTGTGGCGCACGGGCTTAAGTGTTCTGCGACATGTGGGATCTTCCCGGACCAGGGCTCGAACCCCTGTCCCCTGCCAATCAGGCGGATTCTTAACCACTGCGCCACCAGGGAAGTCCAACAATTCCGTTTCTTATAGCAAACTTATAGCAATGCAAATGGTTCTTGTCTGAGAGAAATACAAATGATTTCTATCCTATGGAAAAGATAACCTCACAGGTTAAGATTTTTTTGTTTTCTCTTGTAGGGCATTAACCAGTTTTGTTTCTACCTAGCAATCTTTTTTTTTTTTTTTTTGACTGCGTCAGTTCTTCGTTGCAGTGCACGGACTTCTCTAGCTGTGGTGTGTGGGTTTTCTCTTCTCCAGTTGTGGTGCGCGGGCTCCAGGGCACGTGGGCTCTGTAGTTTGCGGCACATGGACTCTCTCGTTGAGGCACGCGAGCTCAGTAGTTGTGGTGTACAGGCTTAGTTGCCTCACGGCATGTGGGATCTTAGTTCCCCAACCAGGGACGGAACCCACATCCCCTGCATTGGAAGGCAGATTCTTTACCACTGGACCACCAGGGAAGTCCCTCTTCCTAGCAATCTTATTCTAATATTTTTAAAGCACCTTTCCTGATGAAATATATCAACTCCTATTCCTCAAATGCTCTTTGCACCAGCCTTATCATTTTACTGGTTCCTTAGTCAATAAATCTTGGTCACATGTTTTTTTCTATATTTATATGAGTCATAATTTTAACTTTTTTCAAAAAAAATAAATTTATTTATTTATGGCTGCGTTGGATCTTCGTTGCTGCTCGGAGGCTTGCTCTCGTTGCGGCGAGCGGGGGTTACTGTTCGTTGCGGTGCGCGGGCTTCACATTGCGGTGGCTTCTCTTGTTGCAGAGCACAGGCTCTAGGTATGTGGGCTGCAGCAGCTGCAGCACACAGGTTCAGTAGTTGTGGCACACGGGCTTAGCTGCTCCGCGGCACGTGGGATCTTTCTGGACCAGAGCTCGAAGCCGTGTCCCCTGCACTGGCAGGCAGATTGTTAACCACTGAGGCACCAGGGAAGCCCGATTTTAACTTTTTGAAAATTATATTCTAACAAGGAAGGCACAGTACTAGTTGGAGCTGTGGACAGTCTCTTCTGATTGCTTCTATTTTCTCAGTGAATAAAGATGCAAAGGTATGAACTGAGTGAGAATGGAGGAAATTTGGAGGGTTTGAGGGTCCTGAAGAAGATATAAAAAAATTTTAGGAGAGTAGGAAAGTGAAGAGATTAAGGGAAATATAGTATTACTGCTGAGCAATGGAAGGCCCACTGGAGGTTAGTGGTCATGGATTTTAAGTGGATCTGTAAGCATGCCACAGCCATGCCTGCAGGCATGGGGTAGTTAGGGTTAGATTTAACCAGGTTTGAAGTTTTGCTAAGTGAGCACAACAAGGAAAATGGAACTAGGGAGTTGCAGGTGTAAGCAGGAGTGTAATTATAGTGATGGACTATGGAAGGAGAGATGTGAGGACATAAGGGGGTAAAGGACAGTAAAAAGGTGGTAGGATCAATGGCTTGTCAGTCTTATTAAGCAGAAGGGTTGTTGGATTGCTTTTCTCTTACTGGAAAGGTGGAGGTGGTGGTTGGATAATGGGATGCTTAAAACTGAAAACTTGAAGTGATGGGGTCAGTGGGGTGGGGATACTTATTAGAGCTAAGAAGTAAATGGGAGTATGAAAAGAAAAGCCATAAGTGTGAATAAAAGGGGAGAGATACAGGATAGTAACTCAGGCAGGAAATGACACTATGGTGGTTTAGTAGTAATTTGTGTAGACAAAGAGAATTAAGGGTCAAGCAAAGGGGTTAATTAATAAAGCAAGTTTTCAGAGGCTGTGAGCAGGAATAAAAACTAGGACACAAGTGGATGGGATTAGTATTAATAAAATTGGAGGGGACCCTAATGAGATAAGAGGGAGGATAATATCAGGTACAAGAAAGAAAAACATTTTGTGGAGGATAGGATGAAAGCTATTGGAGCTCAGGTTAAATCCTTTAATCCTGTCACTAAATTAGGAATCTAGGTTATCTGCTAGGAGTGAACAGGTAAATGTAGATTAGGAGCTTGAAGGATAGAGAAGCAATTGAGCGTTTCATTTCTTGGGAAATGAGTAAAAGAGATGGATGAAAGAGTCATACAGTAGTGTGGGGTGAAGAAAATTATGAGAAGTTCAAGTCTTTGAGGAAGGTGATAGATTAGTTTAACTTCCTGTGTCTCTCTGTAAAAGTGGAAAACACAATGAGCTACTTATGTGGGTTAATTAATATAATTTACACAGGTTACATGTTTGTCATGTTTGTCGTGATAAGCATCACAACAATGGGTACTTTAAATCCTTCTTGAGCTCCAGATCCAGATCCCCTTACTTACTAGACCTACCTGTGTGTTCTGGTGGTGTCCAAAACTCTCTACTGGGAGGCCAAACACAATCTCACTTCAACCTCACATCAAAAAATAAATAAATAAACAGAAGTAACCCCCGCCCTCACCTCCTCTGGTATTTCCTATCATGATTACCAGCCCAGGCTCCAGAGGTAGAAAATTCAGGGTCTTTTCATGTCCCTCACTCTCCAATCCAATTAGACACCAATTTCTACAGATTTCTACATTGTAAACACCTCTCAAATCTTGACCCTCCTATTAGGATTGCTCACAGACTGTTGTGAAATAAAATTCATATTTTATGACAAGACAAGAAAAATTTAAACAAAAAAGCTCTTCCCTGCCCTTTGGCCTCCCCTCTCCCCACTGTGCATTGTGTATCTGCGTCATGTGTTGACTAAACCTCCCCCATCAGGCAGGAATAGCTGCTTAACCATAAAGAGAAACATTCTCCTAGCATCAGCAAGACAACTCCATAAAAGATAACATTCCTGGGCTTCCCTGGTGGCGCAGTGGTTGAGAGTCCGCTTGCCGATGCAGGGGACACGGGTTCGTTCCCCGGTCCGGGAAGATCCCACATGCCGCGGAGTGGCTGGGCCCGTGAGCCATGGCCACTGAGCCTGCGCGTCCGGAGACTGTGCTCCGCGGCGGGAGAGGCCACAGCGGTGAGAGGCCCGCGTACCGCAAAAAAAATAAAAATAAAAAATAACATTCCTTCTTGATCTTGCAAGGGGTCACATGACCCACCACAATGACACCTAGATATAGATTATGTAAACTGTCAATAATACTTCATTTGATGCATAGCCCTCTGTCTCAAAAAACTTATATAACTGTGCCTTGACTTCTAATGGGCAGAACAGTTCTCAGAGCTTTCTGAGATGCTCTTCCTGGGTTATAATCCTCAGATTTGGCTTGAATAAAATTTTCCATTTCTTTCTTAGATCAACTGATTAATTTTTCGTCGACATTGTCCAAAATCTTAGGCGGTTTACATATTCCAAATTGGGGCATAAGGGAGTGAGGCAGATTGGTTGTGTTCTAATTCCAGGCATAGTGGGAACTAGCTCTCCCAGGTCAAATTCTCACACACTCTTGGATCGCTAGGCTCTAATGGGCTTATAGTCTCCAGTTCCAATTTGCACAGGAGCACAATCTGTGGTATCATATCAATACTTGGGGCCTTGTCTTAAAATGCATCTTTAGCCTAGACTTCTTTCCTCAAGATGATTTCATTTTGGGTCTCAGTGTCCTTTTCTGCCACTGGGTTATTGTCAAGCACTCCTAGCTCTACCCAGACTGGATTCCCTCATGTAGACATTTGAGGATCTGGGTTGGAAGTTCTGGTCCCTTCCCACCCTAGGATCCTTATGCCTATTGGTTCATTTCCTACTTTACTTCTCCACTTGGATGCCTAATGGGCATCTCATCCTTAACACGTCCAAAGCAAACCCTGACGGCCCTGCTCCTTACAACCCTTAAACCTGCTCCTTCCAAAGCTTTCCTCATCTTAGTATCAACTCCATTTTTCCAGTTGTTCAGGCCCAAACCCTTGGAGTCATTCTTTTGTTTTTTTATAAATTTATTTCTTTATTTTTGGCTGTGTTGGGTCTTCGTTGCTGCACGGGGGCTTTCTCTAGTGGTGGCGAGCCGGGACTACTCTTCTGTGGTGGCTTCTCTTTGTTGCGGAGCACAGGCTCTAGGCGTGCAGCTTCAGTTGTGGCACTCAGTAGCTGTGGCTCACGGGCTCTAGAGCGAAGGCTCAGTAGTTGTGGCTCACGGGCTTAGTTGCTCCGCGGCATGTGGGATCTTCCCGGACCAGGGCTCGAACCCGTGTCCCTGCATTGGCAGTCGGATTCTTAACCACTGCACCACCAGGGAAGTCCCCCCTTGGGGTCATTCTTGATTGGTCTTTTTCTCACTACCCAAATCCAATCCATCAAAAACTCCTATCCAGAATCTTGCCACTTCTCATCATCTCCTCTGTAACTACCCTGGCCTGCTCAGATTATTACAGTAGCTGCTTAACTGGTCGCTTGCTTCCATTCTTACCTCCCTACAGTCTATTCTAAGCATAGAGGCCAGAGTGACTCTGTTAAAACAAAAGTCTAATTTTTGTCATGACTTTACTCCAATGACTTCCAATCTCATTCTGAGAAAAAGCCAAATTCCTTATGGTGGCCTCTAAGGACCTACGCAGTCTGGACCCCACTCTCTCTAACCTTGTCTTCTACTGCTTTTTCCCTCACTCACACTCTCCAGCCATTCCCTCTGCCTGGAATGCTCTTCCCCCAGACACTCACATGGCTCAGCTCTTCCTTCAGATCAGAGACGCCTTCTTTGCCCCATTAGGTAAAACAGCACTCATTACTCTCCAGCTTTCTCACTCGGTTTTATTTTTCTTCCTACATCGTTTTTCTTCCCTAAATGCAGTATGAACTCCTCGAGAAGCTTTGTCTTGTCCTTAGTTCCTTGTACAGTGCCCAGTACACACTAAGGGCCAGATAAATATTTGTTGAATAAAACAAAGAATAATGTAATTTTGCATTTCTAGACAATCTTAACGTTTTCAGGGCACTATACGAAGTAACTAAATTGTATAAGGAAGCTTAGAAGCTATATTTTATTTTACAAATGATGAAACTAAAATCCACTCAGTCAGTTGTGCTAGAACTAGAATCCAGATCTCACAAATCCCAATCTAAGGATCTACTTCCGAGGCTGTTTTAAAGCAGGTATTATCCTGCAGATGGGGAAACTCCGATGCAATACAGCTGGAAACCTTGCCAAAGCTCATGTTATCTACTCACACTAGAAACCAGAATTCCCAGTTCCTAGTAGTTATAAAGGCTCTGAGAGTTTACATTCTTGTCACTGAGGAGTCAATAAAGTCATTACTTCAATATTTTGTTATCCTAATCTTTGCTTCCCCTACCCACAAGTGTCTTTCCCTTTGTGTTTTATTCCATCCTTGTCTCTAGAGATCAGAATGATTATGCTTGCTAAGTAAGTAACCACTACTTTTTTTTTTTTTTTTTTGCGGTACGCGGGCCTGTCACTGTTGTGGCCTCTCCCGCTGCGGAGCACAGGCTCCGGACGCGCAGGCCCAGCGGCCATGGCTCACGGGCCTAGCCGCTCCGCGACACGTGGGATCCTCCCGGACCGGGGCACGAACCCGCGTCCCCTGAATCGGCAGGCAGACTCTCAACCACTGCGCCACCAGGGAAGCCCCCCACTACTTTTTCTGATATCCGGACTTTGTCTTCTTCAGCTTCCATAACAACATGCTTGGGGTTAGGCTGTGTCTCCATTCAGGCTGCTATAACAAAATCCCATAAACAGAGTGGCTTATTAACAACAGAAATTTATTTCTCACAGTTCTGGAGGCTGGAAATCCAAGTTCAGGGTGCCAGCATGGTCAAATTCCAGCGAGGACCTTCTTCCGGGTTGCAGACTGCCATTTTATTGTTATATCCTCAAATGGCAAGAGAGCTCTCTGGGGTCCCTTTTATAAGGGCACTAATTCCATTTATGAGAGCTCCACCTCATGACCAAGTTACTCCTCCAAAGCCCCACTTCCAAATACAATCACAGTGAAGGTTATGATTTCAACTTATGAATTTGGGAGGATACATTCAGTCCATTGCAGGCTCCCTGGGCCCTGACCAGAGGCCATGAAACCCCTCAATTCAATCAAGCAAACCTGCATCAAGGAAACAGGTTTCATAACTTGTTAGGTGACCTACATTCCAGGGTTTTTTTTCTCTTTGAAACAACTTTGTTTTACTATCAGTCATTTCAGGCACAATAAAGGAGAAGAGCAGCCTGAATGTAAAATTTGTTTCTTTGTTTTGAAGACAAAGAATTCCCTCCTTCTCCTTTTCTTTTTCCCACAGTATGTGAACCTGGCTCTTTCCCTTGGGTTCAGTACAAATAAATGGAGCTGCTGAGGGAACAGTGTAAGCAAGTTGATTTTTGTAGTTACAGGCTGTTCCACATAACCCATTTACAAGGTCAGTAGGGACCACAGCTTACCAAAACAAAGAAGTATGTAATTTTAAATGAGGAACTCTTGATCGATCAGAAACAAGCAAAGACCTTCCAGGGTTTCTAAATGGTTTATATTCCTGACTATATTGTGAACAAAATATGCTGGAGAGTAAGGAAAAAAGAACACAGACTAGAGGATCAAAATATTAAAGTGCTACAAAAATAGAGTTCTATGAGTACAGCCCGTGTCTCTTAGAGCTCTGTGCCAGCCTCCTTCCTTCACTGTGTCTTATAACTGAATGTGATCATTACAGGTTTGAATGATTTGGGGAAATAAACATGTAATTAAAGTTGTAGACATAAAAGTGGTTTCATATTAATGTTTTTGGAGAGAAGACAGTGGTTAAGAAATGGGAGCCTTAAAACCAGACTCCTGAGGAAAGGGGTGAGGATCCCAGAGAGGAAGGCTGGACGACAGGCAGCATGGGCTGGCATGTGCCTTTAGATAAGTTACTTAACCCCACGAACCTCAATTTCCTCTTCTGTAAAATGGAGGTAGCAGTAGTTTCTACCTCATAGAGTTATTGTGGAGAGTAAACAAGTGAAAGCATGTAAACTCTTCTGTCTGGGGGTGAAATCCCAGAGTGATGATACTGGTACTAGAGGTGGAGATGCTGGGGTGGAAGGGTGGGTAGTAAAGGAGTTGGGGGCTTTTATAATCCAAGAAATAAAAGGACTGGAAAAGAAGGCATTGATTGGGAGTGGAGGGGCTAGGAGGTAACCCTTTCATAGCCCTGAAAGCCTGAACTGGGAGGAGAAGCCAAGCTGGGCTTTTGGGCTTTGGTTGGCTGTGAGGAGAGGATTGATCCAGAAGCCAGGGAATGAATCAAGCTCTGAGATTAAAGAAAAAAAAAAGTCCTTTTTATGCCAGAACTAAAGAACTAAGAGAAATGTCCTGACTTAGATCAGTGTGGAAGTAGGGGCAATGGTAAATGTTTAACAACCAGCTGAGAGTGGAGGTGAGAGCCTAATGTGTACTATTCACCAATTTCCATGGTGGAAATACATCCGTCATTGTTGATTTCAAGCTACCAATGTGATATCCAGCTGGCTTACAAAATTCCTAAAAATCTAACAGTTGGCTCTAGCAGGCTCTAACACGCCAATGAGTAGGAGGACTAGGACAAAAGAATCATAAAGCGTTCAGATTAGGGAGCAGCCCACTGACTTGTAGCGGGAGAAACAGACAGACACTGGAAAAGACCAAATGCTTTCAGCCAAATTAAACTAACTTCCTGAGTAATACGAGACTGTTTTCATCTCTAAATTTCCTAACTGTGTATAATTTATGCAGTGATATTCCTTCGTATTGAGGTACTATTGGACTAATTAGGTAGGAAAAAACAAATACTTAGTGTACTTGAAAATGGCTAGCTCTGTGTCCTGGGAGGAGGGGGAGGGGCAGTTAAAGACGTACCAGGAAAAGTGAAATGGGAAAGATTATCCTGAGATTCACAGTCTCTAAGTAAACCCCCCACCATCTCAGCTGCTGGCAAGAAGTTATAGTCAAAGGGAAAGACGACTCTCAGGCCCTTCCACTTTGGGCTGCCTGGGTGCTTTTTAGGTACATGAATAAATAAAAGTATTAAATAAGCTATAAATAGAAAAGATTTCCGGACTCCAGGATATGGTCTACTTACTGGAATAATAATGTAGATGATTGAGGAATGTGAGTAGCTCTTTTTAATTTTCTGCAAGAGTATTTTACCTGTCTATCCTAAAGGGATAGGGGAGGAGAATCAAGGGAATGGTTATTAATTACAGGAGAGATTAGAAAGAGCTTAGGGTAAGAAGGATTGGCTGTAGAATATAAAGAGGGAATACAGGGGAAACACAACCTACTCAGTTGCTTCATTTGGTCACTGTGAGGAAACGATCCCCAAATATTGTATTTTTAGGTACTATAAGGCAGATGAGAACAAACCAAGTGATATCTCAGTGGAAAAAAGATGTGAAATTTCAGAGATGAAAGCCAGTCCTCGCTGGTAATCTCCTAGAATGGAGCTCACATTTCACCTAAAGAGTCTTGATGGAAGAGAAGGCCAAAATACTGCTCCAGTCATGGGGGAGGAGAACTTCGAAAGAGTGTGTAAGCAAGTTATAAAGGTTGCAAATATTTGCAGAAAAAGAGCAATAAATGAAAGTTAAATGATCTAAGGATTTTTCCCATAAGAGAAAATAACATATTACCTAGAAGATAATGTCCTGCTCTTCTGTATTTACAAGACGAAGAAGAAGAAGAGGAAGAGGAAGAGGAAGAAGAAGAGGAAGAAGAAGAAGAAGAAAACTGCTTCAAAATATACACATGTTTTTAAATGCTTGTCATAAAGAAGGTGGCTGACTCTAACTGCAATAAGGAGTCCTAGCTGCCCTTTGGCGGTCTTGAAAGTAGGACAAATTCCCTTTTTTCTTGTCATGTTAGCCTGCCTTAAGAAAAATTCAACAAGTGGCTTTTCTAGGACATCCTTTAAAGAGGCAACTGCCATTGTAGGCGTTTGTTCTGGGTTCCACCTCTTGTGGTTCAAGGTAAATTATTTCAAGTCTCAGGACCTTATTTCCCACAGTTCCAAATAAATACACTTGTTAAAAACTTATTTTTGAAAACTCTTTCAAGGCACTATTGGAATAGAAAATATTTTGTTCTAAATTGCTATATGAGCACAAAATATCCCCATGCCATTATTATTTGTAACGTGTAATTTGTAACTGGACCAAGATAAATTCTTCAGTATTACTGGAATCCTAGCATAGCAATCAGGAGTTAGACTGAAAAAAACCTAAGGTTTGGTTATATCTGAATTCTTTTCTCTTTACTAATGTTGTGGACATCCTATATGCAGTGATTTAAAGCCCAAGCTCTGCGTGCCTACAGCCCGTGCTCCGCAACAAGAGAAGCCAACGCAATGAGAAGTCCACACACCGCAACGAAGAGTAGCCCCCGCTCGCCGCACCTGGAGAAAGCACGCACGCAGCAAGGAAGACCCAACGCAGCCAAAAATAAATAAATAAAATAAATAAATAAATTTTAAAGCCCAAGCTTCCCTGGGCCAGAGTAGATATGCAACACTTCTTTCCCTAAAGCATTGTAAGACTCCAACAAAAGCCCCATGTATAAGTATGTATCTAATGTACTGGTAATTCTTAGAAGACCCGGACTGAATGAAGCATGTTTTTGACTTTGCTCATTTTTGTACAGCTCACATGTACAGCAGAAGTCTCAAGTCACAGTATTACAGAATATTAGGGCTGGAAGAGGCCTTAGAGATGACCCTGTCCATTCCCCTCATATTGCACACACAAAGCCTGGGGTCCAAGGAGGAGAAATGCCTGTCCAAAGTTATATTGCCAAAAATGGCAGAGCACTGGCTCTGTTAATAACTCAACATGTTTGTGGTGAATTCTGAAAACTGTCAACTAGAAAGTAAGCCTCTCCTCACTTAGTAATTTTTAGACCCATAAAGACCTGTTTACGTAGAGGTTAAATTTTTAAGTGTCCACCCAGGAAAAAGATTCCCCACCCCCCCAAAAAAAAACCTAGCAGGGGGAAGAAAACTTAAATATGGATCCCAATGTTTAAAATGATTTTTAAATTAATTAATTAATTTATTTATGGCTGCGTTGGGTCTTCGTTGCTGTACGTGGGCTTTCTCTAGTTGTGGTGAGCGCAGGCTGCTCTTCGTTGGGGTGCGTGGGCTTCTCGTTGCGGTGGCTTCTCTTGTTGCAGAGCACAGGCTCTATGTGCGTGGGCTTCAGTAGTTGTGGCACGAGGGCTCAGTAGTTGTGGCTGGCGGGCTCTAGAGTGCAGGCTCAGTAGTTGTGGCGCATGGGCTTGGTTGCTCCGTGGCATGTGGGATCTTCCCGGACCAGGGCTCGAACCCGTGTCCTCTGCATTGGCAGGCGGCTTCTTAACCACTGCACCACCAGGGAAGTCCTTAAAATGATTTTAAAATGCAAGAGGATGAATCTTCATCTCTAATTTTGTCTACCACCACCACCTTAGTACCACTTAGTCCTTTACTATGTGTATGTATTCCGTATTATGTATCTCATTTAGCCCTCACAACAGTGTATCCACCTATGAATTATATATTATCCCCATTTTATAAGGGAGGAGATTTAGAGACATTAAGAAATTTGCTCAAGGAGCCACAGCTAGAAAACAAAACAAAAAAAAGCCAGAATCCAAACTGAAGTAATCAGGACTGCAAAGCCCTTAAACATAGTGTGTTTCCTCAGGGGCAATTTGCTTGAATATGAGGAGGTAGGGAGTTAGAGGAAGAAAAATAAAGGCACTTCGTTAATGAGTCATATGAAAACAGAATCTAAAAGTAAAATGCCGGGCTTCCCTGGTGGCACAGTGGTTGAGCGTCCCCTGCGGGTTCATGCCCCGGTCTGGGAAGATCCCACATGTCGCGGAGTGGCTGGGCCCGTGAGCCATGGCCGCTGAGCCTGCGCGTCCGGAGCCTGTGCTCCGCAACGGGAGAGGCCACAACAGTGAGAGGCCCGCATACCGCAAAAAATAAATAACTAAATAATAAATAAATAAAATAAAATGCCTATTATTTGAAAATTACCACACTGAACTATTCCCA
Source organism: Delphinapterus leucas (assembly GCF_059928025.1). Classification (NCBI taxonomy): domain Eukaryota; kingdom Metazoa; phylum Chordata; class Mammalia; order Artiodactyla; family Monodontidae; genus Delphinapterus; species Delphinapterus leucas. The sequence goes on from NC_143139.1 coordinate 39,236,287, forward strand.
TCCAGGTTACTAGTGACTTCTTTTTCTTTTTTTTTTTTTCACACACACACTGTATTTTATTTTCACAAGAGATAAATAAACTGACACCAAGCATTGTAAATGGATGACCACAACAAAAGCAACAATGATTGCAATTACCAAACATGAAACACACTCATACTATGTCATAATATTGACATTCAGTCCAGTAATCCTCCACTGTAACAGCTCCTTTACTTTGCAGTGAAAATTGATTTGTGTATTTTTGCCTCTGAGTCCTTGTGGGATTTTTTTTTCAAACAGAAGGTCACAAAGATTATAATCATCCGCATCAGTTCACTCAGTCCCGTGTAATTCATTTTCTTTTTATCTTGATCTTTTGTTAGCACTTTTATGAGTTCATCAGTTTTCCATTAGAGTTCTGAAAATGCTTATTCATTCGGTTCAGCAGTATAGTCAGTTTCCAGAAACCTGTACTTGTCGGAGTGTTTTCCATGAATTCCTTGAAGATGAAGCGCTTTTATAGGAACATTTTTGCAAAAGCATCAGAGTACACCCAGAACTGTCTGTAAATTACTAGTGACTTCTATGTGGCTAAATCCAGTGGTCATTTTTGAGTTCTCTTGCTTGGCCTATTGGTAGCATATGACACTGCTGATCACTCCTTGCTTGCTTTCCAGTACCTCACACTCTCAGGTTTCCTCCTAACTCATTGGCTGTTCCTTCTCAGTGTCCTTCATGGTGTCTGCTTCCTCTCCCAACTCAATCCTTGGTCCTCTTCTCTCCTATTTCTACAGTCATTCCCTTAGTGATCTCACCCCATGTCATAACTTTAGGATGGAACTTAGAAGTATATCTCTACCCAGATCTCTCTCCCTTGAGATCCAGACTTTCATATCTAGCTATGTCCTGGGCGTCTCCACCTCTACGTGGACATCAACATCTGGACTTAACATGACCAAAGACAAACCACTCATGTCATCCCCCTCCAAGCCTACCCCATTCCCAACATTTTGCATCTGTTGATGGCAAAACCATCTTACTCAACCAGGCTAAAATCCTGGAGTAATCCTTGGCTTCTCTTTCCCTCACATGTGAGCCTTCAGGAAATCTTTCTGGCCCTATCTTCAGAATGTAGCCAACTCTAACGACTCTTCACCACTTCTTCTTGCTACCACTCTGGTCTGAGTCTCCATCATCTCTCAGAAGGATTACTGCAGTGAGTTATCATCCTGCTTCTACCTGTGCCCTCCTATAATCTATTCTCAACACAACACCAGAGGAATATTTAAAAAAAAAAAAGGTAGTCAGGTCATGTCCCTACAATGTTTTGAACCCTACATAGGCTCCCCGTGTCAGGGTTAAAACCACAGGACTTTGTAGTGGTTTACATGAAGCTTCAAGATCTGGCTCCCATTGCCTCTCCAACCCTCATCTCCTACTATTCATCTCTTCCAGCCAAGCTGGCATCCCTGCTCTTCCTTCCAGGAACACTCTTGCCTGGGGGCCTTTGGTGCAGCTGCTCCATGTTCTGGGACCACTCTTCTCCCAGGTAGCTACTTTGGCTAGCCCCTCAGGACCTTCAAGTCTTTGTTCAAATCTCACTTATCATTAAGGCTAACCTTGACCATCTTGTTTACGTTGCAACCTCCTCCCACATTCTCCCTTCCCAACACTCTCATTCCACTTTACTTTGCGCTGTTTTTCTATAGCACTCGTCACCTTCTAACAAATTATATAGTTTACTTATTATGTTCATTGTTTATCTTTCTTCCCTATCCTCCTCTAGAACATTCACTCCATGAGGCAGAGATCTGTCAGTTTTGTTCACAAACTTTTTTCCAAGCACCTAGAAACTGTGTTAAATATATATTTGTGGAATGAATTAAAAAGTTGGAAAGCACTAATTAGACTAAAATATCTAGCAAGAGACTAAGATGCTAGTTATTCCAGATTTCAGAATATCCTGCCACACAATAGGTGCTCAATGAGCATTTGATGAATGAACTATGTACTGTAATTTGAAAAGGAATCTCTGCACATATTTCCACAGCCTCCATTTTGTGTGGATGAGTTGGAGTGTATCTTGACTTCTGCCTATTCAGTATCCAAAACCTATTTTGCCTTTTTCTTCTTCAGGAAAAAGCCCTGTAACATATTCTACTATTCAGTCACTTTTGTTATCTTCCTCTCTTTCCTTTCTTTCTTTTTAATTGAAGTATAGTTGATTTACAATGTTGTGTTTCAGGTGTACAGCAAAGTGATTCAGTTATACTTACATATACATCTAATTTTTTTTTTTCAGATTCTTTTCCCTTACAAGGGAATTCCCTCCAACAGTCTGTAAACGCCCTTGCCTGGAAGCAATTGGGTAGTTCTGGTCTTTCGAGCATCAGCCATCTGTTGTTGCTTAGCCCTTGCAATAAATCTACCTGTGCTCCAAACTCCCATGTTCTAGTTTGTTTGGCCTCAGTGTGCCTGGGACACAGGAACTTGGGTTCCATAACAAGAGTGGTATATTTAGGATGAGGTAGTACAAGGTAGTGAGGGCCCAAGGGCAGCCCCACCACTCCAGCTGTGTGATCTTCAACTAGTTTAATTCCTCTAAGCCCTAGTTTCCTCATCTGTAAAATGGGAATAACTCACAGGGTTTGTCCAATGTATGAAATGTGATTAATATAGTCTGAAAAACAAACAACTCTGAATAGTACGCAATCGAAGAATAAAGGCTAATATTATAATGAACTGAAAAACAAAACAACAACAACAAACCTGCTTTTGCACCAAGTGGAAGGAGGTTGCTGTTAGGAACCACAAGGTTCATTTAAAAGAAGGTAGGTAAATAAATAAATAAATAAATGGATGAATAAATAAATAAAAAGGTAGGAAAATGAATAAAGAAAAGCAACAAGAAAAGGTGAGAAGTGCTCGCTTCGGCAGCACATATACTAAAATTGGAACGATACAGAGATGATTAGCATGGCCCCTGCGCAAGGGTGACACGCAAATTCGTGAAGCGTTCCATATTTTTATAACAAGAAAAATTTTTTTAAAAATGGTGAGAAAAAGGGCTTCGGGCCGGTTCATGGTAATTAGGACCTGGAATGGGGAGCCAGCCCTTCTCTCTTGGAAGTCCCTCAGCTGCGAGGGGAGCGGGCGCCGGAGCTCCGCGTAGGCCGGGCCCGCTGGGGAGCTGTTTTGCCGGGCCGCCCCTCCAGGGTCCGGGGTCTGGGGCCCCGGGGGCGGAGCAGGCAGCGGGAGGAGCTACGCTCCTGGGGCTCCCGCCGGGGCTCCCTTTAACTCGGTGCCTTTTTTCGCTTAGGCGTTGCCCCCTGACGCCTCCCGCACCCACTGAGGACTGTGCAGACGCCTCGCCTCCCTTCTCCTTCCAGTCGCCGTGCCCACCCTCCTTTCCACCCCACCGGCCCGTTCTCCGGCCCCAGGATGCCCCCTCCCCTTCCGGGTTCTTCTGGCTTGTTCCGTAGAGTTCGTTTCGAACTTTTGAACCCACCAATCAGCGCCACGCGCCCCTCCTCTCTCCGCGGGCAGGGTAAAATCGGGCATCCGGCCGGAGACCTTGGGCTCGGAGGCGGGGCCGCGGAGGCCGGGGCGGGTCCGGTGCCCGCCCTTCCGACACGTGGCCAGGATCGTGGTATATAGGATCCCTCGGGGCCGTCTTCCCTCTCACTACTTCTCCCCCGGACTCCTTGGTAGTCTGTCAGTGGGAGAGCTTCGTGGACGTCCCCTCGCCTCCTCCAGCCCCGCAGAACCCTACAAGTCTCAGTCATGGTGAGTGGGGTCCCCGGGTGGTGGCGTTGGGGGGAGAGTGCGGAGTCCGAAGGGGCGTCGGGACCCCAGTCCACGTGGGGCCACGTTCCGGACGCCTCCAGGCAAACTGGCTTCTGGTGGCCTTGCGGAAAGCCGAGTTCACCCGGGAGACCCGTCTACCGGCTCGAAGACGCGGCCTGGGCACTGCCTTCGGTGGAAGTGGAAAGCCCATTTATTTGATCCTAGATAGAGGGCACCCATCCCCCCCAGGGCCCGCTACCGCCCCAGGAAGGCCAGGGAGCCTTCACACTGGCTCCCAATGACTTATGAAACCTGAAAATCCCTCCCATTTCCCCCAATGATCTCACTTTCCCACTGGAGCATCTCGTGTGCTCCCGCATGGTAGGCGTTGCCTTTCCAGCGCCCTATGACTCGCTGCTGAGTCATCTGTGGCCAGACTCTGGCGAGAGCTTTCAATTGCACCATCCTCACCTGTTGTCGGGCTCTGGGGAGCGCTTCCGTTCGCACCCATCCTCACCTGTGGCCGGGCCGGGGTGGGGTGCGGTGGGAGGAGCGCTTCCGTTCGCACCAATCCACCAGGAGGGATGTAGGCAGGCTCCTCCTTTGAAGGGAATTACTGTCACGTTGTTTACTCCTGCATTTCTCGTGTTAATTTAGTGGGGTGTTTATAGCTGAAGCTTTCTACTTACAGGTTTAAAAAAAAAAAAGTCCACAAAGAGAGATTTTCTTATAAAGTCACAGAGTAAGCTAGTACTGACAAAGTATTCTCAGTTTTAAAGAAACTTCAAATTACACAGAACTTGAGAATTTTCTATATAGCTTCCAGAGGTATTGGAAACAAGTATCTGAGGAAATATCTGTTGGAAGTCTACTTAAAGTAGGCCGTGTGTATCAGATGTTTCAAAATAATATCTTTTTAAAAAGCAATGCAGTGAATAAATAGTTACCTCTTTAGGGACTACCACAGTTATCAAACGCATGTATGACTGTAACAACTTGCTTGAGTGCTTTTTACCAGGCAAGACCAAAAAGGTAGTGGTAAAAACGTGTTTCAGAAAGCAGTGGGGTAAAACAACTATACCCCAATGAAAAAGAAGAAGAAAAAAAAAAGAACGTAAGAAGTGGGACTGTTTAAAGGGCAGGAGAGCAGCAGTAGCAGCAGACCTATTCAGGCATACACTGGTTAGATTAATAGTTTTTTTGTTTTTAAACAAGGGACAGGGGCTGCTTATCCAGTTAAGGCTAGACTAAATGATTCCATTGTCTCACTTCATCTCCCGAGTGGCCAGGGGAGAGTGGAGGGCAAGCAGTGGCCACAGTCTAAACCATACCGTTGCACAATGAAAGAAACTCAGAAGGCTTCAGTAGAAGTGCTTCATTAGAATGACAGGATCATCTCAGATACTTTATCTCCCTGGGGCCTGGGGCTGTCACGGACAGATCTCTGGTTCTCTCCTTTCTAGGGCTGTGGAATGTCCAAAGTCCAGTTAAAGGTAAACATGATGCAGTTTTAAATAGTCATGGGTTCATTAGAACAAACAACTCCCCTTTCTCCCACGGCCCTAGAGCTGGGCAAGTAGAGGCAGGTAACAGTGAACTTGCTGAGGAGGTCAGCAGACCATGATTGTTTTATGGGGAGTGTAGGTGAGAAGGAGGGGACCATAAATCAAAGGTTGTGAGTGATTGGGGGTTTTATCTTGGGTTATGAAGCTAGGCCCTTTGAGATCTTAGGTGGTGTTGAATTTTCTTTAACTAGATTCCTATTAGCAGTTTTTAAAAACTTGAAACCCTCTTATTTGGAGAGAATGTAATGGGAGATATTTGGTGTGGATATGTGAAAGACCTCTGTCTCCAAAACCGCTAATCTGATTTATGATGGAAATACAATAAAAATCCTTTTTTTGTTTTTTCTCTTAAGTCTGTGGGTGTAGATTCTGTGTTCACTGCCTTATTTTACTAAGCAGAAATGAGTTTGGTAACATCCTAACATCGTTACAGTTGTGAAATTATAAGACTTTTCCCCCACGTTGCCAGAGATATACGTACATTCTACTAGAAGACAGCTAATTTCTTAAACTATTAATAAAGTCTTGGTGACACTTCTAGCTTTTATTACCATGTGTCTCCGTCCCCCTCCCAGCTTCCCCACCACTCTCCCCTCAAGATGCATTGATAGTGAAGGAAAATGTTTTTCCTTAAGATTAAATTCTTCCACAGGGTTAAAAGGCTGCCTCTGACCACAGTTTTTAAAATACAGGTAACTGCTGCTTATCTGGTGTTTTCTCCATGAGTCATATGGCTGTAGTTTGCTGGTTTAAGCTGGTTTTAAAGGGAGAGGCGGAAGCTCTTCTCTTTAAAGAATAGGATTAAAGAGGGACCAGAATGAGCTCTAGTTACACAGTCATACAGAGAATGAATCAGCTGGAAGGAGGAATTTTGCATGCCTTTAAGGAATCAGAAGGCATATTTCCCAGGAGTTGGGGAAAGTCTATTGCTAGAGCAGCTTGTATCATTCTGAAGGTAGAAACCTGACCTTGAACATCTAATGTGGCTACAAAGCGAAGGTCTGGTCTCTGGTCTTGCCTAGTAGTTCATTAACATATCTGTGGTTTTCCAAAGCATTTTCTCTGAGTTAGGCTGTTGCTTGTGAAATAGTCCCTGGGCAGGAGTGGCCTCCAGAAAGGTGCTGATCTCTTCTGAAGGCTAATAGTCATTTACAGTGAATCATTCCTAAATGTCCCACCTGATGTGTCATGTTCTGACATTTCCTTTCTTCCTCTCACAGCGTGAGTGCATCTCCATCCACGTTGGCCAGGCTGGTGTCCAGATCGGCAATGCCTGCTGGGAGCTCTACTGCCTGGAACACGGCATCCAGCCTAATGGCCAGATGCCAAGTGACAAGACTATTGGGGGAGGAGATGACTCCTTCAGCACCTTCTTCAGTGAGACAGGCGCTGGCAAACATGTGCCCAGGGCAGTGTTTGTAGACCTGGAACCCACGGTCATTGGTGAGTTGACCTCAGTAACCCCAATGAGATCCTGGGGGTCCGGAACAGGAGGTGTATCCTGGGGGCTCCATTGATGCTCTGGGGTCAAGCAGACTTGTGCAGGTTGTTAGTGATGGGTGGCTGCTTCATTTTCCTTTTCCAGATGAAGTTCGCACTGGCACCTACCGCCAGCTCTTCCACCCCGAGCAGCTCATCACAGGCAAGGAAGATGCTGCCAACAACTATGCCCGAGGTCACTACACCATTGGCAAGGAGGTCATTGACCTCGTCTTGGACCGAGTTCGGAAACTGGTAAACACAGTACTTTATTTAAAGTGGATGAGAGTTTTCTCTTACAGTTTTGAGAGACCAAACTGCAAGAATCACTCTTTGCACACTAAAATGAACTTTATACTGCCCACTAAATAACTGGACTTCTAAACCAGAGGGTCCTGAGCTATGGGACAACTATGTGGGGTGGGGATAGTGTTCTTTTGCCTCTTTCTGTGTCTTACAAGGCAGATTTGGGCAATTGCTCATTCAGTGAGGGCAGTTTACCTGAAGTCAAGGTGAGTACCAGGACACCTTAACCGTGTTACTGACATTTAAGACCATTAAATATCCTTGTTCATATTAATCAGGCAGCTTCCCAGCTTCAGGCCGAGACATCCCTTTTTAGGTCATCCTAGTCACAGTGAGTAGGTGGCTGACTGACATGTAACTAGTTGATCAAATTCATAAAAATTGGGCTGCTGACATGTTATTACAGAAAGTTCATAGCAAAAGAAGCCAGTGTAACACTGACTAGAAATAGCTGACACTGGGAAATTCCATCAACACTGAAAGTGGAGTCAATGGAGCTCCCTTGTTACAGAAGCAAGTATAAGTCATTGGAACTTTGAAAGTATTAAGATATAATCACAAAAAAGCAGTACCCTCGTTTTTTGTACTAGAGCTCAGGGCAGTGTGGACGGGCCCTGTGGCAGAAAAATCTAAGGCAACTATTCACATCGGTAAAGTTGCTAAGTGTTCTGTTTGCATCATTTTAATTAAGAGTCTGGCAATCAGATGACTCTGCTCCTTAGGCATGTGGGCAGCTTGTAAGTAATTAAAAATCAAGAATGAAGGCCTGGGTGGAATAGCTTGTCGGGAAAGTCACATTATGCTAAGCCCAGCAACAACTGGTCTATTTTGAAAAGAATGGCCTTACATCATTCATGGCTTCATACTTTTTCAGATGTTTATCATCGTCTTCCCAGCAGAACTGGGCTAATGGTTCCTATGTTTGCAAATCAAGCTTCAGCTACAAGTACTGACTTGGAAATCAGGACCTGCCTTTAGGGACAGGTAAACCTAGTAAAAGCCATTGAGGGTTCTGGAGTGAAGTTCATTAACTACCAAAACAATTGCATTTGTCCTTGGTGTTATTACTGTGTCCACATGAGGCTTAATGGGTGAAATTGGTAGACTAGGGCCTGCCCTGGCATTGATCTCATTCAGAGTATGGACCCACAGGAGAAGTGAACTAGGGGCTCAGTAGAGAATGTCCATAAATCTCTGGGCACCTTGAGAAGTGAAGATTGTCAACAGAATACTTTGTTTGAAATGACAAAATCATCCTTTCATACAATAGTCAGAATAGCTCAGTTAACTGGCGGAAAGCCCCAGTGACACAGGGACATGGAATTGTGACAGTAAATCGCCTTTCCCAGAATGAATAGACTTTCTGATAACGAGTGCTTGCTGTGCTGAGCACTGTTCCGGATACTCATTTAATTCTCAACAACCTGAAGTAGGTTACTATTCTCCTCATTTAATAAACGAGAAAACTGAGATTAAGAAATGAATTTGGTCAAAGTCACACGGCAAGGAACAGGTAGAGCCAGATCCAGACCCGGCCTTACTCCAGCACCAGGGCATTGGATCTTGGCTATTCTGTTGTGTTCCAGCTCAGAAAGCAGCTGCCGAAATCTGTAAGACATCCATTGTACGGGGCTGGTGGTCCCAGGCCTGCTGTTGGTAGCTCTCCAACTGATAAGAGGTTGCCTTTGTTCTGCGGTCACAGCAAGGGCACCAGAGGTTGCCCTCCCAGTCACCAAAACTTGAGCCCTGCATCCATTCCAGACCTCATGATTCCTCTGCCTGCAGAAGTGAAAACAGTTCATTTAAAATAGCCTTTTAACAGATCCCCTCCCTCCAGCTCCCAAGAGTTGATTGTGAAAAGTTTCTCTGAATCACTTAGCACTTAGAAGCTCTTTAGGGCTGCTTTCTTAGCAGATATTGTTCAGAGGATTTTTTTAAAGATCTCAGTCAATGTGATTATGGAATTCAAAGAAGTCATTGCACCTTTCACCAAGGCTAAAATGAAAACTCCTTTCTTTCTTAGGCTGACCAGTGCACAGGCCTTCAGGGCTTCTTGGTTTTCCGCAGCTTTGGTGGGGGAACTGGTTCTGGGTTCACCTCCCTGCTGATGGAACGTCTCTCTGTCGATTATGGCAAGAAGTCCAAGCTGGAGTTCTCCGTTTACCCAGCCCCTCAGATTTCCACAGCTGTAGTTGAGCCCTACAACTCCATCCTCACCACCCACACCACCCTGGAGCACTCTGATTGTGCCTTCATGGTAGACAACGAGGCCATCTATGACATCTGTCGTAGAAACCTCGACATTGAGCGCCCATCATACACAAATCTTAACCGCCTTATGAGCCAGATTGTGTCCTCCATCACCGCTTCCCTGCGATTTGATGGAGCCCTGAATGTTGATCTGACAGAATTCCAGACCAACCTGGTGCCCTATCCCCGCATCCACTTCCCTCTGGCCACATATGCCCCTGTCATCTCTGCTGAGAAAGCCTACCATGAACAGCTTACTGTAGCAGAGATCACCAATTCTTGCTTTGAGCCAGCCAACCAGATGGTGAAATGCGACCCTCGCCATGGTAAATACATGGCTTGCTGCCTGTTGTACCGTGGCGATGTGGTTCCCAAAGATGTCAATGCTGCCATTGCCACCATCAAGACCAAGCGCAGCATCCAGTTTGTGGACTGGTGCCCCACTGGCTTCAAGGTTGGCATTAATTACCAGCCTCCCACTGCGGTACCTGGTGGAGACCTGGCCAAGGTACAGCGAGCTGTGTGCATGCTGAGCAACACCACAGCCATCGCTGAGGCCTGGGCTCGCCTGGACCACAAGTTTGACCTGATGTATGCCAAGCGTGCCTTTGTTCACTGGTACGTGGGTGAGGGCATGGAGGAAGGAGAGTTTTCTGAGGCCCGTGAGGACATGGCTGCCCTTGAGAAGGATTATGAGGAGGTTGGAGCTGATAGTGTTGAGGGAGAAGAGGAGGATGAAGAATATTAACCTGTCTGCTGTAATTTTACGCTCTTGTCTTGGGACTGTCTCATTTGTGTTCTGTGGAGCTGCCCGTTATGGCCCTATCTTGTCAATAAAAGCGATATTTCTGTTTTCAGTGTCAAGCTGTATCATAGTAAATATTTGCTCTGCTTATTCAAGGCCCGTGTGGGATGGAGGAGGCTGGCGGTTTCCATCTTATCATTTGCTCAGTGTTTCAAGTGGCTTCTGTGTACTTGTGCCATGGGGTTTGTCTATTTCACTTAGACCTGAATTGACGACTGGTTATAAAATCATTTTGTGAGGCAACGGGCTCACATTGGGCCAGTGTTTTTCAAACTTCAATGTGGATGTGAATCGCCTGCAGATCTGAATCTGTAGGTCTGAGGTGAAGCTTCAGATACTGCCTTTTTTCTGGTTTTTTTTTTTTTAAAGCTCCCAGGTGTTCTTGGTCAGCTGAGACCATATGTGGAGTATCAAGGGGGTAGGTAACATAGCTAATAAATGGTGGAGCCAAAATTCAAGTCACCAGCCAGGCTGCCAGAACTATTGCCGTCATTATTCATAAAATATTGGAGTCATATGGGAAGGGCTTGGAATTGTGCCGATTTATCCCATACTTAGCCAAAACCTCCAATGGCAGATAAGATTGTGCTTTAAGAAGTTACTGCTTGGGGACTTACCTGGTGCTCCCAACTCAGGGGGCATGGGTTCGATCCCTGGTCAGGGAACTAGATCCCACATGCCACAACTAAGAGTTCGAATGCCACAATTTAAGATCCCAAGTGCTGCAATGAAGACCTGGCACAGCTAAATAAATAAGTAGAAGTTACTGCTTGGAGAAAGTGGAGCAGGCCGAGACACAAAATTACAATAGTCTCAGGTTGTTATGGTGTTGGTCCTTGACCCAGTGTGTGTCATTGGAAATATTTGAAGTAGGGGAATAATAAGGAAAACTGAAGGAATGTGTGTGTAAGGAAGGTTGGAGAGGAGAGCTCCCTAATTCGGACACTCTTCTGAGAACCTGTTGGAAGCAATGTGGTTCTTGAGCAGGGGCAGGAGGCAACTATGAGAAGATGAGGGTGGGGGAAGAATGCACATGAAAGTGTGGGTGGCTGGAGAGCTTGGTGACGTGCTCAGGGACTAGTGGTGTGGCCTGTAAGGTTGAACCAAGCAATGAAAAATGACAAGGATGATCAGAGGGCCAGGTCCTGCCAAAGGGAGGAGCCAGCTTTGGTGCTTAGGTGCTGGCCAGAGAGGGGAGGAGCTCTCAGTGGTAGGAGCTGGGGGTGGGTGCAGATCCGTTCACCTGAGCTTATTCCAATGGTGCTCTGTTACCATCTTTCTTTTCCTCCTGGTGTTTTCACCCGTTACCCATTGCTCACCTCTGCACCCTTAGTCTTTAAGGAGAGCATTTTATTTTTTTAAATATTTATTTATTTATTCGGTTACACTAGGTCTTAGTTGGGGCAGGTGGGCTCCTTAGCTGTGGCATGTGAATTCTTAGTTGCGGCATGCATGTGGGATGTAGTTCCCTGACCAGGGGTCAAATCCAGGCCCCCCTGCATTGGGAGCGCGGGGTCCTATCCACTGTGCCAAGGAGAGCATTTTAAAAATGAACATTCTGGGGCTTCCCTGGTGGCGCAGTGGTTAAGAATCCGCCTGCCAATGGAGGGGACACGGGTTCGATCCCTGGTCCGGAAAGATCCCACATGCTGTGGAGCAACTAAGCCCGTGCGCCACAACTACTGGGCCTGCGCTCTAGAGCCCATGCTCCGCAACAAGAGAAGCCACTGGAATGAGAAACCCGCGCACCGCAATGAAGAGTAGCCCCCGCTCTCCACAACTAGGGAAAGCCTGCGCACAGCAACAAAGACCCAACGCAGCCAAAAATAAACAAACAAATAAATAAAATGCACATTCTGGGAATTCCCTGGCAGTCCAGTGGTTAGGACTTGGCGCTTTCACTGCCAAGGGCCAGGGTTCAATCCCTGGTTGGGGAACAAAGATCCAGCAAGCCATGCAGCACACCAAAAAAAAAAAAATTTCTGTCTTGGAGCATAGCACAGCTTCCAGCCTGCGCTATTTCAGCTTTGTGCTTGGAAGGGTCTTGCAGCATTCATCATGAGAGCAACGGTGGTCTTATGCCCCGCAGGGCGAGGCCCAGCCCAGCCCCATCCTTGAGTACGGAGTCAGCTATTGCTATTCAAAATGATGGGCCACATTCCTTCTACAGCCTGAGCATGGGAGTTCCGGGGTGAAAATGAACCTTGGAGTGGCTGGTCACCCCAACTGTACTCAGAGACCTTCCCAACCCGGGGTATCTGCTGATTGCCACAGTGCGAGCTCTGGAGGGAAGAGGACCTTCGGGTGTGAGAAGGAACAGATAAGTCATCCAGCTTCAGCTGGGCATGATACCCCACAATACCTGAAAGGTCCGTTCTCTGAGCTCGCATGTACCAAGCTGGGTGCCCCGAAATGGGATTCAGGCCTCGCCAATTATCATCCCTCAGCCTTCAGAACAGGCTGGTGGAAACTAAAGAGCCTGAAGCCCCTGGGCCAGTCACCTGTGGCCAGTAGCGAGCCCCTCCAATGACCTCTGTAAGCCTTACAGGTGAATTCTCTTCTGCCAGGATGTGAAGAGGGTTGGAATCCTTTAAGCAGCCTCTACGGTTTCGGGGGGAAAGAAGGTGAAAGAAGAGTTTAGCTGAGAAAAAGTATTCCGGTAGAACAGAGCCTGGAGAATTGAAAGAGCAAAGGGCCAGAGGTTGAGGAGGGATCTGTCCTTGCAGTGAGGATTTCTCTCCCTCCTGTGCTGGCAGAGAGAGTGAATAGAAGTTAGCCTGCAGCAAGAACAAACATACCCCAAGGTCTAGGTCACTGCTTTGTGGATGACAATCATCTGATCTGCCCTTGAGCACAAATGGAAAGTCTGGGCTCAGAACTGCAGCCATTGCTGAGGCCACTGAGGCTTGATGGGGATAAATGGAGAAAGCCTAAGAGGGTGCAGCTCCAAGACTGGCCAGGGCCCCAGATTCTGGCTGTGCAGCTTATACGCTGCCCTCACCTGACCTGATCCGTGGAGCAATCTGCTTCCACCCCACGGAGGCTGCCCACCCTGGGAGAGGCCAGTGGGCAGCCCAGCAGAGCTGAGGTTCAAGTTGGGGTGAGGAGAAGAGAATGGCTGCGAGGACCAGTGTGCTGGCTTGTCTACCTGTCATCCCAGGTGTTTGGGAGGCAGCCGGCAGGTGTCTCTGCTCCCGCGGGAATCTGTCAAACAGCCCGCTATCAGGCCAGAGGTGGCCAGGTGGGGTAGAGCTTAGAAAGAGCCTGTCTTCAGGCCTCTAACTTCTGGAAGGTGTGTGGCAGCCCTGCCTGGGGTTGTGGGAGGGAGGGGAGGAGGCTCTGTCAGGGTGGCAGGAAGACCCTTTCATGTCTTGGGTGTTGCATGATCTTCACAGCACCTGTGAGGTGAGGTCATCACACCCCTCTCCACAGCTGAGGAAATCAAACCTTGGAGCGATTAAGCATCTAGCTTAAAGCTACAGAGCGAGTGGCCGAACTGAAATCTGAGCCCAGAGCTCTGACTCCAAAGCAGCACTCCACTCTGCTGGGCAGTCTCCGAGCACCCTGAGGGGAAGCTGTCACCGTGCCCGGAAGCCTTTCCAGTTCTCAGGGAGAAGGGACACGGAGGCCAGCCCTTGGGTGGAGCTCTAGGTGGAGCCACCGTTGGAGAAAGGATATCTCGTTCTGCTATTGTCAGATCGCCTCCCAGGAGCCCCATTCCTGGGACCAGGCGGCAGCACACTGATCCAGGGGCAAAGTCAGCTGGTCGCCACTGTCCAGGCGGCAGCTTCCTAGTGAGGGAGCTTTCATTTCAGGCTTCCTTCTGATCTCAGGGAATCAATTCTCAGATCGTAGAGATACGGAGTCTCTCCTTGGTGGGTAGCTGCTACCACCTGGCTGGACTCGTGCAGACAGGACAGCTCTCACCTGGAGCGTTGCTCCCCTAAGCGCTGGGGCCAGGATGGTCAGCTTCTGTCCACCAAGGCCACAAGGTGAAGCTGGCAGAGATGACCCAGGCAGATGGCTCCTGCAGCCCACTGCCATGGCCCATCATTTTGAGTAGCAATAGTCACAGGACAGCAGAAGGTGAAGGGAAAATACACCCAGTGTGTTAGGGTGGGGAAGGTTCCCATCTTCAGCCCCGTGAAGAAAGAAAGTCCCCTTTGCTGACATCTTATTAGCCTGTCACTGCCCCATTCATTGCAAGAGACTGGTGTCTCTGAGTTTGTCAGCCCTGATCAGGTTCTGGAAAAACTGTTCTTTCCTCCTCTGAGGGTCCCTCTGATTCTGCAGCAGGAGAAAACTATTCAGGAGCAGAGTCTTACAGAACTAGAGACATGTCTTCTTTAGTCATAATACAGGAAATGCTTTTGAACACTGGTCTCCCCACCAGAAGACTTCTTTTTCTCTCTCTTATAAAAAAGAGAACAGAATATAAAGCATTCCTAATTACATGAGAATTTTGTCTACATTCACAAATTAGTTTAATTCATTGGGGAGGTGGGTATAAGTACAATCTCATTGCTGTCACACTTCATCCCCTTCCCCCACTCCACTCTGTTCTTATTAAATATTTCATTTGGCTCACTGGAGATGTCTAGCCCAACAGTAAACTAATACTGAAGTGTCTTTGACAAAGGTAATCATGGCCAATTATACCATTATAACAGTTACTGCAGTTTTTAAGTTTAATTCATTCATTATTTTTGAAGAACCTGTTTGGTGCAAGTCACTGTGCTGGGTTCAATAGGGAATATATTTAGCTTTTTTGTCCCCATCAGTTTTTAGAGACAGATCGCATAGGCACAGTCCTAATTCAAGGCAGTATATGCCGCATGTCAGAAGAGGTGGGCAACCGTGGCAGCCACTATCGCATATCTACCCCCAAAGCCATTCCCAGCTGGTGGTTTTGTTTGCCAGCGCACCCTCTGGGCCTCTCCACCACCAGGGCAAATCTCAGTCTAAGCTCATCAAGGTAATTCCAGTTCTCTTGCCTGGGACTGGTTAAGGAAGCAGCAGGTGATGCAATTATGCAAATGAGAGGGGAGGTAAAGTCTTCTGGATGGGGGTTGATGGGAAGATATTCTTGGAAGAATTTCCTTGCTCTTAAAAAGGAACACAGCGGGGCTTCCCTGATGGCACAGTGGTTAAGAATCCGCCTGCCAATGTAGGGGTCACTGGTTAGAGCCCTGGTCCGGGAAGATCCCACATGCCGCAGAGCAACTGAGCTTGTGTGCCACAACTACTGAGCCTGAGCTCTAGAGCCCGTGAGCCACAACTACTGAGTCCACGTGCCACAACTACTGAAGCCCGTGTGCCTAGAGCCCGTGCTCCGAAACAAGAGAAGCCACCGCAATGAGAAGCCCGCGCACTGCAATGAAGAGTAGCCCGGGCTCGGGGCAGCTAGAGAAAGCCTGCGTGCAGCAATGAAGACCCAACGCAGCCAAAAATAAATAAATAAATTTATTTATTTAAAACAAAAGGAACACAGGGGGCACTTCCCTGGTAGTCCAGTGGGTAAGACTTCTCGCTCCCAATGCAGGGGGCCTGGCTTTGATCCCTGGTCAGGGAACTAGATCCTGCATGCATGCCGCAACTAAAAGATCCCGCGTGCAGCAACTAAGACCAAGTGCAGCCTAAATAAATATTTTAGAATTAAAAAAAATAATAAAATAGCCTGCTTATATTAAAAAAAAAAAAAGGAACACAGGGAAAGGATTTTCTCTTTTGAACCTTTGACATTATTTTGTGAGCACATAATACTTGAAGTTGCCACAGTTATCTTGTGACCACAACTGCACAGATATGACGACAAAAGCTAACATTCCCAGCCTAACAGAACAGAAAGATACAAAGAACCTGGGTCCTGGATAGGATGTTGAGCCCCTCAATAACTAGTCCTGAAACTTCTCTCCCTCTGGATTTTTCATTATGTGAGATTATAATCCTTTTATTGTTGGGTCATTTTGAGTTGGGTCTTCTATTGCTTCCTGCCAAAAGTATTCTAACTAATATAAAAGCCTCATGTGATAGTTCATAGAAGAGTTTAGTGAAATAGTAATAAAAATATTAAGACCTTTTAAAATTGTATAATCCCCTTTCCAGTGCAGACACTGGCCTGGGAGAGTAAAGATTCCATGCCTCCCTTCCTTTCTTTGGTTTTTGACCTTCCTCTGCCTGCAGTGCCTGGTCAACCAAACTGATCTGCTGCTTCCTTTCAGTCTTTCCAGGAGCCTTGGATGGACTTAAGCCACAGATTAAAAGCACCCAGAAGACATCTGCAGGCCTGAAAAACTTCTTCCCTTTGACATGCAATGGTGAATGGAGCCATAGCCTGATCTGTGGATCAGAAGATATAGATACCTTCTGATACAGAAGACCAAGGAGGCCCACTCTGGAAGAACCAGCTCCTCCTAGGAAGCCCAGCCAGAAGGAGCTCAACCCCAGGGCAGTCCCAAATCTTGCAGAGCCTAAGGAGCTTTGAGCTGCCCTTGTAGACAAGGGGGTGGTACTGGGGGACTCTTGGGACAGGAACCAGGCCAGGTTCTGGGGACTCCAGGGTATGAACAGGGGTCATTTGACCAGTTATTCTCTTGTGTGGGGGGCCCTTGGATCCTTGAGAGGAAAAAGCCTGAGAAGCTTTTTCTCCTTCTCTGGCCCATTTGGTTTCTTTTACTCTCCCCCACTGCTCCCCTCTCTCCCCACCCTCAACTTCTCCCTCCACTTCCATTTCTCCCTTCCCTCTCTCACTCATCTCCTCCTTCCCCATCCTCATTTCCTCCATCACCTCCTTTCCCTCTGGCCAGGTGCTAACACAACAGTGTGTGGCGGAGAGAATTCACCTGGAGAGTGAGACAACGTCTAACAGATGCTGACAATTGGCCCTCAACGGCTGTGAGATCCAACAGGCTCGCTCTGAAAGCTCAGGCCCAGCCAGACCCAGCTGTCAGATGAGTACCTGTGCGGCCTGCAGGCAGAGGGCAGACAGGGCCGTTTGTAGGGCATCAGATGCTTTGAACTTGTCCGTTCAGCTGCCACCTGGCCTCTCCCTGCAGGAGGTGGGGGGAACGTAGATGGCAGAGCTTTACGGCTGCAAAAAGGAGTCTCCTGGTGGCTGGCCTGAGGGGCAGGAGCCCTGTCCTGTCTCATCTCAGGCATGAGCATGCGCTCAAGAAATTCGTATCAGGCATAGTCTCTTATAAGAGACCTGCAGAATCAAGTGGAGACCAGGATGAGACGCCCGGGTTCTATTCTAATAAGCGGTGTGACTAACTCTTCTCCTTCTCTGTCACGCTTACCCAGTAGCCAGAACCACTGCCTTGCACCATAACGATATCTAGGACAATGGAACTAATCCACTAGAAGGAAGGTTGTGGACATTATGACACTTCACCCCTAAATGCTCCTGCAGGCACCTCCTAAGAACAAGAATCTTCTCTTATACAACCGCATTCCTGTCTTCACACCTAAAAGCGGTAATAATCATTCCATAGCATATCATACACAAATTTCTCCAGTAGCCTTTTTCTTCTTCAAATCTAGGATCCAATTTAAGTTTGAACATTGAATTTAGATGTTATATCTCTTAGTCTCTTGTCTAGAACAATCTCCCACTGTAGTGGGTTGAATGGAGGCCCCCCCCCCAAAAGATATGTCCATATCCCAGAACCAGTGAATATAACCTTATTTGGAAAGAGGGTCTTTGCAAGATGTAGTTAAGGACCTTGAGATCGTCCTGGGTTACCTGGGTCCCCAAATCCAGTGACAAGTGTCTTTATAGAAAGGAAAGAGAAGGCATAGACACAGAAGAGGAGAAGGCCATGTGAAGGCAGAGACAGAGATTAGAACAATACAGCTGCAGCCAAGGATCTCTGGGAGCCACCAGAAGCTGGAAGAGGCAAGGAAGGATTCTCCCCTAGAGGCTTTGGGAATATGCCTTACCAACATCTTGATTTTGGACTTCCAGTCTGCATCACTGTGAAAGAATAAATTTCTGTTGTTTTAAGCCACCACATTTGTGGTAATTTCTTATGACATCCCTAGAAAACTAATACACTCACTTTTTAAAAAAATGGCTTTGACTTCTTAGAGCCTAGGAATCATCTGACAGAATGTCCCAAATCTGAAATTGTCTTCACATTGACCTTTTAAAGTCATAAACCTGATCAAGTCATTCCTCTGCTTAAAACCCTCCAGTGGGGGCTTCCTTAGTGGCGCAGTGGTTAAGAATCCGCCTGCCAATGCAGGGGACACAGGTTCAAGCCCCGGTCCGGGAAGATCCCACATGCCGCAGAGCAACCAAGCCCATGCGCCACAACTACTGAGCCTGCGCTCTAGAGCCCGTGAGCCACAACTACTGAGGCCTGCATGCCTAGAGCCCGTGCTCTGCAACAAGAGAAGCCACCGCAATGAGAAGCCTGTGCATTGCAACGAACAGTAGTCCCCACTCACCGCAACTAGAGAAAGTCCATGCACAGAAATGAACTCAACACAGCCAAAAATAAATAAAATAAATTTATTAAAAATAAATAAAAATAAAATAAAACCCTTCAGTGGCTTTTCATTGCATTTATAATCAGCTATAGGGACTTCCTTGGTGGTCCATGCTCCCAATGCAGGGGGTCTGGGTTCGATCCCTGGTCGGGCAACTAGATCCTGCACGCGTGCTGCAACTAAGAGTCCACATGCCACAACGAAGATCCCGAGTACCACAGCTAAGACCCGGTACAGCCTAGACAAATAAATAAATATTAAAAATAAAGAAATAAATTTATTTTAAAAATAAATTAAAAAAATAAGCTATAAACCCTTTCCTCTGATTTAGAAAGCCTGTGGTCTGACTCCTCCCCACTCCTCTCATGTCACCTTCCCTTCTCTCCTCCCACCCATCTCACTCCAGCCTCACCTTTCTACAGTCCCGCAAACATGCCAAGCTCATCCCAGACTTATCCCTGCCCAAGTGACAACCAAATACAATTCTTAATCTTTGAGTACTGGATCAGGGGAAAACAGCTATGAAGGACATTATTGGGATCATTGTAGGGGTAGGGAAAATGAATATAAACTATATATTAGATAATACTGTTGTATCAATGTTAAGTTTCTTGGGGAGTTAATAGTACTGTGGTTGTATAGGAAAATGTCCTTATTCTTAGGAGATGCATGCTGAAGTACTTAGGGGTGAGACATAATGTCTGGAAATTACTTTCAAAGGAACTGTGGCAAAATATTAACAACTGGTAATTATTATACCCTGGGAAAAGATATATTGGTGTTGATAGCAATATTCTCTTTTTTTTAAGTAAATTTATTTATTATTTATTTTTGGCTGCGTTGGGTCTTCGTTGCTGTGCGCGGGCTTTCTCTAGTTGCGACAAGCGGCGGCCCCTCTTCGTTGTGGTGCGTGGGCTTCTCATTGCAGTGGCTTCTCTTGTTGTGGAGCACGGGCTGTAGGCGCACCGGTTTCAGTAGTTGCGTCACTGAGGCTCAGGAGTTGTGACACATGGGCTTAGTTGTTCCGTGGCATGTGGGATCTTCCCAGACCAGGGCTCAAACCCGTGTCCCTTACATTGGCAGGCGGATTCTTAGCCACTGTGCCACCAGGGAAGTCCCAATATTCTCTTGACTTTTCTCTGGGTTTGAAAATCAAAATAAAATGGCAGGGGGGAGGGGGAAATGGACAATTTAAAGAAAAAATCTTAATCCAGGTATGCTCGGATTTTTTTTTAAGATTTTTTTTTGATGTGGACCATTTTTAAAGACTTTATTGAATTTGTTACAATATTGCTTCTGTTTTATGTTTTGGTTTTTTGGCAGCGAGACATGTGGGATCTTAGCTCCCCGACCAGGGTTCAAACGAGTACCCCCCTGCATCAGAAGGCAAAGTCTTAACCACCGCCAGGGAAGTCCTTGCTCAAATTTTCATGTGCATTAAAAATCACCTAGGAAGTTTGTTAAAATGCAGAATTCTAGGGATTCAGAAGATCTAGGTGGAGCACTGAAATCTGCTTTTTAATGGGCCCCCAGGTGATTCTGAGTCAGGTCTCTAGGCCACACCACGAGGAGGAAGGTTCACTTAGCATCCTGTGGCCATAAGCTGCTCTCCTGTTCTCCAGTTGACCGGTAGCTAGTTGGAAGGGTCAGGTAGGCAGATGGATGGAGATGCAATTTTACAGTGAGGGCAGGACAGGAGATTGTGGACAGAGTAGAGGATAAGGGGGGAGTTGAGGACAGACTTTACCTCCTTCCCTGGCTTTGGGCTTCTGGGGGTGCAGAGGAGGTTCCTAGAGCCCAGGGGAAGAATGAGATCAAGGCTCAGAGGTCCTAATACCAGTGCTGCTATTCTATTTTACACACTCTTGGATAATTCTCCTCTTTATTTAATTAATTTATTTATTTTAAAGAATAGGGAAGTGCTTCTTTTTTTTAAACTATTTATTTATTTGGCTGTGTCGGGTCTTCGTTCCAGCATCCAGGATCTTTAGTTGCAGCATGCGGACTCTTAGTTGCGGCATGCGGGATCTATTTCCCTGACCAGGGGTCGAACCTGGGCCCCCTGCATCAGGAGCGTGGAGTCTTAACCACTGGACCACCAGGGAAGTCCCCTCATCTTTAAAAAGGAGGTCATAATAAATAGTTTTGGAGCATTCCCCCAAATTCCAATGTTCCTGAGCCTTGAGTGTTAAAACTCAATAAACGTGGATGGATTCCGACTGCAGACATGTCATTCTAGCATCTGGCCAGAAGGTGGCAGCAACACACCTCTCTTTTCCTGACTCGACAACCACGGGAAATATTTTTTTCAGGTGCCTCTGGGTTCCCTTCAGTTTAACCAACAGCTGTTTGACTTAGGTCCTGTGCTAGACACCACAGACACAAAAGTGAATAAGATCTGATGGCTGCCCTCAAATATCATATTGTCAGGGAGCAGGAGAGTCAGACATATAAACAGATTACTAGTTTACTAGCTGTGTGACGTTGGGCAAGTTGCCTAACCTCTCCGTGCCTCAGTTTCTCCAACTGTAAAATGGGAATAGTAGTAGTACCTATGTCATAGGGTTATTGTGAGGATTAAAAATGATAACACGTGTAAAATGCTTAGCATAGTGCTTGGCACATAGGAAATGTTAGCTATTGTTATATTATAGAGTGAGAGAACTGATGAGATGGAGAAGATACCCAGGGTGCTCCTTAACAGGGAGGAGTGGAGCCCCCAAATGGAGATAATGGGGAAAGGATTCCACGCCGGTGGACTCCTTCTGGCTGGGGCTCATCTGGGCTCCTGCAGGCCCAGAACACAGAACACCAGCAAGCCCTGACCAACCAGGACGTGTCTTCCTGCAGAGGAAGCCGTAATTTGCTAACTGTGCAACCTCAGACAGGCAACTTTGTCCCTCTGAGCCTCAGTTCCTACCCAAGTGATGGGAAAGGGGATCACAGGACCCGAGGGACGGTGCCAAGTTCAACATCTGAGACACTGTGGAGAGTTAGCTGTAAAGTCAGCCAGTTCAGGGGCAGCAGGCACCTGGAGCTAGGGATGCAAAGAGGAACCAACAGGAAGGCAAAGAGATCTTGGGGAGGACATTGGAATTTCCCCAGGATGTAGAGTGGAGGTTGAGCCAATCCTAGACCTCAAGGGGCAGGGAGATGCCAGCTAACCCTTAGGTACAAGTAATTAGGGTTATGTCATTGATTCTGTGTGTCTGTTTCCTCTCTGTCACATGGGAGGGGAAGAAGGCAATCAACAGTGTTGAGCACCTACTGTGAACCTCACAACATGCTAATCGCTTTATGCATAATACCTCATTTAGATCTCATGACACCTCTGGAAGGAAGGTATCATCATTCCTATTTTACAGATGAAGAAACTGAAGCTCAGAGAGGATATGTAACTTGCCCAGGGTCACACAGCTAGTAAGTGCCCAGTCTGATGGCCTGATCTCTTCTCCCATGACCTTTCCCAGCATTCCACCTTAGCCGCTCACTCCTTAGAAACACCCTGGGAATCTTTTTTTTTTTAATTTATTATTTTTGGCTGTGTTGGGTTTTCTTTGCTGCGCGTGGGCTTTCTCTAGTGGCGGCGAGCGGGGGCTACTCTTCGTTGCCGAGCTCAGGCTTCTCATTTCGGTGGCTTCTCTTGTTGCGGAGCACGGGCTCTAGAGCGCAGGCTCAGTAGTTGTGGAGCACGGGCTTAGTTGCTCCACGGCATGTGGGACCTTCCTGGACCAGGGCTCGAACCCACGTCCCCTGCATTGGCAGGCGGATTCTTAACCACTGCGCCACCAGGGAAGCCCCACCCTCGGAATCTTATCCATAAATACCCCAGCTCCAGAATCATGAATTCATGCACCCTGCTCTCCGAAAACAACTTCCTACCCTCTCAGTGCCTCTTTCAGTTCCTTGTACTGTGACTGGTCTTTGGCCTTGCCTGGAAGTCCAGCTATGGACCTCTTTACTCTCCCAATACCCCACCCTCTCTTGTCTACACACCCCTCCTCATCCAGCTTTGAGTCCATGGCCTGTCATTTAGCAGCTCTCTTGCCAGTAACCTAAACTTCATTGCTTACCTGCCTTGCAAACCTCTGGATACAGTGGTTATTTCTCTTTGAGCTTTCGCCAGGGCAGCCAAGGACAGCAGAAGGAGGAGGGGTAATAATAACGCTGGCTAATACTTATATGGCATGTGTTATGTGCCAAGCACTAAGTGCTTCACATACTGGAACTCAATTCCACCTCTAGCACTATGGGCTAGGTACTATTATTATCATCCCCACTGATGGGCAAAGAAAATGGAGAGAATAGAGGTTAAATCACTCAACCAGACTCAAAGCATACAGCTAATTAAGTTGAGGAGCCATGATCAAACCCATGCAGTCTGTCCAGAGTCCGTGCTTTGATCAGTATACTATTTTCCCAGTGCACTGAGGCCACCCTTCCCTCCTTCCATCAGCCAGGAAGTACTGGGTTCCTGTCACCCCGGTCCAGCACTGCTCTTAGTGGGGACAGTCCAAAGGAAGTCCAGATCCTTCTTCACTGTACTTGGGGGCTGACAATTTGTAATAGTAGTAGTAATAAATTAACAAGTTTTCAGCTTTTATTACGTGTGTCCTAAGTATTTTACATGTATTTATTTAACCCTCTCAACAACACTATGAGGTGGAAACTACAATTTTCCCCCTTTTGCTGGAGCCCATGAGAGGACATAGTAATGAGGCTACATTTGTACAACAGAGTGTTGGAATCAGATGGGAAGCTTGGTAGCTGGATGCCAGAGCCCTGGCTCTTAACCGGGACCCTTCCCTACTTTTCTTCCGGCCACAAGACCTCCCAGGCCCAGCTCTTTCTGAGGACGGTGGAGGAGTCTTCTCTGCATTGCCAGCAGGCCTGGTTCCCAAACCCAGGCCAGACCCTGGCCTTACAACTCCCAGAGCCCTGCCGAGGTGGTCCTGGTTCCCTCTACTCTGAGGCTTCTGGGTGGTGAGCTGGGAGCTTAAGCAGGGGAGAGGATGGGAACCCCACTGGTAATTCCCCAGGGCCAGCCCTAGAGGCCTCTACTCTGAAAGGCCCAGGTCTGCCAGCAGTTCCCTGTAAAAGTAAAGCCTGAGCTCATCCTCCCCAGGCCTTACCTGTCCCTTTGCGTGAAGTACTGGCTCAGACCCCCAGTTTGTACCCGGAGGACAGCAGGCAGGGCAGGGCAGGGCCTAGGCCGGAGTGGATGGGGCTTCAATGGCAGCTGGGGCTCAGCCCAGGGCTGCAGCAGAAAGCACTTAGCTTCCCCACTCCCCTCCTCACACCTATCAAGCCCCCTCCCCTAACCCTGGCAGGACCCTACCCCTCCCCACTTCCAAGAGTTAGTGGCAACCCGCCCTGGTTTATCCATCCCACCCCTCTCTCCCATCCTCCCTCTTCCCATTCCCCTGGCAACCAAACCAGATTCATCAAGGAGAAGGACCTGGCAGCTGTTCAGGGAGAGACTAATAGCCCAGAAGGAAGGAGGGGCCTGGAGAGGAGACAGAAGGCAAAGGCGGTAGGGATGTGAGCCTGAGGGCGTTGGCCCATCTCAGAGGACACACAAAGGCGGGGAGGCCCCTCTGCCCTGCAGTGCTGAGGGGATGGCCAGCCAGGGAGCCGCCCTCCTCATCCCCTCAGCCAGAGGTGCAGCCCGGAGTCCCAGACCTGTTTCCCCAGACGCCCAGCTCTTGTCCTCAGGGCCAATCCTACGCGGACCTGTCCTTACTGGAGAGCCCCGGAGTCCCCAGCAGCAGCAGCCCCTTAGCTCCTGGCGAGCCCAACAGGCCTCGGCACCTGGACTCCTGCAGACCATCCAAGCTGCCTCTGTCCACTCCTGGGCAGCCTGTGCCTGCGTTCTGGAAGCCGTTAGACATGCAAAGGCCAGACATCAGCCTCCCTGCTAACTCTGGGGTGGGGGAGGGTATGAAGGGCCCTGTGGTTGGGTGTGTCTAATGTGTGTGCACACAGGTGCACGGTGCTATTACGCATATGCATCTGTGGCTCTGTTCTGGGCCTTTTTCTCCTCTTCCAGTCCTTGAGCCTATGGGGATGGGCACTTTCTCTTTCCCCTTCTCTTCCCATCCAGCCCTCCTCTCGCTGGGTACCTGCAGCTCCTCAGCACTGGAAACAGGTTCCTGCCAGCGTGTCTATCTCTCAGCCTTGGCAGCGGCTGCTACCCTTCAGCGCCTCCCCTTCCTACTTCAGGAATCGCCCCGGTTCCTGTAAGGCCCTGACTGAGCAGCAGTGGGTTGGGGGGAGTATCCAGGAAAGCCAGACAGCACACGCTAGCTCACTCAGTTCAGCCTCCGGCATGGCACAGACCCTCCCAAGTGGGACCCAGAGCTGGGCCTAGTCACCCTGAGCCCCCTCTGATGTGCCCACCTTGTTGGGGCCTGGGGTAGATTGGGGATCTGTGTCTTTAAGGCTGAGACATCAGCAGGCAACCTCCTGGCCAAGTGTCCAGGGGAGGGGGAGGGGAAGAAGCAAGTCCATTAGCAGCAGAGCTGGCGCCAGGCAGCAACCCTTCACAGAGCCCTGGGGATTTCAGGGAGAGCAGCCCTTCCTCACCCACCTCAGCTGCCTCTGCACTCCCGTCCCCCAGATCTCCCTGGGTGTGGTGACAGAGGGGGCAGCTGACAGCATTTGAAAGCAGAGCCTAGCCTTCAGGGGCCATGTGGAGGCACAGCCTCTGGGGCCTAAACCAGGTCAATTCTCCCTGCACCTGGGCTGCGTCCTCCCTGCCCATGTACCAGAAGCCTGCCCTTTAACATACAGTCCACCTAGCCCCCACTTTTTACCAGCTCTTTCAGGCAGGGACCCCAGTTCCAGTGAGGCCCTCCCACTCTAGGCTCCAGCTCCGGATATTTGCTGGAAGGCACTGACCCCCCCAACACCCGAACCCCCCCCTCCCGCCTCCCTGTGGCCTGTGGTAGCCATCCCTGTCTCCTTCCCCACCAGCAACTGGGGGAATCATGTAGGCAGGGCGCCGGCAACCAGGGAGGGAGGGTGCGGCGCTCCTGCAGCTCCGCAGGGGTGGGGCGTCCCCCTCCCCACATAGCCCCACCGTCAGGCCAGTGGGAGGAGCAGCCCATGCCCCCCCTGAGCCCGCAGGGCTATAAAGCCGCCTCGCAGCGGTTTGCGGCTCCTTCCCAGCGCCCGGACAAGCTCTGTGAGCGGTGACGCCCCATCCTCGGCCGCCATGAGCCACCCGTCGGGCCTCCGGTCCGGCGTCAGTTCCACCTACTACCGCCGCACCTTCGGGCCACCGCCCTCGCTGTCCCCGGGGGCCCTCTCCTACTCCTCCAGCTCCCGCTTCTCGAGCAGCCGCCTGCTGGGCTCGGCGTCCCCCGGCTCCTCCGTGCGCCTAGGCAGCTTCCGCAGTCCCCGGGCGGCCGCGGGCGCCCTCCTGCGCCTGCCCTCGGAGCGCCTCGACTTCTCCATGGCCGAGGCCCTCAACCAGGAGTTTCTGGCCACGCGCAGCAACGAGAAGCAGGAGCTGCAGGAGCTCAACGACCGCTTCGCCAACTTCATCGAGAAGGTGCGCTTCCTGGAGCAGCAGAACGCGGCCTTGCGCGGGGAGCTGAGCCAGGCCCGGGGCCAGGAGCCGGCGCGCGCCGACCAGCTGTGCCAGCAGGAGCTGCGCGAGCTGCGGAGGGAGCTAGAGCTGCTGGGCCGCGAGCGAGACCGGGTGCAGGTGGAGCGCGACGGGCTGGCGGAGGACCTGGCGGCGCTCAAGCAGAGGTCAGGGGACAGGGCCGGGGCTGGGCGGCGGCCGTCGAGGCGGCCGCCAGAGGGAGTGGCCCGCCTTATCCACCTGGGTGTGTGCAGGCAGCATCCTCGCCGGCGGGCAACACCCTCAACCCCCGTCT
The DNA here is from genome assembly GCF_059928025.1 of Delphinapterus leucas. Classification (NCBI taxonomy): domain Eukaryota; kingdom Metazoa; phylum Chordata; class Mammalia; order Artiodactyla; family Monodontidae; genus Delphinapterus; species Delphinapterus leucas. Next base: position 39,262,839 of record NC_143139.1, read on the forward strand.
ACCACTTTGCTGAGTCTCTGGGGAGGGGAGGAAGGGGGAGTTACTATGTCTCCCCTGTGTATAAAGGGGCCACATCTCAGCTCCCAGCAGGTTAAAGGGAAATATGGGGCAAGTCCATCAGGCAGCCTGAAGGCCCCTCCTCAGAGTCCTGGGCAGTAGCAGCCTCTGACCCAGATCCTGGGGGTCGCGGTCTTACGGCTGGGCAGTGACCCCGGAGCTCAGCTTCTGCACACCCCTCCCACCAGGCTGGAGGAGGAGACTCGCAAGCGCGAGGATGCGGAGCACAGCCTCGTGCTTTTCCGTAAGGTGAGCTCGGTCTCCCCATTCCTACCCCCGGCCTGCGTATCCAGGGTGGCATCTGTGGGCAAAGGGAGGCGACCAGAAGCCTCCAGAGGCAGACAGGGAGGGCCAGGCTCTTCGTCGACCTAAGCAACCCCTCCCTGCTCTCGAACCCCTACTGCCACCCCGTGAAGGACGTGGACGACGCCACCCTGTCCCGCCTGGAGCTAGAGCGCAAGATTGAGTCTCTGATGGATGAGATTGAGTTCCTCAAGAAGCTGCACGAGGAGGTGGGTGGACCCGGGTGTCAGGAGGTTGGGGGCGGTCTCGTTGGAGCTGGAGTACAAGCTCTGGAAGAGACTGGCGAGTGGACCTGAGGAAGAGAAGTGAGATTCGTAGGGTAGACGCAGGCTCTCAACCCCCTCTACAGGTGGTTTGACTCACACCCCTGCGCCGCCTGGTGGCGAGCAGCGGAGCTGCACCCCCGTAACCTGGCCAGAGGCTTAGTACGGGCGTGGCGCGGGCCGTGCAGTACCAAGCGCGCCGCACTCCCTAGCGCCCCCTTCTGTTCATTCAAGTGTTCCTTCTCTTTTCTGTGCGCCAACCGCGCGGCCTGCGTGGGATCTGCGCGATGAACTCGGCCTCTCGCCCTGGGCGGCAGGAGCTGAGAGACCTGCAGATGAGCGTGGAGAGCCAGCAGGTGCAGCAGGTCGAGGTGGAGGCGACCGTGAAGCCCGAGCTGACGGCGGCGCTGAGGGACATCCGTGCCCAGTACGAGAGCATCGCAGCGAAGAACCTGCAGGAAGCAGAAGAGTGGTACAAGTCCAAGGTGCCAGGGCACGGGAGGGTTTGGGAGGACCTGGAAGCGTGGAGAGCTGGGGGGAGGGCGCATCTGGTCCACTCACGGCCGGGTTGCCCCCCTGGCCGCAGTACGCGGACCTGTCTGACGCCGCCAACCGGAACCACGAGGCCCTGCGCCAGGCCAAGCAGGAGATGAACGAGTCGCGACGCCAGATCCAGAGCCTGACGTGCGAGGTGGATGGGCTTCGCGGCACGGTGAGTACCAGGCTGTGCGCCCCCGCCCAGGGGGTGGAGGATGAAGGCTGCTCCCCCCATTGACGCCCCCTCTTCACCCCAACCCCCAGAACGAGGCGCTGCTCAGACAGCTGCGGGAGCTGGAGGAGCAGTTTGCCCTGGAAGCCGGCGGGTACCAGGCGGGCACCGCACGGCTCGAGGAGGAGCTGCGGCAGCTAAAGGAGGAGATGGCGCGACACCTGCGAGAGTACCAGGAGCTCCTCAACGTCAAGATGGCCCTGGACATCGAGATCGCCACCTACCGGAAGCTACTTGAGGGCGAGGAGAGCCGGTGAGAGGCAGCGGGTCGGATAGGGTTTGGTCAGGGCTTGCGGGGGGAGGAGTGGGGGGGAGGCCAGCGGCTCACAGGAGTAGCTGACCGAGTGCTTCGCCCCCAGGATCTCCGTGCCAGTCCATTCCTTTGCATCCTTAAGTATAAAGACGACTGGTGAGTCTTTCACGTCTGACTTCCAACTGTCTGTCCCCTTGTCCATTTCTGCCCTGACTGGACTCTTACTCTGGCTCTGCTCAGGGATTGGTTCTCTCCGTGAACTTCTGAGTCCTGGTCTACACTTGCCTTCGCTCCTCAGGCTCTGCCCCTCCCCGCCCCTCCCTCACCTCCCAGACGGAGTGAGGGCTTAAAACAAGAGAAATCCCAAGCCTCCTCCCTTCCACCTCTCATCTTGCTTTTTCCAGTGCCTGAGGTGGAGCCTCCCCAGGAGAGCCACAGCCGGAAGATGGTTCTGATCAAGACCATTGAGACCCGGGATGGGGAGGTAAGATGGGTCACTTGAGCGTAGGACCCCATCATTTCTCATAGTATTTCTGAGCCCCAGCCTGGCTGCAGGTAATCTTAGGGTGTTTGTGGGTTAGTGATTCTTGGGGTGGGAGTGAGACAGGGAGATGGAGGTGGATGGTCAGACTGGAGCCTCAACTGGTTATGCCAGGGAGGGGGGACACCATGCCACAAAGGAGCTGGAAGGAGGGTGGTGCTGAATGGTTTGTGCACCTCACATGCCTCGGCCCCCAGCAGGTGGTGACAGAGTCTCACAAGGAGCAGCGCAGTGAGCTGGACAAGTCTTCTACTCACAGCTACTGAACTTGTTGGTCCAGAGCTCCCTGACCCTGCCCTAGACCTCTAAGCCCCAATCCTAACACCAGTCCCGAATTAGTCTCCTCCCCCTCTGCATGTGTCCACCAGATGGCTCCAGTCACCCCTTCCCTGGCCGTGGCCAAACCCTACCCAGCACCACAGCTGGGCCTCTCCATGCCCACAGAGACATGATCCATATGTTTCTCATTTCTTATCTTGGTAAGAGTCTATATGTTCCCCCATTTCTTGTCCTGGTAAGAATCTATATGTTCCCCCATTTCTTGTCCTGGTAAGAATCTATATGTTCCCCCATTTCTTGTCCTGGTAAGAATCTATATGTTCCCCCATTTCTTGTCCTGGTAAGAATCTATATGTTCCCCCATTTCTTGTCCTGGTAAGAATCTATATGTTCCCCCATTTCTTGTCCTGGTAAGAGGCCAACCATCCCCAGGATGAGTCTACTCCTGCCACGACCCCAAGATTAGTGGGTGGGTCAGGGTCTGAGTTTCACTTTTAAATCAAATAAAACTGCTATCAAGGGAACCCTCTCCAGTGGTGATCATTTTGTAATGTATAAAAATATGGAATGACTATGTTATACACCTGAAACTAATATAATATTGTAAGTGAATTATACTTCGATTTTTAAAACATCATAAAATAGTAAATGGGGGCGGGGCGGGGGGACCCTCCCTAGTGCACTTTTGTCTGTGTCATGGGAGCGTCAATGCAAAGGAGGCTCAGCGGTATTTTCCCCTTGCCTCAGGTAATTTCTCTTCTGACTCCCACTATCTCGGCATCTATGACTCCTGTCTACCCCTCTGGTTTTCCTCCTACCTCTCTGTCCATTCCTTCTCAACTTCTGTGCCCCATCTGCAGCCCCAGATGTCCGAAGCAGAGCCCCTTACCTCGCTTTCCACCTTCTGCAGTCACGTTCTTCCTTCTGGATTCCCCGCCCTAAGATGAAGGCACCACTAGGACTTCCGTGGCCCCAATTAGAACTCACCTCATCTTATACTCCTTTCTTTTCTTCACCTACCCCCAATTCTGTTAATTCTACTTTATAACTCTTTCAAGGCTGTCTGGTTCTCCCCATCTCCACTGCCACCACCCTAGTCCAGGCCACCATCATCTCTTTTTTTTAAAAAAAATTTGATTTATTTTTGGCTGCGTTGGGTCTTCGTTGTCGCGTGCAGGCTTTCTCTAGTTGCGGCGAGCGGGGGCTACTCTTCGTTGCGGTGCGCCGGGCTTCTCATTGCGGTGGCTTCTCTCGTTGTGGCCCACGGGCTCAGTAGTTGTGGCTTGTGGGCTCTAGACTGCAGGCTCAGTAGTTGTGGTGCACAGGCTTAGTTGCTCCCCGGCATGTGGGATCTTCCCGGACCAGGGCTCGAACCCGTGTCCCCTGCATTGGCAGGTGGATTGTTAACCATTGCGCCACCAGGGAAGTCCCGCCACCGTCATCTCTTGCCTGGGTTACATTGTCTGCCTCAGTGGTCTTTTCCCCTGGCCTGGCCCTGCCACCCACCTAAACCTATTCATCACACTTAGCCAGCAGATCAAATTCTGTTGCCACCACCCCACCCCCTGCTTGAAAATGTCTATTTCCATGCTGTCCTCCAACTCCATTCCATCCTACCCTTGCCTTGAAGTCAAAATTTACTTCTGAATTTAGAATGATCTTTTTCACTCAATTATAGTGCTAGGTGCAGGGAGTAAGCCAGAGTCCCTGCTCTCAAGGAGCTCACAGTCTGGGTGGGGGACATAGATAAATAAGCATACAATTCCAACCTCGTGATGAGTGATGTGATTGGGATAAGGAGATGGTGTTGTGGGAACATGAAGAAGAACACCTAACCCAGCCTTAGGGTAGAGATGGCTTCCCAAAGGAGGCACCATCACAGTGAGCGCTGGAGAATGAACAGCAGTTATTCAGGTGAAGCAGGGAGAGGAAGAGGACTTTCTAGGTAGATACATCAGCCAGAAGACAAGAGGGAGCATGTCTGGAAAGTGAAAGTAGTTCTACGTTGCTGGAATGAAGGCTAGAAAGGAAGGAATTGCATTGAGGTTGGAAAGATGCAATGAGGGCCAGGTCACCGAGGGCCTTATATGACATATGAAGGCACTTAGAATTTATTCTAAGGAAAAGGGAAAGAAAAGGGTTTAACGGGTGAAGTATTCAGATCTGCATCTTAGAAAGGTCACTCTGGCTGTGGTGTTCAGACACAGTTGGAAGGAGAAGGAGGACCAGTTCAGAGACTGTGCGGTGAAACATGCAAGAGATGGTGGTGGGCAAAGAAGTGGATGGATTTGAGAACTATTCGGGGGGTAGAATCTGCAGTTCCTAAGTGGGAATTGTCAGTGTGAGGGAAAGGGAAATAGCAAAGATTACCCAAGGTTTTGAGTTGAACACCCAGGCAGATGGTGGGACTTTTCACAGAAACAGGGAAGATTGGTATAGGGAGACAAGGGGGCCCAAGACAACAACATCAGTTTTAGACTTACTGAGTGTGAGATGCCATGGAACAGCCAAGGGGAAGGGCTGGCAGGCATTTGTGTCCACAGGTCTGGAGTTCAGGTGTGATGGAATATTTTGAGATGCTGAATCTATCAGGATGCTTTCTGCTACAAGTAACATACAACCTCATTTTTTTTTTTTAAAAAAAGAAAGTAAACTACTTCATGTAACAAGGAGCCAGAGGTAGGTGGGCTCTGAAGTTGGTTGATTCAGCAACTCAATAATATCACGGACCCAGGCTCTGTCCATGGTTCTGTTCAGCCTTCCTCCTTGGAGGGAAGTTTCATCCTCGGGATGATTCTCCTCATTGTCTGAAGGTGGGTGCCAGTAGCTACTGCGTGATGCTTCTGTCTTCATATTCAGTGGAAGAAAGAGAAACCCCTCCTCCCAAGGATGAGATATAAGTCCTTTCCTTCAGACCGTCTGGCAAGGATCATTGGTGTGTCCGCTCCTGGAGCAGTAACAGTCATCACTGACTTGGGCTAATTGTCTGGTATGGAATGGACATTGGGGATCAACCACAATGTCCATTGCAAATATTACTCAAGCTTCCCACCCTTTTCACCCTCCACCCCTTGCCTTCTCTCCTTTTCATTCAATAGCATTTCTTATCTCAGAGGAGAAATGTCACTGAAGAAAAGCAGACAAAAGCTGTGGAGTTTCAAATATTTAGATTTTCAAGTGAGCAAAATTTCCAGTTTGGAAACTTTCACATCAGAGTCTGTGGCCTATGACTTGTACTGGATAGAAGGAAGAGTTTGAGCTGGGTTTCTCAGGTGTCCCACATGAGAAAAAAATGAAACCACTCAAGAACGGTGTATTAAGTGAGAAAAGAGAAGTGCCTTGGGGAGACTCGTAGAGGAGCAGAGGAAGTGAATCTTGAGAATTAACTGGCAGAGAGGTAGGAGGCCTCAGGAAGCCAGGGCAAGAGAGAGCTTTCCAGAGGGAGTGGCTAGCTGTGTCAGAGGATGCTGGGAACCCAGGTTAAGTAACGGGTGGGAAATGTGGGATTTATCAGCAAGGAAGATGTTAGACCTCAGTGAGGGCAGCTTCAGGGCAGGGTAGGGTCAGAGACAAAACATGGTCAACTGAAGAGCGAATGAGAGATGGGGAAGTGGAGAGCAGACTACTCTCATGAGATGTTTGATTGTTAAAAGAAAAGAAAGAACCAGAGCAAGAAATATCTGTGTTGGAGAAGTGAAATTTTGAAGAAAGGAGAGACTGCACCAATCGTTTTCAAGCTGCGGGTCATGAAACATTGTAATAAAAATTATTGGGTCAAGACAAACATTTTAAAATAAAAAGAATAGAAAACTTTAGGGTATGGTGAAGCTGTCATTTTCAGTGTATATATGTGTGTTCTGGGTTTTCATGTAAAATACATTTTTTTAATCTTGGATTGCAGGGGGGAAAAAATTGAAAAAGACCAGACTTGAACGAGTTTAAGTGCTGGGGAGAATTGAAAGAATCAATTTGTCACGTGTGGATCCAGCCACCTATTGAAATTATACAACCTCAGACTTGGCTGTGATTGAAGAGTTTTAGGAAAACTCAAAATCCAATTCTAATAAAGCGATCTGATGTTAACCTCAAGAAGACAGGGCTGGGATTTGATTGTGATTAAGAAAGCCTATACCGTATTGACTTTATTGTATTCTGCTTGTTGGAAGAGGGGAAGTAGTTTTCATGTCATCTGTAAGAAGGTCACCTCAAAAGTGAGGACGTGACCACATTTACTTAGCAGTTCCTAGAGCGAACCAGTTGTGGTGGGTATCCTGGACCCCAGGGAGGTGCCCACTCTTGTAGTGGAATAATTCCTTAGGGGCCACCTGCCGTGCGTGGAAAAGGGGGTTCAGTTATCTGAGTTGTGAAGAAGAGAGACTAAATGAATATCTCAAGCAAAGGGGAGTTCATTGTGAAGTTACACGTAGAAATAAGGGGGACAAGAATTGCAGCTGCCTGGGGTGGAGTGGGAGTCATTTCACAGGAACCCAGAAACACCTGTGTGACACGGGCTCTGCAGCCCCGTCAGGCCTCACGGAGCATGACAGGTGACAGGAAGCCCCATCCACGGCAGGAGCACAAGGCTCCCTGACCGGTGCTCCTACTGCTTCAACTGCTCCTGTCACAATAAGCAAATGACCTCACCCTCTGCCCTGGCTCTTGCTGACTCACAGTTTCCTCTTACTCGTGGCTTCAATTGTCCTACGGTTTCCATGACCAGATAGCAATTGCGCAAGCCGAGAAGATGGTGGGTTTGTGCCCCCAAAGAACCATCTCGCCCGAGTTAGAATTCAGGCTCCTTTTATACTAAAAGGGGAGGGAATAAAGTCAAATGCTTCCTGGTTCCCATCTGCCTCATGAGGGGATGTGTTCATTTCTTCCTCCCTGCAGTCATTCACAGGTGGACCTGGTCAAGATGTTTCCTGTGAGCTAAACAAAGGTATTTTAGCTTAATGCTCATTACCTGGGGAGCAGGGTTTCCAGAGATGGGCCATTATGTATAATTTAAGCTTATAGGCAACATCCCTTTAGTGATTAACTTGTAACAGAATACAAAAGGTTCTTCCTTATTCCAGTTAGAGTGATGGAAGAAGGGGTCACAAGCTAAGGAATGCTGGCAGCCTCTCGGAGCTGAAAAAGGCAAGCAAACAGATTCTCCTCTGAAGCCTCAGAAGGAATGGAACCAGACCAAATTTTAGAATTCAGACCCCCAGACCTGTAAGAATAAATTTGTACTGTTTTAAGCCACTAAATTCGTGGTGATTTGTTACAGCAGCAATAGGAAACAAGTATACAACCCTACATATTTTATAAGCACACATGCATAGGTAAGAACTTATATCAATCACATTAGAGTGGTGCCTATGGGGGAGAGCAGACAGGGAGTAAAGGGGGATTGATAGAATAAAACAAGAGAGGTGGCTTGCACCTCCCCATATTCGAGGTCCAGCAAAGACAAACAGAAGCAGGTCGCTCTGACTGCTGTATAGAAAACAGGTTGGATGCTATGACAGGCATAGCAGATATTCTGAGCATTGGCTGTTTGAAAGACTTTTATGATATAAAATCAGTCTCCTTGTACCTCGATTCTGTGAAGGTGGTGCCCTGAGGAGCAGGCATAAATATTTTGTTCACCAAAAGGCATATCGCTCATAGTAAATCACTCAATTTCTCTTACAAATTCGATTAGTGTGACTCCAAGATCTACTCTGGGTAGCCTGACAAACTCAAGTTTCCAGGTTTGTGAACTTGGACCCGGACTGCGCCAACTACCTTAAAATCATGTAAAGCCACTGTGCAGCCAACCTCCATCCTGGTGCCTCCCCATCCTTCAAACTTCAGCCTTATTCCTCCACGTATCCCAAATGTGTGATAAAGGGCCTTACACACAGTAGGTGCACAATGTTTGTCAGTAGCCATCCCTGCTAATCTAGTAGTCAGGATCTAGCACATTCACAGTACCTGTTAGTGGAATGAGGGGACTGTCCCCTTCCTTCCAGTCAGACCATCTTTCTAGTTTTATTTCCTACTATCCTACGTTCCATCTATCCCTAAGGACTTACCCTCCTCTGAACACTCCAAGTTTTCTTGCCTTTGCAAGTGCTGTTCCGAGTGACTAGAAGAGCCTTCTCTCTTTTACAGGAAGTTCAAATATTACTTCTTTTTGGAGGTCTTCCCTATCTCTCCAGGTATTCATTTGATCAATTATTCATTCATCCATTGACTCATTCAACAAATAGTGAACACCCTTTACAGGCAGGCACAATGCAAGGCATTGAAAATATAATGTAAGCCAAAAATAAAAGGTCACCACCTTCATGGAGGTCTAGCAGGAGAGATCAGGTTTAATAAACATGATACATTAGGTTCACATTGGTGAATATACAATTACCAACTGAGATACATGCTCTGAGGAAACACTGTTCTTTGAGAGCACACAACTAAGGAAACTTTTTTAGATTAGGGTGGGTTGTGAGTGGAGGGGTTCAAGGAAGCCCTCTACAAGAAAGTAACAGCGAACATCCATTTGGAGGCATGAATAGGCAAAGTGGAAGGTATTGCAGACAGAGAGACTAGAAGGAACATGACAAATTTCAGGGATTGGAAATGGCAATGGAGTGGAAAAGCAGAGAACAAGGGGGAAAGTGGTACAAGATGGGGAGTATGAGTGGGGACAGGTCAAGGCACAGTGGTAACATGACCAGATTTGCATTTTGGAAAGATTACTCTAGCTGCTATATGGTGAATGGATTATTGTGGAGAGCAAGAGAGAATGGAGGGTGGGAGGCTTTTGCAATCCTCTAGGTGAGATTAGGGTGGAGATAATGAAGAGGAAGAAACTAAATGAAATCCAAAGGTATAATGAAAAGGTGTGAAGGAGAAATTGGAAGGGGAGGGCTTGTATAATAGGAAGCACGAGTCAGGGAGAGAATCTACCAGAGTCCTGTATGCTTGAAACCATCGCCTATTTCCCATTAGAGGTTAACCCCTTCCATTCTAACCAGAGTGTCCTAGGTTCCCTCATTTTCACACCCCTGCCTGCCAACAACAGGCCACACCTCTCCCCAGTCCTCCAGGCCTGTTGTGTTGAGTTCCAATGACACTGTTTTGAGCCTTGTTTTCTTATCTGTGAATGGAGACCACACCTCACCATTCGTAAAGGTGGAGTGAAAAAAATGATTCTTTTTATTTTTGTTATTGTTAGCCTCAGTTCAATTTTTTCCAGCCCTCTCCGCCCGTTTGGAGGCAGTTCCTCGGCCTAGGCACAACGTACAGACGTTTCCTACAATGTGTCTGGAGCGGAGTCCCCACAGCTTGACGCCGAACTCTGATCAGAGTCGGGTGAGTGGTTCGGGCCAGCCTCCAACACCGTCAGTTAGCCTCATTCAGGACACCAGCCCTTCCCACAATGCCGCGAGACTGCACCGTCCCGCACCAGTCCCGAGACCTCGCGAGAGTACCCAGCGCCCGTTGTCTCCCAGACTCCGAGCCCACGCCTTCGCCGGCCTCAGAAAGGTCTCCTCCTTCTTCTTCCACCCCGCGCTCCGCTCTCGGATAGGCTGGTTGAGTCGGGTCAGTTTTTTTCCTGGCCAGAAAGCGGCTCGACAACTAGTCCTTCTTTTGGCCTCGCCTCCGAAGCCTGCGGATTGGACAGCTGAATCCTGTGACACGCGCCTCCGCAGGAGCGCAGACAAGCCAATCAGGAGCTTGGCGTATTTTACAAACTGGGGAAGTATCTGCAGCAGAAACCGAGAGAGTCCGGGGAAAAAGCGAAGAAAGTGAGGGCGACGCTGAGGGGTTCCGGGGGAGGTGCGGCACCGGGATCTTGGAGGGAATGAGGGCTGCGGGGGCTCGTAGGGAGGAGAAGCAGTTTGGGGTCCTGGGGCTAAAGAATAGGCTCAGAGGGTTAGGAGGAGACACCCAGAAAAGAGGCCTTGCAGGCGCCGGGTCCTCTGGGCGCATGGATTTGGGTGGAGGTGGGAGTATCAGGGATGTCAGGACCGAAGCCCCGAGCTGGCTGACCTTTGATCCCTGATCCTGCCTTCTTCTCCGTCTCAGTTGTAGTCGTCATGACTACCCTCCAAGCCACGAAGGATCCTCTCCTCCGGGGTGTATCTCCTACCCCCAGCAAGATTCCCGTTCGCTCTCAGAGACGCCCGCCTCTCCCCACAGTCAAACCCAGCGCCCTGGACCAGGAGAACCAAGATCCAAGAGTAAGAGGGGCGTGGGGGGGTGAAGACAGTGGCTACAAGGACGCAGCACACATCAGCAACGCCCCCCAACGCTGAGCCCCAGCTTTTTGTTCTCCCTTCCCCCAGAGATTGGTGCAGAAGCTCAGTAGTCAGCGCCCCCTCGTTGACTCAGCAGGCCCCAGGCCGAAAGCCACACATCAAACAGAGCAATCGGAGAGACTGGTGGGGAGTATTCAGCTTCGGAACCCCTTGGAGGAGCTCAGGCCTAGCCCTGGGAGACAAAATGTGGGACCTAGGCCCCCTCCCCAGACAGGTACCTGTTGGAAACAGTTTCTTTGGCTGGGTAGGAGAATTGGTTGGTGGCAGTGGGGTTTGGGGGCTTTGCATTCCCTGGGTCTCCTGCTTACTATAATTCCTAGTTCCTGCTCCTAGAAAGCTCTTTGCTCTTAGAAGCCCTTTGCTTTCTTCAGCAAAGTGTCATCTCTTCTAAAGCCTTTTCCGCCTCTCCCAGTCACAATCAATTGCTCTGTGTCCGAATGCTTTGCTATACTTCTTTTATAACATGTCCATACTTTGACTTGAGTCTGTTACCTCTCTATAGTTTGATGATAGCTTTCCTGAGTATGGGGGCTTTGTCTTATTTATCTCAGGGTGTCAGTGCCTAGAATAGTGTCTTACACAGAGCAAAGTCCTATGAATGTTTGGTGAGCTGAGTTCAGTTATATGAGTCTCTTCGGCTCACTCTTGCACCTCAATGTGACTCTGCTAGGCTCCCTGACCCCTCAGCCTCCCCGCTTCCTGTTCCTTCTCACCTTTCCTTCTCCTCTTCCCTTGCAGAGGCTCCAGGGACCATAGAGTTTGTGGCTGACCCTGCAGCCCTGGCCACCATCCTGTCAGGTGAGGGGGTGAAGAGCTGTCGCCTGGGGCGCCAGCCCAGTCTGGCTCAGAGAGTACTGGTTCGAGGGAACCAGGGAGGCACCATCCGGAGGGGCCAGGTAATGAGCCAGGATAGGAGGAGATCAGGCTGGAGTAGGCTGAGGAGGGAATCCTGAGCCTGTACTGATAGCGTCTCTTGGGGTCCTAGGATGCCCGGGCCTCTGCATACTTGGCTCCCAGAACCCCCACCCACCGACTGGACCCTGCCAGGGCCTCCTGCTTCTCCAGGCTGGAGGGACCAGGACCTCGAGGCCGGACCTTGTGTCCCCAGAGGCTAGAGGCTCTGGTGAGTGCCCTTGAGGGGCTGATACTCAGTGCTTCTGGGAACTCCTTCCAAGGACAGAGCTGGGCCTTAGGAGGGAAGGTACCTCATGATGAGCCAGAGGGTTGGTATGGAGGCCAATGGGGTTGTTGGTGAAGCCTGAAGGTTTGAGGCCTACCTCTGACTCTGTTTTTTCTCTTGCTCCTATGGCTCAGATTCCACCTTCAGGACCTTCCTCTCACCCCTCCGCTCCTCCCGGTTTCCAGGAGCTAAGAAGAGAGACAGGTGGCAACAGCAAGTGAGGAGAGGGTCATCTGGAAAAGAATGATTCAATGTCTGATACAGGGGTCCCTCAGAGCTGGGGCCTTCCAGTAGCTTTAGGACTTCCCAGCAACCCAGGGCGGAAGGGGGAAATCTGTGAGTGCTCAGGGTGAGCCCTTGCAATAGGGGTCAGGCCTTCATAGCCAGGCCTCAATATGACATCAGTTTCATCAGGTTGTGGGACAAGAAGGGGACAGAACTGAGAGGTGCCATCTCTTTTGTTTAGTGGCCAGAGCATAGACCGTGGCAGGAAATGGGATTGGGGTTTGATTCCTGACTCTTAGTACTTATGATTTGTGCAAGCTTGCCTTACCCTCCGAGCTCCAGTTTCTTTTCTTTTTTCTTTTTTTTTTTTTTTTTGGCTGTGCCACTGCGTGGATTGTGGGATCTTAGTTCCCCAACCAGGGATTGAACCCGGGCGCTTGGCAGTGAAAGCACAGAGTCCTAACCACTGGACTGCCAGGGAATTCCCACTTCAGTTTCTTTAATCTGTCAAATGAGGATAATGTTTGTATTATCATTTGAGGTTATCGTGAGAATTAAATGAGATGATGTTTGTAAAGCACTTAGCACAGGGCCCAGCTCGTACTTGGTACTCAGTGACTGCTAGCTGCTGTCCTTATCGCCATCAGGACTTCAGTGAGCCAAGCCTCAGGATTGCTTCTGGAGACCCTTGTCAAGCCTGGTGAGTGTGTCTGGCCATGGGGAGACAACAGGGGCAGGGGAGCTGCTTGTAGGGAGCAAAACAAGAGAAAGCTCAGCAGGCTGTGGCGGGAAGCCCAGATCAGAAGGAGACAGAGAGGACGAGATCTTCTTGATAGGCCAGAGGTTGGCCCAGTTGCACTTGTGTCGGAGGAGGTGGTCCCCGTTTCTACCCTCTCTCTGCCACTTCCTGTAGGGTTTACCTTCCACTCACTGTTCTGTCCTCAGCCCCTAAGAGCCATCACCACACCCCTAGCCCACTCAGGGTATTCAGATTAATGATTTACTACTGAAATCGTGCTGGCCTGCAAAGGGATGCTGGATGGGTCCCCACCCCTGATGGTGCAGTGGGGGCTGTCAAACTGGCATACCCTATTCGGAGGTTGCAACCTCCGACTAGGGTTGCAGGGCCCTGTGCCAGACTTTGATGTGTGTTCCAGACACTGCAGCAAATTTCCTGTCTCCTCCTAGCTTCCTCTCTCCCTGAAGGAGAATATGAAGTTGTCACTCACTCAGATGAAAGAGGAGGGGGCCCCCTCGGTCTGGCTCAGCGAGTACCATTAAAAGAAACCCGAGAGATAACACACACCAAGGTGAGCTGGGACCTTCCTCCTCTGTGCTGGGGGAAGGGCACAGAGGAGATGCATGGGGGGATTCCCCAGCAGCAGCGGCACTGAGGATTGTGGGTAGAGCCAGGCAGTCCCAGCCTGGATCTCAGCATGTTAACTTGGTCCTGGTTTGCCCTAGATGGACCCAAGGCCCTCTCCAGAGTGGTACTGGCCTCTGTTTACCAGGTGTCCGGGGCCTGCGAGTGAGAGGTCACAGTCTGGTATACATCTGTATCACCATCAGATCAGTGCTGAGAGTAAGATGGATCTGAGAGTTCATTCTTTCACTCCACAAGGGTTTATTGAACAGCTACTGTGTGCCAAGCAATGTTCTAGGTTCTGGATATACAGTAGGAAATAAGTTCACATTCTAGAAGGGGGAGACAAAAAATAAACACACGCGTAAAATATATAGTAGGTCAGATGGTGCTAAGTTATCTGTTTAAAAAAAAGAAAGTAAGGCACTGAAAGGGAAGGAGAAGTGGAAGGGGGTGATTGGTACTGTAGTTTCAGGTAGATCGGTCAGGGGAATCTCACTGAGGCGCGGCTAAGTGAAGAGCAGAAAGAGTTGAGGGAGTGAGCCATGTAGATAATCTGGGGGAAGAACGTTCCAGGCCACAAGAACTGCAGATGCAAAGATGGCATGTACCTGGTGTGTTTAAGGATCAGCAAAAAAGCGAGGCTGAAGCAGAGTAAGAAGGAAAGGAAGTGAGAGGTTAGAGCAATGACAGAATCAGGTTGGGTAAGGATTTATAAAACAGCGTAAGATCTTGACTATTACTTGGAATGAGTGCAAAGCCATGGGGAGGGGGGATGAACAAGGGAGGGACATGACTTGATTAGATCTCAAAAGAATCACACTGGCTGCTCAAGTGAGGACAAGAAAGAGCAATGCCAAGCGGGAGGGATCACTCTTCCACCTTGTTCTCCACAGGACGGCCGTGACTCCTGCCTGATGCCCTCCCCTGGCCAAGTGATACCACCTGCCATCACCCGGCCATCACCCTTTGGACGGGCTCAGCGTGTGCCTTCCCCTGGCCCCTCAGCTCCAGTTTGTATCCACAACTCCTGGGGGCTGGGATCACTGCGAGGTCTCGGTTTTGTCCCTGCCCAACCACCCCCATCTCTCCCCAGACCTCATATTCAGTGTTGCGGCGTCTCGCCATCCGCCCCAAAACCCAGTTCACACCCCTTCCATCGGCCCCCAGAGCTCAGCAGGTGAGAGAGGGCAGGGGAGGTAGCTGGCTTAGGCCAGGGCTGGAGGAGGAAGGGGATGGATGGGTACAGGGAAAGTCATGGCATCTCACTTCTGTCCCAGGCCCAGTGGTTGAGTGGCCTCTCCCCTCATCCTTGCCCTGAAGAGCCTGCCCTGCCCTGGGTAAGTATCTGAAACCTTCCCATGCTGAGATTCCTCGCTCTGTCCCGTTGGCCTGAGGCCCAGCAGTTTTGAAGCAAGTGGGCTCTCTGGAAAAGCTGCCTGACTCTCCAACTCCCCCTGCCTCTCTGCTGCCCCTCCTAATCCAAGTCTAGGGCCGCTCAGTTAAGGACCTGACCCCTTCCTCACTAGCTTGAAGACCCAAACTAGTCTTCTTCCTACTCCAGTCTGTCTTCCTCATGTGGCCCCTCTCCTCCCATGTGGCAGGAGCAGATTGCAGTCCGGTTATTTGACCAGGAGAGTGGTATAAGGTTGCAGGAGGGTCCTGGGAAGCCACCCGTGTCAACTTCTTATGGACCCCACCCCAGTAGAACCCCCAACCTCCAGGAGCTGAAGCTGCAGGTGGGCTGGTGTGGGCAACAGCTTTGATGCCTGATGGGCAGTGACAGGGCTGGGAAAGCGAGAAACGGCGGGGGTGGGGGTGGGCATGGAAATAGGACAGTGTGGGTACAAGACTTGCACCCACTTCTTGACATCACACTCTGTCCCACCCACAGCGCATCAGTATCCTGCAACAGCTTTTGCGACAGGAGGTAGAGGGGCTGGCGGAGGGCAAGTGTGCCCCCCTTAATGGAGGCTCCTCTCTGGATATGGTTGAACTTCAGCCCCTGCTGGCTGAGATTTCTAGAACTCTGAATGCCCCAGAGAATAAATCTGGGGCTTTTCATCTTCCTGGAATGTTACAGCACTCTGGGTTGCCCAAACCCTACCTTCCAGAGGGGTGTGGGGAACCAGAGCCCTGCCCTGGAGCAGAGCCCGAGGTAGCTCTGCTCTGCCCTCCAGCAGAACCAGGGCCCCCAGAGTCCTACCATAGGAGGGGGCCTGAGATATCAGAGCCCTCCACCCAGGAGGCATCAGAGCCCTGCCCTCTGGGAGAGCCTGGACCCCTTCAGGCCTGCCCCCAGGGGCAGACAGGACTCCCAGAGCCCTCCCCTAGGGTAGAGCCTGGGGTATCAGAGGCCTGCTCCCGGGAACCCAGAAGTCCAGAGTCCAGCCCATGGTCCTGCTGCAGTCAGTGGGCTCCAGCGACCACCAGCCTGACCTTCTCCTCCCAACGCCCACTTTGTGCCAGCCCCCCTATCCACTCACTCCAGTCTCTGAAGCCCCCAACAGGCCAGGCAGGTAAGGAGTTGGTTGGAAGGGGTTGTGAACAAAGGAGGTCCTCATCTCTCGCTGGGAGCAGGGCCTGCCCTGCACCAGGTGATTCTACGCTTTCTTTCCCCTACGTCCCTTGCCCCAGTCTGGCTCTCCCACAGGAAGAAGTGGGGGGCTGCACCTTCAGCCCTGTGCTCCTAATTGGCTTGGCCCTTGGTCGGGGAGTGGGAAAGGGCAGTATATGGTGGGAGTCTAGGACTCCAGAGTCTGCCCTGATCTCTCTGTGGCCTTTGGCCCTCAGGCCCCAGCAATCTGGCCCCTCGAACCCTGGCCCTAAGGCAGCGCCTCAAAGCATGTCTGACCGCCATCCACCGCTTCCACGAGGCCCGACTGGACGACGAGTGTGCCTTCTACACCAGCCGAGCCCCTCCCTCAGGCCTCACCCGGGTCTGCACCAACCCTGTGGCCACATTGCTCGAATGGCAGGATGCCCTGGTGAGCCTCCAGTCCACAGCCAGCTATGCCTGTGGGAAGTAGGAAGTAGGGCAGGGGGCCATCCTCAGCTCCTTTACAGAGGTCAGGGGGAAGAGCTGGTTACAGTTCAAGGACAGCTGGGCTGTGACGAGGTCAGGGGGAAGAGCTGGTTACAGTTCAAGGACGGCTGGGCTGTGACGAGGTCTTCTCTCTCCCTAGTGTTTTATTCCAGTCAGTTCTGCTGCCCCACAGGACTCTCCGTCATGAGGCATACGCCTCCACCCACTCCTGTCCTGCCTTGCACCTTCCTTTTAACCCTTATTTATTTTCCACACCATGTACTGGGAGCTGACACCCTTTTGTCCTTCAATAAAGTTTCTAAAATGTCCAAATGTCTGTTTTCCTCCGGTCCTACTTAGGCCAGCTACTGCTGTTTCTCCTCAATTGTCCACATGGTGGCAGTGTCCTCCAGCTTAGAGGCCAGCCCTGGGTTCTCAGTCTTCCCCAGGCTCCCTCGCCCAGAAGCTGTCCAGGTCATCCCACTCCTGCACACCCCACCCTCCCAGCAAGCACTATGAGTGAGTGGTTTTTTTTTTGGGGGGGGGCGCGAACGTGGGCCTTTGGGGAGCTGCTTTTCTCCTTGCTCCCTGAGATCTTGGCCGCTCCCAGGAGCCGTCAGCAACTCCTGCACCGCCTAGAGTTCCCTAGAACCCTCCCCCTGCCTCAGCAGAAAGCAGAAGCACCAGACCCATACCTCTGGAATCCTCCCTTGCTAGTGGCCCTCTGGTTGGCGTCTCCCTACAGTGTAAGGCCTCAAAGCTCTCCTGAAGCTGATACCCTTCCCCGTATCAGAGTAGAAACCCTGGGCTACTCCCCTCCTCGGCTTCCCCAGAGGCAGGCCTTGCCAGGAATAATGAAACCTTTGCCTCTGGCAGAGAGCGATAGGGTAGGGGTCCTTGAGAGGAGTGAGGAAAGGGTCAGCCACTTTCCCCCACTCTGTGCACCGAGTTAAGAGGCACACACATTCTCCCGCTTCACTTTATTGGAAGAGGCAACAGCAGCTGTAGCCCCAGGGCCTAACCCCCGATGGGGGTGAAATGGGGACTGCAGGATGAGTTTTAAATGCTAGGAAAGAATTTACTGGTTCCTCCAGTTCACAGGGAGGCTGCCAAGGCTAGAGCCTGAAGCCTGAAAATGGAGATGAGGGGAGGAGGGGATGGCAGAGAAGTTGTCATGACAGAGGACCAGCGCCTACCCGCCCTGATGTCTCCTCCCGCCTAGAAGGGCTCCTTCTGTTTCTGTTCTCTCCCTCCCCAAAAGCCAGGGCTTCCCTTCTGTTTTCTGCTTTCCGTGCCTCTGTGCTGCAGTTAGTGAAACTGTTTCCTAGCTCCCGAGAGAAGAGAGGGCCACGACCTGCGCCCCCCTCCTGGCCCGGCTTTCACAAGCATGTGCGCGGATGCTGGTGGTCCCTTCCCAAGCCGCTCTGCTCCTCCGGCCGGTTTCCTCAGCTCCCCAGCCACTCAGTTATACCCCGGAGCACCAAGAGTCCGCCCATTAAAGGCCACCTCCGGGAGCAGGAGGGTCCGTCCCACCCCCAGTCTCTCAAAGGATGGGGTGGCGCCTTGGGTGGGGCAAGCTGAAGGTGGGTGAGGGGGGTAGCGGAGGGGGGGGCGGGGGATGGGGCCCGACTCAGTCCGGGTAGATGATGAAGCCAGAGAAGGTGCTGTACTTGTTGGTGTTACCGCCGTGCACCTTCCCGCCGTCCAGCTTGATGAAGACTTCATCTCCCACATCCAGGTGCAGGATGACGCTGTTGCTGGCGTAGTCGTAGTTCTGGTCCGCGTCCTGAGCAATGGCGCTGGCCCGGACCTAGAGAGGGGGAACAGAACAACCCACTCATGCCCTGTGTGGAGCTGGGGTGATGAGGGGTCGGCCGAGGAGATGCAGCTGGGCCTGTGAAGGTGACGCGAGGGTAGCAGGCTGCAGGGTTTGGGAAGGACAAGGTGCTTCGCAGGCACTGCCATTCACTAGCTGCTGGGACTGGGGCAAGTTTCACGCTCTCTGTGGTCCTTAATTTGAGCTATAAGGTAGGAGGTAGTAATAGAACCTACCTCCTCAGGTTGTTAGGGTTAAATGAGTTACTACGTGTGAAGTGTGTTACAAAACAGCGCTTTGCACAAAGAAAATGCTATATAGGTTTTGCTATTATTATTATTTAAAAAATAAAATTAGACTGTAGGATAATTTTTAAGATTCTGAACCCACTCGGACCTTCTAAACTTGGGGTCCCTTCCCCCAGAGATAGGGCACAGGTGTGTCTGTGCGTGTGTAAGCAAGGGTGCAGGCTGTGGGAAGATGCCATGATGTATCCTCAGCCCTCCTCGATTGTCCCTCCTAGTGCCCGCGGGCGCCCCGACGTGGGGGTCGCCTTCCGCCCAAACAGGTAGTGCCTCTTCCCCTCTGGCCTCGCTGCTGTAGGTCGCCTCACCGACGCCTCAGCGTCGCAGCCAGCCCCCTCCCCAGCCCCCCTCTTCCTGTCCCAAGGGGGCTGGTTATTAACTGATTAATTATTCATCATTATTCTAATCACTATTTACCTTCCCCAAAGCCGCAGCGCCCGCACCGCGGAATACAGAGTGGGAGCCGTGTGGCCCCCGCCCCCTCGGGAAGCGACGCACTCTAGATACATACTCCCCCCCCGCCCCTCACAGACACGCCGTACAGACCACACACACCTACTCAGTGCCACAGGCAAGCAGCCACCGCTCTACTCTCGCACCTTCGCACCCTGCACCCACAGACACACTCGAATCACGCACACACACGCTACAGTCTTACACACATACACTCTCACTCCCTTTCCCTGGGCTCCTGGGGCGGCCCTGCTTGGGGGAGACCTCAATGTAGTGCCTTCGGTTCTTGGAGCGGAAGGGTGCTGCAGCGGTAGCAAGACCTGGGGTTCGGACAGGTGGGATAAGCAGGCCTGATGCGCCACGGTCAAATCACCCCATCGCGCACAGGGCATTCGGAGGTCACAGCTCAGCCCTAACCTTACACCCTGCGGCTTGCGTGGCCCAGGCACATTTCCCCAGCCCCACCCCTGTGGCCTCTGGCTCCCCCTAAGCGTGTCCTGGACCTTGAGCTGAGTCTTTGGGACTTTTCTTCCAAGCTAAGGCAGCAGTGACTCCGACTCTGACCACAGGAGCAGGGACCAGGCCGGGGTCCAAGGCTTCTGCTTTATCTGTTCTTGCCTCTTCCCTTCTCCCAAATTCGTTCCTGCAAGCCGCCTGGCTGGCCCCAGTGCTGCCTCATTTTCCACCTCTGCCTATGGACTCAGTATTAGCTGAGGGTAAGGCCCACTCTAGAATTGACCTCAGGCCCTGGGACTAGTAATAGAGTTGCCTGGAAAATGAGACAGTGTTTTCTTTCTTTTTTTACCTTATCCTTGAAAATCCAAGCTTAATGACCCCCATACGGGAACAGATACCAACTGCCCACAGCGTGATACCCGGACTCCATTCTAAATCGAAGGAGCCAGACTCCGGTAACTCGCCCATCAAGTGGCTGGGTAACCCAAAGGCCAGGAGGGCTGCCCAAGACAGGTGAAAAGAGGCTAAGAGGCAGGGTGAGATACCAAAGAGGTTTGGTGTATAGTTGCCTATAGTTGGAGTGTGAGGCTCTGAGTTTTAATTCTGACACCATTCCTAATGCTCCATAAGACCCTGGGCAGGTCGTTTTCTTTCTCTGGCCCCCCAATTCCTTTTGGACTAAATGAAGCGATTTCTAAGTTCTTGGCAATGTGGCCTTCTTGGATTTAGTGACGGTGTTTGGGGAAGAGGTTCGGGTTGCGTAATGAATGCAGGGAGAATTAGAAAGCTACCCTGTCTGGGGCTGGGTGGGAGAGGGGCAGCTCACCTGTCCATTCTTCATCAAGTCCGCCCACATGCTGGTGCCGTCACCGCCGCGCATAAGCACATGGTAAGCGAAGAAGTAGACACCTGGCATGGGGCAGGTGAACTTGCCACTGGCTGCCTCGTAAGCGTTGCCCACGTTGGTCACCACGTCGTCGAAGCGCAGCACTTCGTAACCTTCGTGTGGCCGCCGCAGGCCAGCATAGAAGGCAATTCGAGGCACGTAGCCGGCAGGGGGCGCTACCCCGCCGGGGCCTGGGCCTGGAGGGCCCGGGGGACCTGGCCTGCCCGGCTCTCCTGGAGGTCCTCTGGGACCTGGTGGTCCCGGGGGCCCTCGCAGACCTGCCTTCCCGCGCCGGCCCACCTCTCCCTTGGCGCCCTGAGAGAAGGGGGGTACGGAGGCGGGCGCGCCGTCGGGTCCTGGGCCTCGCGGCCCGTGGGGGTCGCACACCATGCGGCAGCGACCCAGCATCTCGTAGTGCGCCGGCCCGCGGGAGCTGTGCACTAGCAGCGGAATGGCCACCAGCAGCAGCAGCACCATGGCCACCCCGACGGCCGCGCCCGCCACCCTCTTGCGGCGGCTCAGCCGCGACGCGGC
Source organism: Delphinapterus leucas (assembly GCF_059928025.1). Lineage (NCBI taxonomy): Eukaryota > Metazoa > Chordata > Mammalia > Artiodactyla > Monodontidae > Delphinapterus > Delphinapterus leucas. The sequence continues at coordinate 39,283,838 of NC_143139.1, forward strand.
CAGGGCCAGCAGATCCTCCTCACTCTTGGGTGCAATGGTGGCGGAGGCCCGAGGCTCTCCGCGGGCGCCAGAGGCGGTGACCGGGCTCGGGCCTGGGTCGGGATCCCCCCGACGGCTGCGCCCGGCCCCCCCGCCCCTGTGGGCTCCCGCCTCAGTGGTGCCGTTCCCCAAACCTTCCGTCAAGGCGGAGGTCCCCCCGTTGGTTGGACCAGGGACAGCTCCCGACAGCTCACAGTCCGTGGTCCTCTATTACCCTCTCGTTCAGTCTAACGTTCCCAGGCGCCTGAAATCGGTGGCTTCTCGGACGGCTGGTTTCTTACAGATCTAGGATGCCTGCCCTCCGGACAGCTGCTTTCTCGAGGATGGCGGCGCCTAGGTCCCCGGCTACCCAGACGGATAGCTCCCGGCCGGAGCTGGGACTACTCTCCGCGCTCTGGACGTCCGGGGCTCTGCGCTGCGGGTGGCGCCCACCGGACGCGACCTCCTCGCAGGTTTGCGCTCTGGCTCTTGGCGAGCCTTGACCCACCTTTCTACCCTAGCCGCGGCCCCAGCCCCTGCTGAAGCCCTGGCCCCGCGTCTCTCTCCAGCTAGCGCTCTCCCTCTCTGCGTCCCTAACCTTCCTCCCCTCCCTCCCGGAGCGGCAGTGCGGGTGGTGTGAGCCGCGACGCGGCGGGAGCCGCTCTAAGAGGCCGCGGCGGGGGGGGCGGGGGCGGAGCGACCCCTGGCGCCCAGAGAGGGAAGCGTGGAGGCGGGGCAGGCCACGGCCCCCACCCGCGTCCCCCCAGCCTCTCGGTTCCTGACCGGCTCTAAACCAATTCTGCAGGGATTCACTGCCCTCACCCTATCCTTACTTTCACCCTCTACCCTGAGTTTGGTATTCTCAGAGCCCGGAGGAGGCCAGAAACGGGGATGGGATAAAAAGCGGTGGAGATGCACACACACAGAAGACAGACGTGGATTCCAGAGCTAAAAAGAGCCCTCCCCGGCTCCCCCCCTCAAAAAAAGAAAAAAGAAAAAAAGAAAAAAGCCCACGAGCAAACAACAAGGACTAGAAAAAAATAGAAATTCGCCACTCAGTGCCCGTGACCGAATAACATATGGTAAAGGGTTCAACGGGTACGGGTTGGCCTGAACTGGAAAAGGCAAATCTCCAGGCACCTCTACCCTCGACCCCCAGTGTTGGCGGAGGGGGCCGCAGAGCAATCGAGAGAGTGAGGGAACAGAGAGAGTGAGAAAACAGACCAGCCTGGGAAAGCGAGCAGGAAACCGACAGGAAAGCAGAGGAGCTACAGAGAAATCAAAGGGATGCAAAGCCACATAGAGACGCAAAGACAGAGACAAAGCTTGAAAAAGAGACTAAATGACAGCCCCAGAGGGGGAGAAGGAGAGACAGAGACGGAGAGAGAGAGACAGGAGCCAAGACAGGTTGACAGATCGAGAGAGAAATGTAAATGGCGCGCTGCAGAGAGACACCCAGGTCCGTGTTCGGACTCCAATGTGACATATCAACTGTGGGGACGACGTGGAGGCGGGGCGCTTCTTGGAGCGGTGTGGTAGGCTCTGGGCCTGTGCATTGTGACAGTGTGCTGGCAAGTGTGGACGTGTCCATGGGACCCTGGCCTTGTGTGTCCCTGGGTGAGTGGGATTGTGGATTGTGGATTGCCTTTGTGTGTGTGTGTGTGTGAGGGCTGTTTGAAGGGAGGTTTTATATTTGTCTTCCTCTTAGTCCCTAAATGTGGAACCCCATGAATGTCATCTTTCTTATCTCAGGACTGAAGAGTAGAGAGTTTACTGGGGAGAAAGAGTCAGAAGGCAGCTCTTGCCCTGGCAGCCCAGCCCAGTCCCACCCCTGCCCTGGTCCCAGACCTTGTCCAGCCCCAGGATCTCTGCCCCTTCACCCTTCCACAAAGGGCTGTGGTTAGATGGAAACTCAGAGAAGTTGGACCCCACATAATAAATGTTTGGGGGAGGGATTTGAAATTTGAAATTGGTTATGCAAAGTAATATAACTAAAATGCAGTTTCAGTGCTAGGCACCCACCTGTGAGGGGTGGCTGTGTCTGTCATCCGGGTGACCAAGAGGAAACACAAGCTTTGATAGGTCCCTCTCTGTGAGGGGTCTGCATCCTTCCTCAGGGTCTCGCCCCTCTGGGAGAAATTTCTTGCTCACAGGGACTCCAGGGCCAGAGGCCTGGAGAAGAGGTTCCAGGACTGGCGAAAGTGGGGTATTTGGAGGCCCTGGAGGTGGACAACTGCAAAGGATCTCTTAGAGACTAGGGTAAGCCAGTACTGTAATGTATAAGAGTACATTATGTAAAATGGAGAGCACAGGGCACATCAGGGCATAATTATTGGGTGGAAGATGATTTCCTCATCTCTTGTTTCCTGTACTCTTTCCCTGCCCCTCCCAGCCCGTAACGGTGCAGGAAGAAGGAGGTTGCTGAGGACGGGCCTGTGTGGAGGGAGGCCCCTACATGCTTGAAAGGGTTGGGAGAGAAAGGATTGGCAGTCAGTGGGGGTGGGGCCTCCTCCAACCATAAATACAAATTTTATTCAAGGTCTTTGTTGCCATTTGTCTTCCTCGGGGGGCTGAGGGCCATGTCGGCCCGTGCATGTCTAATTCCGAATCTGCTCCCCTAGGCTGGATGATGGATGGATCAGAGAGGAGAGAGCAGGCCAGGGCTCACACTGACCTCACCACCCGATCCTCAAGCCTCATCGGCCCCAGGTCCTGCCACCCCTCTCCCTCCTCCTCCGCCCTCTCCTGCCACCCACTCACTAAAGGCCCTCTCTGCTCAGCCCCGCTCCCCACCCCTACTCTCCTACTAACCAAGGCCCTCTTTTTGAGCCCCTCACCTCAGCCCCTTTCAGGTCCTAGCCCTCTTCTCTCGGAGCTTCCCTTCTCCTCCCATCCCCAGCCCAGGCTGTGAGCTTCGGTGACCAGCAGGGCTGCAGGCGGCAGCGGGTGTGTATGGTGGGGGAAGCAGGCTTAGCTCACAGGGAGCTGAGGGGCCAGCTCCATGAATTTATTCATGTTCTGTTGCTCTTTCCCCACGCTCTGGAATGAAGCTGCCAGCTCACCAGGTCCTTGCTGCTTCCTCTGCAGCTGTCAACGTTCGGCAGAGAAGGGACCTGGGTAGGGTCAAGGCCAGCTAGTGCTCCTGGGGCCAGAAGCCAAGTGTCTGGGCTCAAGAGGAAATACTGGGGCCCAGGCTGGGGTCTGGGACAATTTACCCAGAGCTCCTTGGGCAGCCAGACTGGGAGGCCCCAGGGAGGTGGTGTGGTTGGGAATGCGATGTAGGCCGAGACGTGTGCTGCAGGACATAGAATGGGCAGTGGAGGAGGGGAGAGGAGAGGAAGACTGAGTTCCCCAGGCTCCCCTATTTAAAAGCACAGCCCAGACTGAATCCTGCCTTACCCTCTGCCCTTGACTCTGCACTAACCCTGACCCTAATCCCAAAGTATACTACTTGACTCCTCTCCAATCCTAAAATGAATCCTAACTCCATAACCTGACTTTAAATAGAACCCGTCCCGACCTGTCCTGTCCTGGAACCTAGGGGTCTCCCAAGAATTTCCCCCAGGGCTTAGGGCCAGGTGTGTGTCAGAGTTCTGAGGACCAGACTTTAGATTAGCATGTGATTAGCATATGATTTGCATGTGATATGTGCCTTCTACTCTGAGGAAGTTTTCTTGTTAAAATTTTATGAAGTCTAGCGGAAAGGTCCTGGCTCCTTGAAGTTTTTCTCTTTTTGTTCCTTCTCCCACACTCCTTATCGCTGACCCAGACCCCTTCAAGGGAAGAAAGGGGGTGAGGAAATGAGCAGTAGGAAACTCATGGGAGGAAAGATGCTGGTAGAGTGATCTACCCCTGTCACTTGCAGTATAACCTCCACAAGCCTCAGTTTCCTCATCCATAAGAGCAGAGGAACCAGCTGGCTGATGTTACATTAAGATCTAAGGAAATGCACTCCACCGCCTGCCGCACCCCGCCCTCTCTCCTTCCTCACCCTTCAGGGCCGTCTATAGTGTGGTTCTTCTCCACTTCCCTCCACCCCACCCATACACACACTCTGGCTCTCAGCTCCTACATGTAAGATCACACAGAACTGGAAGCAACCTGGGTTGCCTGGTACCAGACCCCTGGTATGAAGAGAAGGGAAAAATGCCCACCTGAGAGGACAGGGAATAACATGGATAGGGAAATAACATTACTGAGTGCTTACAGCATTTTAGAGCTTTTACTTGAGAGTTACTGCATCCTCGATGCATCCCTGAGAGGATGTATTGTCTCCATTTTACAGATGAGGAAACTGAGGCCTGGAAATGAGGAATGCCTTGTCCTGTATCACCTTGTAAGTGGCAGCCCTAGAACTGGAGTTCCCATCTCCTGGCTTCCTTGTCACTGCCCTGGAGAAGAGAAATGACACCCAAGGCAGTGGAAGGGTGAGAGAAGCAGGACAGGAGTGGGGAGAGAGATTTGAATTTGTCTCAGTGGAGACCTATGTGTGTGAGGCCAACGGGGCAGGGCCTTGGCTCAGGGTGTCCCCCATCCCCCACCCCCAGCGCTGACACACAACAGGTGCTCGGCTGTTAGCTAAAGGATGTCGGGCGAAGTCAGCTGCGGAGAAGAGCTGTTCAGTCCGAAGAGGAGAGAAAAGGGAGGGAGAGGGAAACGAAGCGAACTGCAGAAAAATGTGCTCAAGAGGCCAAAGGCAGGAAAGCTGGCCAGAGTGCTGAGGACCGCTCTCCACTCACCACTGGTGGGAAAACAGTAGCGGCCCAAGAGCCTGCGCACACTTTGCCCTCTGGCGCAGAGGGTCGACAGGCCCCAGCGAGCGGCGAGAGAGCAAGTATGCCGCCAGGCCTAGGGCTTCTACTCATCCGCCGCACGGATCCCCTGGCACCGCAGCTCAGTGCAGCCTGAGGTTCTAAGGGCCGCCGCCAGAGCCCACGGGGCTGAGAACAGGCTCCTGGCTCCACAAGGAGGGGCTAGATATTGTTTCCAAGGTATCTGTCAGGCCAGCCCTTGACCCCTGGCCAGGTGCGGCTCCCCGCCATAGCCTCTCTCTCCACCTCATTTTGCTCCCCTCTCCCCGCGCCGTCCACCAACTCCAGCCTGCAGTTAATGAAATGTGGCGAGCGGCCGTACAGACAGCTGTCAGACCCCTCATTTCTCCTCCGGGATATTGGATCCCGCCCTGGGAGACCGACAGGTGAGCAGAGGAGAGGTGATGCGGGGAACGGAGGGCTGGGCTCCGGCTGGTGGGAGCCCGGAGCGCAGGGGGCAGCGCCAAGCTGAAATCTTCGAAGGCTCTGCGAAACGAGGTCGGCCGTAGCATGCTTTCTGCCCGGGGCCCCTAGCTCTTTCCTTCTCTCCATCAAGCAGGAGACTTCACACACCCCACAGCCACGGCGCCCTGACCCCCGTCGACACGGGACTCCTGGTCCCGCACCCTAGAAGATCTGGCCCCCCTTGTGCGCTGCGCATAGCGTCTCTGAGCCGGCGGCCGCGGCCCGGTGCTTCCTCCCACCTCCTTCCATCTCTTCCTTCTTCCTCCCCCTCCTTCCCGAGCTTCCTCCCCGGCGGCCGCGGCCTTTATTAGGGATTCCGCGGCTGTCGGTCCCGCCATCCATCCTGTCCGCTGGCAATTAGGCGGCCAGACAAAGAGCAGCTTCGGATGGATGAGGGTCCCGGCGGATCGGAAATGTGAAGGGTCAGCGCTGCCGCCCGCGGCGCACCCCGCTCCCCCTCCGCATAATCACCGGCCGCCCGTCACTCAGCCGGCCTCCCGGGGAGCTCCGGGGCCCGGGCTGGGGGAGGGCAAGGGCGGGACTGCAGCCTAGGTGCCTAGGGCATGGCGAAGGCGGACCTGCAACAGGGGCGCCTCCTGCTGGAGAATGGAGGACTGCGGGAGGCCGGAGGTACCTGGAGGAGAGAGAGGGCAGGACATGGCCCCCTCAGATCCCTGAAGGCGGACTGTGGGACTGCTGCCTGGGGGCTTCCTGTACAGAAGCGGGGACTTCAGCTGCGGGAGAGAGGAAGATGGTGGCCAACGCGCCCCCTGCTGGGAGGCTGCGGGACGAAGCCCTAGGGCCTCGGGTCTGAAGAAGTGGAACCGAGCCCAGGACGAGCCCCCCTAGGGTCTGTAGCCTGGTGCGCCTCCTACTGGAATAAAATGATACTGCGCTTCTATACCCGGATCTCTTAAGTGAAATCCAACCCATGCACATCAAATCCAGAAAAGCTGCAAGGCTGGGCGAGTCCGAATGGAGCCAGAGGAAGTTCAAGGAGTCCGGTTTTTACTGCGGGTTCTTTGGCGCTAGCTCCCAGCTGACAAATCAACATCTCAATCTGATAATTATTAGTCGAGGTGGGGGGAGACGGGCTTTCGCCGCCTGGGCCGCTTAGCCCTCCCTGAGGGCGGCAGAGAGGTGGGCGGTGCTGGCAGTGATGAACGACTTGGGGGGGGGCAGGGCCCCGAGCGCGCATTCATTACTCGACTGACAGGCGGGCGGCGGGCCGGACGGGCCGCGAGTGGACGTGCCGGGAAAGAGGCAGTGGCAGGAAGGAGAATAAGGGAGGCGTATAGCAGCCCCATTGCCCCGTCAGCTCCCGGTTCTTCACCTCGACCCTGGTACTTACTTGACTTCCTTAAGCTCAGCCTTTTACCTGTTGGAGATGGCCATGGTTGAAGAATTTGGGGAGCGAGGACGGGGACCTAAGCCCTCTGCTTAGGTTAGGCGATTGAAGATCTAAGATGTCAAGACAGGGTGTAGACAGGCTTTAAGACTAGGCGCTTGTACCTGACCTAGGAGGAACCGTGCATAATTGCGCACGCAGAGGTGGTGCGTTGTGACAGGGATTGATGGGTGTGGGTCGCGTGTGGGGGTCAGTGATTGTGTGTGTCAGTGTTAGGGACGTGTCGGCCTGATTTTGTCAGTGGAGGTGTGTGCTGCGTGTGTCTGAGGATGAGCTACCACCTCTCCCCGCGTGACTGGGCCCCCCCCCCCACATTTGCTGTCAGCTCTCTGTCTCCTGTTCTGTAGGAAACAGTAATGTGCACGGTGACAGCTGAGGTGTGCTGCCTGGGGAGAGGGAGGGGGATAGATGTTAACTGTGAGGGTGCTGGTTTGGACAACTGCTCCCTTCCACCACCTCCACCCCAACATCATCCCTTTCCCAAGCTTCCTGAAAGTAGTGGATGGTTTTTTCCAAAGTCTGGAGACCCAGTTGCTAAGTCCCGGGGAAGGAAGTGGTTACCACCAGAGTTTTCTACAGTCCACATACATATCCACATATACACAGTTGCCATCACATATACAGTCTCCAATATAAGATGTGAGCCACAACCCATCTGGCTTCCCCAGGCTGGTGGTGGACAGCGAGGAAGAGGTAGATCTCAGGACAGGAAAGGGCAGACCATTAGACCTCTCAAAGAGCCCATCTCTTTGGGGCCTGGGCTATTGCTTCTAGGACCCTTACCTTTTGGATTTCAGGTCCAGTTCCTAGTGGACACCTTGGGAGGATAATGCTAATTATATTCTAATTCCTTCCCCTAATAACTCTCTTTCTCCACCTGGCTTTGTCTCCACTCTCCTTCCCCACTCTCAAACACACCAAAGGGGGACCTTCCCAGTCCTGAATCTCCTGGGTCTATAGGTCAGGGAGTTGAGGTGATTCTGGGTCTCTGGTCCCCTGTTTTGTTCAGTGTGTCTTTGAGCCACCTTCCCTTTGCCTTGCTCTTCTTTAAACATAGGGTATCTCTTGGAGCCTCTATATCTTTGTCTCTGCACCCCTCCTTGTGTCTGTATGTCTTTACGTTTAGGAGTCTCTTCCAAATTTGTCTCCCTACTTTAGAGGTCTCTCTTTGTTCCTCTGGGGCTTCTCCCTCTGGGAATACCCCAGCACAACAGCGAGGCCCATGGGGATGGGGAAGGCCCCGTAGGGCTTCCTTCCTGCCCCCATCCAGAGGGGACTGCAACCTAAGGATGGCTAGGTAATGTCAGGGTCCGGCCACGGCCTGGGCCTGGTAGCTTCTCATTCAGGGCGCAGGCACCTGGTCGATGTCCTGCTATCCGCCCGCCCCCCCCCACTCCCAAGCCGCCCTCCTCCAAGCCCCCGCCCCCTCCACCCGCCTGGAAAAGGCAAATTTGACATTTTTAAATCCCGAGCCTTAGAGGGATCGATGCGGCCCGGGGGCCCCGCCCGGGGTCGATATTCCTGATTGGGAAGCGGCCGCTGAGCGGAGCCGGAGTGTAAATCACCCGAGCTGGGGGAGGGGGCGCGGGAGCCAATAGCTTCCCAGGCTTTCGGAGCTAGGCGAGGTCCCGGCCCGGCCCAACCCCAGGGCAATGGAATGAGGAGACCGATAGACCTTAGAGACCGAGAGACAAGCCCGCCTTTGGGCTCCCCACTCCCCAGCGCAACTCTAACTCTGCGGGGCGGCTCTGGTCTCGCTTCAGCGGCCGCCACCCTCCGTTGCCCCTGGAGCCGCCGGGGAGGCCGGTGTCGGAGCCAGCCATGCGGCGGCTCCTCTCCGGCCGCTCCCGCGGGGCCTGGGCTTCAGCGGCGGCTGTCACGAAGCTGACAGGCCAGGCCGACCGGGAAGGGGAGGGTGGCGGGGGAGAGGTGGGGGGAAGGCTGGCGCGGATCTGGCTCACAGTGGGCGCGCAACAGATGTTTGCGGAATTGAGGGACAGCAAGGTGGCGTGGGCACCGAGCGGCGCAGAGCCGGGGCTGCAGGCGCGGGCGGGGCGGGGGACGGCCCAGACCTGTCGGAGCTGAGAGTCTGGCCATCCAGCGGGGATGAGCAGGCACCCGAGGGCGCTCTGGGGAGGCCAAGCTGGATAGACCCCCTCTCCATGTGACCGGGGTAGCAGAGAACAAAAGAGAATGGGGTGAGAAGGCAAGTTCGGGCCCCACCTACAGCCGCCTCCGCCGCTCCTGCCCTCCAAGCCTCTCAGTTCTCTCTTGGGGAAACCGAGGCAGCCGAGGCTGAGAAGGGCCAGGAAGGTTAAAAGCGATGTCAGCGACGAGGCTGGGGCAGCAACCAGAATTCCCGCGTGGGTCTCTGGATTCACCTGCCCGCCCTGGGTCCGCCCTGGGTAAATACACCACCACGTCCCCACCGCAGCTCAGACCCTTCCTTCCCGCTTCAGCTTGTCAGATCCTTCGCCGGTTTATAGAACAACAATTTGGGGAAAACAATCCGGGCCGAGTGACGGCCCCGTAATTGTGACAAAGTGAGTGCGGGCGGCTGGAGAGAGCGCTAGGGCGGGAGCGCAGCGGGGCGAGGCGGAGGTAGGGGCGCCGCCAGCTCGCCCTGCCGCCCCCTCGTTCTCATTCCGGTCATCTCCCATCCCTCTCCTTGACTCTTCTCCAGTTCTTTTTCTCTCGGCTCCCCTCGCCTCCCTTCGCTTGTTCCTCCATCGCTCTTCCCTTTCCTCTCGGTAACGGCTTTTCTCCCGCCCCCGCCCCGCCGCAGCCCCTCCTCCGGTGCGCTTTTTCCTCTCACTTCTCCCTCTCTCCTCCGCCTTTCACTTGTTTCTCCATCCTCTCCTCGTGCTCAGTAGCCCTTGGGGCCCTGGCTCCCACCGCACAATCCGCTTCTCTCCCGCCCCGGTCCCGGCTTCCTGATGTCAAGCCCTGAGCCTCCTCCCCGGTCCTCACTTTCTGGGAGGCCAGCTCAGCCGGGCACACGGGGGTTCCTCCTGCCTCACAGCCAGGGGCGCGCGGCGGCCCGGGGGCCCAGGCGGCCTGCGTTTTCTCTCCCCCTCCCGCCGCTGCCTCTCCCACCCCTCTCCCCGCGCCCGGAGTCAGTTTGTTTGTCCAGCGGCGGCTGCCGACGCTGGAGCTATTTGCCGAGCTTAGCGCGCTGCTGCGCAGTGCCTGCCCAATTAAGTCTCACTCATTATTCAGCGCCCCCGTCCGCCCCCGCCCCCCAGCTGGCGGCTCCAGTGTCGCTTTGAGGCCCCTCCCAGCCCTGGCCCCTCAGCGAGCCCTAGGGGGCAACATGGGGAGGCGCGTTCCCTCGCCGGGCGGGGATAAGGACTGAAGGGGCTGGGAACGTAGGAGGGGACAGAAGCATTCGGCCGACTGCGGGGAGGCGACATGGGTGAGGCCCACCGCAACCCCAAGTCAAAGCTGGGGGACCTTGGAGATCCACGCTTTTCCTTTACAGAGGAGGAAACAGGCCCAAAGAAGCGGCCAGACTTGACCGAGGTCACGTAGCAGGGTTGGAGCCCACGACATTAAAATGAAGGCATCTTGAATCCCAGTTCTATTCCAGCATCGAGGCGTGAGGACGCAGACTATTCTCCTCGCGGGGAGGCCCTCACCCCCATCCCTTTTTGCTCCTAGTTCTCCCTCTCGCCAAAGTTAGCGACATACAGCTGACTTGGGGTTCCTGGGGGAACGGGAGGCTCCTCAGGTCTCAGGCTCAGATCTAGACGTAGTGCCCCTGACTGGCAGGCCTGGAGGCGGGGCAGTGAGGCAAACTCAGGGGGAGACCCCCCTCTCTGCAGCCTGTCCACTGGTGTGTCTGCCTTAGGGGAATTGGAAGTGGAGCCATCCAAGACAGCCTTGAACGGCATTGGAACAGGGAGAGAGGACTGCAGCCTGCGGTGAGGGAGGAGCCACCCTCCCATTTGCGGGGGTGGAAAGGGGAGATCAAGGGCTTGTGTTTTGCTTTTATAGGGGACCGCCCGGGGCTGCTTTGCCCGGGCATCTGGACAAGGTGAGTCTGGGGACCCGCCCGGCACCTCCCGTCCGCGAGCGGCACCGCCACCTGGCGGTCGTGGTGTCGCTGTGTAGGCGCTCTCGGCCTGGAGTGGGCCCTGCGTCAGTCGGGGTGAGCCTGGGAAGGCGGAATACGCCGGGAACACCTTAAACCGAGTTTACCCGAGCGGGCGGGCGAGAGGAGCCCCAGCCTGAAAGGTGATCCCTTAGGGGCCAGGGAGGGCCTTGGGGAGGGGCCTGGCCAGGACGGCCCGACTTCCGTGACACAGCAAACACAGAAAGACAAAGTCCATTTGCATGGACGTGGGAGCGGAAAGAGAGGGGCCATTTTGACTCTGTGGTCAAAGGAGATGACTGATCTGATGGGGTTTGGGAGCCGAGGTGCCCAGGTACTGCTGCTCACTCTGGGACTAGCGGGTGCTGGCTGGTGGTCAGGAGGCCCGCTCTGTGTAGAGGGGAGAGACTAGCAGGGGCACTTTACGCCTGGTTTGATATCCTGGGGATTCATCGGGCCGCTGTGGAGAGACTTTACAAGTTTGCCCTGGAAGGAGGTGGTTGAATTGCGGGGTGCCAGGGTCTAGGTCAAAATGTAGTTTTTCAGAGCTGGAGGGAACTGAGGACTTCTTTCAAGGTTGACTTGTGGAATGATGTCCTGGTCTGGAGAGATGGGAGGCTGGAGAGGGGCTAAAATCTCCGCCAAGTGTCTGAGGGCAGCCACAGTCGGAGCTGGGGCCGGGTGGAGCGGGCTGTGTGGCAGGGGACTTTTAAAATGTGTAGGAACTTTCGGGGACATTGTATTCACTCCGATTCATTCCACCTCGACCCCCGCACCCCGCTGACCAGGAGGTCAGAGGTCTGAGGGAAGGTCTGAAATTTAAGCTTCTGCTTTTTATTGTCCGTGTGCTGAGTTCTCAGTTACTCAACTGAAAGCATTTCAAACATTCTTCTCCCCTAAATTTGGAGTCACTGTGGTTGTAAAACACAGAGATGAGGTGCTAGACCTAAGGGTATGGGAGAACCACAATTTCAGGGAAACTCAGGAAGATCTGGACTTGACTAATATTGGAAGGAGAAATGGTTACTGTGTGGGGACCTGGATATAATCTTATGACTGCTTTTTTCCATGTCTTAGGGTCTAAGGATAACTCTGGACCCGTGACTGCCATGATTCTCACAGATGATCCCAGATTTTGGCATTCTGAGCAATGGCAGGGGCCACTGGACTTGTTCTGAGACCCTTCTCCTAGAGGATGGCCACAGGGCTCCTGATGACCTATGCCCTCTGGGCTGTAGGGGGCCTTGCTGGGCTCCATCACCTGTACCTTGGGTGGAACAGCCACGCACAGCTCTGGATGCCCCTGGGGGGCGGGGGAGGGGAAGGGATGGCCTAGGCTGGCTCTGGGAATTCTGGAAGTTCCCAAGCTTTGTTGCTCAGGCCAACAGACCCCAGCGGCAGAGGCAGAGTTCAGGAGGGGGGACACACCCTTTGAGTCCCATTCACTTTGCTGCCCAGATGATAGTGGGCATTTATTTTGGCCTTGTGGCTCTCATTAGCCTCTCCTTCATGGGCAGCTTCTATATTGTGGGCCTCCCACTGGCAGTTGGCTTAGGGGTTTTGCTGATGGCTGCTGTTGGTAACCAGACCTCAGACTTTAAGAACACTCTAGGAGCAGCGTTTTGTACTTCCCCTATTTTCTATGGCCACCCCATAGCCATCCTGCCCATCAGCTTGGCTGCTGGCATCACAGCCCAGAAGCATCGCCTCTGCAAAGCTTCAGTTGGGTCAGAGATGCTCAGTGTGAGGCTCTACTGCCTGGGCTTGGCTTACCTTGCTTTCACATGCCCGCTAGCATACAGTGCCATATGCAACACGGCTGCCACCCTTAGCTATGTGGCAGAGACCCTTGGCTCCTTCTTCAGTTGGTTCAGCTTCTTCCCCCTCCGTGGGCACCTGATGGAGTCTGTCCTCCTGCCTTACTGGGTCTGGAAGCTGCTGGTGGGAGATCATGGCTTCAGCAGTGGCTACTTCCCAGAGTGGTAAAAGCTCTATGAGTTTGTTCACAGTTTTCAGGATTAGAAGTGTCAGTTGGCTTACCAGGTAAGTTTTCTTCCCTCTCATTCCTGTCTGGAATGGCTCCGGAAGTGAGGCTAAGTCTTTTTTGAAAATATAAATTTATTTATTTACTTTTGGCTGCCTTGGGTCTTCGTTGCTGTGTGCGGGCTTTCTTTAGTTGCGGTGAGCGGGGGCTACTCTTCGTTGCGGTGCGCGGGCTCCTCATTGCAGTGGCTTCTCTTGCTGCGGAGCATGGGCTCTAGGCTTGTAGGCTCAGTAGTTGTGGCTCATGGGCTCTAGAGTGCAGGCTCAGTAGTTGTGGTGCCCGGGCTTAGTTGCTCCGCGGCATGTGGGATCTTCCCAGACCAGTGCTCGAACCCGTGTTCCCTGCATTGGCAGGCGGATTCTTAACCACTGTGCCACCAGGGAAGCCCTAGGCGAAGCCTTATTGGAGCAGGTACCCGTAATGTGGAAGTACTGTTTTCATGTCTGCTGGGTCAGCCCCCGGAAGGGTGTCCTGGCTTCTTTGGGCTTCTGTGTGCAATGGGTGAAGGTTCAGAGGCTCTAACAGGGAGTGGGGAAAGATACATGTATATTATTTACTTTTTATTGAGGTATAACATATATAGAGTACGATAATTTTATATAGATACCTATGTAACCACCACTCCAATGAAGGTATGGAATATTTCTAGCACTAAGAAGGTTCGCTCATACCCCTTCCCAATCTATCCTCCTTTCCTGGGAAAAAACCTCTATTCTGACTTCTATTACCATAGATTAGTTTTGCCTATTCTTGGGCTTCATATAAATGGAATCACTCAGTGTGTACTCTTTTGTGTCTGAGTTCTTTCATTCAACATTATGTTTGTGAGATTTATTCATACTGTTGCATGGGATTATAAACTGTTTGTTTTCATTGTTGTATAGTATCCCATTGTATGAATATACCACAGTTTATCTATCCACTTTTGTCAGTGAACATTTGGGTGGTTTCCAGTTTGGGACTGTTCTGAATAAAGCTGTTATAAACATTCTTGTACATGTCTTTGGTGGACATATATGCTTATTTCTCTTGCAAGGAGGAGATCTTGTCAGGGATGCCAAGTTCCAGGTTGGAAATTGAGCATCTGTGATTAAAAGCGAATCCTGGTTCTTGCCATGAGATCCAGAGGTTGTCCATGTTTCAAAAGGCTGGAATTCTAATCTGAGGTTCTGTGCCTTTCCCACCAGCAAGTGGAAGCCAATTCCAGCCTGATTTAGGAAGGGAGCAAGGAGAGGCTCAGGAGCCCTGACAACTTATGAGGTTCTAATTTGTTAGCTTGTGTCTCCCCTAAGGTTTTGGTTCTCTCAGAGGGGGCAACAAATGAAGAAATACATTGCAGATACCTGGAGCTCGTGAAGACCACAATTGGCACCAGGTGGAGGAAGCTCAGAGGCATTTTCTGGAGATCCAGGCTGCGTATGAAGTCCTGAGTCAGCCCAGGAAGCCAAGGGGATCCTGCAGGTGAGAAGAAACTTCCCTTGGAGGATGGACTCTTCCTGGCACAGCTGAGCAGCTTGTCCCAGCCCAGCTTTGCCCACATGAGGCATCCCAACAGTGTTTAAGAAGCTGTCACTTGCAGTGGAGATGAGAAAACCTTAAAGGGGTGAGAAAGCTTTTGTGGTAGAAGAATGTATTTATGTTTTGAATTTCTGAATTCTTGGCTATCGTATTCCTGATTATTTTTTCTTAAAATGAGATAATGCAATGAAAGACATATTATAAAACCAATAAAATATCTTTTAGAGTCTATACCACATTATTTCACCCCTGGTACATTGATGGATGATGGAGGAAGTTTACTTAACAATTTTTTTTTTAAATGTGCAAAGCACTGAGTTAGGTGATTGAAGAAAAATACAAGGGTTCTAATACTTCACAAGGTGTCCTGTGACAAGAGGGATTTGATCTATTCTGTGGGCTACCAAGGGGTAAGACTGGGGTTAAGTTTCAAAATTTCAGAAAAATATTTAAATTCCATTTGTAGGAGAACTTTCTAGGAGCTATACTTTTCCCAAGAAGGAACAAGCTGCTGGGGGGTAGGGGGGTAGGGTGTAATCCCCTATCACAGACTCTTCTAGTTGGTATATTGTGGAAAGCCCTCAAACTTTACACAGGTGGTTAGACTGGCTGAATTGTCAGGTCTTCCTGAAACTTGGGATTTGATTCTGAGCTACACACCTTGCTCCCTCGTTGTTTACAGTCCATTGGGGGATAATAACACAGGTACACAGATATCAAAGTCTGCCCCATTCAGTGTTCTGAACTGTGTCCTAAGAGGTGTAAATAGAATGCATTAGAAAATTGCAGAAGGAACAGATGACACTGTTTTATGGGGACTCATGGGAAAATTCATGATTTTATATCTCATATGGCTTTATGGGGACTTTGGGGAAACTCTAGGGAACCAATAACTTGAGCATCTCAAGGGGGCCTTATTTAATTCCCAAGTGTGGAAGGAACAGCCCAGGATGCCTCAGTTTGCAGAGGAAGACTGGAGACCAGGAACGTGATGTTAAAATTACGTACACTTACTCCAGCTTTCTTGCTTTTCTTTATTTGTGTGTACAGCACTCAGTCCTTTTCTTTTTTCTGGAAGTTAACTCTGAGTGGTATATGTATTCTTTTTAAAATTTATTTTATTTGTTTATTTATTGGCTGCGTTGGGTCTTCGTTGCTGTGCGTGGGCTTTCTCTAGTTGTGGCAAGCGGGGGCTACTCTTCGTTGTGGTGCGCAGGCTTCTCATTGTGGTGGCTTCTCTTGTTCGGGAGCACGCACTCTAGGCACGTGGGCTTCAGTAGTTGTGGCACGCGGCTCAGTAGTTGTGGCTCACAGGTTCTAGAGCGCAGGCTCAGTAGCTGTGGTGCACAGGCTTAGTTGCTCCGCGGCATGTGGGATCTTCCCAGACCGGGGCTCGAACCCGTGTCCCCTACCTTGGCAGGTGCCACCAGGGAAGCCCTGGCATATGTATTCTTAAAAAGTAAAATTACTTTGGCTAGTTTTCCCTACTGATTAAAAAAAAAAAAGGTCAGATCAATTGAGAGGAATGAAATTTGTAGATGTGTTTTTTTTTGCATCCATATATTA
This sequence comes from Delphinapterus leucas, assembly GCF_059928025.1. Classification (NCBI taxonomy): domain Eukaryota; kingdom Metazoa; phylum Chordata; class Mammalia; order Artiodactyla; family Monodontidae; genus Delphinapterus; species Delphinapterus leucas. The sequence continues at coordinate 39,299,761 of NC_143139.1, forward strand.
AAAAAATTTGCCAATGAATTTATATACCATGATTTTAAGACCAAATTAGGGACTTCCCTGGAGGTCCAGTGATTAAGGCTCCGCGCTCCCGATGCAGGGGGCCCTGGTTTGATCCCTGGTCCGGGAGCTAGATCCTGCATGCCGCAATCCCGGTGCAGCCAAAAAAAAAAAAAAAAACCAAATTAACTTTCACACTTTTTTTTACTATTAATTTACTCAAATGTTTCATCATATCAAGTTATTTTTGTTTTTTTGTCAGTATTTTTAAATTGAAGTATAGTTAATTTACAATGTCACACCTTTTTAAAGTTGTCAGAAATTGATATACATTTCCTTTGAAGAACATAATTTGTCAAATTATCATGTGACATTTTCATAGGCTATTAATTAGTAATTTATTGACATGTTATTTAGTACTATATCTGCAAAATGTAAATATATTAAAAACAGTCTATAAGGAAAAAGAAACAAAAGAGTGATTGAGGTTTTACTTGATTTGGAAAATTATTTTACTGTTCTCAAATTTTCTTATGAGTTTTTGTTATAAAAATATATTTTAATTTATTCAAACAGGAACTATTGATGAGGAGTTTCTATTTTTCCAACATGAGCAACGCTACAATAAATATCTTTAAATATGTGTATTGGTGCTTTTTGTTTTTCTAAGGCTAGATTCCAATAAGTGATAATGCAGGGTCAAACAGAATGTATGCTTTAAATCTTGATTGATACTGTATCAGGTTACTTTTGGAAAAGACTGTAAACAATCTACACTTCCACCAGCAGTACAAGTGGCCCTTTCTTTGTAACCGGTATGGACTGTTATCTTTCTTCTAATTTTTTGCCAACATGATGGGTGAGAAATAGTATCTGATGACTTCAGTTTGCCTTTCCCTGACTCCAAGTAAAGTTCAGCATCTTTTCAAATGTTTATTGGGCCCTTGCATTTCCTCTTCAGTGAATTGCCTGATGATTTCATCTACCTTTTTTTTTTTTTTAATTGTGTTCCTGTTTGTCTCTGTGAAATCTATTTTCTTGGTATCCTTGCTTGTTAGGAACCTTAGCCCTTCGTCGTATGTGTTGGAGATATTTTCCCCCAGTGTATGGATGGTCTTTTGACTTTAAACTTTTGGGTTTTAGAGTCAGGAGGATTAGGATTAGGATTTGAATCTGGTTCCATGAGTTTTTAGCTCTGTGGTCTTGGGTTTCTTTAGCCACTTAAAGCCTTAGTTTCCTCTAAAATTGAGATAATAGTACGTACTTTTAAAGAGTTGCTGTAATATAGAAGCTAGCACATGTAGAGTAAGCAAATATAACTAGTAGTTCCCTTTCAAATAGTGCTTGAGTGTCTAGTGAGTTACTGGTATAGAATGAAGGTTCTACCTGTAAGGATGAATTTTCCTAGAGTGTATTAGTGTATTTTGTATTAAAAAAAGTTCCTCTTGGCTTCCTGTAAATCTGTGTATGAATGCTTGCAAATAATGGTTAGAAAGAAATAAATAGGAATGATGGATTGTATTGTGATGGTAGGGTTACAAGTGTTCCCCTCCCCTTCTCTAGACTCTCTTGTTTTATAATTAAGAAAATTCCAGGACTTCCATGGTGGTCCAGTGGTTAAGACTCTGCGCTTCCACTGCAGGGGGCACGGTTCGATCCTGGTCGGGGAGCTAAGATCCCAAATGCCTCACGGTGCAGCAAAAAAAAAAAAAGAAATTTCCAGTCTTTCTTAGCTGTTTATGGGGAACCAGGGAAGTGTTTTGGGTTTGGTCATTCTCGGACTATCATTTTAAAATGGGGCGGAGCTCCTCTGGGCCAGTGATTATAGCAGAAGGCCTCAGAATGCAACAACTCTGAGGGTAAGATGAATTTAATGGGAAGGAGATGGGGAACTGCTTGTAAGATGGCCCTTTTTACCTGCAGATTCTCCTTGCAGAATTCTTGTCATCCTTTGACAGATTCATTTCAATTATGGAGGCTGTTCCCTGACATCTGGAGTTTCAGTCCTTCTATGCCGAAAAGCAGGGGTATTTATAGTTTATGAAATGCTGCAGCATAGGTCTGCTGCCCAACTCTTACCCCCATTGGTCACTTCAGTGTGGATTGGTATGAAGCTTTCCATAGGAGAGAGTTTGTGGGTGTGGGCTGGGTTACTACTTAAGAAGTGAGAAAGAGGTTAAAGAATGTTTACCTCTTAGTAGGAAAGACTGTTTGATTAAACCATCTTTGGATTTCATCTTCCCTCTTGTCCTGGCCTGTGAGCAGGTACTGAAATTGAGTGCTTCCCAGGATTAGGCTACCTACCCACCCCCAGAGGACATCTAGATGTTCATGTATCTAATAGCCAGTGGTGTAGCCCAGCCATTTTTTGAAAACAAAGAAATGGCACAAATCATATGAATTTAGAACTTCTGGAAGGAAATTCTGCTTTGCTACCAGCCCTAGAATATTATAATCACTAAGACTTTTCTGGGAATGTGCTTCCTAAAGGACTTGACATAGTGAAAATCAGCTGAAAGCAGAAATTCACTATAATATAATTATTTTTAAAAAACCAACTAAGATATTAGCAAGTGAGAGGTCTTCCTTATTCTCTACCTGGGTTGATGTAATGAAATCCAGTGATGCTGTACTCTCCCACTCCCACGAATAAAAAGCGTATAGACCCTTTAAAGAGTTGGAAGGGAACTGAGAAGGCCTCTACCCCAAGTACCTATCCGTAGCAGGATCTTGAGAATAGCCTGCCTCAGAGATGACCAATTCTGGCTTTTGATTTAATTGGAAATCCCCTACCTGTCCCACCTTTTGGACATCCTTAACTGTTGTTCTTTTATTAGACTGAAATTTGCTTCCCTGAAATTTCTTTCTAGATCTGCCATCTCTCTCTCTCTCTCTCTCTCTTATTATTATTATTATTATTTTGTCTGCGTCACGCCGCTTACTGAATCTTAGTTCCCCGACAAGGGATCGAACCAGGGCCCATGGCAGTGAAAGTGCCGAGTCCTAACCACTGGACCGCCAGGGAATTCCCTAGATCTGCCACTTCTTGCTGCAAAGAACAAAAACCAACAAAAAACCCATTCTTGATAAGAACCTGCCCTTCACCTCATATCCTTCTAAAGCTTTCCTTTTCTAGATTAAACATTGCCTTGTTTAAGGAAGCACTGTAATTTGGTAGAAAGAGGATGGGTGGAGAAGTGACAAGGGGGGGTTTTGCTTCTGCCTCTTGCGTGAACAGCCTGCTGACTTCGGATGAGCCACTTTACCACTCTGGGCCTCAGTTTTTTCCTTGTAAGGTGAGGAAATTGGACTTAGATGACCTTTAAGATTGCTTTCCACACTGGATTCTGGGTTTCTAACTGTTCGGCTGAAGCTTGTGAGAAGTGGTTTGGTTTTTCATCTCTCTGCCCTCTTGTGGACACTGTCTTGGGAAGAAAATAAAATATCTAATTGCTCAAAGAACAATATAATGGTCACCCCCCTATCAAATATTCACCTGTATCGAACTGTCAGTTTTCATTTATTCATGATGTCTTTTAGTCCTCACCCATAAATGTACATATCATATCAGGAATATAATTTTATAGTTTTTTCTCCTCCCTGAATCATAAGCATTTATATATATTACTAGGAAGACTTCATATATATATACATATATATATTTTACTGAGATATAATTCACATAACATAAAATTTACCCTTTGAAAGTAAAAAGTTAAGTGGTTTTTAGTATATTCATGAGGTTGTACAACCATCAACCTTAACTGCAGAATATTTTTACCACCCCAAAAAGAAGCCCCATACATAGGGGCAATCATTCTCCATTCTCTCCTTGCCCCCATCCCCTGGCAACTATGAATCTACTTTCTGTCTCTATAGATTTGTCTGTTCTAGACATTTTATATAAATGGAATCATAAATGTCTCCTTTTCTGTTTGGCTTCTTTCACTTAGCATAATATTTTCAGGATTCATCCATGTTGTAGTATGCATTATTATTAAATATTTTTAATTTTTTTCAAATAACATAATTATACTGAAATGCTGTATAATATTACCTTCTTGGGAGACATTTAAGCTATATATACACACAAATATACACACCCACCCACATATATATATTTGTTGTTATGAAGAATGCTGCATCGATATTTTCATGCTTCTAATTCATCTAGTCTCCTGAACTAGTTCAGAATAAATTCCCATGCGTGGGATTACTGGGTCAAAGGGTATGAACATTTTTATGACTGTTGTCAATATTGCTCTTAAATTGTGGTGCCCAGAACTAAATGCAATTCTCAGATGTGTTCAGACAGAACAGGGTACTGTGGAGCTATTAAGTTCTCAAGGTCTGGACAATATATCATCCTTTAAATCAAGCAGTCTAAGAATTTCTTAGCTTGTTTTTTGAGGGGGTGGTTTGCTCATGGGGCTTATAGCCAACTAAGGCCCTTAGGTCTTTTCCTAGGCTCTGTGTCTTCAAGCTGCGTTTGCACCTACTCTAGGACCTAGGAGGCTTTTGAGGACTCCCTGGATGGAATTTCTTTCTTTCTTTCTTTGTTTTCTTTTTTCTTTAGCAGTGGGTGGTCCTAACAAGCTAGCAGGAGGTCTAGGTTTACTGCAGTCTTAGCTGAGAACTGCAGATGGCGCCTGAAGGCTGTCACAAGGGTAAAATATATCCACTTTTTTTTAGAATCTGGTAGTGGTACCTCCTTAGTTGGTTCATTACCAGAGTTCAGTCCCTTCCTTTTGTTGGGAAGGTGAGAGAAACTGTGAAGTTGTCTTTGGATGTTATTCAGGTCAAACTCCAAATGAAGTATGTTTTCTGGATGTCATTTGATCTCGCCAGAAACTCTGGTGAAATCTCATGTTAGAGCTTTGCTTGAACACAAATTTCATGCCAGTTCACACCCTGAGAAGCTGCTTTTTTGGTTTCTCTTCATGTTCCTTGCCATCTTTTTCTCTTAGTCATTCCAAGGGATTGAAACTTGTTCAACTAACTGGTTTTGTTTGTTTGTTTTGCTAAGATGGGTTTTGAACAACAAACGCATAATATTTACATAGGGTTCCAGCTAAATGCGGTTTCATTTCTTTCTCTCTTTGGCTGTGTCGTGTCTTAGGTGCAGCACGTGGGATTTTCGTTGCTGCGCACAGGCTTCTCTCTAGTTGTGGCACGCAGGCTCTAGAGCGTACAGGCTTAGTTGCCCCACGTTGTGTGGGATCTTAGTTCACAGACCAGGGATAGAATCTGCGTCCCCTGCATTGGTAGGCAGATTCTTAACCACTGGACCACCAGGGAGGTTCCCCCCCCCCTTTTTTTTTTTTTAATGACTTTAGTCAAGGTCAATTTTTTTGGGTTAATATTTATTTATTTATTTTCCTTACTTTTTTGGCTGCATTGGGTCTTAGTTGCAGCACGTGGGATCTTCGTTGAGGCATGCAGGATTTTTCGTTGCGGCACGCGGTCTCTTCGTTGTGGTGCTCAGGCTTCTCTCTAGTTGTGTCGTGTGGGTTTTCTCTCTCTAGTTGTGGCACGCAGGCTTCAGGGCGCATGGGCTCTGTAGTTTGCGGCACGCAGGCTCTCTCGTTGAGGCACGAGAGCTTAGTTGCCCCGGGACATGTGCGATCTTAGCTCCCTGACCAGTGATCGAACCCGCGTCCTCTGCACTGGAAGGTGGATTCTTTACCACTGGACCACCAGGGAAGTCCCGAGGTTTCATTTCAATAGTTTGTTGCTTTCTTCATTTTCCTTTTCCTTTTCTTCCCAATTCTCTTCTTTCTCTCCACCTCTCATCCATCTGCTTACTTGCAAACTATTATAACTTTCAGCAAGACCTTGGATTTTCTGGATTTAAACCTCAGTGATAAGTTTCAATAGAATAGAGAAGTGCCCTATGTGGGAAAGTTGGAAGGGAATAATTTTAACCCATTCTGGCCAGACCTTAGGTCCATTTCTGGGCTAAGAAGCGTTGTGGGGAACATTCTCTGCTGCGCAGTGACTAAATTAGCATGAGAGCCTGGCTTCCAAGCATCACTTAAAGGGGCATTTTCCTTACCATCAGGAGGTCAGGCACCTTTCAAATGATTTAGTATCAGGAAAGGAATGGGAAGGGTATAGAGGAAATATAGATGTCTTCTATTCATATATTTCCCAATCACAGATCTGAGGGCCAGTGAGGCTCATGTTACTCCCCAACCTCTCCTTCCTACCCATAACCACCAGTTTGGACTTGGCTTCTGTTGCTACTTTCTCGTTTTCATTCCTGGGGTCCACAACAGAGAGTGTAAGTTTATTGCTTTTCTGTGTAATTTGGGTTGGAAAGCACTCGCTCATTTTATATTAAGTGACTGGGAACTCTGCCTCTTAGCAGGTGATTTTTCTTGTACAGCCAAGAGACTGATCATTTCAGACCCATCTCCCTTCAAACTCTAATTCTTTTCCAGCAGTGTGTTTTTTGTTCTCATGTTTATGTCTTTGCTGCTGTCACTCTTCTTTTCTATAATCCTTTTTCCCCTCTGCCAATCCAAATCTTTACACTTTTATGATCCAGCTTAAGGTTTATCCCTAAATGATGCCTTTGCTGATTAAGTCCATCTCCAGTAATCTTTCCTCCTTGAATTCCTTCTGCAGTCTTGTCCAGTTTGTACCATTCTATCAAGCATTTTCTTACATGTTGCCATATAATCATTCTCTATCTCACATTTTTAAGTCTTGTCTCCTTGACTATACCAAAGGCCCTTGACAGCAGGACTGTCTTCTCTCAATGCAAATAACAGGACATTTACTAAGTATGGTAAATTGCTACTTAAGGGAGTCCAGGTTTTTTGAGCATGAGCCACCCGTTTCTTTGCTTGGCCTTGCAATAAACCTTTCCTCCAAAAACCAAACAAACAAAAACCCCCTGCTATTTAACAATTTAGAGCCTCGGTTTCCTCATTTGTTAAATGAGGACAATGATGCTTGCATCACAGGGTTGTTGAGACATTCAAATGAGATGTGTTGAGGGCACTTTATAAACCATAAAACATTTTACAGAGGGTGGCATTATCACTTTAAAAAGTGGTGACAGACTGTATAAGTGAAAGAGCATGCTGAAATTCCATGCATGAACTTTCAGTAAAGCAGTATTAGTTATATATCTCACACATAGAAACAAATTCAATATCAAGTTTTTAATGAACCTGCAAGGCACTTTCACTGAACTGAGTGTTTCAAATCTGAGTTTTGGTTCTGACATTGCCACTAATTTCATGATTTAACAATTCAACCTTTGACAATTTAAGGCCTTTTGCAGCTCTAAACATCTGATGCACAACTGAATTTGGGTATGTTACCCATGTCTTTGAACCTCAGTTTTGTTATCTATAAAATGGGAAATTACAACCTAATCAAACCCCCCTTTTTTTTTTTTTTTGCGGTACGCGGGCCTCTCACTGTTGTGGCCTCTCCCGCTGTGGAGCACAGGCTCTGGACGCACAGGCTCAGCGGCCATGGCTCACGGGCCCAGCCGCTCCGCGGCATGTGGAATCTTCCCAGACTAGGTTACGAACCTGTGTCCCCTGCCTCGGCAGGTGGACTCTCAACCATTGCGCCACCAGGGAAGCCCCATCAAACCCCTTTAATAGAACTTTATAGAGTGGCTGTTCAAAGAAACATTAATCCTGCACAAAAAGTTTCCTTGGGGGAAAGCTGCACACTATATACTACATTCCCTTCAATATTTTTAAAAATTAATTTAAATTTAATTAATTATTATTATTTTTTGCTGCGTTGGGTCTTCGTTGCTGCACGCGGGCTTTCTCTAGTTGCAGCGAGCAGGAGCTACTCTTTGTTGCGGTGTGTGGGCTTCTCATTGAGGTGGCTTCTCTTGTTGCAGAGCACGGGCCCTAGGCCCGCAGGCTTCAGTAGTTGCGGCACGTGGACTCAGTAGTTGTGGCTCTGGGCTCTAGAGCGCAGGCTCAGTAGCTGTGGCGCACAGGCTTAGGTGCTCTGTGGCATGTGGGATCTTCCTGGACCAGGGATCGAACCTGTGTCCACTGAATTGGCAGGCGGATTCTTAACCACTGCGCCACCAGGGAAGTCCCTCCCTTCAGTATTAACAATGCACATTATCATGTTAAATGCTCTGGGAAGTAAACCAATTTATTTTTATTTTACCCAGTATTTCCCAAACTTACTTGGACCTGGAATAGTTTTTTCAGATAACATCTATTCAGCATCCCATGAAACTAAATTTCTAAGACACACAGTGTGAACTGCCAACATCAATATTCTTAGGTATCAGAGGTAGTCCAAGCAAAGGGAAAAGTACACCCTTATGAGATATTCTCTGCTGGTCTTCATGCTCGTTGTGGTTTGCAGCTTCACCTTTAGTCAACAGAGACTTTAACTTCAGCCTCTTTTTTTTCCCTAATAAAAACATGGAATCTGACAATCCATCACTTCAGATACAAAATATCAACTGAAAGAAAAACATGATAAAAGTTCTGATCTCAAGAATCTATTTGAAAATATTTTAAATTAGGTCGTGTTAATTTCTGCAGAATATATCTGCCAAGGTGACAACTGTGTCATGACTTACCTTTAGTTCTAATTTTGCCTCAGTCATTAGGTAACCTGGGATAAATCAATGCCCTTAAGCCAAACTAAGACACATGGATGTTATTTCTAAAAAGTCTTCTGTTGTAATCCATAGCAGTTACTCTAATCATTTCAAAAATTTGGTTGTTATTGTGTTTTCTTCAGAGTAGGTCACAGTATTATATGTTGAATTTATTACAGCATTTCTTTTCCTCCAATATAATTTATAGGCAGCTTTAAAACAATTTGCCACAATTTTTTTTTTTTTTGCAGTACGCGGGCCTCTCACTGCCGCGGCCTCTCCCGTTGCGGAGCACAGGCTCCGGATGCGCAGGGCCAGCGGCCATGGCCCACGGACCCAGCCGCTCCACGGCATGCGGGATCCGCCCAGAGCGGGGCACGAACCCGCGTCCCCTGCATCGGCAGGCGGACTCCCAACCACTGCGCCACCAGGGAAGTCCCCAATTTGCCACTATTTTAAATGCTCACTTTGTTTTATTGTGAAGTATAGCATATAAAATGGAAAATGTGTATGTAGTATAAAGAACAATGATAAAAATAATCTTTATAGCTCAGGTCAAAAAGGCATTTTTGAAACATTTGCTCAATGTCCTTTTAGAGAGGTTGAGTGCTGCATGGAGAAAGGGCGAAGGTGGACCATGATTGCAGTACCCCTCTTGCAAATTCCATTCAACAAAACATATGCTCTGTGTGACCCACCCTTCTTGGAGGGCCACTATTTCTTGAGTAAAATCCTTGTGAAGAGTCTACCCTTACTGTCAGTCCAGGGACTTAGCAAACTGTTCCTCTCAACAACACTCAGAACTCTCTCTTAGAGGAGATATGATTCCATCTCATTCGATTTCCAGTGATGTTTTGACAGCTCTTATAGATCTGACCTAGGCATGTTCCTTTATCCACCTCCCTTCTCTTTGAGTGGCATATCCACATACAAAAATTCTCTCCCATTAAATCAGGGACTCTCTTAGGAAAGGCGTTATGTCTTTCCTAATAGACTGTAAGGTTTCCAAAAGTGGGGATTTAATTTTCCTCCCAAAGAAGAAACTATTGGCTTGGCAAGCAGCATCAGGCCCTCTAATGAAGGCGTTTCCCAAGTGACTTTTGGTAGGTGAAACCAGTTATGGAATAAGATCTTGGATCCTATTGGTTCAGGCCCCATTCTTTAGTATGAAGTTTTCTATTAACCAGGGTAATATTATCCCATTCCTACACTGTATGGGAAGGAAGGAGAATTGTGGAATAATTAGTCACTCATTCCTCTTTGTTCCTATACTACTTTGCACTTTTCTGTTTCAGCACTTATCCCATGTTATAGTTAATTATTTACTAGCTTTTATCCTCTGTTACAACTGGATACTCTCCTTGAGGATAATGATCTAGTTTTGTGTTTTTTCTTAATTTTATTTATTTATTTATGGCTGTATTGGGTCTTCGTTGCTGCCCTTGGGCTTTCTCTAGTTGCGGGGGCTACTCTTCGTTGCGGTGTGCAGGCTTCTCATTGTGGTGGCTTCTCTTGTTAGGGAGCACGGGCTCTAGGCACAAGGGCTTCAGTAGTCGTGGCACACGGGCTTAGTTGCTCCGCAGCATGTGGGATCTTCCCGGACCAGGGCTCAAACCCGTGTCCCCTACCTTGGCAGGCAGATTCTGAACCACTGCACCACCAGGGAAGCCCAATGATCTACTTTTATTCTTTGTAAGTGACCCACACCTAGAACAATGCCTCCCACTCACTGGGTGGTCAATTTAGTAAATGAAGAGAGAGCAGGTATTTGGATGGTTTGCTTCTATTTGAATCTTTGAAAGAAGATTCAATAGTAAGCAACACATGGTGTAGTGCCCTAACTAGTTGGATGACCTAGTCTTCTGTTTCTTTAGATCTGTAAATGATATATGGTTGTATTAGGTTAGGCATTATTAACCAGGGGCCAGTGGGCTCCAGAGGATTTTTGACCCTTCCACTCCATGCGAGGTTAAAAACCAAAGGACCAGATGACTTCGTAGAGATGTACTAGTACTGCAACTCCAACAACAAACCTGTGGAAACCAAAACTACATTGTGACTGTGGTGTCTGTACACACTCATATATACTCTCTGGCTTGTTGTTGGTGCCTGTCCAGAGCCCCTTATGCTTTGGCTTCAAAAGATAAGAACATGGGGACAGATTCTGATTAACCTTTTCACTGCTGATTGTCTAAATGCCCAGCCTCTAGCCACTCCCAACAGATCGCTGACCAGTTGGCAGTGGGGTGAGTGCTTCATACATGGAGGACACTGGCTGGAAAGGCGCGCAAATATTAGAGATGGTTCTGGCCCCGCCCGGGGTGCTTGGGAATCTAACCACGAAGACAGAGGAGTATTTAACAGAAAGATTCGGGCAATGTGACCACAGCCGCGTAGGGGGATGCAGACAACTTAGTATGCCAGAAAGCCGACGCAGAAATGGACTTGGGCAGTGTGCCTGGCGGACTAGGCTGAGGACCCTCAAGTTACTCCCGAATTTATCTTGTGCCGGGCCTGGGAGGCGCATCCTCCCGCCACCACTCCGCATCTGCCTCTATGGATTCCCAGGAGGCTGAGCGGCCGCGAAGTCCGGACGTCCGGGCGTTTCCCGCAGCTGGTGGCTCTGAAATGGACTTTTGGAGTAAAACTTGGGTCGGGAAGGAGGCAAAGTGGAAAATGGTGTTAAGTCGTCGGGGCGGAGTCGTAGTGCCGAAATGGACAGCAGCCTGGGAGACAGAATCCCAACCGGGACCTAGTGAGAAAAGCCCCTCAGCAAGGTTCCCCTCCAGGCGTCTGCCTTCGGCAACCTCCGGGGGAGTTTCGGCTCTTTCCGGCAGTTCCAGCTCGGGCCCTCCACTCCCAGCGCGCGCTGTCTCCCCACCCCACGCCGCCCAGCTCCTTCTGGGCACTGGCCATTCTGCACGCGGGCGCGAGCTCGTGTCCCACCCGTCCCCACTTCCATCTAGTTGGTTCCCGACCCACTCTTCCAACCCCTTCCCTTTGTCGTTCTTCCCAATCCCTGGCGACGCCTGCGCTCCCTGGACTCGGGCGCGCGATCTGGCGGGCGGTGCGAGGTGCAAGGGACCGGTCACGATAGGAGCGGCAACCCGACGGACTGGAGGCGGCCTCCGGCCCCGCGCCTCTCCGCGCGCAGATCCCCGCCTCGCGGGCCGCCTCGCGCCCAGGCCTCGCTAGCGCGCCCGTTGGCTGCAATGGCCTGGAGCTCGGCGCGCCGGCGTCGCGCCGGCGCGAGCACGCGCCCTGTGCGCTGGCTGGTTGGCGCGCACGCGCCCGAGTGGGCTGCAGGGCGGGGCAAAGAGCTCGAGCTCCGGCGAGGTCGGTGTGGATCGGCTGGCCCTCCGGGCCTGAGCCGTAGCTGCGATTCCCAGCCCGCCGCCCGGCAGAGGAGGGAAGAGAGGAAAGGGGCGGTTGGGGCGGGGCGGCGTCCGGCTCCGGGAGAGCTGGGGGAGGAGCGCGGCGGCTACGGCGGCGGCTCTAGAAGAGGAGGAGGAGGCGGCGGAGGAGCTCCTTTCGTCTTCTCAGACCCAGGAGCGTCCCGGACGCAGAGCCGGAACTGGGGGACACGGCGACTGCGGGGGCCTGGGGTAGGTGAGGCTGAGGGTGCTGGGTGGAGGAGTTGGTGGGGGATGAAGCGGGGCACAGAGGTGCAGAGAGCGGGCTTGAGGGAAGGCACAGGGGGAGGGGGCAGTTGGTGGGGGGTGGGGTACCGAGAGGAGTGGGACGTGAACCCTTTGGAACCTGGAGTGCCCAGATGGTGAAAGGTTTCTGTGGTCAGTGTGGCGGGCCGAAGCACACGGGTCCGAGTTGGGGGGTTTCCGGAGGCATAGGCCAGGGAAACAATGGAGTGAGGGGGGACTCTGATGTGAGCGTGTGTGGGGTACTGGATTTTAAGAACCAACGAGAGATCGAAAGGGATGAAAGAATGGATCATTTGGTATGAGAAGTACAATGAACTGGGAATTCAACGGGGATGCGTAAGGTCATCTGCGTGGGTGTCCGACGTATTTAGGATTTGGGGGCAAAGTGGGATTTAAAAATAAGAGATAGGGGGACATTCTTGGAATGGGGGAGCGGGAAACGGAACGGAAAATAAAGCAAAGTGGGACAGAGACATAAAATATATGTGGTTTGGGCTTGAATTAAAGCAGAAGGATAAATCCAGTTAGAGAGTATAAGTTAGGTGGACTGGAGTGGCATTTTTCTCCTAATTCATCCAGGATGACTGGGTTCTTTTAGAAGGTGGATCTTTCTCTGTCATGTCCCTCTGCCAACGAGTACAAGCCGCTCTTTTAATAATTGGTTATCATTTATAGTTCATTTCATTGATAAAGCATGCTTGTAATATTTATTTTCCCTCTCTATGTAATTTACCTGCGGTTAATGAAGCAGGAGAGGACAGATCACTAAAAATAGGCATCTTGCTTTGAGTTTGGTCATTGATAATGCAGAGTTTAGGGTGTTTGGTCATTGATAATGCAGAGGTTAGAGTGTTTGGAGGAGAACCAAGAGTTTGTTTTCATTTAGACCGAAAGGTGATGAGCAGACTTGATAAAATCTAAGTTATCTGTACTTTGTTAGAATTACAGTTTCTCACTGAGAAATGAGCATGTACCATCTGCTACTGGTTTTATGCTTGTGGGGGAGAGTTTGGGTTCTGCCTCAAGAAATTCTTGATGCTGATTTCAAATTATCAGGCTGCCTTGTACCTTACATTTTGAATTAAGGTGATTTGAAAATATTGTGGGAAAGTATATTTGGGGTTATGATCTTTGCATTTCCTTGATACTTGGATTTCCAGACCAAATTTTGAATGGTACTGGGTACAAGATTGCTGATTTTGAAATTGTAGTTACCATTATGTGTTCATAAATAGTACACATTAAGCTTTTTATTTTGGGGAGCATTAACGTTTTGCTGACTCATCTAAGATTTCTGTGAAGTTTTCGGTTTACATTTCTCAGCTAGGTCTTGGATAGTGGCATTATACTATTTTATAAAAGTCCAAAAATAATGATCTAAATGTCACTTTTCTTCTATGTTATAAAAACTGAACAAAGCAAGAAGTGAGTGCAGTTTCCTCATTAGTGATAATGAGGCTCTTTATTGACCTCTTACGGTAGGCTAGGCAAGGTGCTAAGATTGTTTTGTGTGTATTATCTCATTTAATTTAATCCTCACTATCATTTCCTATTTTATAAATTAAGAGATTAAATAACTTACTAAGGTCACAAAACTAGTAGTAAATAAAGCTGAATTCAGACCCAGCTCTGTTTGATGCCTTCTTTAAATCTTTCCTGTTGTTCTGCCTGCTTTCTCCTCCTGATCTTGGTTGAAGTACAAGCAGCATGAATTGGTTGAAACCTGGGTTTGATACAGTGATTTAGGCAAAGATTGGGTTGATGGGCTGCATCTGTAGAGTTTATGGAAGGTTTATTGCCCCTGTGATTTAACAAATCTTTGGGGCCCCAGATAATAGGCAAAAACATCTTCTTGCTAAGGGTTTGTCCTGTGAGCACACTTAATTTTCTGTTCAGTCTGGTGTACTGCTGAAGTACTGTGCATACGTGGCACTCTTCCTTGTAGAAGTCAAGACAGCCAGTTGTGGAGCCAAAACCAATTAACTCAGGAAAACAGTCGAAAACTGCTGAGTGCTCAAGTGCCCTCCAAGCACCTGTTGAGTCCACAGTTGGTACTGGCATTATGTCTAAATATAGACGGGATCCTCTTAGAAACCAGGAGTAAAACAACTAGAACCGAGAGAAACAGCTGGGGCCTGAGGGAGGAGCCAGAGCTTAATGGCCACAGCATCAGCATAGCCTGTGGAGGCTGATCCAGGAGCAGCAAAAGCTACAGATACTAGTGAATTGCAGGAGGGGAGGGAATTTTGTTGTTGTTGAGCATTTAGGTATTCTAGAGACTGAACTCACTGTGTTTTATATATATTACTTTATTAGATCTTCAAACAATCCTTATAAGGTAGTTGTAAGCATTTTTCTCATATTTCAGATGAGGCTTAGAAAGGTTAAGTAACTTCATAATGGTGGTGAAAGAAGTTTGTATTTTTATTATTATTATTATTGTATTGCTGCTTGCAGTTTCCATTGTAGAGCCACCATATTAAAACTGGGAACTTAAAGTCACTCTTTAGGATCCACTGTGCTTCTTTGATAGAAGTAAAACTGATTATTTCAGTCTTGCTGCTTACATTGGAGCCTGGAACGTAAAGCTTATATTTTTCTGATTTAATTGTTGGGAAGGGGAGCCCATTGATTATTTAGCAAACGACCTCCTACAGAATATAATTCATCTTCTAATATATCTTCTCATTCATATATACCAATATATGATATTGATATATATATCTGTAGCAACATGAAAATGGCATGTCCATCCCTCCTATTCTGAGGTCTTGACATTCAGGCAAGTCATCTAGGCTCTGGAGGATGACAGTGAAGCATGCTTGTTGCAGACTCTTACCACTTTTCTTGATATGTTTTTGCCACAAAGGTTTGACCATCATCCTTGCTTGGTTACTTAAAAAAAAGTTGTGGTAAAATACACATAACATAAAATTTGCCATTTAAACCATTTTTTAAGTCTACACTTCAGTGGCATTAAGTACATTCATATTGCTGTGTAACCATCACCACCGTCCAACTCCAGAACATTTTTATATTCCCAAACTGAAACTGCTATTAAACAATAACTCCCCATTCCTCTTTCCCCCCAGCCCCTGGCAACCACTATTCCACTTTCCATCTCTAGGAATACTATTATTCTAGGCACCTTACATAAGTGGAATCATATAGTATTTGTCCATTTGTCTCTGGCTTATTTCACTTAGCACAGTGTCTTCAAGGTTCATCAGTGTTTTAGCCTGTGTCAGAATTTCATTCCTTTTTAGGACTGAGTAATATTCCATTGTAAGCATATACCACATTTTGTTTATCCATTCATCTGTAAATGGACACAGGTTGTTTCCACCTTTTGGCTATTGTGAATAATGCTGCTGTGAACATTGGTATACAAATATCTGTTTGATATCTGTTCATATGGTAATCCTATGTTTAATTTTTTTGTGGAAGTTTGGTGACTTTTAAACGGTGGTTGTAGTGTGTTCACCTGAAGGTAGTACTTGACCTTATGTTCGAGAGCTGCTGTTTCCTCTACTGACTTTCTGCACAGTTTGCCGGACACTTGCACTGGAAATGATTCAAGAGGAAATGATTTATCCAGTGTTCATGGCTCTCTCTTAGCTTCTGTCTAATTATATTTATGTGTCAAGACATCTGGCAAGCACATGAAAATACATTTCAACTTAGCAATAAAAGTACTTTTGAAAATCGTGTAGACGGTTCAGTTGATGAAGAAAGTGGGAGTTTCTGTTCTAAAGTATGAAATGTATCCAACGTGGAAGGAACCGTTTGTTATATACAGATCTTTCCAGTCATACCTATAAATGTGGATGATCATTTTAAGAATGTTATTCGTATGTATATTTGAAAAATGTGTCAATAGTGTAGAGTATCTTCAGTTCACTTTGCTGCCTTTGATTGAAATTTAGCGTGCTTTTTTTCATTTTAAAATGTTTTACATGTATGAGCTGTTGGTTATTGCTTACCAACAGAAGGGGTATATTGTTTATATCCCTTCTTTATTCATTGAAAAAAGTTTGAGTGCCTACTATATACTTTAAATATTTCAAGAAGGCCGCTGTAATACAGGAAGTACTGTTTGAGTCCATTTTTTTCTCCTTCCCTGTATATATTTGAAAGAGAGAGAGTTGTCACATAGTACCAGATATAATAGATTGAAATATCTACAGGCTGACAGTGAACTGTCTCTTAGGATGGGCCTAACCTCCAATTTCATTTTTTCTAATTGTCGCAGGAGGTTAATTACACCTGCATCTTGCTCCTTGAGTTACTGGGTTACAAAGGGACTTCAGGCTCACATGCCATTTTCTGGGAGCCTCATAGGAGTCTTAGTGAGCTCACACTTAACTTGGAGGTGGTCTGTTGGTTCTGAAATATTTTTCCAGAAGATTTAAAGTTTATATACACTTTAGGTTGCTGATATTACGGATTGGCCAGAAGCCAGCATTTACTCTCTATGTTCAAATCCACCATAGCGGCTGGTTGTGGTGGGCTCCTGAAATACACAGCCATCTTCTACACAGATTCTGCAGCAGCAGCCCCAGACCCTTGAAGTATTCTGTAGGGTCTGAGAACATAACCATCAGCGTAAAGGCAGCTTCTGCAGTCATTGTCCTGTGACTAATTTGTGGTTAGGGTTACACAGGGATTCTTACTAGTTCAGACCTTAAATGACAACCTTGGATTGTTGGTAAGGATTTTTATATTACTTAATTAACAAGATGACATGATTACTAGTTGTGGAGTGTGTGTGTGTGTGTGTGTGTGTGTGTGTCAGTGTTCATTTTTAGAGTTGGCTAAAGGGTGTTGGGACTGAGAAGCAGGTTTGTGATGAGGCCATTATACGATTATAGACGGGTCATGTTAGCAAGTGAAGATATCTTTTGTACCTGAAGATGCTGCCAGTGATGTTACTTCCTGTTGACGTGTATAGAACTGCAAAGACCTGTCTGTAAAACCTACAGTCTTTCCTCTCTTGAGTACATGTGATCTGTCCAGTAGTAAATGATCTGCTGCTGTTTGAAGGCTACCATCAGTAGTAGAGCAATACTTTTCTTTAAATTATCTACTTAGTCTCTGATTACAACATGTCAGTGTGGTCAGCCCACTGCTGGCTCTTCCTGGCTATCTTCTACTGTTACATTGATTCAGAATGTACGGTAGTGTGTGGTGGAAGTGACTCTTCTGCTCACTTTGGTTATCCTCTTATATCTTTATAGTAAATTGCCATCATAGCCTACCTTCGTATGCTGCACAAGTGCTCAGGACAAGGATCTCATCATTAGAAGCTCCCTCACATTTGATGAGAACAGTGAAACTCGTTTATAACTATGATAAATGATAGGAAATAAAGGTGTTGCAGGACCTGAATAGTAGGTGGCACAGAACCACCACAGACTAAGGCAGCCATTTAACTCAGATGCAAACTTGATGTTTTGTTACATCTTACTAGTCAGGACACACTAGGTTTCTTGAGATGGTTATCTTATTCCTTGTTAAGTTGACAGTACTTTAAACAAAGCGTTGTATTTTATGGAGGTCTTTTTTTGTTTTGGCTGTGCTGTGAGGCTTGCAGGATCTTAGTTCCCCAATCAGGGATTGAACTCGGGCTCCAGCAGTGAAAGTGCTGAGTCCTAACCACTGGACCACCAGGGAATTCCCTGAAGGTCTTTTAAAAGTTATTTGAGGGCTTCCCTGGTGGCGCAGTGGTTAAGAATCCGCCTGCCAATGCAGGGGACACGGGTTCTAACCCTGGTCTGGGAAGATCCCACATGCCGCAGAGCAACTAAGCCCGTGTGCCACAACTATTGAGCCTGCGCTCTAGAGCCCGTGCTCTGCAACAAGAGAAGGCACCGCAATGAGAAGCCCCCACACCGCAACGAAGAGTAGCCTCCGCTCGCCGCAACGAAAACCCAACGCAGACAAAAATAAAATATAAATAAATAAGTTTATTAAAAGAAAAAAAAAGTTCCACCTTCTGGAGGGTGAAGTCTCAGAATTTGGACACAGGTTTAAACCTCCACAGTAAATATTTTAGGGCGATATTTTGAGTCTATGCAAATATACTGTTTCTCTTAAAAGCTCACCTGTTAATTTTAGCATTCATCAGATCTTGCCTGCAGCAGTTATTACTATGGTATCCTAATTGTTATTTTCTGTTTCTCTCATTACTTCTACATTTATTAATTAGAATTTTTTTGTAAAGAGACTTGTACTTTGTCCCCCATTTATTTATTTAATAATTTATTTACACATTATGGGCTCATGGATATTTATTGTTCTTTGGATTATAACACTGTTTACTTTGTTGCTCACTAAATTACTTAAAAAAAAAAAAGTACCAATTTGCAGTCCTACCAGTAGTTGTAGGTAACGAACTTATACACTTAAAACATTTGCTATTATCTGGTGAATTAAAAGTGTTTTGTGGGCTTCCCTGGTGGCGCAGTGGTTGAGAGTCTGCCTGCTGATGCAGGGGATGCGGGTTCGTGCCCCGGTCCGGGAAGATCCCACATGCCGCGGAGTGGCTAGGCACGTGAGCCATGGCCGCTGAGCCTGCGCTGCGCAACGGGAGAGGCCACACAGTGAGAGGCCCGCGTACCGCAAAATAAAAAAAAAAAGTGTTTTGTTTTTCTTGATTAAACATGAGGTTGAGTGTGTTGTGTATGTTTATTGACTATATTTCTTTGTAAAATATCTTTTTATGTACTTTGCCCATTTTTAAATTGTTTTTTTTTGTTTGTTTTATAGAAGTTTTTTATAGTCTGGGTGTTAATCTTCTGTTAAATATGTTTTTTTCCCTTTAGGAAGGAAATTTTTCCATTTCTCATTTTTAAATTATAAGAGCAATATGCTTATTGTAAAACATGTATAAGGTGAAAAGTGAAAGTCTCCTCACCCTCTCTTCAGTCTCATTCCCCATACATAGCATGGTACTGTTCTTGCCCCACAGGCTAACAGTTTGGTAACTTTCCTTCCAGAACTTTTTCTGTATAGTTGCGGAAACATATATGTATGTGTTGTGTGTATGTGCAAGTGTGTATATATGTATATAAAAGCATACAGTTTTGATAAAAATCAGATCATAGAATATTAGTTCTTCAATTCTGCTTTTATCGTAGATTTAACAAATCATAGAATCCTAATATGTTGTAAATGTATGTTTCAGTGTCTTTCTCTCACTAGATTATAAGCTCCTTTGTATAGAGACTATGATTCTTCCCCCATTAAGGTATTCTTCTTCTATGTAAATGGCACCACCATCCAACCATTTGCTCATGCCAGAAACAGTTCATTTCTTTAACAAAGTATCAATATTACTGAGTGCCTACTATTTTTCTGATCTGCAGGAGTGAACTAAGCATAAAAATCCTTGCCTGCGTGCAGTTATATTCTAGTAGGGGAAGGCAGATATTAAGCAAAGGAGTAAAATGTTTAGTATTTCAGTTGGTGATAACTGGTATTGAAAAGAAAAAACTCAAAACAAAAAACAGGAAAGGAGACAGAGACAATGTGTGAACATGTGACTGTGTGACGGTGTGTGTGTGTGTGTGTGTGAGAGAAAGAGAGAGAGAGAGAGAGAGAGCGAGTGAGAGCACGGGAAAGACAGAGACTGAAAGGCGGTAAGGGAAAGTCTTGTTGAGAAAATAATATTTGAGCAAAGACTTGAAAGTCATCTTTGATCCCTTTCTCTTCCCCATACCTCGCATCAGATCCATCTCCAATTCTTGTTGATTTCATCTTCAAAATGTATCTCAAACCCACCTTCAAGTAGGTGGATTGCTTTGGCAGTAGGAGTTTGTGACAGTTCTCTTCCGTTTTAATGTTCTCAGTGAGTAAGGAATCAAAGTGCTCAGCTGAGAGTGAGGGTGGGGAGGAGGTGATGGAGGTTTGGAGAGTGGAGAAGGTGTGAACTTGATCGGGAGAGCGTAAGAGTGGCTGCAGTAGGGAAATACTGTATGATTGCCAGGTGGCATTAAGGATCCCTCCAGGTTTGTGGACAGGAATTTAAAGTGAGATTAGTCAACATGTTTTTTTCCTCCAGCCACATTCTGCTGCAGGGGTGTATGTTTGGAGTGGATTTAACCAGAGAAAGGTTTTACTCAGATCCTAGAACAAAACATGAGAGGGTCAAGGCAATGGAGAATATGTGTAAGAGAGTGATTGTGATAATACACTGTGGAATTTAAACCAGGTCAGGAGGGAAGGGAGGACGTGAAGTTGCCAAGAGATGGTGAAAAGTTGGTATAATCAGTTAATTGAATGTTGTGGTGGGATCAAAAGATGTTGGAATCTGAGTAGGTGAGAGATGGAGCATGGTTATGGAGGCATCATTGTGGGCTGTGTAGGTGAAGGACAAGATCATTGGAAGCAAGGAATTCAAAGAAATGAGATAGGAATTCAAGGAGATGAGTGTTAGAAAGATTATCTGTGTGAAATTGAAGCCACTGAGAGTTCGGACAGGAACAGTGTTGTGGAGAGTCACAATGTAGCGTTTTCCAGAGAGAAAGAATCCGTAGGGGGACTTCCCTGGTGACGCAGTGGTTAAGAATCCACCTACCAGGACAAGAATAAAGACGCAGATGTAGAGAATGGACTTGAGGACACGGGGAGGGGGAAGGGATAGCTGGGACGAAGTGAGAGAGCGGCATGGACATATATACACTACTAAAGGTAAAATAAATAGTTAGTGGGAAGCAGCTGCATAGCACAGGGAGATCAGCTTGGGGCTTTGTGACTACCTAGAGGGGTGGGATAGGGAGCATGGGAGGGAGATGCAAGAGGGAGTGGAGATATAGATATATATAGATATATATATATATATATACACATATAGCTGATTCACTTTGTTATACAGCAGAAAGTAACACAACATTGTAAAGTAATTATACTCCAGTAATGATGTTAAAAAAATAAAAACGAATCCGCCTGCCAATGCAGGGGACACAGGTTCGAACCCTGGTCCAGAAGATCCCACATGCCATGGGGCAGCTCAGCCCATGCGTGACAACTACTGAGCCTGTGCTCTAGAGCCCATGAGCGACAACTACTGAGCCTGTGTGCCACAACTACTGAAGCCCGTGTGCCTAGAGACTGTGCTCTGCAACAAGAGAAGCCACCTCAATGAGAAGCGCCTTGCGCAGCAACGGAGACCTGACACAGCCAAAAATAAATAAATAGATAAATAAATTTATTTGAAAAAAAGAATAAGGTACATCTGTATCTGTATCTATATCTATCTGGAGTAAGGTTTATTATAAGAATTGGCTCATGCAATTATGGGGGCTGAGAATCTGGGGGCTGTAAGCTGGAGACCTAGCAAAGCCAGCAGCGTAAATTCCGGTCTGAGTCTGAAGGCCTGGGACCCAGGAACACTGATGGTTTAAGTCCAAGTCCAAAAGCGGAAGACTGATAGCTCAGCTCAAGCAGTCAGACAGACAGAGAGAGAGAGAGAGAGAGAGAATGAGAATGAATTCTCCCTTCCTCTGCCTTTTTCTTTTTATTTTATTTGGTACCTCAGTGGATTGGATGATCACCTGCTTTACTCAGTCTGCTGATTCAAATGTTAGTCTCATTTGAAAACACCCCCTCAGATATATCCGGATATGATGTTTAGCCAAATATCTGGGCACCCTGTGATCCAGTCAAGTTGACACATAAAATTAACCATCACAGCCTGGTAATGGGTAATAGTTTTCACATGATATTCAAAGTAGAGATTTTTTAGGGAAGACAGAAGGAGACTAATTTGGAAGCATCAGTGAGGAGCAAGGAGGGCACTCCCTACCCCCAGGTCCAGTGGTATGAGGGGTATGGGAAAAATAACTTTCACTACTTGAGGGCTGTAAGGGAAGTATGGCCTCAGAGGGGAACCAGGTTTCAATTAGGATAAGAAGTTGAAGGGTCCAGAGTAGAGGTTGGAAATGTTGGGCACCAGTGGAAGGGCTTCAAAATTTGGAGAGAGGTGTGTGACACATGGGGACAGAGCAGGGAGTGTGTAGGACTAACTGTGTGGGGATTAGAAGGTCTGGAAGTCTGGGGTTTCTTTTGATGGACAATATAAAGATAAAGAACATTAAAAGATTAGGCCTGGTAGATAGCAGGCCGGTAGATACTGGAGGTGAGGGTGTGAGTGTTAGGAGGGAGGGAAGGGCAAGGAGTCCTGGATCCTGGTGAAGGGCGTTCTTTTAAATTTTAAATGTTTTTAAAATAAAAATTGTGTGTATTTAAGATGTACAACATGATATTTTGATATACATGGTATATCACAGCAAAGTGATTACTAGAGTCAAGCTAATTAACATATTTTCTCACATAGCTAACATTTTTTTGTGTGATGGGAGTACCTGAAATCTACTCTCTTAACAAGTGTCCAGTATCCAATACAGTATTACTAACTGTAGTCACTATGCTGTACGTTAGATCTCTAGACTTATTCATCCTACATAATTACAGCTTTGTACTCTTTCACCATCTCCCCATTTCCCCCACCTCCCTGCCCCTCATAACACCATTCTACTCTCTGCTTCTAAGTATTTGACTTTTTGAAAAAGATTCCAGATATAATGAGATCCTGCAGTTTTTTTCTTTCTGTGTCTGGCTTATTTCACTTAGCATAATGTCCTCCAGGTTCATCCGTGTTGTTGCAAATGACAGGATCTCAGGAAGGTCATTTTTCTTCCAAGTACTTGGACCCTCTTAAATATCTATCCATGGTGGGGAGGACTGTTCCACTGCAGGAGTAATGGATACTCTTTTGATGAATGCTGTTGGCTCTCTCTTGATGACTGCATATTAATGATTTTTGCTTTAAGTCTTATTGTCTAAAATTAATTAATGAATAATACTAATATTTTTTTGATTACTATTTGTATGGCATATCTTTTAATTTTCCTTTAAATTTTCTACCTTTCTGGCTCATTTTGCTTCAAATGTATCTTGGTAATCTGTGAATAGTTGGGTTAAAAAAAAATCAGTGTGACAACATTGTAAATCAACTCTACTCCAATAAAAAATTTTTAAAAATCATACAATAAAAAAAATCAGTCTGATAGTCTGTGTTTTGATAAGTTTAGCCTTTTCATATTTAATGTGATTCCTGATACTTTTAGACTTATTTCTGCCATTTTAGTTTATACCTTATTTTTTTTAAACCATGCTGCTTATTTGCTCTCATATATATATATATATATATATATTCTTTTTTTCTTTTACTGATTTTCAAGTTGAACATTTTATGTTTATGTATTTTTCTTTTTAGGAGTTAACCCTTACATTTTTAACATGCATACCTATTGAACTCTAAAATTAGTATCTCTGCCTTCCTGAACAATACAGGAACCTTAGAATGCTTTAAATCCCATTCCTTCTCTCCACTCCAGTCTTGTTTTTTTTTTTAATATAAATTTATTTTATTTTTGTTTGCATTGGGTCTTCATTGCTGCAGGCGGGCTTTCTCTAGTTGCAGCGAGCAGGGGCTACACTTCGTTGTGGTGCGTGGGCTTCTCATTGTGGTGGCTTCTCTTGTTGCGGGGCGCAGACTCTAGGCGCTTGGGCTTCAGTAGTTGTGGCATGCGGGCTCAGTAGTTGTGGCTCATGGGGGTCTAGAGCGAGGCTCAGTAGTTGTGGTGCACGGGCCTAGTTTATCCGCGGTATGTGGGCTCTTCCTGGACGAGGGCTCGAACCCGTGTCCCCTGCATTGGCAAGCGGATTCTTAACCACTGCACCACCAGGGAAGTCCTGGATCTTTACAACTTTTGCTGATGTTATGTGTGTTGTACTATTTTATGGGTTTGTTTTTTAATGGATATGGGGACTATTTTATTTATTTATTTTGAATTTTTGAATTTTATTTTTTTATACAGCAGGTTCTTATTAGTTATCCATTTTATACATATTAGTGTATACATGTCAATCCCAATCTCCCAATTCATCACACCACCACCACCCCCGCCACTTTCCCTATTTTATGTTTTAATTTGCATTCTCTCCATTGTTAGTAAGTTTGAGCATATTTTAATTTGTTTATTGTCATTTAATTTTTCTCTGTTGTAAATTATTTGTTCATTACTGTGGCTTATTTTCCTATTGAGTTGTTTGTTTTTTTAAATACCTATTTATTTTACTTATTTATTTTCCTTACTTTTTGTCTGCATCAGGTCTTAGTTGTGGCACATGGGGTCTTCATTGAGGCATGCGGGTTCTTTCGTTACGGCGTGCTGTCTCTTCATTGCGGCACTCGGGCTTCGATCTCTAGTTGTGGCATGTGGGTTTTCTCTCTCTAGTTGTGGTGCGAGGGCTCCAGGGCACGTGGGCTCTGTAGTGGAGGCGCTCGAGATCAGTAGTTGTGACGCGCAGGCTTAGTTGCCCTGCAGCATGTGGGAGTTTAGTTCCCTGGCCAAGGATCGAACCCACGTCCCCTGCATTGGAAGGTGGATTCTTTACCACTAGACCACCAGGGAAGTCCCGGTTTTGTTTTAAATTGAGTTATAGGTATTAGTAATACATGTGGATACTAATCCTTTGTCAGTATGCATTGCAGTTATTCTCCTAATCTGTGGCTCTTCCTGCCTTGTTTTTTTTTAATAAAACAACTTCATTGAGGTGTAATTGACGTAGAATAAACTATATGTGTTTAAAGTGGACAGTTTGATAAGTTTTGACATATACCTGTGAAACTGTCCATTACCCCCCAAAAGTTTCCTTGTTTCCTTTGTCATGCCCTTTCTCCCCTACTTCCCTCTCCCCTCCCCCAGGCAATCATTAATCTGCTTTCTGTCACTAGATTGGTTTGCATTTTCTGTTTTATATAAATGGAATCATACTGCATATACTAATTTTTTGTGTATGGGGGTCTGGCTTCTTTCACTCAGCTTAATTATTTTGAGGTTAACCCATGTTTATGGATAGTGTGTATCTATTACAATTTTTTTTTTATGCATTCAGTAACCAGCTGATGGACTTTGGATTGTTAGCAGTTTTTAGCCACTACAAATAAAAACTGCTGGTGAACATTTGTGTGCATGTCTTTGTATGGACATTTATTTTCTCTTGGATAAATACCCAGGAGTAGAATGGCTGGGTCGAATAGTTTAAATCCTTTAATTTTTTAAGGAATTGTCAAAGTGCTTTCCAAAGTGGTTTTGTCATTTTTACACCCCTATCAGTCTGTGAGAGTTCCAGTTGCTTCACATTTTTGCCGGTACTTGATGCGGTCAGTCTTTTCCATTTTTAAAAACTTCAGTCCTTCTAATAGTTGCATAGTGGTACCTGATTGTTTTAATATGCATTTCCCTAATGACTAAGGAAGCTGAACAGCTTTTCATGTGCATCTTTGGTGAAGTGTTTTAAAATCATAAACCCATTTAAAAAATTGAGTTGTTCATTTGCTAATTGTTGTTTTGAGAGCTCTTTATTCTGGATACAAGTCCTTCATTAGATATATGATTTGCAAACATTTTCTATCACTCTGTGCATTATCTTTTCTCATAACAATGTCTTTTCAAAGAACAAAAGTTTTGTGCTTTTGGTGTCATGTCTAAGAAATCTTTGTCCAACCCAAGGTTAAAAAGTTTTTCACTTCTGATTTCTTCTAGAAAACTTAATAGTTTTAGGTTTTACATTGAGATCTGCAATCCATTTTGAATTAATTTTTTTATATAATACCAAACTATGGGTGAAAGTTCATTTTTTGCATATGGATATCTAATTTTTCAGTACCGTTTGTTGGAAGACTGAATTGCCTTTTATCTTTGTCAAAAATCAATTGTCTGTATATGTGTGGGAATGTTTCTGGACCCTCTCTTCTGTTCCACTGATCTTTGTGCAAGTACCACATGGTCTTTGATTACTGTAACTTTATAATACATCTTGAAATCAGGTATTGTTCACCCTCCAACTTCTTTTTCAAAGTTGTTTTGGCCATTCTAGTACCTCTGCATATTCGTATGGATTTTAGAACTAGTTTGTCAGTTTCTACAAAAATGTCTGCTGGGATCTTGGTTGAAATTGCTTTAGCTCTATTAAATCAACTTGGAGAGAATTGACATTCTAACAGTATCAAGTCTTCCAGCCCAATAACAAATATATGTGTGTATATATATCCATTTATTTAGGCCTTTAATTTCTCTCCACAATGCTGTGTAGTTTTCACTGTACAGATCTTTCACATCTTTTGTCAGATTTATTCTTTTTTTAATTGTTGAGTCTTTTTAAAAAATTTTTGTTGGAGTATAGTTGATTTACAGTGTTGTGTCAGGTGTACGTCAAAGTGAATCAGTTATATATATACATATATCCACTATTTTTTAGATTCTTTCTCATATAGGTCATTGCAGAGGATTGAGTATAGCTCCCTGTGCTACAAAGTAGGTCCTTATTAGTTATCTATTTTATATATAGTAGTGTGTATATGTGAATCCCCATCTCCCAATTTATCCTCCCCCCCTTTCCCCCCAGGTAACCATAAGTTTTCTACATCTGTGACTCTATTTCTGTTTTGTAAATAAGTTCATTTGTACCATTTTTTTAGATTCTAAGTATAAGCGATATCTTATGATATTTGTCTTTGTCTGACTTACTTCACTCAGTATGACAATCTTTAGGTTCATCCATGTTGCTGCAAATGGCATTATTTCGTTCTTTTTTATGGCTGAGTAATATTCCATTGTATATATGTACCATATCTTCTTTATCCACTCCTCTGTCGATGGACATGGTTGCTTCCATGTCTTGGTTATTGTAAATAGTGCTGCAATGACAGATTTATTCTTACGGGTATTTTTTTTTATACTATTGTGTTTTGTTATTTTGTTTTTTTGGGTTTTTTTTTGTTTTTTTGGCTGCACCACGAAACTTGTGGGATCTTAGTTCCCCAACCAGGGATCAAACCCAGGCCCACAGCAGTGAAAGCGTGGAGTCCTAACCACTGGACCACCAGGGAATTTCCTGTACTGTTGTGTTTTTAGTTTCAGTTTCTGATTGTTTATTGCTAGTTATAGAAATACAATTGATTTTTGTGTACTGATTTTGTATTCTGCAACCTTCCTAAATTCACTTAATCTAGTATAGTTTTTTTGTAGATTTCATCAGACTTTTTCATACAAATAATTATGTCATCTATGAGTAAAGACAGTTTTACTTATTTCTTTTCAGTCTGGATGCCTTTTAATTCTTTTTCTTGCCTGATTGTGTTGGTTGGAACCTCTAGTACAGTAGTAAAGAGAAGTAGTAAGAATAGATATCCTTGTCTTGTTCCTGATCTTAGGGGGAACCCTATCTTATTTTTAAACCTTCTTTTAAAATGTCTTTTTCAGGTTGTTATATTATTTCTTATTCTTGGGGTGCAGTCTCTGATGGCTGTATCAGCTGATTTCCCTGTGGGAGGTTTGTTTCTCTGTGTTTGTTTTTTCTTTTTTTTTTTTTTTCTTTAAACACTGAACTTGGGAATTCCCTGGTGATCCAGTGGTTGGGGCTTCATGCTTTCACTGCTGGGAGCCCAGGTTGGGGAACTAGGATCCCACAGGCCACATGGAGCAGCCAAAAAACAAAAAAAGCACAAAAAACAAAAAAACTGAACTTAAGTCCTATGTGTCTCAGATTGTGGAATCATCTCTACTGTACAGTTTTTCATTTGCTCTGTTGTGGTCCTATTTCATTCTTTAGTTCTGAACCTTATTTATGATGAAGTGTCAGATTGAGGTCCTTGTACCATACGTGTAGTGTGAATTTAGACTTCACATCTGTGAATGATGCAGGCCTGGGATCCATTTTCTTCCAGGTAACCTTTTCCATCTCTAGGCGCAGGTGCAGTGCTTGCTGTTCTCTCAGTGAGCCGAGTGTTTCTATTTCCTGTTTCATGGATGGAGTAGACCTTTACGTTTCTTGAATTTATAGCCAGTTCAACTTGTTGGCTTGGCACAGGGACTATGGCCTAGATTCCTTTGCGGTTCGTAGGCATTAAGGCATCTGTCTGGTTTAGATATTCCTGTGTATCATTTGGCTTCAGCTCTGGACTACTGTAATAGCCTTGTTTTTTTTGGCTGGGCCACACGACATGTGGAATCTTGTTCCCCAACCAGGGGTCGAACCTGCGCCCCCCCTGCATTAACCACTGGGCTGCCAGCGAAGTCCCCTGTAATAGCCTTTTAAATGGGCCCCCCAGATTCCACTCTTAGACGCCTAATATCCATTCCCGACACAGTGATCATTTATTTGATTTAAATTTTAGTGCCTGTGTTGTCACCTTCCTTGGGCACCATTCCTACTCTCTGGTTACTCTGGCTTTTTATTTTCCCTAATGCCCTGGTCTCCCACTCATGTCAGGGCCTTGTACAAAGGCTGTTCCCTCTGCCTGGAATACTCTTCACCACCACAGCTCTTCTCCTTGCCATTGCCTCTTCATCTTTGGTTCTTATCTCAGATATCACTCTTGATTTCAGAAGTCTTTCCTGACCCCTCAGATTGGTTCAGGTTTTCCTGTCCTTGTGTATCTCATAGCTTTATTTATTTTTATTTATTTGTTTTTTTTTTTTTTGGTACACGGGCCTCTCACTGTTGTGGCCTCTCCCGCCGCGGAGCACAGGCTCCGGATGCGCAGGCTCAGCGGCCATGGCTCACGGGCCCAGCCGCTCCGCGGCATGTGGGATCTTCCCGGACCGGGGCACGAACCCGTGTCCCCTGTATCGGCAGGCGCACTCTCAACCACTGCGCCACCAGGGAAGCCCCATCATAGCTTTATTTTAATGGCATTTATCACAGTTTCTCTCAGATATAAACTGTCTGAGGGTAAGGACTTTGTCTTGCTCATCACTGTATTTCCAGCACTGTCAAGAGTGCTTATACAGGTAGATATACAAAAAAGATTGTTAAGTGGATGAATATATTCACTGAGTAATTTCCTCCATTAGACTGTAAGCTTCGAGAGGGTAGGACATTTTATTTTGTTCATTAGAGTATTTCTCAGTGCCTACAGACCCTGGGATATTATAGGTGCTCAGTAAACATTTGGTGACTGACGAATTGAATGAATGAGTGAGAAAAGTAGTTTTAAATAAGGAAGGAGGCCAGAGTAAGGTCATTTAATAAAGAATTTTATTTGCAATGCTGAGAAGCTTAAATTTTAGACTCCTTGGGGAATTTTAAGCAGGAGAGTGACATGTGCAGGCTTACATTCAATCTAGAAGGATCCCTTCAGCAATTATGTGGAGGGTAGTTGGAACATTATAAAGCTATTGCTGTAATATAGGAAAGAGATCAAGCCCTGATATAAGGTAGTTGGAATAGAGAAGACAAATTCAAGGAAATTTAGAAATGCTGTATGTTAGATTAAGATAATGACTGGATTAAGGTAGGGGAAGAAGGGGAAGAATCTAGCATCACTCCCTGAGTTTCTTATTTGGGAGACCACCTAGAGTAGGCACTCTAAGAAGAAGGGCAGGTTTGGGAGTGAATGAATTTAAGTGAGACGTTAATTTTTTTTTAACATGGGACATCTGGATAATTTTATTGATTTTTGGTAGATTTAGCTGGATTATGGATATTCTTTTTTTTCTCCCTCACACATACTTAATCCTTTATGTATAAATATACAAAACCTACCACCCCTTGTTTTTTAAGAAACTGATTTGAGTTAAGCAGTTCTTTTACTAGGGACATGTTCCATTTGAGTTTCCTGTGAGATATCCAGGTGGAGATGTACATAGGTAATATGGAGCTCAGTTGAGAAGGTCTGTTTCTGTACTAGTCCTTATAATTTCAGTTAAAACAACCTGATGGGCACCAACACCCATACATAGGCGCGAACCGGCGTGTCCTTGGGCTTAGAGAGCGGGACGTTCGGCTTGCGAGAGGGAACCTCTTAGTCGTGTACGGAGAAAGAACGATTTAAAAATGGGTGATGTTGAGAAGGGCAAGAAGATTTTTGTTCAGAAGTGTGCCCAGTGCCATACTGTGGAAAAGGGAGGCAAGCACAAGACTGGGCCAAATCTCCGTGGTCTGTTGGGGCGAAAGACAGGTCAGCCTGTCGGATTCTCTTACACTGATGCCAACAAGAACAAAGGCATCACCGGGGGAGAGGAGGCACTGATGGAGTGTTTGGAGAATCCCAAGAAGTACATCCCTGGAACAAAAATGATCTTCGCTGGCATTAAGAGGAAGGGAGAAAGGGCAGTCTTGATAGCTTATCTCAAAAAAGCTAATGCGTAATCGTTGGCCACTGCCTTATTTATTATGAAACAGATGTCTCATGACTTTTTATATGTACCATATTTAAATTGATCTCATACACTAGAATTCAGATCATGAATGGCTGATTTTTTGTCCTGATTTAAATAACATTGGCTTGTGGCTAAACGAATATGGTCAGCTTTTTGAATTTTGATAGTAATTGCGGTTCAACAAGTACTATCACTGCTTTCCCTTTCTAAAGAGATGATTAAACTTGAATAAGGAATATTAAACTTTTCAGGGATATGGTGAAGCCTTCTCAAACCCTATAGGAGATTGGTTTTATATTTAGATTTCTATAACTGATTATATTAATATATTTAAATATTGAGAAGCTCCCTTCACTGTCTCATAGAACAGCAAGAGTCACCTGTGTTTCAAGCTGTGTTCATTTGCCTGTTAAAGCAAGGGCTGAAGATACAATGACAATGTCCACTTTATCTTTTTGGTCTTAACTATGCCAATTTAATTAAAATTCTCTATCTAAAAAAAAAACAAAACAAAACCAACCTGATGATTTTGACTTTTTCTTTTTTTTATAGTTTTTTTTTGGCCACAAGGCATGTGGGATCTTAGTTCCCTGACCAGGGATCAGGGATCAAACCCCTTGCAGTGGGGGCACAGAGTCCTAACCACTGGACTGCCAGGAAATTCCCTACTTTTTCTGTCTTAGGCAGTTTCAGCATGCTTTGTCTCCCGTCTTTGCAAAGCTGTAGTAGATTTTTCTTCCCTTTGTTTCTGTCCTTTTTTGGCCCTTTGCCAGGTAAACTTAGGGATTGCTGACTTCTGACTCCTGCATTTTTCCCATGTCCACATTTTCCTCTCTCCTCTCTTTTTCTCAAAGATCATTTAATTTTTTTCCTTTTAGGGTTCTTTTAAATTTATTTATTTTTGGTTGCATTGGGTCTTCGTTGCTGTGTGCAGGCTTTCTCTAGTTGCGGCAAGCAGGGGCTACTCTTCGTTGTGGTGCGTGGGCTTCTCATTGCAGTGGCTCCTCTTGTGGCGGAGCACGGGCTCTAGGCGCACAGGCTTCAGTAGTTGTGGCACGTGGGCTCAGTAGTTGTGGCTTGCGGGCTCTAGAGCTCAGGCTCAGTAGTTGTGGCGCGGGCTTAGTTGCTCCGCGGCACGTGGCATCTTCCCGGACCAGGGCTCGAACCCTTGTTCCCTGCGTTGGCAGGCAGATTCTTAACCACTGCGCCACCATGGAAGCCCTAGGGTTCATTTTTATCAAAGTTATATGTATACATAGTTTGTGGAATCGAATAGTTCTGTAAAGTTTGTTAAAAAATAAAATACCTTTTCCCCTTTATTTCCCTTCAGAGGCACTTTTAGAGCTTTTTTTAGTTAATACTTTTTGGTATTTATCTCCATTTCTCTAAATAATATGCTTATATTGCTATTTCGGTACCATCAGTTGTAAGATACACCATAATTTTATGTACTACTAAAAAAGAGAAGTAGGCCCAAAATGGGTAATCTGTAAGAGGCCCTGCTTAAAGCTGGGAAACTATATGAGAATGTAAATGAGAAGAAGCCCACCACACAGAAAGGGACAGCAAGGCAGCTCACATGTCTCAACCCTGGCGTTGTGTAGGAGGGGTAAAAACTTTCTTTGGAATTTGAACTGGTTTTCAGTTTGAATTCACACTACCTATGTTGTACCAAAAACTCAGAGATTTTTAATTAGAGATTGTTTGAGGTTGGTAGTGTCTTAGGCACTTAGAAGAAACAAATAACAGTTGTCATCAGTTGTGTCTGGATTTCAGAGATGTTAAGATATGAAGAAAAAAAAAAAGCCATCTTAGAATCAGTGAAATGTGGTTCCATGTGCCAGACACTGTTCTTTCTTTTTCTAGGAGTTTTGCTGTCCTGGAGAGCAGAGAAATGGATACATAGCTGGAGGGGAAACTGGAGTTAAGAGTTGTCTTTTAAAATGGGAGCAATCATTATATACCTGAAACTAATATAATGTTATCTGTCAATTGTACCTCAATAAAAAACTAAAAATAAAATGGGAGAAGTAAGAATGTGTTAATACAATGCCAGTAGAGATGATCCAGTAGAGAGGGAAACAGTGCTGATGCAGAGTGAGAATGAGGAATGACTGGGCAGTAGGGTTTGGGATCTGGTATCCAAGTGGAGGCATTGGCTTTAGACAGGAGCGGTCAGTTCATTCACAGTAAGTAACAGGAGGGAAGAAAAGGCAAATGGGAACCGGTGGTGGTAGTGGTGGAGATTGCTTCCTCTTTCACTGAGAAAATGGAATGAAGGGCAGCAGCTGGGAGTGAAGATGGAGAGGTGTTGATGGCTTGAGGAGGAAGGAAATGAAATGAAATGGACCTATAGGGGGGTGTGGGAGAACGAATGGATAAGGCAAAAGTTGTAGGATTGTCATGCTGAGCTATGAGACCATTTAAAGTCAGCAACTGTGAATTTTAAGTGAGACTGTTTGGCATAGGTGTGTTTGTTTTCATCTTTTTCTTTTCAAAGCCATGTTTGGTTGCTTGTTGCAGGCGTAGCGTAGAGAGACAGTTGTATTTTTTACCATGTTATTAGGGAAAAATTTAAATATACAAAAGAAATAGAGCCCTCATGTACTCATCACACAGCTTCAACACATATTAACTCATGGCCAATCTTTTTTGTTTTTATTTTTTAAAGTCTTTATTGAATTTGTTACAGTACTGCTTCGGTATTTTTTTTACGTTTTAGTTTTTTAGCTGCGAGGTATGTGGGATCTTAGCTCCCCGACCAGGGATCGAACCCTCACCCCCTGCATTGGAAGGGGAAGTCTTAACCACTGGACTGCCAGGGAAGTCCCCCAATCTTGTTTTATCTGTTGTCTTACGCACTTCCATCCTTTCTTATTATTTTGAAGCAGTCCCAGACATCATATTTTATGCATAAATATTTCATATTGTATCTTTAAAAAATACGGACACCTGCAAAAAAAATTACCATTACCACA
Source organism: Delphinapterus leucas (assembly GCF_059928025.1). Classification (NCBI taxonomy): domain Eukaryota; kingdom Metazoa; phylum Chordata; class Mammalia; order Artiodactyla; family Monodontidae; genus Delphinapterus; species Delphinapterus leucas. The sequence continues at coordinate 39,333,230 of NC_143139.1, forward strand.
CCAAAAAAATTTATAATTCCTTAATATCAAATATCCTATCAGTTTTCAAATTTTCAATTGTCTCTCTTTCACTCTCTTTTGGCTTTTGATTTTTTTAATTATTACTCAAAAAAGCTTCATTTTAAAAATTTAGTTTTCTGACTCTGTGTTTCTGCCTTTAACACTTTCAGAACGATTTTCTGCTCCTCAATAAGAAAAATACGCTTGATCCTGCCATGGACACATTTAGTACACGTGGAACCACACACAGTAGGCCCTGCTGACATGTTTTTTCATTTTAGACAACCTCATAAGAACTTTAGGTCTCACAGCACAAACTCCTAGAAGTCGGCCTGGGTACACACCACATGTGGATTTTGGTGCTTTCGCAACCTTCTTGGTTTGAAGGTAAACAATTCTGTTTCCAGGGGTTTGGGGCAGCCTAGTTTTGTTAGAGGCTGTGTTGTAGGATAGTCTACAACGGTATGTCAAGTGCCGGACCACTCTGAATGCCTTTAGATACCGTCCCTGGAAGAGGAAAAAGAAAGCTATTGTGAGCTCAAAAGTCAGATATGACGTCACTTGTCTCTTGAATGTCCTAAAGGGTTTAGTTGTTTGACAGGAAATTATATTTAGCAAGGGTAGGTGTTTTGCCAGACAAGTATGATAAAGTGTGGGAGGGTGCAAAAGTCTGAGATGCAGGAAAGGGAGTGATTGTAATGATGGACCTTGAGCTCTAAGCTAAGGTAGGAAATGACAGGAGAGGGGGTGGGATCAATTGCTTGTAAGTTCTGTTGAGGTCAAAGTGTTCTTGGAGTTGGGGTGCTAGAAGGAGCAGTCTGCAAAGATGGGAAGTGGTGATTGGAGAACGGGATGCAGATGAAGTGGAGATCATGGAAGGACTGTAGTTATCATACTGACAAGTTCTAGGATATTGACTAAGGGAGTGAGTGGCTAAAGTAGGGTAGAGGACAAGATCATTGCATGTGCGGAGGTCAAGGAACTGAGAGGTCAGAGTATCACAAGAGTCATCTAGGTGAACATTTGAAATCACCTGGAATTATGACAGTCCAGTGAGGTAGGAACCAAAAGCTTTGAGGTTTGAGAAGAAGTGACCCAGCTTATCCAGATAAATGTAGCAGAGGGGTGGGGAGGTGGAGGTATGGTCTGACAGGGGCTTTTTTTGGGAAGGAAGAAAGGGGAATAACCTGGAAGCAGAAAGAAGGTACAAGGTGAGTACCTCCTTCTTCTACCCCCAGGCCCAGTAGTATAACGGGTGTGGGAGAGAAAACAACCACAGATAGGACTGTAGAGAGAGCAGTGGCCTCGACAGTTAGATTTCAATTAGAGCAAAAAGGTGAAGGGACCATTCACACAAGAGGTTGAAGATATAGGGGGTTTTGCTGATGAGTTCCAGAGGATATGATGGAAGGATTTCAGGAATTGAGGGACGAGTGGGAGAGGGGGCTGGTTCATGAAAGATGGTGTACTTAGCCATATGGGGATGAGAGTTGGAGGATTTGGAATGACTCCAGAGTCCTGGGATTCTTGTAGTGAGTGATATAAGTAGGGTTAGAGATCATAATGAGATTAGTCTTGATGTTTCAAGGCAAATTGTAGTATAAGTAGATGCAGGATAGAGATATGGGAAGAAGCTGCAGGGTAAAAGGGTTCCTTGACTACTGGTGCTGGTGTAGAGGCTGGGGGAATGCACAGCTGGAGCTCTGTTACTTGCTTTCTACTCCTGGGACCAAAGTGACCTGCAGTAAAAAGCTGTTAATCCATCTCTTCAAAAACTAGAATTCCCTGTTCTATTTCCTGTTGTTTACCTTCCCTGCTTCTGTTTTCTCCCCTTTCTTACTGAAAAGTAGAATATTTGGATGTTTTTAGTACCCTATTCTTAAATATCCTACATATCCTGGAAACTGGTAAATGACACTGTTACTAGCTTGCTGGGGAAATGACAGCACGATTACAGTAAGGAAGTGGAGAGGTGTAGCTTTAGAGTTGGAAAGGGAAGGGAGGGAAGAGGTTTCAGGCAGAATTAGCTTTCAATTCCTTCAATCGGGCCGAGGAAACAGAGGAGTTAGAAGAGGGAAAGAGTTTGACCTGTGTCCTGGGAGGGGAGAGGAAAGTACTGTTTGGAAGGAGAGAACAGATCCTGTCAGTACCCAAGGATCTGTGTCCTGACAGGTTCCTGAAAGAGCTGTTGCTGGATGGGAGACTCAACTATTGCTGGATTCACTCATTTCAGTGGATATTTCCTAGCATCTACTATGTGCCAGGCACTGAATTAGATGCTTGGGAGATCATGTGGAACAAGTAGACAGGTTCCTCCTTACCTGGATTTACAGTCTAGCGGGAAAGACAGTTAAACAGAGATTACAGTTTAATGTGAAGGCTCTGATAGAAGTAGTGAGGGCTTTTTGGAAGCCTGTAGAAAAAGCACTGGATCAGTCTCGGGGGTAAGGAGGGGAAGAGTGCAGGTTCTTGAGTTAGTGACATCTGATCAGAGACCTGAAAGATGAGTGGGAATTAGCCAGGCAAAGAGAATAGGGAGGAAAGTTACATGTCCAGTTACATGTTTGCCTCTGCAACTCCCAAACCTTATCTTAGCCAGGGGAACAGGGCACAGAATAAGCTATTCTGATCACTCTCTTTATCCCCAATATTCCTGTACAACAGAGGTTGGCAAACTGCTGCTCATAGGCCTGGCCTGCTGCCTGGTTTTGAATGGTCGGCAAGCTAAGCATACATAGTTAGCAGCTCAAACTGTAAGCCAAGAATGGCGTCAAAATTCAAACCCAGATGTCTTAATCCCAAGTCTGTTTTCATTCCACTGATCACATTGTATTATAATTAGTTGTTTATGTTTTTATCTCTCAAGAAGAGACTTGAGCTTGAACAGTGGCTTGCTTTTTCTTATATCTACCATTTCTAGCACAGGGCGAGTCCCAAGTAATGTTTATTAAATGACTTTCATGTGTATAATTTTATCTGCTCCCTAACAAATCCTGTGAGAATAACACATACATAAAATTTTCAAATAAATTACGTTTACTCTTTTAAATACCATTTCTTCCATTTTTATTAGCAATATTTTAAAAATATGTCATTTAAAACGTTAATAACATTAAATGTCGCTAAAGATAATTAGAAGTATTTTGTGCTATAACAAACACTTTCAGGAATTGCTGACTTAATGACATATATGTACAGCTGTTTGTTCTTAGAGTAAATGTACGCGGCCTTCCGTATCTGTGGGTTCTGCATGGATAGATTCAACCAACTGTAGGTTGAAAATATTAAAAAAAAAAATTCCAGAAAGTTCCCAAAAGCATAACTTGAATGTGCCACGGGCTGGCAACTGTTTACATAGCATTTACACTCTGTTTACGATTAATTTACATAGCATTTTCATTGTATTAGATATTAAAAATAATCTAGAGATGATTTAAAGTATCCAGGAGGATGTGCGTAGGTTATATGCAAATACTGTGATGATTTATAGAAGGGACTTGAGTATCCGAGGATTTTGGTATCTGCAGGGGTCCTGGAACCAATCCCCTGAGTGGATACTGAGGGATGACTGTAATCTTGGAATGCTGGATATTTCTAGTTTTTGTCAGCATTTTATAATTTCTATGTATTCCTTTGTCAGCTGTCAGTTTTAGCTGCTGTCTTCCACCCCCTGGCACCACCATTTTAAGTTTGCTGCTTCTATCGTTTATGAATTCAGAAACTAGAAATCTAATCTTATTAAAACTGTGTATAAAGTAAGTAAATAGTCTTGGGGATAATACCTGTGAGTAAAGTGAAAATGAGGTTTCACTTTTTAAAAAAAATTATTTATTTGTTTATTTATTTATGGCTGCATTGGGTCCTTGTTGCTGCACTCAGGCTTTCACTAGTTGCGGCGAGCAGGACTACTCTTCGTTGCGGTGCACAGGCTTCTCATTGCAGTGTCTTCTCTTGTTGCGGAGCGTGGGCTCTAGGCGCACAGGCTCAGTGGTTGTGGCTTGTGGGCTCTAGAGCGCAGGCTCAGTAGTTGTGGCTCACGGGCTTAGTTGCTCTGCAGCATGTGGGATCTTCCTGGACCAAGGACTGAACCTGTGTCCGCTGAATTGGTAGGCAGATTCTTAACCACTGCGCCACCAGGGAAGTCCACTGGTTTTATTCTTAAGGATTTTATAACCCAGTTGGAGAGATCAAACGTACTGGGAATAATCGTAATGTAAAAGTATATTAACTCCAAATTTGTGTATCTCATTGCTCACCTAACATCTCTATGTGGTGTCTGTTATGCATCTCGAACTTAATATGCTTCCCCCAAGATTTTTCCCACAGTCGTCCCCATAACAGGAAATAGAGACTCTCCTGGTTACTCGAGCCTTAAACCTAGTTGATGCTTTTCTGTCTGTAACATTTCACATCTAATCTAGTTTTACCTTTAGGATACATGCTGAAGCTGATCACCGTTTCTACTGCTACCACCAAGATTCAAACTGCTGTTCTCTCTTTCCTGGATTATTGCATTAGCCTTCTGACTGATTTCTCTACTTCTGCCCTTATCTCTGTACAGTCTGTTCTCAGCAGACATCCAGAACAATTCCCTAAAAAGTAAGTCAAGTCGGGTTGTCACTCCTTTGCTCAGAGCCTTCCAGGGGCTTTCCATCTCAGAGTAAAAAACAAAGTTCTGACAGTGGCCTTAAAAGATTGTAAAGAACCTGGCCTCAGTTTACCTCTCTGGCCTAATTTCCTATGACTCTTTCCTCTGCTCACGTCCCTGTAGCCACAGTGACATTCTTGCTTTTTTTTTTAAGAAGCCAGGTTGTTTCTTCTTCAGAGCCTTTATACTTGCCATTACCTCTTCCTGAAATGCTTTTTCTATGGAGGTAGCATGGCTTTTCCTCTTTCTTTAGGTGTTGGGCTCAGATGTCATCTTATCAGTGAAGTCCTGAGTGTCCTTACCACCTTGATCCTGCTTTACTTTTCTCCATAGCACTTATTAGCATCTGACAGGCTGTGTGTGTGCAGGTGTATTTTAATTAATTAATTAATTAAAAAATTTTAACTTTACTTAAAAAAATTTGTTTCACTGCTGTCTCCCCATAGGCATAGAACAAGGGCTGGCAAGCTAAAAATGGCCTGCTGCCTGTTTTTGTAAGTAAAGTTTAATTAGAACATAGCCATGCACATTCATTATTGTATTGCCTGTGGCTGCTTTCACACTACAACAGTGGAGTTGAGTGTTGCGACAGAGACTGTAAGGCCTGTAAAGCCTAAAATATTTGCTGTCTGGCCCTTTACAGAAAAAGATTGCTGACCCCTGGGCTAGAACAGTGTCTGGTACCTAGTGGGTGATTGAATGGACATAATGTAAGTGCTCATTGTCAGGGTACAGACTGTACATTGCTACTGAGGATATAGATTAATATTTCAAAAGTTGTTATTAGACTTCAATAATTGGAGAATATGTCCATCATAATAATTTGTTCTAGCTGAAGTCCTTGAATTTATTATGCTCATTACTACCTGATAGCAGAGATGTGCCGACTTTTTGAAGGCTACACCTAATTTGGAGTGATAGTGTTCCAAAGGCACAAGGTCCTTTATTTTTAAAGTTTTAATATTTTTTGCCACGCCACTCGGCTTGTGGGATCTTATTTCCTCGACCAGGGATTGGACCTGGGCCCTCGGCAGTGAAAACTGGGAATCCTAACCACTGGACCTCCAGGGATTTCCCCAAGGTCCTCTTAAATGTAACCTTTTATAATAGTGCTACAGAAAGGACTCTAAATAATGAGTAGGTGGTAGTGTTGGTTGCATGCTGTGAAAAACATGAACTTAAATAAATGGATATAGCTCTCAGTCATTTTTGCTAAAGGATGGGCATATGGAATAGATAATAAGAATAATATTTGACTTTGGAATACATTTTTGGATTGCAGATGGATTAACCTGATTATTCCAGGTACTTCTAATAGTGTTTTAAGTAGCATAATAAAATCAAACTGGAATAAAACCAATTCAGAAGAATCTGGAAAATTGTATTGCTTCTGGCATCCTGTCTTTGTCCAAATCTTATCTTTCTAAAAGCTGCATCCAGTAGATAAATAATATCAATCGCACAAAGTGCCTGTGTGGAGAGGTGGAGAAGATTTTAGAAGTGTTTTGTTTTAAAAGGCCTTTACTGGAACTGATCTCAGTGTAGAGGAGGAGTCTTAAATCTCCTGCTTAGTGGACTATAATACTGTATGCTGAAAAAGCTAAGTTAAAAATGATGAAGAATTATAGAGTCAGGGCTGGAAGAACCTTTTTTTGGTTAAAAACGAAGAATTATAGGGTCAGGGCTGGAAGAACCTTTTTTAAAAATTATTTATTTATTTGGCTGTGTCAGGTATAGTTGTGGCACGCGAGCTTCTCTCTAGTTGTGGCGCGTGGGCTCTAGAGCCTGCAGGCTCAGTAGTTGCAGCGCATGGCCTTGGTTTCCCTGTGGCATGTGGGATCCTAGTTCCCTGACCAGGGATCGAACCCGCGTCCCCTGCATTGGAAGGCGGATTCTTAACCACTGGACCACCAGGGAAGTCCTAGAGCTGGAAGAAACTTTGTCCAGTAAATATTTGAATGTGCCCTAGCCACTTCGTTAGACACAGATCCAGAGGTGAATAAGACAGTCACTGGCCTCATGAGACTTGTTATCTAATCCTCATCCCCAGTCCGCACCTCACCTCATTTTATGTTGTGTGATGGAAACTAAAGCTTGAGAGATCCAGGACCTTGCCAAAGGTTATGTAGCTCATTACTGATAGAATGGAACTAGAATGCATATTTCTTATATGGGGAATAAAAGCAAAATATTCATTTATGCAGAGTTTCGAGTGCTTACTAATGTGCTTATCCCTGTACTACTAGGTGCTGAGGGATCCAGTGGTAAATATAATGGCCCCATCTCTTTGATGTAGAGCTTAAAGGAAATTTTTTGGGGAAACCAGAATTTTTCCCATTATATTGCATTATACTGTTTACAGTCTTTTATCTCATGGAAAGGTTAGGGGCTCTCAAAAATTCATTCTTTAATGTGACTTAGTTGAATGAGTTTAGTGTTTTTCTGACACCTGAAGTCAGTTTTACTGAGGGACTTTTGAATGAGAAAGGAAGAATTAGGTAGTTGTGGACTCTCTGTGGAAGAATGACCTTTACTTATTCCGCAATTTGTATAGAGCCTAAACTTCTGCCCTGTGAGCAAGAGAGAATCTTTCTTCTCCCTTTGTATTAGATGACTTTCTGCTATCAGGACCCAGAACCCAGACTGATATTTAAAATCAGCCATATTATGGGTTAAATAGACTTCTGCACACTGACCTCTTTCCTTTTAGTTACCCGAACTTGGGCATATGTAATGTATATGCTGGGTATGTATATACTTGGGGGGTATACGTATTACTCAGTGTTCAAAGAATCGTATCTGAAGCAGAACATATATTTTATTCTTTAAAATTTCTTCTCAAAGTGATTATATTTGATTTTTTCTTCTCAGTGCTTGCCTGCTAAAAAAAAAAAGAAAACCAAACCTGTGACAGTCTAGGAAAGAGTGAAAAAAGGTGAATTAAACTGCTGCTAAATAATTTAGGATGTCCTAGTTATTTGTTTTCATAGAGGATTAAGGCTTTTTTCCTTAAAATGTCTAGTTGGAAGTGTTTATACGATGGAGAAAGTGGTTACATTTTCAGAGTAAGTTATCTTGACCTCAGGCCTCTTTACGCTTCCTATTCCGGAGTCCCTTCTGCCATTCTGCGAGGTCCAATTAGTTCTTGGCTCAGCTGTTTTAGTTTCACTGCAGAAGTTGAGCTTAACCATGTTTATAATCTGTGAACATCATATTCCATTGTTTCTTTTAAGAGCTAGAACGTTAAATTCCCTGCCAGTGATCTAAAACATATTGAATTGTATATCTTCAAATGTAAAAGATTTATTTTCTCTGAACTTAGATCATGGCATTTAGCAATGAAGAGACCTTAGAAATTGTGGTTATTATATATTAGTGACGATTATTCTAGTTCTGCTGCAGGTATAACCACTTTTTAAAACACTACACATTAGTGTTATGTTGCAGAGGAGGTAGTATGACTACCAGTCTCAAATTACTTAATTATTAAAAAACATTTGTAAAATAAGTGAAATAATATGCTAGGAAGCAGCAAACCATTGTGTGCGTGTGTGTGTGTGTGTGTGTGTGTAAATGTAGGTGCTTTCAAGTAACGTTTAAAGTTAGACTGACATACAGTTTGAAACATAATACTTGTCACATTGTAATTGTATACATTTAAATCAGCCATGAAAATATTTTTTACCGTGGTCAAATCAAATATTTCTACTGTGGGAAGAAGAAGGAGTTGGGGGCAGCATAAAAATGCTGTTTTATTTGGTTGGTAATATAGAAAGGCAGGCTAAGTTTCACCTCCTAACATTTCAGGCTAGGGTCTCCAGGCATGTTGTTGCAGTCATCTATTGCTAAGGAACAAAACCACTCCAAATTTGGCATAAAACTCTTATGGTTCTGGGTGTTGACTGGGCTCAGCTAAGTGATTCTTGCATGAGTCCTCTTATGTACTGGTAGTTAGATGGGCCTGGGGTTATTTCGGAGGCTTCCTACCAGACTCACAAGCGTGGCACTTGAGCAGGGAAGTCCAAATAGGTAGAAGCTGGAATAGTTGGGAATCCTTGATATCTCTCCCTATTTCTGTATAGTCTTTCCAACATAGGGGCTTCATGGTAGCCAGACTTCTTACCTGGAGGCTTAGGGCTCTAAAAGTACTTGTTCCGAGTAAGAGAGCCAGAAGGGAACTATATTGTCTTTTATGACCTAAATTCAGAATCAGTGTCAATTTCCACTGCATTTTATTCATTAGAAGCAAGTCACTGGGACTTCCCTGGTGGCGCAGTGGTTGAGAATCCGCCTGCCAACGCAGGGGACACGGGTTTGATCCCTGGTCTGGGAAGATCCCACATGCCACCGAGCAACTAAGCCCATGCGCCACAACTACTGAGCCTGTGCTTTAGAGCCCGTGAGCCACAACTACTGAGCCCGCGCACCGCAGCTACTGAAGCCCTCGCGCCGCAGCTACTGAAGCCCGCGCACCTAGAGCCCGTGCTCCGTAGTGAGAAGCCACCGCAATGAGAAGCCCACGCACTGCAACGAAGAGTAGCCCCCGCTCGCTGCAACTAGAGAAAGCCCGCACGCAGCAGTGGAAGACCCAACACAGCCAAAAATAAATAAATAAAATAAATAAATTTATAAGAAAAAAAAAGAAAAAGAAGCAAGTCACTAAGGCCAATCCACATTCAAAGGGAAGGGAATTAGAGTCCACCTCTTGCTGGGAGGAGTGTCAAGAATATGCAGACTTATTTCAAAGCCACTTTAGTCTTCTCTCTGGCTACAAATTACGGTATTTATCTTCCTCCACATGCAAAACACAAGCACTCCTTCTCAAAGCCTCCAGAGTTTTATCTAGTACAGCATCAGGCTCAGGCTAGAGATCCAGGATCTTGTAATCTAAATCAGATCCAGGTGCAGATAAGGCTATTTGGATATATTAGTTCCTTGGGTATAGCTCCTTGAGTACCCTTGCCTTCACTTTGAAGACCTGTGGACTAAAGAATCACCTTATCTTTCTCCATACCCAGCCCACCCAATATGCAATAATGGATGGGCCTAAGATAACAACTTTAGACACTCCTGTTCAAAAATAAAGAAAAAATGTAAGGAACACAATAGTCACCGGTCCATACCAGTTCTGAAATCCAGCCAACATATTGCTAGTTGTGTGATTAGGGTTCAGCCCCTACTGCCTAGGAACCATCCTCTACGGCTCTTGGTTTTGCCCTTTGAATTATCATTCCTTTCCCATAAAGTGTATTCTCTGTTTGCAGGTAAGTAATTTTCCCAGCCTGTCTCCTGCCCACAGAACTTTGGGCAGGGTGGGGTGGGGGTCCCAAAAGGCTTTTTTCATTTTGTACTGTCTCTGTCCTTTTTAGTGCAAGATGACAATGTTTCTGCACGTAAAATTCTCTGTGACTCTTACTGAAGGGTTCACTCTATTAGACAAAAGCCACATTTACACATTGATATAACCCCTTCTCTCCCTTAGGCTTTGTAGAGGAGAAAAAAGTTTTCCTTGACCCTCTTAGGGTCCCTGGCTGGGTTTGAAAATTAAACTGGCAAAGACTGATTAAGAGGAGAAAAGTATACAAATTTATCTGATGTAAATTTTATGTGAAATGGGAGGTGTAAATGAAGACTCAAAGAAATGTTTGAACCTGAGTATTTTTATGCTAGGTTTAATGAAGAGTGGACAGTGTGGAGAAATGATAGATCAAAGAGTATGAAGTAAGTGTAGTAAACTGGGGGAAATATAGCAAGGCCTGTTTGTTAGGACTCCTTTCCTTGTCCCTTTGTCTTTGGAGATACAGATGCTCCCTCCTTCCAGGTATAGGGAGGGTACCTCTTACATGAGGGTTTTATGACTTGTTTCAGGGGAGAAGGTGGGGGGAGACCCCCACAGAGTGACCTTCCTCTTTCTGATCTTTTCTCAAGATTCTTCAGCTTAAAATATTCAATATGCTATGGTGCCATATTTTGGGGTAGCATGTCTTGAACCCTGTCAGCTTCCTTTGAGCCTTTTGTGGGACAATACCTTTAATATTCTTAGAAGGCCTAATGTTTGAAAGCATCTGTGAGACTCCACCTTAAAATCTCTTTGGAGTCCTAACTAGGGGTAGGCAGACTATGGCCAGTGATCTAAGATTTGTTTTTACCTTTTTTTTTTTTTTTTTTTTATTGAGCCACGCCGCGCATCTCGCGGTATCTGATTCCCTGACCAGGGATCGAACCCATGCACCCTGCAGTGGAAGCGCGGAGCCCTAACCACTGGACAACCAGGGAATTCTCTGTTTTTAAATTTTTATTTTTTTAAAATTTTTATTTATTTTATTTATTTATTTTTGGCTGCGTTGGGTCTTCGCTGCTGTGCGCGGGCTTTCTCCAGTTGCGGCGAGCAGGGGCCACTCTTCACTGCGGTGCACAGGCTTCTCCCTGCGGTGGCTTCTCTTGTAGCGGAGCACAGGCTCCAGGCTCAAGGGCTTCAGTAGTTGCTGCTCATGGGCTCCAGAGCGCAGGCTCAGCAGTTGTGGCACACAGGCTTAGTTGCTCCTCGGCATGTGGGATCTTCCTGGACCAGGGCTTGAACCCGTGTCCCCTGCATTGGCAGGCAGATTCCCAATCACTGCGCCACCAGGGAAGCCCCTGTTTTTACATTTTTAAAGGGCTGTTAAAAAATAAAAGAAGAATGTTCAACAGAGACTGTGTATGGCCCTCAAAGCCTAAAATATTTATCTGGCCCTTTATGGGAAAAGTTTGCCAACCCTTGGCCTAAACAAAAATTTAATCTTTAGGCCATGTTTCCCTGACACTGCCTTGGATTTGACCTTTGCCCAGAGGGCATTTCTTAATTTGAGAACCGTTTGCTGTATGGGGAGCCTGGGAATAAGAAACATTTATTTTTGGACCTAGCAAGTCCTGACTCCTTTGTATGTCCTCTATATTCTGCTTGAAAATTATATAATTCCTTCTTTTCTTATCTCTCTCTACCTGTACTTTGTGGCACACAGCTTAAAAAAAAAAGCAGTTGATACTTTTGACATTCTGCCTGGAAATCTCTACCCAGATCCAGGTGACAGCTTAGCTAAACCTTCCACCATTATCTAATAAGATTCTCCTTTTCTATAGCTTCCAATACGGCTTTCCTCACTTCCTTTTTTTAAAATGTTTTTTTAAATGATTATTAAATTTATTTATTTATTTATGTTTGGCTGCCTGGGGTCTTTGTTGCTGCGAGTGGGCTTTCTCTAGTTGCAGCGAGCATGGGCTATTCTTCGTTGCAGTGCGTGGGCTTATTGCAGTGGCTTCTCTTGTTGCAGAGCATGGGCTCTACGTGCGTGGGCTCAGTAGTTGTGGCTCGTGGGCTCTAGAGTGCAGGCTCAGTAGTTGTGGCGCACAGGCTTAGCTGCTCCGCGGCATATGGGATCTTCCTGGACCAGGGCTCGAACCCGTGTCCCCTGCATTGGCAGGCGGATTTTTAACCACTGCGCCACCAGGGAAGTCCCTCCTCACTTTCTTTTAAGCCGAGGATTAGCAGCCTTTTTCTGTCAAGGGCCAGATCATAAATATTTTAGGCTTTTTGGACCTTATGATCTCTGGCACACCTACTCAACTCTGCTGTCATAGTGAGAAAGCAGCCATAGACGTAGACAGTATGTAAGCAAATGGGTGTTACTGTGTTCCAATAAAATTTTATTTACAAAAACAGGCAGCAGGTTGAATTTTGCCAGTAGATTGTAGTTTGGTGATCCCTGTTTTAAGTCTTTGTTGACAGCTTCCTACCAGTGTCCTTAAGACCCTTCAGGCTTTCACTAACACTTTCAAGGCCCTTCTTGCTTTCTCCTGCCATCCAGTCCCAAAGCTTAACATTTTAACTTTTTGTTATGGAAGTAAACTACTCCCTATACCAAAGTCTGTTTTGGTTATCTTTTGCTGTGTAACACACCATGCCAAAATTGAGTGATGTAAAACAACACTCCTTTTATCTTTCATGATTCTGATGTTTGGGCTCAGCTAGCAGTTCTTTCTCACGGTTTCTCATGAGGATGCAATCAGATGATAGGTGGGACTGGAATCATCTAAAAGGCTTCCTCACTGAAGTCTCTTACGCAGTTAGAGGCAGATGGTAGCTGAGCCTGGGGTCATCTCCAAGGATTCCTCATTCACAAGTCTGGTGGCAGAGCTCGGAAGACTGAAACAGCTGGCACCCCTCGGACGTCTCTAACCCTCTGAGGCCTTGTCCCATGGTTTCTCCAGAATCAGGGATATAGGGTGGCTGGATATCTTATGTGGTAATTCAGGACTGCAAACTTGCCTGAACTGGGAAGGCACAGGCAGAGATTTTATCACCTTTTATGACCTAATTTCCGAGGTTGCTCAGTGTCACTTCTGCTTCATTCTCGTTGTGGGGAGGAGAATTGGACCCTACCTAATTTTTTTTTTTTTTTTTTTTTTTTTTGGCTGCGCCATGCGGCTTGTGGGATCTTAGTTCCCCAACCAGGGATCAAAACCAGGCCCCCAGCAGTGGAAGTGTGGAGTCCTAACCACTGGACCGCCTGGGAATTCCCAGACTCTGTGTTTTTGATGGGAGTAAAATCAAAGAATTTGCAAAGATGTTTTAAAACACAAAATGCCCCACACATATACCTATCAAAAAATTTTGGAAGCTAGCATATAGTGGGTCACACTTTGTTAGGGCAGGCTTTCTCTTTCCTGTTCATGGGGGTGGTGGAAGTAGGAGGTCACCTCCCATGATTTAATGTTGAAGGATGGATTTGTCAAGAGCTGTGGAAGGAGACTTCACAGTAACAAATACATCTTTTCTTCAGTAGAGATAGGACATGGGAACTTTGGACTTGGCATTTTTTTCTCTTTCTCTTCTTTCTTCTGTGTGAGAGTAGGTATAACAGTGCCTCCATCCCAAAAAGAGAAAACGAAAGGAACAAAGAAAGAAGAAAAACTCTCAAACTATTAAAAAGTCTGCCACAGAGATTTGTTTGAATCGATGAATAACATTTTTCCAAGGGCTAAAGAGTATGTGTACCTGTTTGTCATTTATACTTTCAGTTGAATTTAGCTAGCTTTCTTAAGAGATACCTTTAAGGGGGATTTTGAAAAGGGGGTAGGTGATAGAAGTAATTTTAAATTTGGGGGCTCTAGAGCAGGTGGTAAAGCAGGTTATAAGAAACTTTGAATAGCATTAGGGAATGGTCTTTAGAAGCACTCTACTGCCTGAACCCATCTGAAGAGACTTTGCTCACCTTAGCACAGTGATCTGGCTCCGGAGGTGAAATATTTGGAAAAGTTGGGGTATCTTATGTTATATATTTGTAGAGGCTATTGTGTTATTTTTTCCTTTTCTCTCTAGATGAAAAGAAGGTGGCAGTGAATATATTTCGCTTTATTGTTTATGGTCAACCAGGCAATGTGAATACTGCATTTTTGTGTTCTTCCCACTTTGTTTTCTTTTTCTTCCGGTGTTTCTTTTTTTCCCTTGCTCTCTGGATTTGTACATCATGAGAAATTTACCCAAATTCTCTGATGATCTGAAAAAAGAAGATGGCTTAGTGAATAGGAAGTTGTTAAAGAAATACTGCCATATTGCTCTTCCTACTCTGGGAAGAAGAAATGCCTGCATTTAATCATCTACCTTTTTTTTCCCCTTGGTATCCAGATCTATACATTGTTGAATTGGGGGTAGAGAGAAAAGCCTATTAACTTTTATCTTAAACGATTCGGTTATTTTCTTTACTTGGTATTTGAACAATACTCTTACAAAGCTTTAATAGAATCCTACAACACATGCTCGAGGTTTAAGAGCCTCGAGAAGAGTCAGAAAAGTTTTGGAAAGAGTTACATTCCCAAGGAGGAGGACAATACCTACCTTATTTTGAATTACTGAAAATGGTGAAGACTTCCCACTATAGTTCTTTAACTTCAGTTGCAACTTGGAAGTGGTGACATCTCTTTTGGGGCCTGGCATTTTGTACCTTCACCAGTTGTTTTGTTTATCCGCATTTTCTTTACTTCTAATTGACACACATTACCATCTGAAATGTTCCTGTTGGTTTGGAGGGAGTAGAGATGGGGAGGGAGAAGGAAGAGTTAACTTTTCATGCGTTTTAATCGGCCAGTATTTACTTAACTAATTTCAACTGGATGAAAACTTATCTTTTAGAATATTTAATGCATGATATGCTACATGCATTATCCATTCATATTAAGAATTATAGTAGGGCTTCCCCGGTGGTGCAGTGGTTGAGAGTCCGCCTGCCAAGGCAGGGGACGCGGGATCGTGCCCCGGTCCGGGAAGATCCCACATGCCGCGGAGCGGCTGGGCCCGTGAGCCATGGCCGCTGAGCCTGCGCGTCCGGAGCCTGTGCTCCGCAACGGGAGAGGCCACAACAGTGAGAGGCCCGCGTACCGGGAAAAAAAAAAAAAAAAAAAAAAATTATAGTAGCGTGGATTTATGAATGGCATGGGCAGCAAATTATTTCCAATTTAAATTGCTCTGTTCATTTTTGGACAAAATAATTACTTGCTAGAATAATATTTTTCTGGCATGTTACAAGCCATGAAAGTGGTTTGGAAGATCTGAATGAATGCTGAGTGTAAAGATTTTTGGTGCAACTTGATTTTACTCTTTCTTACCTCAGAGTGTCTGGGGATTAGTTTGATCCTGAGTGAGGATAAAAGCTGCTTCCATAGAGATTACTGGTTTCAGAGCTGTTTTAAATTTGGGACTTGGAAGCCAGAAGATCTGAGCATTGATATGCCTTTTCCCGCTGCATTAATGAATTTAAAATATGTTGTTGATTTAATGTTTGGTTTGTGTATTGATTTCTGGCTTTGGCTTCTTTAAGCTGTTTATGTATATTTGAATCAAGTTAGTTAAAAAATATTTAATTTTTCATGTGACATATACCAATAGAAGACAACCATTATTTTGAAAACAACAAATAAATGTATTTAATATTTTTACGATTGTACAGTTGTTGACTGGCAAAAAAATCTTTTGGAGCAGAAAAAACATTTGTCAAATGTAGATTTTTAGCTTAATATGAAGATGTACCATCTTTTTTAAAAAATTGAATGTAAATTTTATTTATGTATTTATTTTTTAATTAAATTTTTATTTTATATTAGAGTATAGTTGATTTACAATGTTGTGTTAGCTTCAGGTGTACAGCAAAGTGATTCAGTTATACATATATCCATTCTTTTTCATATTCTTTTCCTATATAGGTTATTACAGAATATTGAGTAACCATCTATTTTTTTAAGTGACTATAATTAACAAAAGTAGTTCAAACAAAAGATTTTAAGCATTTCTGAAATGATGAAACTCTGTTCTTGAGACAGTGCTTTGTTTACACTATGCATTAGGGGAAAAAAGCAGCTGGAAATATAATTTTCAAAGAATTCTTTTGTGAATTATGGGCTCTTTCAAGAATGATCAACAATGACTGTGCTTTTTAGAGTCTTAAATTTCAGAACTGGGAAGAGACAGGGCCTAAGTTTTGTTTGGCCTTCCTTAAATATGTGTATGAGTGGAAAAGGATGATTCCTTCCCTTGAGCTTTTGCATTAAAGTTTTCATCTTCCATGGCATATACTACATGTTGTATAAAATTCATTATTAAAAAGTTAGACAGAATACTGATTTTCATATAAATGTAAAATGAACACATGTAAAAGATGTTATTTAACTCATTAATTAATGGGAGAACCTGTAAGATGTTAAAAGTAGTTCAAAGGAGAATTCAAAGTACTGCACGTGTATAGGATCAGGTATGCTGAAATGAATTTACAAATCTATGCAAAACTGTCTTTTTCCATAGGGACGTGGGGAAAATCATTCCTCTCTCACTGGACAGAATTTGTTTGTAAGTGTATGGACAAGAATCCTTTGAATTGCTATCATTTAACTATAACTTACAATTATAAAACAGCTCAAATGTCATGAAGAATGCAGACCTTGTAGAATCAGGTAACTAGGGAAGGTGCACATTACACAGTGTCTAGTTTTCCATTGAAGATGCCAAGTGATCTTCTTGGTTCATTTCAAAGCCTCTCACAGTCTTTCATAAAAGAACAAAATAAATGGGTCTGCATTCTGGTTTTTGACAACAATCCTATGTCTGTTAGTCTTAGGGACTTAACTCTCATTCCTTGTAAATAAAGTCAGTTTTCAAAATGAAAGAAAATTAAGTTATTCTTAGATGGATATTTTCTGGTATTTTGATCAACATTAGAACACTTACTCAGGTTAGTGTTGAATTTTGGACCATTGGCAGATACTTAAACTGTAGCTTCAAATGGTTAGGTAGCAAGTTCAAGGAGACTACCAAGTGCATAATATTTTGTAGATACTCAGTTAGTAAAGAACAATAGTAATAATTTGAAGGAAAGTGGAAGTCTCCTGCCCAATTTTAATTCTTAAAAGTGTATATTATTACACCTTTAGCAACTTCCCAATGTTAAATACTTTTTACCTGGGCAGTTGAACCCAGGGGGAGAGGGCACAAAGTTGGCATTATCTACTCCAAATTCATGCTGTCTGCTTCTAACTGGACCTTTGCTGCTTCATGACCTTTTTATTCCTCTCATATGTATTCTCTTGCACTTTCCTGATTTTGAAGCAGCAGTGTGGTATCGTAGAAAGAGACAGAATTTGTAGTCTTATAGACCTGGGTTTGAATCACCACCCTACCACTTACCAGCTGTTAGATCTTGGGGAATTCTCACAGTCTCAAGTTCTTCAATTAAATGAGTCATAAATACTAAACAGGATTACATGAAATTTGTATATAAATGATGTAATAGCACATGGTAGGCAGTAAGTATTAGTTTTCTTATCTCTTCTTCTCAGGCCTTCAAGCTTCCCTGCTTTCTCTCCTCTTGTTTCTATTACTGAAATAATTGGAGTCATTTGGTATGACCTTCCTCATCTTCCCCTCTTCTGTCTCTATACAGAGATGTATATCTTTCTGTGTTTTTTGTTTCAGAAGTATGTTTCTTTTACCTCACAAGGTTTTTGTGAGGATTAAATAAGATAATGTGTATGAAATTGCTTAGTACATTTCCTAGCACATATTAGGCATCAAAGGAAGATTAATTGGATCTGAATGTAAGGTTAATTTTATCTTTGATATTTCCTCTCCTTTAGGTTATTTTATACTTCTGTAAGTATTACTCTTCTTTGTAGTATTTTTTATTTTTTAAAATTTTATTTATTTATTTTGACTGCGTTGGGTCTTTTTTGTTGCGCGTGGGCTTTCTCTATTTGCGGTGAGTGGGGGCTACTCTTCGTCGTGGTGCATGGGCTTCTCATTGCGGTGGCTTCTCTTGTGGAGCACGGGCGCTAGGCATGTGGGCTTCAGTAGTTGTGGCACATGGGCTCAGTAGTTGTGGCTCACGGGCTCTAGAGCACAGGCTCAGCAGTTGTGGCACATGAGCTTAGTTGCTCTGTGGCATGTGGGATCTTCCTGGACCAGGGCTCGAACCATTGTCCCCTGCATTGGCAGGCAGATTCTTAACCACTGAGCCACCAAGGAAGCCCTTCTTTATAGTATTAATATGTTTGATTTTTCCTTCTCCTCTTTTTTTTTTTTTACATATACATACATCCACTCTTTTTAAAATTCTTTTCCCATAAAGGTCATTACAGAGTATTGAGAAGAGTTCCCTGTGCTATACAGTAGGTCCTTATTAGTTATCTGTATTATATATAGTAGCGGGTATATGTCAATCCCAATCTCCCCCCACTTCCCCCCTGGTAACCATAAGTTTGTTTTCTGCATCTGTGACTCTATTTCTGTTTTGTAAATAAGTTCATTTGTACCTTTTTTTTAGATTCCACATATAGGTATAAGTGATATCATATGATATTTGTTTTTCTCTGTCTGACTTACTTCACTCAGTATGACAGTCTCTGGGTCCATCCATGTTGCTGCAAATGACATTATTTCATTCTTTTTTATGGCTGAGTAATATTCCATTGTATATATGTACCACATCTTCTTTATCCATTCCTCTGTCGATGGACATTTAGGTTGCTTCCACGTCCTGGCCACTGTAAATAGTGCTGCAGTGAACATTGGGGTGCATGTATGTTTTCGAGTTATGGTTTTCTCTGGGTATATGCCCAGGAGTGGGATTGCAGGATCATATGGTAGCTCAATTTTTAGTTTTTAAAGGAACCTCCATACTGTTCTCCATGATGGTTGTACCAATTTACATTCCCACCAACAGTGGAGGAGGGTTCCTTCCTTCTCCTCTTTGAAAAAGCATTCCTTTTTAAGGGGTAAACCCTTGAGGGGAAAACCCCTTTTGCTTGGCCTTGCTAGAACTCTGGCTAATACTCTATTTTGTTCATTCCTTTATTGTCAGACTGCTCAGTTGAATAGGTAAGGGGTTTGGCTGCCACTTTTCCACCACCTGCTCTCATTAAGCCCCTGCATTCTGATATACCATAATTTTCCCCTGAATCTGAAACAGCACCCTCCCAGTCAGACTCACACAAGGCTTAGAATGTAGTAGGCATTCAGTGAATATTAGTTGAATAATGAATGAAATGAGAAGCTTTAGAGTACTATCACTGAGGGCTCTCTAATGCTTTCGATCAATGCTTTTAAAGAATTCTGGTAAGAGACCATTATGCCGGAATTCAGTCTAACTGGATGCTAATGTATAACAAGAATTGTTTTTTTTCAGAAACCCATGGTTTGTATCAGATTCCAGGAAGAAATTTTACTTACTGTGTTTTAGAGAAAGTTTAACTCTCAAGGCAAATTTATTAGCAAAATATCTTTTCTGTTTTCTTCTATCAAGAGCACTCAGACCATTGTTTTTCCAGTTCAGTGATACTCAGACCTTGGTCCTTGAGCCCCAGGTGGTCCTTTCAGCAACTGTCTTCTTCTAAGACCTTTATTGTATTAACCAGACTATGCTGAGATAGGGTAACTATGCTGCCATTTTGTTAACAATAATAGCTAATATGGCACCAGAGGCGTATTCTTTTATTTTATTTATTTAATTTATTTTTGGCTGCGTTGGGTCTTAGTTGTGGCATGAGGGATCTTTTGTTGCGGCGCGCGGGCTTCTCTCTAGTTGTGGCGTGTGGGTTTTCTCTCTCTAGTTGGGGTGCATGGACTCCAGAGCACGTGGGCTCTGTAGTTTGCGGCACATGGCATGTGGGACCTTAGTTTCTGGACCAGGGATCGAACCCCCGTCCTCTGCATTGGTAGGTGGATTCTTTACCACTGGACCACCAGGGAAGTCCTGACATATTCTTTTAAATATAGCATCTCAGCTTTGGTGAATTTGATTTCTCTTTTGCCGTTTTAATAAGTAGACTTGTTTACAGTTAATTTTTTTTTTTTTTTTGGCCACGCATCTGGTGGCATCTTAGTTCCCCAACTAGGGATGGAACCCATACCCCCTGCAGTGAAAGTGCGGAGTCCTAACCACTGGACCTCCAGAGAATTCCCTACAGTTAAAATTTTAGCTTTATCTATCTAGTAGATAGTATTAGTTTGCCAAAAGTAATTAGAGCAAGCTTTCTTGGATTATAGTAGAAGTCTTATTCAGTACCATCCAACCTTACACAGTTTACTATTAACTGAAAAAATTGGTTAAAGCAAGATATAAAAATGATACATACATATCATAAGCATTTTATTTTTGCTTAAAACAAATAAATGTACATTTGTTCACCAAGCTTTTTTTTTTTTTTTGTGTGCGGTACGCGGGCCTCTCACCGCTGTGGCCTCTCCCGCTGCGGAGCAACAGGCTCTGGACGCGCAGGCTCAGCGGCCATGGCTCATGGGCCTCACCGCTCCGCGGCATGTGGGATCTTCCCGGACCGGGCACGAACCCGCGTCCCCTGTATCGGCAGGCGGACTCTCAACCACTGCGCCACCAGGGAAGCCCTTCACCAACCTTCTGATATATTATGTTATGAGTCTGCTGATGAGAGTTCTTCATCCATTTGGCATTAATTGCAGCCCATGATGCATTGCTTACAACTTCCAATTACAGTTTTTCTAAGTGGAGTGAGAACTCTTAAAGACTTGAAGCAATGAGTATAGACTCCTCCTAGATTTCTAATTTTTCCCCAAGGTTATTTATGTGTCTCACCCACAATTAAGTTGAGGATTTTTTTTTTTTTTAATATTTGGTTGCACAGGGTCTTAGTTGCGGCACGTGGGCTCCTTAGTTGTGGCATGCGAACTCTTAAGTTGCAGCATGCATGTGGGATCTAGTTCCCTGACCAGGGATCGAACCCAGGCCCCCTGCATTGTGAGCGCGGAGTCTTATCCACTGCGCCACCAGGGAAGTCCCGAGGGCGGTGTTTCAAATGATTTATATTCAGTCTTCCAGAGCCTGCAACTTAGTTCTCAAAGAAATAGCAACTTTTCTTACATTCGTAGTTCATTAATGTATTTAGTATTTCATTACAATCATGTAATTGTAATTATGGACACAACTGGAATTAAGTAGGTTTGAGAACAAATACATCAGACTCAGTATAGTATAGGGGGAGCAGAATGCCCCAATGTCAGTGTTACCTGTTAGCTGCCAGTGTTCAGCCAGGGATATTGGTCAGTGCCTGGCAGAGGGAATGAAGAGTATCAGTTAAACTGTGCCGTTAAGAGGCAAAAGGATGTCTTTAGTTTATTTTCTTTTTTGTTAAAGTTTTATGTAATATACATAAAGTAAAATGCAAAATGCTTAAGGGTACAACTAGATGAATTTTTTCACAGTGAACAGACCTGTATAATAAATACTCAGATCATGATAATAGAATAGTACCAGGATCTTAGAAGCCTTCCTGTACCCTGACCCAGTTTCTTTCCCGCTACTGTTGTGACCTCTATCTATCGATTAGTTTGGCTTATGTATGAACTTCATATAAATGGAATCATACAACATACACTCTTTTGCATCTGACATTTTTCTCTTAGCATTGGTTTTTTTTTTAACATTTTTATTGGAGTATAATTGCTTTACAATGGTGTGTTAGTTTCTGCTTTATAACAAAGTGAATCAGCTATACATACACATATATCCCCATGTCTCCTCCCTCTTGCGTCTCCCTCCCACCCTCCCAATCCTACCCCTCTAGGTGGTCACAAAGCATGGAGCTGATCTCCCTATGCTATGCGGCTGCTTCCTACTAGCTATCCATTTTACATATGGTAGTGTATATATGTCTATTAGCATTGGTTTTGAAATTGATCCGTTATGTCAGTAGCTCGTTCTTTTTCTGTATTGCGGTATATAGTGTTCTGTTCTGTAAATATACCACAATTTATTTATCCATTCTGTCATTGATAGATGTCTACATTTGTTTCTAGTTTTGGACTCTTAAAAATAGTGCTGCTATAAACATTCTCGTACATGTCTCTGGTGCACATATACATGCATTTTGTTGAGCATATACTTAGTAGTAGGACATCTGGTTGTAGGATATGCTTATGTTCAGCCTTAGTAGATTTTACTAAATAGATTTTTACACTCCCACTAGCAGTGTGTGAGAATCAGTTATTCCACATCCCTAGATGGCCCTATAAAAAAAAACTTTACCATGTATTTTTATCATTTTGTTTATGTCGTGTATTTGGTTTTAAAAAATATCATATAGAATATTCATGAACCCACCATTTAACCTGAGAAGTTTAATATTGAATATTGACAGTCTTACATGTTCTCCTCTCGCCTTTCAAGGTAAATACTCTAATTTTTTTTTTTTTTACTCTTTCCAAAAAATAGTTTTATCAGGTGTATGTGTGTGTCTAAATAATATATTGTCTAGTGTTAGTTGTATTTAGTTTTTTTTTTTAAAGAATATGTGTATGCAATCTGGGAATTGATTTTCTTTTCTTTCTTTTTTAATGCTTTACATTATGTTGCTAAGATTTATCTATATTGTTGTGTACAGTTGTAATAGTTGACTCATTTTTCTCTGCCATATAATACTTCATTTAGTGGATTCATCACAGTTTATTCATTTCCTGTTGATGACATTTGGGTTGTTTCCATTTCTTACTGTTATGAATTCTACATGTTTTCTGGTGTGCCATGAGCAAGAATTTCTCTTGGTACTTAGGAATGTAATCTCTGGGTCATAGGATTGATAAATGTTCTAGTTTACAAAATAATGCCTATATTCCAAAGAAGTTATACCAATTTACACTCTATCATCAATAGATCAGAGATGAGAGCCTTTTCATTATGAGAGAATTTAAAATTATAACCTCAGTTACTTTTAGAGATAGTTACTATTTACATTTACTATTTTTTGCCTGTGTTTGGTAACGTGTTTTTTAAGAAATTTGTTACCTACGTTTTCAAATGTATTGACATAAGGTTGTCTCTATTTTTGTCTTGTATTTAATGTCTGTAAGATCTATACTTTTAAAAAAAAATTCCTAATATTGATAATATTGATGTTTGTGCTTTCGTGCTTTTTTTTCTTTTTCCCTTCTTCTTTTAGGAGTTTCTTGCTGGGTCAAGCAGTCAATTTTTTCTTTCATAATTTTTTTTCTTATTGCATTAAAATTTTTAAAAATCATGGTAAAATACACGTAACATAAAATTGACCATTTAAACCATTTTAAAGTGTACAGTTCAGTGATGTTAAGTACATTCACATTGTTGTACAACTGTCACTACCGTTCATCTCCAGAACTTTTTCATCTCCCCAAATTGAAACTCTGTACCATTAAACAATAATTCCTCATTCTCCTACCCCACAGCACCTGGCAACTTTGTCTCTATGAATTTGACTACTCTAAGCACCTCATATAGGTAGAATCATATAGTATTTGTCTTTTCTGTGACGGGCTTATTTCACTAAGCATAATGTCCTCAAGGTTTATCCATATTTTAGTATGTGTCAAGTATTGGCACATAGTAATTTATCTTAAATACTTATTAATTGATCAGTTAATAATTTTTTCAAGTTAGAAGGTGTATTAGAAATCACTTTTTCTATTTGCGTGAATTTCCCTTTATGGATTAGAATCAGTGAATATAGCTCTTAATTGCCTTATTTTGTTTTTGCCTAATAGCTGCCTCCATTCCCTTGTGCTGTTTGTGCATCTGTGCTTTGGGGAGATGGGAGGAATGGAGTTTATATGTGTGTGGAGGGGGTAAGGATTAAATGATCAGTATTGTTTAAAACCATTATTGAAGAATTTATACAGCTGAGGATAATTTGGCTTGATTGGGCTTGGGTTACAGCCACCTGCATGAGGAGGAGGGTACAGACAACTCACCACACCGCTAGCAGTGAAATAGGAAAAGACAAACTTGTATGTATTCCTGCTCTGCTCCTTTTGAGCCCCCTCTACTCCCACACTTACAGCTGCCACTGATGACTAATGTTAAGCAATTTGGAGGGTCCTGTGTCTTTTAATAGTAGTAAGAGGAGTTGTGCTATCACATGGTTTCTGATTTTCCACTTAGAATGTATTTTAAATTTCCAGAAATTCTATTTTATTCCAATTTCCAATTCTGTGTTGTTCCAATTCAAGGTTTATATTTTAAAAAAGGAATTTATTGGTTTTTCTAAATGAAAATTCCATTTTCCAAAATAAAATTTGTGGTGATCAGACCTTATAATTATGGGAGTTTTGGGGTTAGAATGACATATGGATTGGAAAGTTAGTGCCAATGAATAAAAACTTTGTTGAGAAAACAGACTTATGGAAATGTCTCACATTCACCTTTTTGACCTAAGGAAATCATCTCCTTTGTTCCTAATTATTTTTTAGAATATATCATTGTATTACTGTGGGTCTCTCTCCTTTTTCTTTTTTTTCTTCTCCTTTTTCATACTCCTTTATAAAGTTAATGAGAATAATTATTGGCAAAAATGATATTGTGGAATAAGAACTCTTGGTTACTTTCTCATAACCCAAACCTTTAAAAGTCAGGAAAAATATTTTTATTTGGAACTCCCCATTTTCTTGTTCTTGGTTGTTATTCTGCAGATCTAGAAGTTAGTGTTTGTAGGTTCTTACTGACACATTTCTTGAACCCGTTGATTGGATTTCTAAGTTGAAACAAATGTTATTTAGGTTAAACTGAGGGTTTTCAGCTTTGGTTTAATTTACTAGGAAGGGAATCTTTTTAAAAAAAAGTATTACAGTTTTTTTGATTAGATAAGATGCTTGTATGGTTCCAATGCCAAAATAGAAAAAGGCCAATTGAAAAGTCTTTCTTACCCGAGTTTCCTATTTTTTCAGTTTCCATTCCTCAACGGATCATCACTGTTGCTAGTTTCTTGTTTATCCTTCCAGATATACAATATTTATGTATATATGATAGTATAAATATATTCTCCCCATCATATTCATTTAACAATATATCATATCAATACATAAAAGAACGTTCTCTTTCCTCAAAAACATTTGCATAGTATCTCATTGTATGAATAAACCATAATTCATTAAACTAGTGTTCCATTGATGGACAATTAAGTTGTTTCCAATCTTTTGCTCTAATAAATGTTGTTTCATTTGATAACCTTGAACATTCCTTTCCACATATTTGCAGATATGCTTGTAGGGTAAATTCCTAGAAATTCTTTTGCTGGGTCAAATAGTATATGTATTTAAAAAATGTTTTTGGTATAAATTTATTTATTTATTTATTTTTGGCTGTGTTGGGTCTTCGTTGCTACGCCCAGGCTTTCTCTAGCTGTGACGAGCGGGGTCAAGGCTTCGTTGTGGCGCGCGGGCTTCTCATTGTGGTGGCTTCTCTTATTGTGGAGCATGGGCTTCAGTAGTTGTGGCTCGTGGGCTCTAGAGTGCAGGGTCAGCAGTTGTGGCACACAGGCTTAGTTGTTCCATGGCATGTGGGATATTCCCGGACCAGGGATCAAACCCGCGTCCCCTGCATTGGCAGGCGGATTCTCAGCCACTGTGCCACCAAGGAAGTGCCTGTATTTAAAATTTTGATAACTACTGTCTAGTTGTTTTTCATAGGTATTGTACAAATTTACATTCTCACTTAGATGTGAGGTAGCCTGTTTTCTCCATAGTCTTACTACCAGTGTGTGTAATCATTTTGGACATTTGTCAGGGTAAAAAACAGTGTTTTAGTAGTTTCAAAGTGCATAAAATAGGCTAAGTATTTTTTAATCTAAGTATAAACGTCTAGTCTTCCCTCAGTATCTGCTGAGGATTGGTTCCAAGACCCCCCACAGATACCAAAATCTGCAGATGCTCTAGTCCCTTTATATAAAATGGCATAGTATTTGCATATAACCTAAACATTTCCTCCTGTATATTTTAAATCATCTCTAGATTACTTATAATACCCAGTACAATGTAAACGTTATGTAAATAGTTGCTGGCGTGTGGCAAAATCAAATTTTTCTTTTTGGAACTTTTTGGATTTTTTTTCCCTTGAGTATTTTTGATTTCGGTTGGTTGAATCCGAGAATGCAGAAACTGCAGATATGGAGGACTGGACTGTACATGGTATAAGAAGTCAAATAGTGGGCTCCCCTCGTGGCGCAGTGGTTAAGAATCTGCCTGTCAATGCAGGGGACACGGGTTGGAGCCCTGGTCCGGGAAGATCCCACATGCCACGGAGCAACTAAGCCTGTGCGCCACAACTACTGAGCCTGCACTCTAGAGCTTCTGAGTCACAACTGCTGAGCCCAAGTGCTGCAACTGCTGAAGCCCGCATGTCTAGAGCCCGTGCTCCACAACAAGAGAAGCCACCGCAATGAGAAGCCCATGCACCACAACGAAGAGTAGCCCCCGCTCACTGCAACTAGAGAAAGCCTGCGCGCAGCAACGAAGACCGAACACAGCCAAAAAGAAAAATAAGTAGGGGCTTCCCTGGTGGCGCAGTGGTTGAGAGTCCGCCTGCCGATGCAGGGGACATGGGTTTGTGCCCCGGTCCGGGAAGATCCCACATGCCGCGGAGCGGCTGGCCCCGTGAGCCATGGCCGCTGAGCCTGCGCGTCCAGAGCCTGTGTTCCACAACGGGAGAGGCCACAACAGTGAGAGGGCTGCGTACCACAAAAATAAATAAATAAATAAAATAAATAAATTTATTAAAAGAAAAAGAAGTCAAATAGTATCACAAAGCTTATAATAATTTTTTAAAAAAAGTCTTGCTTTCTCTGCCCTCTCCCCCACGATTCCCTATTCTAGCTGTCCATGGGTAATTACAACCATTTATTCTGGTATTAAACTCCATATTTCTTCATAGCATGGCTGTACTGACTTTTTAATTTTTTTAGGGGCAGTCCTATTACTGAAGATGAGCATTTAGTTTTCTTATGTTTCCTTCCTTCCTCATCTGTCCTTCCTTTTTTTCTGGTTCTATTCATAGGTACATTTTGTAACAATCTGTATTTTCAATTTAAAATAACTACAGGTACCTTTGTGTATAGCCCAATTTACCTTTTATTTGCTAGTGTTGTCAGGTCCTTATAATGCATGCCGGTGTGAAAAGTTATATACCCCAAAACTTGAAAATTATACCTGCTATATCTTTAGAGTACTTTGGATCATTCTGATTTCCTAATTATACATCATCTAAATTTGATGGAGTTGCCATTCTAAAGCTCTAACAATACCTGAAATTATGACCTACTGCTAGTAACCCATAGTCTTGGTAAAGTTCCCATTAGTTTTTGTTAAGTAACTTGTATAATCTATGATTCTTAACACCTTTTAGTTTTAGGAGACACATCTTGCAGTTAATATCAGCCAGTGTTTATTGACTGGTTGTCAATAAGTGTCAGGCATTCTTTTAAGTGCTACATCTGTATGAACTCATTTAAACCATATAACAGTCCTGTGAGGAAGATGCTAGCATTATTTGCATCTTACAGATAAAGAAATGGAGACACAGAGAAGGTAAGTAGCTTGCTTGTAGTCATTTAGCTAGGAGACGGTAAAGCTGGGATGGGAACCCAGGCAGTCTGGCTTTTAAGCCCTCACTTATCCGCTCACTATACTGCATCTATACTAAGGCTATATATTCAACCTCAGTGCTTTGGCTTGGATTTCCATGAGTAGTGATGGATTTATGCTAATCCATCCACATTTAACATTTTTCATCTCTTTTTCTTTTTTTTCCAAATCAGTATATTCCTGAAAATTAAGAAAAAAATTAAAGTATGTAATATAAAATTTACCATCTTAGCCATTTTTAAATGTACAGGTCAGTAGTGTTAAGTATATTTACATAGTTGTTGAACAGATCTCTAGAAATTTTTTGTCTTGTAAAATGGAAAATTTCTGCAGGCATCTCTTCATTTTATTGCACTTTGCTTTAGATATTGCATTTTTTACAAATTGAAGCTTCGTGGCAACCCTGCATTAAGCAAATCTCTCAGTGCCATTTTTCCAGCAGCATTGCTCACTTTTGTTGTCTCTGTGTCACATTGTGAGAATTCTCCCAATATTTCAAACATTTTCATTTTTACTGTATTTGGGTTTTTTTGTCTCTCAAAATATTTATTTCAAGTAGAAACTGGGAAGACAACCAAATGTAAAATAGTTAAATAAAAAACCTTGACGAATACACTCATTTGGTCATCAAAATATAAAAAGCTGAAAATAATATTACATTAGGTACCTTGATTGAAAACAGTGTTATTCTATTCAAGTAGTAAGCCCAAAGCAGTCCCCAACTAAGAGTTAAAGCTTGTCTCTCTATTCATACACACAGCCCTTAGACAAGAATCATATATGTTTTTATCCAGAATGGTCCCTCTACCCAAATTCTTGTCTTTTTATTTTTGTTACTTTTATGGAAATTATTCAGTGTGTTTGTGTGTTTTTCATCAATAAATTTTTTTTTTTTCAGAATGCCACTAAGCCACCACATCAACCTTGGACAATATCTGAATCATTTTTACAAAAGTGGAAATAGCCAAATAAAGGGTCTCAGGTTAAGTGAGAGGCGTGGGTGAGTTATTAATCGATATGGACTAATCTGTTCTTTGATCAGCACAGTGACATTGCTGAACGTGCTTTGAAAGTTGGCCCCACCTGATAACACCCCATGTGGACACAAACCTCTTGGTCCTAGAATCCTTTCTCAAAGGTATAAATGAGGCACAAAGTAGAAGAATGAGTAAAAGCTGAGTCTTTGCCAGAGTGGGGTGCTGGCCAGAGAAAGTCAAGTCCTTGTATACCCAGTTGAAAGGCAAAGTGTTCTCGCGAGGCTGTCCCCAAGGGCTGTCCCGCAGGGCACGTGTGAGGTGGGTCTGGTGTAGGAGAGACAGACTTATTGGGATGAAGGGCACCCAGCATCCTCCGGAGAGTCAGGGTTGGGGAGCAGACCCTTACCACCAAGGCCACCACGGACTCCGGGTTGCCATCCTGGGTTTGTCAGCCGGTCTCTGCCCTTTCCTCCTGGGCTGTCTTCCGCCTCCTGGCACTGAAGGTCAGAGGGCTGGGTTTTTCTTTCTGCTCCTCATCTGAATCTGACTCGTCACTATAGAGGTGAATGGTGGCTTGCACAGGGAAACTGGCCAGCACCTTCACCCCAGAACTCTGCAGGTACTCTTGATGCTTAGAAAGAGGTAAATAAAGTCTTACAGGTTGCTGAGACCCAAAGGCCCCCACTTCGATCCAAAGGTTTGTTGGTCCCCTCCAGGCTCAAGCTTAACAGTATTTGATAAGCTCCTCTTCCTCTTACTGTTGTCATGATGTCCCAAGCACTGTGAAGGAGCCCGAGATGGAAAGATGAGTCGGACACAGTCCCCCAGTTCATGCATTTTAAATCTCGCTTCCAGTTCTGCTGGGCTCAGCATCCTGGGGGGTCAGGATCCAAGGTCTCCATGGTGTTTGGCTCTTGGCCCTCGAGGTGGTGGTGGTCCCCGGGGACCGTCCCCCGGGGCAGTGACAGACGCATCCCCGCGCCTCCCGGGCTCCGGCTGCCACCTCAGGTCTGATGGTGCTCTTCGAGCCCGCGCCCCTCCAGCAGCGCTCACTACCGGCCGCGCCTTTAACCAGTCTGGCGAGGGCGCTCACCCTACTGTATTTGTTATGGTGATCTGTGATCAGTGATTTTTGATGTTATGACTGTAATTGTTTTGGAGCGCCACAAACCATGCCCATATGGGAGGCAGATTTAATGGATAAATGTTGTGTGTGTTCTGACTGCTCCACCAACTGGCCATTCCCCTGTCTCTCTCCCTCTCCTCAGGCCTCCCTATTCCCTGAGACACAACAGTACTGAAATTATAGGCCTATTTTGTTTTATTGTGTTCTACTTTATTACACTTCGCAGATAATTGCATTTTTTTTTTTTTACAAATTGAAGGTTTGTGGCAATCTTACATTATCAGATGATAGTTAACATTCTTTTAGCAATAAAGTATTTTTAAATTAAGGTATGTACATTTCTTTAGACATAATACTATTGCACACTTAATAGACTACAGTATAGTGTAAACATAACTTTTATATGCACTGGGAAACCAAAAAAATTTCTGTGACTTGCTTTATTGCGATGTTCACTTTACTGCGGTGGTCTGGAACTGAACCTGGAGTATCTCCAAGGTATGCCTGTACCTATGAAATCACAATATCCCATTTCCCTCTCCCTACAGCCCCTGGCATCCACCATTCTACTTTCTGTTTCTATGAATTTCACTACTTTAGATACCTCATGTAAGTGGAATCTTACAATATTTTTCTATTTTATGACTGAAACTTCATTTAGCATAATGTCCTCAGCGTTCATTTGCATCGTGACATGTATCAAGATTTCCTTTTTAAAGGCCTTTCCTTTTTAAAGGCCAAATAATATTCCATTGTATGTATATGCCACATATTGTTTATCCAGTCATCCATCAGTGGACATTTGGGTTGTTTCCACCTCTTGTCTCTTACATTGATAAATAGTGCTACGGTGAACATGGACGTGCAAATATTTCTTCGACATCCTGCTTTCATTTCTTTTGGATATATACCCAGAGGTGGGATTGCTGCATCTTATGGTCGTTCTATTTTTAAATTTTGAGGAAGCTTCATATTATTTTCTATAGTGGCTGCACCATTTTATATTCCCACCAATAGTGCACAAGAGTTCCAATTTCTCCACATCCTCAGCAACACTTATTTTCTGGGGTTTTTTTTTGTGTGTGTGTGTGTGTGTTATTGTGTTGTTGTTGGTTTTGGTAGCAGCCATCCTAATGGGTATGAGATGATATCTCATTGTGGTTTTGATTTGTGTTTCTCTAATGATGAGTGATGTTAAGCATCTTTTCTCTAATGATGAGTGATGTTAAGCATCTTTTTTGGCCATTTGCATATCTCCTTTGGAGAATGTCTGTTCAAGTTCTTTGCCCATTTTTAAGTTGGTCATTTATTTTTCTGTTGTTAAGTTGTAGGGGTTCTTTATATCTACTGGATATTAACCTCTTATCAGTTAAATGATTTACAAATATTTTCTCCCATTCCATAGATTGCTTTTTCACTCCTGATTATTTCCGTTGATGTACAGAAGTTTTTAATTTTCACATGTTCCTGTTTGTCTATTTTTGCTTTTTTAGCTGTGCTTTTGGTGTCATATTCAAGAAATCATTGCCAAATTCAATGTCATGAAGCTTTTCCTCTGTGTTTTCTTCTAGGAGTTTTAGATCTTATGTTTAGGTCTTTAATCCATTTTGAGTTGGCTTTTGTATATGGTGTAAGTGATGGGTCCAGCTTCATCCTTTTGCATGTAGATATCCAGTTTTCCAAGCATCATTTGTTGGAGAGACTATTCTTTCCCCATTGAGTGGTCTTGGTGCCTTTGTTAAAAATTATTTGACCATACATGTGACAGTTTATTTCTGGGCTCTGTATTCTATTCCATTCATCTAAATTCAGTCTTTATGCCAATACCATACTGTTTTGTTTTTTGTTTTTGGCCGCGTTGGATCTTCATTTGCTGCATGTGGGCTTTCTCTAGTTGCGGCGAGTGGGGGCTACTCTTTGTTGCGGCACCCAGGCTTCTCATTGTGGTGGCTTCTCTTGTTGTGGAACACGGGCTCTAGGCACGCAGGCTTCAATAGTTGTGGCCCGCAAGCTTAGTTGCTCTGAGGCATGTGGTATCTTCCCGGACCGGGGGTCGAATCCGTGTCCCCTGCATTGTCAGGCGGATTCTTAACCACTGCGCCACCAGGTTAAGTCCCCAAAGTCTACTTTAGATTAGTACTAGTTTAATTCTATAAGATAGCTTGTCTTTCCCCCTCCTTTGTGCAGTTATTGTCATATATATCATCTATATTTGTTATAAACCCAACGGTACAGTGTTGTTATTACTGCTTTATACAATCTTGTCTTTTAAATAATTTAAGAGAATGATATTTTTATTCTTTTTTTATTGGAGTATAGTTGCTTTACAGTGTTGTGTTAGTTTATACTGTACAGCGAAGTGAATCAGCTATACGTGTGTGTATGTGTATATATATATATATATATATGCCCTCTCTTTTGGATTTCCTTCTCATTTAGGTCACTGCAGAGCATCGAGTAGAGTTCCCTGTGCTATACAGTACGTTCTCATTACTTATCTATTTCATACCTACTATCAATAGTCAGCCTCAATTTCCCAATTCATCCAACCCCCCGCCCCCACTTGCCCCTTGGTATCCATATGTTTGTTCTCTACGTCTGGGTCTCTGTTTCTGCTTTGTAGTTAAGATCATCTATACCAGTTTTTTTTCAGATTCCACATATATGTGTTAATATAAGATATTTTTTCTCTTTCTGACTTCACTCTGTATGAGAGAATAAAATTTTTAAAACGCATTCTTGTATATTTACCCATATATTTACTTTTTCCAGTGCTCTTCATTTCTCTGTGTAGATTTAAGCTACCAGCTGGTGTCAGTGGATTCTCTGAGTTATTGGGGATGTCTTTATTTCACCTTCATTTCTGAAAGACAGTTTAGCTATCTGGATACAGAATTCTTGCTTGACAATATTTCCTTTCAGCATTTTGAATATGTCATCTCGCTGCCTTCTAGCCTCCCTTGTTTCTGATGAGAAGTTAGCCACTAGTTATATCTTTGCTTCCCTGTAAATGATGGGTTGTTTTTTTCTTACTACTCCCAAGATTTTCAGTTTGGGGCTTTCATCAGTTTTACTACATGTCTCGGTACGGACTTCTGTGTTTTGTAGTTGTGGTTCACTGAGCTTCTTAATGTGTAGATTAATTTAAAAAATCAGTTTGTATTGTTTTTGGTCACTTTCTATCCTTTCTCTCCACTTCTTTTGGAACTCCTAATTTGTGTATGTTGGTACACTTGTTCCACAGGTCTTTAAGGCTCTGTTTGTTTTTCTTTATTCTTTTCTCTCTCTTCAGATTAGATAATTTCTATTGCTCTTTCTTTAGGTTTATTTTTTATTCTGCTGTAGTATTCAACTCTAGAGTTCCATTTGGCCCTTTTTTATGATTTCTGTCTTTTTGTTGAGATTTTCTATCTGTTTAAGGCATTGTTCATATAATTTTCTTTAGTCTTTTAAAGCACTTTGATGTCTGTGTTTGCTAAGTCTGGCATTGAGCCTACACAGGGATGTTTGCAATCACATGGGGTCTTTTTTCCCTTCTCAGTTTGGGTCACACTTTCTTGCATCTTTACATCCCATAAATTTTTGTTGAAACTGTGGACATTTTACATAATATGTTGTAGCAGTTTTGGATTCTGATTTTTTTCCCTTTTGAGGGTTGTTGTTGCTGTTATTATTGTTGTTTTTTAAGTAACTTGCCTGGACTCAATCTGTAGAATCTTTCTCCTTGGTGTGTGACTGCTGATATCTGCTCAGTTTTGTTTCTGTTTTTTTAATTTCTGTTTTAATTTTTAAGTTTGGCTTCCTGGAGTGACACCTGTATCTACATTGCTTAGTGGTCAGTTAATGATTGGTCAAAGATTGTGCTAAACACCTTGAGCCAGTAAGGCTTCCTCTCTCTGCTGATCATTGTGTGTGTTGGGGAAACTCCTTCAAAGTTCAGACAGTTTAAAAGTCTGCCCTAACTTTTACTTTCTACTGGGCCCTTTTGTGTCTTTTCTGCCTGCTTATGCAGGCTCCTGGTGGACCCTTTCCAATCTCTCCAGTGCAGATGTGTAGAGCATTTATCAAGGCCCCTTAAGTTTTGTTTCCAGATTTCCTTTTTTAATTTCCGTCTAGTCTGCTGGTCCATTGCTTGCACCATGACAGCAACCTCAGGCTCGCTGAGCCCTTGGTCTTGCTTTTTCATTTGCCACCAAGAATGCAAACTCTTACTGACAATGCGGATAGGCATGGGGTTTTTCTGTGCTTTGCTTTAAATCAAGTCAGCTCTCTCTGTCAGTGAACCTGCTGGTTTTCATGGCTTTCGCCACCTTGGTAGAACTACCTTTCCCACTGACCTCTGGGGATGGGAGTAGCTTTAGGCAATAATGCCACAGACTCTCTCTGTTCTTACCCCAAGTTCAGTAGTTTCTCATGAATAACCACAGAGAAGGTAACATTTGAGAAAAGACCTGAAGGAGGTGAGGAAGTATCCATATAGATATCTAGGGGAAGAACATTCCTGGCAGAGGCAACACCTTAAGGGCCTTAAGGTGAGAACATATCTAAGTTATAAAAGGGACAGTAAGGAGGCCAGTGTGGCTGGTGTGGAGTACCTGAGAGGAAGAGTAGTAGGACGTGAGGTCAGAGAGATAAAGCGAGGATGGGGACAGGGTGTTAGAGCAGATAAGACCTTTTAGGCCACTCTGAGGGCTCTGGCTTTTACCTTGAATGAAATGGGGAGCTGCTGAAGGGCTTTGAACAGTGGAGCTGGGACATAATGTCTTATAATTTTAAAAGCAGCTATGTGAAATAGAAGCCAGAGAGTGGCAGAATAGAAGGCTCAGGATGCCAGTTAGGAGACTATTACAGTCTTGATCATGGCGATGCAGGTAAGAAATGATTGTGGCTTAGATAAGGGTGGTGGAAATCTTGGTACATGTCACGATGCAAGTGGAGATGGTAAGAAGCGGTCCAGTTCTGGTGTATGCATAAGGTAGAACAGATAGGATTTCTTCTGATGGATTGGCAGTGGGGAGTGAATGATACTGATCCCTTATTTTAAGGGAATTTTCCTGTATATTATCTGTGAATGTTTTTTCTCTTCCCTTTATTGAGTCCTATGTTTTTTGAGTTTACTGTATTTATTCTAATTATCCTTAGATTGGATCATTTTTATGTTCTAATATTATCTTCTAATTGCTTTAATATCTGCTTGTTTGTTTTTTTTTAATTCTGAAAGCCTTTCTCCACTCCGTTCATTCTGTTTTCTCTGTATCTCTTCTGTTTCTTGCTGTTTCTGACATCTTATTGAACCTTTAATTGTGGTGTTTTGTTTTTCAGGTTTTCTTCAGCTTTGCAGACATCTTTCTTTTCATTCTGTTTATTCTTATTCGTTCTTTCATTTATTTCTTAGCTCTTATTGTATCTAAATTCTTTTTTTTAATTTGTTTTATTTATTTATTTTTTTTGGCTGCGTTGGGTCTTCATTGCTGTGCATGGGCTTTCTCTAGTTGCGGTGAGTGGGGACTACTCTTCCTTGCGGTGTGAGGGCTTCTCATTGCGGTGGCTTCTCTTGTTGTGGAGCACGGGCTGTAGGCATGCGGGCTTCAGCAGTTGTGGCGTGAGGGCTCAGTAGTTGTGGCTCACGGGCTCTAGAGTGCAGGCTCAGTAGTTTGACACATGAACTTAGTTGCTCCGTGGCATGTGGGATCTTCCCGGACCAGGGCTCAAACCCATGCCCCCAGCATTGCCAGGCAGATTCTTAACCACTGCACCACCAAGGAAGCCCTGTATCTAAATCCTTTTTTTTTTTTTTTTTTTTTTTGTGGTACACAGGCCTCTCACTGCTGTGGCCTCTCCCGTTGTGGAGCACAGGCTCAGTGGCCATGGCTCACGGGCCTAGCCGCTCCGCGGCATGTGGGGTCTTCCCGGACCGGGGCACAAACCCGCATCCCCTGCATCAGCAGGTGGACTCTCAACCACTGCACCACCAGGGAAGCCCAAAGCCCTCTACATTCTTATTTGAAGTATTCAAATAAGTATTCAAGGGAGAATCTGCTTTTGGTTTTGCGGGATTAGATTGTTTTCCAGGTTGGGTTCTTCATCTGCGTAGTAATTTCTTCTCTCTCATTGTCTTTCTCTTTTGTTATTGGAGATTTGATAGTTGCTGTGTCATTTTTATTGATCTTCTTTATATTTTATGTGGAACAGTTCCGTTTATACCTTTTATTTGAGAGAGATCGTTGAAATATCCTTGATATGTTTCCCACCTAATTTGAGACCTATCCCCACCCAATCTTGCTTATCAACTATGGTTAGTGGTTCATTGTTGCTTTCATCCTCTTTTCAAGCTAAGGGCATGAAGGTAGAGAAGAGCTTGCCATTGAAGAGTTTAATCATTTTTGGTGATTTGAATTCTGTTCTTTTTTCTAAAGTCTCATAAAATGTTTTCTATCAGGCCTACTTTATCCAGTGGTAAATTCCATGTATTAACATAAAGCTTTGGCAGATTCTCCCAATGTGGCTTAATGCCCTGGAAGATGGCAAGCCCCAGAGGTTCAGCCTCCTTTTCCTGAGGTCCCATAGTGGTTTATAGAGTTTTGTTTTCTTTTTCCACACTTTGCAGCTTGTGGGATCTCAGTTCCCCGATCAGTGATTGAACCCGGGCCCATGGCAGTGAAAGTGCAGAGTCCTAACCACTGGACCACCAGGGAATTCCCTAAGAGGCTCTTACTCTTGATGGATTTTTTTTTTTTAAACTTACCCATGACTATCCCTTTCATTCTCCTCCTTCCACATTGGAAAGTATTTCATATAAGGTCACTCTCATTTCCTTCTTGGGTTGCACTTTTTAAAATGTTTATCCTATCAGGTGTCCAGGTATAAGAGTTCTGTGATCCTCCTCATGCTTTCTTTACCCAGAAATCTTGGACATGTATTTTTATTTATTTATTTATTATTTGGCTGCGTTGGGTCTTCGTTGCTGCACACAGGCTTTCTCTAGTTGCAGCAAGCAGGGGCTACTCTTAGTTGTGGTGCGTGGGCTTCTCACTGTGGTGGCTTCTCTTGTTGTGGAGCATGGGCTCTAGGCACGTGGGCTTCAGTAGTTGGGGCACACGGGCTCAGTAGTTGTGGTTCGTGGGCTCTAGAGCGCAGGCTCCGTAGTTGTGGCGCGTGGACTTAGTTGCTCCGCGGCATGTGGGAGCTTCCCAGACCAGGGCTCAAACCCGTGTCCCCTTCATTGGCAGGCGGATTCTTAACCACTGCGCCACCAGGGAAGTCCCTGGACATGTATTTTTTAAATGTTCAGTAATATGGAAAAAAAAGCATTTGTATCTTTGCAACTTATAAAAGCTTTCTGTAGTATTGACTAATCCAAATTTTGATGTTTCAGTTTTCCTTATCAAATTAAATTCCCCTTATCCTCTCCCCTCCCCACTCACCCCCTCCCCACCCCAAGTGTCTTGCAACTATACGTGAGCTGGGAAACTTGAGGGTTAGATAAAGGAAATTCTAGAAGAAGAGAAAAGACCCTTGATTTGGACAGGAAGAGCAGGTGGTAAGAGAGATCTTAGGGAATGATAAGAAGTAATTATTTTAGTCTGTGAGGCAGAGATGGGGATAAGATTTTTTTTGTATCTTTATTGGAGTATAATTGCTTTACAATGTTGTGTTAGTTTCTGCTGTACAACGAAGTGAGTCAGCCATAAGTATACATAAATCCCCATGTCCCCTCCCTCTTGCGTCTCCCTCCCACCCTCCCTGTCCCACCCCTCTAGGTGGTCACAGAGCATATAGCTGATCTCCCTGTGCTATGCGGCTGCTTCCCACTAGCTATCTATTTTACATTTGGTAGTGTGTATATGTCAGTGCTACTCTCGCACTTTGTCCCAGCTTCCCCTTCCCCCCTCCACGTCCTCAAGTCCATTCTCTACATCTGCGTCTTTATTCCTGCCCTGCCACTAGGTTCATCAGTACCATTTTTTTAGACTCAAAATATGTGTATTAGCATACGGTATTTGTTTTCTCTTTCTGACTTACTTCACTCTGTATGACAGACTCTAGGTCCATCCACCTGTTACGTTCCTTTTTATGGACACTTAGGTTGGGGATAAGATTTTGAGTTAGATACAAGCTAAGAAAAATAAGAAAACATGCTTTCTGAACTAAGAAGTTGGTTTGATTCCAAGATTAATGTTTCTTAAAGAGCAAAATATTGCTTTTTTTTAAACGTTTACAGTGATTTATTTTTTTTTAAATTGAAGTATAGTTGATTTAAAATGTTGTGTTAATTAAAATATTGCTTTTTATAACTATATTCTTTCTAGAGTACTTTCTTTTAGTAACTAGTTTCATTTAGAAAAAGTATAAAATAAAGCCTGTGGATATCTCTTAGAAATTTTGTATAGCTGTTACTGTAATAGTGAATATGTGTTTGTGTGTTTTCCCCCCAGAATCTCCCTGGAAAAAGAGACATGAATGTCTGCAATGATATTTCCTGACAAGAAGTTGATACGAGAGAAGAAAAGGAGATCGACAGCTAGTGAACAGAATTTTGAATAATCAGGATTTTTATATTTATCACCTCCAACTACAGCCTTCTGTTGCCTGTTTTTAAATCAGAGATCACTACAATCAGAACCAAGACAAGGCAAAAGGATACTTTTCTTCTGTATTTTTTGAGATTAAAAAAGCCTGAAATGTCTAGGAAACAAAACCAGAAGGGTAAGATTCCATGTGGGCATAAAATTGTTAAAAGCATAGTTGTGGAGTAATGATCACCATTTCTATCTGTACATAGTTTTGAGTGTTTTGAGTGATGTCATGCTTTTCCTCACCTAGTGCAATACTACTGATAGTTATAACTTATCTTTCTGTCATGACTGCACAATTAATTTTAGAAGAGTATGGAACATTCACAGCTTTATCTGTTGTGCCTTTAACTACCTAAGGATTTGTGGATATTAGATTATAGCTTTTTGTGTTACTAGTTTGTGAATTAATTCATATAACAATTGCTTTTCTACTCTTATAAACTTATTAATATACTTTTAGGAAAGCCAAATGCATCTTGAAAGTGCACTTTTTGGAGAGTGAACATATGTTATAAGGGGTAGGAGATAACTTACTACAGGATATTCTATATCCTGTGAGTTGATGTTTCTTCGGAGGCAGGAAATAAAGCAAGAGTAAATGCTTCTAGTCATCGATTCCTTCTTTAGCTTTCCTTCTGGGATTATGACTCTAGCTTTTTGTATAAAGTAAAATATAAGTTGCAAAGAGTCAAGAAATATCAAGAGTACTTATTAAGGAGGAAGGGACAATGAAGTCAATTTTTCAGCTTTCCAAGAACAGCTGCAAAAATGTAAAGGGACAAATAGCACTAGAACTGTCACACATAACTGGAATATGTTTGTTAAAAGAATGACCATAGCTATCCTGGATTTTTTTCCCCTCAATTTAATTTTCGATTTAAAGTTAATGTTCTTTAATTCAAAACAAAGCTGTAGACCGAGGTCTCATGTGTTAAATATGAAGGAAATGCTTAAAAAAATTTTTTTTTAATGGAGTATAGTTTATTTACAATGTTGTGTTAGTGTCAAGTGTACAGCAAAGTGATTCAGGTATATACAGACACACACATGCATACCTACTATTCTTTTCCATTAGGTCATTATAAGATATTGAGTATAGTTCCCTGTGCTATAATTAGGTCCTGTTGTTTACCTGTTTTATAGGTATAGTAGTGTGTATCTGTTAATCCCAAACTCCTAATTTATCTCTCCCCACCACTATCCCCTTTGGTAACCATAAGTTAGTTTTCTATGTATGGGAGTCTATTTCTGTTTTGTAAATAAGTTCATTGTATCATTTTTTTAGATTCTACATATAAGTGATATCATATGCTATTTGTCTTTCTCTGACTTACTTCACTTAGTATGATAATCTCTAGGTCCATCCACGTTGCTGCAAATGACATTATTTCATTCTTTTTTTATGGCTGAGTAGTATTCCATTTGTGTGTGTGTGTGTGTGTGTGTGTGTGTGTGTATCACATCTTTTTTATCCACTCATCTGTTGATGGACATTTAGGTTGAAGGAAATGCTTTTAAACTTAATTTTGACTGGCCAAATCAAAAATCTCATTATAAGAAAACAATATACCACAGCTGCTTGTGGTTTTGAAAGCTGTATTTTCATTGTATAGAAAACCTGTATAAAGAAAATCTGAGATCTAAGGAATGGTTAGATTACTAAAGAAGCTGAATTCTTCTGTGGAGTGAGATTTATCAACTGAAAAGTTTTTAAAATTTAATCTAAAAAGTTTAACATTTTTCCTTAAAAAGTTGACTTCAGATTGCTTTGACCTTTTAAAAACTATAGAGTCTTTGTTTATTTCATGCCTGTGTTGTTCCAGAGCTATAAAAGAGTATCATTGCTTTCTATAACTGCTATCCAGTTGCTGTAAAGTAAATATAAATTTTAGATCACATCATAGGCATTAAGTGCTAACAAATTTCGATTGAACGTAGCCTAGATTTACACTTAGTTGAAACAAAAGAAAGCTTATATGTTGTTAGGACTTTCTCTGAAACAAATATATACATATATATAACTGATATTTGAACCCCCCAAAATACAAAATACTTATAAAATTCTATCTCATTTAATTCATTTATATATTTAAAATTTCATAGTTTTGGGCTTTATTAGCCCAAATAATTATACTCACTTTATCAGCTTAGTTAAAATACATTAAAAAGATAGATACTATGGTAGTTTCTGTTCTCTAGTGACAACTCATTTACTAAGTGTCATTTTGTAATGAGTTATGTTTTTATTCCACAGTAGACCATGTTTCCATATTTTCCTATATCAGTAATACTGGTAAATTTCTTATTTAGTGAAACATTTAGTGGAGTTAAACTTGTATGGCTTAAATTAAGGTCAATTTCAGCTGCAGCCATTGATTGCTCCAAGCCTTTTAGCCAACACCTAGCAGAAGTCAGATCAGTGCTTCTCAAAGTATGATCTGTGAACTAGAGAAATATTTTTAAATGGAGACTGTTTAGAAACTTTTATTTTTTTGATGTTGACCATTTTTAAAGTCTTTATTGAATTTATTACAATATTGCTTCTGTTTTATGTTTTGTTTTTTTGGCCACGAGGCATGTGGGATCTTAGCTCCCCGACCAGGGATTGAACCAGCACCCCCTGTATTGGAAGGTGAAGTCCCAACCCCTGGACCCCCAGGGAAGTCCCTAGAAACTCTTTTATAGTGATTTGACAGTGCTGTAACATCCAAACCCTTTCAAAACAGTTTTATTGAGGTATAATTTAAATACTATAAAATTCATCAATTATAAATGGA
This sequence comes from Delphinapterus leucas, assembly GCF_059928025.1. NCBI lineage: Eukaryota > Metazoa > Chordata > Mammalia > Artiodactyla > Monodontidae > Delphinapterus > Delphinapterus leucas. The sequence continues at coordinate 39,374,270 of NC_143139.1, forward strand.
CAATGTTATTATTTTTAGTAAAAAAAAAAAATTTTTGGCCTTGCCGTGAGGCTTACAGGATCTTAGTTCCCCGAGCAGGGATTGAACCCAAGCCCTCGGCAGTGAAAGCACTGAGTCCTAACCACTGGACTGCCAGGGAATATCCTGTTTTTAGTAAATTTATGCAGTTGTGCAACCATCACCACAATCCTATTTTAAAACACCTTCCTCACCCCCAAAAGTTTACTCTTACCTGTTTACAATCAATTCCTGCTTTCAACCCCAGGCAAACACTGATCTACTCTCTGTGTCTTTAGTTTTGCCTTTTCTAGAGATTTCATATAAACAGATTAATACAATATGGTTCTGTGTCTGGTTTCTTTCACTTGGTGCAATGTTTTTGAGGTTCCGTAATGTTTTTTGATGTGTCAGTAGCTTGCCCCTTTTTACTGCTGAGTAGCGTTAAGGTATAAAAAGGAAAAACCCTGTTTCTTTTTACACTCTGCTACTCATGATGTTTGTGTGACCAGAAGTGTGGACGTTCTTCCCACATTGACCAATTCTCTGATACCAGCTGGGTGTCCCTACAATCCAATTCAATTCTGACACTGTCTACTTGGAGTTAGCGTTAGATCCCACAGGTTAAGGGCTCAGTCCCTCAAGACTGCTCCCACTTCAGACACCAATCTTGAGTAGTGGATTCCCAAGTTATCCACCCCTCTGTCCAACTTGGCTACAAACGGGTGGTTTCCACGACCCCCTTCTCAGGTTCAGTAATTTGCTATAATGCTCACAGAACTCAGGGAAACACTTACTACTTTTACTGGTTTATATACATAGAAGAGAATGTGATAAAGAATACAGATGAACAGCCAGATGAAGAGGTATATAGGATGAGGTCTGGAAGGGTGCCCAGTATAGGAGCTTCTGTCTCCATGAAGTTTAGGTGTACTACCCTCCTAGCACATGGATGGGTTCACTAACCTGGAAGCTCTCTGAACCCCATACTTCAGAGATTTTTTTCAAGGTTTTACCACATAAATGTGATTGAGTATTATTAACTCATCTCTAACTCCTCTCCTTTCCCTTACCCAACGGATGGGTGTGGGGCTGAAAGTTCCAAGCCTTAATTATGGCTTGATCTTTCTGGTGACCATGCCCCCATCCTGAAGCTGTCCAGGAACCCACCAAGTTGCTTCCTTAGAACTCCTATCACCCAGGAAATTTCATGGCATTTGTGATCTCTTAGGAACTGGAGTCAAATACCAAATATTAGAACAAAAGATGCTCCTAGCACCTTTACAGCTTAGGGAGTTACCAAGGTTTTAGGAGTACTTAGCCAGGAACTGGGGATGAAGACCAAAATATTTATTTCTTATTATACTACAATATCACAGGTTGTATCACATTTTGTTTATCCATTTACCAGTTGATTATTCATTTGGATTATTTCCGGTCTTGACTATTACGAATAATTATAAATTATGAACATTTGCTTACAAGTCTTTGTGTGGACATATGTTTTTGTTTCTCTTGGAGAAATACCTAGGAGCAGAATTGGCTAATTTTCAAAGAAATTGCCATGCCAGACTGTTTTCCAAAGTGGCTGACCATTTTATAATGCCACCAGCAATAAATGTTGGTTTTGGATGCTTCATATCCTTGCCAACACTTGGTATGGTGTCTTTTTTATTATAGCTCTTTTACTGGGTGTGTACTGATATTTCATTGTGGTTTTGATTTGTACTTCCTTAATGACTGATAATGTTGGCTGTTTCTTCATGTGATTATTAGCCATTTGCATATCTTTTTGGGTGAAATGTCTATTTAAATTCTTTATTCATTTTTACAAATTGGGTTGTAGGTCTTCTTCCCCCCCACAATTTTTTTTTAATTGAGGTATAGTTGATTTATAATATTATATAAATTTCAGGTGTACAACATAGTGATTCACAATTTTTAAAGATTATACTCCATTTATAGTTGTAAGAAGTTTTTATTCTGAATACAAGTCCATTATCAGGTACATGATTTGCAAATATATTTATATATTTTCCCAGTCTGTGATTTGTTTTTTATTTTCTTAATGGTGTCTTCCCACCGCTCCCCGCCCCCCGCCCCCCCACCCCCGCACCATGTGGCATGTGGGATCTTAGTTCGCCGACGAGGGAGCGAACCCGGTCCCTTGGCAGTGAAAGCGCAGAGTTCTAACTACTGGACCGCCAGGGAATTCCCCATGGTGTCTTTTTAAAAGTGAAAGTTTTTAATTTTGATAAAACCCAGTTTATCTTTTCTTAAAGATAATAAGTAAGGTGTAGAGTAAATCCTCCAACCTTTTTTCCCCCAAAGCTTTATTGGCTATCCTGGTTTCTTTATGTTTCCTTAGAAATTTAGAATCAGCTTGTCAATTCATACAAAAATATCTGCTTGGAATCTGATAGAAGTTGCATTAATCAATAGATCAATTTGTGGAGAATTGTTATCTTAACAATAGTGAGTCTTTCAATTCATGAATGTAGCGTATCTCTACATTTATTTAGATCTTACTTTCTCTCCGTAATGTTTTATAGATTTAAGCGAACAGACCTTGCAGTTCCTTTGTTGAGTTTATTCCTAAGTAATTTAATCTCTTTTTTATTTTTTATTTTGGTTGCACCAGGTCTTAGTTGCAGCAGGTAGGCTCCTTAGTTGCAGCTCACTGGCTCCTTAGTTATGGCACACGAACTCTTAGTTGAGGCATGCATATGGGCTCTAGTTCCCTGACCAGGGCTTGAACCCACGTCCCCTGAATTGGAAGTCGGATTCTTAAACACTGCGCCACCAGGGAAGTCCCAGTAATTTATTCTTTTTGATGCTGTTGTGAGTGAGACATTTGATTTTTGTTGTTGTTAAACTCACTTATTAGTTCAAGTAGTTTTTAGTTGATAACTTAGATTTTCAATATATAATGCTGTGTCCTCTGTGAATAAAGTTCGTTTTCCTCCTCTCTTCCATTCTAGATGACTGTAATTTCTTTTTTCTTGCCTTTTGCATGGGCTTGAATTTCCAGTATATTGTTGCAAAGAAGTGTGAGGGCAGGCATCTTTGCCTTGTTCTCACTCTTGAAGAGAAGCATTTAGTCTTTTACCATTAAGTATGATGTTACCTGTAGGTTTTTCCTAGATGCCCTTTATCAGTTTGAAGAAGTTCCTCTCTCTTCTTATCTTGCACCTTGCTGAGTTTTTACATGAATGGGTATTGGGATTTTGTCAGATGTTTTTTATGCACCTGTTTCAGTGGTTCTCAAACAGGGATGATTTTGCCGCCTAGGGGATATTTGGCAATGTCTGGAGACATTTTTAGTGGTCACAGCTTGGGGCTAGGGTTCTATTGGCATCTAGTGGATTTAGGTCCAGGATGCTGTAAACATTCTGCACTACACAGGACAGCTCCACACAACAAAGATGTGCTTGGCTTTATTTAAAGTGTCAATACTGCTGAAGTTGAGAAACTCTGATCTATTGTTATGATCATGTGTTTTTGCCCTTTATTTATATAGAGCATTATATTAATTAATTTTCATATGTTAAACCAATTCTGCATTCCTGGTATGAATCCCACTTGGTCATAGTATGTATCTTTTTTTATGTTACTGGTTTCTGTTTGTCATAGATTTCTACACCTGTATTCATGAGAGATATTGGTCTGTAGTTTTCCATTCTTGTGATGTGTTTGTCTAGTATATGATTCGTTCTGGAGAATATGCCATGTGTGCTTTAAAAGAATGTGTATTGATTTGTTGTTGGGTGGAGTGTTCTATCTATGTCAGTTAGGTTGGGTGATCATGATGTTCAAATCATCTATATCCTTACTAATTTTCTGTTTACTTGTTCTGTCATTTACTAAGAGAAAAGTATAGAAATCTTCAGCTGTAATTGTTGAATTGTGTATTGTTCCTTTCTACTCTGTCAGTTTTTTTGTTTGTTTGTTTTTGTTTTTGTTTTTTGCAGTACGCGGGCCTCTCACTGTTGTGGCCTCTCCCGCTGCGGAGCACAGGCTCCGGACGCGCAGGCTCAGCGGCCATGGCTCACGGGCCCAGCTGCTCCGCGGCACGTGGGATCTTCCCAGACCGGGGCACGAACCCATGTCCCCTGCATCGGCAGGCAGACTCTCAACCACTGCGCCACCAGGGAAGCCCTGTTCTGTCAGTTTTTAATTCACATATTTTAGGACTCTGTTATTAAGTGTATATAGATTAATAATTGTTATATTCTGCTGATGTATTGATTTTCTTATCATTACAAAATGTTCTTTTTATCTCTAGTAATATATTTAGTTTTTCTGCTAGTAATATAGCCGTTCCAGCTCTCTTACAGTTACTGTTTGCAGGGAATATATTTTTCATCCTTTTACTTTCAATCTGTTTGTGTCTTGGAGTCTAAGGGGTGTCTCTTGTAGGCACCATATAGTTAGATCTTGCTTTTTATCTAGTCTAACAACTCTACCTTTTGATTATTTAGTCCTTCACATTGAAAGTATTTATCACTATGATTGGGTTTATGCCTGCCATCTGTCGTTTTCTATATGTCTCATTTTTATTCCTTTGTTACTCCTTTATTTCCTTCTTTTGTGTTAAACATATTTTTTAGTGGTTTTTTTGTTTGTTTGTTTTTTTGGCTGCGTTGGCTCTTCGTTGCTGCACGCAGGCTTTCTCTAGTTGCGGCAAGCAGGGGCTACTCTTCGTTGTGGTGCGCAGGCTTCTCATTGCAGAGGCTTCTCTTGTTGTGGAGCGTGGGCTGTAGCTGCGTGGGTTTCAGTAGTTGTGAACAGGCTCAGTAGCTGTGGTGCACGGGCTTAGTTGCTCTGCGGCGTGTGGGTTCTTCCCGGAGCAGGGATTGAACCCGTGTCCCTTGCATTGGCAGGCAGATTCTTAACCACTGTACCACCAGGGAAGTCCCTCCTCTGATTTTTTTAAAGCTATTTTAAAAATAGTTATTTTATTAGTGATTGCTCTAAGTTGCAATATGCACCTTTAACTTACCACAAGCTACCTCAAGCTAATACTGACTTAATTCTGGTAAAATACAGTAACTTTGTTCTAGTATAGCCTCATTGCCTCTCCTCCTGTTTTGTTTTGTTTTATTCTTCTTTTTACAGGGTAATTTTATTTTATTTTGTTTTAAATTTTTATTGGAGTATAGTTGATTTACAGTGTTAGTTTCAGGTATACGGCAAAGTGAATCAGTTATACATATACACTCTTTTTTTTTTAAGAGCTGTTACTCTTAATCTGAAAATAGTACTTCAAGACCAGTAAGAAGTACACGAATCATCTGTTAAAAACATGGATAACATATTTTAAAAAGCAGTTCTCAGAGGATGAAAAGCAAATCATAAATAAACATATAACAAGCTAGTAGACCTCTTTTATACTCACTGTAAGAAACTTCTTAGCCCATGGGCTTTGCAAATGTTAAATGATATAACCCAGAATTTGAGATGATGTGAAGAAACACACTGTCTTGTTTTTACTGGCTAGACTGTGAATTGGTTACATCAGAAGAGTAGAAGCTTTCCATGATCCTGAAAAGAGGCTTTTTAAAAAATTAATCCTTCCCTACCAGATGAGGTAGGGAATCCTTCCCTATTCTGCTGAATAATATATAAGCCCTAGTTTGTTGTCCAAACATTTGTTTGTTTCTTTTTTTTAAAAAAATGCAGTAAAATAAATATGATAAACAAGCCTGGGGATCTGGCTTCAAAACACATGGAAAGCCGTGCAAGAATCACAGCAACATTTATAATCAGTTGTTGCAGACATTAAAACAAAAGCTGAGGCAAGACTCATCCTCAGAGGGCTGGAACCCAAGCCAGGCTTGTCATTTGTGACTTCCACCTTGGCCTGAGTGAAGATGTAGACACGTTGAGAATGAACAGAGTATTTTTAGTCAGAAAGACCTGAACTGGGGACCCATTTCCCTCTCAATGGGAAATAATAATAGTTTCCTTTTTTAAAATTAATTAATTAATTAATTTGGTTGCACCGGGTCTTAGTTGCAGCAGGCAGGCTCCTTAGTTGCGGCAGGCATGCTCCTTAGTTGTGGTTCCAGGGCTCCTTAGTTGCAGCTCGCTGGCTCCTTTAGTTGCGGCATGTGGGCTCCTTAGTTGTGGCACGTGCAATAGTTTCTATTTCATAGCAGTGTTTGAAGTTCAAGAGATGACGGTGTACAGAAATAAGATATGCATATGTCATTTGTTTAGATATCATCTCATGAATAATACTATTTAACACAAAATATTTGGAGACACAGTTCTAAGGGTTTATGTATATTACCTTGTTTAATTCCTCACAAAAATACCCTCTAACGTAGTTACTTTTCTTATCTGTTCTACAAATGAGGAAGCTGAGGCACAGGGATATTAAATTATTTCCCCAACGCCTCAGAGCTACTAAGGACCAAATCTGGAATTTGGTGCCAGACTGGGATTTGGTATCCTTAAACAGTCTGCTATATTGCTTCACTTGCCGGGCTTACAATAATAGCTTCATAACCAGCTTAGCAAACTGCAGTTTCTCCTTCTGTTTTGTACTATTATTTTCACATATATCTATGTATGATATAACTATATATGATAATTATGACAATATCATGTTATTTATTGTTTTAAACAATCTTATACCTTTGGGAGAAATTTGGAGAAGAAAAGAGAAAAAAATATATACATAGTCTCTTTTTTTTTTAATTAATTAATTTATTTTTGCCTGTATTGGGTCTTCGTTGCAGCGTGCGGGCTTTCTCTAGTTGTGGCGAGCGGGGGCTACTCTTCGTTGCAGTGCACAGGCTTCTCATTGTGGTGGCTTCTCTTGTTGTGGAGCACGGGCTCTAGGTGCGGGGGCTTCAGTAGTTGAGGCACACGGGCTCAGTGGTTGTGGCTTGCGGGCTCTAGAGCGCAGGCTCAGTAGTTGCAGCACACGGGCTTAGTTTCTCCGCGGCATGTGGAATCTTCCCGGACCAGGGCTCGGACCCATGTCCCCTGCATTGGCAGGCGGATTCTTGACCACTGCGCCACCAGGGAAGTCCCCATAGTCTCTTATATTTGCCCAAATATTTACCATTTTGAGTACCCTTAATTCCTTCCTCTGGACTTGAGTTCCTGTCTGGTTTTATTTCCTTTCAGCCCGAAGAATTTCCTTTAGTTTTTCTTGTAGGGCAGATCTGACAGGAATGTATTCTTTTAGCCTTTTTAAAAGTCTGGAATGTTTGTATTTTAACCTTCATCTTTGAAGGATAGTTTTGCTGGATATAGACTTCTTCTTTGACATTTTTTTTTCTTTTAGCACTTAGAATATGCCATTCCACTGAATATGTCATATTATTCTTTGTTTGTGATGAGTCATTTTTCTACTGTTGCTGTTAAGATTTTCTCCTTGTCTTTAACAGTTTGACTGTGATACAGCTTGGTGTGGCCCTTTTGGGAATTTCATCAAATGTTGGCCATAATTTCATCAAAAAAATTTTTTTTTCTGCTTCTTTCATTCTCTCCTCTCCTGCTAGGAATCCTGTTATATGTATAGTGGTAAGCTTGGTGTTATCCCACAGGTGATTGAGGCTCTGTTCATTTCTCTTGTTTTTTTCCTACTTTTCAGATTGTTTAATTTCTGTTGATTTCTTTCTTTCTTTCTTTCTTTCTTTCTTTTTTGGCGGTACGTGGGCCTCTCACTGTTGTGGCCTCTCCCGTTGCGGAGCACAGGCTCCGGATGCACAGGCCCAGGGGCCATGGCTCACGGGCCCAGCCGCTCCGCGTCATGTGGGATCCTCCCGGACCGTGGCACGAACCTGCGTCCCCTGCATCGGCAGGTGGACTCCCAACCACTGTGCCACCGGGGAAGCCCATTTGTTGATTTCTTTTAAACTTCACTGATTCTTCTGCCATCTCAGATCTGCTATTAGGTCTATGTAGTAAGCTTTTCATTTGGGTATTGTATTTTCAGTTAGACTTTCTTTTTAGCTCCTTTTCGTACTATTTCTCTATTGAGATTCTCTATTTGCTGAGTTGGTATGACCATATTTTCCTTTAATTTTTTGAATATATCTATATTAACTGTTTTGAAGTCTTTGTTAAGTGCACCAACTGAACCCTCTCAGAATAAGTTTCTATTGACAGGTGTTTGGGTTTTTTCCTGTATATGAGTGAATCTTTCTTTTCTTAAAGCTTTTTTAAAAAGTGGATAGTTTAGATAATATATTGTGTTAACTCTGGATTGGTATTAATTTTCGGAGGGTATTTAAAGAATTAGTCTGGACTTAAAACTGAAGAATCTACCTCCATGTGTACAGCCACTAATATATCTGCACATTTTTAAATTCTAATTTTTATTATTTATTTATTTATTTTTTTGCGGTACGCGGGCCTCTCACACTGCGGCCTCTCCCGTTGCGGAACACAGGCTCCGGACGCGCAGGCCCAGCGGCCATGGCTCACAGGCCTAGCCGCTCTGCGGCACGTGGGATCCTCCCGGACCGGGGCACGAACCTGCGTCCTCTGCATTGGCAGGCGGACCCTCAACCACTGTGCCACTAGGGAAGCCCCTGTAATTTTTATTTTTTAGCTTTGTTTTTTTATGGGTTGTCCCTGTGTCTGCAGTGTTCAGCCAATGATTTGGACCAAGGTTGTGCTCAGACATCTCAAACCTATAGACTCTTATCCTCTGCTGATTGATCTATGTGGGTTGGGGAGCACATTCAAAATTCAGACAGTTCTCAATTTTGCTCTGACTTTTACTTTCCACTGGTCTCCCCTGTACATGTACAGAGTTTCTCATTTAGTTAGGGATGTGTAGAAAGTTTATCTAGCTTTTCATTTTTCTGTTTTTTTTTTTTTTTTTTTTTTTTTGGCTGCACCATGTGGCTTGCAGGATATCAGGTCCCCAACCGGGGATGGAACCTGGGCCCTCTGCAGTGAAAGCATGGAGTCCTAACCACTGGACCGCCAGGGAATTCCCTATCTAGCTTTTCTATGGCTCTTTCATTTCCAGGATTTCCTTGTTAAATTTCCTATTTGGGGCTTCCCTGGTGGCGCAGTGGTTGAGAGTCCGCCTGCCAATGCAGGGGTCACGGGTTTGTGCCCCGGTCCGGGAGGATCCCACATGCCGCGGAGCGGCTGGGTCCGTGAGCCATGGCCGCTGAACCTGCGCGTCCAGAGCCTGTGCTCTGCAACGGGAGAGGCCACAACAGTGAGAGGCCTGCGTACCGCTAAAAAATAAATAAATAAAAAATTTCCTATTTGTTTACCACTCAGCCAACCAAGACTCCAGCTTCAGAGTAGCAAAGCAGCAAGTTTTTCTATTCATTTCCTACTGAGTTCTGCACTTGAGCTGATGGAGCTGTGAGGTTTTGCCCTCCTCTCCAGATCAAGGTAGCTTTCTTTGGCAGTAAAGCTGCTGATTTTCATGGTTTGCCCTGCCCTGATAAAGCTATTGTTCCCCAGGGAGCTGGAAATAGGAGAATGGGAGCAGTCCTAGGCAAGAAGGGTACAGACTCCACTGTTTTGACACAAGGCCCTGGCAGGTTCTTAGTAATTTGTTGTGTGCCTTTGGTTGATTTCCATAGCCCTGAAATGGTTGTTTTTGGCAGTTTTGTTCGGTTTAATACTTGCGTTTTAAGGAGAGGACTTGCTGAACCCCTCATGCCATCCTAGCCCTTCAGCCCGGTTTTATTGTATTTTATAAAAGCATTGGTCCTCAAAGGATTAGAAATTAAAACAACAACTAGTTCTTTATCATAGATTGTTTGGCTAGCACTGAGTTAAGTAGTGGCAACAGAGAGTGGATCTTCAGACCTTAAATGGTCTACTGGTTCATGTGGCTTACTAGTTAACTAGGTAAGAAATGTTTCTGCCAGAAATCTCCTGTGGGCCTTACCCTTGGTTTATGTATACTGTTTGTTGGACACCTAAATGCCGAAAATCACGAGATAAACAAAAGAACCTGTGAGTAGAACCTAAGGCAAATATTTGAGAACCTATCAGGTTTATAATGTGAATTTATAGTGGAATAGATATACATAACTTTTTACATTTTTCTGACTGATCTCTGAATCCAGCACTGGATTATAGAAAACCAACTCTAGGGGTAACCCAAGGTTGGGAATATAGGCTTAGTTGTGATTCCCACAGGTTACTAGTGTATCTTATATTATTCCTAATTGGCCTTTAGAGACTAGAGAAGGGTGAGACCGAACATTGTAATTTTAAAAATATTTTAAGAGTACTGATTTTGTCAGATAATTTTGTCTCTCAAACTTAACCATGTATCAGAATCATCCTGGATATGGAAAAAGAAAATTCTGAATCACTATCTCTGGGGGTGGTATATTAGACTCTTTTTAACAGTCAGGTTTGCTAATATTGTTCTAGACGTAAAAACTGTTTGCCTATCAGTGTCTAACTATATCAAGTTACAATGATAAGAGCAAATTCATAAGTAGTTTTTTTGTCGACTTCATCTTGCATTTAAATTTGGTTCTCTCTCTTCCTCTTTTCTCCTTTGTAAAACTATTCAGCTATAAAATACCTCCACATTTGATATTTAAACCTCCGAAACACTAAAACAGCTCACTCAAATTTTGTAGTTGATCATGAATGACCATTTTTTTATCCTGTGGTACCATGCTATCACTTAATTCCTTTGGTACTTTTCATCTTATACAGAGCTACCTATATGTTTCTCTCTTCCCCTCCTCTCCTCAACTTTTTTTACCTTGTAAAACTGAAATTCTGCACCCACTGAACTGTAACTCCCTATTCTCCCTTCCCCCAGCCCCTGACAGCCACCATCCTACTTTCTGTCTCTGTGAATTTGACTGCTGTTGATAACTCATATAAGTGGCAGTCCTTTGGGTGAAGCAAAGAGAATAGAGCAGCTGAGAAGCTGAATGCTGACAAATCCTGGAGCCAAGTGGACTGCAGTTGATATAGAAGGCCTTCTGGGGTGTGAGGGGGCACTTGTGATCCCCTATGCTCTGGGATAGGTTTGAGGTAATGTAGGTGCCTTGGTACAAGCAAACAAATTCTCTCTGGAAGAAGGTAACCTCACAAATTACTTTTACCATAAATTTTAAAAATAGAGTGTTTAGTGTACAATAAAACATAATTAGAAACATGAGGCAATGAAATAATAACAATATGGAACAAGAAATGTTAGAAATAGAAATGCTACACAGGAGACCCAAATATTGGAATTATCCAAAACAGACTTAAAACAGCTATTCTTAAAAGGTTCAAGGAAATAAAGACAACTTGGAGAAATTCAGCAGAGAACTGGAAATCTTGAAAATCCAACAATCTTGCAAGGATCACATGAGCTAAGTTCTCAACAGAAACCACAGAAGCCAGAAGACAGTGGAATGATATCTTTAAAGGGCTGAGTAAAAATAGCTGCCAGTCTGCAGTTCTATACACATCATCTACAGTAAAAATATCCTTCTGGAATAAAGAGCAAATAAGTGGTTTGAACAACAACAAAACACCAAAAATGAACCAAAATAGAAATCATCACTGTCAGAACCCCATTGAAAAAAGTACTAAAGGTATTGAATACGGAAGAAAGACTACCCAGTTGGAAAGTTGGAGATGCAAGAAGGCACGAACAGCAATGAAAACCACAAATTTGTGGGCAAATCTAAATGAATATTGATTGTATAAAACAATAAGAATGTTTTATTAAGATTTAAAAATATATAAAGAATAATACAAGATCGATGGCCCATAAGTTTGGAGGGGCATAAGCTTTCTTGCTTTGTCAATGAAGAGGGTAAAGCTACCAACTAATATTAGAATTTTCAAGTCAATAATAGATGTTATAATCTCCAGGGAAACTATTAAATTGAAAGCATAGTTACTACATGCTACAACACAGATATACTTTGAAGATATTATGCTAAGTGAAATAAGCCCATCACAAAAATATAAATACTGTCTGATTCCACCTGTATGAGGTATCTAGACTAGTAAAATTCAGAAAAACAGAAAGAAGAATGATGGTTGCCAGGGGCTGGGGGATATGGGGTGTTGTTGAATAGATAACAGAGTTTTAACTTTGCAAGATGAAAAAATTCTGGAGATTGGTTGCACAACAATGTGAATGCACTTAACACTACTGAACCATACATTTAGAAATGGTTAAGATGGTAGATGGCTTTTTTTTTTTTTTTTACCACAATAAGAAAAAAATAGTGACTAAGCAAAAGAAAACTCTTCTGGATATGGATGTATTAATATCAGCCAAAGTAGACTTTAAGGCAGAAAAGCATGATTAGGGATAAAGGAGGAGCAGTTCATAATGATAAAGGATTTAATTTAACAGAAAAATTAATTCTAATAACAGCTTTAAAACAAAAATTGACAGAATTTAAAGAACTACACAAATTCACAGTCATAGTACATTCTTTTTTAAAAAATAATTTTTCCTCTGAATTTTGCAACTCTATCCTAAAATGACTGTTCCTCATATTAGACAATTATAAGGATACATAAAATATTTTTTTAAAGTAAAAAAATAAAAATAAAATTTCAAAAATTTATTTATTTTTTGGCTGCATTGGCTCTTTGTTGCTGAGCGTGGGCTTTTCTCTAGTTGTGGTGAGTGAGGACTGCTCTTTGTTGTGGTGCGTGGGCTTCTCATTGTGGTGGCTTCTCTTGTTGTGGAGCACGGGCTCTAGGTGCGCAGGCTTCAGTAGTTGCAGCACACGGGTTCGGTAGTTGTGGCTCGTGGGTTCTAGGGCCCGCGGGCTTCAGTAGTTGTGGTGCGTGGGCTCAGTAGTTCTGGTTCGCGGGCTCTAGAGCACAGACTCAGTAGTTGTGGTGCATGGGCTTATTTGTTGCACGACATGTGAGATCTTCCTGGACCAGGGATCGAACCCATGTCCCCTGTATTGGCAGGCAGATTCTTGACCACTGTGCCACCAGGGGAGTTCCAGTCATAGTACATTCTTAACACAGATCCCTTAGTAACTGATAAAACAAGCAAATGAGGGATTAATAAGGATATAAAATATTTGAATCATATGATTAGCAAATGTAATTTGCTAATATTTAATCATCATATTTAGAACAGTACCTCCAACAACTGTTTGTTTATTACTTTCTTTTCCAGTGCATCTAGAACATTTTAAAAATTAACCATATACTGGGTCATAAAGCAAGCTGCCACAATTTTTAGATAGTTAAAATCATACAGGTTGTTATGCACACAGTACATTTAAGCTAGTTATCCAAAAGATAATTAGAAAGTCTCCAAATGTTTGAGTATTAAGAAATATTTCTAAATAACAGTTGGATCAAAAGAAGAAATCAAAATAGAAATTAGTATTTTAAACAGAAAAATAACAGAAATTTATATATAAAAACTTGTAGGATACAGCTAAAACCATGCTTAGAGAGAATTTTTTTTTAGCTTTAAGTGTCCAGGCATATCTCGTTTTACTGTACTTTGCTTTATTGCATTTCACAGATACTACGTTTTTTATAAATTGAAGGTTTATGTCAACCCTGTATTGTCAGATGATGGTTAATAAAGTATTTTTTAAATTAAGGTATGTACATTGATTTTTTTAGACATAATTAGACATAAATGTGCATAGACTACTGCACACTTAACAGACTACAGCATAGTGTAAACATAACTTTTATACGCATTGAGAAACCAAAAAATTTGTGTGACTCACTTTATTGCAATGTTCACTTTATTGCAGTGATCTGGAACTGAGCCCGCAATATCTCTGAGGTATGCCTGAAAATAGTCTGCAAATCAGTGAGCTAAGTGTCCATCTTAGGAAGTTAGGAAAAGAAAAACAAATCATCAAAAATGTAAATGAAAGGAAATAAGATGATCCATGAATAATAGAGTTCTAATATTTATGATAGTTCTTTTTCTTGCTTTATTGTAGTTGCTAGGACCGCCAGTTGACTAGGAGTAGTGAAGCAAGAAAGTTAACTATGTGAGAGGATGCATGTGTTAATTATCTTGATCTTGGTAATCATTCCACAGGGTATAAGCATATCAGGTCATCACACTGTACACTTTAAATATATACAGTTATATTTGTCAGTTATTCCTCAATAAAGTTGGGAAGAATAAAGAAGTAATGAAGCAAGCATCTTGTCTTGTTTTCTGGTCTCAAAGGAAAAGCTCCCTCAGCATTTCACCCTGTGTTGATGTTTGCTGTGGAATTTTTGTAGATACCATACATGGAAAGTCCAAAAGAATCTAAACTACTAAAATTAGTGATTTTAACAGTGTTGCTGAATATAAGATCATTTTACAAAAAGCAGTCACACCTATTTATATCAGCAATAAGTAGTTAGAAAATGAAATATAAAAATAGATGCCACTTACAACTGTACCAAAAGTATAAAATAGAAAGAAATTTAATTAACAATGTGTAAGAACACTATCAGAAAATGATAAAGCATTATTGAAAGAAATGAAAGAACATTTAGATAGAAGGATATACCATATTCATGGATTGGAAGACTCAACATCTTGAAGAAAACAGTCCTCCAAAATGGATTTATAGATTTAATGCAATTCCCATTAAAAAAAAAATTGTTTCTCTGTAGCTTGACAAAGTGATTCTAAATGTATATAACAATGCAGAGTGCCAAGAATAGCCAAAGAATTCTTGATGGTCAGAGAATTTGCTGTGTCAGATGTTAAGACATCATAAAGCTACAGTAATTAGGACTATATGGGATAGGGACTTACCTGGTGGTCCAATGGGTAAGACTCTGTGCTCCCAATGCAGGGGGCCCGGGTTTGGTCCCTGGTCGGGGAACTAGATCCCACATGCATGCCACAACTAAGAAGTCCGCATGCTGAAACTAAAGATCCCACATGCCGCAACTAAAGATCCCACATGCTGCAACGAAGACCTGGCACAGCCCAGATAGATAGATAGATAGATAGATAATTTAAAAAAGACCATGTGGGATAGCCTTAAAATAGAATCATAGACAAATGAAACACAGAGCCTAGAAACAGATCTATTCATATATGGAGTTTTGTTCATTTAAAAGGTAATACTGAAGAGCATTGAGGAAAGGATGGTCTTTTTTCTGTTAGTTCTGAGACATTTAGAAATCCATGTGGAAAAAATATATAACTCTTGTTCCTTACTTTACTGCGTACCTATAAATCAATTCCAAGGTTTAGGTTATAGACCCAAATGTGAATGGCAAGATAACAAAGCTCATAAATGATAATTTAGAAGAATATCTTCGGGCTTCCCTGGTGGTGCAGTGGTTAGGAATCCGCCTGCCAGTGCAGGGGACATGGGTTCGAGCCTTGGTCCGGGTGGATCCCACATGCCGTGGAACACCTAAGCCCGTGCACCACAACTACTGAGCCTGTGCTCTAGAGCCCGCGGGCCACAACTACTGAGCCCACGTGCGACAACTACTGAAGCCCGTGTGCCTAGAGCCCGTACTCTGCAGCAAGAGAGGCCACTGCAATGAGAAGTCCATGCACTGCAACGAAGAGTAACCCCAACTCGCCACAACTGGAGAAACCCACGTGCGGCAACGAAGACCCAATGCAACGATAAATAAATAAATAAGTAAATTTATTAAAAAGAATATCTTCAAGACCTAAGAATAAGAAAGACTGTTTTTTTGTTGTTGTTACTTTTTTCCTTAATAGCATTTTTAAAGTGTTTTAATAGACTATTTTTTAGAGCAGTTGTAGATTTACAGCAAAATTGAGCAGAAGGTAGAGATTTCTCATATGCCTCCTGCCCCTACACATATATAGATAGCCTCCCCCATTATCAACATCCTTCACCAGGGTAACACATTTGTTACAATTGATGAACCTATACCAACACATCATTATCACAGAAATTCCATAGTTTACATTAGTATTCACTCTTGGTGTTGCACATTCTTTGGGTTTGGACAAATGTACAATCACATGTATCTACTATTATTGTATCATTCAGAGTAGTTTAACTGTCCTAAAAATCTTCTGTGTTCTGCTTATTCATCTTTCATTCCCCTCACCTCTGGCAACCACTTATCTTTTTACTGTCTCCATAGTTTTGCCTTATCCAGAGTGTCATATAACTGGAATCATACAGTATGTAACCTTTTCAGATTGCCTTCTTTCACTTAGTAATATGTGTTTAAGATTCCTCTGTGTCTTTTCATGGCTCATTAGCTCATTCCTTTTTAGCATTGGCTAATATTCCATTGCCTGAATGTATCACAGTTTATCCATTTACCTACTGAAATACATCTTGGTTGCTTCCACGTGCAGGTTTTTCTGTGGGAATAAGTTTTCAGCTTCTTTGGGTAAATACTAAGGAGTGCAATTGTGGAATCATAGGGTGAGAGGATCCTTAGTTTTGTAACAAAGTGCCAAATTGTCTTCCAAAGGTGACTGTACCATTTTGCATTCCCACCAGTGATGAATGAGGGTTCCTGTTGCTCCACATCCTTGCCAGCTCTGGTGTTGTCAGTATTCTGGATTTTTGGCTAGTCTAAGAGGTGTGTAGTGGTTCTGATTTTAATTTGCATTTCCCTAATGACACATGATGTGGCATATCTTTTCATATGCTGATTTGCCATCTATATATCTCCTTTGGTGAGGTGTTTATTAAGGTCATTGGCCCATTTTTTAATTGTGTTGTTTCTTATTGTTGAGTTTTAAGAGTTCTTTGTAATTTTGAGTCTTTTGCAAATATTTTCTCCCAGGCTGTGGCGTGTCTTTCATTCTCTTGACAGTGTCTTTTGCAGAGCAGTTTTTAATTTTAATGGAGTCCAGCTTATCAATTCTTCTTTCATGGATTGTACCTTTGGTGTTATATTTAAAAAGTCATTGCCAAACCCAAGGTCATCTAAATTTTCTCCTAAGTTATTGTCTAGAAGTTTTACAGTTTTGCATTACAGTTGGGTCTGTGATCCATTCTAAGTTAAGTTTTGTGAAGGGTATAAGGTCTGTGTCTAGATTCATTTTTTGGCATGTGGATGTCCAGTGGTTTCAGCACCATTTGTTGAAAAGACTGTCTTTGGTCCATTGTATGCCTTTGTTCCTTTGTCAAAGATCAGTTGATTATAATTCATATATATGGGTGTATTTCTGGACTCTCTATTCTGTTCCATTGATCATTTTGTCTATTTTTTTCACCAATACTACAGTCTTGATTGCTGTAGCTTTATAGTGTGTCTTGGAGTTGTTTAGTATCAGTTTTTGAGCATTGTTCTCTTTCATATTATTGTGTTGGCTATTCTGTGTCTTTTGCTTCTCCACAGAAACTTTAGAATCAGTTTGTCAATATTCACAAGATAAATTGCTGGGATTTTGATTGGGTTTGCATTTAATTTGTAGACCTAGACCAAATTGGGAAGAACTGAAATCTTGACAATATTGAATCTTCCTATCCATGAACATAGAATATCTCTCCATTTATTTAGTTCTTTCTTTTCTTTCCTCAGAGGTTTGTAGTGTGTAGTTTTCCTCATATATATCTTACACATACTTTGTTAGATTTATACCTAAATATTTTTTTGGTATGCTAATGTAAATGGTATTGTATTTTTAATTTCAAATTTCACTTGTTCATTGCAATTATATATTAACCTTGTTTCCTGCGACCTTGCTATAATCACTTATTCCAGGAGTTTTTAATGACATTTTAAAATTTTTATTATAGAAATAAAAAATTTTTTGTATAAAAGGTAGAATAGTACAATGAACTCCCATAAACCCATAACTCAGGTCCGTAATTAACAACACGTGTCCACCCCTCAGTGAATTATTTCCAAGCAAGTTTTTTTTTTGGCTGTGTTGGGTCTTCGTTGCTGCACACACACTTTCTCTAGTTGCGGTGAGTGGGGGCTACTCTTTGTTGTGGTGCGTGGGCTTCTCATTGCGGTGGCTTCTCTTGTTGCAGAGCACGGGCTCCAGGCGCGCGGGCTTCAGTAGTTGCAGCACGCGAGCTCAGTAGTTGTGGCACACGGGCCCTAGAGTGCCGGCTCAGTAGCTGTGACACATGGACTTAGTTGCTCTGAAGCATGTGGGATCTTCCCAGACCAGGGACTGAACCTGTGTCCCCTGCATTGGCAGGCGGATTCTTAACCACTGTGCCACCAGGGAAGTCCCTCAAAGCAAGTTTTTGACATCATCTCAGGGAAGGACTTTTTAAATAGATATAAAAATCACTAACCAAAAGAGAAAAGAATTAATGTCAATGTATTATTACATTAAAATTTAAAACTTCTATTTATCAAAAGGCACAGTCAAGAGAGTAAAAAGGCAGGGCTTCCCTGGTGGCGCTGTGGTTGAGAGTCCGCCTGCCAATGCAGGGGATGCGGATTCGTGCCCCGGTCCGGGAAGATCCCACATGCCGCAGAGCGGCTGGGCCCGTGAGCCATGGCCGCTAAGCCTGCGCGTCCAGAGCCTGTGCTCCGAGAGGCCACAACAGTGAGAGGCCCGCGTACCGCAAAAAAAAAAAAAAAAAAAGTAAAAAGGCAAGTCACAGAGAAGAACTTTGCATCATGTTTAAATGATAGAAAACTACTACAGATCAATAAGAAAAAGACAATTCTCCCTCCAAAAGCTGGGCAAAAGTAGGCATGTCAGGAAAGAGAGTATTAAAATGGCTAATAACATATATAAAGGCACCGAGTCTATTTAGAAATGAATGAAATGCAAATTGAAACCAGTAGTAGTGAGATACTACTACTCTTGCACTAGTAAGGCTAAAATTAAAAAGAATAACAGTGCCAAGAGTGTGAGTATGTGGAGCAGTAGAAGTTTTTAAAAACTGCTAATGGAAGATTAAATTTGTGCAGCTACTTTGAAAAACTTTTTGATATTATGTATTAAAACTGAAGATATGCATACCCTATGGCTTAACTTCTGTTCCTGGGTATACTCAAGAGAAATGCATTTCCAGGTACACCAAGAGACTTGTACAAGAATATTCAAAACAGTGTTGATTGTATTGTCCCAAAACTGGAAGTGACCCACTTGTCCATCACTAGCAGGATAGATAAACAGACCATGGCATACTCATACAATGCAATACTTTTAACAAAGAAAATGAACAAACTACATTTACTTGGAAGAACACGCATGATCTTACAGTGTTGAGCAAAACAAGTCATGCACCAAAAATAAAATATGTACGGAATTATTCCTTTTAAAAGTAAAACTATACCCTAATATTTAGTCAAATGTGCTTAGGGGGTGTCAACTATAAAGAAAAGAAGTTTGGAGCGTGGTTACCTTTGG
Organism: Delphinapterus leucas; assembly: GCF_059928025.1. NCBI lineage: Eukaryota > Metazoa > Chordata > Mammalia > Artiodactyla > Monodontidae > Delphinapterus > Delphinapterus leucas. The sequence continues at coordinate 39,393,519 of NC_143139.1, forward strand.
CAGATAGGAGGAGATAATGATGAAGGGGGTCATAAGGAGGACTTCTGGGGTACTAGCGTTTTATTTCTTAACTGAGGTAGTAGTATTTGGGTGTTTATTTTGCGGTAACTGATCAAGCTGTAATACTTTTATGTGTGTGTGCACTGTAAATGCACATACACATAAAAGTATTGCATTCTATAATTGTAATTTCATATATAATAATTCCATATATTTCACAATAAGATTTTTTTAAAGACATTTCATTAAGGCAGAATGGGTTTAAACAAGTGTGCTATTTAGGTAGCATGTTTCTTACATTCACAAGTATAATGCTTAAAAGCTAGTGTCCACTGTGATAATTGTAACAACTATTTAGAAATTGAAATATTTATAATCAAAGTAGATTATTGATCCATAAGTCAGTTTAAGAAAGAAAAGCTGACAGATTTAATTCTTATTTGCATGAAGGTTAATGAATGAAGAGTGACAGATTTTGCGGTGCTGTGTATTATGAGAAGAGTCATCGTTTTGTTGGAGACAGAAGCATGCAATTAGGATTGCCTTCTTCATTTCTGTACTTTGAAGCAACGGGGATGAGATGGGGTGGAGAGGGAAGACAGTCACTGATTTACAGTGCTAGAAGGAACATGCAAAGCAAAGTCTTTTATAATGACAAACAGAATATCTCTCAGATCTAAACTGAAATTAGTTCTACCACATATGAAATGAAATGCAGTTAAAAAAAAAATCGCTCCTCCTTACTCTCCTTCAGGTTCTCAGGAATTCTGCCAGCTAGTGTGCACTGATTTAGTATTTGAAGGTTTGTTTTACTTTTAAATATCACAGTTCATAAGTGTTTTAATTTTTTTGACTTATGAAATTGAGTTTCCTTCCTGGATTAGCTGGCAGAATTCTTGAGAATCTGAAAGACCATGAGGAATAGGAGAGAATTTAAAAAACAAAAATAAAAACCTATGCATTCAACTCACCCAGTGCATGAAATAAGCCCAGAACTATGGTATATATTGTAAGGACATCCAAGAGTAATGATCCCATAAAATAGAAGATCCATTAAACAGAGAAATATTAGTGAAACCTAAAAAGAGGGTTTGACTTGTAAGAGACTGAATATAGGCCCTTAGCAGTGGAAAGTATGTTTTTCTTAGACTTAATGTTTTTCTTCAGACTCAGCTCACACAGAGGCATATTAGAAGACTTGATTTATTCGCAGACTGACTTTCTGCTTTTTAGATTATCTAGTTTCCTTGATTCTCCCCCCGCCACCCCCGTTTTTACTGGCTGTTCATCTTTTAGCCACATCACAATTTATTTCTTCCTTTCACAAAAGGCTGGGAGAGATTAACAAGCAGAAAGGTAAAACTCAGTCAGTCCTTCTCACTGCTTGGAAATAAAGAAGGTCTTAACTAGATATTTTACTTTTTATTCTATTTTACTGCCGCATTCCTTAAAAAAAAAGCCTTGAAAGTTGGCTGTAAACAGATAACAAAATAACCATCATGTGGCTTCATAATTTTCTAAGTAACTATTTGAATTCATGTAATCCCTGGAACTACGTACAAAGTTTTGCATATAAAACATTAACTCAGAGATAATCTAGAATCAGCAAATAACATATACTGATCTTAGTAATTAAAGATTTGAGTTCTTTATTTTAAAAAAAATCACAGTTTTTAAGTGCTTTAAATTTTTTTGACTTATGAAATTGAGTTTCGTTTTTGAAACAGCTGGCAGAATTCTGAGAATCTGAAGGACAGTATGGAGTAGGAAATAATTTTTTTAAATTATGCATTTTATTTCACATGTGGGAGAACTAATTTCAGACTAATGAGAGATGGCATTGAGACAGAAGTTTGGCATTAAAATCAATATCATTGTCTCCTGGCTATTCTCTAGAATACGTTACTAAGAAAGTTTTGAAACGTGGACTGAATTTCCTATCTACCATTCAACCAGTGAACCTTTTAAATAATGAGACACTCAAGAACTTTTGGAACTTAAAAAATAGAAGCTTATTCTGTTGCATCTGTGTGAAACCTGGGAAAATCTATTGGTGAGAGTAAAGTAGGATTTAATTGCTTGCATAATAAAACCCGTGACTTCCCATCAAGCTCTGCCTTGAAAACTCAGAACTTATTCTAGATGTTAGGAAATTTCCCAGTGTAAGCGCTTTGTCTATAAAAAGAGGCACAACATACTTCAGAATGTAGCTGAAGAAGCACTCAAAGGAGCAAAGTAAAGAAAAAATTTAATCAGCTCTTAAGACTAGATGGCAAGGGAATTCCCTGGTGGTCCAGTGGTTAGGACTCCGCGCTTTCACTGTCGAGGGCACAGATTCAGTCCCTGGTTAGGGAACTAAGATCCCACAAGCTGCACAGTGCAGCCAGAAAAAGAAAAAAGACTAGATGACAAGTGAAAGCAGAAGCAACAGGAAGATAAAAGGCTGCTTTCTTTCATTGAAGACCCACTTAGCAGATTGATTGGTAGTTGCAGTGTGGATTTTTCTGGACAATGAAGCCACATTAGTCATCCGAAATGGCTAGGAAGACCAATCGATGAGACTCCTTACAACCTACTAAGAGGATCGGCAACTAGGATGGAGCTTTCTTAAATAACTTTTAAACAACTAAACATATAAAAGTGCTAGCATTTCAGAAAGCTACAATAGTATACTATAGTAGAATTACTTAAAGCAAACTAGAAATCTTACAAAATGGCATTTTGACATAGTTGCCTTTCTAAATTTCTCATCTCTGATTTGCTTCCCTTTTAAGCCTGATTCCCCTTTATTTACACATATCCCCCCTTTTAAAATAAGTATCTTATTTCTTACCAAAACAGTCATAATTCTTCTAAGCTTAGAAGGTAAATTGACAGAAGAGAGAATTACCACCTAGGAAACTGAAGTTGGTGGCATCTTCAGTTTGAAGTTGTGAATACACTCTAGGCTTTAGCTAGTAGTGCCTGTGACAATAACTTTCTTTGCCTTGCACTCACATCTGTGCAACATAACCCCTGTCCCTATGTTTGCCATTAGTGCCCATGAAGAAACTGAACTCCACTTGTAATTTTAAGGGTGATTTATATGTGGATTATTCTCAAAATTGGCATGAGAAAAAGCAATTGCAAGAGACTAGGTATCTTCTTTTAGGTGGTTCGGTACTGGCTGTGTTCAGTCTAAAGGAGAACTTCAGGTTGTTTAATTGTTCATGAGATACCACTTCTGGCACTTAGCCTCTGCTTTTGAGTTTGCTTTTTAATTTTTAAAAGGAAGTTGATACAGTTTGGGAAAATATGACAAGTGATCATCACACTTGTTAGGTTATCTGTATGTCTAGGGTTCTTCACCTCTGGGCTTACCTGCACTTAATTGGCTCTTAACTGTATGACCTGTCTTTGGCCACGGTGAAATGTGAATAATTTTGTAATCCAACTTGTTTCATGTATGTAGGAGGAACATCGGTGAGTAATAACAAAAATCTGAGATCCTTAGAAGAAAGGTGATATACCACCTTTTTGTTAAAATAATGGCAACTTGAGAACTAGTATATTTGATGAGTTATGGCACTTTGTGTGTAGCATAAAACTTCGACTCTGTCCTTGATTCTGCAGTAGGTTTCTTACTGTATAAGTTTGGGTAAAGAATAGTACCATGACTGACTTTTCTCATCATTGTAAAGTGAAGAGAAGGTATTCTGGAAGGGATTATATTTCCACCTTTCTCCTCACTTGTCAGATTGGATAATATAATAATTTGCCATCATGTCAGTGAAAAGAAATACATAAACAATCTAAAACCATGAGTTTTTAGTTGTTAAATTCAAAGACACAAATGCATTAGCCCCTGTAAGAATCCTTAGACTTACTCCATGTCTGGGTTGAGCCCCCTCTATGCTTCTCTCTACTGTAAGCAGCCTGGAATTTGGGGGAACAGACTTTTCCATGAAGGAAACAATCTTCTCATTGATAATCAGATTGAATTCACTTTAGTACTTTCAAAGAGCCTTACTGCGCCTTAATAATATTAGCGCTGCTAAATCTTTTTAGGTAGGACCCTAAATAGTAAAGCTTTCAACAGTCTCCACCTTGGGCTTCCCTGGTGGCTCAGTGGTTAAGAATCTGCCTGCCAATGCAGGGGACAGGGGTTCGAGCCCTGGTCTGGGAAGATCCCACATGCCGCGGAGCAACTAAGCCCGTGGGCCACAACTACTGAGCCTGCGCTCTAGAACCCGCAAGCCCAAACTACTGAGCCCACGTGCCACAACTACTGAAACCGGTTTGGCTAGAGCCTGTGCTCTGCAACAAGAGAAGCTACCGCAATGAGAAGCCCATGCAGCACAACAAAGAGTAGCCCCGCTCACCACAACTAGAGAAAGCCCACGTGCAGCAATGAAGACACAACGCAGCCAAAAAAAAAAAAATCTCTGCCTCAAAATAGTGTTATGGTGGGCATCTAGTATATGTATTTAGTACTGTGCAATTTAATAAGCTATGCATAGTTGCTATCATTATTAGAGAGATTGTTTATTTTTACTGGTCTCTTGCACTAGACTATAAAACTCAGAGCAGGAACCATAGACGTCTTGTTTGCCAATGTATCCTCAATGCCTAGCTTGGCTCGTGGTAGGTGCTTACCAAGTATTTTTTGCAGAGATTAATTTGGAATCTCAGTAAGGGATCCTTACATTTAAAATTTTACATTAGAAAACAATGCTATTTTCTTTTCTTAACATTCTTTATAATTAGAACTTAAATTTTTTAAAATTGTGATAAAATTTACATGACATAAAATTTACTATTTTAACCATGTTTAAGTGTGCAGTTCAGTGGCATATTTTCACACTGCCGTGCAACCATCACCACCGTCCATCTCCATACTTTTCCAACTTGCAAAACTGAAACTCTGTTATCTGTTCAACAAGATCTTGCTTTCCCCCTTCCTCCCCAGCTCATAGCAACCACCATTCTACTTTCCCTTCTTTTAATTTGACTCTCCAGTCACCTCATATGAGTGGAATGATACAGTATTTGTCCTTTTGTAACTGGCTTAATTCACTTAGCATAATATCTTCAAGCTTCATCCATGTTGTAGCATGTGTCAGAATTTCGTTCCTTTTTAATGCTGAATAATATTCCATTGTGTATATATATACACACCACATTCTCTTTTTTTTTTGCAGTACGCGGGCCTCTCACTGTTGTGGCCTCTCCCGTTCCGGAGCACAGGCTCCGGATGCACGGGCTCAGCGGCCATGGCTCACGGGCCCAGCCGCTCCGCGGCATGTTGGATCTTCCCAGACCGGGGCACGAACCTGTGTCCCCTGCATCGGCAGGCGGACTCTCAACCACTGCGCCACCAGGGAAGCCCCACACCACATTTTCTTTATCCATTCATCTGATGATGGACATTTTGTTTCTTCTACCTTTTGGCTATTGTGAATAATGCTGGTATGAACATGGGTATACAAATATTGGATTGGCCAAAAAGTTCGTTCGGTTTTAAGTAAAACTAAAAGACACATTTTTCATCTTCACCAAGAATTTTATTGAACAATGTATTCACTAGCCGAACGAACTTTTTGGCCAACCCAATATTTGTTCAAGTTGCTGCTTTCAGTTTTCTGTGTGTATACCCAGACGTGGAATTGCTGTATCATATGATAATTCTATCTTTAATTATGTATTTAAGGAGTCACCATATAGCTTTCCACAGCAGCTATACCATGTTACATTCCCACCAGCAAGGTATGACGGTTCCAGTTTCTCCACATCCTCACGAATACTGTTTTCTCTCTTCCTTTGTTCCTTTCCTCCCTCCTTCCCTTCCTTCCTGCCTGCCTGCCTGCCTGCCTTTCTTCCTTCCATCCTGAGAGTTGTGAATATAATCAGACATTTTAACCAAATTAATTATGAAACATTGAATACAATATGGTCTTCAGGTTAAATTATAAATTAAAAACAGAATTAGACTATGTTTCAAAGTTTGTTGAGATATGTGTTCAATTACAAAGAAGACATACAGATAGATGGCCAACAGGTACATGAAAAAAGGTGCTTAACATCACTAATCAGGAAAATGCAATCAGAACCATAATGTGATATCACCTCCCACCTGTTAGAATGGTTATTATCAAAAAGACAAGAAATAACAAGTGTTGGCCAGGATGTGGAGAAAAGGGAACTCTCTGCACTGTTGGTGGGAATGTAAATTGGTGCAGCCACTATGGAAAACAGTATGGAGGTTCCTCAAAATATTAAATATAGAACTACCATATGATCCAGCAATTCCACTTTTGGACATTTATCCAAAGAAAGCAAAAACATTAACTCAAAAAGACACATGTACCCCCATGTTCATTGTGGCATGATTTACAATAGTCGACATATGGAAACAACCTAAGTGTCTATTGATGGATGAATGGATAAAGAAAATGTGGTGTATATATTACAGTGGAATATTATTCAGCCATAAAAAAGAAAATCTTGCCATTTGTGACAACATGGATGGACCTTGAGGACATTATGCTAAGTGAAATAAGTCAGTGAAAGACAAGCCGTATGATCTCACATACATGTGGGATCTAAAATTTGAAAATAAAAGAGCTCATAGATACAGAGAACAGATTGGTGGTTACCAAAGGTGGGGGGTGGGGGGAGGACCAAATGGGTAAAGGGGGTCAAAAGGTACAAACTTCCAGTTATAAAATAAATAAGTCCTGGGACTGTAATGTACAGCATGGTGACTATAGTTAATAACACCGTATTGCTTGTTTGAAAGTTGCTGAGAGAGTGTATCTTAAAAGTTCTTACCATAAGAAAAAAATTCTAACTATGTATGGTGATGGATGTTAACTAGACTTATTGTGGTGATCATTTCACAATATATACAAATATCAAATCATTATGCTATATACCTGAAACTACATAATATAAAGTTACATATATGTCAATTATACCTCGATTTTAAAAAAAACTTGCTCAAGTCTGGTTTGATATATGTGATAGTCAGATATTTCTATGTTATCCTCATTGACATAACTTTTGCCTGATTTTTGAAGCCAGTGAAAACAATAACAAAGCCTGCAATATTTACAAATATGTCAGTGATCCTATAAATAGCATACTTTTCCCAAAATGTTCCTAAATCTGTGCTATTTGAAATAATTCCAAGAAACCTGTGAGATGGTTCCTGATAGAATGAGATAAATGATAATAAGAAAGCTCAGTGTCAAGGGTTCCTCATATCCTTTATGAATCTTGCCAGAGTATAGTATTTAACTTCATTTTTTTTTTTTTTTTTTTTTTTTTGCTGTATGTGGGCCTCTCACTGCTGTGGCCTCTCCCGTTGCGGAGCACAGGCTCCAGACGCGCAGGCTCAGTGGCCATGGCTCACAGGCCCAGCTGCCCCGCGGCGTGTGGGATCTTCCCGGACCGGGGCACGAACCCGTGTCCCCCGCATCGGCAGGCGGACTCTCAAGCACTGCGCCACCAGGGGAGCCCTAACTTCATTTTTTTTTTTCTTTAAAAATTTATTTCTGATAGAGTATACATGACCTTCTATCATAGAGTAGTTATAAAAGTATGAGACCCTGCCTTATTTCCTACCAATGGAATTAAGTAAATCTTAGGCTTTCTTTGCACGAAAAAATAAGAGAATTGTTAAATCACTAAATGTTGTTGGTGGGAATTAAAAATGACTTTCCCTATCATGTTGAGAGGCACTTAAGCTCCAGTTCATTGAAGCAGGGTTTTGAATCTACTTGAGTTGTTGGTTTAAGTAAAAAGAGGCAATATTAGCTGGTGAATAGACAAGTTAAGATGTTAAGTTATTGCTGCCCTTTTTGGCAAACTCATGATTTAGAATATAAATACAAAATGGGCATTTGTGCCCTGGGAGGCTGACTTGTACAGACTACAGGTCAGACTACAGGTTTCTTGCCCTTGGGCTTCTGGTTGAGTTTGGCTATTGGACAGCATAGACAGGAGACCAGAGGCAAGGAGGAGAGTGAGGTAGGAGTATCTGTTCCCCCAATCTTTCCCTGAGGGGTCACTGTGGGCTTACTGTGTCCTTTGACTAAAGGACTATTATCCTATGGCTGTCTCCACACCAGATGAAACAAAGATGAAAGAGCCTGCTCTCTCTGGGTTCCAGTAATTGCTCCCTCCTTACCTTCTTTAAAACCTCCAGTAGCAATATACGTTGCTATTATTAGCCAAGGAGTACTGTGCTCTATCTTGTGGTTTCCCTACTCCCTACCAGCACCTTCGAAAATAGTCCCTTCATTAAACTCTCTTCAGATTTCCCAGTCTAAGTGTGCTGTTTGTTTCCTGCTGGGATCCTGACTGAAACAGCTGCTTTATGTATTTTTTTTAACATCTTTAATTGGAGTATAATTGCTTTACAATGGTGTGTTAGTTTCTGCTTTATAACAAAGTGAATCAGCTATACATATATATATATATATATATATATATATATCTCCCCATATCTCCTCCCTCTTGCGTCTCCCTCCCACCCTCCCTATCCTACCCCTCTAGGTGGTCACAAAGCACCGAGCTGATCTCCCTGTGCTATGGGGCTGCTTCCCACTAGCTATCTGTTTTACATTTGGTCACGTATATATGTCCATGCCACTCTCACTTCGTCCCAGCTTACCCTTCCCCCTCCCCATGTCCTCAAGTCTATTCTCTACATCTGTGTCTTTATTCCGGTCCTGCCCCTAGGTTCTTATGCTTTATGTATTTTTAATCATTATCCTAACTGGTATGCCAAATAAACCCTAATAATACTTATGCTAATTTGAGGGGGCAGTAACTGAAGGTGTTTGCAGAACTACCCTTTGTTTTCCTTGCACTTGGTTTCATCTAGCATGTTGTTAAAGGAAAAAAAAATAAAAAGTGTTAGATGATGTAGAAATTAGAAATATGAATAGTTCATTTAAATATAGATTCCAAAATGCTGTTTTACCTTAAGTATCCCCTCTTTTCCCTAAAAGAGATTGGTGGTTTGATTCCTTAGTAAGATTACTGATGTCCTTTGTATCATCTCAGTGCTCATTAATGTGTCTTTGGGAGAGAGTACAGTTGACCCTTGAACAACATGGGGGTTAAGGGTGCTGACCCACAAGTGCAGTGGAAAATCCTTACAATTGGGCCTCAGTGTCCACAGTTCTGCATCTATGGATCCAACCAACCGCAGATTGTGCAGTACTGTAGTATTTACTGTTGAAAAAAATCTGCGTATAAGTAGCCCCAGGCAGTTCAAACCCATGTTGTCCAAGAGTCATCTGTACTTACAACTGTCAGGTTATATCATCTGGATAACCTAAAGCAATTCTGAGAAGGTTGCTGGGTAGTAGTATTTTGGCTATATAAGATTTTTATCTGTACTGTGTCTCTTTTCAGTTAATAAAGATAATTGGGAGTTAACCATATTATGTCGTCACCTGGAAAATTCAGGCTTTAAATACTGAGTTTGTGTAAATGTGACCTGATTTTTCATTCAGGGAACAATCATGATACTGCCAATATTACAGAGGTTAAATCTAACTTAATTCACAGTTCAATGGTAATTGGCAAACATAGTTTCTCTTTGAATGACATTGGCTCTATTCATATCCTCTTTTCCACTTTTAGTACCAAAATATTGTTATCATTCTAACTTATAATTATCAGTCTTCCAGAGCAACTAGGAGGTATTTTAAAACACAGGATAACGATTGAGCTGTAAAAGAGGCTTTAATTAACTGGGACAAAGTGAGAGAGTGGCATGTACCTATATACACTACCAAATGTAGAACCGATAGCTAGTGGGAAGCAGCCCCATAGCACAGGGAGATCAGCTCGGTGCTTTCTGAACACCTAGAGGGGTGGGATAGGGAGGGAAGGAGGGAGACACAGAGGGAAGGGATATGGGGATATATGTATATGTATAGATGATTCACTTTGTTATAAAGCAGAAACTAACACACCATTGTAAAGCAATTATACTCCAATAAAGATGTTAAAAAAATTTTTTTTTAATCTGAAATAATAGTAAAAGAATTTGGAAAGCGCACTAGTATATTACTGTATTTTTTATACCCCCATCTTATTCCATTCAGACTGCTGTAACAAAATACCACAGACTGGGTAGCTTATAAACAACAGAAATTTACTTCTCACAGTTCTAGAGGCTGGAAATCTGAGATTAGAGTGCCACCATGGTCTGGTGAGTGCTTTCTTCTGGGTTTCAGACTTCTCATTGTGTCCTCACATGGTGGCAGGGGCTAGAGGACTCTGTAGAATCTTTTTTATAAGAGCACTTATCCTGGGACTTCCCTGGTAGTCCAGTGGTTAAGAATCCGCTTTCCAATGCAGGGGACGCGGGTTCAAACCCTGGTCAGAGAAGTAAGATCCCACATGCCATGGGGGTAGCTAAGCCCACGCGCCACAACTACTGAGCCCTCACACTCTGGAGCCCGCACTCTGCAAGGAAGAGCCCACCGCAGCCACATAAGTAAATAAAATTAAAAAAATAAAAAAGAACACTAATCCCATTCACGAGGACTCCACTCTCCAAAGGCCTCACCTACTAATACCATCACTGTAGGATTTCATATATGAATTTGGAGGGGAGAACACAAACATTCAGACCACAGCAACCCCTTTTCTCAAAATTTCCCCTTTTACTTGCTTTGTTGAAATTCTAACCCCCAAGCTACTCCCAAGTATGGTGCATGGATCTGCAATGTTGATACCGCTTGGGAGTAAAAACCTCAGGCCACATGCCAGACTCCTGAATCAGAACCTGCATTCTAACTGGAGATTTCCCCAGATGTTAAGTATACACATCAGAATTTGAGAAGCACTCTAACCATGTCCTAGGATCGCATCTCATTAGATTAAAACAAAGTTGTCAAGTGTTAAAGCTGAGGTAATTTGTTGATCATATAGTCACGGGTAAAGAAACTGATTAAATTCATAGGTAGCCTTTTCTTTAGAAGTGCAGGGAAGCCAAACTCTTTTCTGTAGTTACTTACATTGAACTAAGTTTTCCCATTTGTGCTGGTAATGTAAACTCAGGTACATTGCTTTATCAAGTATTATATTGGGAACACAAACAAATGTGTTCATGGAGTTCATAGTCTAAGAACATGGTGTGTGTGTGTTGCAGTCTGGAAGATGGAAAGTACTTTTATGTGTTGTTATTATTAATGCCACAGAAGCTCTCATTCTCACATTTTCATATTTGTTAGTATTAAACTTTACCTTGAGGAGCTATTTACTTTACTAGCTACTTTACTTTAGAGGGTCTTTTAAATTAACATAAGATAGTTAACAAAGATGCCAAGGATTACTGGACAGTCTAATATAGGTGATGTACTTAGTGTTTTTCTCAAGCTGTGACAGTTTCTATTAAAATAAAATTAATTTTATAATTTTAATGCAAATGTAGTTATCAGTTATCTATATAATAGAATTTGCAAAATAACAACTAACTTCTTGTTAGCTGTTTATGGGAGAAAAGCAGCTAGTATTGGCCCTTCCATTTTACGGGATGGATTATATGTTAGCTTTGGACCATGTTGAATATATTTTTTCCTTCTCATTGTTTCAGATTCATCAGGATTCATTTTTGATTTGCAGTCCAATACTGTACTGGCCCAGGGAGGAGTTTTTGAGAACATGAAAGAGAAGGTATGACTAGTTACTGTGGATAAGAAACTTGAATGTTTTGTTAAAATTTAGATACTAATAAAATCAATGGCTATACAAACTCATTAAGAAAGTGAAATTTTAAGAACAAAACTGTATGAATGCCACTGTATATCAGAGAGTAACCACCATGAAGGTTTTGAGGAATCAGAGCCTATACGTGCAACTTGCTTTGCATGTATACATATACATATATTTATTCTAAATTCTCTTGAAGACATCTTAATATTAATTAATATTATAACAATATTTATATGGCTAAGTGTGTATCTCATTTAGCAATGTTCTTTTTTTTTTTTTTTTTTTTTTTTTTTGCGGTACACGGGCCTCTCACTGTTGTGGCCTCTCCCATTGTGGAGCACAGGCTCCGGACTCGCAGGCTCCAGACGCGCAGGCTCAGCGGCCATGGCTCACAGGCCCAGCCGCTCTGCGGCATGTGGTATCTTCCCAGACCGGGGCACGAACCCGTGTCCCCTGCATCGGCGGGCGGACTCTCAACCACTGCGCCACCAGGGAAACCGTAGCAACATTCTTTAAAGAACAATCTGAGTAGGATCTTCCCTTTTTCTTTTTTAGGACAACCCAATTTTTATTTTTTGATTTTTATTTATTTGGCCATGCCGGGTCTTACTTGCAGCACGTGGGATCTTCGTTGCGGCACGTGGGGTCTTTTAGTTGCAGCATGCGGACTCTTAGTTGTGGGATGCAGACTCTTAGTTGCGGCATGCATGTGGGATCTAGTTCCCTGCCCAGGGATCGAACCCGGGCCCCCTGCATTGGGAGCGTGGTGTCTTAACCACTGGACCACCAGGGAAGTCCCAGGATCTACCCTTTCACTTGAAGAGGATTTTTAAGTCCAGGAGACTTTAGAGCAAGAAGAGAAATAAATTTTCTAAGTAATATACCTTTGGAAGAAAAGGTTGTTTTTAGTAATATAACCCTTAATGAGCTATACTGAGAAAAACATTTTAAAAAAAAGTTTTATGTGTGTTCTCTGTCTTATTTTAAAAGTATATTGTTGATTATGGAGTCATAGATATATATTGGTTCAGTAATATAAACACTTTCACATTTTAAGGTATCAGAATTTTACCTTTATCATTGAATCTGTTATTTTTGCCTGAAGCCCATGTTCTAGTGATCAGTGCTAAGTTTTTTGCTCATTTCAAAAATGTATATTACAAATTTGCCCTCTTTGTATTATAGATTATATACCTTCCCATTTGTGTGGTTTTAAACCTTATCATTGTTCAATTAAGCCTGAAACAAAAAAGTATAGAATGATATGAAAACAAGTGTACTAAGAAAGACTTAGGTTCTAATACAGATTCTGCTAATTACTTGAACAAGATACTTTACTTCTCTTCGTCTATAAAAGGACTTCCTTTTCAAGCAGTATGGCTGACTAGATACCCTGAAAACATTTCTAATATACAATGCTTACAAATACAGAATGAAAAATAACATACATCATTTTAAATGCATAGATGGGGAATTCCCTGGCGGTCCAGTGGTTAGGACTCTGTGCTTTCATTGCAGAGGCCCTGGGTTTGATCCCTGGTCAGGGAACTAAGATCCTGCAAGCCACATGGCACGCAAAAAAAACAAAAAAACCCAAACCTTTTAATACTATATTTGAACTTTTATTATTCTATATGAACTTATGTTGTAAGAAACAAAATTTCCTAGCTCTATCCACTGAAAGGACCTAGAAATAATGACTCCCTGGTAGCAATAAACACACCTAGCTCTTAGATCTTGGTTTCTAACTACCACTTTCTACCAAAAAGAATCAGGTCTTCTTGAAAAAATAACCAATTTCACATTGTGCAGTAAGACAAGAAATGAAAATTATAAGGATTAGAAAGGAAGAAAAAAAAAACTGCCGTTATTTATAGACAATACTGTTGTCTACATAGAAGAACCAAGAAAGCAACAAATTATTAGGAATAATGAAGTCATCAAAATAGCTGGATATAAAATCGATATACAAAAATGAAAAAAGAATATGCAATTATTATAAAGTATTTTTAATCTCAAAAGATATAAAATACCTTAAAATACCTTAGGAATAACTGACAAAATTGGAATTCCCTGTTTTAAAGGGAAATTTGGCATTTCTAATGAAATTGTAGATGCCCTACTGTTCAGGAATTCTACTAGTGGTTATATACAATAGAGGCATCCTTTCACTGTTCACAGAAGACCCTTTTGTTTTTTGTTTTTTTTAACAATTTGCTAAACATTGTCATAGGCACTGAGTATTCAGCAAGTAAGCATAAGCATAGGAATATTTATTATAACATTTTTCATAGTAGCCAAACACTGGAAAGAACGTAAATGTCCATCAACAGGAGAATGAATAAATTGGCTATATTCATACAATGGAAATGCTATGTAGCAGTTAAAATAAATGAATAAGATGCATTTATCAACATGAAAAATAAATCTACAAAAATTGTTACATGAAAAAGCAAATTGAATATAGACATGTACGATATGAATGCAAAACAGTAATATGGATTACCTGTGGATACATACATACATCATAAAAGTACAAAAACATGTATCAAAATAACACCAAGTTCAAGGTAGAGATCTCTGTGGAGAGGAGGGAAATGGGGTTTAGGAGAGACTTCATGGGCACTTCAGTTGCATATATTTTATTTTATTAAACTGGCTGTCATATAGTGAGTGTTCATTATGTTTTATATACCTGAAACAGTTTATAATAATTTAAATTATCTTTAAGCATTATTATACAATTAAATGATATGAAGTAAACGTTTTGAAAAATGCTATACAAAAATCTGTTATTGTTGGGCTTCCCTGGTGGCGCAGTGGTTGAGAGTCCGCCTGCCTATGCAGGGGACACGGGTTCGTGCCCCGGTCCGGGAGGATCCCACATGCCACGGAGCAGCTAGGCCCGTGAGCCATGGCTGCTGAGCCTGCGCGTCCGGAGCCTGTGCTCCGCAACGGGAGAGGCCACAACAGTGAGAGGCCCACATACCGCAAAAAAAAAAAAAAAATCTGTTATTGTTGGTGGTTCGTTAAACTTCCCACCTTTCTCTGTAGTTTGCTAAAAATGAGGAAATGTTGATGCTAAATTAATACCTGATACCTAAATTAAACCACCCTTTCTTGAAACAAAATCTGGCACAAATCTTTTTTAATTAATTAGGTTGCACTGGGTCTTAGTTGCGGCATGCGGTCTCCTTAGTTGTGACATGAGAACTCTTAGTTGCAGCAAGCATGTGGGATCTAGTTCCCTGACCAGGGATCGAACCTGTGCCCCCTGCATTGGGAGCGTGGTGTCTTAACCACTGTGCCACCAGTGAAATCCCCTGGCACAAATCTGTTTCTAGAAATGTTCTGCTTTTCTAAGTTTTGAAATTAATTTTTATGTACTGTTATCACTCAGCTATTAATCATTCCCAGTGAGATGGTTGTATGTACTCACACTGACACTCAAGAGTGATATATCTTGTTAAAAATGAAATGGTACCCTTTCTGTTATTCTCTGTATGAGATCTCAGTTTCCAACTGACCTACTGATATTAGAATTAAATGAACTTGTCTTCTTTTCCAGATAAATGCAGTACGTGCAATAGTTCCCAATAAGAGTAACAATGAAATTATCCTGGTTTTGCAGCACTTTGATAATTGTGTGGACAAAACAGTACAAGCATTCATGGAAGGTAATCCTAGCTCAATATTTTTATAAGTTTGTATTTGTTCAAATAGAAGTTGCTTCAGCATTCTATAACATTCATTCGGCAATCTGGTGTTTCATAGATGATATAGCAGACGCCATGATAACATAACATACCATGCCATTTTTAAAGATATCTCTTAAAGCTCCCTATTTCAGCCCTAGAAGTAATTCGTTCATAAGCTATATAATACCTGGAATAAGAGACAAGCTGAGAAGACTCCATCATTTTATTCAGAACGTTCTCTAATGGTAGTTAAGAAGAAATTAGGTGGCCAGTGGTATAAGGGACTTGATTGGAGTTGGGTGTAATAAGAATTTAAGAAACAATGACAAAGTAGTGGTCCAGTAGCTCAGCCACAGATGGCAGATTCAGGGACTCAACATTCTTTTTCAGGCTCCAGTACCATTTAGTCTGGCTCTGGCAAGTGATTCAAATATATGGGTTTGAGTATCCTTATTTACCATACAAAAAATGGTAGGCTTAGCCAAGCCTTCTGATTTATAGAGTTGAGGAGTGTTTTACAAACTTCTTTCCACATAACTTGTTTGGGGAAAACTGCCTAAAGCTATCGCATCATGGAACAGTGACAGCGACATCAGAATAGGTCTCCCTGTTCCTATTTTTCTGAATTTACCAGTATAGAATAAACATGTCCAAATACTGTAAGGTTTTTCTTCGTCTTCATCTGTTTTCTTTATAATGTTAGTATTTGGGTCTAGGGTAGTATACAGTTCTCTCTGAAACAGTGTAGCTAAGGTGGTGTGTAATCTTCTGAAGGAGAGAGGATACCGTACTTGGGCTGAAACCAGTCATCTTTGTATTCGGTCAAAGATATATAAATAAAAGAATCTTTAAAATGGTCAGGCTACATTAGTCTCTTCTTGGAAGAACTTAACTGAGGAAATTGAATGGAGAAGGAGAATCTAAATGGGCAGGTATTCTAAAAGGTAAGCATGATATGATTATCTCATTACATTAGCTTAGAGACTTGAACCTTAACTTTTCCTATTGGGAACTTTGGAGATTTTCCAGCAGTTACAAAATTCGGGGACACTAATTCCTGCTTGAGCATGCATGTGGTAGGAGAAAAAATATGTAATTGGTTTCTCTTACAGGTAGTGCCAGTGAAGTACTCAAAGAATGGACAGTAACAGGCAAGAAAAAGGTAAGAATGAATTAAATTTAGAAGTGTGATATCAATATTTGTATTATAAAAAAATTTAAGCTCTGCCAAAATATTTGGAAGATTTACATATGCATCTTCAGCTTACCTGGTTAAGAAAAGCTTTCTTCTATGACACTGAAACACAGCTATGTACATAGAATACCACACAATCTCCTCCACGTGATTTTGGGCAGGAAGCAGAATGACTCTGCCATGGTGCAATTGCGGAGGGTATTAATATTATTAATATTAGGCAGGGGTGAAACTAGAGAGCATGTCAAGGAAAGCAGAGGTCCTCTAGAGAAAGTGATCTAGTCCAGCGGTTTTCAACATAATTCATATCACAGGTCAGTTAAAATAGTTCAGATTCTTAGGTCAGACCACTTGTGTTGTGATCTCTGATACTAATGAGCTTTGGCTTAAAGCCTAAAGAGGGGCTTTGCTACTATTAGCTATGCAGAGGGGTCTGATGGTCCAATTCAGGGAGGTAGAAGGCACTTGGGCTGTGGAGTCAGTCAAAACTGGATTTATATCCTTTTTCACTACTTACTGGCTTTATTTCCTGGGAATATTGTTTAACCTTAGTGTGCCTTATTGTGCTTATCTCTAAAATAGGAAAATAATATGAACAAATGCAAGTACTTAATACAGTGTCTAACATATTAGTTCTCCTTATCCACTTGAAACCGAAGTGCCTTCCCCAAAGGATACTAGCTGGCCTCAGAATGCTTCCCGTAGCTCTTTACTCTAAATCTGGTTCCTTTAGGAAGTGCTTGAAGTGTGAATTTCAATCAAGTATCTCTATGAAATCTCTTTAGGGTCTATATTAGGTTAGTGCTGGAGTACTGGAATACTTTCTTGATGACTCCACATCACTTCATTAGGAGTTCTGTTAAGTATTGATTAAACCAGGCTTGACCCCAATGACCCTTGAGAATTTTTTCTAAGAAGAACTTAATACTATTACAGGTTCCCCTGAAGCTCTCCATACCTGTAGCTTTGAGTATTTGCTTAACTTCTTCCCATTGCTTTCACCTAATGTGAGTGTGTGTTCTGGAGAACAGCAGCTTATTAATTTATTGGCCCAGGATAATAGGTTATTAGTGATGTGAGATATGCATGAAGCTGGAAAAGTATGTGTTGGAGACATAAATTTCTTAAAATTTGGAGAAAGAAAAATGGCTTCAGTTTGGCAGTCCCAAATGCCCAAATCTAGTTCAGTTAACTGCTGGGATTAGTTCAATAGGATGTGACCATGAACAGTTACTGGGACAGGTATTATATATATAAGACAGTGATATGAAAACTTAGCCAGTTCACATGGGAGAAAGTATTTAAGAGAAAGAGAGATGAGAGCTGTGGAGAGGAAAAAATTATATCTAGCGTTACATTAGTATTCCTGTTAGGGCCATGAAAGGGGTTTAGGGTAAAATTAATTCAGTCATGTCAGTCTAGCCTTAGAAATAGAATTACGTATTTCTAGTAGAGCTGTGGTTTGACAAAATAAAAGGTAAAGGATTTTTGTTTTAATTTTAGTATTTGCATAGGTAATATATTCATGTGGCTCAAAATTCAAAGCTATAAAAGTGAATATACTGAAACATCTTTATCCCTGGGGATAGTTCCCAGCCATTTGGTTCCACACACCAGAGGCAAACTGTATTATCAATTTCTTATGTATCTTATGGGATATTTTATACATATATATAAGCAAATATGAATATATATTCTCCTCTTTGCTTGCTCCTTTTTCATGTAATATATCTTGGAGCTTATTCCATGTCAATATATAAAGAGCTTTCGTGGTTTTTTTATGAATGTATACTCATCCTACTGTTTAGATGTACCATAACTTACTTAACCGTTCCTTTATTGATCAACATTCAGGTTGTTTGCAACCCTTTGCTATTATTAACAATACTTCAGTGAATAACCTTGTACATATATCATTTTGCATGTGTTAGTATCACCTAGGATAAACTCCTAGAAGTGGAATTGCTGGGTCAAAGTGTATATGTATTTGTAATTTAGATGAGTATTACCAGATTGCTATAGAGAGAGTACCACTTTGCACTCCCACAAGTGATATATGAAAATGCCTGTTTCTTTATACCCTCAACCCTACAGTGTTATGAAACGTTTTGAACTTTGCTAATCCAGTAGCTGAAAAATGATATTATAGTGCAGTTTTTTTCCAAATGTTTTTTTACTGTGGTAAAATACACATAAAATTTACCATATCTTAACCATTCCAGATCTCTCTCTCTCCTTTTCTTTTTTGTTTTTGTTTTTGGCTTTTATTCTAAGTTAATATCTGGACTAATATGCCAACGAAGGGTTTATATTTTACTTCTTTTTTAAAAAAAATTGAGGTAACATACCTGATTGACATATACACACTACTATATATAAAATAGATAACTAGTAAAAACCTACTGTATAGCACAGGGAACTCTACTCAATACTCTGTAATGACCTATATGGCAATAGAATCTAAAAATGAGTGGATATATGTATATGTATAACTGATTAACTTTGCTGTACAGCAGAAACGAACACAACTTTGTAAATCAACTATACTCCAATAAAAATTAATTTAAGAAAAATTGAGGGGGCTTCCCTGGTGGCGCAGTGGTTGAGAGTCCGCCTGCCGATGCATGGGACACGGGTTCGTGCCCCGGTCCGGGAAGACCCCACATGCCACGGAGAGGCTGGGCCCGTGAGCCATGGCTGCTGAGCCTGCGCATCCGGAGCCTGTGCTCCGCAACGGGAGAGGCCACAACAGTGAGAGGCCCGCGTACCGCAAAAAAAAAAAAAAAAAAGCGAGGTATAATTGACACATAACATTATATTAGTTTGAGGTGTACAGTATAATGATTAACTATTTATATGTATTGTGAAATGATCACCACAATAAGTCTAGTTAACATTCAGCACCATAATGGTATCAAAAAAAATTTTTTTGTCATGATGAGAACTCTTAAGATCTACTCTTAGCATCTTTCAAATATTCATCTCCAGAACTCCTTTCATTTTATAAAACTGAAACTCTATACTTATTAAAAAGTAACTCTCATTCCCACCTCCCTTCTGCCCCTAGCAACCACCACTCTACTTTCTGTCTGTATAATTTTGACTACTTTAGATAACTCATATAAGTGAAATCATACAGTAATTGTCTTTTTGTGACTAGCTTATTCAATTAGCATAATGTTCTCAAGTTTCATCCATGTTGTAGCATATTAGAGAATTCCTTCCTTTTAAAGGCTGAATAATATTCCGTTGTATGTATGTATCATATTTTGTTTATCCATTCAACCATCAATGGACACTTGGGTTGCTTCCATGTTTTAGCTGTTGTGAATAAATGGATGTACAAATATGTCTTCGAGACCCTGTTTTCAGGTCTTTTGGGTATATGGCCCAAAACAGAATTGTTGGATCATATGATAATTCTAATTTTTTGAGGAACCACAGCAGCTGTACCATTTTATATACCTACCAGCAGCGCACAAGAGTCCCAGCTTATCAACAGCCTAACACTTGTTTTCTGTTTTTTCTGATAATAGCCATTCTAATGAGTATGAGGAGATATCTCATTGTAGTTTTGATTTTCATTTCCCTTATGATTAGTGACATTGAGCATTTTCATGAGTTTGACCATTTGTATATCTTCTTTGGAGAAATGTCTATTCAAGTCCTTTGCCTGTTTTTTAATCAGGTGGTTTTTGTTGTGGTTGTTGAGTTTTAAGAGTTCTCTATATATTCTGGATATTAATCCCTTAGATATATGATTTGCAAATATTTTCTCACATTCTATATGTTGCCTTTTTTCTCATGAAGTCCAATTTGTCTGTTTTTTTCTTTTGTTAACTGTGCCTTTGATGTCATATCCAAGAAATCATTGCCAAATCCAGTATTGTGAAGCTTTTGTCCTACATCATTTTCTTCTAACAGTTTTATTGTTTTAGGTCTTACATTTAAATGTTTGATCCATTTTGAGTTAATTTTTGTATAATGTTTTAGGTAAAGGTCCAACTTTATTCTTTTACATGTGGACATTCCAGTTTTCCCAGCATTATTTGTTGAAAAGACTGTCATTTTCCCATTGAGTGGTTTTGGCACCCTTATCAAAAATCATTTAGGCATATATGTGAGAGTTTATTTCTGGGCTCTCTATTCTATTCCGTTGGTCTATATGTTTGTCTTTTTTTTTTCTTTTTTAAAGTTTTTTGGCCACGCTGTGCAGCATGTGGCATCTTAGTTCTCTGACCAGGGATCGAACTCGCTCCCCCTGCAGTGAAAGGGCAGAGTCTTAACCACTGGACCTCCAGGGAAGTCCCTATATGTCTGTCTTTATGCCAGTACTACACTGTTTTGATTATTGTAGCTTTGTGGTAAGTTTTGAAATCAAGTTGTGTAAGTCCTCCTGTTTTGTTCCTCTTTTTCTTTTCTTAAAAAATTTTTATTGAAATATAGTTGATTTACAGTGTTGTGTTAATTTCAGGCATATAGCAAAGTGATTCAGTTATACACACACACACACACATACTTTTTAGATTCTTTTCAGTTGTAGGTTATTACAAGATATTGAGTGTAGTTCCCTGTCCTTGTTGGTTATCTATTTTATATATAGTCGTGTATATATTTTAAGCCCAAACTTCTGATTTATCCCTCCCTGCTCCCCACACCTTTCCCCTTTGGTGACCATAAGTTTGTTTTCTATGTCTGTGAGTCTGTTTCTGTTTTGTAAATAAGTTCATTTGTATCATTATTTTAGATTCCACATATAAGAAATATCATATGATATTTGTCCTTCTCTGTCTGGCTTCACTTAGTATGATAATCTCTAGGTCCTCTTTTTCAAGATTGTTTTGGTCCCTTGAGATTCCATATGAATTTTAAGATGGGTTTTTCTATTTCTACAAAAAATATCATTGGGATTTTGATATGGATTGCACTGAATCTGCAGATCACTTTGGGTAGTATTGACATTTTAATATTAAGTCTTCCAGTTCATGAATATGTAATGTGTTTCCATTTATTTATGTCTTCTTTAATTTCTGTCCACAGTGTTTTATAGTTTTCATTGTACAAGTCTTTCACTTCCTTGGGTTAACTTAATTCCTATGTATTTTATTCATTTTGATGCTATTGTAAATTGATTTATTTTGTAATTTACTTTTTAGATTGTTAGTTCATGTATCAAAGTACAACTGATTTTTTTTTTGATTCTTTGGTCCTGCCCCCACTTCTTATTTTTATTTTTAAAAATTTTTTATTTTTAAATATTTATTTATTCATTTATTTATTAGGCTGCATTGGGTCTTAGTTGTGGCATGCGGGATCTTCGTTGCAGCACATGGGATCTTTCACCGCAGAGCGCAGGCTCTTCATTGTGGTGTGCGGGCTTCTCTCTAGTTGTGGTGCGTGGGCTCCAGAGCGCGTGGGCTTAGTAGTTGCAGTGCGCAGGCTTAGTTGCCTCACGGCATATAGGATCTTAGTTTCTTGACCAGGGGTTGAACCCACGTCCCCTGCATTGGAAGGCAGATTCTTAACCACTGGACCACGAGGGAAGTCCCCAGAAGTACAACTGATTTTTCTGTGTTGACTTTGTATCCTGCTGCTTTGCTGAATTTATCTATTTGTTCTAACTGTGTGTGTCTGTGTGTGTGTGTAATCTTTAGCGTTTTCTGCATATAAGATCATATCATCTGCAAACATATTTTACTTTTTCCTTTCCCTCTTAGATGTCTTTTATTTCTTTTTCTTTCCTAATTGCCCTGGCTATAACTTTCAGTACTGTGTGGAATAGAAGTGGCAAAAGTGGGCATTCTTACCTTGTTCCTGATCTTTGAGGAAAAGCTCTAGTCTTTGACCATTGTTCACTGTGGGTTTTCATATATGGCTTTTATTATGTTGAAGTAGTTTTCTTCTAATCCCCATTTTTTAGTGTTTTTATCATGAGAAGGTATTGAATTTTGTCACATTTTTTCTGTATCAATTAAGATGATCATGTGGGGTTTTTTTCCCTTTATTCTGTTAATATGGTGTATTACATTGATCGATTTCCTTAAGTTGAACCATTCTTGTGTTCAGGGAATAAATCCTACTTGGTCATGGTGTATAATCCTTTTAGTATGCTGCTGAATTTGGTTTGGTACTGTTTTGTTGAGAATTTTTGCATCAATGTTCATAAGGGATATTGCTTTTTTTTTTTTTTTTTTTTTTTCGGTACGCGGGCCTCTTACTGTTGTGGCTCACGGGCCTAGCTGCTCTGCGGCATGTGGGATCTTCCCGGACCGGGGCACGAACCCATGTCCCCTACGTCGGCAGGCGGACTCTCAACCACCGCACCACCAGGGAAGCCCAGGCATATTGCTTTGTAGTGTCTTTGTCTGGCTAAGTCTCAGGGTAACGCTGGCATCACAGAAAGAGTTAGATAATGTTCCCTTCTCTTCAGCCATTTTTTGTTTTGTTTTGTTTTTGTTTTTTAAAGTTTGACAAGCCTAAGTGTTTGGTAGAATTCACTAGTGAAGCCATTGGGTCCAGCGCTTTTCTTTGTCAGGAAATTTTTGATTACTGATTCAATCTCCTTACTAGTTAGATTTTCTATTTCTTCATGATTTAGTATTGGTAGGTTTTGTGTTTCTAGGAATTTAAACATTTCATCTAGGTTACACAATTTGTTGGTGTAAAATTGTTCATAGTATTTTCTTGTAATCCTTTTTATTTCTATAGAATTGGTAGTAATGTACCCAC
The DNA here is from genome assembly GCF_059928025.1 of Delphinapterus leucas. Lineage (NCBI taxonomy): Eukaryota > Metazoa > Chordata > Mammalia > Artiodactyla > Monodontidae > Delphinapterus > Delphinapterus leucas. The sequence goes on from NC_143139.1 coordinate 39,416,859, forward strand.
TTCCATTTCTTATTTTAATAATTTGAATCTTCCCTCTTTTTTTCTTAGTCCATCTAGCTAAACGTTTGTCAATTTTGTTGATCTTTTCGAAGAACCAGCTTTTGCTTTTATTGATTTTCTCTACTTTTCTGTTCTCTATTTCATTTACCTCTGCTCTAATCTTTATTATTTTCTTCCTTCTGCTAACTTTGGGTTTACTTTGTTCTTTTTATTTATTTTTTTCCTTGTTCCTTAAGTTGTAAAGCTAGGTTGTTAATTTGAGATCTTAGTTTTTTTGTTGTTGTTTATTTTTTATTTTATTATTATTATTTTTTTGAGATCTTAGTTTTTAATGTAAGCATTTGTAAATTTCTTCTTTAGCACCGCTTGTAAGTTTTGGTATATTGTATTTTCATTTTCACTTATCTCTAAGTATTTTCTAATTGCCCTTGTTATTTCTTCTTTGATCCAGTCATTGTTTTAAAATGTGTTGTTTAATTTTCACTATATTGTAGATTTTCAAGTTTTCCTTCTGTTATTGATTTCTAAATTTATCCCATTGTGGTCAGAGAAGACACTTTGTATGATACCTATCTTTTAAAATCTGTTGAGACTTCATTTGTGCCCCAGCATATCATCTATCCTGGAAGATGTCACATGTGCACTTGCGAAGAATATGTGTTCTATTGTTGTTAGGTAGAGTGTTCTGTATATGTCTGTTAGATCTATTGGGTCTGTTGCATTCTTTAAATCCTTTATTTCTTTACTTATCTTCTGTCTAGTTATTCTGTCCATTACTGTGAGTAGGGTATTGAAGTCTCCAAGTATTATTGTAGAGCTGTCTATTTCTTCCTTCAATTCTGTCAGTTCTTGCTCCATATATATAATTTTTTTAAGATTGATTATTTATTTATTTATTTGCTTACTTATTTTTGGCTGCATCAGGTCTCAGTTGCGGCACGTGGGATCTTTGTTGAGGCATGCAGGGTCTTTCATTATGGTGCGCAGGCTTCTCTCTAGTTGTGACGTGCGGGTTTTCTCTTCTCTAGTTGTGGCATGCAGGCTGGGTGGGTGGGCTCTGTAGTTGTGGCATGCGGGTTCCAGAGCACATGGGTTCTGTAGTTTGCAGCACGCAGGCTCTCTAGTTGAGGCACACAGGCTCAGTATTTGTGGCTTATGGGCTTAGTGGCCCCGCGGCATGTGGGATCTTAGTTCTCTGACCAGGGATTGAACCCGCGTCCCCTGCATTGCAAGGCAGATTCTTTACCAGTGGACCACCAGGGAAGTCCCTGCTCCATATATTTTGATGGTCTGGGTCTGTCAGGTGCATAAATGTTTCTAATTATTAAATCATCTTTCTGTATTGAACTTTTTATTAATGTGTAGTGTCCTTCTTTGTCTCTTGTAAGCTTTTTTTATTTAAAGTCTGTTTTTGTCTGATATTAGTCCAGCCATCCCTGCTCTCTTTTGGTTGCTATTTGCATGGAATATATTTTTCCATTCTTTCACTTTCAATCTATTTTTGATTTTGAATATAAAGTGAGTCTCTTGTAGACAGCCTATAGTTAGATAGTGTGTTTTTATCCATTCTGCCATTCTCAGTCTTTCAATTATAGAGTTTAATCCATTTGCATTTAAAGTAATGACTGATAAGGAGGGACTTCTTTCATTGTGCTATTTGTTTTCAATGATTTTAGATTTTTTGTCCCTCATTTTCTACATTACTGTATTTTTGTGTGTTTAATCAATTTTTTGTAGTGAAATGGTTAAATTCCTGTCTCGTTTCCTTTTGTGTATAAGCTGTAGCTATTTTCTTTATGGTTACCATGGGGACTCCATTTAACATCCTAAAGTTATAACACTCTAATTGAATTTATACCAACTTAACTTCAATAACATGCAAAATTTTTGCTCCTTTACAGCTCCATCCCCACCCTTTTTGGTTGTTGATGTCACAAAATTACATCTTTATACATTGTGTGCCCAAAAATATAAACTAATAATTCTTTTAAATGCATTAGTCTCTTAAATTATGTAGAGAACAAGATCTGGAGTTATAAACCAAAGTTGCACTAATATTAGGTTTTAAACTGATAGTTGGTTGTGTTTTTTTTTAATGTATTAGTCTTTTAAATCATGTAGAAAACAAAAAGTACAGTTACAAAACATTGTTACAATAATACTAGCTTTTGTAATTGTTCATGTGTTTTACCTTTATCAAGTTCTTTATTTCTCCATATGCCTTCAAATTACCATCTAGTGTTCTTTCATTTCATGTTACAGGACTCCCTTGAGCATTTCCGGCAGGGCAGGTCTGGTGGTTATGAACTCCCTCAGCTTTTGTTTATCTGGGAATGTCTTAATTTACCCCTCAGTTTTGAAAGACAGTTTTGCCACATATGGGATTCTGGGTTGACAGGTGTTTTTTTTTTTTTTAGTGCTTTGATTATATCTGCCTTCTTGCCTCCAAAGTTTCTGATGAGAAATCTGCTCATAATCTCACTGATGATCTCTTGTGTGTGACAAGTAGCTTCTCTATTGCTTTCAAGATTCTCTTTTTTTTTTTTTTTTTTTTTTTTTGCGGTACGTGGGCCCCCCACCGCTGCGGCCTTTCCCGTCGTGGAGCGCAGGCTCCGGACACGCAGGCCCAGCGGACACGCAGGCCCAGCGGACACGGCCCACGGGCCCAGCCGCTCCGCGGCATGCGGGATCCTCCCAGACCGGGGCACGAACCTGCGTCCCCTGCATCGGCAGGCGGACTCTCAACCACGGCGCCACCAGGGAAGCCCAAGATTCTCTGTCTTTTGAAAGTTTGATTACAATGTGTCTCACTGTCTCGTGGAGTTCATTAAGCTCCTTGGATGTTTACAGTCATGTCTTTCACCAGATTTGGGAAGTTTTCAGCCATTATTTCTTCAAACATTCTTCCCTTTCCCTCCTCCCCTTCTCCAGTTTACCCGATGCTATGTTGGTTTGCTTGATGGAGCCCCACAGGTCCCTTAGGCTCTGTTCACTTTTCTTCAGTCTTTTCTTTCTCATCCTCAGACTCAATAATTTCAATTGTGCTATCTTCAAATTCCCTGATTCTTTCTTCTGCCTTTGAATAATCCCTTTAGTGATTTTTTAAAAATTTAAGTTATCATACTCTTCAGCTCCAGAATTTCTCTTTTGATTTCTTTTTAGGTTTTCTAATATTTCCATTTTGTTCATACTTTGTTTTCTTGACTTTTCCCACATCTTCCTTTATTTCTCTGAGCATCTTTAAGACTGTTGTTTTAAAGTCTTTAAATTAAAAACAAAAACAAAACAAAAAATGCACTAGGCATTTGAGGAAAAATAAATTCTCATTACAGAAACTGCTAGCTTAGGAACATATTACGAATCCAAGTTTATATAATTAAAGTGAATCTTTGGATGAAAAAATAAATAAATTCTTTAATATATCTCCCAACAGGTCTTTTTTAGGGAAAGTTTCTGTTGATTTATTTTTTTTATTTTTTTTGCGGTACAGGGGCCTCTCACTGTTGTGGCCTCTCCCGTCGCGGAGCACAGGCTCCAGACGCGCAGGCTCAGCGGCCATGGCTCACGGGCCCAGCCGCTCCGCGGCATGTGGGATCTTCCCAGACCGGGGCACGAACCCGTGTCCCCTGCATCGGCAGGTGGACTCTCAACCACTGCGCCACCAGGGAAGCCCTGTTGATTTATTTTTTTCCTTTGTATTGGCTACACTTGCTTGTTTCTTTGTGTGCCTTGTGATTTTTTTGTTGAAAACTAGACATTTGAATCTAATAATTTGATCACTCTGGAAATCAGATTCTCCCCCTTTCTCCAGATTTGCTGGGTTTTGTTATTATTATATTTTTAAATTGTTGTAAGCTGTCTCTGAACCAAGGGTCAGCCTAAGGTGTAAACTTAAGGTCTTCTCAGGTCTTTTCTAAGCCTTTCCCTGGGCATGCATTGGTTACTTTGAAATTTTTTCTATATATGAAGTTGTTTTTGAACATCCTAGTCTTTGATGTCTGGCTCCCAAAAGGGAATAAAGAAAAATGAAGTGGGGAGGAAGGGGACCACCCCTTTAATTCCCCTGAAGGTCACTTCAGCCAGAGGGGGAGGGGCTTGCAACAGTGGGAGGAGGTACAACAACAGTGGTTGCCTACCTCTTTGTCTCTACCTTTGTAATCAAAAGCAGCAGTCAGTGATCACAACACAGATCCCAGATATTTGAAGGACAGGTTCCTTTTTGACTACCCTCGCTTCAGCAAGCTACATGCCAGCTGTTCCAAGAACAGGTGCACAGCTGCCTGTTCCCTAGCTGGGGGTGGGAGGGTGAGTATCTGCTGCTGAGCTCAGAACTGAAATTGCCTGAAATTAACCACAATTTACCATCCAAGTCTTCTGGAAATTATAAGCCTTCAGTAGACTCCAGAGTTCCAAAATAGTTAGACAGATTCTGCCAGTGTAATTGTCGTCTAGGTGGGGAGACAGATTTCTGGTGCAGCAGCCTCTGCAGGGCAGATTTAATTTGTCTTTATTAGACTGAAGTTTCACTTCATTCCACATGTTTATATCCTACACCACTTTTTCTGTCGGGTTATTGTTTTGTTTGTTTTTTGTTAGAGCTCTCTCTTTATATTTAGCTCTTTGTATATATTACACATTTTTTCCCACATTTTTTAATTTATCTTTTGATCTTTCTTATGGTGGGTTTTGCCATGCTTTAATATTTTATTTTTATGTGTCTGAGTTTATCCAAAGCATCTTACATAGTTATGTTAGTCAGTACTTGAACATATACAAAAATGTGTTCAGTTTCTGGAAGAGCAAATGAGAAGTTGGTAACATTGGTTGCCTTTGGGTAGCTGGAGTTACCTCTCTGGATTGTGGGGGGTGTTCTTTTTCTTTTCTTTTTTTCAAATCTTTAATAACCATTAGAACAAAAAGAAGAAAAGCAAACCAAAACCTGCAGCAGAACCAAGTAACAGTATCCCAGATTCCAATAAACTGGTTTCCATTCAAGAGGAACAGTCTGCGCCTTCCTCAGAGAAAGGTGGTATTAATGGTTACCATGTCAACGGCGCCATCAATGATACTGAATCTGTGGACTCACTCAGTGAAGGTATGGAGGCACTTTCAATAGATGCCAGAGAATTGGAGGATCCTGAGTCTGCCACACAAGATATGCTGGATAGAACAGGTGAGTATATTAACAACAGGTCTTTGAAAAGTTCCATTCTATTGAAAAATACAGGGGCTTCCTGGTTGAGAAACCAATCAATAAATTAAATCTAGTTAGCCTTTTACTTTTTAGTTTTGTTACCTCTCATGTGAAAGAGTCACATTTTGTAATTATCAAAGGCCTAGAAAAATATAATTCTTGTTCCATTGTCTCATATTTTAATTTTAGTCTAAATCAGCCTTATGGAAATCTTCTAATTTAATAGTCCCATAGTACTTAGAGATTACAGAACATGACCTTAAGATGTTCTTTTAATTTCACCCTTATTAAGGAAAATGATGATGACGAGTTGATGTTGATACTATTATTCTAAAACCCAACGCAATGAGGAATATATAAGCATAACTGTAATCCCATGGCTTTCATTAGAAGTAGACTGTTGGTTTTTTTAGTCCCACATTTGTTTTTTAGTAAAGAATTAAGGTTAGTTTTATTTGTAAATTCAGGTATCTTGTACATTTTGTTTCATTAACCATTTTGATGAGTGCTGGGAAGATACTGGGAATATATTTTTTAAGCTAGGCTTTTTAATTACTTGTTTGTTAATCCAGTTCTACTTGCTCTGTTGCTGCTGGCTTTATAAATGTAATGCCAATTTTAAAATTATGCTGTACTTTTCAGATGTTCTTTTATTGATTAGTTCACATGCACACACACACACAAAGACTCAGAGAAAAACATAGCACCTCAAACAAACCAAAGATAGTCAATGGCTTTCATTTTTTTCTGAACTAGCTTTCCTCTCATTTCCTAACGCTTTGCCCTTTCTATTCCCTAAAGCTTTTAAAACTCTTCTTTCCCTGGGACAGTGTAAAAATCTTTTCCTCGACATAACTTAACAGAAGCTTGTCAGAAGGTGGTGATATTGACTCTCTTCACTTCCTTGTGCCCAGAACTACAAGGAAGTTACCAAGGTACAGGGAATGAGCTAGCCTATCTGGAGATGAGTTAACAAAGCATCCTCCTCTTCAATTAGGATGCCTTTTAGGGCTAAGCCAGACAATACTCATAGCCTCACTGACTCTGCTCTTTGTTCTGTTTTGTCAGTTGATTCTGTTCACAGCCTTTAAAGAGGCATCGTTTTGGCGCATTTTTACCTTTTTTCTTTGTGTATATTTAAGACTGCTTGATTGACCCCTAAATTGTGCTCTAATATACTGGCCGCTTCCTTTGACAGGATCCATGCTGGAGAATGGTGTCTCTGATTTTGAGTCCAGGTCTTTGACTGTGCACTCTGCTCAGAATTCTCAACAGAATAGAAATGCTGCCAAATCTCTCTCAAGACCTACCATAGGACCTCAGCTTTCAAATCTAGGAATGGAAGATGTTCCACTCTCTTCCACCAACAAAAAGCTAGGTAAATCAGAGGCCTTCCTTTGAGAGAAAACGATAAAATCTGTGTTTTTAGCTCAAAAGGGCAAATTACCTTTGTTCTCATAGGTAAGGTTTCAGAATGGGCAGCAGGTAATACTTTTTCTGTTTTCCAGGCAGTGTCTACCCACCCTTTCCCCGCTTTGTGTACACAGTTGGAGTCTGATGGTAGTTTAGATGCTGTACAGTCTTGCTACAATGATGGGGATCGTTTTTGTGAGCGAAAGTCAAGGATGCCAGGATGACTTTTCTGCTAACATTAACCTGTTTGTTTTATTTGCTTTACTGCAACATTTCTGTGCTATTTCCTTCACTTTTATCTCCTGGTTGACTCAACAGTAGAAAGCTCTGCCATCTCTGAAATGACACTTTGAAGAAATATTTTAATTTCTCTTCACAACTTCATGCTCTTACTGATACCCGTAAGACTATAGCTTTAAACGAGGTCATTTTCTCTTAAGCATTTACTTAGCATTGACTGATGGTAACCATTTGCTTTTCTTTTAAACTATAATAGTTATTTAAATAATCAGCCAATAATTAAACAGATTGAGATAATAGCCCTTCTGCCATACATCTAAGCATGGCAGTCCACTCACCTGAACAAATGAAACAGAGAAATGTAAAAGACACTTGTAACCTGTAGCTCTTTATTGAATTATTTATTCCACATGAGCCAAATTTAATTAGCGAGGCTCTCCTTTTTCATCTTTCTAATATAGTCCTCAACTTGGTGCAGAAAGGCAAGTCTGAGACTATTTACACAAGCAAAACTAAAGGCACAGGGCTTGAAAGCTTTTAGGTAGATTTTAAAGAAATCGAGATGAGGAAGGATTTAAATAAAAAATTGAAAATCTGTATCTTGGCACATTATAAATTTGTTAGATCAGTTATTCCAGCTACTAGTTGTAATAATTTTGACATTGGTGAATATAAAAAGGTTAATAGAACTCTCAGAAACTGGTTAAAATGTGTTGGGTAGGTAAATGTATTTCATCTTTATCTACAGTGTTGGCTTACCCACATATAGTGCTTCAAACTGTACTACCGAGAAAGAACTTTATCAATTTTGTAATGTCTACATGGTGAATTGTATTCTACTAAATCCTGTTATTTAGAGAGTTTTGAAAATTTGATACCTACTGACATAGGTTTTCTTTTAGTTTTTTTCTCTCTGTGTTTCATTTCATTTTGGATAGTTTCTAAAATTGACGTCTTCAAATTTATTTATCTTTTTTTCTTTAATAGTTTTTAATCTGCTGTTAATCCAATCCAGTGTAGTTTTCATCTCAGACATTGTGTGTTTTGGTTTTTTTTTTTCATCTCTAGAGGTTCAGTTGGGGTCTTTTTAAATATCTTCCGTGTCTCTCCTTAACGTGCTTATGCTTTTCCTCTACCTCCTTGAACATATGGTATCTGATTATATTAGCTCTTTTGATGTCCTTACCTACTTGATTCTACATCTGTGTCATTTCTGCACCTGTTTCTATTCATTGATTTTTCTCTTCATTATGGATCAGTCATATTTTTCTGCCTCTAGTAATTTTTTATTGGATGCCAGACATTGTGAATTTCTCTTTGTTGATTGCTAGATATTTTTGTATTTCTTTAAATATTCTTGTGATTTATTCTGGGACTGTTACTTGGAAACAATCTGAAGCTTGCTTTTTTAAGCTTTGTTAGATGGAAATAGAGCAACCTTTAGTCTAGAGCTAATTACTGAGGCAGTACCCTTCTAAGTACTCTACCTGGTACCCCGCTCTGGCTGGTATGAACATGAACTATTCCTGGTCTGGGTAAGCTCTGAGGATTATTCCCCCTGCTGCTTTCCAGTGGTTCTTTTACCCGAAACATCGGGTAGTTTCTGCACACCCATGCACTCAGAATCCTCTGTAGGTCTTTGTACAATTTTTTCATTTTTGTGTAGCTTTCTCCTCTCCAGTATTCTGCCCTGAGAATTCTAGCCACCTTGGCCTCACTGAATTCTCAACTCTGTCCCCTCAATTCAGGGAGACTTGCAGGCTCAGTTTCGGATTTCTCCTCCTTGCATTGCAGCCTGGAAACTCTCTTATGGCAGTAAGTTGGGGCAGTCACAGTCCTCACTTTTTTGTGTCTGTTTTCTTCGCAGGGGGGTGGGGGGTAGTGGGTGAGAAGTACTCTGCCTATTGTTCATTGTCTGAAAACCACTGTTTCATATATTTTGTGTGTCTCTGAAGTTTTTTAAGACAGGAGGGTAAATCCAATTCCTATGACTCCATCTTGTCTACAATACTTACTTAAAAAAAAAAATCTATGAAAACATTAGTTTTTTGTTGAGGAGTGTGGCCATTTAGGAAGTACTCTTAGTCCATGTGACATTTGTTACGTTACATGCTTAGGTGTTCAGATCCAGCTTTCAAGTCACCTGTGCTCCTTTTTTTATTGGGGTTTTTTCAAGGTTCTAATATTGAAAAATCTGTGAAAGACCTCCAGCGCTGCACAGTGTCTCTTGCACGATATCGAGTTGTAGTTAAAGAAGAGATGGATGCTTCCATTAAGAAAATGAAACAAGCTTTTGCTGAATTGCAGAGCTGGTAAGTTAAGTTGCTTTTGATATCGGTAGCACAAAAATGATCGTTTAAAAAAGATGGTTAGTCATTCACCAAATTCTTTAATTCCAAACTCTTAACTACTCTACATAGTGGAGAAAGACTTAAAAATCCTGTGCTATGTTTAGCTTTCTGCTTCATTCTACTTGTGGTCACAGTGTGGGAATGAGTGGTAGAGAGAACTCATAATGCTTTAGGAATGGGCCTAAATTAATATTAACATTGTTCGGAAAGGGACAAATAATTAAAGAGTAGGTCATGCATCCTTACATTAGGGTCTGTCTTTTAAACGAGGAATCTGTAACCAATGACATGATGTTTTTGAACAAAGTTATAAAGTAGAAAAGATGTCTTTGTTTTCCTAATGCACCCCACCCTAATGGTCTCTTCTGTGCCCTATTATTAATCATTGATTTATTTTAATTTTGTGTTTTTTAAGCTTGTTTTTAAAAATTCTATCTTAAAATATATGTGTTCTGTAGGGGAAATAGGGTTTAGTAGTTAAAGAGGTTTGAAAATACTTAAATTTTTTTTTACTACTGGACTTCTTAATGCCTTTTCAGTGCTAATCTGCATTGTGAATTTACAAGAGGGAGCTATTTATCGAATATATTTGATTATAGATTAGAGAATCTTTGGGAGGAGAAATATATTCTAATTTTTTTCTAGAACACTGAAGCTGTTTTAACTATTAGACAGTAAAGTGGTAACTAATTCTTAAACCATAACTCCTTTCGGGGGGGTATTTGCATTTTATAAGGGACTTTTTTGAAAATGGAAAAGACCTAAGGACCAAATTAAGTAAAATGGTAGGAAGACAAGCAGCTAGGTTGATATTTGGGGATTTAAGACTGTCCATTCTGCTTACTTGTAAAACTTGCGTGGATCTGAAATGTGAGAGGAAGTTTTCATGAATAGGGAGGACCTACACCACTCTTCCTCCCAACCATCCATCCGTTTTCTTGCCTGTCTGTGGGCTGTTTCCTGAGGTCATATTCAGCCATGTCTCTGTTCACAAACTTAGTCTGGTCACTTCATGCCACAGCAGACAAAAGATAGAGGGAGTGTGGGTAGCCTCAGTCCTCCTGTTTTGTGGAATTGAAGAAGGGAGTGAATTAACAAAGATGTAGAATAAAGCCTCCAGAAAGTTGCTGACCACTGCTTTTATCATTTGCAAAGTGTAGAGGGGTCCATGAACCAAAAAGTACTTTTAGGATAGATAATTCATCTGCTAGTCTACCCATGCTTTGTCCTGAATCCCAAGTTTCCCCTTTCAGGTTTTATAGCTAGAAATTCAATGTCATATCTTCAGTTTTTCTTCTATACATTTTTACTCTAGCCAGATTACTCGTCTCAAAACTTAACGTACACATTTCCTCTTCCATATACTAGTTAAGGCCATTTTTCCAGCCTAATAATGCTCTCCTATATTTTCTGCTTATCTAAATCCAACCAGTTCTCCAAAATTCACCTTTAATAAACTCTAACTTCCCCTGGAAATTTTTCTAGGTAACTGATTTCTCCTCTTCCTGACCCTCTGGGAGAAAGCCCCATGCCCTTTGCTCTGGATTATTATCATATCAGATATTGTTGGCTCAAGAAAAGAATAAAGAGCTAAGAGTAGAGCATCACAACTTTACCTTGACAAACCTCCGGTCTCCATGATTATTTAGTTTACTGATTACTTAGCCACAGGATCTGATTCCATTCAGAACCAGCCTGAACCAGGAAATACAGTTCCGGGAGAGAGATTTGTGAGTCCTTGTTGACTTGGAACCCAGTCAGGGGGAGCCTCCTTTGATAAATGACAAATGAAATGGTTTCCTGCCTAGAAACTGTGTATTTAGGATTGATTAGCAGGCGTAGAAACCAGGTCAATTTAACTTGAGGAAAGACATTACCTGCCCTTTCCTGCTGGTGTAAAGCCTTCTCTCTGGATGATTGGGTTTTTAAACTGGCTTATTTCAATGCCCCTGTAATTTCTACGTCAAGATATAATTGGCAGGTGAGCTAACTCCCTTTGGCACTGAACCAGAGCTTGGAGTTAATGTCACTTAGGAAGCCATTTTTTGTGTTGGTTACAGTATAAAAGAAAAGAAAAGCGTTCTAACAAATTTGCAACAGTAAGATTACATTACACCTGACGGGGCATTAGGGGAATGATGCCGATAACTGCTTTCACATCGAGGCCAAATGAAAGCTGACATTTACCTGTGGGAAGGTAAAAGCAGAGGCGTCCCAGGATGTAAAACGCCAAATCTGTTCTTATTGGTGATCCAGTAATAATCATCTCTAGACCCAGGTTTACTTTTCTTGTTAATTAATAAAATTTGTCTGACACATTGTTGGAGCTCCTAGCTGACAAGTTTAAGGCTGTTAAGGAGTAGGGTATGAAGTAGAACATGAAGCTGGAGTGTGTAAACTACTTCGGACAGTTGTCATAATATGTGTCGGTGAAAAGTGCCAACAAAATACACACTCAGCCTGCCTTTTAAATAAAATTTCTGTTTTATTGAAAGTCAAAAGGTACTTACTAAAAGGAGAAAATGGGTAATAAATTTGGGATTCTACAGCACATAAAGTCAATGTACGCCTGTGCTTAAGACTGAAGTTTTTCCGGCTGATTCCTCATTCACCTTAGAAAAGTTATTTCCTTTTATTTGAGCTTCTCTTTTCTTCTTATAATAAACTTAACAAAGGCTTTTAGATCCTTAAATGTAAAGCCCATCTATAGAGATGGTGAAAATTTAGAAAATAATTTTATGAATGAAAGCACTTTCAAAAATGTCTAAAAACCATAGAAATAAAGGAATGGGCTACTGTTATAATGTGTTATCAGAAAGGTACCTAGCACTCTTTAGTTTTAAATTATTCTTCAGTTCTCGCATGTTTAGTACATTGATATCTTATTTCTACTAGTTCTTGCCTCCGTGGTTCTCAATATTCTTTGATTTAAAATTCTAACCCTTTAACCATCTGTGAAAATAACTAAGTAGCATACGAAGATTACTTTACAGTACCAAACATGTTCAATCATACTGTCTGATTTATTCATCCAGATTTCTGTCCTGTGCAGAGGGAACTTTATATTTTACTTTACTATTAAAAGCAATTTGAGTCTTAGGTTAAGCTATTTGCCTAACATGACATCGTAAGTTGCAGACTCAGTATTTGAATCTGTGTGTTCTGACTCCCAGTAACCTATGCTCTTCATCCCACCCATCACTGATGGCTCACTTCCCCACTAAAGCTTGAGAAGAAGGCTAGAGACTCTTGATATCTCATACGTTATCTCCTCCTCAGCTTAAAGGCTGTGTAACAGAGAAACCCCACTGCAGGGAATTTAGGGACTAAGGAATTCAGTTGTTATAGAATAGGGTTAGAATGAAGAGGACCAGGATTTTGACTGAGCCTATGAACGTCTTTAAAGGACTTTTTTAGTTCAATAAAACAAAACTATAAGAAGGACCATTCCATCCAAAATATTTAATGTTCTTTTTGTGTTGTAATTCGTAAGGGCCTAAGTCACTCTTCTTAAGTCACAATTTGGAGTGACTTGCAATTCAGTTATTCTTCAGGTCAGATCTTAGTTGTGGGAAAGGCATGAAGATTTTAAGAGAAAGGTTACTGTGGAGGGGGTCAATTAGAAAAGATTTCTGGGAGGAAATGAATCATTATCAAGCCTTGAAAACGCATGGAATTTACACTGGCAGAAAGGGCGGGGATCCTTTAAGAGATATGATATAAGCAAAGGCATAGAAGGGACATGTAAGGACTTCACAGTGTAGCTAGAGCTAAGGGCCAATAGTTGAAAGTAGTGAGAGATAAGTCAGAGGCTAAAGTAGAAGGAGAGCGTTTGATGAAGGAATCTGAATTTTGTTTTTCTTTTTTTTAAAGTTTCCTTTATTCCCTCTTATTTTTACTATATTTCCCATAATTATAACAATTGTTTTTAAAAAAAATAGAAGTCATATAACTCTACCACCTTAACACATAATTAATTTTTTATTTTTTGTGTTCCCTGTGTCCCTTATCTATAAGCATGCGTAATCTTAATAGATATAATCATAGTGAGATTGTAATTTTGTAGTGTATTCTTTTCACTTAAATTATCTTTGATTCACCCCTTTATAACTGCCTGCACTGTGTTAGTATGTGTATGTGTTTATTTAAGACTTTCTAGGGACTTCCCCGGTGGTCCAGTGGTTAAGGCTTCACCTTCCAATGCAGGGAGTGCAGGTTCGATCCCTGGCAGGGAGCTAAGATCCCACATGCCTCACGGCCAAAACACCAAGACATAAAACAGAAGAACAAATTCAATAAAGACTTTAAAAATGGTCCACATCGGAAAAAAAAAAAGAAGAAGATAAAAAGGGACTTCCCTGGCGGTCCAGTAGTTAGGGCTCTGCGCTTCCACTGCAGGGGGCACAGGTTCAATCCCTGGTCCAAGAACTAGCATCCTGCATGCTGTGAGACGTGGCAAAAAAAAAGAATTTCTAGACAGTGGATCTGGAACGTATAATGATTTACCAGAGTAATATGAGGGCATTTTACTAAACAGATATCCTGCTGAAACTGAGAAATCAACATGAGTACAGAAATTAGAATAATAATTGCTGTTGCCATTTATTGAGGTATTATTGTATGTCAGAAACTTTTATGCGCAATATCTATATATAACAATATCATTTGTAATATTATACTCACTTTATAGATGAAAAAAATGGGCACAGAAAAAAAATAATTTGCCAAAAGTCATACTTGTTATTAAGTGATACTTTTCCACTGTATCATGCTTCCTTTTTTGTGTCTTACCAGGTATCTCTGTTTGCCTTTATTTTTTCAGTCTTCGTCTTCCTAGTCCATATATGTCTCCCTTTAGATGTTGCTATCATATCCAGAGAGAAGGTTCAAAAAAACAAGTCCTGGTTTAGGATCAAGTCAGCCACTCGTTATGTGGCTTAACACTCCAACTATTTTTCCTTACCAACTAGAAACTTGAACAATGAGCTCCTTGGTAATCTAGATTGCTACTGTTTCTTTTTCCCAAAACATATTGTAAAATATCATCGAATCATATGGTCTCTAGTATTACTGTAGAATCGAGATGCTTTGACCACTGGAGAAGAACAGAAAGAAAGGTTTTCCATTAAGGGCCTGTCCCACAAGAACAGCTTATATCCACATTCTAACGTCTTAAAAGCTACTTGAGATTCTTGAAATATGAAAATTACATTACATGCTTTGTAAAGGCCTCCTAACAAAGAGGAACCGAGTTTTCATAAGATTCAAATTTGATTTAATAAGCTGATTCTTTCCATTCATTTTACCCCAATTGTTCAGCTCAACATGATGACCTGGCTGCCTAACTGGTGTTTTTTGTTTCTATTTTGAGCCCAGATGTGTGTACCATACTCATAAAACCAGTGCTGGGAATACGGCATTTTATGAAACACTTGAAGCATCATTAATTCTCTGCTAACAAAAACTACTGAAAATTCTCTTTTTTGGTTGTTTTATCTGAGAAGGGAGAAGTGTCTTCAGAGAAATAAAGGTGTTTGCATTGGCTTTGCTTTGCTTGGATTTCTGCTTTAGTGGAATTAGAATAACTAGGTTTTAGGTTTTCAGCAAATAAAATCAAGTTCAAATGTTTTGTAAGAACATTATTGAGTGGTTTAGAGTATAAACGCTTGAAATAATTAGTTGGCTCAGGAATTGCGGGAGTCGTTTCTATTATAACATTGTTTTCTAATGCAACAACCATAAACAAATGACAGTTCACAGTTTTTTGGTACCAAGGAATTACTGAAGGCAGTAGCTTTAATCAATAAGCTACATGTTAAATATATTAATTAAAGGGCTTTTTTCAAATGATGGATATATAATGCATCTTAGAGATATTAATGGTGATGCTACGGGAACAACTACTCTGACCAACTAAATTACGCAAAAGCTTTAGAGTAAGTTGAGGAGATGTGAAGATGGTAAAAAGTCTTGGTAAGGAGAGAAGGAAATAGAGAACATTCAGACATTTACCAGTCTTTTTCCTTAACAGTGACAAGACATCCAAGACCATCTTTCATGGTCAAAGAAAGGATATGGAAATTCTCTATGCTGTATGAGGCCCAGGCTTAATAAGACCTAGTGTCTTTCTAAACAGAGTCCCAGCAATATTTAGTGGATTTTCATTATCAGTTTCTGAGTCCAGTGCTCTCAGATGCCCATCATCATGTATTTCCATTCAGGAAAGCCTTGACAGAACAGTTGCAAGCTTAGTACCCTCAAGTACTGAGTAAGAAAGGTAACAGAAAGTCTGGCAGGCTGAATGAGCCTTTCAACACTCTCTGAGAGGACTCATTGCTTGTGGCTATGGCATCTGAAACCTGTTACCTCAAACCACAGGTACTTTTGAATCTCTTGGCCACAGATCCATCCTGGGACCGCCATACAGCTTAGAACACGTGGAAGCTTTAGCTTAAGTTTCCTCATTGTCAGAAAGTTGTATTACAGTAAATTGCTGTTTTTAATTGTGAAAAATGCCTCTGCTATTTATCTTATGCTTAGCCTACTTTCCACCTTTGCACTCTTCTCACCTTCTCTGTTTATTTTGTGATGCGCATGTTTCCGCACTTAAACTTTCAATATACAGAAAAGTTGAAGGGATAGTACAGTGATCGGTGTATTTGCTCTGTGTGTGTGTGTGTGTGTGTGTTTTGGTGGAACCATTTGGAAGTTGCAGACATAACATGGCCATCCCTAAATGCTTTAGCATTAATTACCTAAAATGCGGTTATTCTTCTACACAACTGAAATACATTATGTGATGTACTTTTAAGAAAGTTCTTAATAGCCTTTTGTGTTGGTGTCAGCCTATCTTTAGTGACGCTCTCAGCTAGGAATGCCTGGGGGCACTCACCTGGACTCCTATGAGCCAGTGTTGTGGCGGACTGACCCTTGTGGTTCTTACGATTGCCACATGCACCTCAGCAACAACTATCAGGGCATTTTGAAGAAAAAAACAAGGTTTATTACTGACAAGTCGTGGAGGCTACATGGCATGCCTGGAACCACACAGCGAAGTGCGCCTAAGGAGAGTACAGACCTGGGGTCATGCCTTTATTGGGGTTGAGGGTGGGGTGCCTAGGGTTTTGCGGGTTCTTTATTAGTAAATTTAAAACATAAGAGCAAGAAAGCGTGGGAAGGAAAAGTAGGATCACTCCAGTGGGTCAGTTATCTAGGTCTCCCAGGGCCTTCTAAAAGGGGAACCTCATAGGTGGGGTGGCCTGGCTCTTTATGAATGTCGGCAACCGAAAGCTTAATGTTGGGCACTTACATTATAACCAAAAAAGCTAATCGTCGGGCACTTACACTACATATGATTTAACATTTATTCATTTTTCCATTTTAAAGACGTGTAAAAAATTTAATGAAAAAAATGCCAAGATTCATCAGGCTTTTCTCTGAGAAAATATCCCAACAGTTAGCCAATAGATTCCTCTGTTTAATGCTTGGCTGACATCACAGGACCTTTCAGTAGGTGTTATCAATAGAAGGTAACGTGACAAACAACAAACAGAAAGAAATAGAAGTGCCTACTGCTTTTCAGTGTTTTTTTGGCATGAAAGGGTAAGCTTTTGTTTCGTTTTTAATTGATGTGGTCATACGGTTGCTCACACACTGCCCTGTGAATTTCTTAAGAAATGAGTTATTCAAGAGACAAAGGTTATGTAAATGGATGCTAATCATTCTTGCAGGGAAAAAAAAGTACCATCGCGATGTAGTAGCTCATACTGACACAAAAAAGTCTTATTGTGACAGTGCAGAACTTTTTTCCTTGCTGAACAAGTATCGTGTGACATTCTACTTTTTCATAATAAAGGTTGTTAAGCTGCAAAAGCCTTACTTGTTTGCTGAGCTCTTTTAATAAACATTTTACAAGCTTTGTCAGAGACAAATTTGTCATCTGATGGACACAGTGTCTGCATCTTAAGGTGATTCAGCGACAGAAGAGGTAATGATAAACTCGAAGCCTGGTAGCTCCTGTCTCAGATGTGCTTCTGTTTTGCCTTTTAGGTATTCCAAATGCTGCTAGAGTTCTTGGAGCAAAATATTTGCCAAGGTTTGGGGAATGCTTTCTTAGCAAAAGTATTGCTACCCTATCACAATAGTTGTATCTTCTCTCTAGTCTGGTGCTTTGGGATTAATAATGCCAACCAAATTTGTTTCTTTACAAGTCTGTGTATTAACATCATGCATAATGATTATCAAACCTGTGTTCTCCAGCACTTTACTGTAACAGATTTTGCTCCTTGAGGAAATGTCCCTGCCTTATACTTTTTTGTATATCTCACTATAGTCTCCATATTAACTACTTTGTGCCAGCATAACAACATATTGAGCTAAATTGAATTAGACTGTGTGTGTGTGTCTATATGTGTGTGTGTGTGTGTGTGTGTGTATATATATATATATATATGCATATGTGTGTGATTAGTTTTACAACCAGAAACAAGAGGAGAACTTTTATTAACGCTGTAGTTATATTCCCACTCAAAAGGAGAAATTAGAATGAATTTCAAATATGAAGAGATTTGGAACATTTCCTGTGTGTGCAGGTATTAAAGTTTTAGTTTTGTGTTTTTGTTTTTGGGGTTTTGTTTGTTTGCCACCGCTAAGCAAAACTGATATGGTAAGGAAAATTAGTTTCATCCAGAGGTTTAATCCTAGGGCAGCCTATTATTTCTTTATATGTTCGCTGAAGGTGGTGGGCTCTTATCTAAGAACATAGAAAAGCTTTCCCATACAAACCATTTACATTTGCAGTGGAGAAAATTCTAATTGACCATTTAATGTTCTTTTTCTGTAAAAAGCCTTCCAGAAACCTTTGATTCCATCTTTTCTGGATTACTATTAAACGTTTACCTGAAACCAGCACAGTATATGTATGTCTTTTAACTACTCTGCATTCTTAAGACTAAAGCGCCAGTGGACTTGGTGCAACTGTGCTAAAATGTTGAAGATCTATAAATCCTAATCGTGGGTAAATTTATCCTGCCCTAGCAGGAGTATTGCCTGGTAAAAATTCATTAGAAGCAAAGCTGTCCAATTTTATAGACCAAAATATAAAATAAAAAGTATGCACATATGTAGAAATACGTAATTTCCATGAGGGCTTCCGCTTTAGCACAACTTACCAAGAAATGTTTTGTAGCTTGCTACTGCCATCTACTGGTTCTCAACTCTCAGATGAGTAGTTACTGGTTTACTGTAATATAGAGAAATAAAAGGGAATTAGGTTTCTTTATTGGAATCTTTCAAACAGTCTTTGCTGAGGGTGAGATAGGATTTTCATGTGGTATATACAGTGTTTATTTTGTAGTATGCTTTTAGGGAACAAACTCATAAGTCTTTCTCCACTATTAACAATGTGCTGTGTTCCTGTTTGAGTTTCTGATCAAACCTTTTTTTCCCTTTGTCATCCCTTCCTAGTTTAATGGATCGAGAAGTGGCATTGCTTGCTGAAATGGACAAAGTGAAAGCTGAAGCAAGTAAGACTGATCTTTATTAAAGCTATTACCTGCCTCTCAACCCCCATAACAAAAGCTCAATATAAATGCCACAATAAGAGTTTATATATTTGGTTAAACAGTCTTGAGCAGTTGTACTATGCTGGCATAGGAATCCTTTCAGGTGAAACAACTTTACAAGAGCCTGTTTTTCAATATTGCCAAATTTTAATATTTTGAATGTAGAGTTCAGAGACTAACTACTTCATGGTATCTGCCACCACAGCACCAATTAAGGAAATTAAGGAAAATAAAGTATCTTGCAGGTGCCTGGGTTTTACTTTGTTTTTTCCTCCAGTGATTGAACAATTCCATTGGATTTTTTTCTGCTTGGAAAAAAACCTTTGGCATAATCAGAGGAGACATCACCAGGTTGCCTACAATTAGTGTATACATTCCTGTCATTACCTCTCTCGGAACTTCCTTTGTTTTCTCAGGTTTTAGAAACTTCACTCAGTGTCTGTTATCATTGGGTAGGGAAAAAGTCAATTAATTGAATTTGAAGGTTCAGGATACCCATGACGAGGGTTCTTTGAAAGCTTACTAAAATGGAGTCTGGAGGAATAGTCTAACTTGGATAATTTGTGGGGTTTTATACAGAAGAACGAGATATCTGTTTTCTTTCATTTCTGTTAAGGGTTAGGTTAAAGATACACAGCTATATGAAAAGAAAGGAATGCCAACTACACCTTGTACAATGGCATTGATTTGGGACTTTTCAACAGTTTTTCCTTCGTGCATTGAATGCCAGA
This sequence comes from Delphinapterus leucas, assembly GCF_059928025.1. Classification (NCBI taxonomy): domain Eukaryota; kingdom Metazoa; phylum Chordata; class Mammalia; order Artiodactyla; family Monodontidae; genus Delphinapterus; species Delphinapterus leucas. Next base: position 39,436,351 of record NC_143139.1, read on the forward strand.
TTCGTAATTAGGAAGGTTGTTTCTTTTAACCTACTCTCAAACTGGTGAGAATGGAAATAGGTTGAGATGATGACTCACAATTAAATCATTTGTGTCTGTGGTCATGGGCCAGAGGAGGCAGCTTTGAAGCACTGAGCTGAGTTCAGTTTTGATCCATTTTAATGAAATTTTAAGTATATAACAGAGATGCTATCCATTGTTTTTCAGAGGTGAGATTTCATTTAAATTGAGTGGTATATCCTGAAATTTCCGGTGACAGTTTCAGTCCATTCTTGTACCTATGTGTTCTCTTTTTGAAATTGAAGTTTCAGAGAAAATAAAATTAGTGAGAAGACATAGCCCCTAAAAAAAAAAACAAACAAAAACATAGTCCTTACTGTTGAGAAGAAGGTGCTTTTTTTTTTTTTTTTTTGCTACATTGGGTCTTTGTTGCTGGGCGCAGGCTTTCTCTAGTTGTGGTGAGCAGGGGCTACTCTTCATTGCAGTGTGCGGGCTTCTCATTGCAGTGGTTTCTCTTGTTGCGGAGCACAGGCTCTAGGCGCGTGGGCTTCAGTAGTTGCAGCAGGTGGACCCTAGAGTGCGTGGGCTCATTAGTTGCGGCGCGTGGGCTCCAGGGCACGCGGGCTCAGTTGTTGTGGCTCGCAGGCTCTAGAGGGCAGGCTCAGTAGTTGTGGCGCACGGGCTTAGTTGCTCCGCAGCATGTGGGATCTTCCCGGACCAGGGCTTGAACCCGTGTCCCCTGCACTGGCAGGCGGATTCTTAACCACTGCACCATCAGGGAAGTCCGAAGGTGCTTTTTAAAATACATCTTTTATAGAAAATTTTGAACATATTTCAAATAGAGAGGCTAATATAATTAACCCCCAGCACCCAGCCTCAACCAGTTATCAATTCATGGTCAATAAATTATCAAATACAGTCCACCCGTCTCATGCTAAAAATCCTAGTTCTCAATGACACTAATGTAATTACTCATTTACCAATAATATCAAAAAGGTGTTTCTTTTCTTTACACATTATAGTTTATTAATTATATGTTCATAGTACTTCACAGTTCAGAGTTTTTTCGCACTCATTCATATGTGATGTTAATATCAACCTTATGGAAGAGTTAGGTTTTTGGATTTTATTTTATTTTTTTCATTTCATAAACGAAGAAACAAGTTCCTTGGAAAAATGTGAGTTGTCCAAGGTCATATAATTAGGCCCTCTGAGTTATATGATATGTGTAGAAATCTTTACTTGACACATCTTGAGATCTGTAATTTTATCTTAGAATCCTAGAATGCTGGAGCTGAGAGAAAGTGAATTTGATACAAATGGCAAATAGGTTTTATCTTGGGAGCCAGACCAACAGATCATTTGTATTTGTTGGGCCTTTGTATTGAGAAACTTTTGTATGCATGTTCCTAACTTATTGGGAAAGTGTGCCCTTATCGGTTAACCAGACATGGGCATGAGCAGCCCATGGGTGGCATATATGTGGCAAATTGGACTAAGTAAACTTGCTAAACACATTCAGCTCTACACCTGATGTAGCTCTTTAAAAATTCTATTTTTTTCTCACGTAAATTTGGCTAGTTTCTCAGTAGGTTACAGGATTCTGTGTATAAGTTAGGAATTGAGTTTGACTGCATGCCACAGAATGGCCTAAGGAAATGTGAGCTTGTTTTTCTCTCATGAAATGAAAGGTCCAGAGGTAAGCAGTCCACGGCTCTAGGGCATCTCCAAAATGATATGAGGGGACTTCCCTGGTGGCACAGTGGTTGAGAGTCCACCTGCCGATGCAGGGGACACGGGTTCGAGCCCTGGTCTGGGAAGATCCCACATGCCGCGGAGCAACTAAGCCCACGCGCCACAACTACTGAGCCTGTGGTCCAGAGCCCGTGAGCCACAACTCCTGAAGCCCGAGCACCTAGAGCCCGTGCTCTGCAACAAGAGAAGCTACCACAATGAGAAGCCCACGCACTGCAACGAAGAGTAGCTCCCGCTCACCGCAACTAGAGAAAGCCCGCACACAGCAACAAAGACCCAACGCAGCCAAAAACATAAAATAAATAAATAAACAAATGAAAATTCCTCCTTCAAAAAAAAAAATGCTCTGGGTAACAAAGCAAATTTTAACGTTCCTTAGATTAAATATTAGCATTTATCCATCTCTGTTAGTGTAAACCTTTTAATGCTTTCAAAATATAAGAACTCAGGGAAAACTCTGAGTTTTCAGATGAAACACACAAATAAGGCCAATTATCAGTTAAGTCTACAAAACGAAAAATGGCATTTAAACGCACAGTGGTGTCTAGATATCCTTGATACTACTATTTAAATAAATAAGAGCTAGGTTTCGTGCAATTACAGCTACTAAAGTTAAATCAGAATAAAAACCAAGTCCTGGGCTTCCCTGGTGGCTCAGTGGTTGAGAGTCCGCCTGCCGATGCAGGGGACACGGGTTCGTGCCCCAGTCTGGGAAGATCCCACATGCCGCGGAGCAGCTGGGCCCGTGAGCCATGGCCGCTGAGCCTGCACGTCCGGAGCCTGTGCTCCGCAACGGGAGAGGCCGCAACAGTGAGAGGCCCGCGTACCGCAAAAAAAAAAAAAATGATATGAGGGACCCAGGCTTCTCTATCCTTCTCCCCAGCCATCTTTACATTGTGCTTATGGTCAAAATATACATCCAACGGCTCTAGTCAGGGAAGGGCAAAATGTTACATGCAGGCTAAGACTCCTTTAGAGAGCTTTCTAGTAAGCCTCGCCTCTGAATTCTGCTTAGATCTCAACGGCCAAACTATACCACATGATACAGTTATGTGCAGCAAAGCCAGGAAATGTAGCTTTTTTTTACCTAAGCACATTGGTACCCAACAACATTAGACTTCTGATAGAGGAGAATGGATATTCAGTCACTAACAGTCTTTGCTACAGTCCACCCGTCAGCTACGCTGCAGTCCTCTTTTTTCCAAAATGAGAACACACTCACGTCCTTCTTGATGGCAACACCTCCACAGTCTCCTCTAGTTCACGTATTCAGCTGAAAGTCCAGGACTTCTGGGTAGTTTCAGATCTTCCAACAGCTCTGGTTATGGTATATTGTGGTCTGGCATCACATAAACTGAAAGAAACGTTATTACATAGATAGGGAGAGAAGAGGGTAATTATAGTAAAAATTCCCACTTGGACATGCAATGATCAAAGCTTACTGGACAGGAATAGTAGAGTCCCTGCCCCAGTGGTAGAGAAAGTTCCTTGGTTCATTTGGCAGCCCCTAGATCTGCTTCCTGAGAGGATTTCTTCTGCCCTTTGTCCTCTGTAACCCCTGGCTTTCTACTCTGAGAGAATGTTTATTGTCTGTCATTCTTCATGGCCATACCTGAGTTACACATCTGGGAGCAAGCCAGAGAAGATGCTTCTTGAAAGGCTGTAAATAATCTAATGTCCATCATTAGGGAACTTGGTAAATAATTGTTGTATATCCACATAGTAGAATACTAGGTGGCTATTAAACAGAGTGAGGGGAATCCAATGTATAACTAAGGAATGAACTTCAAGACATAGTAAGTAAAAAGAGCGAAGGTAAAGGAGGGACCATTGTGAGGGGAAAAAAGAGAGAGAGAGATTGTATATGCAGAGAGTATAATGGAAAGTATACATAAGAAATTGTTACCAGTGGTTTCCTCTGGAAGTCAGAACTAGGAGGGACAGTTTTATTTTTCATTTTATACCCATTTATTCTAGATGTATTCTTTACCTTGTGCATATTTTTGTTTTAATTTATATGCGTCTTGATAAAAATTTTTTTAAGTGGGAAGAGGAGAAAGAGAAATGACAAGTGATGTATGAGTCTTTATGATTCATAAAAAGCATTTACCATGTAAACTGCCTTCAGAGTCCCTCAAGAAGGTGGAAACTGGACCTTTGGTATTTTCACTTTCTGGATGGGTGGGCAGCTAAGCCTTTGGCTGTCCAAGTACATACTGCAAGACCTATACTTCTAGTTCTTCCTTGTCCTATTTAGCAGACCATAAGAGTCATATTCCCTTTCCTCTACAGTGGAAATTTTGCTCAGCCGTCAGAAGAAAGCCGAACTTCTAAAGAAGATGACTGATGTGGCTGTTCGGATGTCAGAGGAGCAGTTGGTTGAGCTCAGAGCTGATATCAAGGTAGAACCTCCTTCTCCTTTCTGCCTTTCTTCTTACCCTCAGGGACTAAAGTAGCAAATCTCCGTAATTCATGGCTGTATCTAATATATTTAACTCATGATCTCCTCTTCCCAAACCTGGCCCTTTTCCTGGCCCTTTCCCTTTCTCTGTAAATGGTACTGTCCATCTATCCAGTGTCCAAGCTGGAAACCTTAGGGAATTTCTCCTTTTCCCACAGTTCAGTCTATCAGCAGACCCTGTCCCTTTGACCTTCTGCGAAATCTCGGATCTGACCTTTTCCCTTTGTCTCCACCACCACCATCATGATCAAGCTACAGTGATCTCTTGCTTGGACTTTGTGGTAGCCTCCTAACTGATTCCACTCCTCCTCTTTGCCACTGCCCTGGCCTCCCCACCCCTTCATATCTGTCCCTCACATTACAGAACCTACTTCAAACTTCCCGTTGCTTTCAGGATAGGCTATAATCCTTCACGGGCTGTAGGGCTCTGTATGGTCTGGCCCTGCTGCCGTGCTTTGCACAGCATCCCCCTTGTCCCCTCTGCTCCAGCCATACTCGCTGTCCTTTCCACAGACATACCCTGTTCCCTCCTGTGAGGGCTGCTGCACATGCTTTTCCATCTGTCCAGAACATTCTTTTCCCTCCCCCGCCACTCCCAGCACGCACCTCACTCCTGACCTCATCCTTCCTGACTTTCCTGACGTGTTCCCCCTGTTTGTGCCTTCCTAGCACACTTATAATTGTATGTGCATTTGATTAATCTGCCTTTCCCACTCGATAGTGAACTTTACAGTGACAGGAACTGCTGTGTCTCCAGTGCCCTGGCACAATGCCTTGGCGCATAGTAGGTGTTCAGTAGATAGTTAAATAGTTGGTTGGTCAATTCTGATTTTATAAGAGAAAAATGAGCAATTTGAGGTGTTGATTATATTGTAAACTGTTTATAAAGATTACTTGGATTCCACACTCAGATGTTTTAAATTCTTACATAAAGAACAGTGTTTCTGAGACTAAGATGGGAACCTGAGAGAGGTTGGGTTATTCATGGGTAGTTGTGGACACTGACATTCTAATTAATTGTTTCTAAACCGTGAACTCTATGGCCTTCTCTGCTCCTGTGCCCTAACTCTGCTCTTTCTGAACGTGTGAGATTTATTGCCATATTTAAGAGGAATACATGCTGGGGAGGCTATATAACAGCCTTTGTAAAATAAAAGCATAGATGGAAGATCATCTGAGACCTTACAGGCATCCCTTGTTACCATCCTGACCCAGTCTTTCACACAAACCTATGTCGCGTTATTATTCTCTCACTCCTTCCCCTTAGGCTATATTGGGGAGAAATAGTGAAACCAACAATGCAAGTTTTAAATTACCATTTTCTGATTAACTAAGACTATATTGCTAAATTATATAGAAAGTCTTCCTCGCACTGATGCCAGTCAGTCTCATTCAACTATCTGGGAGAAGCCAGAAACCCCTTTGGAATTAGATAAGAATTCTGGCTCTCGCGGGCTTCATCTGTTCCCCTTCCCACGTGGTTGAAGAGCTGCTAGAAATATTTCTGCAGGCTGACTAAGGATCTGTTTCTCTCCACGTTTTCAGTGTACTGAAGTGGGTGCTGTGCAATTTAAATGTCTTATTTCCAGATCATTTTATTTCCGTCATTCCTGTTATGTCTTTGGCTCAGGAAACCCTAGAATGTGTTTCAGAATTAATCTCAGACTGATATTACATGTCTGAAGCCTTTGTTATAGAGATTCTTGTGCTTTCCTAAGTCACAGTATACTCTGAAGCTTTAGGGCTTCAAGTCCCAGAGGTAATTTTTATTTCTCCTCTCCCGTTTATTGCTTCTAGGTGCATCCCGAGGATTCTGATGCACTTGATTCTACCCCTTGAAAATCCAAAGTGGAATTAGGCCACCCCCAGTTAGAGGACTGCCCTGAGTTCAGTTCTTCTGAATTATATCTAGGCCTTTAACTTTTCTTTCTTACTCTCTTGTACGTCTGAAAAAATGATTCCAGACTACCTTAGAAATTGTTTATTGAAATAGACCCCCAGAAGCACTTTATTCCTGACATGTTTCTAGCCCCACTATTTCTATAGTATAGTTAGTTTTTGACCCAAGGGGATGGTTACTTCTCAGCTCAGTCTGCTTAAAAGGATTAAATTACTTGCAGCACAAACTCTTCTCATTTGCAAAGCTGACTTTTCACATGAATGATTTTCCATCTCAAGAAATTGTTCCTATTACAAGGACTAAAAAATCCTACTTTATAAAGCGGTGAAGTGGGTTTACTAAGGAAGTTTATATTAGAGAACACCGAATCATCTATTTAAATTAAGGAATCATTGTTGTAACTTATGAGCATTTCTGCTGCCTCTGCCTGTGTATAAAATGGAACAATGGGGAGAGTAGCTAACAGTGGAGAGAAAGGTGGTCCTCCATCATGAGTTCCTTCTTTCTCCAGAGTTTCTCTTGATTTACACCTAATGACCATTAGCATTTCATAAAGCTCCCAAATGGACTTATCTTCGGGCCCTTAAGGAAAATGACTGAATTTTGTCAGTCACCCAGCATTGGTAATACGATGGCCATGTATGTAATGAACTTTGAAGCACAAAAAGAAAACAATTGAGAGTAATTGTTTCGTCTGTTTATAGCAAGCTATAAATCCCACATATATTGTTTGTCTCACCTGGAGGCTTTTCTTTGTCTTTTCTCCAGCACTTTGTTAGTGAACGTAAATATGATGAGGATCTGGGACGAGTGGCCCGATTCACCTGTGATGTAGAGACCCTAAAGAAGAACATAGATTCATTTGGACAAGGTGAGGTGCTGAGAGATTCAGGGCGCCGGAGACGGTGATGAGAAGACCACCCTCTACTAACTAGAAACTGAAGTGCCGATTGGCTTCTCCCCTGATTCTTCCTCAGTCCCTCTTGGGTTTTGGTTTGTTTGCTTGTTTTTATGAAAAGGAACTCTGAGATACTTAATAAGTCAGTGGACACAGATGCTTTGAGCTCTGAGGATAGGCATTTTCCAGCTCCCTAAATTTGCGGTCATATTTTTTCATCATTTCCTGCTGAGCTGAGAGGTGTTTGGTATATAGTATAAAGATCATGTGGCCCTGGAGTCAGACCAAGTTTGAATCCTTGCCTCTGCACTGTACATTGGGCCGCTCATTTTACTCCTTGGTGGAGATAACGATACCTGCTTTGCCTAGCGCATAATAGGTGTGTGTGGAGGCAGGGCACGGTGGTGCCTCTGTGTTGAGAGCCTGTAGCGACACATCAGTCAAACCCAGACCCCGAGCTTGGCTCCTACGTTCTTTCTGTCTCGGTGTGAAAGTGAAATAAATGTTGGACCTAGGGCAGTGATTGTGAGTTCAACATTAGCCCAGGTTTAAAGCCAAGGAAAAACATCTGTGGGGTACTTTTTAGACCGTTGAATTCTGACAAAACTTGAATTGAAAATATTAGTATTTTTCACCTAGATTGATATTTTGAATTTGGAGTTATTTTTGCAGAAAGAGCCTTGGGAAGATAGATATTTGTTGTAAAGACTAGTTCTGTTCATATGTAACTCATCTTGCCTCATTCAAATTTTTAAAAAAGAATTTGGCTTTTTATTTAACTTTTTCTTTCTTTTTGAAGTCTGTACTTTAGAATGTTCCTTGCATAGGAAAGCGAACATATGGCCCGTACTATTGTTCCTAGGCTTAGTCAGCCGCTGGAGCCAAAGCCAGGAGTTTAGGTGGTAGGAAACGCCAAGAAGTCATTAGTTGGTGGGGGGATGGGCCACTTACAAAGCGGTGGGGATTTGGCAGGAGTGGAGGAAGAGGGCAGAAGGGAGATTTTCCTTCCCGTTACCTATTTATAAGCTTATCTTTACAAATACTCAGATAGACAGTCCTTTATCCTAAATTGCTCATTGTGAGATGGAGAAATAGGGAATACGTTACCCACCATGCTCTTCTATCGTCTGACCACATATCGCTCACATTTCTGTCTCAGTGTCCCATCCAAAGAACAGCTATTCAACCAGATCTCGATGTAGCTCGGTGACATCTGTGTCTTTGAGTAGCCCGTGTGATGCCTCTGCTGCTTCCTCTTCCACCTGTGCCTCTGCTCCCAGCCTTACAAGTGCTAACAAGAAGAACTCGGCACCGGGGGAGACTCTTGCAACCACAGCAAACTCCAGTGGCCGGCCCTACCAGCCTCATCGAGAGGTAACCTAGCTTCCACACTGAGCAACTTATGAAGGAATGCTGCCAGGTGGTCACAGCTTCAACACTGACAGCTCAGTACATTACCTTCCTCTCTTTATGCCCATTCCACACCTATTTTGAATCCCTCCGGCCTCAGTTATTTCCAGAGAAAGCATTTGGTATGTATGTTCCAAATCACCAGCCAGTTTAGATTTCCTGTCGCCAAGACTGCTGACTTTCTGATGTTGGCAGTGATCCTAGCTTTGTAGGTAGTAGTATATTGCCTGGTAATTGGTCACACTGGGAGTCATGTACCCATCTTGAAGTAGAAAAGCACCACTAGAAAGTTGAAGTATAATCCATAGTTTCTTTTCCTTGGGTTGTTTTTTGTTTTGTTTTTTTTTGCGGTACGCGAGCCTCTCACTGTTGTGGCCTCTCCCGTCGCGGAGCGCAGGCTCCGGACACGCAGGCTCAGCGGCCATGGCTCACGGGCCCAGCCGTTCCGCGGCATGTGGGATCTTCCCGACCGGGGCACGAACCCGCGTCCCCTGCATCGGCAGGCGGACTCTCAACCACTGCGCCACCAGGGAAGCCCCTTTTCCTTGGTTTGAAGGAGATACATAAGAGCAGTCCAAGGCAGTGCTGTCAGTAATTCTTCAGACTGGTATTACATTGGAATTGGAGGACAAAAATAAAATCGTATGCCATACGCTTTCTGGGTTGTAATGTGAAAGGTATGGTAAGTATCACAGCAGCGTGATTTAATCTGTGGTTCACGATATACAGCAGAGTAGATCATAGTGATGTTTATTTTATTATTATTCCAGATGTTCATTATCTTTACAAATGGCTTATGATCTACAAAATTCAGACGCGTGATAAGATACTTGCCCAACTGAGGGCTTGTAACAACCTCAGAGGATGCTCTTTCCTCCTTTTCTGCCCAGCTAAAGAAAAGCTCTTCAGTGGAGAAGAGCATAGGGGTGAAAGGCAGGGGGTAAATAGTGAATGATTTATTAATTCTGATTAGTGTCTAGATTGGATTGGCTGATCAAACTCTGTGGGTTTTAAGAGAGAACTGAGTCCCAAGCCTGGGATACCGCTATTAGGCTTTCAGAATACTCCTCAAGAAACTGAACTGGAGCAAACGGGGTGCCCTAACGCCACAGTGCTCTGAACATTGTCTTCTTTTATCCTTAGGTATTGCCGGGGAACAGACGCGGAGGACAAGGCTACAGGCCACAAGGCCCAAAGTCCAATGACCCCACGAACCAAGGACGACATGACAGTGGGGGTCGTTACAGAAACAGCTCGTGGTATTCATCTGGTTCCAGGTACCAGAGCGCTCCATCCCAGGCGTCAGGAAACACTAGTGAACGGGGCCAGACTCACTCTGCAGGGACCAATGGAATTGGAGCCAGCATGGAGCCCGGCCCACCCAAGCCCTCATTCAAAAAGGGGCTCCCCCAGCGCAAACCCAGGACCTCTCAGCCTGAAGCCGTGAACTCTTGAGGGAGATTCCAGCTGGCCTGTCTCTTCTATCCCACACAATTCAACTTGGTAACTGGACTTTAGGAAACTTGTAGTTAGGTTTAATGACAGAAAGAAGTTTGCACCTTCACTTTTGATTCCATTCTAAATATTTTGGTTCTTCTCTCCTCATTTCCGCTTTACCATTTTTTTTTGGAAGGGAAGCTGTTTTTTTCCCTTGACCTTTCCCAGTGATATGGATTGATTCTGACTGTTCATTTCCCCCAGGAATCACCGGCACCTGTTGCCAGGTTGCCCAAGGGTACGCAGTGTTCTTCCCAGTACCGCAGGCCTTCAGGGGCCTGAAGAGGCCTTCCTCAGCAACCCCTGCTGTCCAGTCTTTCAGGAGGAGGTGGGTCAGGCAGCTGGTCTTGCTGCCTTTCTAGTCTAAGCAGAAGCCACACTTGCCAGTCAGGTTCCCTGTAAACAACAACGTGACCAAGGGAGGCAGTGAGGGGGTTGTGTACTGGCCTGGATTAGCCAGAGAAGGGGAAACTGAATTGGTGAAAAGGAAGGAACACTAGGAAACATTTGAGAATCTGCCTGTGCTCCCAGAACGTGCCTGAGATTGACGCTCAGATCGGGGTTTCAGCCTCTTGCTTGGCACCGTAGCTTAGCCTGCAGTTTCTTCCAAATGCCCCAGCCTTGTTTCCTATTACTTTAGACTGCAAACCAGTCTAGGGAAGTCTATGGGAAAGTAGCATTTAATTAAAGGAAAAAAAAAGTCTGTCTTCGTTTCAGTGTTTGAAGATTTTTTGTTGTTGTTCTCCCTCTTTCCTGATTCCTATTCTGACCCTGAACCAAATTTATAGCAATATAATTTGTGTTAATCTAAGGTGTTAACCATCAAAAAATTGCCTCTGTCAGTCTTTAGAGTTGAATAAATAAAAACAACTGCATAAACGGTCCCACGTTTGTTTCACAGCAGGAAGTGACTTCATTTCATTATCTCTTTTTCTTTGGGCCTCGTGGGGTAGAAGTCACTCGAACAGCTTGTTCGGGGCTTAAATGAGGGTGTCCAATTCCTAAGTCATTTGTCCACTGCTTACCTTCAGAACCAAATTAAATGTAAAAGCCAGGATGAGCAGATGCAGCGGTTCCTCTTGGGAAAAGGTCTGTAGGAGAGGGAATGGTGACTTTCTGAAGGAGAGCCTACCAGTTCAGAAAACCCACAGCTGCCAACAGCTCACCCAGGCAACCGAAGGTTCTGTCCACACCCCTGTCTTCCACTGCCTGTCCCTTCACAGGAGTAGTGGATATCACAATGTAACGGGGTTCCTGCATGTAGCAGGCGGTGCTGGTGCCAGAGTGCCACACCCACCCCAGCCTCTATGATTTAATAACAGCAGAGCTTTTTCTTCCCCAGCATTTGTTCTCCCAAGGCTGAAGCCCAGGCTGTAAGTGGCAGTGGTGCAGAACACTTAGCTGCCTCAGGGCTTCCCCTAGCTCTTTGGCTGAAGATGAGCTGCCAGGGTTCAGGTTGGCTGCACAGATTGAGAAAGAAAGAGAGAAAAAGAGTGTGTGTGTGTGTGTGTGTGTGTGTGTGTCTGTGTGTCTTTCAGTAAAGAAAACAATAGTCAAGGAGTACTAGGAAGCCATTTTCTAAGGGGCTGGCCACCTCATTTGGGGGAATTTATCCAACATCACCATCAGCCTGCTGTATCAGGAAAAAGCCCTGCTTTTCTGATTAATTGCTTACCTACACTTTATAGGAAATCCAGAGATTGAAGTGGCCTTGAAGGATTATGAGGTCTATGCCCGTATCCAGGCAAGACTGTATTTAACCACCTAAACAGATGGGAAGCCACATGTTTGTCAAAACTGCCTTGAAGTTGAAGTTAAAATCTCCTTATAGAAGAATATTTGAAGACTTTTTCTATGACCACAAAAAGTTTGAAAATTATGATTTTTTTTACACATTGTTTTTAATTACAAAAGTAGCATTTAAAATATCAAATAATACAGAAATATAAAAGGAAAAAGTTAGTTTTCCACTTTTTCATTCTGTTTCTCAGGGGTAATAACTGTTAATAATTTGGCATATATCCTTATAAACCTTTTCAAAGCATATATGTGCTTATACACATAGATATGTAGGCTCTTTTAAAAATAAATTTATTTATTTTGGGCTGTGTTGGGTCTTCCTTGCGGTATGCAGGCTTCTCACTGCAGTGGCTTCTCTTGTTGTGGAGCACGGCCTCTAGGTGTGTGGGCTTCAGTAGTTGTGGCACATGGGCTCAGCAGTTGTGGCTCGCAGGCTGTAGAGCACAGGCTCAGTAGCTGTGGCGCACGGGCTTAGTTGCTCCGCGGCATGTGGGATCGTCCCAGACCAGGGCTCGAACCTGTGTCCCCTGCCTTGGCAGGCGGATTCCCAACCATTGCACCACCAGGGAAGCCTGATATATAGGCTTTTAATTTTTTGTTTTGTTTTTTACAAAAAAGGGAGCATACTATATGCATTCTACAATCCTTTTTTTAGATATGTCTAAACCATAATTCATTTAGGATCTCACGTTGTAGATATTCTCCTAAATTTGCCATTTGACTTTCTTCAGTGAAGAGAAGTGAGATTTACCTTAAGTTTGAACTGTGCAGCTCATTCTTTGCTCCCCACAACAGCTCTTCCTTCCAAGAGGAGGGAGGCTCTGTACCCTGGGCAGTTCCCGCTGTGTGTTCAGAGAGAACCTTCCTAACCATCATTTCTCCTTCCCTTTCCATTTCCTCTTAGAGATCAATGTCCTGTCCTTTCCCAGCCTAAGAGATAAGATTGAAACTTCAGGTTTACCTTTGTCAGTTATTATGTGCCACTTGAGAGAGAAAATTTAAATTAGCATGGCCTCATTATGAACATCAAATATTCGTAGGCCCCTTATTTGCGGCAGTTTTTTAAATTCACTTTTTAAAAAAGTAATACAGGCTAATTTTTTTTAAAGGTACAAAAGGATACATGATGTGAAAGTGAAAAATACTTCCCTACCTTGTCCCACTCCCTAGAAGAAATCACTGATAAGTTTCTTATTTATCTTTTCACAAATTTTCTAAATCCAAACATGCAAATATGTTTTTTCTTTCTTTTACATAAATGGAAATTATATTATGCATATTCCTAAACAATTTGCTTTTTTTTTTTAACTTGTCCTCACTTTTTGTAACTAGTTTTTGTTTGGTTTGAAGAAAAATCAATATATGTAAATGGTTTTTAAAAAAATAGTTCAAAAGGATACATGATGAAAAGTAAGCCTCCATCCCACTCTGGACTATTTATTCCGTCCCCAGAGGCAACCACAGTTAAGTTTCTTCTTTATCCCTCCAGAGGTTTTCTATATTTATATACTTACATCAGAAGAACGTATGCTGCTTAGACCTCTTTCCACGTCAGCATACCCAAATGTACCTTGTTCTTTCTCTGGCTGCATAGTATCCCATTGTATAAATTTATCATAATTAGTTTTACCAGTCCCTAATGATGATTTTCAGTTTTTTGCTATTATATGTATTGATGAAATGAGCATATTTCATCAATATAATACATACATCACTCATTACATGTGAGAGCGTACCTTTAGGATCAATTCCTAGGAGTGGAATTGTTGGATCATACAGGTATTGATAAAGTACTCTTACAAGGCGCGTGGATTCTCATCAACAGTGTTTGGGAGTGCTTTGTGCAGCTGCTGAGCTGGAAGCTAAGGAGAGATAAAGATAACTAAAACACAGCCCTCTGTGGGGCTGATAAACTAGTTGGGGCAACTGGCACAGATAAAAGAGTACAAGGTAATAGTATTGCATGAAAGAGCCTTGCTGTCTTCTGTGAGTATAATGGAGAAGCACTGCTCGCAGGGCCTGTGCTTGAACTTGAACCATACCAGCGGTGATCAGGCATTTGCTCAGTGGTGGTTTATAGACAGGGTGACCTCGTATTTCAGAATCCCATACCAGGGTACAGTCTTGTGAGCAGGAATATATGTATGGGGAACAACAGGATAAACTACTTTAGGTTGGGAGTGGCCTAGAAAAGCCAGGACACATGGTTATCAATCTGTGAACCCCTGCTTTGGAGAAGGTCAGTAGAGTAATGGCTTGTTGCCCTTGGAAATCCTACCATTTGACCTAACAAAATGAGGGTTTGTCTTGCCTGATCTACAGGATTCATCCCGCCTGGAGAGGATTATATGCATACGGAAGCATACTTAATGGAAGAAATGGGTATCCGAAGTGGCACGTTTGGAGGTCAGCAACTGATACAAGGAGCTGTTTTGTCACTGTTTTAACCAGTTCAGAGTACCAGACCATAATGCTGGTAGCAGAACATCATACCGTAAAGTCAGCCAAGCTGGACTTCTGGTGGCTTTAGCCACCTGCGCACATTCTTTGCTTCAAACACCGAGGCACCTGCTGGGTGCCAGGCACTGTGCTGAGTTCTGAGGCAGAGATAAATGGTTCCAGCTCTTTCCTCAACCCCTTTGCAGGTGAAGGAACTAGAGCTCTTAGAGCTCAGCAGCGGCTGGTGGCTGGGCAGTGTGGTAGGGTAGAAAGACCCTGGACTTTTGAGACCGATACTTGGATTTTAATTCTGGCTTCACAACTTGGTAGCTATGTGACCAACTAACCTTGGGCAAATAACGTAACATCTTTGAACCTCTTCTTGAACTGGGAAGTGGAGACTGGTAACTACTTCGTGGAGTGGTAAGGTAGGTATCAAGCAGGTGCCGAGAACAGTACCCTGGTGTCCAAGCTAACCTGTGACTAGTTCAACGTTCACTCACCATAACTCCTTTACTTTTCTGTCTCTCGTGCCCTGTTAAAAAGTGCATGAAAGACTTCCCTGATCTCCAGCCTTACAGACCTAATTAACCAAAAATAAAAATAACCCAAACATAAAAAAGTAATACTTCAGTCACCGTATTCCTGCTGCAGCTTTTCTCCTCTGAGTGCAAATCCCCCCAGCATGGTGAGCTCTGTGCCCTCTTGTCCTGACAACTGTCAGGAAGCCACCCCCACTCCCGTTTCTGAGCTCTTTGGGTGGCACAGGCCAGATGCTGACGGCACCAACATGGGCAAACAGGGAGCAAGGCTGTGGCAGAGTCCGAGGAGAGCCAGGGAACATCGTTTCCATACAGGTGCTGAGGGAATTTTGTTACTAGTCTGTGACTCCCTACCAAGGGGAACTGCTATCTGAAGATTTTTCTGGGTGAGGAAACTCACCCACCATCACCACCACCAGCAAAACTGTTCTCCAGCCCCCCCCCCCTCCGCCCCTTCACAGCCGTCAAAACAGCAGGAACAAATACCACCCACTCTGATTCCCCAGGGAGAAGTCAGGTCTCCTTTTTATGTGTCTCTTCAACTTAACCCAGTTAGGCTTTCTCTGTAACTAGATTTCAGACAAACCCGTTTTCTGGTGCTGCTAGAACACGCAGGTTGAGAGACTGAGAAGATTTCTCAGACTCCCTCCCTTGCTGACTGCAGGCAGGACTGGTAAACTGGCCTTCCGGCAGGCGGGGCCCACGGTCGACTGCAGTGTATCCCCACGGCCTGAAGTCCTGTGGTTGTTCACAGTGGGCACTCATCAAAATGACCATACCATCCCCTTTTAATAGGCTGTTTACCGAAGGATAGGACAAGGCACCCCAGCGTTGTGGCGCGGTAGCAAACTGCTGTCAACCTAGTTAACTCCCGGTTCAGATCTCTTTCCTCCACTTAACTAGACATGCGATATACAATAGCTTATCCAGGATTCCCTTTTAGAAAGTTTACTGTGGTTTCCTCACACTAGCTAGGATCCTCCACTAAAAGAAAAGGGATGGCCTAGAATGAGACAGCTGAGGGGCGGCCAAGTACTGGAGGCCTCAGAGTATTCCAAAATGTTGTGTTTGTTTTGGTGGGAATGGGGAACCTTCAGCGAGGCTTCATGCTGAGCTCGTTTCTGGGGTCCCAGCACCCAGGGGCAGGACAAGCGCTCAGGGGGACTCTCAATAACAATCACAACCACTTACTAAGCTCATCTCACTCTCTCCACAACCCTCTGAGAAAGGATCATTTCACAAATGAAGGAACTAATGCTCTTCGAGATGAGCGCCCGTCCCCCATCCCTGCCCAGGGTCACACAGTGGCAGAGCTAGAATTGAAACCTAGACTAGTTTGACTTGAAAGCCTGAGATTCCCCACCACACCACACAGCCTGAGAAGGAGAGACAGACCTGGGGACCTCCAGGAATGAGGGTGGAGAGAGTAGGAAGAGGAGAGGAGACGGGAGGGGCCCTGGACTGTTCCTCGACAGCCACCTGTTCTCACCGGCTGCACACAGAACTGACTCCGCCTGCACTTGGGAGGGGGGCTTTTTCCATCTTTTGTGTCTTGAGCGGTTTTTTCCTCGCTTTGCTCTTCCCTCCTCTCTCTCCTTGTTCCTTTTGTAGATAATACTCCCACAGGCCTCCCACGGCAGCTCCAAAACGCAGCCTCCTGAGTTTCTCCTTGTTGACAATGGCTCTGAGCTCTCTCTGAACAGGGCTCCTTCTCAACCTTCCCTTCCCTGTGACTCCCCACTGTGGCCAGTGAGTCAAGAACTGGGGAAAGGGGAGAGGAAGAGGAGATTATAGTGGGGAGCCCAGTGGCCCCTAACCTCCCCACACACACCCTGCCGTGCCCTGTTGTCTTCACGCGCGTGTGTGTGTGCGCGCGTGTGCGTGCGTGCATGGGGGGTGGGTGCGGGGGTTGTGGGGGTGGAAGGAGGAGGCAAGCCAGGTCTGGCAGGAAGACCTGAGGAACTAGGTAAAGTGAAAGAGTGAAGTGGGTTGAGATCTAGACACTCATCTAGACGGAAAAGGCGCCTTAAATCAGGCCAGGCCAAAGCAAAGGGTCAGTGGCTCCATCTCTACCCCATACACACTTTCACACAAATTCTTTGAAGGGCAATGGGGGAAGCGGTTTAAAGCCCAAAACATTGCTGTTTCATTCTGTGATAAGAAGAGTGATCATAACATTCAATAAACGTTAGTATATTTTCTTCTCCCAGAAATGGGAACCAGAGCACCAAAACAGTGACACAGGCATTGTGCCTGGAGCTTCTGGAGGAGGCAGTGCATCTTAACCTCTCCGCCTCAATGTTTTCACCTGTAAATTGGCAATTATAACAGTGACTACCTCACAGAGTTATAATAAAGGTTAACCGGATAATCCAAGGAAGGCACTTAGCACAGTGCTTTGACACCAAGTCGATCTCAGCTATGGTAATTCTTTGGGGCACCCCACGTATTCTGTCTACCGCCTGCTCACCCTGACCCAAAGCATATGGTTTGGCTCGATGTTCAAAACCAGCACAGGCGGATGAGCTTGAAGACTGAAAGTCTGAACACTTGGGCTTCCACGGGAGGGTCATCTGGATCTGATGCACACGCCAGATGACCAGTCCTTGTGAGTGCCACATAGCTAGCCTGGGGTTGTTTCTGAGTCCTCACAGTGGGAGCCGGCTATGCTGGAGTGAGGTAGACTCTGGACCTGGGGTTGGGAGTGTGTCAGGGTTGGAACCTTAGCCATTTACCACCTTGGTTACCTTGAGCGAGTCTCTCCTCTATCTCTGCCTCTGTTTACTCATTTGTGAGATGGAGAGTAAGTAGCATCTACTCTGCATATTTCACAGGGCTCCCATAAGATTCAAAATCAGATAATATTTACATGTTGCAAATGTCACATGCTGTTCTAGATCCTTTAATCTTTTAATCCACCTAACAACCCTCTGAGGTAGTTATTGTTCCCGTTTCACAGAGGAGAAAATTGAGTCACGCAAGGAAAATCACAACAGCAAGTGGCAGAACTATATTCGAACCTGGGTAAGTAGCCTGGTTCTCAAGTTGGGTGCTCTCCCTCATAGCCTCATCCTTTCTCTCAAGGTGAGCCGATTCCTAAACTGCACCCGCTCCTCAGCAGTGCGCTTGAACGTCGCCTGGAGGGGCAAAGATGAGCCGTTGGGGGAGGGGTTACTGTGCAGCCCTGGACCCATGTGAGAGGGTGGGACGCTGGGGACTGGGGGAGGGGGACGCTTCCTCTTTTTCCTGCCCAAGGACCAGCTCATTTTAATACAGGTGCCTGGGGCTTTGGCCCTTGTCACAGATGAGGGGTGGGTGGAGCGGGGGACACTCCTTCCTTTCCGATGCTGCTGACTACGGTTGTGTCTCCTAGAGGGGTGGGGGCGCTGAGCCTTCCGCATCTCTCGTTCGGGAACAAATTGCTGTTTTGGCCACGGCGGTTCCTCTGGGCGCGCGGGCGGTAGCCGCGCTCGCTGGCAAATCGTGGGAGGGAGGAGGAGCGGCGCTGGCAACGCGAGGCTGCTGGGACCGACGCAGCGCTGGAGACCAGTGAGAGACTGCCGCCCAGGGCCCGGCTCCGCACCGCCCGCCGGCCCCTCCTCCCCACCCCCTCGCTGGAGGTGGGGGTCCCTGCAGCCCCCGCTCCCTCTTCAGCGCAGAGCCTAGTTCTCTAGGACTAAAGGCGCTAGGGGCAGCGGAGACTCGGTCCTCTCATTCCCCGCCCGCAAAGACCCACTAGCGCACGGTTAGGAAGTTTCCCCCAGCGTCTGACATCTACCGTACCCTGCCTGTATTTGCAACCTGACCCTTCAGCGCAGCCTGGGAGCGGCAAAGGGGGACAGGGAGAAACACAGGGGCAAGACAAAGGATCTGGGGCGCCCCCATCCCCACACACCTCATTTCCACTCTCCACCCCTCCACCTCCCGGGCACACACGGAGAGCGTCGTCTAAACCCTATTTCCAGGACTACCCACCCTCCTATTTCCTGGCAGCTCCAGCCAGCCGCGGCGTCGCTTAGTGACGGATCGATCCATTCCCTGGAGGGTCAAGTTGAGGCTAAGAAAGGCTTGGATGCCTAAAAGCTGGGTTTAAACCCCCTCCCCCAAATCTCCTTTTAGACTTCCCCTGCCCCAACCTCCGCCAACCACCGGTCTTCACCACCTCCACCTGCTGGCCCAGCCCCCTTTCCCATTACATTTTTCTTAGGGGAAATCTTCTAAACCACGCACCCCCTGCTCATCCCCCGCCTGAGCTCTCCTCAGGTCCCTCCGGGGGAGGAGAGGCTGCCAGGCTCTCTGAGAACCCCCATGCTGCAGAGAAAGACGCCTCGCCCCTGCGGCTGAGTCTGCCCGAGCGGGACCAGGCGCTTGCCCGTCGTTCTCCGAGGGGCGGGCGGGGCGGCTCGGGGTGGCCCGGGCGGCCTGCGTGGCGCGGGGAGGGAGGGAGGGCGCCGCTTCCCCTGCCCCCACGAGGTCCCGAGGGGAGGGGGGAATCCCTCGGCGGGAGGCCTGTCCCTTTAAGGAGGCAGCCCTGCCTGGGTGTGCCCCGTCTCCATGGTTACCCCGGTGCTGGCTGCGGGCGCCGGAGGGAGGGAGGGAGGCTGCCGCTTCTCCCCGACAGAAGGAGGTAGCTGCGGGGATCTGGTGCCCAGCGGAGCCCGAGCCGGAGCCGACCCGCAGCCGAAACGGGAGCCGCTGCTGCAGCCACCTCGAGCCGAAGGTGCCGAGAGCACAGAGGGCGCGGAGCCGGGAGTCCGGGAATCGTGGGCGGCCAGGGCGCGAGGAGCCGCGCGCCATGCTCCGGGCCCCGACGGCGGGGACGCCCCCTTGCGCGCGGGCGGCTGGCGGGACCTGCGAGTCTGGGGTGGGCATTGCCCCCCGACGGCTGCGCTAGGGGGCGCGGGGCCCGGCGGGGGGCGGCCGAGTTGGGCGCCCTCCCCCGGCGCTGAGCCCCCTCGCCCCGGAGGGATGGGGCAGGCGGCCACAGCCGCCTAAGATGCCGGCCATGCGGGGACTCCTGGCGCCGCAGAACACCTTTCTGGACACCATCGCCACGCGCTTCGACGGCACGCGTGAGTCCCGACCCTCGCCCCACTGGCTCCCGGACCAGCTGTCCCTGGCCAGTGTTCCCGTCAGTCCTGCACCCAGACACCTCAGCCTGGAGCCCTCCTGCTCTCGCCCTCTCTTCCCCGAGCCCCACTTTTAGCTGGGACCACCGTCTCCTTCCAGACGCCGTTTCCGAAAAATTCAGAGTCAACACTGCCCCGGGCCAGGCAAAATGGCTAGAACTCTCTGGGTTTGGGGGCCGGTCATGTCGTCTGTTCCTGGGGTCGCGAACCCCGACCTAGTCAGTGTAACCTATCCCATCCCTGCGTCTGGCGCTATCCCACCGAGACTACCCTCGAACTGGCGGGTTGGGAAGTGAGGCAAGGAACCGGTGCTCAAGGGACAGCCTAGAGGCTAAAAAAACAGGTTTAGAAAAGAGGTTTGCAAACCAAGATAGAGTAGGCGGGACTCAGGAGAGCACTGTTAGTCCAACCTCACCTCACCACCTAAACCCACCAGCCTAAACCCACTGAGCCCTCTAGCCCCAAAAGGATAGGTTTGGGGACTCCCACTAAGACTGGGGAAGTTTGGAGAAGGTGACCAGAGCTTCTGGATCCTGGCTTTCCGGGGCTCTGAGCACTGGGAAAGTCGTGAAAGCCCCCTCCCTTCTCCTCCTCCCTCAAACTCACCCCCAGTGGGGCTTCCCAGCTCTCTGCCTCTGTCTCTGGTTCCTGATAGGGGTGGAAGCCCATCTCTGAGACCATCCCCACCCCAGGCTTCTCCATCTGCTTTGCCTGCACTTGGCTCCCGCAGCCTGCTGATTCAGCGCCCCCCACTACCCAATACACTCCAATACAGCTCCAGGCTGCCAGAGCTCAGCTACCGTTCTTACACCCCCATTGTGGATCACATTCACTAATTCCTGAGCCAGGGGCTCAGGCAACTGGGGCTCAAACAGAGTGCAGAATAGATGGTGGCTTGGATTGCCTCTCCGTCCAAGTGTGTCTCGGTGGGAGGAGCCAAATAGCCAACCCGAGTACCTGGCTGGTGAGTGAACCTGGCAGAAGCTGGCGGGGCGGGGGGAGGGGGGCTGAGGCTGGCCTAGAACTGGTCCTGCAGTCCTCCTTTGGATATCCCTAACCCCACCCCTTACCCCAAGCTGCTCAGGTCACACTCCAGAGGGCACAGTACCCACACGGGGCTGCATTCACCAACCTCAGGGCTCACACGTGCCAATTCTTGAATGCACTTATACACACGATGCTAGGAGTGGGACCTTGCAGGGCACCGACACACAGGTGACACTGTAATTCCTGTTCATAAACAGCTCCTGTCCTAACCCTCCCCCAACCCCCCCATCCCAAACACTCACACACAGGATTCCTGGGATTTGTAACACCTACCCTTTGATTGCAGGCAATGGGGAAGGAGGGGTAGTAGACCGTGTGCCCCTTCGCCCCACGCCTCCCCTGAGGGGTGCTCTCTTACAGATAGTAACTTCGTGCTGGGCAACGCCCAGGTGGCGGGGCTCTTCCCTGTGGTCTACTGCTCTGATGGCTTCTGCGACCTCACGGGTTTCTCCCGGGCCGAGGTCATGCAGCGGGGCTGTGCCTGCTCCTTCCTCTATGGGCCAGACACCAGTGAGCTCGTCCGCCAACAGATCCGCAAGGCCCTGGATGAGCACAAGGAGTTCAAGGCCGAGCTGATCCTGTACCGGAAGAGCGGTGAGGGGCCGCCTGGCCAGCCTGCCTTACTTTCGCGGTCTCACCCAGCCTGGTACCCACCCCATCCACAGTCCCTCCTTTCCAGTCCCATCTTCTCCATCTCCCCATCTCATCCCACCTTCCCACATTCCCCTCTCCTCTTTCTCCACCCCTCCTCTTGTTCCTGGCCCCTCCTTTCTTCGGTCCTCACCCCAATCTCAGCTGGTACTCATTTTCCCATCTTGGATTTTCCACCCCAGCAGAAAAATGTCCCCATCTTACTTAGCAGGACAGATCTATGAACACACATGTCTGACTGTCGTCTCTGCTCTCCCTTGCCTTCCCCCACCCTGTTGGACCGAGTCTAAGTGTCCTAAGTGGAGCTGGCATGTGCCTTGACCAGGGGTGTCAATGGCCCCTCTGTCACCTTGCCTCGGACGGAGAATGGGAGCTGGGCTGAGTCTGTCTTTGTGCCCAGGGCTCCCGTTCTGGTGTCTCCTGGATGTGATACCCATAAAGAACGAGAAAGGGGAGGTGGCCCTCTTCCTGGTCTCTCACAAGGACATCAGTGATACCAAGAACCGAGGGGACCCCGACAGCTGGAAGGAGACAGGTGGGTGCCTGTGGGGCTGCCGATTTGGCTGCTGCGGCTGGGGTGTTGGGTACCTCAAGCCTTGGCGGGGCCATGGTGGGCCCCCCACCCCGCCTGCACTCGCGGACCCCTGCTCTGCTGGCCGAGGAGCCTGTGCTGCTCTCATCTCCCCAGGCCCAGGTACGGAGAGCCTGTGGAGACAAAGTTGGACTTTTAAAGTCAACTTTACTAAGAAACTGAAAGAAACAAGTTCCACTAGTGCCCGTGAAGTACCATTTTCCCACCAATTAGTGAGGCTGAGCACAGACCCACCTGGTTCCTTGTCCTCATGCAAACCTGTCTGGGGAGCCCTGGCCAAAGCCCTCTTTTAAGTCCTTGTGGTCTTTCCCCTCTTGCATCCTCTAAGGGCTGGGGGTGGCCTTTGGACAGCTCACGAAGCTGTCTTCAGAAGCTGCTCCAAGGCCTCTTTGCCATTTGGGGGTGTTGGGGGTACTCTCTGTTCCCCATCCCCCGCCCCCAGCCCTGGGCGGCCTCGACTCTGCCCAGTGGCCTCTTGCTAGCTCTGCACTCCCCCACCCTGGGAACTACCTCCCACTCCCCTCTCAGGCCTTTCCCTGTGGTGTTCCTCTCTTGCCTGGATCCAAACCTCCTTCTAGAAGCAGGCACTGGGGGGAGTGTCTGTAAGCACCCCTAGGACTGCCCGTTGCTGGTGTTGGCAAGTGACTCCAGGAAGTGAGAAACGCTGGTGCCCCCAGCTCTAAATAGACTAACTAGGCAGTGAGCCAGACCAGTCCGTGGGCCAGCAACTGGTGTCCTACCCGCAAGCCCCCGGGCTGAGGCGTGTGAGTGCTTCGCCCATCATTCTCTCCCGCCCCTCTTCTTTTGCAGGTGGTGGCCGACGCCGATATGGCCGGGCAGGGTCCAAAGGCTTCAATGCCAACCGGCGACGGAGCCGGGCTGTGCTCTACCACCTGTCTGGGCACCTGCAGAAGCAGCCCAAGGGCAAGCACAAGCTCAATAAGGTGGATTGGCGCTAGGGTGTGTGTTTGGGGGGTGGGGCAGGGTAGGGGCCGGTTGAGGAGATGGAGAAGGGGAACCAAGCCCACCACAGAGAGAATGTCCAGGGGGCTACTCAGGCCCCACCAGCACTTTGGGGCTTGTGGTGAGAATGTCACATGCCTGATCTGTCGAAGGTATGGCGGAGAGTTTTGGACCTGGAGTCAGGTGGGCCCTGGCTCAATCTTGGCTCCTCCCCTAAGCAGCTGTGTGACCTCACCTAAGTCACTTGAGTTCACCGATCCTCAGTCTTCTGATCTATAACAAGGGGACTCTGATGCCTGTGTCAGAGGTTGTTCTGAGAATGCAGGGAGAGAAAGGAGGCAGATGCCTGTCCCAGGCCCTATCCAAACTCAGTCTGTGCCAATTTCCTGTCCTCCCTGCCTGGACCTGCCCTGCCTCTCATTCAGGGGGTGTTTGGAGAGAAGCCAAATTTGCCCGAGTACAAAGTCGCTGCCATCCGGAAGTCACCCTTCATCCTGCTGCACTGTGGGGCACTGAGGGCCACTTGGGACGGCTTCATCCTGCTTGCCACCCTCTACGTGGCTGTCACCGTGCCCTACAGCGTGTGCGTGAGCACAGCCCGGGAGCCCAGTGCCGCCCGTGGCCCTCCCAGCGTCTGCGACCTGGCCGTGGAGGTCCTCTTCATTCTTGGTATGTGTGCTCTGTGCCTCCCACCCCTCCCTGGACCAGTGACCCCGCCGGGCTTTGATGGGGATAGTCTGCATGGCTTCCACTGCCCCCCAGTGTCCCCCTTGCCCTCCCCCGTTTATGACCTGTGGCCCTTGAAATCAGACCTAGGCTCCAAATATGTCTTCATCACTAATGGGTTACTTGGCCCTGAGCTAGTCATAGCCTCTCCAAGCTGGTTTCTCCCTCCATCACATAGGCACACTATCCACCCTCTGGCTTACTGCGAAAACTAAGACAATGCAGGTAAAGGGCCCAGGACAGTGTTACACCCTGAGCAGGTGCCCAGGAAAATGTGGCTCCTCCCCACCGGTGCTGACTCCCGCCCCAACTTCCCCCAGACATCGTGCTGAATTTCCGCACCACGTTCGTGTCCAAGTCGGGCCAGGTGGTGTTTGCCCCAAAGTCCATTTGCCTCCACTACGTTAGCACCTGGTTCCTGCTGGATGTCATTGCGGCGCTGCCCTTCGACCTGCTACACGCCTTCAAGGTCAACGTGGTCAGTGCGGCTGGGCTGGGTGGGCTTTGGGGCAGGACGGGGGGGCCGGCCCTGGGGTGACCTCCCCCTCCCCCCACCTCAGTACTTCGGGGCGCATCTGCTGAAGACCCTGCGCCTGCTGCGCCTGCTGCGCCTGCTCCCGCGGTTGGACCGCTACTCGCAGTACAGCGCCGTGGTGCTGACCCTGCTCATGGCCGTGTTCGCCCTGCTCGCCCACTGGGTGGCCTGCATCTGGTTCTACATCGGCCAGCGGGAAATCGAGAGCAGCGCCTCCGAGCTGCCTGAGATCGGTACTGGAGGCTGCCTCTGTGTGTGTGCGTGTGTGTGTGTGTGTGTGCGTGCGCACGCGTGTGCGTGTGTGTGTGCGTCTGCCCAAGGAATCTGTTCACTTGAGGGTCCGTGCGTCAGGGAAATGTGAGTCCAAGTGTGTGTCTATCAGGGGATGTCCGTGAGCTGATGTAAGGTATCAGAGAGATGTGTGCAAGTCTGCATGTGTACATGCCCATAGGTGTGTATCAGGGGCATGTGTGCCAGTAGGTGTGTGTTTGTAAGGAGAATGAGGGGGCTGGCGTGTGTGTGTGCAGGTGGGAGCGTGACAGAGCCACCACCTCGAGGCAGGCCTGCTCTCCTGCAGGCCCACGTTGCGGAGGAAGCCTGGTGGGCTGCCTGGGGGAGTCTGTTCACCCATCATGGCCTCCTCGTGGTCAAGCTTGTGCCACATTCACATTCGCCCACTCCCTGCCCAGCTGGGTACCCCACCCCTCTCAGAAGACCTCTCCAGGGTTGCTCCGATGCCTGGCGCTTTCCGGCCACCCTCTCAAAAGCTCATCCCCCACCATCTTGGCCCCTAAGGCCCCTTGCCCACTCCTGTCACCTCCGGCAGCATGGTTCTCAGCTGCTTCAGCCCTTCCCCAGCCCGAAATGCAGCCTTTCTCTGCGTCCCACCAGCATCTTCACTCTCATTTCACCTCCCCTCTCGCAGCTCCTCTCTCTGCTCACCTCCCACTCACGTCTTAACTCCTGCCAGGAGGGCTTCCACCTCCACCCCTCAACCCCAAATGTCACCCTGAAGGTCACAGTGACCTTCTGGGGCCAAACTCTTATCCCTTTGAAGTCCCTGTAGCACCTGACCCTGCCAGCCATCTCTCTGCCCTGTGAGGAGGCCTCCTCCTGCCCCGGCCCCCCGCCTTGCTCTCCCTGGGCGATTCCACTGGCACCACGGTGTGAACATCTCAACTTCCATCCTCTCTCACTGTCTCCAGACTGTTCTGTTCCAACGACGTCTAACTCTCCACGCCCGCAGATCCAAAATTGGACACACCTTCTTCCTCCCATGCCCTCCAGCCCTCTGGCAACTTCCCCGTAACTGGCCTTTAGCCCCCGTTTCCAGTCAGTGGGCAAGAGCCCAGCTGCTCAGATGCCTCCCCCCCCGCCATGACTGTCTTCTCTTGATGGAGTCGGTCACCAGGAGTCCAGGTTGGCCTTAGAAACATGCTCTGATCAGTTCCCAGGGACGAGGAGACTCCCGCTGATCCTCCCTCCCTCGCCAAGCCCACGGAGACTGGTGTGTAGCCCAGAGGCCCACTTGGATATTCCCCAAAGCTCTCGCTGCCGAGCACAGGAACCGACACGTTCCAGGCAGTATGTCAGCTCCTCGGCGCCCGCCCTTCCCAGAGGAAGGCTGTGGCGGAGGCGGCTCTGGGGTCAGACGTCCCCAGCGAACATGCTCAGAGGACTGGGAGATGGGTAACAGTGATGTAGAGCCCCAACCCCTACGTGGGTGACACACCAAATCCCCAGGTCAGTCCCCTCCCCACACACAACCCAGACACCCCGTGTCTTGCGTCCATGGGGATCCTCCATTCTGACCACGTCACAGGGGCCGCTGAGCTGACGTGAAGAACACCTTTGGCTCCCAGAAGGGCTCTGAGCCCCTCCACGGAGAGCATGGGGCTTGTAAGGGGCAGGCTGACTGTCGGGCAGACCACACCCTTGAACCCTGAGTTCCAGAGGGGCTAGTTCACACTAGGGGAGTTCCCAAGCCCTTCACATCACCATCTACCCCTTCTTTCTCCAGGGAAGCCACCCCCCAGCTGGGCGGGAGCCACACCCAGACCTCCCTAAGTCCACCTCGGGAGGGATGTCCATGGGTGAGGGTGGCGCCTCTTGTTGGCCCAGCTCTGTCTGGCGGGAGGTGCCTTCCCCTTGCCTCCTTGCCTTGGTTCTACTGCTCCACTGCCCTGGTGTGGACATAAAGTTCCAGCCCCAGAATCCCATTAGCCCAGTGGAGATGGGCTGGATTTTCAAAAGACTGTGCTAAACACTGAGGGAGGTTGCTCAGAGCATTTCTCAGTATGAAAGCCTCCAGGACGGCCTACGCAGAGGGACCATCCCGCCACCAGCTCCAGGGGCTGCCAATGCCCCATGACCAAGACTGAGTAAGGAGGGACCCCTCTGCATCCTGCCCTCATCCTCCTGCTTCTCCACCCTCCAGCCCCCTCCTCACCCAGATACCGGCTTCACCTCAGAGGCCCAACTAAGTAACGACTGAAGGGTTTTGTGTACTTCCTTGCGTTCTCACAGCACATCTCAAATAACAGGAGGGTGAGTCCTCACCTTGGCTCAGGACTTTACACATCCCCCCAACTCCTTAGCCTGGAGTTTGCTCCCTCAGTGCGGACCCCACATTCTAGCTAAGCCAAGCTACTCGCCTGTACTTGTCTCCAGCTCTAGGTTTAGCCCACACCTTTCCCTAGATCAGGAATGACCCCCTCTCAGTTTGTCTCAAAACTACCCATCCTCTGAGACAAACCACCAGTGTCCCCTTTTCCGGGAAGCCTTCTAGCTCTAGCCAATAGCATGTGGGTTTGAGCCCCATCCCGGGACCCTCGGGTGCTGTGTACTTCTGAGACGTCGCTGCAGTAAGCTTCTGGGGGTCCCCCGGCTCCTGGCACACGTGTGTGAGATTGCTGAATGAATGGGTGTGTGGTGAGAGGAGAGGTGTGAGGGCCACAGAGAGCAGCAGCATGTGCGATGTTAGGGTGAGTGCGGAGTAGGGATCTGGGGAGGGGCACGTGGAGAGGTGGGTCCCACCGCAACCTGTGATCCTGAGCCCACCCTCTGGACTTCTATGCTAGATCTGCTCTCTCTCCCTTGCTCCCCATGGCCCCCAGCTCTGCCAGGACCCCTGGGACCTCTGTGGACCCTGGGAACCCCCATCTTACGCCCTAGAATTCCCACAGCCCTCCAGCTGGGCTGAGTGACTCTGGGCGGCTGTGGGCTCCTGAGAGACCCCAGTACGCAGCCCCACCTCCTCCAAGGCCAGACCAGAGAATGGGGGGTTGATGAGGAGACTGGGGCGATCTTTATTCTCCTCTCAGTGTCCCAGGCTGGCTTGTGTCTGCGTGTAGAGAGCTGTGTGCACGGCGGTGGCCTGCCTGTCTGTGGCCTCTGAGTGCACTCACCTGTGTGCTCGTGTCCATGCAGGTGTGTCCCTCTCCTACCTGGGTGTCAGTGTGCAAGCGCCCGCGTACCCTTGTCTCTCCCAAGCATGCACAGGCCGTGGCTGTGCTCCTGGGACTGTGCTCACACACGTGTGTCCTTGTCCTCTCGACTGCGTCTGTAGCCTTACTGGTGTGTGCACACGTCCACGTCGGTGTGCCCGAGAACGCGTGCATGAGGTTGGGTGGTGTGTGTGGTTGTGGGGTGGGGGGGATGAGGCTGAATGGGGGGCGGCTTTCCGGAGCTCAGAGAAAAAGCAAGAGGAGTCTGGGAGGACAAGGCAGAGGAGGCGGCCCTGCGGATGAGGCTGTGGCTGGTGCAATGAACCCCCCAGTCCCTCTGCCCCCTCCAGCTGGGCCCACCGCCCCGGGATTAGCGCCAGCACAGGGAGGAAGGTGCAGAGCTCCTCACTCCAGCCTCGGCACCCAGAGACACCGTCTGGGGAGATGAGTCTCAACCTCGTGTGCTTGTCTTGGGGAGGCGTGAGGGGGTGCACAGGGGCACGCAGGGCTGGCAGAGGAGGGACGGACATGGCAGGAAGCCGTGGGGGGTGGATTTGCAGCCATGTGTGTCCCCCCCCCGGGGGTACCAGCAGGCACACCTGCGCCCGCAGTGCAGCAGTGCTGTCCTGCCCCCTCCCCAGGCTGGCTGCAGGAGCTGGCCCGCCGACTGGAGACCCCCTACTACCTGGTGGGCCGGAGCCCAGCTATAGGGAACAGCTCTGGCCAGAGTGACAACTGTAGCAGCAGCAGCAGCGAGGCCAACAGGACGGGGCCCGAGCTCCTGGGCGGCCCCTCACTGCGCAGCGCCTACATCACCTCCCTCTACTTCGCACTCAGCAGCCTCACCAGCGTGGGCTTCGGCAACGTGTCTGCCAACACGGACACGGAGAAGATCTTCTCCATCTGCACCATGCTCATCGGCGGTGAGGCCTGCCCCGTTCCCAGTCCAGGGCCCTCTCCCCGACTCATGCCCTGGGCCACCCCTCCCTCCCCACCTCCCACAGGGCCCCGAGGTCCTTCCCAGAGGTGCTTCCGCCTAGGGGCCCCAAGGAACCCGAGCCCAGGGCCAGGAGAGCCCACCTGGCCGCAGGACTCCACCCCACACAGCGGCCGGGGGCCTTGCCCAGCACGGGGCTGCGGGTGGGGAGGACAGATGTGTCCCGCACGGTGTCCGGCCGGGCCAGGCTGGTCCTGGAGGTGACCCCTCTCGCCACCCTCCCCAGCCCTGATGCACGCGGTGGTGTTTGGGAACGTGACGGCCATCATCCAGCGCATGTACGCCCGCCGCTTTCTGTACCACAGCCGCACCCGCGACCTGCGCGACTACATCCGCATCCACCGCATCCCCAAGCCCCTCAAGCAGCGCATGCTCGAGTACTTCCAGGCGACCTGGGCGGTGAACAACGGTATCGACACCACCGAGGTGCGCAGGCCTCCAGGGCCGGCCCTTCCAGCCTTTGCTCCGTCAAGGAGTGTGCGCTCGGCCTAAGATTCCCAGGAGCAGCGGGCTGGAGGGCAAGAGATGCAGAATTCTGACACCCCTGCCTCCGCTCTGTCCTGGGCGGCCAGCGGCAAAGAGCAGAAGGCAGCCGGGCTGGCTCGGAGGCCCGTCTCCACGCTCGCTAGGTCTAGAGGCCCTGCTCACTGCCGGCCAGGTCTAAGGCCGGGAGGGGGAAAGCAGGGCTGCCCATGGGAGGCGGGGAGGATAAAGTGATTGAGAGGGAGGCAGAGGCGGCCCCCCTCACTGATTGGACCCTGTGTGGAGCTGGATGCTGTGCGAGTGGGGGGAGGGGGGAAATCAAGGCCCCTCCCACGCCTGCCCTTGCTCCGAGGCCCTCGGGGTGGAAAGGGCTGGCGGGAGGCTGCCTCCCACTCTCCACCCTAACCTTCGGCACCTGATCCCACCCGCAGCTGTTGCAGAGCCTCCCGGACGAGCTCCGCGCAGACATTGCCATGCACCTTCACAAGGAGGTCCTGCAGCTGCCCCTGTTTGAGGCGGCGAGCCGCGGCTGCCTGCGGGCGCTGTCCCTGGCCCTGCGGCCCGCCTTTTGCACGCCTGGCGAGTATCTCATCCACCAAGGCGACGCCCTCCAGGCCCTCTACTTCGTCTGCTCTGGCTCCATGGAGGTGCTCAAGGGCGGCACCGTGCTCGCCATCCTAGGTTTGTGACGGTGGGACGGAGGACGCCAGGGCTTGCGGGGAGGCGGGGGGAACCAGGGCCCCATCTGCAGAAAACGCGGAGAGAAGACGCAGGCAAGGCCACCAGGGAGAAACAGCCAGGGTGGGGTCAGGAGTAGCCATGGAGTCCTGGGCAAAGCTCAGAGCGGACCCAGTGACCACAAGGCGGCAACACAAGGAGGTGAACTCAATCTCACGGGTGCTGTAGGCCAGACTGAGCGAAGGACCAACCTTCTGTCTGTGAGGGGACGGAGGGGAGCACTTCCTGTCAAGGAGGAAAATCAAATGCTAAGGAGGAAAGTGCTGGAAAGAGTGTTCAGGCAGGAGAAAGGGAGGCATGGACGCCATTTTTTTTTTTTTTTTTTTTTTGGGCGGTACGCGGGCCTCTCACTGTTGTGGCCTCTCCCGCCGCGGAGCACAGGCTCTGGACGCGCAGGCTCAGCGGCCATGGCTCACGGGCCCAGCCGCTCCGCGGCATGTGGGATCTTCCCGGACCGGGGCACAAACCCGTGTCCCCTGCATCGGCAGGCGGACTCTCAACCACTGCGCCGCCAGGGAAGCCCTTTTTTTTTTTTTTTTAATTTTTTGAAGTAGAGTCGATTTACAACGCTGTGTTAATTTCTGCTGTACGGCAAAGTTACTCAGTTATACATGTATATATATGTCCTTTTTTTATATTCTTTTCCATTCTGGTTTATCACAGAATATTGAATATAGTTCCCTTTGTTATACAGCAGGACTTGTTGTGTATCCATTCTATGTATAATAGTTTGCATCTGCTAACCCCAAACTTGCAATCCAACCCTCCCCCACCCCCCTCCCCCTTGGCAACCACAAGTCTGTTCTCTATGCCTGTGAGTCTGTTTCTGTTTTGTAGGTATGTTCATGTGTGTCATATTTTAGATTCCACATATAAGTGATAACACGTGGTATTTGTCTTTGTCTGACTGACTTCACTTAGTATGATAATCTCTAGTTCTACCCACGTTGCTGCAAATGGAATTATTTCATTCTTTTTTATGGCCAAGTAGTATTCCATTTTATATATATATATATATATATATGTATATATATATACCACATCTTCTTTATCCATTTGTCTGTCGATGAGCATTTAGGTTGTTTCCATGTCTTGGCTATTGTACATACTGCTGCTGTGAACATAGGGGTGCTTATATCTTTTTGAATTAGAGTTTTGTCTGGATATATGCCCAGGAGTGGGATTGCTGGATCATACGGCAACTCCCTTTTTAGTTTTTTGAGGAAGCTCCATTCTGTTTTCCACAGTGGCTGCACCAACTTGCATTCCCACCGACAGTATAGGAGGGTTCCCTTTTCTCCACACCCTCTCCAGCATTTGTTATTTGTAGACTTTTTAATGATGGCCATTCTGACCGGTGTGACATGGTACCTCATTGAAATTTTGGTTTGCATTTCTCTAATAATTAGCGATGTTGAGCATCTTTTCATGTGCCTCTTGGCCATCTGTATGTCTTCTTTGGAGAAATGTCTGTTTGGTTCTTTTTCGATTGGGTTGTTTTTTATTTTGTTGTTGAGTTGTATGAGCTGTTTGTATATTTTGGGAATTAAGCCCTTGTCGGTCGCATCGTTTGCAAATATTTTCTCCCATTCCATAGGTTGTCTTTTCACTTTGTTTATGGTTTCCTTTGCTATGCAAAAGCTAGTATTTGATTAGGTCCATTCGTTTATTTTTGCTTTTATTTCTATTGCCTTCGGAGACTGATCTAAGAGAACATTGATATGATTTATATCAGAGAATGTTTTGCTAATGTCCCCTTCTAGGGGTATTATGGTGTAATCTCTTATGTTTAAGTTTTTGAGCCGTTTTGAGTTTATTTTTGTGTATGGTGAGAGGGTGTGTTCTAATTTACACGAGGCTGTCCAACTTTCCCAACATCCCTTGCCGAAAAGATTGTCTTTTTCCCATTGTAAATTCTTGCCTCCTTTGTTGAAGATTAACTGACCGGAGGTGTGTGTGAACGCCATGCTTATTCACTGCAACCTCCCCCCGCCCACCCCGGCCAGGCCCAAGAGGGAAGATGCTACTTTCCTAGGGAAGGTCCTCAAACAAGCCCAGGGTTGCGATGGGTGACAGCAGAGCTCAGACTCTGAATACACTTCCCTTCTTGGCAAAAGAAAGAGGTGAAGATGAGGGATCAATTCCCTAGACAAGGACGGGGAGATTGCAGTTTCAGAACTGACATGATAATAATGCTGGCCCCAGGGGTCCCGCAGCGGGGTCAGCCCTGTGTCCCGGCCCTTACATGCTTCAACTCACACAAACCTCACAAAACCCAGTGCGGAGGAATGATCGCTATTCCATTTTGCATAGAAGGGAACTGAGGCTCCAAGAGGTTAATGAACAGGCAGGCTAGGGCTAGAACCTGTTCGGCTAACTCTAAACCTCAGGCTTCTTAACATTGTGTTCTTAGGCGCTCTGCTCTGGGGAGACTCATCCCGCAGAAAGGGCGCGATTTCAGGGTAGCGGGCAACACGGGGCTGCAGGCTTCGGGGCTGTGGGAGGCTTTCAGCAGGGACCCCAGAGGGTGGGGACGCTGTGATCTGCGTGGGTCACGGAGGGCCTCACACACTGATGGAAAGCGCCAGGACCACAGCCAAATCCTCAGGCAGCAGCACTTGCAGACTCCCTGTGGGGACAGCTGACGCCTGGAGGGGCTGAAGTTTGTCATTAACCTGGAGAACCAGCAAGACCACACGCCCAGCAGCGACTGTGTGTCCATCCTCTCTTCCTTGAGGAGGATGGTCTTCCAACAGGAAACAGAAGAAAGAAATACCATGCGAGCTGAGAGAGGTGTCATTCATGAGTTTGACTTCTCGCCCTACGTGGAGTTAATGCCAGGACTCTGAACAAACGGAGTTATGGCCACTCACATATGGCTGGCAGTCCTTGAGAAATGATGGGGAACTGGAGAGATTCAGAAGGGCAAAAAGGCAGATTTTGACAGTGGCCGACTGGTCACTCCAAAGCAAGATTGTCTAGTGGATTTTTAAGCAGATGGTTTTCAGCTGGGAGCTGAGGAAGCAGCGTGGCTGGGAGCTGGCATGGGTCCTGAAAGAATCTCTCTTCTCTGATGCCAGGCACCAGGTCTCAGAATATCCACGTTCAGTATTAAGACAGCTTCACGGGTGGCCACCGCCTGTGCCGTGGCCTTTGCCTCCAGAATTCCCCAGCACCGGGACTTAAGCCACCTTTGATCCATCCTGTCCCTACCCACATGTTCCAGATGAACTGTTTCCTCTGTTGACGTGGCCCCTCTGGATGCCTTGGTGGATGCCTGGTTCCCCAGCCCTCATCATGGCCTGGTTTTCTGCTTTGCCTTCACCCCATCCCCCACCTGCCTCCTTAGTTGAACATCCAGGTGCTTCCTGCCTGCTCTTTGCAGCTAAGGCTCACGGCACATCTAGCAGTGTCAATTCTGGCCCTTACCTCTGTGTATGAACTAAGAGCTAAGTGTGCAAAGTTAGTTGGGGAGGAAAGAGGCAAGACGAAGAGAGGTGAGCTGGGCGACGGTGCAGGGAGGACCTTACAGGCCTTGATGAGCTGAGCTGGAGGCTGTGTCTGAGAGGCCAGCCTGGAGGGCAGCCTCTGGTCCCTGAGACCAGTGGTATGGAACTCCGTCCTCGGTCCTGTCCTATTTCTCGTTTTTATCTCCCCTCTTGGATGAAGACAAGAAATACATACTTATCCTATTTCCAGATGACACACGTGAGGACAGAGAGCTCATTCATCAGATGATCACACTGAGATCCAAACAGCTCTCCGAAGGAACCAGAAGGATGGCCTGAAACCAAGAAAATAAGATTTAACGACGATGCGTTCTGCACTTAAATTTGAGCAAAAGTCCATGAACATTTAGAGGAGGCCTTTAAGCTCAGTGAGTTCTGCTGGCAGCGTGAGGCAGCCCACAGCGGGGGTGGCAGCGAGCCATCGTTTTCCTTAAGGATAAGGAAACGCTGTCTAATCTCGTGAAATGTCTGGCCGTGGGTTGAGCTGCCTTGTGAGGGCCGTGAGTGCTCTGCCCAAGCCCTGGTGGCATGCCATACCTCTTGGGAATGATCGATAGGGGACTCTTTTCGGGAGGGAAGGGAAGGAAATGAACTTTGATTGGCCATCCATGTGTCAGGCACGTTATCTACACTAACTTATCACCACGTCCCTGGTTGGAGACATCCTATTTCATCGATTCTAAGTCACACATTTTTTCCCCACAATTTAACATCTCTGAGATTAGGATGCGGACTCGAGTTGATGCCATTTTACAATCGCTGTCAGCCAGGTGGCAGTCTCAGCCGGGTGGTGGGAAAACCCTCCATTGACACCTTCTGGTAAGATCGCGAAAGCACCACAGACTCAGTTCAATGCAGGATCTCTCATATAGATGAGGCACCAGGGCTCAGGGAGGTGAAATAACACGGCCCCCTGCCTTTTTCACTGTGCCACACAGCACTAACTTGCTGGTTCCACATACTGGTTCCTGGACACGCTCTACCTGCGTCACCTGCAGGGCTTAACAACTGTGGGGTCTCCAGTAGATATTATGATTCTGTAGGTAGTGATGGCCCCGGGGAGTCTGGTTGGTTTAACTTTCCCAGAGGATTCTGATCCACAGGCAACCTGGGAATCACTAGAACTGGTGTCTCAGATCTGAAATTTGGGTTGTTTCAGCACAGTGCTTTGATCCCAAATGTGCTTGAGCACCTGGGTCACAGTGCTCTTCACCCCGAGCCTGTCTGAGGAGCCAGTGAGGCAGGCAGCAGGGGTCAGCCAGGGCCCGGGCCCCGCTACTCCCCTCTTGTCCTGGCTGGAGAGGCCCCACCCAACCCCCATCTCGGCTCGGGTGGCTGAGGGGCAGGGCTTGCTGACCTCTGCTTCCTCTTCCCAGGGAAGGGTGATCTGATAGGCTGTGAGCTGCCCCGGCGTGAGCAGGTGGTCAAGGCCAACGCCGATGTGAAGGGGCTGACGTACTGCGTCCTGCAGTGTCTGCAGCTGGCTGGCCTGCACGAGAGCCTCGCGCTGTACCCCGAGTTCGCCCCCCGCTTCAGCAGGGGCCTCCGAGGGGAGCTCAGCTACAACCTGGGTGCTGGCGGAGGCCCCACAGAGGTGAGGGTGCTGGGGGGCCTGGTGAGGCGGGCAGAGAAGGGGTTTGTGGGAGTGTCGTATGAGCACCCCGCACGTGGTGGTGGTGGGGCTCTACACCCTGCTGCCCCTTCACACTCTCACACTGTCCTTTAGAGCCCAGCCCAGCTCTGCTCAGCCGCCACTCCCAGCTCTCCCGGCCCATGAGACGGCCCGCGAGTCCAGCGGTACCAGACAAGGAGGCTGTGAGGTCACAGATGAGGGGTGGTGCCCATGGGTCGGGGCCAGGCAGGCCGCACACTAGTCTCCAGGCCGCCTCTGCAGAGAGCCCTGCAGTGCCCCCTGCTTCTTCACAGTGACACAGGACTGCTCTGAAGGGCTTTTGAATTTTCCTGCCTTATCTTACTAATTCCAAACCGGTTTTTGGTACCAGGTCCTCCTGGATAGTTCAGTTAGCCTCAGGGACCAAGTAGAGGGACAGCGTGTCCACACTTGGCTAGCATTTTGAGGGACAGCAAACACCTCCGGGGCTTGGTGGCTTTGTGGTGGCAGCAGAAAAGCACCCCATTCCCTTGCCGAGTCTCTTCCTTGGGAGGTGGGAGACACTGGGCATCCTGTTTAACAAAAACAGCTCCTCCCGTCTAGGGCGATGAGACCAGGTCGGGGTGGTGGTGAGTGGGACATAGCGGGAGCTCCCCATGATGATTCCCTGTCCCCCACTATCCCCAGGTGGACACCAGCTCCCTGAGCGGCGACAACACCCTCATGTCCACACTGGAGGAGAAGGAGACAGACGGGGAGCAGGGCCCCGCAGCCTCGCCAGCCCCAGCTGATGAGCCCTCCAGCCCCCTGCTGTCCCCCAGCTGCACCTCATCCTCCTCAGCCGCCAAGCTGCTATCACCACGACGACCGGCATCCCGGCCCCCGCTGGGCGGCAGAGGGCGGCCGGGCAGGGCAGGAGCTTTGCAGGCTGAGGCCGGCCCCTCTGCTCACCCTCAGAGCTTAGAGGGGCTGCGGCTGCCCTCTGTGCCATGGAATGTACCCCCAGATCTGAGCCCCAGGTGAGCGAGCTCTGGGCCACTAAACTCTGGGCAGAGCTGCAGTGATAGGGCTGGGGCCCCGGCCAGGCACACCCCTGCCCTGGATGCCCATCTGTTCCTCCAGCCTCCTCCAAGAAGCCTTCCTTGACTCCTCCTCCTCCCTGCTGCCCCCGTTCCACCATTCATGCCATGCACTGCTCAGAACTCTCTTGCTGTTTCACCTCATTCATGTTTGAATCCCCAGTGAAACTGCGAGCTCCTAGAGGAAGGGACCACGTGTTACCCTTCGCTTGGGGCCCCAAGCCCCCGGCCCAGCTCCAAGCTTCTGCAGCCTCTGCGGACAATGGGGCATCTTGTCCCATGAAACACTGCAGTGGCTGTCTGTCAACTGATTTGTTGTCCTGTGTCCACAGGGTAGTAGATGGCATTGAGGACGGCTGTGGCTCTGACCAGCCCAAGTTCTCTTTCCGGGTGAGGAGGTCTGGCCCAGAATGTAGCAGCAGCCCCTCTCCCGGACCAGGTACTGGGGCCCGGGTCCGGGGGGAAGTTGGCAGGGCAGCCCCTTTGCCCTGGGAGCCTCTGAGAAAGTGGCAGGGCACAGACTTTGGGTGCCCTCTTGCCCTCACCCACCTGCATGGTTTGGGCAGGGCGGTGGGTAAGACCAGCACCTTGGTGTTGGAAGGTAGCTGGAATGGAGCTTGGTGAGATCTCTGCTGCCACATCTCTGTGTGACCTCGGTTCTCACCCCAGCTTCCCGTCTGTAAAAAGGTGGTTGTGCATGTTAAATGAGATAATGGTGCTGAAACCCTCAGCACCGTGTCTGGCCCACTGGGGGGGATACAGGACTGGGGAAGCAGAGTTGGAAGTGGCCCCTGGGCAGGCCAGGCGGCCCAGGTAGTGTCCCCTTGCCTGGAGGACAGAACAAGAGACAGGCACAAAGGCAGCTTCCTGAGAGAGAAGCACAAGCCAGTGTGCCCGAGGCCCCCTGGCGGTTTGCACAGAATTCAGCAACTCAGGTAAGGCTGTAAGTGGCTGTTCCTGGCGGCAGCAGGCCTGGCCAGGCCAGTGTGGTCTGCGCTAAGCGGGCGGAGGCCTGGACCCCACGCTGTCTTCATTCGCCAGCCCTGCCTGGTAACCCCACCCTACTGTCCACAGAGAACAGCCTGCTCACTGTCCCCCTTGGGCCCAGCGAGGTGAGGAACACAGACATGCTGGACAAGCTTCGGCAGGCGGTGGGTGAGGGGCAAGGGTGGGGGCGCCTGCTGTTGTACGGTCCCCAGCCCACTGACCATGCCCTCCTCCCACCCTCCTCCCTTCCCTGCAGGTGATGGAGCTGTCTGAGCAGGTGCTGCAGATGCGGGAGGGGCTGCAGTCCCTTCGCCAGGCTGTGCAGCTCATCCTGGCACCCCATGGGGAGGGCCCATCCCCTCGGGCGTCAGGAGAGGGGCCCTGCCCGGCCAGCGCCTCTGGGCTCCTGCAGCCTCTGTGTGTGGACACTGGGACGTCCTCCTACTGCCTGCAGCCCCCAGCTGGCTCTGTCTTGAGTGGGACCCGGCCCCACCCTCGTCCAGGGCCCCCTCCCCTCGTGGCACCCTGGCCCTGGGGCCCCCCGGCGTCTCAGAGCTCCCCCTGGCCTCAAGCCACAGCTTTTTGGACCTCCACCTCTGACTCAGAGCCCCCAGGCTCAGGAGAACTCTGCCCCGAGCCCAGCACCCCAGGCCCACCGCCTCCTGAGGAAGGGGCTAGGACTGGGCCCCCGGAGCCCATGAACCAGGCCGAGGCTGCTAGTACCGGAGAGCCCCCGCCAGGGTCAGGGGGCCTGGCCTTGCCCTGGGAACCCCAAAGCCTGGAGATGGTGCTGATTGGCTGCCACGGCTCTGACACAGTCCAGTGGGCCCAGGAAGAAGGCACAGGGGTCTGACCGCCAGCCCCAAAGCTGCTGCCGGACATGCTGCCATCGGCCCAGCCTCAGGGGAGGAGGAAGGGTGGCAGCCACGCCTGGGACTCCGTGCTGCCCGCTGGCTCAGGGCAGGGAGCTTGAGAGCAAACAAACAAGGGCCTGGCCCCGGACTCTCACAGGGAGGGCTAGAACTTCTTCAGCCGCAGGCCCCAGGCTAGGAATCTTTGGGCTCCTACTCCTGGGGCCCTTCCTCACCTCAGCCTGCTCCTCTGACGTCTCATCTCCCTCTGCAGGCTGGGGGACAGTGGCCTGAGGCCAAGGAGGGGGTTCTGCTATCCCCTGCATGTGCCCCTGCCTCACCTGTCCCCATATTTTTTATATTAAAAAAAGAATAATAAAAGAAACTACTTGGGAACTCAGTGCTTTGTATTTACAAAAGAAAAATAATGAAAAGTCTGAAGCTAATCAGCTGGAGACACGGAGCAAAGGTGGGAGTCTGGGGGAGAGGGTAGGGGCCTCTGCAGAGACAGAAGGCGAGGGGCTCTGGCACTAAGGCAGCCTGAGGGTCCCAGCCTCTGGGGGCTTCTCCAGGGCCAGCCCCGCCCTCCCACAGAGGCTCAGATCAAGGGGCCAGGAGCTGAGTCTCCCGCAGCCCCCTCTGGTTTTTCCAGGAGCCTGAGTTGCCAGCTCCAGGGGTCTGGGAGGGCAGGGGAAACTGAGGCCAGAGAGAGCCCGTGGGTCCTGCCACCACTTCTCACTGTGGTGTGATCTTGGCAGCCTCGGCCCGAATAAGGGCAATGAGGTCCTGGTTGATGAGGAAGACGAATCGCAGGCTGGCGATCTGCGGGCGGGAGAGAAGGGTGGCTAAGGACGGAGGTGAGACTGGGGGCCGGGGCAGGCCCACACGCTGCCTCACCACACCATGGGGCTCATCCCGGCCTTTCCACCTCCCCCCAGCTCACCTCCACCACGGAGTTGTTGCTAAGGCGCCATTTGGAGCCACAAAGCACAGGTCGTCCATCGATGTAGATGGGCCGCCGGCCCTCATTGGCAATGAAGAAATCACCGTTGTTCTTCAGCTTGATGACACCTATGGGAATAGAGAGGAACGGGGGTATGATGGGATGGGGGGAAGGCCAGAAGAGGGCCTGAAACCCCCATGTTCCCTCTGCTTCCTGGGGCTGCTAGAAGGCACCCAGGACTCCCAAGTTAGAGATCTTAAAATGCCAGCTCCTCAGCCCCACCCAGTCCCTGAGGTTCCCACGGAGACCAAGCCCCAGGGCTGGAGGGCAGTGAGAGGCTGGGAGCAACATCCTCACACTGCTTCCCGCTGGTACCTTGCTTCCGGGAGATCTTCCAGGCCGGACCCTCCAGAGACAGGTCCACATCAATCTGGTTATCCTTGGTTGCTCTGCCTAGGGTGATCTGGGGAAATGGGGCAGGTGAGGGCTGGAACCTGAGGAATGGGGAGGAGTCCACACAGGCCCAGGAAAGATGAGAAATCAGGGACCAGACATAGAAAGGGCAGTGAGGGGAAGATCGACAGAGAAGGGGAACCTAGGAAGGGGGAGGTAGGGGTGGGGATGGGGATGAGGACAGCGAGGGCTGGGCCGGCCTCACCTCTCTCGAGCGCATCAGGTACCGCACCATGCGGCCCCGCAGCACTGCCAGGGTCTGGTTGTCAAAGTCCGGAGAGCTCATGCCTGGGGGAGAGCAGCTCATGTCAGAGAGGAGCCCACTCTTAAGAGCCACAGCATGGAAGGCAGGGAGCCAGGGCAAGATCCACTGAGGGAAAGGAGCTAGAGGTCTGGGAAATGAGGGTGAACCCAGCCAAGCAACCAAGGGGGCTCAGGGAGGGGCAAAGGGATTTGGAGCACGACCCTGCTGGTCGCCTGGCCTTCTCACCTGTGATGCTATCTACTAGCACCTGCCACTTATGCAGTTCCTGTTCCAACTGCCGAATCTCTCGTTTCTGGCGCCGGTCAGCCACTGTCAGCTCTGGGGTGAGGTGGGGTGGTAATGAAGGACACTCTGAGGTCACCAGCACCTTGTACTGTTTCTCTCTGTTCCAGCAGGAGCTCCCACCCCCTCACTGTCCCCACCAGGGCACACTCACCATGTTCTAGGACTTCATCTCGCATTTCCCTGGGGGGCGAGAAGGGAAGGATGAATCAGGCTCCAATTTGAGCTCACCTGCCATCACCATTAGGTGCTACTGGGCTCAGTAGGATCCCTCAGTCCCTCAGCCCAGTGGTCCCGTGGGCTGCTCCTCTGGCCTTAGCCTAGCTTCCCTCCCTGGGGTGGGGGTAAGATACAACGGGGGTGGGGGGCTGGGGAGGGCGCTTAGCAGGGAGACTAACAGCTACAACTGGAGCTCCAGGCCGAGTCTGGGCTGGGCTCCGTTCCCTGCAGCAGGAGAGGCAGGGCCAGGCAGCACAGGGAGCTCTGTCCTGGGGAGACACTCAGCTCTCTGTGCCCTGCCTGTGGCCCCAGCCACTCACTTGAGCTTACTGTCATCAATCAAGTCCTCTGCATCGGAGAAATTCAGCACTTGGTCCCCCTTGGGCAGCGGCTGCACTGAACGAAGGACAGAGGGAGGGTCAGCGCCAATGCTCCTACTCAACCACAAGCTGCTGAGCAGACAAATGAACTAAGAGGACAAACTGTAAAGACAGCCCATGGGGATGGTCTCGTGCTGAAATCAACAAAAGTTAACCTGATACAGGTAACAGCATGCATGCAGATCAGACTGCACGCTACTTTGGCACAAAGCATTCCTGGGGTTTGCTGGGGGGCAGAGGTGGTTCTAGAAAGGGAAGGGAATTAAAATTGACCTTTGGGGCTTCCCTGGTGGCGCAGTAGTTAAGAATCCGCCGGCCAACGCAGGGGACACGGGTTCGAATCCTGGTCCGGGAAGATCCCACATGCCGCGGAGCAACTAAGCCCGTGTGCCACAACTACTGAGCCTGCGCTCTACAGCCTGCGCTCCACAACTACTGAAGCCCGCACGCCTAGAGCCCATGTTCTGCAACAAGAGAAGCCACTGCAATGAGAAGCCCGTGCACTTCAATGAAGAGTAGCCCCCGCTTGCCGCAACTAGAGAAAGCCCGTGTGCAGCAACAAAGACCCAACGCAGCCAAAAATAAATAAAAATAAAATAATTTTTAAAAAAAAGTTGACCTTTGCACGCTCTTTTCAGTGTGCGAAGAGTTCTCACTTACAAAGACTTGAACTACGTAGGGAAGGCATTACTATTAGCTGCACGTTACAGATGAGAAAACAGATACAGGAGGAAGGGTTAAGCTATGTGACTAGTTCAGGACACAGCCAGGAATCAAGGCCTGCTTTCCTGATTCCAAATCCAAACTGCCTCTTCTACCACATCACATGCTCCCAAACATTTTCTGCCACATTCGGCAAGGGGCTGAGAGGCACATGCCTGTCAAGTCTCACTCAGGATGTGTCAGAAGGGAGCCTTAAGCCAGTGTTTTCAAATTGTGGGTCATGACACGTTAAAAGGTCATGAAATTCACTTTTTTCCAAAAAAAAAAGGAAAGAAATGGAATGCAATAATATCAGAATCCATCAGATGTATTCAGGATAAATACTGTTTTATGAAAGTTTTTCAGTTCTTTTCTGGTCAAAATGTAAAAGCGATTGGGGTCCCCAAATCTGAGAACTCCTGCCTTAGTGTCAGTTGTTCCCAGGGCTGCAGCGTCTGCTCAGCCGCAGCTCCGACTAGCTAGTGAGACTGCCGGTTGAGGAGTCTGACAACCCCTGCGGTATCATCACTGCCAGGGAAGCGAGGGGGGCTGCACAGGAGCCACAAATGCTCCACCACCACCGCCCTCCACCTTAGTTCAGACTGTGGGGAGATGGGGTTGGGGCAGTCACCCTGCCAGAACTGCCTGAATCCTACCAACCTAATATTCAGCTGACTTGATAGGTAAGCAGTGTACACTCCCTGTTCCTAGGGACTCCAAGCATGAAATAGCAAAGGAGAAATCAAATATCCACATAAGACGACCCCTGAAGAGAAAAATTATACTTTTACGTTAACAAATATACACAATAGGGGCTTCCCTGGTGGCGCAGTGGTTAAGAACCCGCCTGCCAATGCAGGGGACATGGGTTCGAGCCCTGGTCCAGGAAGATACCACATGCTGCGGAGCAATTAAGCCCGGGCGCCACAACTACTGAGCCTGCGTGCCACAACTACTGAAGCCTGCGTGCCTACAGCCCGTGCTCTGCAACAAGAGAAGCCACCGCAACAAGAAGCCCACGCACTGCAATGGAGAGTAGCCCCCGCTCGCCACAACTAGAGAAAGCCAGTGCGCAGCAATGAAGACCCAATGCAGCCAAAAATAAAATAAACTTGTTAAAAACAAACAAATAAACTTTATCCAGTGTCTGTTCTCTCTGCAGGAGGTCATAGCTGAGCCTGAGGAAGCAGCAGATATCTGGAATAAAGACGGCTGCCCACTAGGCACTAAATTCAGAGATCCTCAGGAAGGAAAGATGGGGCCTCCCCTGACAAGATTTCCTAAAATCCTCTGGTAGGAATCTTTTATTATCCAGAAGCTGCAGGGCCTAGCGAGTAAGGTGACAGGCAGAACTGCAGCTTCATTTTCAGAACAGTATGAACAACTACATAGTAGCCAACGTGCAATAACCTTTAGGAAGTAAAGTGTGCTTGGACTGTGAAAGTCTGACCCTGAAACCCAAATCTAACTGAAGAGCTTCCTGCAGTTTAATCAGACTGCTTTCCTAGTATCTGTTATTAGGAGAGTGAGAGTTTTGCTGGTGAGGGAAGAGAGGAAGCTTTCTGGCCCTTGGGAAAGGAGAAAGACAGGCGGCCTGGGTTAAAGTCCCTGCAGGGATTTGGGAATGGCCTGAAGACAGCCCCACAGCACAAATGCTTGGTGGAAGGAGAGGCAGTGAGAAGGAGTGTGGAGAGAGGGAAGGGGCAGAAAGCCTTAGAGAAAGTGGGTGGGAAAGGGGGGCAGGTGAGCGGTGAAGGGACTTTCACATTTTACTCATGTTTGAATGTTACTTGTGAAGAATATACTATTATTTATGTAATGGTAAAACATGTCAAAAAAACCAAAAAAGTCAAGAAGTGGGAGACAACTCTGCCATTTAGTCTTTTTGTTCAGGATTCTAGGCAATTTTGGCTACCCTCACCATGATCCTAAGACCATTCCAGCCACTTTCCCTCCCTCTGGAAGGAAGTGGTTTTTGCTGCAAAGAGAGATGAACAAGACACCGGGGGCCATGGAGGGATTTGTTACAGGGCACCTGAGGGCAGCTGTGTCCAGCCCCCTTCACACTCACATACACGCACCCTCACTCTGCCAGCTCCTGGGCCCAGTTACCTGTCTGGTCCTCCAACAGGTAATACTGCTTCATGAGCTGCCAATGGGCCTGCAGAGCCTTGGCAGTACGGGCCAGGTAGAAGGCATCAGGGTGTCTGTGCAGCAGGTCCTGGAAGGTCTCCAAGGTGGGCTGGCTGGTCTGGAGGGCAAGAAGCACACTCTGGGCATCTGGGTTTCCTTGCTCCTGTCTCTGCTGTACCATCCGTGCCCCCTGCCCCAGTCCCCAGAAGGAGGTGGAAAAAGTGATAGCTACTGCCGCCCAGGAAGCCAGGCTTGGCTCTCCCTGAGGACCCGGTCCACAAAGGCCCTGTAGGTGTACGTGCGTCTCCAAGCAGTGGAGCCTCCCCGCAGTCAGTTTTCCAGGTTAGCCGGCTCCTGCCCTGCCCCTCGGCATTACCAGCCCTCAGCCTTACCGATCCCACTTTGCTCAGCAGCTGCTCTTCAGCCTTGCTAAACAGGGCCTTGCTCTGGATGGCGGCAATGGCCTCTGGGTGCAGCTGTCTCATGGCCTGGCAGGCCAGCCTGGGCAGGAGGGAGATAGAGGGCAGGGCAGGGTTGAAGGAAGGGTATCAGGCAATCTGGGGTTCCTACTTCTCCAAAGCCTGCAGGCCTCTGAGATCCAGAACTCAAAGATCCAGGCCCTCAACAGGAAGAGCCCAAGGCTTTAGCACAGGACCTGTGACCTCGTGCGTCTGCCGAAAACATCAACAGGCAACTCAGAGAACTCAGCTTCCTGTGTTCAACCCCGTGAAGAGGCTCAAGGGCACAGCCGCCTACAGGCCAGTCCGGAGGGAGATCCTGAGACCAGCTGCTGCTCCTGCCCCAAGAACTTTCTCCTTACTTGGCCAAAGCTGCCACCCACTAGCCACCTCCTCTTTCCCAAGCTGTGCCCTGCCCACTTCCTGGTGTATCAGGGCTGTGGCTATAGCTTAAGTGGTGACAGGGGCTGTGGAGTAGAAGATGGGTGTTAAGCATCCGACCAAATTCTGATGATGTCAAACGAAGTGACTGAGAAGGAAGAGTGTGTGTTGTGTGTGTGCAT
Organism: Delphinapterus leucas; assembly: GCF_059928025.1. NCBI lineage: Eukaryota > Metazoa > Chordata > Mammalia > Artiodactyla > Monodontidae > Delphinapterus > Delphinapterus leucas. The sequence continues at coordinate 39,480,796 of NC_143139.1, forward strand.
AGGTGTATTTGGACTATTGGAGCTGGAAGAGGCCCTGGTGCTCTTCTGTTCCAACTCCTTCTTCTGGAGGAAGAAACTGTGGGAGGTCAGTGTGGGAAGGCTGGGAGGTGACCGCCCCAAACCACAATGCACACGGTGGTAGAACAGGACTCCTGGCACTCATGTGGTGTTTTCTCTCATGCTACTTCGTTGGCTTCCAGGTCCTTGCTCCTGACATCCAGCCTGGATTAGCAGGGTTGGTATCAGGAAGCAGCTTCCCCCTGAAGCCTGGCAGGTCTCCAGTATCATCTCAGAAGATACAAGGCCCCAAGGAGCCCTGCCTCCCAGGCCCCTCCCCTGTACAATTCTTTCTGTTCAGGAGCCAAATTCTGGTGTCCCCAGTACCACGCCGCTGCTGGGGCCAGCCCACTCACTTGGAGATGACAGGATCGTAGAGCAGGGCGTACCAGCGCTCCTGGACTTCCCGCAGGGTGAAGCGGCAGCTGAACTTCACGCCCAGGTGGACAGATGTCAGGTCATTGGTCTGCAAGGCCCCAGAGTGGTTTGCTCCAGCCTCAGAGCTGGGAAGAACCCTCCCGTGCCACCTACAGGACACTGCCGGGCTAGATGGGGGGCTGGGAACTGGAGGCTGCGGGGAGAAGGCGAACACAACCCCTGTGGTGGGAAGCACTACCTGCAACACGGCATTGATGAGCAGGAGGTCGTCCGCAGGCTTCCAGCGGCCCAGATCCTTGGTCACCTGGAGTGGCTGTTTGCTCTTCTTCACACGTTTGGTGAGTCCAGGGGCTGGGGCTGGGCTGGGCGGCACAGGGGTGCTGGGGGCCTTGGACACCTGGGCAGAGGGCAGGAGCAGAGTGAGCTCATCAGGGCAGCTAGGGCTTCAGGCCTAGAGCTTCACACACTGTGTGGCAGCTCCAGCCCCACCCAACAACAAGCCACAGGCAGGGGGCCTAGCTTTCCAGGGCCCATCCCTCCCCCTTCCCGCCCCCATCAAAGTACTTCTACACAGTCCTTGACCATATGGGGTCTTCTTTTTGCTGGTGGCGCCCCCCCAACCCCAGCATGGAGGGTGGGTGGGGAGGATACCAGGAAAACTCTTGCTGGTACAGTGTCTGGGGCCAGAGCAATGCCACCTGGGGGTTATTTTTACAGCCAGCAATGCTCGGAACAGGCTGTCTGCTCCCAGAATAGATGCATGCTCTATGCCTCCCACACAGAATGTGATACAGGATGCACTGACAGGGTGGTGATGGGTGCAGCAAGAAAAGCAGAGTAGCGAGAGATGGGCTCCCAGGAGGGAGGCATCTGAGGTGGGCCGGGGCAGCTTGATCCTCTCACAAGCCTCCTCTGCAGGGCTCTTGCCAGCTGGCAAAGGTTGTGGGGAAACACAAAATCTGGCACTGGCCCCCACCCCTCTCCATTCCCCACGTCTCCCAATCCTTACCTTCTTCTTCTCACTGGAGGAGGGTTCACTCCCCGAACAGCGCCCTGGTTCCACCCCACTGGCCCCCTTTGCCCGGGTAGAGGACTTAGCCAGGCTGCTCTCCACCAGCTCATCGTCAAACTTCTTTCTCTTGATGAACCTGAGAAGAGTCCTACCCAGTGAACGCTCTGTGCCCCAACCCCAGTACCCACTCACACACACCCAGCCCCCAAAGTAGAGCAGGTTCCCAGCAGGTAGGATGCTAACTGCTCTGGCTCAGTGGATGGGGCATGGAACTGCTATGCTCCACCCCTGAGATGACAGTGTACTGCACCACAAAGATTTCCTGTCCAAAACCTAAGATCTCCCTCCCTTGCTCTCAGTCTCATTGGGAGGGACTTAGTAGGGACAGGAAAAGCACAAGAGTCTGCCAACAGTTGGGCTCCAGAGGGGCTCAGGGAGCCATTCCCAACAGGGGTGAAGGCATGCAGCAGTCTCAGTCTCTGGCCCTTCAAACCCTAGTACCTGGAGGAGCTTCTCCGTTTAGGGATGGTGCCCAAAGCCTGTGAGGAGGCCCGCTTCTGCCCTGCCAGTGACTCCTCATCCTCTGAGCGGCTGGCAGTGCCTGATGCCATCAGGGATGAATCTAGCAGCCCCTGAGAATCTAGAAGAAGAGAAGTGGTGAATCCAGGCCTCCTAAATGCCTAGCAGAGCCCTGAGCCTCTGTACATGGGACCCCTCCTCAGCCCCCCTTCCCCTGCCAGCCCTCTTGGTCCCTCCCCTGCTTCCTTGACACTTGAAGTTTTAAGGTGGGAGTTCCTTGGCCATCCAGATCCCATCTGGGCCCAGACCTTCCACGCTGGGCAGTTCTCCCGGTGCCACGTGTCATGTCGTGCAGCACATGGTGCTCAGGTCAGACTGGTGATGCCGACACACCGGGCTCTGGGCATAACTGCTCCCTCTGCCATCAAAATGCAGCCATGCCAAAGAGCGTCAGCTCAACAGCAAGTCAGTCAACTGTGGCCTCTGCTGAGAGGTACGTGGGTGGTGCTGGCCCAGGGGGAGGTGGCAATGCCCAGCCAGGACCGAAAGACACACGTGCAAGGCACGGGGTGGAATCAGCAGATGCTTGGCGCCTGAGCGTTTGGGGAGCTGGCCCGGCCTCATACTACCTTTGTCCATCCTCTCACAGTCCCAAAGCCACTGGTTCCAAACCACAGGGCTAGAAGGAAGGGTCCCACAGGTTCATCCAAGGATTCTGACCAGGTGAGCTTAGAGGCTGAGAAGAGATTCTGCAAAGAAGAAATGAGGCTCCCTGAGGCTCAGGTTTCGAACTGGCCAGCTTCACCTCCTTATACTGGAACAGGTCCCCAGGATCCCATAAGCTAGGGAAAACACCAGGAGAAGAGACACAATATATTCTGCCAATATGACCCTGATAAACCAGTAGCCTTTCGAAGGTCACCGACATCTCTGAGACAGTGATAAAAGCTATGGACCCTAGAAAAATGTACACATTAGAGTGGTTCACAAACCACTCTAATTCTACTCATAGCCCCTAGGTTAAGGGCCTTGACTATAAACTAGCAAGAAACAGGCGATTCTTGGCTCACTTTTTGTCAGCTGCCCATTCAGCTCCCCTCCCAGCCCAAAGCAGGGAAAAGGAAACGGAGATTGAACTCCCACCAGTCCATCTCACTTTTTTTCATCTGAAGCTCTGGCTGAAGATTTAGTGGGTGGTACCTCGTGGAAGCTAAAAAACGCGACTGGGGAACTGAGCAAATATCAACCACCCTGGGTGGGGGGCCCTCGCCTAAGCCCGGAGAACTCAGGTAGTAGGGACTCTGCGGAGCGCGCCGCTTCGGAGAGTCCCGCCCCTTCTGACCAGGGCGTCTCTCCGCGCAGCGTTCTAGCTCTGCCCCCAGGTGCGCTCCTCGCGCCGTACCATTTGATACGGCTGGGAATCTTGCCACCTGGGGAGAGGGTGAAGGGCCCGATTCCGCGGGTAGACTGGGGCAGGGTCAGCGCCGCCTGCCTTCTCCGGCCCTCCACCCCTCGTTCTCCCCCCAAGGGCACACCCACAGTAGGGGATTAGTCCAGGTCTGTTTCACGGGCTCGGGATAGGAGTGGTGACGAAGTCAGCCCTGCAACGCAAAAGCAAAGCATCGAGTGAACCCCGATGCCCTCGCAGCCTTGGTTTAAGCCCCACGAGCCGGTGGCGGGGAAAGGGTGAACTCCCAAACCAATTCTCACCCCACCTTCGGCATGCCACCTTTGCGCATGCGTAACTTCTAGGACCAGATTCTGGCCCGGTCCGGCCCACGCATGCGCAGATTATCGGGGCGCTCCCGGGGCGGGGCCCCAAACCTGGCGGGGTGTAGTCCCCAGCGGCACTCTGGAGAACTCCATTTCATCCCCAACTCTGCTCAGAACACTCAGAGGCGAACCGCGAGGTCTCACCATTCCTAGGCTGCCAGCTCCAACAATTTCTCCGCGGCGACGGCAGCAGCCGCAGGGCCAAAGCCGGCTTCCGTGAGGCCCGTCTACTTCCGGGTCTACGAACTAAGGGCTGCGCAACCCCTTCCGGTTCACCCCGGTAACTTGGGTAAGGGGGCGTGGCCGTGGCCGTGGTAGCGAAGGTCTGGCTGTTTTGTTAAGAGCCAGAATTAAAGGCTTTCCCAATTGGGACAACATATAGGGAGGCATCAGGGGTTATAGGTTACAGGTTGGAGAAAGTGATTAAAGGGAAAGTCGAGAATTGGGGCAGGATAGCCTGAGTAGCGAGATGAGGCAACGCTGGAAGGGGCTGGCCCGAGGGTGGGGCCGGGCGGCCGACTAGATTTCGGCTTCCGAATCTTGCAGCCTCCTGAGACATCTAGGACTCTTTGATAGTTTCTCAGGACCAATTATGGATTGTTTGATTCCACCAAAGGTTTTAGAGAAACTACTCTGTGGCAGGCCCTGTGCTAGGCACAACACGGGGAGATGATGTTGAGCTTCCTCCAGCCGGAGAGATGTGACATATAGAAGGGGCAGGGAGGTTGATGTCTAAGGAACGGAGGGAGGGTTGTAGGCCGCGGTTCTAGAAGGTAGAGGCCCTGGGAGAAGGAGTGCCCTTCCCATCAGCCCGACCCCACCTGGATTCCTGGAGGCAGCTGTGGGCCCCGGGAGGTAAGACGACCTAAGGATGCACCTTCAGAGGAGAGTGCCCTGGAGATGGGAGGACAAAACTACAGGAAAAGTTGGGAGTTTGGGGGTGTGAGAGCTATCTTGAGAAACCAGAAAGACTGTCCTCTAAAAGAGGGTTTCTATTTGTTTTATGCTTCCTTGGAGGGGCACAAAAGGGTAATAGCCTTAGAGAAACATACTGCGGCTCAGAATAAGAAAGATACAATTCCAAAGCTGTCCAGCAGATAGGGTGGTCCCCTCAGTGGAGGTGTCAAGCACACATCACCTGGACATTGCCAGGCGATTCAAGTGTCAGATGGGAGGCTAGCGCTTCTGGCCCTGACAGTGTATGATAGCCTTCTGCTTCAAGAGTCCCCTGTTCATTTGTGATTTTGCTTAATGAGTATTAACCTATTTTATTTCCCCTGAAAGATTGTGTTTTCTGATACAAGGTGTGATGGACTATACTAGATATAGCATAGTAGCTATACTAGGTGAGAGTTATCAGGGAGGTCTCTAAGGAGGTGACAATTGAATTGAGATTTGACAGCTGATAAGGGACCAGTTAGGCAAAGGGCTGGGCTAAGATGACCTAGTCAGAGGGGACAGCATAACTCCAAAGCAGAAAAGAGCTTGGTGAGTTTGAGGAGGAGGAAGGAGGAAGGCTGGAACAGGATGATCAAGAAAAAGAGGGAGGTAGATGAGAATAGAGAGGTCATCAGGGCAGATCACATTAGGCCTTGTAGTTCATGGTATAGATTTTGATCTTTATTCTTTTTTTTTTTTTGCGGTACGCGGGCCTCTCACTGTTGTGGCCTCTCCCGTTGTGGAGCACAGGCTCCAGACGCGCAGGCTCAGCGGCCATGGTTCACGGGCCTAGCCGCTCCGTGGCATGTGGGATCTTCCCGGACCGGGGCATGAACCCGTGTCCCCTGCATCGGCAGGCGGACTCTCAACCACTGAGCCACCAGGGAAGCCCCCGATCTTTATTCTTTGTTTAAACAATTTTATTTATTTATTTATTTATTGCCATGCCGCACAGCACGCAGGATCTTAGTTCCCCCACCAGGGATCGAACCCATGTCCCCTGCAGTGGAAGCACAGAGTCTCAACCACTGGACCCCTAGGGAAGTCCCCTTGGCCCTTATTCTTAACGCATTAGAAAGCCCTTAAAGTATGACAAGCAAAAGCATCCATCCTGTGATATGACTTAAGTTTTTAAATGATCCCTTTGTCTACTTGTGGAGAATGGATTGTAGGGGGGCAAGAAAGGAAGGAAAGAGATCAGATGAAGAGGCCATTGTAGCAATCCAAGTGAGAGAGGTAAACTCGGGGTTTAGCTGGGTTGTGGGGGCAGTGAAGATGGGCAGAAATAGTGACTTTGATGTATATTTTGCAGGTAGAATCACAAGGACTTACTGATGGATTGAATATAGGATATGAGGGAAAAGGAAGAATCAAGGATAAGATCTGGATTTGGGGCCTGAGTACCTGGATGGATATGAGACAACCCCCCCTCTTTAGAATATATCCAGAATCTGGTCATATCTCACCAGCTCCAACACTATTTCCTGATCTAAATACCCTGAATTCACCTTCTCTCACCTGGACTATTGCAAGAGCTCCCTAACTAGTCTCCCAGCTTTCATCTTTACCGCCTCTCCTCCAATTTCTTCACAGCAGCTAAAAGAAATGGAAATCCACTCATGTCAAGCCTCTGTTCAAAATCCTCCATCATCCTTGGAGTAAAAGCTCATGAGGTCATGACCTCATCTCCTGCTTCTCTCACTTGGTCTTTTAAAAATTTCAGTCCCCATCCCCTGCATTTTGTATCCCTTCCCTGCTTTGTTTTTTCGTTAGCATTTATTTTCTCCTAATGTGTGATGTAATTTACTTATTTTTTTCCTGTTTATCATATGTCCCCCAGCAGTAGAATATAAGGTCTATGAGGGCAGGGGGTTTTGCCTGTTTTGTTCACTGCTATAGTAGGTACTTAATAAATATTTGTTGAATAAGCATGTTAAATAAACCTAGGGGAAAGGGAAAGTCTGTGGGAGGAGGAGGTTTGTGTAGGCACAGAAATGAAGAGTTCTGTTTAGACATGTTAAGTATGAGATGCCTGTGAGGTATCCTGGTGGAGGTGTTGAGCAGAGAGGTGGGCACACTAGTCCAGTCACGGAGGAGACCTGGGCTGGAGATATACATTAGGGAATCATTCTCATGAAGATAGGATCTCTCTGCTGTTGGCTCAAATATACCTTCTTAGGAAGGCAAGTTTAATAAAGCTGTTGACCAGTACAAAGTTGCCTTTGGATTCACAATGCATTTTAAGTCAACATGAACTCTACTTGATATCTGTACACCTTTTTTTTTTTCTCTAAGGGAGGAGAAACCATTTGCAAAGGATGAGTCTCATACACAGACTGAATCTCTCTGAAATATCAATCCCCAAGGTGGAGAATCACAAACTTTATGAAACATCCGACTTATTTAACATGACAAAATGTATATATCTCAGTCCGAAAGCCAGCATCACAATGAGGAAACCTAAATTATTCCCATTGAAGTTAGGTATTCCACAAGGATGGCCCCTGTGACTATTTTTATTTAACACTGCTTTGGAAGTACTAGCCTACTTAATTACAGAAGAGAGAGGAATGAGATAAAAAAACTAGAGAAGAAGAGGTGAAATTACCATTATTTATTTATGATATAATAGCCTAACTGGAAAATCCAAGGATATCAACTGAAAAACTAATACAAATAAGACATTTTAGCAAAGTGGGTACAAATTAATATATAAAAAGTCAATGAACAACAGCCAATTAGAAAGTATATGAGAATAAAATGTATCATTTACAATAGCAATGAAAATGTAATGTAACCAAGAGTAATCTTAACAGTGTGCTAGATCTAGGTGCCCAAAACTAAAAATGCTATTGAAGGACACAAAAGGAGACATGAATAAATGGAAAGGCATACTCTATTTTTGGGTTGAAAGACTCACTGTCATAAAGACGTCAGCTCTCATTAATCTATAAATTTAACACAATCTAATTCCAACAGACTACATAACCTGAATACAAAGTTCATATGGAAATTTTTGCATCAAGAATAACCATGAACATTCTGAAAAAGAAAGTTAATGAAAGGGAATAGCTCTATTGGATATTAAACCAATAAAAGCTACAATATCTAAAATCGTAAAATCCAGAGGACACTAGTGCAAGCATAGACAATTTGATCAAGAGAACAAAATAAAGAGTCCAGAAATAGACACAAGACATTTAAAATGTTAGTATATGATAAAGATGGCATTCTCTATCAGTAGGGAAAAGACGGATTATACAGTAAGTGGTATTGAGACAATTGTGTAGCCACCTGAAAAAAAATAATGTGGTATCTCTACTTTAGTCCTTACGCTAAAATAAATCCATATGAATCAATTGTGTTTAAATAAATGTAAAATAGTAAAACTATAAATTTATATGTCGTAGTGGAGAAAATATCTCAGAATAGCACAAAGTTTCCCAAAGCATTAAAAAATACAATTCTGTCAACATAAAAATCTATAATTTCTGCAGAGCAAAAAACACCATAAACAAAGACAAATGGCAAACTGGGGGAAATATTTGCAGCTCATACCACAGACAAAAGGACTAATTTGCTCGGTATATACAAAATCCCTTCAAATCAATATGAAAAAGAACAAAAATCCAATAACAAAATGGGATGGTTAACATAAAAGGAAAGATAAATGGCTCTTAGACATATGAAAAAATGCTCAATCTCATACACAAGAAAATTGAAACTACATTTAGATATCATTTTTCACCTATAGACAGGCAAAAAAATCCAAATGTTTGACAATATGCCCTTGGCCTGGTTATGGAGAAACAGGCCCTTATATATGTTACCGGTAGAACCGTAAATTGTCAGTACTTGCCAAAATTACAAATGAATATAATTTCTAATCCAATATACTTTCACACATGCAAAATAAACTATATATAAAATTTTCAACAATAGCATTATTTACGGTAGCAAAAGTTTACAAACAATTCAAACATCTATCACTAGAGAACTACTTAAATAAATTATGGTCCACCATACAATGGAATATCATACAGCCAGGCTGAAGAGCTGTCGCACAAGTCTTTATAGGCCGTGATTAAATTCATGAAAAGCTATTAAAAAGTTTTTAAACGGGCATGGTATGAGATCTGGATTTTAGAAAGATCTCTCTGGCTTAGTATGGAGCATAGACTGACAGAGCAAAACTAGAGACAGGGAGATCAGTCAGTAGCCTAAATTAGGGTAGTCACGAAGGAGAAGACACATAAAATGTAGACTGGATAGGGCTTGATAACAGACTGGGTTTAGGGGTACAAGAGATGAGGCACTGATGGTACCCTGGTTTCTGGCTTTGGCAGTAAATGGAGAGTGATAGTTATGCATTGAGATAGGGAGCATAAGTGGAGAAGCTCGTTTGGGTAAGAAGGAAAGATGATGAGTTTTATTTGGATGAATTGAGTTGGAGGTGCCAGTGGGCAATCAGTTGAGATGCTTGGTTGGGTGTCTGGGTATACAGCTCTATGACTCCGGGGAGAGATTGGGACTAGGGATAAATTGGGGGATCGTCATCATATAGCTGATGTTTGAAGCCATAAGGGAAGATGAAGTCATCTTGGGATATCCTGAGGCATGAGGAGAGGTGAGGAGAGTGTCCAGGCCCTGAAGCGACCCCTGGAGTACAGGCAGAAGACTGTGCACTCCTACTAGAGCCAGAAGAGTGTGGGGAACAGGAGGGAAACCGAGTATCACATGACAGAAGCAAGGGAAGACTGTGGTAGCGTTTTAGTGGTCCATGTCTCTCACTTGGTTATAATATCCTTAAGGACATAAACTGGGTCTTATTTTTGTTTTCTCCCTGTCTGCTCCATCCCCACCTTCAGTCAATACAAGGTTTTGCACATAATCGAGATGTCTGTGAACAAAATAAGGGCATGAATGAGTAAATCCATTCAAAGCTGGGTCTTTACACTATTTTAGTTCAAATCGTCACTACTGTTCCTCTGATTGGTCTCCCTGCATCCATTCTCTAGCCTCTCCACATTGCCACGGCTGCCTCTCTAAAGTGCAGATCTAGTAACATCACTCTTTTCCTTGAAAATCATCAGTGGCTTTCCACTGCTGAGGAAAATCCTCAGCTTGGCCTTCAAGCTCATCCAAACCCAATCTCAGCCCAGCTTTGCTCCTGTAACACCTGGCTTCTTACCCACGAACTACGCCACACTGACTACTTTTTGGCCCGTAAACATGCTCCGTGCTTATAGTATTCTATTCCCTCGGATTCCCCACCCCCCTGCCACCTGCGTTAGTTCTATCCATCCTTCAGCTTTCTGTTGAAATCCCACTTAGACCTGAAGGCCTTTCCAGACCCTCACTGCAATGAACGTCTCCTTCTCCTGTTCTCCAATTATTTTGCATCTGTATTACATCACCTGCCCTGTACTGTATTTGTGTTTGTTACATATGCCAGCTCCCCCCTATTTACTACCCTGTCTCCACACTGGACTGTGAAAAGGGATTGTGTCTCAGTGTCATCATTACATCCAGCCTTCACACAGTACCCTAAGTAATTGCCGAATAAGTGACGGGTGGATGGGTGGACGGTAAGTCCTTGGGAGTACAAGGACCTAGTTCTATTTATTTTTATTCCCTCTACAGTGCTTTGCATGTGGTGTGTACCCTATGTTTGCAGTAAGCTCCTTAGAAGTTTGTTTTATTGACTTTTATACTCTTACTGCCTAGTACAGAGCATAACATCACAGTGGGTGCTCAATAAATGTTTAAGGACTCAATAATTACTCATTTAATTTGCTCTCAGTAGCCTCCAGAGAGGCCAATGGCTTTGGCAAACAGTGTTTGGTATGTGCTTCTTGCCAGCTCTGACAGGTTGCCTTTGCAGGCCATTGACAAGCTATGTCGTGTAGTATGGCTAACAGACCGAATTAGGGCTGTCATGATGGTTAAGCATTTAACACAAAGAGATGTGGCTCTCCAGGCAGAAACACAGCCCGGAAGAAGCCTCAGAGGCAAGAGCAAGGCAGCTCAACTACGGAGGGATGGGATCACTTATTCCTTAGAGAAAATTCTGACTTGGTTTCTACTATGTGCACAGCACTCTGTACTGGAGGCAGCTACAGCTGTGAAAGCAACTGGACATCTGCTCTTAAAGAGTTTAAGATCTGGGGGGATGAGGACAGCCCACCAATAATCCCAGAACAAAGACAAGACTGACCATTGCTGGAAGAGATGCATGAACAAAGGTTGAGAGAGCCTCCAGGAGAAGGGGGCATCTTAGGGAGGATTAGGAGAGGCATCTTGGTAGGGGGAATAGCATTTGTGCTCATTTCCTAAACTTTCCTGAATGCAAAAGGAATTGTCAGTGTTCAACTGGTCTCCCTGTTTCCCCCTTCTCAGACTTCAGTCTGTTCACATCACTATGGCCAGAGCAATGCTCTTGAAGGTGAGGTCCGATTATGTCACTTCTCTGCTCAAAATTCTGCAATGGTTTCCATTTTATTCAGAGTAAAAAATGGCTCCTATTCTTTCAGAGTGAAAATAAAGTCCTTACCGTGGCCTACAAGGCCTTATGTGATCTGTCCCTCCAGTCATTCTCCAACACTTTCCTTGCTTTTCTCCTCCCACTCACTCACCTGGCACCAGTCACAATGGAGATACGGCCATTCCTTGACTATGCCAGGCATGCTCCCACCTCAGACTGTTCCCTCGGCCTGCACACCCTTCCCCATGGCTCGCTTCTTCATCTCCTTCAAGTCTTTACTCAAGTGTCATCTCAGTGAGGCCTATTTTATGCCCTGTTTTAAACGGTAACCTTGGGACTTCCCTGGGAGTCCAGTGGCTAGGACTCGGCGCTTTTACTACCATGGGCATGGGTTCGATCCCTGGTCGGGGGACTAAGATCCCAAAAGCCTAGCGGTGCGGCCAAAAAAAAAAAGGTAAACTCTACATTCTGGTACGTTACCCCTCGTCGAAATCTGTGTTTCTCCATGGCATCTTTTACTATCTGACATACTGTGTATTTTACTAATTTTTTATTTGTCCATTTTTGCCCAATAGAATGTAAGCTCTGCAAAATCACTTTAAAAAAAAAAACAACTAGTTTCTTCAGCACTGTATCCCTAATGCCTACAATAGTGCCTAGTGTTAGTTACCCAATAGGTATTTGTTGAATGAATGAGGACGTGATACATGTTTGAAGAAGTCTTCAGGAAGGGCTTTCTGGAGGAGTTCCTAAAAAATAGTTGCCTGAAGAATCACTGACAAGGAGAGATCTCTGAACTGCACAGCTGAGGACCCTGCTGGGGGTGAGTGGTCAAGTGAGGAGGAAGTGGCCCTAGGCTGAAGCCACCAAGAATTGTCTGCAGGATCCAGATGTCCAAAGGATGGGTCAGGAATCCCTTGTCTCATTCCCCTACCTTTGCCATACTAGCTTTCCTCACTCAGCCAAGCACCTTCTCAGATGAACTCCACCCAGCTTCAGCTGTGTCCATCCTTCAGCGGTTCTGATACTTTTCATTTGGCCCTCTTGTTCTCGGGGCCAGCCGAGGCCCTTCAACAAGCACTTTGCTGCCTCCTTGTGGCTCCTGCAGTAAAGGAACTCTCTTCTGAAAGTGAGGTGACAGAGGCCTACACAGGGACTCTTAGAATGGGGGCTGTGGGAGAGGAAACCTGAATCTTCTTGACCCCCATGGAGACCCTGAATTATTGGCAGCTGCCCTCCCGCCCACAGACATTACTGCTAATAGCGACGACCATCCCCTCAGCAGACAGCAGAGCCCTGACAGGTATGCCAGCTGGACTCAGCTTTGGTTGTTCCAGGTTAGGTCACCTTTGGGGAAAGAAATTTATTTATTTATTTAGCTGCGTCATGGGATCTTCGCTGCGGTGCGAGGGCTTCTCTTTAGTTGTGGCTCACGGGCTCAGTTGCCCTGTGGCATGTGGGATCCTAGTTCCCCGATCAGGGATAGAACCCGTGTCCCCTGCATTGGTAGGCAGATTCTTAACCACTGGACCACCAGGGAAGTCCCCTGGGGAAAGAATCTGAGGCAACAGTCAGGTCCCAGGGCCTACCTTGAGGGGCATTCAGGCCAGTCAACTAGTATATCTAGCCTCTACCTACTCGGCCTCCTCCCAGCTCACAGCCAATAGTTTTTAAGGGGTGATGCAGCCACCAGCCAGCTCAGGGCTGGGTGTGTGTAAAGAGAGGAGGGGGCTGGGTGTGACACGAGTAGGAAGGCTGGGCACTGTGGAGAACTGGAGCCCATGCCCTGGAGGACACTGCTTCGCTGAGCCACTGCTCAGTTCCAGCCCGTTACTGTTTCTGCAGGTAACTGAAACCCACCTAAGCTAATATCAGCCCTTAAACAGGGGAATGTCCTGGAATACCACTGGGTTATCTTGTAGACCTATAAGGCAGGGATACAGCCAGGCCTCAGTAACCATCTGGCTGGCAAAGTTTCTGATGAGAAGACTTCTTACTTTCCTATGTAATTTGTTTTTCTTTCTGGCAGCTTTCAAGATGTTCTCTTATCTTTGGTTTCAGCAGTTAAGACTATGCTATGCTTAGGTGTTTTGTGTTTATCCTGTTTGGGGTTCTCTGACATTCTTGGATCTGTGGTTTGTTCTCTTTCATTAATTTGGGAAATTCTTGGTGATTATCTCTTCATATATTTCTTCTGCCCCATTCTGTCTCCCTTCTTCTAGGACTTCAATTATGTGTATTAGACCATTTGTCATTGTCCCACTCAAGTCAGTGCTTAGTTTTGGGTTTGCTCAATTATTCCTTTGTTTACTCTTTATGTTACAGTTTGTTTACATTTCTTCTGACTTAGCTTCAAGCTCACAGATTTTTTTCCTCTGCTTTTGTCCAGTTTGTTGATTAACTGGTTGAGGGAATTGTTCATCTCTGATATTAAGGTTTTCACTTCTAGCATTTCCGGTTTTCCATTTCTTTTTTACAGTTTCCTATTCTCTTCTCAAATTCCCCATCTGTTCATGCATGTTGTTCACCTTTTCCACTAGACTAGATCCTTTAACATGGTAAATATAGCTATCTCAAAGTCCCCAATTGATAGTTTCATCTTAGCCATGCTCATATTCTTTTTCTTTTGCGTTACGCGGGCCTCTCACTGTTGTGGCCTCTCCCGTTGCGGAGCACAGGCTCCGGACGCGCAGGCTCAGCGGCCATGGCTCACGGGCCCAGCCGCTCTGCGGCATGTGGGATCTTCCTGGACCGGGGCACAAACCCATGTCCTCTGCATCGCCAGGCGGACTCTCAACCACTGTGCCACCAGGGAAGCCCTCTTTTTTTTTTTTTCAAGAAGATGACTCCTCCAATCATAGTCATGCTCATTCTTTTTCTGACTTTTTCTAAGTTGGCCTCCCCAGCACATGGAACACACCAGACCCTGCATGGCTTTCACCTCCCTGGCTCTTTGGTTGGGTTGTTTACAAAAGGTTTTTATCCCTTCCACTTCACCGATGTCTCCTTGAAGGTCACAGTCAGGGCTAAAGTAGACCCTTCTCTCATGCCCCCTTTCACATTAGTGTTGATTCCTCATCTTGGAGAACCCTGAGGCCATGAGCCATGTAAGCAGAGATATGGCCAACTCCCAAATCTGGCTTGAAGAAATACACCAGTACTCCTTCTCATGCCCTGGCTTCCCCAAGTTTTTTTGAGGCAATATCTTGTTTGACCAAATACATCAACTTTGCTCTGAAAAAAAAAATGAGGTTCTTGGATAGTATTAAATAACCTCATTACCAGAAAAACACCATATACTATATCTATATATCTCCTTGGGTTTCAACCCAGCTTGGCCATCTATCAGACACTCTGCTTGTTTGCCAGAGAGCTTGCTAGAGGACAACCAAAAAGTCAAAGTCCTCCATCACCGGGGCAGGTTTAGCTGCTGGGCACCTTAATTTAAGCACAGTGCCGAAAGCGTATGGAAACATCTGAAACCTTTAAAAATGTCATTGGTGGGACTTCCCTGGCGGTCCAGTGGTTAGGACTGCACGCTTCCACTATGGGGGGCCCGGGTTTGATCCCTGGTCAAGGAACTAAGATCCCACATGCCGAGGCTTAAAGAATAGATAGTAAAAATAAATAAATAAATAATGTCATTGGCACCAAAATACAAAAATATATGTAATTAAATGTTTATAAAACATAATACTGTCAGTTTCATTATTCTGTCAAATTTAATATTCAGAATATTCTCATCTTATTTACAAAACTTGTTAGATTTCATCTCTATGCATGATGATTGCTGAGAAGTCACAGCCAACTATACATTAAAAAAACTTACTCATAGTCGTTTAATTTCCAAAGCAAAGTTATAAAATTCCCTTCAAATTATTTATAAAGCAATAAATTTAGTATGAGGGCATTTTAATATGTTGGCTACAGTGGGGTGAGGCCTCCAGAAAATAAGCCTGAAAGGCTAGACATGGCCCTTCCCTGCCACAGCTGTCCCATGTGTGTGACCTGCATCAGAAACGCCTCTCACCTTCCTCCCTCCGCCAGGCTTCCTTGTGATACGTTGAGCTGTGGTTCAGAAATTAAATCCTACTCTGGCATCATCCAAGGGCCATCAGTTTGCATCCAACATCCTCCTTTTCCTTCCAGAATTTCAACCTTAAGCAAGGATGGGTGTTCCATTCCTAAGAAACAGAATCACTGGATTGTGGGGCCTCTGAGAACAGGGTAATTTCCTAGCTAACGTTTTATCATGCCTGGTCCCTAGGTCTGGTCTGGCTAGGCGGGAGGAGGGGGAGGGGAGTGCAAGGGAGAGTGAGGATGGGGCGGTGCTCGTAAGCTGTATGAACCAACCAAAGTAGTGTCTTCCCTGAATTAAGACAATTAATTAATGGACAGGGATGGCCTCCTAAGCCCACACCATCTAGATTTGGAACCTCCGTGTCTCTATCTCTTCCATCTTTGTCCTCACTTCTTAGAGATGCACTCACCTTTGCTCCCACACCCAGTCACACCTTGCTCTGACTTGTACTCAGTACCTTCTCCTGTTCTTACCTTCTGAGTTTCACGATCATCATCAGTATATCTGTCACGTATTTGTCTGTGTCTCTGATTGATTTTAGAGTTACTGAGCCCTGCTGTGTGCCAGGCACTAATTATGGCCGTCTTGGCTGGTCGGCTCCCAGAGGGCAGACACAACACTGGGGGGATCCTCTGTGACTGGTGTCTAAGTCAGTGGCCAGGTGGTCATGCATCTGGTTTCAAAAATGAGTGAGTTGAGGAGGTGTGGGTTTTAGCAATGAGGCAGAAAATTTTAAAAATAAACACATCTCTATTTTATTAAAAATGTACAGTTTGGGGACTGAAGGAGAAAAGTAGTGTTTCTCAAAGTTCTAGGATTACTTAGCAGTACCCAGAGTGTTTGTTTAAAAACACCAGCTGGGAATCTGCATTTGGAACAACTTTGAGAATCACTGGTTAAGGCATGGAGCAAGGACTGCAATTGTCTCGATCCTTCTGGCTTTTTAGGGTTCCGGGGAAGGACTCGTTTGACTTTTTACAAACAAGCTCAGCTGGCTCCTCTGGGTGTTCCTGGCCTTCCTTTCTTTGGGTCACTGAGGCACTGAAACAGTTAATACAGTTACCGGTTGGGAAGCAGATGAAACAAGGCCCTGAGATGTGAGTGCCCACCCAGCCCACCCGAGAGCTTCCCTGGTCGTCTCTGGGAGACCAGCCCAGGGCTGGGCCCAGACTGACCCAGATGTGGAACTGCTTAACACAACATTTCTGCCACATCCCAGGGGCTCTGCTTCTTTTCTTGTGAATCTTCCTCCCGTTTCACGTTACAGAATACTCCCTCTTCCCTCCCCTCACTCTTCCCTGCTCCTTCCTACCCATCCACGTTTCTTCCTCTCCACCCCCACCTTGGTTCCTTCCCAGAAACCAAGTTTATAAGCTCTCTCTTCTGTCGGCACCACGTTGGAAGTCTGTGAATCCACAATCACTGCATCTCAGCACACGCGTGTGAACCATCGTGTACTTTGTGCAGAAATAGGCTCTGAGCAAGGGAGGGCAGGGCAGTTAGAGTCGAGGTTAAGATACTTCTCCAACTGCAGACAGCGCTCGGTGTGTACAGGCACATAGCTATCTTACCTGTCAGACAGACAGTCCAGGGGAGACACCTGTAAGACAAAGCAGAAAAAAGATCTTGGAGAAGGGCGTCTGCTGGTTTTTGAAGGACACGGTCCCAAATCACAGAGGGAAGATTAATAGCCCTTCCCCACATGCTGAGAGGACACCCCGGCGGGCGTTTGATGAGACAGGTTGCCAACGCCAGGCAGACCAGGAGAATGGGACAGTCGGTGCGAGGCTGGCCCTAGTTATGAAACTAGCTGGTGCTGTGAACTGGACAACTTGGCCAGGGGACCTGGTGAGGTCAGCAGGATCGTGAAGAGGTGAGTGACCTGGACCCACACAACAGGTGGGCCTGCAGATTTGAGGTGGGCCAGGGGCAGGCGGCCAAAGAGAAGGTGCACTTTTGGGAGTGGAAGCAGTGTGTCTCCAGAGGTGCACACGCACGGAGAATGCACAAAGAAAGCAGCACGACCACCACCCTAGGGCAGCAGTAGCCTGGGCAGCGGCAGATTCTCATGCCACAGCAGCAAGATCCCAAGACAATGTAGGCAGCACCCACACTAAAATCTCGAGGACCAGCTTGACACACAGGTAGGTGGTGCCAACCTGGCATGTGGATAAAGAAGACAGAAGCAGCAGGGCTTGGTCTCTACACCTGGTAGTGTGATAAACTGAAAAAACTGCTGTAGAGTTTGAAAAAGGGGAAGAAAATTGTATTCACCTAAATTCCCCTGGAAAGGAGAAACTGTCTTTGCTGGGAACAATATTTTGATTAGTGCTTAAGTCTGAAGCTGAGATCCCAGTGGCGGCATGGGTGTAGGTGGAACAGCTCTGCATGAGAGACGGGAAAGAGTTTTTGAATTTTGCATGTTAAACCAAAGAGAGAGGGGAAGAAAGGAGGCTGCTCTTCGGTACTGTTCACTGTGAGGCCCTTTCCCTATCGCCCCGCTAAATTTTCAGAAAGTTATGAAGATCGTGAAATGCTTGGGGTCAAGTGGAGTGTGTATACTTGATATTTACGTGCACATATTCACGTGTGCGGGGTTGGTGCCTCAGGTTGAAACAGATGACGAGCAGAGCCCAGGCACTGGCAGGGATGCAGAGGGAGAGAAGGCGCTCAGAGAGGAGAGATACCACTATAGGGGTGCTAGAGGCAGGGGCAAGTTTAGCCAAATCTCAGCAGGGTGCGGCCCCAGTTGATTTCTGGGTGACTAAATTCTGCCAGTGTCGTTTTGGTTATTCTCAGTTCTGTTTGCTGTATCCAAATCAACTAACAACAACAACAACAACCACACACACACACACACACACACACACACGGAAACTCTTCAGGAACTGAAAACCAGGTATCTATGTACTAGGTGGGCTATAATGTTGATGTCCAGCTGGGACTCTCAGGCCCACTTCAGAGCGGAATCACAGCCAAGGACCAGCCTCCTTTGATGTTGCCATGCCACCCCATCTTCCCTAAGTTCCTGTCGAGAGGATGAGGGTGGCACCAGCATCTTGCAGCCTTGGTTCTGGTTAGGTCTACACTGGCAGGCATCAGTGCCCTCTCCCTGTCAAAGATATTATTGATTGCTTGCTGGATCTTAGTTCCCCAACCAGGGATCCAACCTGGGCCCTGGCAGTGAAAGCACCGAGTCCTAACCACTAGACTGCCGGGAAATTCCCATCCCTGTCAAAGATCTTTAACTGGGGCAGGGCCAGGGCCACAAGAGGCAGCTGGGGTTAGTAATCTAGAAAGGCTCCTCGAAAGAGCCTTGAGTCTTCAATATTGACATCTTCAAGCCAAGAGAGGCAGAGTTGAACCTTCCTAACCAGAAAAGTCCCTTGTTGGCCCACTGAGTCCTGCCCGCCTCCCCTCAGCTGCTCTTCCCAGGGGCAGTTCTTGAAGGCAATAAGGAAATGACAATGCCAAAGACGGGCCCAGTTTATCCTGAGATTTTTGGTCTCTCTCATCTCTCCATACCTGCACCTGGCTCTCCTTGAGAATAACCCCCAGGCCTAGGGCAAGAAACACCTCTTGAGCAATTCACGTGCAGCCCAGGAAGCAAGTGGGAAGGAATGACTTCTGTCGTGATCTTCTGAGATGCCGTGTGGAGTCCTTTGAGAGAACTAGAATGGTGCTGGCGTGGGGACCCAAGCTCATGGCCAATGAGGCAGGTAAGCATCTCTCTGTCTGATGTGGTACAGTAAATGAGGTCATTATTAATGTTTGGAAAGATAGCTGTTGGGCGGTTGGACACAGAAGTGTGTACCCTTGGTGGGCAGATCTCCCTGAATCCAGATTAACCGTCCAGGCTTGCATCTTACCAGGCCTTGAGGGACATCAAGCTTTTGTGGTAGGAGGAATGCACATCCAATGCCGACAGCCGGGGAATATCTGGGTACCCCCCTAGCTGGTCCCAGGACAGGCTGGTGGGGGTCTTCTTTTCTACTGGGTGACTGGAGGAGGCCACATCAGTCTTCCAGATGGCCTCCAGCTGGTTCCCCTGTTGGCTGGGGTGTGAAGGTTGAAAGTGTAAGAAGAGATGAGGAGGTCTTTACAGAAAGGGAGAGACTGGGAAGCAACAAGCTCTGCAGGGTTTTCTTCCCTTCTCAAATAGTTGTCACTGCCTTCCTTGCCGCATCTCTTCCCTTCCCAACTCTAAATCTCACCTCTTTGGGTCTCCTCTAGCTGAGGAGCTACTGGAAGAGGCTGCCGAGACAGCCCCTGTTCCTCCAGGCACATGCTCTGGGCCTGAAGCCCCGAACTGGCCACACTAGGGGGGTGTGGATGTGTCTCTTCTTGGCTGCCAGAGACTCGTGGTGTCTCTCTTTGAGCCCAGGGGTCACGTGGTGGGAAGGATCAGGTTGATTTATATGGATGGACCAGGGGCAGGGGCCAGACCAATGCTCAGGGTGGAGATGGTTGTAAGTTCTCAGCTGTGGGTCCCAGGAGTCTTTCAGTTGCATAGTTTGAAACATACTTGGTCAGGCTGTGCCGTGAAGCCCACACACCACATACACACATATCCCCATCTGGGCCAATGGCCAGAGCTGGGCAGGCAGCTGAGAAGCTAGGTTCCTTGCAACTCATGGGGTGAGCTTTGCCTGTCTGTACCTTCACTGAGCTGCCAGCCCGCCCCCCCACCCCGAGTCTGGTCACCCCTGCTCCCTGCCTCCCTCACCCACCTAGCCAGCTACCCCTGGCTTCCGTGCACCTACTGGGCCATCCGCAGGGGCACACATTGCTGGTGCTTGGTCATAAAGAGTTCCAGGTGTCGCTTGCAGGAGGGGCTGCTGGAATGGATGTTCCGCAGTAAGGATGGGGGAGGTTTGCTTTTCCTTGACTTTGGGGAGGTGGCCACAGGGGTGTTCAGGTTAATGTTCCACTCCTGCTGGAGCTAAGAGGAACCAGCAGAGAGGCATCAGGGAGAAAGGAATTCATCCTCTCTCTAGTGCCAGAGGAGGCATTGCCTGACTTGGGGCAGAGCAGAAAGGGTGAGGCCCAGGGAATGCCTCCAATTAGATATGCGTGGGACCTCAGGGTATTGCATTTCCCAGAAATTCCTTGAATTGTTCTTTGCTGGTTTAGTTCCTGTTTTCTCCTTTGTTGTGGAGAATCTGGACAATGGGCAAAAAAGCAAGGAAAAAACTAAAGGAAGCCAGAGCAGCTGGAACTGTGAG
The DNA here is from genome assembly GCF_059928025.1 of Delphinapterus leucas. Classification (NCBI taxonomy): domain Eukaryota; kingdom Metazoa; phylum Chordata; class Mammalia; order Artiodactyla; family Monodontidae; genus Delphinapterus; species Delphinapterus leucas. The sequence goes on from NC_143139.1 coordinate 39,501,264, forward strand.
AGACTCATGTTACCGGGCCAGGTTGTGTCAGGAATGCTCTCCATGTCTTGTCATTCAGCCTCTGCCCTGGCCCTGGGGAAGGAGCTGGAGGAACCCTCACAGCCATCTAAAACATTAATATATATAAGGTCCCTTTCCTTCTCAACCTCAAAACCAATTTAGCAAGTCAAGACACCTACAGGAGGTGAACAGGACTAATATAAAGTGACAGGAAACTGAATTGGGAGATATCCCCATGGCCAAGGCTCTTCCAACTGCCTTATGCCGGCACTTACACTGAATCCCTCAGGACACTGCTTCCCCCAGACTCTGGCCGTGGCTGCTCAGGACTCAGTGGGGTAACCTCCTGGCCCAGCCCTAGAGGAGATCTCAGCAGATTCTGAGTCACTGCTGCGGGATTCTGCAATCCCTCCAAGCCATCAGCTAGCCTCCTGTGGACCATGTCAGCACTCGCTGCTTTTCTGACCCTGGTAGCAGGGGAAAGAGTAGAGGAAACTGAAGGCAGACCTTAGAGAATAAAAATAGGTCAAACCCAATGGATTAAGACTCCGAATGACTTTGGACTCTCAACAGCAACACCAAAACCTAGAAGGCAATGAATGAGCAGTGCCTTCAAAATTGTGAGGGAAAATGAATTCTAACCTAGACTTCTGTATCCAGGCAAACTGTCAATTAAGAGTCAAGGGTAGGGGGGCTTCCCTGGTGGTGCAGTGGTTAAGAATCCGCCTGCCAATGCAGAAGACACAGGTTCAAGCCCTGGTCTGGGAAGATGCCACATGCCATGGAGCAACTAAGCCAATGCACCACAACTACTGAAGTCCACATGCCTAGAGCCCATGCTCCATAACAAGAGAAGCCACTGCAATGAAGAGTAGACCCCGCTCGCCACAACTAGAGAAAGCCCGCACGCAGCAACGAAGACCCAATGCAGCCAAAAAGAAAAAAATAAAATAAAAATAAAAATAAAAGGATTTAAGGGTAGGGACTTCCCTGGTGGTGCAATGGTTAAGAATCTGGCTGCTGGGGACTTCCCTGGTGACCCAGTGGTTAAGACTTCACCTTCTAATGCAGGGGATGCAAGTTCGATCCCTGGTCGGGGAGCTAAGATCCCACATGCCTTGCGGCCAAAAAAACCAAAACACAGAACAGAAGCAATATTTTAACAAATTTAATAAAGACTTTAAAAATGGTCCACATCAAAGAATCTGCCTGCCAATGCAGGGGACATGGGTTCAATCCCTGGTCCAGGAAGATCCCACATGCTGCGGAGCAACTAAGCCTGTGCGCCACAACTACTAAGCCTGTGCTCTGGAGCCCACGAGCCACAACTACTGGGCCTGTGCCACAACTACTGAAGCCTGTGCGCCCTACAGCCTGCGCACTGCAACTACTGAGCTCATGTGTCGTAACTACTGAAGCCCGCACGCTCTAGGAACTGAATGCCACAATTACTGAGATCCCACATGCCACAGAGCAACTAAGCCCGTGTACCACAACTGCTGAGCCTGCACTCTGGAACCCACGAGCCACAACTACTGAAGCCTGTGCACCCTACATCCCATGCACCGCAACTACTTAGCTCGTGTGCTGCAACTACCGAAGACCACGCACCTAGAGCCCATGCTCGGCAACAAGAGAAGCCACCGCAATGAGAAGCCTGCACACCACAACGAAAAGTAGCCCCTGCTCACCGTGACTAGAGAAAGCCCGCATGCAGCAATGAAGACCCAACACAGCCAAAAATTTTAAAAAATTTAAAAGAAAAGAGTTAAGGGTAGATATTAAGTAAAGACATTTTCAGACAACCAGGGTCTCAATGATTTTACATGCCAGGAACCCTTTGTCAGGAAGTGACCAGAGGAGGTACTCCACTAAAACGAGGGAGACCTGGCATCTAGAAAGCAGGGGAGGGGCTTCCCTGGTGGCGCAGTGGTTAAGAATCTGCCTGCCAATGCAGGGGACACAGGTTTGAGCCCTGGTCCCAGAAGATCCCACATGCCGCAGAGCAGCTAAGCCCGTGCACAACTACTGAGCCTGCACTCTAGAGCCCACGAGCTACAACTACTGAAGCCCACGCACCTAGAGCCCGTGCTCCGCAACAAGAAGCCACCGCAATGAGAAGCCCGTGCACTGCAACAAAGAGCAGCCCCCGCGCGCTGCAACTAGAGAAAGCCTGAGTGCACAGTAACGAAGACCCAATGCAGCCAAAAAAAAAAAAAAAGTTCTACCTCATAACAACAAAAACAAAGCACATTAAAAAAAAAAAAGGGCTTCCCTGCTGACGCAGTGGTTGGGAGTCCACCTGCCGATGCAGGGGATACAGGTTCGTGCCCCGGTCCGGGAAGATCCCACATGCCGTGGAGCGGCTGGGCCCGTGAGCCATGGCCGATGAGCCTGTGCGTCCGGAGCCTGTGCTCCGCAGTGGGAGAGGCCACAACACTGAGAGGCCGCGTACCGCAAAAAAAAAAAAAAAAAAAGAGAGAAAGCAGGGGAGCTGTCCCCAGAGAGAAGCAAAGGGAGTCGCCAGCACGAGGGTGAAGAAGACAGCTGTGACCAAGCCTGAAGAGCAAGCAGATCAGACAAGAGCAGGACAGGGAGACCCACAGGGGAGGGAGAATCTGAGCACAGAGTCGGGACTGCAGGCTCCAACTACCTCCCCTCCAGAAGAAGCTTTCTTGTCCAGCTCCTTTAGAGGGTCCCTCCCTCTCTTGCTCTCCCCATATATGGAGATTGGAAAACTGGCCTTCCTTACACTCAGGCTGTCTCCTGCCTTCCCCTCTTCCTGGTTCAGAGGCTTTAATCTGCTCTCTTACTTCCCAACTGCTCCCCCATGCCCAGGTACACCCCACAGCCCCATGGCTCCACCCTGGCCCCATCCCTGCTGGCTGTGCTGACCCCTGAGAAGGTCGCCGGGTGGGAGGCCCACCTTGGGGAACATGGTCACCATGGTGCTCAGGCACTCTCGGCGCTTCTCCTCCAGGTCCCTCTGCTTGTCTGTCCAGGCCTGCAGCTGGAGGTTCTGCAGGCCGACGTTTTCCAGGAAGAGGTAGAGGTTCTGGGCCTTGTAGGCAGCCCCAGCTTCTCGCACAACTTGTACGTGGTTGATCACTTCTTGTCTGGGAAGAGAGGGAAGTGATTTAGTGGGTGAAGGAGCCTCCTCCTGCCCCCAGCTCTCTGTTAACCAGAGATGACTCTGTGTCTGTGAGAGCTGGGGAAAACAGGGAACAGAGAAGCAGGAGGTGGTGTCAGGTGAGGAAGCTCGGGCTGGGCTGGAAACAGGAATAAAAGTAAGGCAAATGGGGGAGCGTGTTAGGCGGGTTACGGACAGGGCAGTAGGAAGACAGGAAGAAAGGCTTGCAGGAAAGCTCACTAGAGGGACAGCAGTGTGTAAGTGCTTGACCTCCCACACCTTCAGGGCTGCCCAAGGCTCCGAGGTCAGGTGTCCTTCACAGCTACCCTTCCTCAGGGGGACCTTGTCCGGGCCTGGGGTGATTCTCCCCATCCCACTTGCCCATGCTCCTCCTTTCTCACTGGGTTCTGGCTCTGCCCATATACTGCAGCGGTGTGGGTGGGTGCCGGTGGGTGCCAGGGAGGACCTACCGGAGGCTCTGGAAATGTCTGTAGAGGATGTACTTTTGGCACAGGCACCACAGCTTGAGCACGTTCAGCTCCACGGCGGTGGTGGTGAGCTCCCGCACCTTGTTGCTCAGGTAGTGGGGCAGCCCCAGCTGATCCTCCTCAGTCAGGAGCTGCAGGTTCTTCCTCTGGGCCTCCACGTCCACGTGGTATACCTTCCCCTTCGGAGTTACTGGGGATGTGTGCAAAGGGGGCTGGGCCACTTTTCGGAGGGATGTCCCCGTGACAGGAAGGGAGGCCGTCTTCTTGGGCTTCATGGGAACACAGCGGGCCCGTGGTTTCTGAGTAAACTCGGCTGAACTCATGGTCCTCTGGTTTCCAGGGGCAGGCTGCTGGGTCTTAGGGGACCTGGGCAAGTGTGGCCTCCTGCGTTGGTGAGCAGATTGGGCCTGGCTTGGGGGAGGTGCCAGTGATGCCTCCTCCAAGTCCCTCCATCGACTGGTGGGCACGAAGCCCATTCTCTCCACGTCCCCTCCTGTCCGCTCCGGCCCCCTCCATGGGCCCCCTTGCTCCTGGGCCAATCTCCACTGCCACCCCCTCGCTGCTTCCCCCTGCTCCCACTGCCGCTGCTTCTCCCGGTGTCCCACTCCAGCAGGGCCCACTTCTCTTGCCACTGCAGCCACATCTCCTCCTCCAGCCACTGCTGCCTTTGCCTCTCCCAGCTGAGTTCCTCTTCCCAGTGCTCTGCCTTGCTCTCCAAGGCCACCTTCCTAGAGCTCTCTGGGGACAGCTGCTTCTGAAAATGGGACTTCATCTGGAGTCCTTCCTTCTCCTGGGTCACTTCCTGGAAGAAGTCCTTCTGGTCTTTGACTCTGTGGCCTGGGCTTTCTGCTGATGGTCTTTCCCATTTCTTAGGAAACTTGTGATGCATGGAGGATGGCAACACGGGCTGAAGATTTTCAGTGTCCTGGCTGCTGTACACATCTGCAATCCTTGAATGCACAGTCATGGTGGAAAGTGGTTGACACGTGGAAGGCCTAGCACTACTATCCCAGGTCATGGCCAGGCGACTTGGGGAGAGCGGTGAAAACTGCTCCTCCTTGGGTTCCTGTTGGGTTTCCTCTATGACTGTTTCTTTCTTTTGGAGGGCCTCTTTCTTGGCAGGGGCTGGGGAGTCAACCAAGATCTTGACTGAGTATTCTGCTTGACCTCTAGCAGACTGAGCCTTGTTCAGCTGGAACTCTAAGGCATGCTTCCTCAGGAGAAGGTCATGGTACTTTCCCCCTAGAATTTCTACCTGCTTTAGTAGGGCATCTCTCTTACTCTTGAGGACTTGGAGGGACTTCTGGAAGTACAGCCTCTGGCTGCTGAGTTCTTTGGTCATCTCTATTTTCAGGTGCCTGTATTTGGCCTCCAGGCTTCTGTTCTCCTTGTGCTGGAGCATCAAGGCCTTGTTGAGGTTCTCGACCACAGCAGACATGTACCTGATGGCCCGAACCTCCCCCTGGTTGAACATTGTGGAGTCCAGGAGTTCCTGCAGCATGGACTTCACCTCGGAGACCCTTATGCAGGTAGTGTGCTTGTCCTGGAGCATCTGCTCTGGGCTCAGTGGCTGAGGGCAGGATATCACTTTTTGTGGGCTTTGTTCCCGCCAGCCCTGCCAGAAAGTGTGTTTGGACACTAGGAGAGGTGGAGAGAACAAAGGCAATAAACTCCCATGGATCCAAGGATTATACTGATTCTCCACACCCTGCTTGGCCAAATTCCCATCCAACCTTCTTAGGGCTTTGGCAATAAGGAGCTGGGGCATTATATGAGGCCAGGGGAGATATTGTCAGGAGAGATCTCTGCTGGGCTCAGAGCTTGCTCAGAGCTTACCTGTCAGGGTCTGTGAGCTCTACAGCACCTGCAGGACCCAGAGGGGTCTGGACCTATTCGAACCAGTTCAACCCAATTCAACACGCCCCTGATCCTCCATATTTCCCTGGAGTAGAGTGATTTTTCTAATCATGCTACTTCCCAGTCTCAATACCTCTGTTTGGCTACCTATTGCCAACTATCTAAATTCTGGAAGCCCACCTGGCACTTAGACTCTAGATCACCTGGGAAGTTGTATTTCCCTTTCCTGTTACCACTGGACTGTGTCTGTAGAGAATTTAACACATGGTCCTGCAATGGTTTACATTCTTTTATAATGACTAATATCTTTCTCCATTTTGGGGGTCATGAATTCCTTTGATACTTTGATGAAAGCAGGAAAATGTACATAAACACCGGTTGTGCACTTTGTGTTCAAACCCATTCATATGCAGACTTCAGCTCCTCAGGGATGGTCCACGGTCATAGCTGTATCCCCTTGGATCTACTATGTATAGAGCTGCTGGAGTGATTATCTTGGAGCATCCATTCATTTCTCATTCAGTGAACATCACTGGCAGACAAAACACTGGCTAACTTTGGATGAGGGGCTAAAGGAAATATGGAAATTAAATGACACTGAAATCAAGCCAGCATTTAGCTAATACTGTCAGAGAGGCCATATGCTCTAACGGTTCAGAGCATGGATTCTAGAGTCAGATAACTCGGACTTGAATCCCATCCCTACCACTTGCCTTAGGCAAGTTTCCTAACTTCTCAGCACCTCTATTTCTGAAAAATGGGGATAATCATAGCATTTACTTCATGGGACGTAAGTAGATTATGCATGTTTAGTACCAAGCACTGTACCAGGTACCTAGAAAGTGCTCAATAACTAATCCCTAAAAAAATGAATAAGACACAGCCTTTGCCCTCCAGAAATTTATAACCTAGCAAGGAAATAAATCAAGTAAACAAATAACTATATTTCAAGACATAATATGACAAGGATAGTAGGAGACATTGTCTCCTTCTCCTCCACCTTTCCTTGCTTCCTCCCTCCCCCATCTATCGACCTTGCTTAACTGGTAAGGAACCTGGCCATGAAAATCAATGGTAAAATGATAATGTCAGCTCTTGTTTATTAAGCCCTGAGTGTGTGTTCTGAGCACAGTGCCAGATGCCTCACACCACGTGCAACCCTGTAAGGTAGACAATGCTCTCCTCACTTTGCATATGAGGAAAGTGAGGTTCAGAGAGAGGGAGTAACTTGCCCAAAGTCACACAGCTAGAAATTGGGATTCAAACTCAGGTTTGTCTGACTCCGAAGCCCATGCTCTCGAGTAAGATTAAGAAGCCAGAAAACCTGTGCGTGGGGCCTAGGTTTGCCACAGGCTTTCCTTGTGGATCCTTCTCTCCTCTGAGCTTCAATGTTCTCATCTACAAAATGTGGCAGTTAGATAATCCGGGCCCATTCTAGTGCTGAGAGCAGTGATATTTCAAGGTTGAGCCATGTTGCTGACTGGCTACTTCTGGAGTAGCCACAATCGAGAAGGTTCTAGAAGGGCCTCCAGCTGAGTCTCACCAGACTGCTTGGCTCTGCATCTGGGTTTGGTTTAAGGAAAGGATGTTCCTCTAGCTCTAGCTATAAACTCCACCCTTTCTGACCTTCCAGCCTTGTTCCCCAGAACCTGCACGAGGCCGCAGCTCCAGGGACCACCAACGAGGACCTGTCTCCACATCACACCTTCCTTCAGCCCTGAGGGACAGCCCAGAACTGCTCACTTCTCAGCTTGGGTCCACCACCCCAAACTCTTACCACTGACCATCCATCTCAGCTAAAGCTTTTGTTATGGAGGAGAATCAGAAAGACTCCCATAGACCCTGGTGTGTGACTTCTTTCCTTGAGATGGCATCTGCCCCAGCTCCCCTGCCAGGTGCTCCTGGAACCTACTTTGTGCCCCTTTCCTTTGTCCTTCAATGAGAGTGGAGCAGAGGGAAATGAGAGACTCGATGCCTCCTTTGGTGGCGATGAGGGAGAGAGGTAACCCCTTCTCCATCACCTCGATCCATTCATCCAGGGCTTCCTCTTCCTCCTCACTCTACCTGTTCCTGATCTCATAGGTCAGACTGTCACCTGGAGAGAGAGTGGGAGATGCAGGCTGAGAATAGTCTGTCCTCTAGGGAGCCCCAAATAGCCCTATAGGATAGGGGTTACACCAGCAGGCTTTGAGGTTGGATTGGTTTAACCTCTTATTAGCTGTATGATGTTGAGCAAGTCACTTATTTCCCTAGCCTTAGTATCCTTGCCAAAAAAGGGTTGGGTATGGATTAAATAATACTAGTGAAATGATTAACATGAGACCTGCCATGTAGAAAATATGCATAGACATAGAACAGCACTGTTGTACTACAAGGTCAGCAATGTGCCTATCTTGTTATTGCTCTATCCTCACTGCCTAGTCCAATATCTGGACAATTAAATGAATTAACTGCAGTCAACAGCCCTGCTTAGTTCTTGGGGGCAGCTGAAGGACCACTGAGCCGAGAGCTCCTCAGGGGCAGGGCAACGTGAGTAGGGGTAGGGCATATCCGTATACCACCTTCCTCCAACACTGCAGCATCCGCCATACCTCACACCAGACTGAGGTCTCCTGATCGGATAACTCTGGTCTTAACAGGGGTAGCATCTGGCTCCAGGGCTGCATGCTGCTGGTCCACACCCAAATGGCTATACCAGTTGCTTACAGCTGGCATCAGTGCTGTTTGGCTCAGTATCCATTCAGTACTTTGAATATCACCCTTGAGTCCCTCTATAAAATAGCTAGTGTGCTTCACAAAAAACAATTAGAACTAATAAACAAATTCAATAAAGTTACAGGATCCAAAATCAACATATAAAAGTCAGTTGCATTTCTACACACTAACAATTAACTATCCAAAAAAGAAATAAAGAAAACAATCCCATTTACAATAGCATCAAAACAATAAAATACTTAGGAATACATTTAACAAAGGAGGTGAAGGATCTCTACAGTGAAAACCATAAGACATGAATGAAAGAAATTAAAGAAGACACGTGTAAATGGAAAGATAACCCATGTTCATGGATCAGAAGAATTAATATTGTTAAAATGTCTATACTACCCAAAGTCATCCATAGATTCAGTGCAATCCCTATCAAAATCTCAATGGCATTTTCCACAGAACTAGGAAGAACAATCCTGAAATTCATACGGAACCACAAAAGACCCCAAATAGCCAAAGCATTCTTGAGAAAGAAAAACAAGGCTGGAGGCATCACACTACCTGATTTTAAGCTATATTACAAAGCTATAGTAAACAAAACACTATGGCACGGGCATATAAACAGACACATAGATAAATGGGCCAGAATCAAGAGCTCAGAAATAAACCCATGCATATACGGTCAGCTAATATTTGACAAGGGAGCCAAGAACACTCAATGGGGAAAGGATAATCTCTTCAATAAGTGGTGCTGGTAAACGTGTACATTTACATGCAAAAAAATGAAATTGGGGCTTCCCTGGTGGCACAGTGGTTGAGAGTCCGCCTGCTGATGCAGGGGACACGGGTTCGTGCCCCGGTCCGGGAAGATCCCACATGCCGCAGAGCGGCTAGGCCCGTGAGCCTTGGCCGCTGAGCCTGCGTGTCCGGAGCCTGTGCTCCGCAACGGGAGAGGCCACGACAGTGAGAGGCCTGCGTACTGCAAAAAAAAAAAAAAAAAAAAAAGAAATTGGACTCCTATCTTATACCACTCACAAAAATTAACTCTAAATTAATTAAAAACTTAAATACAAGCCCAGAAACCATAAAACACCTAAAAGAAAACATAGGGGAAAAGCTTCGTGATATTGGTCTTGGCAATGATTTTTTTTGGGTATGACATCAAAAGCAAAGGCAACAAAAGCAAAAATAAATAAGTGGAACTACATCAAATTTAAAAGTTTCTGCACAGTAAAAGAAATGATTATCAAAGTGAAAAGCCTCAACCTACAGAACGGGAGAAAATACATGCAAACCATGTATTTAATAAGGAGTTAATATCCAAAATCTATAAGGAACTCACACAACTTAATAGCAAAAAAACAAATAATCTGATTAAAAGATGGGCAAAGGATATGAATAGACATTTTTCTAAAGAAGATATACAAATGGCCAACAGGTATATGAAAAGGTGTTCAACATCACTAATTATCAGGGAAATGCAAATCAAAGCCACAACGAGATAGTACCTCAGACCTGTTAGGATGGCTATTATGTATAAAAGACGAGATAACAAGCAATGGTGAGGACCTGAAGAAAAGGGGACCCTTGTGCACAGTTGGTGGGAATGTAAATTGGTATAACCATTTTGGAAACCAGTATGGAGGTTCCTAAAAAAAATTAAAAATAGAATTACCATATAGTCCAGCAATCCCACTTCTGGGTATATATCCATAGGAAACAAAATCACTGTCTCCAAGAGATTTCTGCATGCCCATGTTCACTGAAGCATAATTTACAACAGTCAAGACATGGAAAAAACCTAAGTGTCAGTCAGTGGATGAATGGATAGAGAAAATGTAGTATATATAATGAAATACAGATAGTCCCCAACTTATGATGGTTCAACTTATGATTTATTGACTTTACAATGAGACGAAAGTGATACACATTCAGTAGAAGTCATGCTTTGAATTTTGATCTTTTCCCACGCTAGTGAAATATGGTACAATACTCTCTCATGATGCTAGGCAGTAACAGCAAGCTACAGCTCTAAGTGGCCACAAAATCACAGGGGTAAACGATGGATACACTTACAACCATCTGTATGCATACAGCCATTCTGTTTTTCACTTTCAGTATAGTCTTCAATAAATTACATGAGATATTAAACACTTTATTATAAAATAGGCTTTGTGTTAGATGATCTTGCCCAACTGTAGGCTAATGCAAGTGTTCCGAACACATTTAAGGTAGGCTAGGCTAAGCTGTGATGTTTGGTAGGTTAGACGTATTAAACACATTTTCAATTTATGGTATTTTCAACTTATGATAGGGTTATTGGGACATAACCCCATCATAAACTAAGGAAGATCTATATTATTAAGTCATAACACAGAAGGAAATCCTGCCATTTGCAACAACATGAATGGACCCTGAGGGTATTACACTAAGTGAAATAAGTCAGACAGAGAAAGAAAGACAAATACCGTATGATCTCACTTATATGTGGAATCTAAAAAAAGTTGAACTCACAGAAACAGAGAGTAAATTGGTGGTTATCAGAGGCTGGGAGGTGAGAGAAATGGGGAGATGTTGGTCAAAGGGTACAAACTTTCAATTATAAGATGAATAAGTTCTGGAGATCTAATGTACAGCATGGTGACTACAGTTAATAACACTGTATTGTATACAGGCATACCGCATTTTATTGCACTTTGCTTTACTGTTGTTTGCAAATACTGCATTTTTTAAAAATTGAAAGTTTGTGCAAACCCTGCATTGTCAGATGATGGTTAGCACTTTTTTTTTAAATTTTTTATTTATTTACTTATTTATTTATTTATGGCTGTGTTGGGTCTTTGTTTCTGTGCAAGGGCTTTCTTTAGTTGCGGTAAGCGGGGGCCACTCTTCATCGCGGTGCGCGGGCCTTTCACTATCACGGCCTCTCTTGTTGCAGAGCACAGGCTCCAGACGCGCAGGCTCAGTAATTGTGGCTCACAGGCCTAGTTGCTCCGCGGCATGTGGGATCTTCCCAGACCAGGGCTCGAACCCGTTTCCCCTGCATTGGCAGGTGGACTCTCAACCACTGCGCCACCAGGGAAGCCCCCGATGGTTAGCACTTTTTAGCGATAAAGTATATTTAATGTACATTGTTTTCTTAGACATAATGCTATTGCACACTTAATAGACTACAGTAGAGTATAAACATAACTTTTACAGGTACTGGGAAGCCAAAACATTCACATGATTCACTTTATTATGATATCCACTTTATTGTGGTGGTCTAGAACTGAACCTGCAATATCCAAGGTATGCCTATATTTGAAATTTGCTAAGAGAGTAGATTAAATATTCTCACCACACACACAACAAAGGGTGACTATGTGAGGTGATATGTTATTGTGATAATCATTTCACTATATACATATATGTTTATATATAAAATAATCACATGTACACTTTAAATTTACAATGTTGTTTGTCAGTTATATCTCAATAAAGCTGGAAAAATAAAAAATAAAACAGCTAGTGTGAGTTTGCACTTAGGTTCTATCTTACTAAAAAATGAGATGTAATAATGAACCCAGGACTTAGGCTTCATCACATATGCACCTAATATCACAATCTATTATGTTTTGGACAATGACATGTTTGCCTCTCTAGGGAATAGAGGTGATATGCTACGACATGAGTGGGACAATGTTTCACTGGAGAGGCGCTGCGATGTGTCTTTTGCGCCCTCTGCACCCACCACCCTGCACTCCCCTCCCAGCAAATGCTGACCTAGGGTAGGGGAAAGGAGGAGGCTGAGTGAGCTGGGACCAGCATCTTGGGGGGGAAGGCACCCGCCCTCAGGACTGCACCCAGCCTGCAAACTCACCCCAGTCACCTAGCCAGTGGAGAATTTCATACAAGTGCTTTTCTTTAGTCTTAGCATCATTGGAGAGTGAGGTAATTTTCTCCAGCAAGATGAATGTGTTCTTGCCCTTTCGCTCTGTCTGGTGAGACTTTGCCTTTGTTTTGAAATCATATCCTAATTCTTCCTGGAAGCGGCTGATGGCACAGCTGACATTGTCCAAGATGTCTGGGAGCTGGGAAGAAATATCCTATGCGGGAGGCAGCAGACTGTAGTGTTTTGGGGTGTGAACTCTGGCGCCAGATGCCATGTCCTAGTAGTGTGATCTTAGACAAGTCAGTTAATTTCTTGGGGCCTCAGTTTTCTTATTTGTAAAGTGTAGATAATTATAGTACCTGTGTCACAGGGGTTTTGTAAAGATTAAATGAACCAGTATTTGTAAAGCACTTAGGACAGCGCCTGGCACATAAAGTAAGTGTTAGCTCTAATTACTGTCATTTTGATTATTAAGACCAGCTCGGGGAGAGAATACTAAAAATCCACAGCAAACATTTCTTCAGAATTTGCTGGGGACTTCTGGACATCTCTCCTCACAAGGATCCAGAGGCAACAAACTAGAAAAATGAGGCCCCAAGAAACCCTCAGGATCACAGGCTCCCGTTAAAAAAATGCACCAGAGGCTCACGTGCAGGGTGATTTGAATCTTTGGCCATTTCCCTGTGAGTTTCTAGGGCTCAGCTTGGGGCACTCTGACAGGTTGCCAAGAACAGACCCCAATCAGGAACTCTGGGCTCCTCCTCCTGCCCTGGTAGGACCCACCACGATGTGTCTCAGGGCCAACCTAAGGCTTCCCTGTGGGCTGTCTGCTTCCTGGGCCCATCCCTGCCTCGGGGGCAGTTTGATTCCAGCTCACCCTCCACTAAACTGTCCACAAACCCAGCTTGCTGAGGATCCCAGGACCCCTGAGGGCCCAGAGCTGGAATCTTACCCAAATCTGGGCTCAGTCCCTAGCCTCCACATCAGACCCCAACAGAAGGGTGACACCCTCATCTCAAGGGGTTACCTCCTGAGCCCGAGTTAGTTGGGCAGCCTCAATTCTTGAGATGATGGCTTTCACCGACACAGGGGTCACCAACAGTGGGGGTTCGTCTTTCTCCATTTGGGATCACTCTGTCAGTCACAAAGATGTCCGGTGTCTCTGGTACAGGGGCCTGGACACATGATGTTGGCTGCTTGCGGGTTAAGGACTCCAGGGCAGCTTGAGTACCCTCTTCCTAGCCACAGCTCCCTGTAACTGCCAGACATCACGTTCCAACTGACCTTCTTTTCTCCAGTGACATCATCAGGTTGATTGGAAGAATGACTCCCTGTCATCTATCTGCTTGATTATCTAGCTTTTTAATCCATCACCTAATATATATTAACTTGACCTGTTGCTTTTTAAAAATCGTTAAATGTTATGCTCCCAAACTAAATATTAACGGCTAAAAGTAGGAAACAGCAATTAGAAAAAGTTCTTTTCCCAAAGAACTTTTAATTAAAAAAAAATTACAGCCCATCAATAACTAATGGGAATATATTTCAATTTGCACCAGGGGTCAGGGCTTAACCAACACTGTCACTGAAGGTAATCATCAGTGCCAGAGGCCTTTTTAAAACAAATGATTAAAATGGACATCACTGTATGCCCAGGACTAGAACTTTGCCTGGTATATAGTAGGCACTTAATAAACATTTGTTGAATTAATGAATCTGTAAGTAAAAATACATATATGTGCAAATTATTCTTCCATGTTACTGAAACATTTAACAGATAAGGAATTAAACATTGTAACTTCAGTTCTTAGCAGTGCCATAGCCACTTAACAACTTGTCACCTGACACCCACCTGTCTTTTACATACTATCATTCATTCACTTATTCAAAGTTAATTCTTTCATTGCCTCACTTACTCAACGAACACTTATTGGTAACGTTCTATGTTCCAGGCATGGGGCTAGATGCTAGAAATACAAAAAACAGTGAGACCTAGTTCTGTCTTTGAGGCAGTCACACCCTGGTTTATGGATACCTGTCTATCTATACATCTGGCACTGGATGGTCCTTTAATCCCTTATGATTTCAGAGCATGTTGTAGGTTACAAATAACTTATTTATCCTTACAAACATGTAGAGCCAGCTGAGGCTCAGAGTTATGAGACTTATCTAAAGTTACAGAGCTGGGAAGTACAGACTCAGGACTTCAACCTGCTTTTCTGATTCCCAATCTGAGGTCCTTTCCCCTTTTCTCCCTTTCCCTCCCCACTTCTTCTTTCTTTTACATATAATCATACTGATAATTAGATCACAAATAGGTACTTCCCTGGTGGTCCAGTGGTTAAATCTGCCTTCCAATGCAGGGAATGTGGGTTCAATCCCTGGGCAGGGAACTAAGATGCCACATGCCGCGGGACATCTAAGCTGGCGAGCTCTAGAGCCCACGTACCACAGCTAGAGAGCCCACGTACTGCAATTACTGAGCCCGTGCACTCTGGAGCCTGTGTGCCACAACTAGAGAGAAGCCCGTGCACCACAACGAAGAGCCCGTGTGCCGCAACAAAAGATCCCACATGCCACAACTAAGACCCGATGCAGCTAAATAAGTTAATTAATTTTTAAAAACCCATACATTTATTTAAAAAATTAGATCACAAATAAATGATCTAAACAAGCCAATTAAAAGATAGATTATAAGATTCAATTAAGAAAAACCCAATACTCAACTATGTTCTGTCTACAAGAAACACACTTTAAATAAAAAGATACATATACATTAAAAAATGAATAGAAATAAACCATGCTAATACTAATCAAAAGAAAGCTAGAGTGGCTATATTAATTTCACATTTTAGAACAAGAAAGATTAGCAAAGATAAAAAGGGAGGGATATTCCATAATGATAAAGGTGTTAACTAATAAAGATGACATAATCTTTCATATATATATATATATATATATATATGAGCCTAATAAGATAGCTTCAAAATACATGAAGTGAAAAACTTATAGAAGTGAAAGGAGAAATGGATAAATCCACAATTAGAGTTAGAGATTTCAACACTTTTCTTTCAGGAATTGGAAAAAGTAGAAAAAAAAAAAGTAAGGATATAGAGGTTTTGAAAAACACTATCAACCAGCTTGACTCAATTGACATTTATAGAACATCTCACCCAACAACAGCAGGATGCATTATTTCCAAATGCATATGGAATAATAATCTGGACCATAAAACAAATATCAATAAACTTAAGAAGATTAGAATCATATAAAATATGTTCTCTGATCACAATGGAATTAAACTATAAGTCAATAATTGAGAGATATCTGGGAAAATTCACAAATATTTGTAAATTAAACAACACACTTCTATATAATCCATGAATCAAAGCAGAAATGACAAGGAAAATTATGAAATTTTGAACTGAGTGAAAATGAAAACATGACATATCAAGATTTGTAGGATACTGCCAAAGCAGTGCTTAGAGGAAGAAACTAGATAAGGAAGAACAGAGAAACTCAAGCAGAAGGAAATAATATGGTTAAGAATAAAATAAATAAAACAGAAAACAAACAAACAAAAATGGAGAAAATCAATGCAATTACCAAAACCTGGTTTTTTGAAAAGATTAATAAATTGATAAAGCTTTAGCCAGCTTTTACCAGGGGAAAAAAAAGACACAATTTACAAACATCAGGAATAACAAGGGGACATCATTACAGACTCTACAGTGGGAATAATAAGAGAGTATTATGAAAAAATGTTATGCCAATAAACTTGGTGAATTAGACAAATTCCTTTAATAGATATCATCTATTAAAGCTCAATAAGAAAGAAAACCTGAAAAGCCCTCAATCAACCAAAGATATTAAATTAATAATTAAAAACCTTTCCTTCAAGGAAAACTCCAGCCCCAGACAGCTTTATTGGTAAATTTTTTGCCAAACATTTAAGGAAAACATAATACAACTCTATATAAACTCTTTGAGAAAACTGAACAGTATGGAACACTTCTCAAATCATTTTATTCGGTTAGCATTACCTTGCTACAAAAGCCAGACAAAATATTACAAGAAAAACACAGACATAACATAGACATAAAAGAAAATAAAATGGAAGCTGCTGACAGGAAAAAAAATTATCTGCAAAACATGTATTTGATAAAGGACTTGTACCCAGAATATATAAAGAACCACTATAACTCCATTACAAGAAGGAAAACAATCCAGTTTTTAAATAGGTAGAAAATTTGAATAGACACATCACTAAAGAGGATATTCAAATGGTAAATAAGCACATGAAAAGATTCTCAGCGTCATTAGGGAAACAAAACTACGACTTGTTAACCTGTGACAAAGTGAGAGAGTGGCATGGACGTATATACACTACCAAACGTAAAATAGATAGCTAGTGGGAAGCAGCCGCATAGCACAGGGAGATCAGCTCGGTGCTTTGTGACCACCTACAGGGGTGGGATAGGGAGGGTGGGAGGGAGGGAGACGAAAAAGGGAAGAGATATGGGAACATATGTATATGTATAACTGATTCAGTTTGTTATAAAGCAGAAATTAACACACATTGTAAAGCAATTATACCCCAATAAAGATGTTAAAAAAAAAAAAAAGTGAGGATACCAAGTGTTGAGGATGTTGGGAAAGTGAAACCCTTGTATATTACTGGTGAGAATGTAAAATGGTACAGCCACTTCAGAAAAGTGTTTGGCAGTTTTTTAAAAGTTAAGTATACATTATCACACAATTCCCATTCCTAAGTATTTAGCCAAGAGAAATGAAATTTACCCAAGAGAAATGAAAACATATGTCCACACACAGATCTATATGCACAAATATTTATAAACAGCTCTATTTGTTATAGCTCAAACCTACAAACAACCTAAATGTCCATCAACTGGTGAATGCATAAACAAATTGCAGTATGTCCATGCAAGAAATACACTACTTCACATTAAAAAAGAATGAACTGGGCTTCCCTGGTGGCGCAGTGGTTGAGAGTCCGCCTGCCGATGCAGGGGCCGCGGGTTCGTGCCCTGGTCCGGGAAGATCCCACATGCCGCGGAGCGGCTGGGCCCGTGAGCCATGGCCGCTGAGCCTGAGTGTCCGGAGCCTGTGCTTCGCAACGGGAGAGGCCACAACAGTGAGAGGCCTGCGTACCGCAAAAAAAAAAAAAAAAGAATGAACTACTGATACATGCAACAACATGGATAATCTCAAAAGCTTTATACCAAGTGAAAGAAGGCAGGCACAAACTACCACACACTGTATGACTCCATTCATATGAAATTCTAGAGATGCAAAACTATAGTGACAGAAAGCAGATCAGTAGGTGACAGGACCCAGATGAGGGAGAAGCGACTGACTGCAAAAGGGAACAAAGAACGTTTCTGAGGGAAGGAAATGTTTTATGTCATGATTATGGTGGTGTTTACATGACTGTACCATTTGTGAAAATTCACTGTACCCTACACTTAAAATTGGTGAATTTTATTATGTGTAAACTATACCTCAATAAAGCTGATTTTTAAAAATGCAATGTTTTATAATGCCCAAGACTGTGGCGGGATTGTGGGCAGACAGTGCAAGGGGCTGGAAGTTAGGAGGGTATAAGGAAATAACTCTTTCTCTTTTCTCAGGTGGCAAGTCTTCTCTTTTTTCCTTCCCTTTACCCTTGGGGCTGGGATGCTCCCTCCTCCAAGCCCCTCTCCCATGCAGTTCAGGCCAGTAGCAGCTCCTTCACCACAGTTCAAGGGTCACACTAGTTGATCACTAGCCCAGAAGAGATGTTTCTAAACCTTTTTTAAAAAAGCAGCTAACCCCCTTTTGCAAGCAAAGCCTTCTGAAGAACCTCACTATCTAAAACAGATAAAAGCAATGTCTTATTAGAATACATTTGTAAGTTCAACTTCATGATATCTCTGTATTATAAAATCATTCGATATCAACAAGCTTGTTCTGACAAACCCAAAAATTTGATACGTAGGACATTTGAGTGTATATATTTTTAAACTACTGTTTTAAAAATATTTAAAATATATTTAAAGTTTCTGGGTAAAAATGGTAGATTGAACACACGTATCTAATTCTGTTCTACTAAAAATATACTAAAACTATAGCAAAGGGATTTTTTTAAGGCATAAGTGCACAAAGACAGGGAAACAGGAGAGGAGACGAGCAAAATACTTTAGGAAGCTGTTAAGCATATGGATGAGTGGTTGTTGATAGACTAGAGACGGATGAATCCTAAGGCAGAAGTGGGGCAACCATATGGCAAATGGAATTAGTTGTGCCAGATTGCTGACCACCCCAAGAAGGAAGACCTAAAGATGTGACATCAGAGGTTCCCTGCAGTGAAGCTCTTGGAGACAAGCCCCACCCATGTACCTCAACCCACAGAGCACAAACGCTTCTCACTGGGATTTTGGTAACCCATCCTTAAATGTGAGCAGACAACCAGGGATTATAAGACCTTCAAGCAAAGAATCTAACATGAAAGAGATCAAAACCACAGAAAAAGAAATTTAGAGAAAACAGTGATTATGCAAGAGAAGAAAACTTAAACCATCATTAGTAGTGTCAGAGATAAGCTATTGCAACATTGAAACAAAATAATATGCTATAAAAAGGAATAGCTAGAGAACAAAAATAAAGTGAGAGTAATAAAAGTCTTTAAAATATTGAAAAACTCAGTAGAAGAATAGGAAGATTTGAGGAAATCTCCCAAAGACAAAGTAAAAAAGATGAAAAGTAGGAGAGAAAAACAAGAAATGAGAAGGACCAGTCCAGCAGATCCATCATCTGAATTATAGGAGTTCCAAAAAAGAAATAAGAAAGAAAATGGAAGTGAAGAAATCACTAGTGGGATGATTCAAGATTATTTCCCAGAAGTTAGGGGCACTGAGTGCCCAGCACTGCCAATAGCTTCTCTAAGACATATCACTGCCATTTTAGAACCCTGGAGACAAGGAGAGGTTCAGAGAGGGGGTAGAGCCCTTGCTCCACAACAAGAGAAGCCACTGCAACGAAGAGTAGCCCCCGCTCGCCACAACTAGAGAAAGCCCACGCACAGCAACGATGACCCAACACAGACAAAAATAAAAATAAATAAATAAGTAAATTAAAAAAAAAAACTGTAAAAATAAAATGTGACTGATAAAAGTTTATGGAACCTCTGAACCACTTCTGCTGTGCCTAGAGGTCTCAATAATAATGTTTGAAAACAACAGGACTAGGCCTTCATTTGAGGCCATCTAGGTATTACAATGAAAACCAGATGAAGTTTTGGAATTCCCTGGTGGTCCAGCGGTTAGGACTCCACCCTTCCACTACAGGGGGCATGGGTTCCATCCCTGGTTGGGGAGCTAAGATCCCCCCACGTCACAGGGCGCTGCCAAAAACAAAAACAAAACACCCACATGAAGTTTCTCTCTACGTCGGCCCAAGAACGACTCTCTCTTCCTTTCCTCCCATTTGTCACCTTTAATTTAGGACTTCTACTTCGTATTTGTTGCTTTCCTACCTCTCCCCTGCTAGACTCTAAGCGCCTTGGAATTGGACCCAGGTGAGACTTCTTTGTATCTTCAGGACCTAGCACAGTACCAAGCACGGAGCACAGGCTCAATTAAGTGTTGATAAATAAAGGAAAAAAGAAACACCTTTACCCGGGCCTTGGACAGAAGGTGCTCGACCTTTCTGCACCCGTATGCCTGGAGCTCTGTAAGTTACTAGCCCTGAGACGTTCAGCAGTCATTAAATAGCTTTAGGCTATAATTCCCTTACCTGTACAACATAACATTTATCTCACATCTTTATTCCTAAAATAAATTGGGCCCCTCGCCTCACGATTTCACCACTTGGTGGGAGCCAAATCTCAAAAGAAGTACCTTTGGGGTCACGTAAGAAGCCCGTGTACGCCGCACAAGGGCAGGAGTTTCCCGGGATCTGTCTGCTTTTTTTCCCCACTGCTATTTGCCCAGTGCCTGGAACACTTCCTGGCACATAACAGGTGCTCAGTAGTTGTTGAATGAGTGAATTAAAGTGCTAAAAATACGCATCGAACCAAAAAAACGCTCTGTGAAGCGCAAAGATATCCCTACATTCGGAATGAATACTTGGGTCCAGCCTCTGGTCCTGGGAGCGAGCGCGTGGGATCCAGCCGCTCCGCGCGCCCTTGCAGTCGAGCCGCGAAGGCGGAGAAGCGGCGGGCCGAGGTCTGGAGGCGGCCGGCGGGAAGGGTGGGAAGGGTGGGAAGGGCGGAAAGGCAGGAGAGTCGCGGGCGCGCGCTGAAGGGTCGGGACCCAAACTCAGGCCGCGAACCGCAGCCTGGCGTCGGCCCTCCGGCCGTCACTCAGAGCGCGGAGCGGGCGTGCCCCGCGTCCCGCCCCCCGGTAGGCGGACCCCGGACCAGGAGGCGCAGGGGTGGGGCCTTGCTCTCCGCGCCGGGGGTGGGGCCGGGCCGGGGCTCTCTGGGCCGGTGGAGGACCCGGCTGGTCGGCGGGAGCGACCGGAGCCCCGGCCACCAGGGCGTGCGACCCCCCACTGGCCCCGCCTTCCCGGCTGCGGCCGGCCAATCAGAGCGGCTTTTACTGGTGGGTGGGCCGAGCCGGCCCAGCTGCTCGGAGCCTCTGGCATGGTAACGTCCCCGCGCGGGTGTGGAGGGTCCTGGGTCGGTCCCACAGCGCCCCCGGCGGCCCGGGCCTGGGCCGGGGGGGCGGGGAGGCCGCCGGGGGTACCCGGGACCCCGGGGCAGAGCTAGGGGAATGAGGGGTTAGGGAGAGAAGCCAGGGAGGGGGGAGGGGGCGGGGATTTGGGGGAGAAGGGGCGGGGGAGGCCATGATGGAGGATGGCGGAGGGTGGGGGTGTTGAGGGGAACTAGGGTTGCGGGACTGGGTGAGGAGGAGGAAGGGATGAAGCGAAGAGTGCGTTTGTGGAGAAAGGTCGAGAAAAAAGAGGGGGCGAGAGATGTGGGAACCGGTGGACTAGGGGAAAGCTGGGGGCCACAGTTTCCCCCCCTGGGATATTTGGCGTGCGACATGCCCCTTACCCAGACTCAGTGCTTCAACCCTTTGGAAGCCCTGGGTGCCCCATAAGACCTCTTGGAGACCCCCTCCTTCATTTCCCCGCATTGTCTGCTGAGGTGAGGAGGGGGCATTGTTTCCTGAGGAAAGAGAGGCTTCCGGCCCCCACGCAGTGCTGGACAGTCCAAGAAATGGGAGAGCAGAGGCTCCTTGGTCCCAATCCTGGCTCTGCCGTCAACAAACTCTGTAACAACTCTGTGTGACCTTGGGCAAGTCACTACCTTTCTTTGGGCCTCAGATTTCCTATCGATTAAAAAAAAAAAAAAAAAAGGAAGATGCATGGGAATGATATCCTAGATCTCTTTCTGCTCCAAAACGGGGGGGTTCTTGAGAGAGTTCAGGAGAATGGGTTCTAGGACGTCGGGAAGCAAAAGAAAGAAAGACGAAGATGGAGGCTAGGCCTTCAGCTGGGGGCTGCAGAAAATCCCCAGGGATGTGGGGGGGAATGGTAGGCACAAAGCAAGGATGGGGCAGGCTAGCCAGCGCCTCTGGAATCCTGTTGGAGGGATGGGAGAACTCTAAGTAGAGGAGGGGTTGAGACCTAACCCAAGAAAGATGAAGACCAGAAGTAACATTCTGTCCATCAGAAGGAGAGTGATGAGATGGCAGGATCAGAGAGAAGCAATGGAAGGTATTTTCTAGTATCTTTGGGGAGCAGGAGGAATAATGAGGCTGGTACAGGGGAGTGGGGACTAGAATGGTTTCGAAAACAGGGAGGGAGAGGCTGGTGCTGTTTGGGGCAGCTGAAGAAGGGCAGCAGGTAGATAATTAGAGCACAGGGTAATCAGCTGGTCTCTCAGTCTCCATGATACTTTTCTTTTTGATGATGGCTACCTCCTGAGAGGTGTGCCTCCCAGCCTTCATTTTCCAGCACAAATCCCTTCAGGGAGTGAGTTAGACCTGGCCAACCTTGGGATCCCCTGGCTGTTTGAGGATTTCAGGATTTTGTGAGGATTGGGGTAAAAAAGAAAAGAGGGGAATGAATTTGAATGTGAGAAATACCTGTGGCACTATTGTCCTTGTTGGGAGGCCGCTTTGGGGTCAGACTGCTTGGATTCCAAACTTGCCTCTGCCATTTAATCTCTTGGAACCTTGGTCAAGTTACTTGATCTCTCCGAACCTCAGTTTCTTTATCTGTAAAATGGGGATAATAACCTCTAATATAATTGCAAGGATTAAACGAGTGTTTGGCATGGTATCTGGCTCATAATAAGCACTCAGTAAATGTTATTTTTCCCTCTTTCCATTCTCTTTCTTCTGTCTCTCCAGTCTTCTCCTTTTCTCCTTTTGTTCTTTCTTCTGAATCTTCAGTTCTGAGATGCCCCTCAGATGTGGAGGCTGAGAAAAACTGATTGTATCTGGCGGGGCCAGGGGTGGTGGGGTGGTGGGGGAAATCCTCCAACTGGCCCAGGTGAACACATGATGATCAGATGATCAGTTATCTCTTCACTGTCTGTCCCCAGCCTACAAATGTGTTTTTGTTCCAGGGAAGACACATGATCTGCTTCTCTTTCAGCCCCCTTTCCTATATCCCTCTCTCATACAAGTTACGTCTTCAGATTCTCACACGGAAGTATAATAAGACCTGAAGTTGTATAGGCACTGCAGCAAGTGAGATAGGGGCAGGGGTGTTTCAGGAAAGAAAGGCTACACGTCACACAGGGGAGGCTCAGGGAAGGGAGGGCTTTGGAAGTTCCATAGTAATTTATGTTCATTCCATTGCTGTGTCCTCTCTGGGGAACTGTCCAAAACAGGCTAGCGTCTGGATTCTGGCCAGGGGTCTCCATTCCAAGTTAAAGATGGTCATATACAGTTAGTTTTTAAAATTGTTTAGGTTTTCCCGTGCCAGTATTTGGTTCTAGTTCACTTTCCCCAGCCACACAGACCTCTGCCAAACTGCCTCTCTCTCACATCACGGTCAGCTTTTACCCAGAGAATTTATACAAATGTACCTGGGTACATGTGCACACACATACACATTTGTCTGTTGTAGGATATTCCAGTATGCAAAAATAAGGGGTGAGTCTGCATCTTGTCACAGCACTTTGTGTGCAGGGCCCTGACTAGACACTTCAGAGGAGGCTTAAAAGGAGAAAACCCAATCCCTAAATGTAGGGAAATCCCCACCTGAGTAGGGAGACAGGCAGTCCCATGTGAAACACCCAGCAAGCATCCACAGAGTAGCGTGTCACTCTGCAAAGTAGTGCAGCATTTATCCTGAGGTAGGAGTGTGTATGTGTGGAGGATAGTCATAAAGGTAACCTGAAGGAGGTGACTATTGGATCATCTTGAACAAAATAAGAGACAAAGAATAAAAGAAACACATGGAGTAATCTAACAGTTTGTGCAAAGAGGAGGAGGGGAGCCATTGAGTCAGGGTGAGCCAAGAGGAGTGTGGGATGGGTCTTGTTTAAAGGCTTTGAATGAGATGAGATGAGAGATTCTGTAGGGTGGGCAATAGGGACCCACCACTGGTTTTCAAGCAAGAAAATGTTGGAACCTTCCCGGTTTAACCACATGGGTCTCAGGGGATATGCTAGAGTGAAGAAAACAGAACTGCTTCCTGTGGTAAGGACTGTGCTTTTAAGGGAGTAGGGCTAGAGGGCAGATTGGATCCAGCCCTGGGACCAATTAGTCCCCCTTAGTTTTTTATCTGAAAAATGAGGACTGCCTAGAGTGGTTGCCAGCATCCTCTCCAGCTCTGACATTCTGTGTTACCTGAATAACTGCTAGACCTTAAGATGGCTTTGTTTTGTGGGATTTGCCAAGACCATTCAGTCAGTAAGTCAAGAAATAATAGCACATACTGTGCGCCAATAGGAGGTGGTGAGGAAAATACAATGGGCATAGGATATTGGAGTAAGCAAAAACAGAGTCCCTGCCCCTTAGAGTTTTCAGCCTAGTGGAGGTGCCAGATATTTCATTGATTCTAAGACTCACATTTTAACATTTCTGAAGTCAAGATGCATCTTAAAATCAGTGGAGTATCATAATTTAATTGGCAGCATTTGTTTTTTATTAGTGCCACATAAAATAAGAATACAGTCAGAATTGTACAAATAACTGTAAAATTCCAGTGGATAATTGCTGAAGGGGGAGGTAACATGGTGTCTGAGTGTGTAAAAGAGGGCTCTGACTAGTCCGCTGGGTTGGAGAAAGGCATTCCTGAAGAAACGATGACTGCCAGATGTGAAGGATATGTAGGCGAGTTGTGTGGGCTTGGAAGGAAGATTGCCCCAGGCAGAGGTGGATGTCTGAGGTGGGAGGATTGAGAGAAGGAGCTCAGCATGGGTGAAGTAGGCAAGGCAGTTGGGGAGCAAACGTGCCACAGCCTCCCAGACCCATTAAAGAGTTTTAAGCAGGGGAGTAACATGCGTGGCCTGAGGTTGGAGTGGGTGTCGGGAGACCAGTCAAGAGGCCACTGAGGTAGGTCAGATGAAAAAAGAGGGGTGGTAGGGGTGGAGGAGGAAACAGAGAGAAATAGATGGATTCAAGAAATCTTTAGGAGGTAAAATTAACAGGACTCATTGATGTATTGACAAGAAAGAAGGAGGTGTGGTGAGTGACTCACAGATTTCTATCTTGGACAACTGTATGAATGGTGGCACCAGTCTCTGAGATGGGCGACCCTGGAGCCTGGGAGGACCCAAAGATGGTTACGTAGCATCTGGGAGGTTAGAGAGGATCCTGAGGCAGCTTGGGTGGGAAAGTGTGGCACAGAGAATTGGATTTCCTCCCATGTTGATTGGTTTCTGACTTCCACGTGGAAGAAAGTTTCAGGGGGCAGGAGCAGGTTTTGAATACAGGGCTTAGAGTGTGTGATCCCTGAGAAAAGGTGATCCATGTTGGAGTAGTTTGACTTACCCTTCCTTCTCAGGACAGGATGGGTGGGAAGAGAGGAAGTACAGATATTGCTAAAAGTAGAGATCAGAAGCATTTTTAAATGCTGAGCCTTCATACCATAGGGATAATTGGGAAAGTGGGGAAATTGGGCAGCAGTGAGCCAGCTCCCACCTTTCTATGGAACTCCTCCCTACCACCCCCCACCTTCCAAGCAAAGAGGAAGAAGGGCAGAGCCTTTTAGCTGCATCTCTGTGCCCTAGTTTACTTTAAAAAATTTTTTGAAAGGGTAAATATAGTCATATTCAAAGTTACAAAAGGGCAAACAGAATTCTCCTTTCCACCTGTCCCCATTCTCATTTCTTGTATGTCATCTTTTGTCTCCAATTTTTATACAAGTAATAAAACTTTGCTGCACTTTGCTTCCCCCCCCCCACTTGTTTATGTATCTTAGAGATTATTCCCTATCAAGACAATGAGCCTCTTCATTCTTTTCTATGACTGCATAGTATTCCATTTTATGTTTGTGTAAAAGTCCATAGTTCCTTGTTGATATTTAGGCTATTATAGTCTTCTGGTTTTACAAATAATGCTGATCTGAAAACCTTGTACACACATGTAGGGCTATATCTATAGGATGAATTTTTAGAATCGGAAGTTTCTATATAAAGAGGATTTGTTCCTTCATTTGTTCGTTCATTCACTTAATATTTGTTGAGTACCCATTATGTGCCAGACACTGCAGCAGATACCAGGAATCCAGCTTTCAACAAGTCAGATACGATCTCTGCCCTCATGGAATGTTATTATTCTCTGGTAAGGGGAAACATATCCAAGCAAACATAATAATTACGAAATTGTATATGTAAGGAAACTAAAAAGGGGATCACAATAAATTGGAAGTGCTTTAAATAGAGTCAGGAAGGCTTTTTAGAGCAAGTGATAATTACTCTGAGAACTAAGTGGGGTGCTGTGGCTAGCCATTAGGTGTAGGATAGGGAGACCTAGGCTGTTCAAAGCCTCATGCACTGGGACATGAATTCAGAATCTGTAGGGGAGGTGATGGCCACTGAGTGCAGGGACTGGGGAGTAAAGCTAAAGAGAAGAGGGAGGGAATGGGAATGGAAGATGTCAGAGTGAGTGAGTGACTAAAGATGAGGCCAATTAGGGGAGGGGACTGGTAGTAAAGAGAGGAGAGTTAGGGAAACTAGTACTTAGGAAGGACTAGTGACTATGTTTAGAGACCTTTGGGTTGAGTCTCTGTACTGGGTGAATTCAGGTAGGCGAACAGGAAAAGAGGCCACTTCCTCCCTGAGTACTTGGGGATGAGAGACCTCTGTTTGCCTGGTTTAAGAGAAGCACAGCCTTGCCCACAGGCAGGAGGGTGGGTGAAAAGCCTTGGGAAGAGCCCATCTGTGCCTGTAGTAGAGCCTCCTCCATCTTTTCTTGGCTTTGGCAAAGTGGAAACTTCCAAAATAAAGATGACATTGAAGGAGCTCAGCCAGCTGGCTCTGAGCTAGCAGAAGAGAGAGCAGAGCTACCCAGGGCTCAGAGCTGGGAGCGGGCAGGAAAATGGGCTTGGAGACCCTTCCTCTGAACTTTTGCTCCTTTTTCATCCTCACCCCTCTGCTTCCCTTCTGCAAAAGCCCATCTCTTTGCCCATCCTGGGTCCTATGACTTTTCTCTCCCTCAACAGTCGGTTCCCGATTCTGGTCCCCGGCCCCCAGCAGCGCCTGCCCCCTTCCCACCGGGGCCCCCCATGATGCCACCACCCTTCGTAAGTTTTATGTCTTTCCCTGGGCTTGGCTTTTCCAGCCTGCACCCCCAACTCCTTAGTCCCTAGCACTGCTGCATCGCCAGTATGGTTTTTGTGTAATGCCTCCGTCTGTTGCCCTTGGATGAGGGATGGTTTTGTTTGGGCATCGGGGTGGGAGGAGCTACTTTTAAGCTCTCAGTCCATAAAGTTGACAGTTCTCCCTTTGTCTTTTTGTCCTTGGGACACACAGGGGCTGGGGAAAGGAGAAGTGGATGGGAAAAGACCCCCTTAGTGTGAGGGCAGGGTGGGGCTGTCTTTCTCTTTCACTGCTCCTTGTCTATATTCTTTTTTTTTTTTTTTTTTTTTGGCCGTGCCTCATGGCTTGCGGGATCTCAGTTTCCCGACCAGGGATTGAACCCGCACCCTCAGCAGTGAAAGTGCCGAGTCCTGACCACTGGATTGTCAGGGAATTCCCCTTGTCTGTATTCTTTATACAAAAAAGTCAGGCTGGAATAGCAACTGGTGGTCATCAAACTGGGGAAAAAGAGGTAGGAGGCAGGGGACTGGGGGATTTGGGACTGGACACCTGCCTCTGGCCCTGCATCTGAAAGGCCTCTTTGGGGACAGGCATTGAAGCAGTGGAGCCTTCCAGTTGCAGTCTGGTGGCAGTTCCACCTCCCTTTTCCCTCTCCCTTCCCTGCCTCAAGAAGCTTCGTGCTTGCCTGTTATACCCAGAGGGACCCCCTGTTATCAGTCTCAGTGGTGAGGAGGGAGGCGGTTTCATGCCTCTCAAACCGAAACCTTGGAATTGTCTCAGAGCCAGGGTGGAGGGTTGGGGTGGGAGCCGAGTGGCTCTTTCCTGACAGGTACAAAGCAGTGTCTTCTCTGCTCAGGATCTCTTCCTTTCCTCATTTCCAGATGCCTCCTCCAGGAATCCCCCCACCTTTTCCTCCAATGGGGCTCCCCCCGATGAGTCAGAGACCACCGGCCATCCCCCCCATGCCACCTGGCATCATGCCCCCAATGCTTCCACCAATAGGGGCGCCACCACCACTCACACAGGTAATCCTCTCCCCTGTACCGGGGCCTCAGAAAACCCTTGTCATTTTAGCTGCGGGTAGAGGTGAGAGTGGATATCCGGACTTCAGAAGCTGGGGTGGGGAGGGAGGGAACGTGGGGCCAGGCCCAGGTGGATTTGTCTGCTGAATGGCTGGAGGACAGTCTGAGGCTCGGCTAAGAGCCCAGAGCCTGGGGATTGCCTGCGGAGGCGCCCATGTGAGGGTCACAGCCCCGACAGGATCTCTCAGGACCCTTTACAGCCTGTGCTTACCTTCACCTTGGTAGCTGGTTTTTGTCTTCTTTGTATCCATAGATACCAGGAATGGTACCACCCATGATGCCAGGGATGCTGATGCCAGCGGTGCCCGTCACCGCAGCGGTAAGCACTGAGGGGACAGGAAGTAGGTTCTGCCCTGCAGCCCAGTGGGCCTGACTTGGAGCACAGGGACATGGCTTCCATTCTTTCCCTCTTCTTATCGCATCCACCCTCGGCCCAGCTGCACTCCCCACACTGAGTCCTCCTCTCCAGTCCAGCCATGTACTCAGCTCTTCTAGTTTCTCACTCTTCCCCAAAGGCACATACATTCTCTCTTTTTACTCCCCCTGCTATGCCCAGCTCCCTTAAGGAAACACACTCATGCCAGACACTGCTTACCCTCACAGAGTTAGCACTGTGGACACTTGAATACAATTTCCTCTTCATCTTCTGTGTCTCTGGAGGAAGCAGCAGTACCTGGGGATCTCTCTGTACCTTCTTGTGCTGTTGTTCAGTGTAGTAGAGTCTGGGTACGATGTGGCATTTGGTGTTCACTGTGGAAAAGATGTGCCATGGAGGTTTACTCAACAAAATACTCTCACTTGAAAACGAAGAAAGGAGCTGCTGTGCAATTTCCCTCTGGGGTCTTAGAGCCATGGCCCCAGAGGGCAGGGGAAGCCTGTTAGGGAGCAGAGATCCCTGGGAGCAGGATACTTGGATCCTGGCCTGGCCTGCTTCTTCATCCCCCATGGCCTGGGTCTTGGGGGCCACTGGGCTTGGCCCCAACCCTTCCCCCTCCTCTTTCTTCGGCAGACGGCTCCAGGTGCGGACACCGCCAGCTGTGAGTCTTCTGGGGGTCTGTTCCCCCCAGGCTCGGAGGTTGGGGGGGAGAGGGGACCATGGACTAGAGCCCACCCCGGATCATGCCTGTTGGGATGCCAGGGATCCTGGGATGTTGATGGGACCAGGGGATATTTATTGGGGATGGAATAAGGGAGGAATAGATGGGGATCAGATAGGGGTTGGAGCAAGGACTTAATATGTTTCCTTTGGCTTCTTTTCTAGCTGCTGTGGCTGGGACGGGCCCTCCGGTGAGTTCTTTCAGCTCAGGGGTCTCTGGGTAGAAAGGCTGAAAAGGGGTGCTAATCGTTAAATTTTTGGGGTGAGGAGAAGACGCTTTGGGAAAGGGGCCTTGACCACCATTCTGTGCACCCTCCCCTCCCCCAGAGGGCCCTGTGGAGTGAGCATGTGGCCCCTGATGGGCGCATCTACTACTACAATGCTGACGACAAGCAGTCCGTGTGGGAGAAGCCCAGCGTGCTCAAGTCCAAGGCAGAGGTCCTGAGTGGGGCTTTCTCTCCCTTCCTTTCAGCTGCCCTGACCCTTCCACGTCCTTGGCTTCCCCTGAGTATCTAACCATACACGTGGTTCCTCTGATCCCAAGATCCCTGACCATTCCCCGACCTCCCTAGGATCTCAGGAAGTCCACCTTCCCCCACGTTGAGCCAGGCCAGGTGGTCGCTAAACACTTCTGTGTCCCTTACTCACTGGGTCCCCTTAGCTCCCCCAACTGTGGTATGCCCAGCCCACTGATGTTCCCTGGCCCGTCCTCTTACAGCTCCTGCTATCCCAGTGTCCCTGGAAAGAGTACAAGTCGGACACAGGCAAACCTTACTACTATAACAACCAGAGTAAGGAGTCCCGCTGGACCCGGCCCAAGGACCTGGATGACCTGGAGGGTGAGGAGGGGGTGGGCCCAGGCAGGGGCTCTGGGTGTGGCCCTTGCTACCCTATAACCATGTTATCCTTTCCTGTTGCAGCTCTAGTCAAACAAGAGGCTGCAGGGTGAGTGACTTGCCCACCTTGCCTACCTATCCACCTGTACCTGGGGCCACCTAAGGGGTGGGAGTGGCCTCTCCCCATGATCCCTACTCTGTGGGAGGAAGAGCCAGCTCTCAGTCTCCTTGTGGAGTGGTCTGCTCTGGCCCCAGTCCTTCACAGGATAGAAAGACCAGCCAGCCCCTGACCACCTCTATCCCTGCTCTACTGGACACTGCCCTTCCGGCTCACCTGCAGGAAACGGCAGCAGCCACGGACACTACAGCCTCAGCCTTCTCAGCCACAGCCTGACCCCCCACCTGTGCCGCCTGGCCCCACCTTGGTGCCCACGGGCCTCCTAGAACCTGAGCCAGGTGGGAGTGAAGATTGCGATGTGTCAGAGGCTGCCCAGCCTCTGGAGCAGGGGTTCCTGCAGCAGCCAGAGGAGGGCCCCAGCAGGTGAGGGCTGCCCCCCATGGCATTCCAGACACTGGCCTCAGGCTCCCAGCTGGGTTCAACCCTTGACCTCTGCCAGGTTTCTCGGGAAGGGTGTGAAGATCTGGGCATGACCTCTGAGGAAAAGAAAATGGCTTCCCTGGGGAGCAAGGGGGAGTGTCCTGATCGCGCAGGACACTGAAAGCTATAGGGACTGGGGGACACTGTGGCTGAGTCCCCTTTGCCCCCCAGTTCTGCTGGACAGCATCAGCCACCACAGCAGGAGGAAGAGGAATCAAAGCCAGAACCGGAGAGGTCTGGCCTCAGTTGGAGCAATCGGGAGAAGGCAAAGCAGGCCTTCAAGGAGCTGCTGAGGGATAAGGTGCTGAGAGTGGGGCTCCCAGGGTAGGCCTGGAGGGGGCAAGAGATGGGCAGGCCCCATGACCCCCGCCTGCTCCATTCCAGGCTGTCCCCTCCAATGCTTCGTGGGAACAGGCCATGAAGATGGTGGTCACCGACCCCCGTTACAGGTAGGTCTGGGCAGGCCCTCCAGACCTTGTTCATGGGGGCAGCTGAGCCAGGGATTCCCCAGGAAACCCCAAGGGGGCCAGGGTGAGGAGAGTGATAGATGGGTGAGTGTGCTGGGAAAGAGAAGCTGGAGAGCCTCCAGGAGAAGGAGGGGAAAGGGATCTGACGTGAGACATTCAATAAATGCTTGTTGAATTGAATTGATTTGAATTGAATTAATTGGGGAAACAGGGGGCTGGATAGGGCAGGGGCCTGACGGCAACTTGAGAACCCCAAAGCAAAAGGGCCCAGTGTTAGCAGTGTCTTAGAGCCCCGTCTTGTCCCCTCA
Organism: Delphinapterus leucas; assembly: GCF_059928025.1. Classification (NCBI taxonomy): domain Eukaryota; kingdom Metazoa; phylum Chordata; class Mammalia; order Artiodactyla; family Monodontidae; genus Delphinapterus; species Delphinapterus leucas. The sequence continues at coordinate 39,532,431 of NC_143139.1, forward strand.
CTGCTTCTTAACCCTCCCCACATCCCAGAGACCTACCTGTCTTGCCTCCCTGTGCCTTTGGAGCCCCTGCAGCCTGCTGTGCCCATGCATGGACACCTGTTAGTTCTATGAGACCTGTCCCCAGTGTGCCATGACCCTGCTTTGTGGGCTGTGCAGCGTGGTTCAGGCTGACTCCTCTGTCCCCATCCCACTCCCACCCTGTCCACCCCAGTGCCTTGCCCAAACTGAGTGAGAAAAAGCAGGCATTCAATGCCTACAAGGCGCAGCGGGAGAAGGAGGAGAAGGAAGAGGCCCGGCTAAAAGCCAAGGAGGCCAAGCAGACCTTGCAGCATTTCTTGGAGCAGCATGAGCGCATGACCTCCACCACCCGCTACCGGTCAGGGGGCCGGGCTGGGGTGGGGCCTGGGAACCCTGAGAACCTGTGGGCCCAGTCTCTGTTCTCTGCCTGCCTACTCACGGCCCATATGCTCCACAGGCGGGCAGAACAGACCTTTGGAGAGCTGGAGGTCTGGGCTGTGGTCCCCGAGAGGGATCGAAAAGAGGTTTATGATGATGTCCTTTTCTTCCTGGCCAAGAAGGAGAAGGTAACAGTCACTGGGCTGGATCCATCAGTCACAGTCTCATCTAAGACCTTCCATGTTTTTGCTTCCTTGTGGACCCAGCCATTTACTTCTTGCTGCCCCCAGGGTCCCAGCTCCTTACTCAGAAGCTGGTGTGGCACCTATACATCCCCCATTTATGCTTTGGGCCTACAGCTCTGGGTGTGGGAGAACAGGAAGGTCTCTGAGGGCTTGGTCTGTAACCTGTTTTCTTCCCCTTTCCGGGGGCATGAAGGCCTTGAGTCTGGCCATCCCAGAGTCCCCAGGCTGCCTGCCTTTCCCCAGGTATTCCTCTACCCAGGCCCACTTGAGTAGCTCCAGCCTGCCCTGCCTCACCCTGACCCTGTGGCTCCCTAGGAACAGGCCAAGCAGCTCCGGCGCCGCAACATCCAGGCCCTGAAGAGCATCCTGGATGGGATGAGTAGCGTCAACTTCCAAACCACATGGTCCCAGGCCCAGCAGTACCTCATGGATAACCCCAGCTTTGCTCAGGACCATCAGCTACAGAGTAAGCCTGGGTCTCCACTCCTTCCTGTCCCTTCCCTTTTCCACACTGACCCCTAGCACCAGCCTCAAACCACTCCCCTGCACCTCTTGCCCTCCTGGATGTCTAGGAGTCCCCAGCACTTACTCAGCCCAGAACCTCTCTGGACTCTGGAGATCCCAGAGTGCTTCGGGACACCTCCTTTCTCCCTCCAGGGTCCACTGTTGACCTGGACAATGTGTGTCCTTGGGGGAAGAGCACTGGAGTAGGAATCAGAAGACTTGGAGATGATTTTTATAGCTCATGTGAATATGGTCTTAAATTGTTTGGTAGGGTGGGCCTTAAGTGGTCACACATGTTGCAATAAGCAGCTGTTGGCCTATCATCACAGGCAGTATCTTCAGATATTCACCTTCTGAAGTTATATCAAAGCCTGATTGATTCCCAGTCCCATAAAAAATGAAATCTCAGATCCTGAGATAACTGATTTCGTATGATGACTTCTAGTAACCAAATTCACAAGAGCTGAATACTTCTAATTTTTTCTCATATAATCAAGAAACCCTCCTCAAGAACCATCATTCCAATAGCTTCTCCTGCAGAGGCCCCTGCTCTCCCAACCCCACCACCCTGGGTGTCCCCAACACCTACAGGGGCAGCATCTTTGAAGCACTGGGGGTTCTGGGTCTGAGAGGGTACCCTGCTGGTGTGGTGCCCACTGAGCCTCCTCCCTGCGGTTAGACATGGACAAGGAAGATGCACTGATCTGCTTTGAGGAGCACATCCGTGCTTTGGAGAGGGAGGAGGAGGAGGAGCGAGAGAGGGCCCGGCTTCGGGAGCGGCGCCAGCAGCGCAAGAACCGGGAGGCCTTTCAGGTAGCTTTGCTGCCCTCTGGATCAGAGCTCAGCTCTGCCCCAGACCGTCACCTCTTCACCCATGCCCTGCCTCTTCTCGGCCAGTCCCACTGCTTTCTCTATGCCCAGCCCTGTCCCAGCTCCACAAGGCCTCTCTGTGCCTGCACTTTTGCTCCCGCTGTGTTCCCTCAACCTTGGGCTGTGCTCCTCTAGGGAGACTAGACATATGCACCACCCAGAAACTGCCAGCAGAGAGCGCTCTACAAGCGTGGCTCACCAGCTAGGCCAAGTTTATTTCCCTTCGCTGGGGAGCCAGACAGGCATAGCTAGCTTGTCCCCCAGCTTGGAGGTGGCCTTGGTATTGGTAGTGGTGGGGGTTACTTGGCTGTAACACATTTGGGAAGTTGAAACCAAGTCATGGGAAGATAATGCTGCAGGCAAGTTTCCACTGCTTTGCTTCCTGGTCCTGCTCATTTTCCTTTTAAGTCTGTCCCCTTCTGTTTTACACTCTGTGCTTTCACATTGCTCTCTGCCTCCCTATCCATATCTCTTCATCTCTGCCTCTTGCCTGCATTTCCTCAGTCTGGGTTGTCCCTGCCTCTCTCTGCCAGCTCTTGTCTTCTTCCCCAGTCTTTGGCTCTGCCTCCCTCCCTTGCTCACTCTCCCTGTAACTGGCCTCTCCCTGCTTAGACCTTCCTGGATGAGCTGCACGAGACAGGGCAGCTGCACTCTATGTCCACCTGGATGGAGCTGTACCCAGCGGTCAGCACTGATGTCCGCTTTGCCAACATGCTGGGCCAGCCGGGTAAGGCAGCTGGGCTCCCCCTCCTCTAGCCTGGCTTTCTGCCCTGCCAGCCTCTCTGCACTCCCACTCCCTGGTCCTGTCCTCAACCCCACCCTCAAACCTTGGGAAGCTGCCGCCCGCCAGGCCCCCCTCCCTCCCTTCCCCGCAGGCTCCACCCCTCTGGACTTATTCAAGTTCTATGTGGAGGAGTTGAAGGCACGATTCCATGATGAGAAGAAGATCATTAAGGACATCCTTAAGGTGAGGGAAGCCTGGGCCTGTGGATGGAGGCAGGTTGGGTGCAGGGCAAGCTCCCAGGACAGAACTCCCCAGTAAGGCCTGTTTTGTGGGAGCATTGCAGCTCGGTTCAGAAGATAGCTACTGTGATCCTTTACTGTGTGCTGGGGACACACAAATGAATAAGATACAATTTCTGCCCATAAGGAGCTCATGGTCTCGTAGGAAGGATGACAGTGGCTATACAGAGGGGCAAGTGTTAAGACAGAGAATCGAAAGTATTGCTATTTGAACTGCACCTCTAAGAACGAGTAGGTGGAGGAGGGTGGAAGTCCTGGGCGTAGGGTACCACAGGAGCAAAGAGGAGCGAGCAGCACAGCTAATCATAAACTGGTAGCCCACAGATATGTTCCTTCTGCCTGTACAGAGTTTTAGAAAAATTTGGAATTTGATGCTAACATGTTAAAATCAAGAGATTACAATTAAAATCTGGATCTTCAGCGTCTCTTGGAAATTTGGATTATCTAGCAGCACTAGGCTCGTTTTGTGAGTCATTCAGTGGACTTGAGCTGAGATGCCACTGCCTTTTAGAAGGGGCCTGTCCTCCTTATCTATCCTCACTCCTCCCTGTCACCTCCGTGATGTGGGAGCGAATTCACCTGCCATTTTTGATCGCACGTGCACGTTGGAGAATTCTCAATATCCATGTCTATCAAAGGGGGAAAAGTGAGTGATGGACTAAGAGAGCCCCATGTTTCAGAAAAAGATAACAAAGAGAAGCATGTTTTTTTGTGGAAGTGAAGACCATTCTCATGGGTTTGAGAGGGCAGTGTGGATAGTGGTTAGGAGCAGGACTGTGAAGGCAGACTGCAGGGGTAGAAGTCCAGCTTAACCACTTACAAATTGTGTGACCTTGAGCAGATTACTTAATCTTTCTGAGCATGTTTCCTCGTCTGAAAAATGGGGAGTATTCCTTCAGACTTCACCTGATTACCAAGGGGAGTAACTTGGTACCTGAGGTGGAGAGGGTCTGAGAACAAAGCGGGGAATGTCCCACTGCATACACATTTCTTTAAAGTCCTGTGTTTTGCCTTAAGAATTCATGCAGGTGTTGCATTTTAATACCATAATACTTCTCTGTTAATATAAACTTAATATTTTAAAATTACTTACCATTAGGTAAGATGTATCATAATGTCCTGTGGCTTCCTCTGTTTCTCTGGAACCACATGCCCCAGTTGGGAAGGAGAGCCCTGCCTGTAAAATTCCTTGAATGCTAAAATAAGGAATTTGGATTTTTATCTTGTAAGTAATGGGGAGCTGGGAATGATGTGATTAGCTGATGTCTTGGAAAAGCCCAGGTGGTTGTGTAGAGCAGCGCTTGCAGCCAGAGTGCTTGTACGCTTAGGGATAGGCGTGGTAGGAGGACAGGACTCGAAGCCCCAGGATACTAGAAGTGGTAGTGGCCAGTGATTAAGATAAATTCTGAGCTTGAGTCTTCCTCACTCACCCCCAGACCGCTTTCCTGCTGCTGGGGCCATTTGCTAGAAAAATCTGGGCAGCATGGACTCAAGGCAGGGTTCGAAGCATGGGGGGTGAATAGGGAGACCAGGCAGGAGCTGCTGCAGTGATCTAGGTGGGAGTGAACTCGGCGAGGGCAGTGGGGATGGCCAGTGAGCAGAGCTGTGATGTTCCAGTAGTTTCTGAAACTCCCTAGGTCTCCTCAGAGGGGCCTTGGGACAAGCCGGAGGGGGTGGGGGAGTGGGGGGGACTTTATGCTCCTTCCTGTATTTTCAAGTGTAACAGCTTGTTTCTCTTTTATACATCGAGGTTCTGCATAAGATTTTTATGGAAAAAAATGTTTCTGCTGTTAAAATAGAAAGAAAGTTTAAAACCAGTAGGCTAGAGTCACGCAGAAGTAGAATTGACGCATTTTTTTGTGAAACTGAGGGAAGGAAGGAGTTGGAGATGTCAGGAGTGGATCGATGGCACCATTGGTAAGGATTAAGCAGGAAGAACAGGGCTGGAGAAAATAGGAATTCCACTTCTGGAATTATTCTCAAAAGCAACCAGGGGCAGGGAGGAATAAAGCACATACCAAATTTTAAATAGGATAATTATATAAAGTAGAAATATCTAATCCAAGGAGAGCTAAATTTTATTGGACTCTTAACTTTTAGCCACAGAGCGGCCGGTACTGCTGACAGGCCTGTGGGAGTCCTATCCTTGCTGAGTCCTGTGTCTCCACACCTCCTGAGAAAGAATCTTCTTTAGATAGTTCCTCCTTCCTCTTCCCCCTTTTGGGCTCCTGCCTATGGAAGGCAGATGAACCCAGGGCTCCCTGAGACCATCTACCAGCCAGGCAGACTGTGATGGTACCTCGCATCCCATAGGGTAGTGCAGAGTCCTGGACTTGGAATAGCTGAAAGACAGAAGATCTGGGACTGAGAGATCCATGGGAGTGGGTTGGGGGTCTCCCAGGAAATGAATTCTCTTGGGATCTGCTGAATTTGAAGTGTCTGCGAAATATCCAGTCTAGTATGGGTCTGAAAATCAGGAGAGAGGTGGGGAATGAGATTGCGAAGGACAGTGTAGATTGAAAAGACTAACTGCACGTCTCAGGGGAACAAGCACATGCAAGAGAGGTGATAAAAGAGGTCAGAGACAGGAGGGGACCCTGGAGAGGGGAGCACTGAAGAAGTGAACAGAGGACGAGAAGAGTGGGGACCAAGGCGTCCTTGGAGTTGACTCTTGGGACATGCAACCTCTAGGAGAGCAGTGTCCGTGAAGAGGGCAGAGTGAGTGCAGCACAGGCTTTAGAGTTGGGTAACTCCTGGCTGTTTATTGGTTGAGACCTCTGCAAGTTATATAATGTCTCTGAGCCTCAGTTTCCTAATCTGTAAAATGGGGATGATAACACGTGCAAGGTCGTGAAATTAAATAACATTTGTAGTATCTTGCTTATAGTAGGCTTAATAAATGTTTGTTTTCCTTTGCGCTGCATTTAAAGATTTTGAAACAAAGGGAAAGAAGCAGAGGTTGTTAACTTGAGGAAGGTGGAGAGCAGAGTGGAAGGGGTGTTCCAGGTTAAGTGAGCTGTGTGCTTGACGGAAGGAGCCAGTGAAGAGGTGAGACTGAAGCTTGCAGTTCCCTAAGCGAGAGAGATTGGTATGTTTGAGGAGAAGGGCTGGAGAGCGTGGGTTGAGGAAGTCCTCTTGGAAGAAGCAAGAAGAGTGCGCCTCTGCCATCAGCAGGAAGGCCGGGGCAAGTTCGAGCTGAGTGGAGGGAGAGGGAGGGAACCTGGGCCCGTGCCCCAGACCTCGCACGCCAGTGGCTCCACTTTCCACTGAGTCATCTTGCGCCAAGTGAGAGAACTCCTAAGCCTCTGCTTCACTGGGGTGTTTTGAGGCTTAGGTGAGAAGCACAGCGCCAGGTCTGTGTGTGGTGTTTTTAATAGTGTTTCGGGAGTTGTACACCAGATGGCCTCTGTTTGTCCCGTGGATGAGGTGATCTGTGTGGGTGTAGTGCTTAAAAGTAGGGGCTTTGTTGTTAGAAAGACCTGGGGCAGAATTCTCCTTCAGCCGTATATTAGCCCTGAAGACCTTGGGCAATTGGCGCTAGTTCCTCCAAACCTTGGTTTCTTTTTCTGCATAAAATTAGGATACTAGGACTTGTGCTTAAATTCAGATACGTGAGGATTAAATGAGGTAATGTGTGTGAGCATGGTACCTGGTACATAGTAAGCACTCAATAAATATAGCCAGAGGGTGGGACCTGCAGATGCTGGAATGCAAGGAACTTACTGAGCAGCAGGAGGACCCAGTAGGGGCTCAAGCTTTAAGCCAAAGGGACAAAGAATTAATTGTGAGAAACACACACACCCTGCACACCTGCCCCTGTGATCCAACCCCCGCCCCCAGTTCCCTGTGACAACCAAGCCAAGGGTGGGCCATGGGAGTCTTAATTATCAGATGGTGAGGACTTGGACGACTTGGTCTCCAAGTGCATCCCAGTCCTGTGGATCCCTTCTGGGGGAGGGGCCTCCTTGAGCATCCTGTAGTCTGACCCTTGCCTGCCCTGGAGGCCAGCCAGCTTCAGGTTCGGGCCTGTGGTGCCCCCTGCTTCATGCGCTGCTGTGCCCACAGGACCGGGGCTTCTGCGTGGAGGTGAACACAGCCTTTGAGGACTTCGCCCACGTCATAAGCTTTGACAAGAGGGCTGCTGCGCTGGATGCAGGCAACATCAAGCTGACTTTCAATAGTGTGAGGGGCCACGTGGGGTGGGGCTGTAGCCAGGGCTCCGTTCTCAGACTCGTCCCTCACTCTTGTTCCGTGCCTTCTCACTCACTGCCCCAGTGTGACTCTTCCCCCAGTTCAGGGAATGATAGTAGGAGCCCAGGCTCCAACTTCCCACCTTTTAAGGTATGTCTGGGTGAGTCGGGGCGCCCACCCTCCTGGGTGACGCTGTTCTGTGTCCCGTCTGCCCTCAGCTGCTGGAGAAAGCAGAGGCGCGGGAGAGAGAGCGGGAGAAGGAGGAGGCACGAAGGCTGCGGCGCAGAGAAGCTGCCTTTCGAAGCATGCTGAGGCAGGCTGTGCCTGCTGTGGAGCTGGGCACTGCCTGGGAAGAGGTCAGGACTGCAGCCTGGCACCAAACACCACCCCCTCAGTCCTGAGGGCAGCGGTGCTTCTCCACCACCGGGGGCCCACCCCAGTCATAGCACAGCTCGGGGCCAGCTTCGGCTCCCTTCCTTCCTCTGCCCCAGCCCTGCCCTGTGCTCATGGCGGCATCATGCTGTGCTGGGGCTGGTCTGATCAGCAGTGCTCTCCTGTTCAAGGTCCGTGAGCGCTTTGTGTGCGACTCAGCCTTTGAGCAGATCACCCTGGAGTCGGAGCGGATCCGGCTCTTCCGGGAGTTCCTGCAGGTACTGGAGGTGAGGCAGAGCTTCTCGTCCTCTGTATCTGCCCCAGGCTCTTGAACACCTGAGGCTAGCTTAACGGAAGCCTCGGTAACCTCTTATCACCAGGGCTCTCCTTTCCCGGACAACTAAGGAAGGGGAGGTCTTGGGGTACCCTGGATAGACCTAAGGCCCTAGCCTCAGAAGAGGAGGCAAAACTGGATTGTGGAATGCAGGGTCCTTCCTGGGGCTAACCTTCCTCACCCCTCCCTCTGCCTCCACCAGACTGAATGCCAGCACCTCCACAGCAAAGGCCGGAAACACGGCAGAAAGGGCAAGAAGCACCATCGCAAGCGTTCCCACTCGCCCTCAGTGAGTTGGCGGGTAGAAAGGATGTGGGGTGAGGGTGGATTGTCTGGGGGAAATGAGAGCCACTTTTCTTGCTTTTCTCCTACATCACCTCCCCTGGAGGAAGATCTGAGGATTCCTTTGGTCCTGGATTCTCCTCTTTGTCCCCAGTTCCCATACTTGAGGGCCTCTGGAGCCCAGGTAACCTCTGTGCTGACACATGTCTGCCTGTCTCCCCAGGGCTCTGAGTCAGAAGATGAAGAGCTGCCCCCACCATCTCTCCGGCCCCCCAGGCGGAGGCGGCGGAACCCCTCAGAGTCAGGCTCTGAGCCCTCTTCCTCACTTGATTCTGTTGAAAGTGGGGGTGCTGCCCTTGGAGGACGGGGTTCCCCATCCTCCCGCCTTCTCCTTGGATCAGGTAAGCAGTTGGGAGCTGGAGAGGAGGCCTTCGGGGAGCCCCACCCTCTGAGGGTAGAGTGGATTGGGACGGCTGCACCTGTCGGAGAGTAAGGAGAACTTCCCGTCCCTGCCCAGGCAGGAAACAGAGAGAAGGAAGGAAAACTGGACTGAGACTTCCTCAGACAGGTCCCTGTCTGTGAAGAATGAGCAGAGAAAAGGATGAGGCCTCCCTTCTCCCAAAGGACTTAGTGGGGATTTTTCTGTCTCCAGATCATGGCCTTCGGAAAGTCAAGAAACCAAAAAAGAGAACTAAGAAGAGAAGACACAAGTCGGTGCGTAGAGAAGGAACTTCCATCCAAGGCCCTGCTGTTTTATGAGATGTCTTCACCCGCCTCCTGGGCTGTTCTCCACAGGAACTGAGGAGGCGGGCTCTGGGCTCTTACAGAACAGTCCTGAGAGCGAGACAGACCCTGAGGAGAAAGCGGGCAAGGAGAGTGATGAGAAAGAACCAGAGCAGGACAAGGACAGGGACCTCCGGCGGGCAGAGCTCCCTAACCGCTCCGCAGGCTTTGGAATCAAGAAGGAGAAGGTGAGAGGCAGGCACCCGGCCCCAGCCCAGTCAGCGCTGTGCCCAGGCCTCGGCAGCCCTCGGGGGGAAGCTGTGGGTGAGCTGTGCCTTTGCTCCACCAGACGGGCTGGGACACGTCGGAAAGCGAGCTGAGCGAGGGTGAGCTGGAAAGACGGCGGCGGACGCTCCTGCAGCAGCTGGATGACCACCAGTGACCTGATGAGGCACCGTGCCTCGGGTCTGTGTGAGGCTGTGGCCTAGTTTACCCTCGCTGTCTGCCCCAGACTTCTTCCTTAGTTGGGTCTGTGTCCGCTTTTCCTCAAGTAGCCCCAACCCCAACACGTCATCGCCAGCACCTCCCAAGGTTGCTCGCGGTGTTCAAGGGTCCTCCCAGCTTCCCGGACAGCTAGTGTGGTCCCTGCCCTCAGCCCCAGACCAGCGATTGGTGGTGAATGCCATGTGGGTGGGTGGTGCCAGTAATGTGAGAAGGGGCCCCCAGGAAGAGTGACAGGCTGGTGGACACAGCCTGGGTGGCAGAGGGCGGGGTCCTTACCCTCTAGCATCAGTACCTGCTCCTGCCTGCCCGGGCCCCGGGGCCCAGTGTATGTGTGTTTCGTTTTGGTTTTGGTTTTGTTTTTTAAATAACAATATTTATAACGTGCCCAGTGGCTCTTTTGTCTTCTCTGTGTGCTTGCACTGGGGCTGGCTGGGGCTGGACAGGTGCCCGCATGGCCAGCAGGGGGCACTGGTGCCACACGGCAGGCCTGCCTCCCTTTGTGTGGCTGGAGCCCATCTAGCCAGGTTCTCCTTCTCCAGGCTTCCGCACTCACCTCCCCAGAGCGTGGCAGCTCTGCCCAGCCTCCTTTCTATCCCTGTGGCTCGGGTCAGCCTAAAGGGCCAGCTTAGCCCCACCGCCACACTCAGAAAGAGGAGACAGAGTCAGGCCTGGTATTTCAAGCCTTTGTTGAGAGAAGGAAAGTCTGGAGTTTATGTACAAGAGAGAAGGAAGTGGTACATGTACAAAAAGGAGTGGGCCCCTGTATTCCCTCCCAGGGGCCGAGAAGAAACCGGCAGGGGACGGAGAAAATAGCTAAGACCGACACGACCCCGCCCCTGCCAACAAAACCTAGCTGGGGGAAGAAGGTGAGGACGTTCTTGGCACACCCTTTCTCTAGGCAGAGAAAACTAGTCCTCTGCCCACCTCGGCAAGGATAGTCAGCCTAGAACGCAAAGGGCCAAGGGCAGGGAGCATGGCATCTCTCCTCTCCCCTTATCACTAGGGCACACTGCCCAGGCTTAGGAGAGCCTTGCTCCTGGTAAAAGACGATCTGAGACTGGCAGGGCCCCACCCCAGGGCTCCCTAAGCTTGGACACTTCTAGATCGCAGCTGACCATTGGGTTGCAAAAAGTAAGGGGGAAAAAAGAAGGAAAAAATTGCTTTCTCCTCTCGTCCCTCTGGCTCTAGTGGTGGTGGGCCTAGGTGCCCATTCATAGCCTAAAGCTGGAAATGGTTTTCTCCAGCCCTGAGCTGACCCTTGAGGAAATGATGTTGAAGACCTTGGGAGCAAAGTGCAGTACTGGAGGCACCAGGGAAGTGCCAGGCCCTGAAAGACCTAGTGCCCACAGTGGCGGCAGGCAAGATGCAGCTTTGAGAGCTAGGATGGACACTGGGTTGAGAGCAGCATAGCCCTCTGCTGGGCCCTTGGCCAATTCCAGGGCTTCAGGTCCACTGGTTGGACTTGAAGGACTCAGGGTTGAAGTGCTTCTGCCTCCAAGAAGGTCTCAGTGGGGGCCTGGAGCCCGAGGGGGGCCAGCAGGTGGTGCGGCACTCCTGGCTTGGTGGCGAACGACAAGGGGCTGGTGGTAGAGGCCTGTAGGGGAAACAGAGGCCTGTGAACAGGCAGGGAGGCTGGGCCAGGCCCACCTTCTGAGGGCCCAGCCGCACAGGCAGGGCCAGCCAAGAGCCAGCCGTGAGGTCGATGAGGGAGAAGATTAAAGAGAGACTGGAGGGGATGGTCAGGGAGATTTCTGGGGCGGGCTCTGCACATTCAGAAGAACAGGTGGGGGTACTAGAGGCCACTGGGGAGTGACAGAAACAAGGTAGACTCAGCAAGATCTAGAAGCTGGGAAGAGACCCCAGGCAGGTTGGATATCAGGAAACAGAGGTCAAGGGTCATCTGATGCCCCTGGGCAGAAGCCACTGCCAGAGCTCTTACAGGAGACAAGGACAAATGATACCTGGGCCCAGGACCAGAGACTCTCAGCCTCAGTGATCAGCGGCGGCGCGCCTGGTCCTGCCTGTTTTGGCAACTCCCTACCCCTTAGGTCTTAGTAGAAGCCAGACAGCATTAGTGGGAGAGATAACCACTTCCCTGAGGGCACATGCAGGGGATAAGCCATGCTTCTCAGAGCATGGGGCATGCAAGGGAAGGAGTATGTGTCCCCATCACCACGGGGCTGCCAGAGGATGGTTCCAAGTCATGCAGGAGAGGAGGCGCCTGTGGGACCCAGCAGGAGTCCTGGGAGGTGGGCATGCAGAGAGGGCAGCTGTGGTGCCCAGTACCTGTCAAGGGCCCCAGCCTTGGGGGTTAACAGTTTGACTCATCATGATGGGCTGCATCGCAGAAGAAGCGTGAGCCCCGCTTGGCAGTACGGGCCGTGAAAGGGACACTCTTCAGCACTGTGGCCCAGGAGAGAGACACGGTGGTCAGGCCCCATGGGGGTGGGGTAGGAGGAGGAGGGCCCAAAGGGCTATGGTTGGGGTTTGGGAGCTGGGCCCAGTGGCCAGGAACCAGGGACGGAAAAGAGCCCCACCTGTGATGATGTCCTCAATGGTACCATCCTTCCCCTCGTAAACAGGCCGGTGCTCCTTGGCCTGGCGCCGCCTCAACTCTGCAATTAGCTCCTGCTGTTGCCACTTGTTCCGCTGGGATGGGGTCTAGAGCCGAGCATTTGAAGAGATAGGGAGTCACCGCTAACGTACCACGGGGCTGGTTCCTGCCCCAAGATGCAGTCTGAGGATGCCCTTGATTGTGCTCGCCAGCCCAGCCCCCATCATTGCCTAGGAATCCCCTCCCATAGGCCCCCTCTCCATCCCTCTGGACTCCATCATCAGGCCCTCTGGGTGGTCTGTGGGCTCCAGTTCTCCATCTCCTCTCCAGCTCTCTGCTCCACCCCCTCCTAATCCTTTGCCGTGTTTTCCAGGCCCCAGTTCTTGGTCCCACCCACCTTGGCATCCAGTTTCTTGGCTTCCTGAGCCAGCTGCTTCTCCCGCATTACCTCCTCCTGCTTCTTGCGGGCTTCATTCTCTTGTTCTGCTTCCTAAGAACCATGAAAGATGGTGTGTGTGTGTGTGTGTGTGTGTGTGTGTGTGTGTGTGTGTGTGTGTGTGTGTGTGTGTGTGTGTGTGTCACAGGGGCTGTGAGCTGTGAGGGGAGGGGCTGACACTGAGGGTGGAGAGTGGGTGTCAGTGGGACCAGCAACCCCAGGTGGCCACCCTCTGGAGGGGCACTTCCTGCCCCAAACAATGACAGGAAGGGCCTGGGCCCCCACCCTGCCCACCAGTTCACAGCTAAGAGGCCTGTGGCCAGCTTCCATCGCTCCCTCGCAGGACTCAGAGGAGGAGACGGAAAAGGCCCAAGCTTGAAGCCCAGCCCTCTCTCCCCCTACCAGTTTTCTCTCAGCCAAACTCCTCTTTAAAAGCCTCTCTTCTGCTCACCTTGTAAGAACGAATGAATCGGACAAATACTGGGAAGAATACAGAAGGAGGCGTGGTCTTGGGACTCTCACCGAAGTAGCGCACAACAGCATTGTAGGCCTCCTGGGGAGGGGGTGGGCAGAAGGGGTCAGCCTGGCGGGGAAGGAGAAGCCCGGCTCCCAGCAGGGGCAGGAGGCCCACAGGAAGCCGCAGCCCCCCACAGCCCCTGTGGGAGGGCAAAGAACTAGGGGCTCACCAAGCCCCCTAGAGTGCGTCTCCAGAGGCAGCTACCTGCCATCCCCAGCGCCCCCTCTCCCCCACGCTCAGCCAGCCAGCTGCTTGACAAAAGTTCTTTGACCCAAGAACCAGAACTAAGCCCGCCAGAGGCTCACGGCACCTTGGCCCCAGCCTCTCCCACCCGCCTCCACCCTGTGCTCACCTCGGCTGTCTTGGCATCACGCTGGAGCTTGTCCAGTTTGCCTTCGTTGGTGCTAAGGAAGTTGCGCAGGACGCTGTTGTCATGTATGCTGCACTCCCGCCGAATCAGCTCCATGCCCCGGCCCAGCTCCTTCACGTCTAGCAGCACGTTCTCCAGGGACACTGTTGTCACCAGAGCCTGGGCTGAGGACTACAGCCCAGGACTACAGCAAGCTCCAGCCCTCCCGCTCAGCATGGGCTCACTCGGTTCCTCACGCCCCCCTTCCAGAGCTACCAGCGTGGACGGAGAGGGGCGAACCAAGCTAGCCAAGCTCTCACAGGGGCAAGGAAAAGGAAAAGAGGCCGTGGGCTCATGACCCCGAAGGTAGCAAGGGAAGGTGAGCCGCAGACTGCTGGGCTCCAAAACAGAGCTGCCCCAGGCCTGCCCCAGTTTCACGAGGGGGGCAAAAATAACAGCCACCCTATGTCTGTGGGGGGCTTTGTGGGTTTTCTAAGCACTTCACATACATCACAGAGACACAGGCTCTGGGGCCAGCTCGGGGGAGGTGGCAGTGAAGAGCCACCGCTGCCTTTCCCTTCCAGCTCCCACAGCACCCAAGTGGAAAGGGCTGGGTGGGGCCTGGTGCCTGTAGGAAGGCTCCCTCTGGGGTGGCCCCTGCCCATGGCCCCAGCGGAAAACTTTGAAGTGGTCAGAAAAAAGAAAACAAAAGCAAGAAAGAAAGGCACCCAAGTGCTCCCCCTCTTCATAGCTTCCAGGGATTGTCCTGAGCTGGACACGAGGCAGGCTTGCTGGGCCAGGCTCCCCTCACCTGCTGCAGCTTTCTCCACAAAGTGCAGCTCATGCCAGAAGTTAGCCAGGTCTGGGTATTTCTCCTTTACCGTCAGGGCGATGAAATGCAGCAGTGTCATCTTCCTGTCAGTGGACTTGGTGTCCAGCAGCTGGTAGAGGGGGACAGGGGTCAGTGCAAGAGGGCTAAACACGCTGGCGCCACAGCCGCTGCCCCATCCAGCTTCCTGGCCACTTGCTGTCCCCACCATCTTACCAGATCCAGGCTCTGGAGCTTGAAGCCATACACAGCTCCCCGCTTGCTGCTGTTCATGTAGTTCCCCAGGGCAAGTATGATCTGTCCAAAGGAGGCACGGGAGGAACTCAGGGCAAGACCCGAGGGCTCCTTCCTCCTCTCTGTATAGCGCCAGGCCCCCACCCAGGACCTGGGAAGCCCCGGCACCTCCATCCCCAACCTCTCCCCACCTCCAACATCTGCTTCAGCTTCTGTGAGGACTTGACGGAGGCAGAGGCTGCAATGATGGCGTTGAGTTGCTGGAAGGCAAGATGAATAGCTGAGTGACCCCATGCCGGGATGCGGCAAAGTCAGAGAGGGGCTGGCAGGGGAGGGGACTAGCAGGTAAAGGGCGGAGGGCCGGCCGCAGACAACCATGATACAGGCGGGGGCCGTACCGGCGTGAGCATCTGCAGGTTGTCCTGGAAGTTGCCCAGGAAGGCCATGCCAGCCATTCGCTGGGTCAGCCGCTCCACCTTGCTGAAGAGCAGCATGAAGCGGTCCTCGGCCGCCAGCTCCTCCAGGGGCTGCCGCTCCCGCTCGTATTGCCGCAGCAGCTTCACCTCAGCCTCTGTGGGCAGGAAGCGCATCAGGCACTCTACGAAGTCCACGGGTAGTGTCTGGAGGTCAAACCTGTGTAGGAGGGAGGGACCACCTCAGGTCTTGCCTTTGCCCACATTATCTGTCATCCCTTCATTTTCCAGCTCCTACAAGGACGGAGGGTGGGGTCTTGAGCGGCACACAGCCAGAGGCAGAGGACTCACTGTCTCACCTCCAGTAACTCCAGGGCTCGTGTTACTCAGCACCAGTAGCAATCCTAGGGTCACATTCCATGCCCTGTTTAAGAACCCTTCAATGTCTTCCCTCTGCAACTAGGGAGAAGTCTTAACACCTGGACGTGGCTTAGGAGGCCCAGCCCGCAAGACTTCTACTCGCCTCTCTACTCTGTCTCTCCTACTCCCCTCCTTACACTAAAGCCAGAGTCAATTTTCAGTACTCAGGGCACCATGCCTCTCCCTCCAGGCCCTGACCTGGAGTTCATATACATCCTTCAGGTCGCAAGTGAGACATCACCTCCTCCAGGAAGCCTTCCCTGATCACCAAGCTCAGCTACCTAGCCCTCCCTGTTCTCCCAAAGGTGCCTGTACCTCCACTGGACTGTTCCCATTAGACTGGGAGCTCCTTTTTTTTTTTTTGCGGTACGCGGGCCTCTCACTGTTGCGGCCTCTCCCGTTGCGGAGCACAGGCTCCGGACGCACAGGCTCAGCGGCCATGGCTCATGGGCCCAGCTGCTCCGCGGCATGTGGGATCTTCCCGGACCGGGGCACGAACCCGTGTCCCCTGCATCGGCAGGCGGACTCTCAACCACTGCGCCACCAGGGAAGCCCTAGGCTAGGAGCTCCTTGAATGAAGGTCCGGGCTGACTCCCCAGCACCTCACAGTGCCTGGCACACAGCACAGATGCAGTAAATTCTGGCCAAGCCACTGGATGACTGAGGGAGTTCTGTCAATGCCCTGGAATCCAGGGAAGGCTAGGATCCTAGGTGGAGATCCTAGGTGGGTTACCAACTAGCTGGGGACCAGGGCAAGGTCAGTGGGAGCCTCACGTGTGGATGGCCCTGCAGATCTCCTCAGCTGAGCGGCCAGCCTTGCGGAGGGTGATGGCCAGGTTCTTGGCACGATTGGCTTCCAGCAGGGTCACCTTGCTGGCAGCCTTTTGTGCTGTCTTGTTCTTGGAGCAGATGAGGTCGAGGGCAGGGCCCTGGGCTTTTGTCTTGAACAGTTCTTCAAACTTGTCCAGATCCAGGTCCTGGCAGGAGTTGATGAGAAGGGAAAATGCTGTGGCCTCATCCTACAAGAGGACCCGCTGGCAGCACACCAGCATCAGCTCAGCTCTGGTACATGGAGGGCTGAGTCTGAGGGCTCTTCCAAAGCCAAGAGATCTACCTTAAAGGGCAACCTGGTCCCCAGCTCCCAACCCCAGCCCTGAGGGCCCCAGGCCCTGCTACCTCCAAGATCTTCTCATCATCAAGTTCGCTAAAGACAGTGCCGCTGATCTGGTTGGGTTTCAGTGCTGTCCAGTTGAAGACGGGCAGCCGGAACTTGGTCTTGATAGGTTTCTTAATGCGAATGGCTAATTTGGAAGGAGGATCAGTGAGGCAGGAGCCAAGGACACACTCCCTCGGTCCCACTAGCCCTGCCCAGAGCCCTCGGGACACTCACCTGACAGGCCTACTGTCAACACCACAGAGGGAGCAGCGCCGGGGAGAGGTGGGGCTGGGGGACACTTGTCTGGGAAAAGAAGAAACAGCACAGTGACCCAGGGGCCAAGAGACTCCCCTCTGTCCACCCTACCTGTCCTTAAAGACTATCAGGGAAGGAGGCTGCATGAACTCCCTGCCCAAGTGGCTCCCAGGGGTCCTAACTGACGGGGCAGGTCGTGCTGTCTCTGACCCACTCTCTCCTGCTTTGGTCTAAGCCCTCTCCTTGGATGTCTTCAGAGGAATCAGGAGCGGCATCTTTACGCTCCTTAAAACAGATCCACATCTGCTCATAGACATCCCTTCCCTAGTAATCTGAGCCTCCCTCGGATTCTAACCCTCCCTCAGCCTCTCCCACCTGACTTTACATCCTTCCAGCCACATCCCCAGTTTCTCCCTGTGGAGATGCTGCTGACTGGGCTTTTGGTCTGGCCCCACAATAAGGCTGCACCTCTTGCCTTTTACCAGGTAAGGGTCCTGCTTACCTGGTAACGGGGGAGGTGGAGGGGGTAAGGGAGGAGCCGGCGGCGGAGGCAGAGGTAGGGCCTCATCGGGGGGCGGGGCCGGAGCCAGGAGGTCCAAGTCGGAGGGGGGCATGCCCTCATTCAGTTCCTCAGGGCCTACCCGGGCCAGGGCCTCGCTGCCCACTGACTCTAGGTCCCGGGCGGTGGGCTCCAAGTGGCATCGGCGCTGGAAGGCCTCCTCCTTCTCTTTAATGAGCCGCCGCAGGGTGTGTACCTGGTGGCTCGTGTTCTCGTAAGTCTCCTATTGGGCAGACAGCACCATTAAGAAAAGAGCACCTGAAGGCGTGGCAGGCGATGCTCCTGGGAGTGAGACTTCCTACCCAAGGGTCTCCAGGAGGGTACTCAGAGGCAGAGAGCGGCAGAAACCCAGGGAAAACTGGAATGCAGCAGAACAAAAGAGGGGGGCGGAAGAGCAAGCCTGCTTGGCCGGCGCCCTGCAGTGTCCTTCCTCACTGCTCCAGCCCAGTCTCACTGGTCCCTCAAGGCCCAGGTAGAAGGCTGCCCTTGTGAAACTCTCCTTAACCCACCAGCAGCCTGCTATGGCAGCTCTCAGCCCTCTGTGCCTCAGTCCTGCTCTCATTTCATTTGGTTTGTACAGTCGCTCAATTGGAAGCCCCCTACAGACAAGACCCTGCCTTAGCCACCTCTGTATCCTCCATACTCCCAATTCAGCGCTTCAGACTCTTAGCAGGGGCTTGGCACATATGTACTGAGCTCAACAGAGCCAGCATAATTGTATTCCTGTGGAAGAAGAGATGGGTTGGGGCATGATTTTATAACTAACAAAAAGTTAGGTGAGGGACAGAGAAGACACTGAAATGTGAGGAGGCCCTGCTCTCCAATTTGGAATACCTGGGAGATATCCTAATAAACAGCCCCAAGTACCTGGGCTATTCTGAGCCTGTTCATTACGCTGGGCTGGGGAAGCACGTGGAGGTGCGGGTGAGGGAGAAGCAAGGGGGGTGGGCTGGCAGGAGGAGACAGGGGCCCCAGAGGTGCCCCACCTGCTCCCACCCCCCTGTGTGTCTGGCCCACTCTGGCTCCAGCTTCCCTCTCCAGCTAAAACACGGGGTGAAATCATCAGCCCACCCTCACCTGAGTGCCTCAGGGGTGAATTAATATCGGGATTCTCGAGGACGTGACATGACTGACATGGAACGAAAAGCAAGATCCCCAGGCCCCAGCACCCAGTACCAGTCAGGGGCTCCCTTCCCCATGTAGCCTGGTACCTTGACGCTCTCGAGTTCCTTCTCCCGCTGCAGCAGCTGCTTCTCTAGCTCTGCCACACGCATCATGTTCTCATTCTCTAGGTCCAGAAGCTTCTCTGTGAGCTGCAGGATGAAAAGGGCAGGTTTGGGGATGGCCCTAAAGTCTGGGCACTCAGCACAGCCTGAACCCCAGTCAGGACCCAGGCCCGACCCCTCCACCCAGGGCCCCAAAGGCAGCTTGGCCCCGTGGCTTCCCTATGTCACTCCTGTGAGCCCAGGGTCTGAGACCACATGAAAGAGTGCAAGACAAATGGCCACATCTGCCTCTCTCGAGCCTGAGGCCACCTCACACCCAGTCCTGAGGTCAACGTGTGTTCCACCGCGGATGAACTAGTGTCTCAGCCAGAGCATGCGCTAGAGAGCCCCAGTGGATTCTGAGGCTTCCCTGAGGCTCAGTCGGGAGGTAAGCAGGTCAGCTCAGGATTCCTGGGACTCAGATGTCCCCACTCTCTCCCCACCCTCAACAGTGGTTCTGGCAGCAAAGGAAGACCACCTACATGGGACACATGCTCCTCCAGCTCTTCCACCTTCTCCAGGGCCACATTCTTGGTCTCGGCATCCTCCAGCAAACCCCCCACATCAAACACGTTGTCCAGGTATGCCTGGATCTGCACCTGCAGCTTCTCGCTCTCTGTGTGCCTTGACTTCTGGGGGAAAGCAGAGAGAGTAGTAGTTGGGGGCGCCTCCTCATCGGCCTCCATGACCCCTTCCTAGAGCCTAGGACCCAGGGAGCTCCTGCTGTAGCCGTGTCAGATTCTCGCCCTGTGGAGCTGACTGACTGAGGAGCCCTCTGCACAAAGGCCAGAGTCCCAGGTCACAGAAGACAGGCAGGGTGCCAGGAGCATCCGTGACTAGGCTCTTGTAAAAGAAAAACTCCTCGTGATACAGCTAAGCTGGTCCTCTTCCCCGAAGCGCCTCATCCCGTGAGGACTACAGCCCAGCTCACCTGCAGGAACTCCTCCAGCCCCAGCTTTGTAAACTCATACTGCAGGTGGACCCGGAAGTTCATGTCCTCCACCGAGTGCACCACGATGTTGATAAACTGCATGCAGGCCACCTGGGGAAGGAGCAGCCCAGAGGGGCAGAGAGAGCGGAGACATGGAGGGGAGGCGGCTGTTAGAGCCAGCATCATCAGGTGGATAATCAAAAGGAGTAGAAAAGGTAAGTCTTTCAGGGAGCAATAAGAGAATTTTAACTTAAAAAACATCAAACTTAATATTCATTTTACGAAGACAAGTAAATTACATGAGAAATAGGTGTAAATGAAGATTTGGCGGATTTCCTTTGCACACCAGCAGGTATTCCTTGAGACAACCCTACTAGCTGTATACCCTAGACTGGGGGGAAGTGAAGCTAGAGGAGAAGCTGGGGAAGAGGAAAGCAGCTCAGAAAGGGTCCAAATCAGGGACAGTACGGCCACACAAAGCGGGAAAGGAGGCAGACCCAAGACAGAAATTGTCCTGGAGTTTCTAAAAGCTTTCTGGGGTGAGTGAGTGAGTGGATGAGGAGCGTTTACTGAGTAGAGAACCACTCTGGGTCCTACACAGAACGTCAGAGTACGCTGTCGGCCCAGCCCCGTTCTCAAGGAGTGGACGGCCCTGCTGGGCATGCACCTGACCCAGGACCAGCTCCTCACCATGAAGTCGATGTTGCTGTCCTCATTCCGGAAATACTCCATCAGCTTCTCAAAGCGGTGCAACTCCTTGCATACCTGAACAAGCAAACTTTCTCAGTAACAGGATCTGTCCCATGCAGAACCCAAGCCCCTGAGTCCTGGTTCCCAGGAACATCCAGCAAAGGGACTGGTACAGACCAAGTGTAACCACAATTCTTTCTATGTAATGGGTCACTTGGGACATGACAGAAGAAAGCCTGGGACCTGGCATCTGCTCTGGGTCCCTGAGGGAGCTCAGTAAAGCGTGTGCCCTTAGTCTGGGCTCTGGGTGCCTCTGAGTGTAGGCCAAGAAGAAACACAGGGGTCTGGTGTTGCCGAGCTATTGAAGGAAAGAGGGAGGGTGGAGGAAGGTTGGAGGCCATGGCTGAGGCAGAGGCTGAAGTCCTAGTGGGGACGCAGGAGAGAGGCCTGGGTGCAGGAAAGCCTCTGTGCTGAGAGGGGTCCAGAGACTCCTCTGAGCCTCTGGCTTCAAGGAGGAAAAGTCATTTCCTGGCTTGAACAATGGATGCTAGGGAAGAGGTCCAAAAAGGAGGAAGAGGTGGGACCAGCAGCTGCAGCTGTATGCCGAGGAATCCTATGTTCAAGCAGATGGGGGTTTCAAAGCCAGGCCAAGTCTGGGGAATTCCAAGTAGGAGCTCCCTCTCCCCTCACCAACGACAGCCAACACCCCAGGAGGATCCCTGCTTGCCTTCTCCTCCCACTACAAATATAACTGCCTCGGGTTCTACCAGTGGGTTCACTGCCTCAGAACGACCTGGGGAGCCTGTTAAAGCACAGATGGCCAGGCCTCCCAGGGGTCTGTGCATTTAACACACGCTCTTCAGGTATTCTGCTGCACAGCAGGTTAGAACTGCTGGACTATAGCCCTCAAGTGAGGGCATCCTTCGCTGGCCAATCAGGAGCTTTCCCGGCACAAGATCTAGTAAGAATGAAGTTTTGGTTTTGGTTTAAAAAAGCAGGGGGCAGACTACCTAGCTAAAAGCACTAGGCTGTTAAAATCCCTAGGATGTGTGAGACCACAGGAAAGGGCGCTTACCTACCTGGCTTACACCTCCTCCCCGCCAAAAACACACACACACACACACACACGCACGCACGCACGCACACACACGGGTATAGGAAACTGACCTCTTTGAAATTGTCAAAGGCAGCAAGAATGATCTCGTGACCTCCCCGTACCAAACACACGGCTGCCAGGAGCTCTAAGACAAGTGCTTTGGTCCTAAGGGGTGGAGAATGAAGATTAACACCCTAGCCCCTGACCCTGGCCACCACACAGCTCACTTCCACAACTGGGTGAGTCCTTTCAAGAGAGTAGAGACAGCCTCGGTGGTGAGGGAGAGGGTGGGTTTGGGAAAGAAGGCAGGGGAAGGTAGGCTTTCTCCCTCCCTAAGCTGTGTAGACCAGAGGAGAGCAGAACACTCCTCCTCCAGCAGAGGTGAGGGGCCAAACCAAGGCGCTGACCTAAGCCACAGGACCCGAGGCCAGGCAGGGCTTCTTGGCAGGGACAAGTGCAGCCCAGTTTTCCAGAGTCCTGGGCAGAGCGGGGAGGAAAGGGGAGGGAAGCAACTCACCTTGGATTCTTGTTGTTGAGGCTGAGCGCAATCTCATTGACAGCGTGAGGGTGGGACATGACCAGGTTGAATCCATACTGTAGCAAGGGGAAAGGACAGAAGGAGGGGAGACCATGACGGTGGGGAAGACAGGTCCCAGCCGGAGCTCCCTGACTGCAGGCCCAACAGCGAACTTGTCTTTTACAAGCTAGTGCCTTCCTAGCTCTCCTGGTGTGGGAGATGAGGCAGGGCACCCGTGCCTAGTGCTGTCGCCTTACCTGATAGTTCATGATGGCTCTGAGACAAAGGATGCAGACGTGGACGTCATCCTTCTGGCTCACCAGGCGGGAGTTCTTCAGCGCCCTGCGCCCAGGGAGAGTGCTATACCTGGGGGAGAGGGGCTGCTGGTGAAGGGTCTAGAAGCACTTGCCATCACCCAGACAGCAGCAGCAGAAGAAAAGGGGGATGGAGGACCTTGCACCAGCAGCCCAGAGAGATGCAGGGGGCGCAGGTGCAGGGGGCAGGGCACTCCACTGTTTTCACCTCCCTGGAACAGGTCTTTGTCAGTTAACTATCCAGGATCCCAGCATTACAACCAGTGCCCAAACCATCCTAAGCCCAGACGTCCTCCAAAATACAACACGAGGTGTGTAGGCCTTCCTAGACCTCAAGATGGGTCCAGGAGATATTCATTTGAGCCATCCTTCCTCTTCCTTCTAGTCACCGCATCTTCAACACATTCCCTGGGGCAGGGGCATCTTAGCTCCCATCCCACATCTATGTCCTAGAAAAGACAGAGCAGACCCCAAAGGCTATAGAAGGGCTAGGGACTATATCTGACTTTGCCCCTAGTGATGTTTCATGGAAAAAACAGGAAACACAAGTGGTATCTGCTCGTGCATGACTAGAATGGGCAAAACCCAAAGAAGACTGGGAGAAAAGCATGGCTGAGAGACAGAGGCCATGGAAAGGGCCATAGGACCCAAAGGAAAGCCTCCCTCTGTAGGAGGGGCTCTCAGAAATCATCCGGTCCGTCCACCAGCCTCCGGGCAGGATGGCTCTTCAGATACTACAGACAAATGAACACGCTGCAGCCTTGGAGGGAAAAAAAAGGCCTAAAGGAAGAAGTGATGGGAAGGTGAGCGCAGCAGGTTGGGTGGGAGCTGGTCTCCGGGCAGCTGATGGGGCTGCGTGCAGAGCAGAGGGAAACAGACATGAGGGCAGGTGCTGGACCAGCTGGTGAAGACTAAGGAGCTGGGTGAGGACCAGCCCTGCCCAGAGGCCTGGAGGAACGGCAGAGTGAGAATGATGAATGGAGGGGCCCCCAGAGACGGGGAGAGGAGAGGGGAGGGCTGGAACCCCAGATGGGGTGGGCACAGCCGAGGGTGACGTACTTACCCAGGACAGATCGCTGGGCAGAGTCAAGGAGACAGAGAGGACAGACCAGAAACAGACTGGCAGGCAGAGGGCAAGAGAGCTGAGCCTGGAAGCAAGAGTGAAGGGAGGAGCATGAGCACTCACCGCTGTCACCCAAGACCTGGACGGGGACGAGGGTGGGAGGCAGGCGGGCAGAGCGAGAGCACACATACCGGAGCACAGACTGGCGCGCAGAGCGAGCGAGGCTGTTGGTGAAGGGGGCTGACAGGGCGCTGGGTGGCTGCAGGTCCTCGATGGACCTGCTCCAGGACCGGAGCTTGTCAAATGCACCATCGTCACCACTCTCCAGAGCCTCAAAGTCAAACCTGGAGCAGGAAAGGACACAAGCGCACACACAGGAGAAATTCAGTGCCAAGCCGCCTGGTGAGCCCACCCCCGCCCTTTAGACGTCTAGGGCAACAAGAAGCAAGGGCAGCAGAAGAGAAAGCGGAATTGGGCAGCAGAGACCCAACCCTGGTCAGGAGGGCCGAGGAGGGCAGAGTAGTCACCGGCAGCAACCAGGAGGGGGATCTGAGGAGATGCGGGTGCTGACCGAGGCCAGCCGCTGCCCCCCACTGGCCTCCAGGAGTCACCTCCCCATGGGCCCGAAGGGACGCAGGGAGCTGGCAGACTTTCTGCACTCCCAGCCATAGAGGGGACATCTCAGAGAAGCTGCCGCTCCCCTCGGAGAATCTGCCCTGCAGAGCAGTGGTGGGGAACAGGCCAACTGAAGGGATTACTAGGGGGCAAATGGCAGCCCCCAAAGGGGCCTCTCAGTGCCCTGAGGGTGGGGCCCAGGTGGCTCTGGACTAGGTTCACGAGGCCAGGTCTGAGTGGAAGGGAATGGGGGTCCCGAGAAACCCAGAGTGGGACAGGCCTCTGTGTTCAGGAAAAGCACCATGGTCTCATCCTAGCACTGGGTTTTAATGACCGGGTTTTCTTTCCACGGTTCTACTTGAGGCTTCTAGGTTTTTCTGGTTTAGAGGCTCCTTGGGCTTCAGCTTCCCTCGGGGAAGAAATCACAGGTCGAGGGTGTGAACCAGGGTCCTTAGTCCCCACAGGAGTTGGGATGGTTTCTACGTCACTTCCTGCTGCTGGGACCAGACATCTCCCACCACCAGCAGTTTGGGAGCGTAGCCAGGGCAAGGAGGACAGCTCAAGATCACAAACCCACAAGGCCTTCTCCTTTACATATCACCATATCGGGATCTACCCCCTCTGAGAAACAAGCCCCACTCCTCTTTCCTGTCCTCTTCCCCCAGTAGGCCACCCAGGACTGAGCAAGCATTTCCTACAGGCTCTTCCCCCAAGGAGCCTTCTGCTCAGACACGCACAGCCCCAGGGTCAAAGGCACAGAGGCCGAGGCTCTCTGAAATAGGAAGTGGTATCTGCAGATGCCTGAGTGTTCCCAAGGAAGCAGGAGCAGACTTCAGGATCCTGACCATCAGATGCTTAACGGGGCTCTCAAGCAGACATCAGAGGAGTCTCCCGGACAGGGAAGCCACTTGCCAGTGGTTTCCCTCCGTGAATAATAGTCTTCCCCAGAGCTGGGATGTGCAGTTTACGAATAAGTGCCTTCACTCAAACTCAATTTGGCTTCGCTCTTTTCCCCTCAACCCTTCCCAAAACACACACTCTTACCTCACCTGCTCCGAGTCTTTCTTTCAAAAACACAGTCAAAGGTACTGCTGTGGACACTACAATACTGAGGTTCCAGTGTATTTTGGTTTCAAGCAGCTGGAATTTGTTTGCTTTTGAAGCAAGATATGCTTATTTGGAAAAATAATCTACATCTTTTTCTATAAAAGCTCTGAATTTAAAAAAAAATCGCTTCAGCAAATGTTTTTCATTTCTTTCTATAAAAAGAGTGAGTTTCTTTTAAGGGATAGGAGGATCATGAGGCTTGGCTTCTGTAGGGACGGGAATGGGGAGTGGGCCACTCTTGGTTTTAACAGGCGATGACCTGCAAAAAATGACAAAGGCCAAACCTAGGAGAGGCATTAGTTTGAAACCCTAAGGAGATGAGGGTGAAAACCTGCTGAGGAAGGAGAACAGCCCAGGGGCAAGGACAGTAGCAAGGAAAGTGGAAGTCGAGGCTGGGGCTGAGTCCCAGAACTGAGGAGTTCCCCAGGATGCGGGACTTTCAGCGCAAACACTCGGGAAAGTCACGGGCAAACCGGGGTGATCAGTCACCCGAGGGCCAACATAAGTCTTGGGTCTGCGTCTGAATGTGCTGGCCATGCCATGAACGATCAATATAATCCCTCTTTCCATATATTTAGGTAATTATGGTAGGGAACAACACCTTAAATAATAACAACTAACAAATAAAAAGCAGCCACCACAGTATAGACTATGTTCCAAATACTTCAACTGCTTTACACACGTTATCATCTAATCCTTATGGCAACCCTGGAATATGGATCTCCTCTTACATAAGAGGCCCTCAGCAAACTTGCCTGAGGTCACACAGACAGTAAAGGACAGAAGAGACCCACACCCGGCTTTGGGCTTTGTCTTAACTTGAAAGCCCTCGTTCCTTCCACTACCCACTGCCTTCTCCTCTGCGCTAATTCACTTCCAGCTGCCTCCAAACCCCCCACCTGCTTGCAAAAGGCTCCTGAACGCTTCACTTTCAGTCTGCGTCAAAGGTCATGCTCACTGCTCCTGGGGTGACCTGGAGTAGCCCTCTCACAACTGGAGACCCAAAGTTGCTTCTTGAAGACTGAGCTCTCCCAAAGCAAACGAATCCCACAGGGCCTCCCTCCCAGAAGCCAGGACATTTCCTTGGAGGCTCCCAACATGGAGTCTGGATCCTTTGGGCTCGATTCTGAGCTCCCTTTCCACATCTCTCCTCCTGCTCCCCAAAATGCACCTTCTACTCCAGCCACCTGGCATTCTTCACTGATCTCAGACAGCCCCTTGGCCACCTGTCCACCCCCACGCTGCTGCCCAGGCCCTCCCCTCCTGCCTGGGGTTCCCATTCCCATCTTCACTACTGCAAGCTCACCCTTCCTCGTCAAAGCAGAATGGGACCATGTCCTTCCTCACCGTTCCCCAACCCTCGTCCCAGGTGGTACTCACATGACGGAACATTGGGCAAATGACAGGTAATCCACCAGCACATCCAGGCCTTTGTTTTCATCATTCAGAAACTCCCGCACCCAGCTGCAGATAAAGGAAACACACTGGAGGGGTCTGCTAAAGTGGATTGAGGGGGAGGAGGAAAAGGTGTCTCTGACAAAACGACACCCCCTCCTGGATCCTCTGGAACTCAGCACCAGGCTGGGAGAATTCTGAAGATCAAAGCCTGTGGCAGACCCAGCCATGGTCACGTCACCGGCCTGGACCGCCCCTAGGCGGCAGAGCCAGGGATAAGGAAAGATACAGGCCTTCCAACACCATGTTAGCCAAACCAGCTTTCAGGAGCCCCCTCCTCAAGGGCCAGGGCCCCACTCAATCACGTTCTAGGTCTCTGGTGTCTAGCACGTGGCTGGGCGCACCGTCCTGATGCCACGTTCCTGGGAGGAATTGAGGGTTAGACAGAGCATTTACTGTAGCCCTCGTGCAGAGCTGTTCCCGACAGAAGCCAGCAGGTCCCCGACTTGACCGAAGTCTCAGTTAAAAGACAGGCAGGGAGCGTCAAAGAGGGTCCGGAACAGAGGCATACTGGGCCAAAAGGCTCTCCACCAAGTTCGAGGAAAGGTATTTTGGGAAGTAGTGAGCAGAGGGATACGTGGGACTTCAGTGTTTTGTCAGGGTGAGTCTGGCAGAATAGGAAAAGGATGCGGGGACAGTCAGGAACTCAAGTAACCCCAGAATGGCTCTGGCCACTAAGAGGGTGAACCAGGGAGGCAGCAGGGAAGACAACTAGGCACCCTAAAGACACTGGACCGGGGCATGTTCACCCTTCTGCCTTCAGGCCTTTTGAACTCAGACATCCCTGGAAGGAAAGTCAGGAGCGAGTCCCAGGCCTGTTACAGGACAGGCTCATTCCTGTCCTATAGACATACAGGACCCAGAGAGACATAAAACTCTCAGGATGAACCCTGACTCTCCTGTGCTCTGTTCCCTCCGAGCGTCCAGGTGTCCTTCTAGGTCAGCTGCGCCAAACAGCCCTGCAAGGCCGCTTCTCCCCCACAGCTGGAACACCAGCGCCATGTTTGATGGCCACACCCCGGGCTACAGAGAGAGGCCGGGCCAGAGCACCAGGCCTGGCTAAGATCTGGCAGCAGGCTCTGGCTGCGGCTGACTGACACCGGAGCTGCCTGAAGTTAGCTTCCTCTCTGGGGGCCGACAGGCCTCCCGTTTCCTGTCTGTCTGCGCTCCAGCTCCCCACCCCCTTCTCATTTCCTGTCTGAGTCTACACTGCTATTTTCGGGATCTTGACACTTTGAGGAGAGGTTAAAGGGCACTTAGGCAAGGCCGCAAACCAATACAAACCAGGGAGAGGAGGAGCAGGAGAGGCTCTGGAATCCTACTTCCCAGCCCGCCCACTCCAGGCCCGAGTTCCCATCTTTGCAGGCCTGGGGCTGATCGGGCTGCTGCCGAAGCAAGATCCTCCTCTCCCTACCTTGCCCTGGGCTCCTACTGCCCTGAAGCACCCACACCCAAGCCTGACAGCCTGACAAACTCTTCCTGCCCCAAAATTCGGGACGGATCCGGGCACTCCCACATAACTCTCCCAGAGAAGCCACAGTCCGGATGACAGGAGCTCCTAAAATGCCAGACACTAAGCTGCTCCTGGGAACCAAGGACCAGGTCCAGACCTCTAGCTTGTGTGCCAACCACCAAGAGGCCCGGGCCTGGGAACCATGCTGCTCTGGCCCCAGCTCCTGGCCAGTGGCCAGGGGGGATGGCGCCAGGTAGAAGGGGCAGGCAGAGGGGACTGCCCCGCACTGCTCTGTGGCCCTCTCCTGAGAAAAGCAGGCCCCCATCCTCACGTAGCAGGACTTAATAAGGAAGACAGGAGGGCCTGAGAGAGAAGGGAGCGGGGAGGGGTAAAGGCCCTGTGGAGCAAGGCAGGGTGGGAGATGGCGTCTGGAGCTGCCATCTGCGTCACTCTTGCTCTCTCACATGGGGTAGCTGCTGAGGCTCTGCAGTTTTTCCTGCTGGGAGCGTCACCAAATAAAGGTGAAGGCTAGTTACACATTTCCAAGCAGGTCAGTTCTCAATGTCTGGTTCACAGAAGAGGTGTGAAAGCCAACTCTGGCCATCAAGCACAGCTACTGAGGCCAGGAACTGCCCCTTTCCTGTTCTTTCCTGTGCCATTTCCCCTACCACTGTTGCTGAGGCAGCTGGCTGCATACAGGTAGCCTCCATAAGAACCCCAAGCAGCCTCAGCCTGGGGAGCGGACAGGAGGGCAAGGCATATGATGTCATTTGGCTCTTTCTACCCCTGCTCTCAGGAAGCCCAGGACCCTGGGGCTGGAACCTGCCCAGAAACCTCCACCCCGAACCCAGGCTCGACTTCTCACTTGTGTAAGCTCTCATTGTTCATGCCAGGCCCCTCGGTCAGGCCTGTAGCCCTGCCTGCAGTTCTCCATCAGGTGTCCCTCACTGTCCTTTGGGTATATACACACACACACACACACTCTCTCTCTCTCTCTCTCTCTCCCTCTCTCTCTCTCTCTCACTTTCACTATATTTACTCTGGCTGGTTACGGTTTTATAAAACTGAGACCATAGCCGTCTTTCACTGTATCTCACGCATTAGCCCTCTGTCTGTTCAGCAGGTCCTGGTTCCCCACTTCTCTGGCAAAAAAGACGCATGTAGTTTCTAGGGGCCCCGTCAATGGGTTGGCAGTACCCTGGTCAGTGAATACGGAAGATGTTCAGCTCCTGGCCCCCACTGCCTTAGATCTTTCCTGGTACTTCAGGAAGCTGCTTCTGCTCATGAACTAAAATTGTCTTATAATCAAGCAAATAATCTTCTGGGCACCAAACAGTCCATGAACTAGGTAGGTCTCGGCTACCCAGTGCAACACACTCCTCCATCCCCAGCCTTCTCTGGGCCTCCCTTGGCCCAGCCCCAGGCCACAGGCAGACTCCAGTCTCAGCTGCTGTGGGAATGTCTTCCACTCAAAGCCACAGGCTGAGGACCCCAGGAGAGGCCCCAAGCTTGCCAGCAGCATCCAGTCAGCAGCTGGCAGAGCTGAGGGGGAGAAAAGCCAGAAAAGGAACCGTCTGAAGCTCTCTGGGGAAATAAAAGCCATTCAAGAGCAAATCTGCCCCGTGGCAGGGAGATGAAACCAGGTCCTAAGAGGCCAGGTGAAAAGGCTCTGATGGTCACATCGGACTCACCCAATGTGGTTGGTACGAAGTGAGATCTCCAGCTCTCTCAGTACTTTGGTTGACTCCTGCACTCTTCTCCTGAACTTCTGTAAACATGGAATTTTCTGTCACTGATGGAGGTCCCCAAGCCAACTTTACAATACAAGCAAAAGGGGTAGAAAAAGAAAGGGAAGGCATACAAGAAGGCAGTTATAGTCTCTCCCTCTGTTACTAGCCAGCCACTCCAGGGCCATGGCCTCAGAACACAGAAACCCAACTCCCATTGCTCAGAAGCAGTCCCAACCCAAGTCAAACGGTTTGCCCCACAGGACAGTAAAGGGCAGCAAAACGGGGACTCCCTGCCTCGCACTTCACCTTCCGAGTTACGCTGGGGTCCAAGAAGCTCTGGAGTTTCTGGATGTAAGTGTGGGGAGGATTCTTCACCTGGAATCGTTCCTGTAAGGGAAACACGTGTGTGTACACAGACACCCAAGGTTCTGAGGGGAGTGCTGAGGAAGTAGGGCACTCACAGTGTTTGATGTGAGGGGACTCCTGAAGTTATCACCTGGCCCTTAACATCACCCAAACCATAGGTTCCCCTTCTTGACTTATCCTCAGCTACTTCTCATCTGTTGCCATCTTCTCCTCGTTCAATTAGTACTCCCTGACCCTCAAATATTTTTCTATATTAAAAATTATTTTAAGAGCCTGCTGCTTGCTAAGAAGATGCGGGGATTACATAGCTCTAAACAGCACCCAAAATAAAGACATGATTGGGAAATGTTGTTCACTTCCTAGCCAGCTAATGGACAGTGGTTAGGAAGGCGAAGGGGAGGGGAGCTAGGCCTTGTAGAAGCCAACTTTCTGAGCCCTGAGCCCAGACTTGGGACTAGACTGGTTTTGCTGTGATAACACAACTTAGGAGTGCAAACACACTTTCTGCTCCTTGCCCAGGTCCCAGGCCCCCACAATCCAAGCAACCCCAAATGCTGCAGGCTGCTTTCAGCAAGATCACTGCTCCGTCCCCTTCCACACAGGGCACAGGCTCCCCATTGTGGCCCAACCCTCTCATCTGACCCAAGGGAAAACTCAGGGAAAACTCTTAAGCATTCTGGTCCTGTAAGGGCCTCCACAACGGAGATATCTGAAGAGTTAGGGGCTGGAGAGGGTCCAGGAGAATGATATAATGTTAGGAAACAGAACCTAAAAACAAATGAAAGAAAAAAAGGAAAGGTTTAAGAAAGAGCTGACATTATGTGACCTAGAAAAGACTGAGAGATTATCAATTAAAGAAACTCAGTACCAAAGGGCTACTGTTCTCCAAACCCCAGGTAGGTGCTCAACTCCGCTTAATGCAGAATTCAAGGAAATTGGCCTTCCCTGGATAAGAAGCGACCTGGACTAGGTTCTCTGAAGCATGATTCTACCTTAGGTCAAGCAGCATGACTTGGGAAGCAGAGGAGCACAATAGTTAGCACAGATGGAGTTGGCAGCCTGAGCCCTGGCTCTATCACCTACCAGTGAAAGGCAAGTTACTGAGCCTCAGGTTCTGCTCCTATAAAATGTAACAGTGCCTTCCTCAGAGGGTTTCTGTGAGGATTTAAAAAAAAAAAAATATATATATATATATATATATATATATATATATATATATATATATAAGTGCTTGGTCCATAATAAGTACTCAATAAATGTTAGCTATTGTGATTTTTGTGATTTTGTTCAGGGCTTGAAAAAAATTATGTTTATGACAAAACTCCATCAGAAAGTGCTGGGTAAACAGAATGCCTACACTCTGGGCCAGGTGCTTCCATACCTCCCAAGAGGTAAAGCCAACTCTCCCAGCAGTGCAGACAGGCCTGTCTGAGTTCAGAAACTCATGACTTGTGATCTTCAAATGTGGGCAGGGGAAAGAGCAAGGCTGCAGGCATTAGTTCTTGATTCTGAGCTAAGTGATAATCTCTATTTTCTCTTCTGTCTATAAACACTTTCGTGTAGGGAGAGCTTCCAATCCTCAAGTTCTGAGATTTGGGAACAGGAGACTAGAGGACCGGGGCTTCTCATTCCTAGAGGCCTGTAAATAATTGGGAAAACCCTGCTATTTGCCAGGTCTGGAGCAGAGTGAGAGAAAAATGGTGCTTTGAATTTCCCAGCCAGGGACAGCCCTCACCCTGGGGAAAGGCAGAAACAAGCTCTGCTGGGAAAAACACCAAACTCCTCCACAGCAGACCCTATACCTCAGACCTACACAAACCTCCTTGAGGCTGCTGCTCACTGGGAAGAAATCAAGACAGTTCTTTGTGGCAGCTAGAGGGGAACTTGGCCTACCAGCCCTGTCTCTGTTAGGAGAGGCGTTTTGGATCAGGAAGTAAGCATGGACTGATGCCACGCCCAGGCCAGGGTTCCTCAAGGAACCCCAGAGCTGCAGTCAATGCCCACGGTCCTGCTGCCTCGTCCAGCTCAAGACACACCCCCCACTTCCGGGCCCACTGCAAACCCCGTACCTGGTCACAGATCAGATCCCACTTCTTCTCGTTGTCATACTGCCGCAGGAGCCGGGCTTTGTCAGGAGGCAGGTTCATGGAGCTCTGAGGAGAGAACCTGAGTCAACAGGGCTGATAGGCTTCCCTTAGGCCTGGTCCCTCAGGCTTCACCCTGACACTCTGTGGCTCATAAGGAAGGCTCAGAGAGGCATGACCATCCTCCTGCTTCCCCTTCATATTTGCTTAAGCTTGGTTGAACAATGTTTTCCAAACCACAGGTTGTGGAATCAATTTAGTCAGTCAAGAGTAACTTTATTTTAAATGAAAATGAACAGATTGGTTATCAGGGGGTGGGGGGGGAGGGATAAACTGGGAGATTGGGACTGACATATACACACTACTATAGATAACTAGTAAGAACTGGCTGTATAGCACAGGGAACTCTACTCAATACTCTGTAATGGCCTATATGGGAAAAGAATTTTTTTAAAGAAGAGTGGATATACGTGTATTTATAACTGATTCACTTTGCTGTACACCTGAAACTAACACGACATTGTAAATCAACTATACTCCAATAAAAATTTTTTCTAAATAAAATTAAATTTAAAAAAAGAAAATGAACAGATTAAAATAGAATAGGATTGAAGATACCAGAATTCATTGTAAGTAGGAAGTATAAATAATGTTTCACGGACTTCCCTGGTGGCGCAGTGGTTAAGAATCCATCTGCCAGTGGAGGGGATGCAGGTTCGATCCCCAGTCCAGAAAGATGCCACATGCCACGGAGCAACTAAGCTCGTGCACCACAACTACTAAGCCTGTGCTGTAGAGCCTGTGAGCCACAACTACTGAGCCTGCGAGCCACAACTACTGAAGCCTGCGCGCTCTAGGGCCTGCATACCGCAACTACTGAGCCCGAGTGCTGCAACTACTGAAGCTCACGTGCCATGCTCCAAGAGAAGCCACCACAATAAGCCCGTGCACTGCAACAAAAAGTAGCCCCCGCTCACCGCAACTAGAGAAAAGTCCCACGTGCAGCAACGAAGACCCAACACAGCCAAAAATAGATAAATAAAATAAAAGTTTCATGAAGTTTTGTTTCTTTTTATATGTTATGTATACACATACACACACACACACACGTATAGATCACGCTGTACTGTAAAATGTGTTTCTTAACATGGAACTGGGCAAAAAAGTTTGAAAGCTCCCAGTCTAAAGTGGCAACCTTCAATCGATTTACCCCCACGGTCTGAGAGCTGAGCGGGCTTCCTGCACCACGTGTGCCCACGGGTGAATCCTAAGCCACCCACAGCCTGTGCAGATGTCACAAGTCTACCCCTTTCCCTCATATCAGGATACAAGTGAATGAGCAGAACATTAACATAAAGGTAACTGCTCAAATTTTTAAGGAAATAATTTACAAAATTTCAGGACTTTATTATTAGTATCAATTACTTATGACACAGCTCCCAATTATTTAAGACACAGTAAAGTGTCCCAACCCCTCGTTGAGACACTCTAACCTAGAGTACAGGACAGACCAGGAGTCATTTTATTTTGTTCACTACTGTTTGCTGAGTGAATAAACGAATACAAGTGTAAATGAGTAAAAGCCAAGACATCCATGGGTGAGCTCCACCCAGACCAGCAGCCCTACCTTTCCCTCCCTTTTTACCCCTGTCCAGCCAAGGCCCTCCTCTAGCCAGTCCGGTGGCTGCCTTGGTGGCAGTCACAGCCCTTGCCTCCAAAGGCAGATCACTCACCTGCACCCCACCCCCAACTCCTGAATCAGATATGATCTCCTACCTGAAGTATCAGAGCTGTCTGACTACCCACAAATCTGGCCTCTTCCCCCAGCATACTCAGGCCACCTGGAAGGCCTTCCTCTCATCTTTCTCTCCTTTACCTACTGCTCCAAGTTCAGCTCTTAACTCCCGGGTAAACGAAGCATGACCACTTGGTTTACCTCTACCCACTCCTTGACATCCTCATCCCTGGGAACATGAATCGTGTGTGCCCGGGATCCCAAGGAGTCACACAGGCCCTGCATTATTCCAAAAGCATCAGGAGTATCCTGGGAGTGGGGCCTCCATTTTCTAAGAAACCAAAAGAAAATCCTTAAACACCATTTATTTCTGTTACATGTATCTATTTATTATGCATTTATTTACATACATACGATTAAGCCAGTTGTATGCTCATCTAGCTCCTAAAGGACTGTATCTATTCATACGATCTCCAACCCCCAATAATGTCTAACCCTGTGACAGGCGCTGAGTGGAGAGTAAGTTGATGGTAAACCTATGGTTAAGATGTCCCGGTTCTGAGCTCTGGGCCCAGCTCCTTGCTGGAAACAGGGTCACTATGGTTCAAAAAAGAAGTAGCGTTGGGATCTCTGCTCAGTGTTTAGAAGTAGAAGAACTCAGGAATACAGAAGAGGTCAAGAGAAGAAAAGAAGGGGAAGAGACCACCACTTCACACCTCTCCCCATGGTTTCTGCTGCCCTATTAACCTGCCTGAGCTTCTGCAGGCAAGAGGGGCTAACCGAATCCTCCCCACTGCCGATGTAGCAGGGATGGCCGGACGGGCAAATACAACCCCAGATGTTTCTCTCTGGAATTACTTTGCTAAGGGCCAATCTCAGCATGTCTCTGTGGATAACAGGACAGGAGCAGGAGGCCATAACAGAACAGGGACCCAAAGATCAAAGGTGGCCCAGAGCAAGTTCTCCCACCTAACCAGGGCCAGGCTGCTGCTAGCTGAGCCCAAGTGAGACCAGGCCTGGTTCTGGCTCTGTGTGCGTCCTGAGATGACTTCACTGTCATCTGCTCCTTTCTCCCAAGTCTGTGCCGTGAAGGTAGAAACAGTTGTCTCCCCTGGAAGAACGCGACCGGGCCGGGGGTGGGAGCTTGTTGCTACTGTGACAGACATCACATCCCGTCTACACCAACCTCCTCCCTCAGCCACCCACTGTCAGCTGCTGTGGCCTCACACTTCCCCACCAGGTGAACTGGTGAGAAAACGTCCCCCCAGGGCTTCAAAGACGAAGCAGGGTCACCACCTTTGGGAACCCTAGCCTAAGAGCATGGAGGAGGAACCTCAGGGACCCGGGCAAAATTTAGATGCCCAGGAGAGAGGGACATCAGTGTATGGAAATGGGTGGCAGAAGCATGAATCAGCTCCAACCACAGGCCTACATCCTCCAGTCCAGAGTTCTGGGTGGCACTTTCTGGACAGTGATGGCGGTCTTCTCTGCTCCTTTGGGGCCAAAGTGTGATGGGGAAGGAGGTGGGTGGGGGAATTCCCCAGCCTCCAACACTCACAAGAAGCCCATCACTGACTGGGGGGTGGGAGCCACTGGCTAGAGGGCAGGACCAGGGCCTGGCAGTTCTCCCCCTGCCAGACTAGGGAATCGGGGCTTCTGCCTCCACCAGAAAACATGCGTGAGGCCAGCAGGGCTCAACGTCCTGAGGAAGGGCAGCTTCCTGAGTTCCGGGGACAGCCAGGGAGCAAATCTGACATGGTTCCTTCTGGTCTCGGTCAGAGGTTTGTTTCCTTGACATTTTCCTGCTGTGG
This sequence comes from Delphinapterus leucas, assembly GCF_059928025.1. Taxonomy (NCBI): domain Eukaryota; kingdom Metazoa; phylum Chordata; class Mammalia; order Artiodactyla; family Monodontidae; genus Delphinapterus; species Delphinapterus leucas. Next base: position 39,567,829 of record NC_143139.1, read on the forward strand.
TTCCGCAGAGACCTCAGGCTCTCTTGAGGCAGAAGTTGGGCTGAGTTCTTGCTAACTCCTCACTGAGATCCTTGCTGAACAGAAAGGAGGTTCAGCTGTCTCAGAGCAGGGGGCACTGAAGGTGGAATCAGACAGCCCAAGATCAACTTCAGGCTCTTCAGAGTCACAGAACCTCAGTGAGCTCACCCATAAAATGGAGATAATCTCACGACTTCACAGGGTTTTATGAGGATTAAATGATAAATACTTTGGGCCCGTATGTGTCTGGAACACACAGTTCCCTGCCCGCTCTTCCTAGAAACACTGAGTAATGTTCTGACATCCCAAGGACCTGCCCTCTGGCTCCTGGATTGTCCCTCTATCTCTGCCTCTGTCCCTCCTCCTTCAGCACTGCTTCTCCACACTCTGGGGACAGAGCAATCCCTTACCCCTCCTTTGATCCCTCTCTGGTTTCCTCTAAGCCTAGGAGGAAATGAAATACCACCATCCTTGGGGAGGGAAGGGGAGACCCCAGGGAGATGGGAAGAGAGGGGGAAGAGGAACTCAGACTGAAAGCAACTCCGGGGCTAATTCCTAAATCAGAGGGAACCAGCCAGAAGTCTAATAATAAAAACCTACAACAGGAAGAAGCAGAAAGGGGTGGATCTGATGCTTCTCCGGCAAGGCCGCTCTGGTTTACTGCCAGTCTGCGGCCAGGCAGAGTGCCCTGCTCAGGGGCCAACCCCTTCCTGGGCTCTGCGGGGGCAAAAGGGCCCAGTCCCCCCAAGCGAGGCTTCCTTACTCCCCAGCGGACCCCTGTTGGCCCCAGAGAAGCAGAGGAGGAGGGAGGTGGCTCTAGTCGCAGAGGTTCCTTTCCCTTTCCTGCTCTGCACCCCAGGTCAGTTAGCCCCTCCTCGTTTCCTTCCCACTGCAGGGGAAGGGAAATGCCGGTAGGGTTGGAGTTTCCTTCAAAGCTGTGGCTCCTGTGCTGGGACTCACCCCTGCCTCTGTCAGTCTCCTTGGGCCAGGCCTGGGGAAAACCCAACAAACAGAAATAGGAACCACCCAAAATTCCCAGCTGCTTCTATTGGTCCCAGTCAATCACGATAAATCTCAGGAATAGAGACAAAAATGGCATAGGTCCTCTGAGGAGAGGGAGAGAGATGTCTGAAACTTTCCTGTGAAGGGGATTCTGGAGGCTTGAGGGAAGGCAGGCAAGGGCTGTCTATTTTGAGCAAATACAGAATGCGAGCTGGTGGTTTTCTTCATGTCTTCCCTCTCAGAACCACCTCCCCACCAAGTCCCCTACAGCTGGCCACTTCTCCCCAGTGTGGCAGCCCCAGCCGCCAGGCTCAGCCCACGGGGGTGGGGAGCCCTGGGAAGCTGAGTCTACAACTTCCCCAGAGATGAAATGAGGCACTGTCCTGGGCACTACATGCTGCTGAGCCCCAGCTCCGGGTCACAGCAGCCAGCAAAGCCTCTCGGGCATCCACAGATCAGTCCATTATACAGATGGCAGAGGAGAATGCAGTGAGGTCCCAGTTTGGGAGTCCAGGAGACTGCTGTAGGAGCAGCTGGAGCTCTGCGCTCCCGCCCTGTGTTCCTGCCAGGATCCCCTCACATCTCATGCCCCCAAGTCAATGGCGAAACAGGCAACACTGGGCACAAAGGGCCATGCCCAGCCACCAAAAGGACAGAGTGTTAGGAGTGGCCCGGCCTACTCTCCACGTGTCTCTCCTGGTGGGCAGTAGACGCAGCTGTGGCCAGCTGGGCACTGCTCCCAAAGGGCAAGAGCCCAAGGAGGTGGGAGGTACCGGCCCCTGCTGCCTCGGCCCCCTTGGCGGCCACAGCCAGACCTGCCAGCCCTGCGCAGTAGCAGCTCCCAGACAATGAGAGTTATTTTCAGCCAGAGCTTTAACACAAGCCAGCTGGCCAGTGTGCAGGGCGGGAGTCCTCCTCCACCCAGCCGGCCCAGACGGCAGGCCCAGCCTGCTGCTTACGCTGCTGCCGCCTCTGCGTCACTGTTTGTTTATCTCGTTGTTTCAGCACAGCTCCTCCTAACTGCCCCCCAGAAGTACAATCCTGGCAAAAGGAAACCAAAAAAATCAGAGAATTTGGTCAAAGGTCCAAGAGCTAAAATTAAGAAGGTCCAGACATGGGAAGCACAGCAGTCCCTGCAAACACCCACACCTTCCCCCAGCCCCGTGACTGGCGGGAGTAGTGCAGGGGAGGAAGCAGACCAGGTCGGTGGCCAGGTCTCACTGCAGCTCCCACAGACCGAGCCCAAGCCTGGCTTTGCTGCCAACCTGGGAGACGAAGCTCAGGATGGCTCTCCTTGCCTGCCTCCCTCCCATCCTTCTTTTCAGAGCTCAGGTTTGGAGAAGATAACTTGAGACAGAGTCTGGAATGAGCCTGAGCCAACTGGGAAAGGCTCTGGGAGAACTGTATCCTGCAGCAGAAAGGAAATCACAAGAACAGTTCACGACACTTGGCTGGAGGAAGAGGTAGCCCTGCCCGTGATGGAGTGGGATGAACACTTCAAGAATAGGAAGGGGTGGACAGCAGCAGTCACCTCCCTGGACTCGAGGCTTCCTGCCCTGGTGCTACCAAACCCCATAGCCTCAATGGTACAGCTGCCCCTCCCTCCTCACCTCCCTCTATCTGCAGCCCCATGCACAGGGGCTCATGGGTGTGACACAGCTCTAGCCAAACACACAGTTTCCTCAAGGTCTAAGCTACCCTACTAGACTTATGGGTGGGTGCTCCTTGACTTAAGTGTCTGTAAAGGCTTAGGTCTGGCTTTCTGGTTTTGTTTACTTGAAGCTATCACTTTGGGGACAAGCTGCCAGGGAAAAGCCAGCTTTCAGAGCCCTGTCTGGAGAACGTGCTTCTGTGGTCACTGATGACTCTATAACCAGAAATGACTTGTTGAGCAGTTACGGGCCAAGTCCCTGAGCAGCCTGGAGGAAAAAGAGATGGATTCGCCAGATGTCTCAGGCTGAGCTCTGCAACTCACACCAGGGAAGCCGGGTAAAGGAGAGGTCCTAGAAGGTCAGCATCAATCAAAGAGGCGGCTTTATCCAAATACAACTATACTCCCCGAGGCCTCTTCTTCACCCTGGAACACTTCCGCGTTGGATCCTGAGCCGGCACAGGAAGTTGGCCATGACCCCAGTGCCAGCAAAGCCCCCCAGCTCTACCCTCTGCCACACTGTCGGCCTCATACCTGACATCAGGTAACCTCGGCAGGTAACCTGGCCCTGGCTAAGGACACCTTTCTGGCCTACTCAGTCAAGAAGCACACAGCCTCGGATAGAAGGACTTTTGTTAGCTAGAAGCCCCAAGCCCCAGCTTGAAAAGTCACTGCCACAGCAACTTGATCTATCTGCTGGCTCCTCAGCCCCTCCTCGCGGTTAGCCAGACCCACACAGTCCCCAGTTACGCAGAATGGAAACTATTCTGCTGGGGGCAGCTGGCTTTCCAAAGCTAAGGAGTCTTGGGGCAGAGCCTCACATTATCCCAGTAGCCAACCAAGGTCGACCCTTCTCTTCATGACATTCTGCCCTCCCGCCAGGGGAGACCTAATAGGCAGTGCTACCTCACAGAGGACACAACGTTTCTGGGGTAACATCCTACAAAAGGCATCTTCTTCTCTCTCCTCAGACCACAGCCCATTACCACTAGGACCCAGGGCGTGTCCTTCCCAGGGTCTCTCATCCATACCTTCCCTTCCCTTCCATTCCCACTGCCACCATCAGATAGGCCCTTGTTCACTCCTGACCTTCTGGGATAACCTTCTAGCTGGCACCCCTACTTCCAAACTGCATGTGGATGAAATTTCTAAACTTCCTAGCACATAAGATAAATCATGTTTCTTTTCAGTTCAGAAATCTTCTCTGACTCCTTACCATTTACACAAGAAAACCTAAACTCCTTGGCCTACTGTTCTTAGCATCTTAAATAAGAAAGAGCTTCACAGGTAAGATTCTCCCTGGGTTGGCCCCAGCATCTCTGACCAGCTCATTCTCTCCTGGACTCTCTCTCGGAACAACCACTCTTGCCATAGGATTTGCTTATAACTGACGTTTCCCCAGTCTTCTGAATCCCTACCTATTACTACCTGACTCAAAATCCAACCCTGTGACTACCCAACACAGCTCAATCCCTCTTCTGAGCTCCAAAGCATAATCATATGTGAAGGATGATATGGCAGAGACCTGCTTGTTATCCCCAACCTCCTCTCACCTTCCTTATTAATGAACCTCCAATGTTCAGCTGAGCACTTAGCAACCCAGAATTAATATATTTCTATAAACAACAAGGTCCTACTGTATAGCACAGGGAACTATATTCAATATCCTGGGATAAACCATAATGGAAAATAATATAAAAAAGAATGTATATATGTGTATAACTGAGTCACTTTGCTGTAGAGCAGAAATTAATACAACATTGTAAATCAACTATGCTTGAACTTAAAAAATAAATTTAAAAAATTAAAAGAATTAATATATTTCTCATCTTCCCTAGCATTCAGGTGTGGCTATGTGACCGTGTGGGATGCAAGTAGAAGTAGTGTGTACAACTTCTGAGAAGTATCATTAAAGGGAGGGGGTATACCCTTCTTTTCTCCTTCCTCTGTCCAGCTGGTTGGAATGCAGAGGTAATGGCTAGAACTTCAGCAGCTATTCTGGACCATGAGGTGACCTTGGAAATGAAGTCCAGATGAGTGAAGCAAAGAGGAAAACAATAGCTGGTCACTGATACCATGGATCTTAACACAAACTGAATGAAGTCATATAGTGTCTTTTCATGTGTGTATTTCCTTTATTTACAATTAGAACATGAACTCCTGGAGGGTAGAGGTCATGCCTTATCCTTCTTTGAATCATGAGCAGGTGCTTAATAAATAACTGATTGATCCTGCTACTACCTCTCCCATCACCAAGTCTCTGGTTCAGTCCCTGGTTATTTCTGGAGGGGATTATCCAAATTCTTACAATTGTCCTTGCTATTTCTGGTCCCTCTCCTATAATCTGCCTAATGTGCTACAGCCCAAGTCACTTTCCTTAATGCTGCTTCTCCCTCAGCAAACTCCCACTTCTCATTCTGAGTTTCAACTCTGTCCTTCAGTTCACGCCATAAATCTAAGACACTCCCCTGACTCATCTTCTAACCAGACTCATCTTCTTAAAGCCCGCTAGCCCACAAGCTCCTGAGCACAGGCACCATCATCACCAGCTTGTTTATCACTGTAGTAGGTGCTCAATAAAGTTTGGGCAAATTGAATTTCCCCATACATATACTCCTCTTTTTCCTGCCCCTAAGATTTCTATTCTACATTATCCTCAGAGATCATCTCCTTCCCAATTGCCAGCCATGCCCCTCATCCAATTCACAACGGGTGAAATCCCACCTTCTCTAGCAAATCTTTCATAAGCAAGACTGGTAAGGTCTACACTCGCCCCCTAACAGTGTCTCCACACATTTACTAACGCCTTTAAAATATGTTCATGGAGTTGTAATTTATAGCTAATGTCTCTTCACCTTTTCTTGGGTGTCCAATAAATAGCCTATCACAAATCTCAGAGTGGTTAAAGCACAGAATGAGGAGCCACACTGCCCTGGTATGAATCTCGGTTCCACCACTTACTAGTGTGGCCTTGGGAGACTTATTTAATCTCTATGAGCCTCAGTTTCCTCATCTATAAAATGGAGGTAGAAATAATACTTACTTCATAGGGTTGTTATGATGATTAAAGTTAGTATACATAAAGCATTTAAGTCAGAAGTAGGTAGTAAACGTTACACATAAAGCTAGCTATGCTTTTTCAGGGGGGTGCGGTTTGGATTTCTTATTCAACAATCAGCTGGAAAATAACAATATGCCAATCACTAAGCTAGGAGCTGGGGATATAAAAATAAATAGGACAGGATCCTTACATTCAGGAAGTTTATATCCAGAGGGCAAGGTAGACAAGCAAACCAGGGATGAGTGCATACAGCACAGCTGTGAAACAGGTGCACGTGGCACCGTAGGATCCCGAGGATGCAAAATCTAATAGAGGAGTCGAGTAAGGCTTCCTGGAAGAAATGCTATAGGATTTAGTCTTAAAACATCAAGCAGGAGGAAGGCAGGAAAAGCAATGAAGCAGGGGAAGATGGTGATATGCTAGGCAAGGACATAGCAATTGCAAGTACACAGACACACAAAACGCCATAAAAAGTCTGGGAGTCCCTGATTTACAATAATGGAATAAAAGTATATATGAGGATATTACAGCAGGCAGGGAACAGCCAGATGACACAAGGTCTAGGGAACTAAGGTAAGTAGGTAGGCATGAGTAGGATAATAATGATACTACTATTAAAATGATAAAATAATGACAAAAGCTAACATTTATTGACAAAACTTTGATAAGAACTCTGTATGAGGGATATCCCTGGTGGTCCAGTGGTTAAGAATCCATCTTGCAATGCAAGGGACGCTGGTCAGGGAACTAAGATCCCACATGCTGCGGGGCTACTGAGCCCTCGTGCCACAACTAGAGAGCCCTCACACCACAACTAATGAGGCTGCGTGCCACAACTAGAGAGAAGCCCTTGCACTGCCATCAAGAGCCCACGCGCCGTAACAAAAGATCCGACATGCCACAACTAAGACCTGATGCAGCCCCAAAATAAATAAATATTTTTAAAAAATAAGAACTTTATACGATTATCTCATTTAATTCTCACAAGAACCCTATGAAGTTGGGACTAACATCATTCCTATTTTACAGGTGAGGAAACAAAGGCTTCGAAAGGCAGGCCGTGGAACTTGCCCAGGGTCACACAGCCAGTACGCGATAGAGCTGAGATTTGAATCCAGGTCTGACCCTGAGTTTGTATTCCCATACAATGCCTCTTCTGAGACAACCAATTGTTTTAGCCCTTCTCTGAACCTTTTCAAATTGCATGCATCCTTCAGGATCAATACGATCAATGTTCCTCATGAAGCCCCCTCCAAACAACCCAGGCCTCTGCACACTCCTTCCCCTGAACTTCTGTGGGGCTTCCTGCCCTTGCTTCCCATCCACAATTATATTCAATCATTCCTTCAATACTAAATACTGGTGTCTTCTAGGCATCATACACTGTGCCAACTGGAAGTCCTATTTTGCCTTGCGATAACTCTTGTATATTTACCAAAAAAGGGAAAACTATGGCCTATAAACGTCTACTCTGGGCCAAGCACTATGCTAGATCTTTTAATTATAAGATTTCACACAAAAAATTACTGCACTCTCATATTACTACTCACATTCTGTATTATTTCCTGAACTAGACTGTAAGCTTTGTGAGGGCATGGACTTTCCTTGACCACACCTGTTCCTAGACAAGGATGTCTGACACACAGAAAAAGCTTAATAGGTGCTGTGAGCTGCCTGTGTGGATGGCAGAGGCCGGCTGGGGGCAGCACTCCATCTCACCCAGTGTACCAGCTGGGGGCCTGGCTTGGGGTTTCTAGGCATCTCATAAATCCAGGAGCTTATTATCAAAACATAAAACTTAATGAATCCCTTCCTACATCCAGACTACATGTGGGAGGGGCACGACTCCTGCTTTATGCCCCAGCATGAGCTCACATCTGTCACCAGTCATATCAGCTGGGGAGAGGCAATACAAGTCCTTTGTCTCTCCTTGCTTTTTCAATTGCTGTCAAATGGAGGTGCATCTCAGTGCCTCAGTGCTCCTCTGCTCTTTGGGGAGGAATCATAAAGACCCCAGTCTGCTCTTGATCCACAAGCCACCCTCCCAACATTGTGCCTCCTCATGACTTTAAAGGCCAGAGCTTGACACAGAGGTTATGACTGCCCACACCCTACCCCATCTTTGAGTGTCCCAGCTTTTTTACATCTCATTTGATTGTCCAGCTAGAAAAACACCTCTTTGGAAGTAGCCTTCTGAGAGTTCCCACCCCAGAGAGACCCTGAATCTTGTCTGCTTCTCTCAATGTCTGGTGTCCTAGGTGCCATATTCACTTGGGGCCACAGATGGGGAGGAAAACATTACTGAGCGTCTCTTATATGCCAGGCACTTTTCTCACAAAATCTCACTTACTGCTCCTAATAACCAGTGGAGGTAAGTGGTATTATGCCTGTTTAACTGGTGAGAGAATTAAGAATCTGAGACCAACTGGCTCAAAGTCATACAGAAAGTGGCAGAACCCAGATTCAAACCCAGATATGTGACCTCCAATAGAACTTTTGCCAGGACATGGCTTTTTCCACCATACCCTGCCATCTCCTTACAAAGAAATCAAATCTCCATTTCTAACTTGGGAAGGTCCATCTGTGTTTGTCTGACTGGCTTTGGTTGATCATTAAATGGTGCCTCCCTGTCCAGCAAGCCTGGGTGAAACTAGCTGAACGAGGTATGTGTGCCAAACACCTGAAGTTCAAGGTTTCTGTCTCAGAGTAAGAAGGACACCACGCAGAGCAAAAAGACAAGGGAACTCCCCTCTTGGACACCACAAGGTGACAATTCCCTCATACCTGAATGGCATTTTAAACATTCAGAGAGCTATAAATAACAGCATGGGCTTTGGAACAGAGAGGACCTGTTCCTAGAGGACCTGTTCGTAGAGGACCTGTTCCTCTAGATTTGAATCCTGGTGCTTTTCATGAGACAGTGGGAAAGTTACTAGCCTTCTCTGAATCTCAGTTTCTTCATCTATAAAATGTGAATCACAATCTCTACCTCCTATAAGAATTAAGTGAAGGGATGAAAGAATGAAAAGGAGTTTGAATAGTGCCTGGCCCAGGAGAAGGGCTCTATAAATGGTAACTGGGATGAGCTACTCCAAAGAGTTGCAGGTGACTCAAAGATAGCTTCTAAGCACATTCATAAAATATAATTTCACAGTACTTTAAAATGCATAAAAGAGAGAGTATACATGTAGCTGAAGAGTATAGGTTAAATATATTTATACACTTATTAATTCTCTAGGTTAGAGCAGTTGCACACACGCCCCTCCGAAAGGTAAGACTGAAAACACCAACAGCCACCCAGAGGATTCACAGGAAAGCTGGGACCAGAATTTGGGGGGACAGAATTGAGGCACCGACTAACTAAGGTGCTCTGCTGAGTGATCTGGGACAATTCCTCTAACCTTTGGGATGAGATTTTGCAAAGAAAATTGTTTTTCGTGTTCCACCTTATCTCAAGTCCCTCACCTCCCCGTTGTCTCCCAACTTCTGCAGGTTAAACCTGCCGTCTGCAAACCTGAGGTTTGATCTACCACAAATCTCTGTTTTCGGCCCCCTCAGCTAACTACTCTTCTCAACAACTGTTTCTCTCCTTGTGACCTTGCATAAGTCTCAGGAGTTTTCCCTCCCAGTCCCTGAAGGCCTGTGCTGTCTGTGGGAATATAGAGAGAGGCATGAGAATGTTTTGACCCCAAATTTTATTTGACCAGGAGATACCAATGACTCTCAAATATGCATTTCCATCTCAAACTAGAAATCTGGGTATCATCCTGAATTCCCCCCTTTTCCCTTATCTCTACCTTTCCAATGTCAAATCTAATCCATCACTGAGTCCCCAAATTTAATCTTTTAAACCATTTATTGAGTCTGTCCTATCATCTCCACCATGCAAACCAGCTCTGGTTCAGGCTCCCATCATCATCACCACACTAGAAAGCCTCCCACTCGGCTGCCCACCTCCAGTTCTGATTCCCTTCCCATGGCTGCCACACTGACCCACTCACACCTCAAAATCTGACCATGACACTCTCCAACAAAAAGCATGAAGTATGGTCCATCCGCATGGCATTCAAAGCCCTCCTTACTGCTCTAGCCATCCCCACCCCACCACCACTGTCTGCCTTACACCTTACACTCCAAGAGCCCCGCGCAGCAGTGGGAGGATTCTCTGAATACATCACTCTGCCTCACCCTGATGCCGCCACTCTACCTGCTTTCTCTTCCACACTTCTCTCCAACTCCTAATTATCCCTTTAGCCAGCAGAGATTTCCTCCTACAGGCAGTATTCCCCAAGCCCCTCCCTGTGCTCCCCAGATGCTCCTGCATGTCTACACCATTGTGCTTCCCAAGCTGAAGACTGCAATTAGATGTTTAATGTGTTTGTCTTCCCCTCCAGACTGAACTCCTAGGGGCAGACACTGTCTCAGTCATCTTTATTTCTCTGGCACTTAACACAATCCTAAGTGCTCAATAAGTGCTTGCTGAGCGAATGAACACCGTGCTGCACTCGGGAGTCTCTGAGGGCTGGTACTGCATCCCTCTCCCTTCCTTGTCTCCAGGCGAGGAAGATGACACCTGCGCCATTCTCAGTTCGCAGCCTCCAGAGGCCTTCCAGAGTCCTGAGTAAATTTCCGCCTCGCCATAGGATAAGGCTGGAATAACCTCTCTGCCCTCTCACCTCCAAGACAGTCAGAAGCAGCTAGTAGTGCTTTTACAACATTATGACACCATTTGACCTTTCCCTACAGGCATCCATAGGCAACAAGTACTAGATGGTTTCTTTACAATTCTTGGAGGGAATCAACCGAGAAGCCAAATGCCACCCAATACTGTCTGGCTGGCTACCCTTCAATTCCTGAGGTTTTGCTCACAACTTTTAACAAGGGTATTCTGGGGAAATGACAGATAAACGCTTTGGGAGCTCACCAGGCCCTGCTGCCCCATAAAAGCATAAGAGATTCTTAATTCCTTACATACGAGGCCAGCAGTAATTAGCCAAGCCCAAAGGGAGCAATTGATAGTTGCTATTGCACTGTCAACCTGGAACTCGTGCCAGATACATCAGAAAATAACCTGTAGACGTGAGCACTTTACAAGGGACTCACCAAGTGCCCTGACTGCCAAGGGCCTGAGGATAATGAGTGTCTGTGTGATGCTGATTCTGCTGAGCGGCAAGTAAAAACAAAATAACCACAACCATTAGCAAGAAGTCTGTGCCAAGTAAGGGGCCCAAGCATACTCTGGACACAGAAGGTTCAAACTAAGATGCTCCTTCCCACTTAGCTATCTTTCGTCCATCAATTCTAGAACATTGTCTGGGCCTCACTCTGAGGCTGGTTTTGAGGGGAAGGGAGTCTGTGATCCCTTCAATCTGCAAATGAACCCACATAACAGTGGCCACCACCACCCCAGAGTTCAATACAGTCACAGGAGCAGAGGTCTGGACCTCGGTAGCCCTATGCTGGCTACTCTGGCCTTGGTAAGTTCCCCAGTCCAGAAGACTCTTAAAGGCCGATCCTTCCATGGCTGTACTAGAGATGAAATGTGCTAAAGGATAGGCCAAGGGCCACGTTAGTTCCTGGAGATCCTAAGGCCCGTGCAGAGGTCATGACAAGGCCAACATGGAGTAGGAAAGCCAGGTGACTAATATGTGGTGTGCAATTCAGTGATTTCACAACTTTGAGGTACACAGAACCAGTCTCTTACCCATCAATAATAATCCATATTTCTTGAATATTTTCGCTGGGCTCCTTAATACCAGACCCCTGACTTTAAGAGGTTAGTGGTCTTAGAATATTTCAACTTAAAATTTATTGAGCACCCACTATGCCAGACACTGTCCTGGATCCTTTATATATGTTATTTAATGCTCACCAAATCCCTAGAAGTCAAGTATTCCTATCCTGATTATATAGATAAAGAAAACGAGGCTTGAGGAAGTTACAGCACTGGCCCAAGGTCACAGAGCTAATAAATGGCAGAGCCGGGATTCAAATCCAAATCCATTGAGCCCCAAAGCCCCTGAAAAAGGCCTGGTGAGCAGCAGGCACAGGCAGAAGGAACCCCTGCACTCCTTGCAGCTTCCCAGGCCAGACTTCTTAGTCCTCCTCTAGCCAAGAACACACGGTGACTTCAGGAAATCTTGAGAGGATCAGGCTTGAGGAGCCCTGGAAAGACAAGTATCTATTTACAGTTAACCAGCACCCTGCCCAGCCCTGCAGACAGCTCTGACCAGTGGAGCCGGGAAGAGGCAACCACAGGCTCTGACTGGGCCCACCTGGGCTAGGAAGCAGCCAGGCCCCCCGCTGAGCATGGACCTAACCCTGCCCTGCTCAGGGAGCCCCTGTCCTGGGGGGCTCTCGGGAGCTGGGGTCCAGAGTCCACAGAAAGTTGTCTTCACTATTCCACTTCTCTCCTGTACTTCAACCCCTCAAACTGCCACTTCATTAAAATAGTGCCCCTCTTACTCGCCACCCCTTTACCTTCTTTTTCTTCATGGCACTTATCCCTGCTCAACATTCTATGACAGACCTGTATATGTGTTTATTGTTGTCCCCAACAAAAACGTGAACTCTGTGGGGCAAGTCCCTTTGTCTCTTTTGTTCACTATGGGATCCCTAATGTCTAAAATACAGAGTAAACACTCAATACATTTGTGTTGAATGAATAAATGAGTGATCACTCAATCAAACATTTAAAAACTCTACTTCCCTCCAAGTGGGTTATATGAGAGGCAAGACTGAATAACGCCAACCTCCCAGGAAGCGCCATCAAACCTGTTGTTGGACCCTAAATTCCCTTCGAAATATCTCCCTAAAGCTCACCCCCAGGCCCCAAAACCCTAACTCACTGCAGAGCAGGTACTCAAGGGAGAAAATGGAGCAGCGCTTAGGGAGGAGACACATTTCTCCTCCAGTTAAATACAGCCCAGGACCCCTGCAAATTAAAAGCTCCCTCTTTACTGAATCCACTCAGCTTTAGTTATAGGTCACACTTTTTATTTTTGTAACCAGCCAACCCACCAAATTATAGGCTCAGACCATGGACAGGCACACTAAACACTGGGGCCAGCCTAGCAGAGGCACTGCCCTTTCTGGCCTGAGGAGGGTGTAGCAAGGAGGGTTGAACACCAGTCAAACCTGAAAGAGCAGAGGGCACGATCACTCTGCTGGGCAGAGTTGACTGAGGAGCCCGGTCACTTCCCAAACTCCTTATCAAGGCTGATAAGGTTCCATGGCCTAAGCCCTGCTCACCTTTCTTCTGCCTTCCCTGATGTCTCTTTAGCATCCTTGCTGACCAATCTGGCATCTCTTCAGTTCCTCGAAATGTGCAAAGTTCCTTCCCATCCCAAGCTTTACTCTCTCTTCCTAGAAAACCTCTCACCCAGATCTTTACACATGGCTATAAGGATGAATGGGGGGTGGGGGGCAGGAAGGTGGAGCTAGGTCTGCAAGGCTGGAGTAGAGAGACAACTAAGGAGTCTACTACAATGGACCAGGCAAGAGATGAGGATCCTCTGCCCCAGCAGGTGGGGCTCCTGGCTGCCCTTCATATATCTGGCTAATTCTTCCTCTTTAATCCCCTCCCACACTGCTCTGGCCTTCAGTCTCCTCTCTCCTGATCCACACCTGTCCCCTGTAAGACCTGACAAAGTCCATGTCTTCCTGAGACCACTGCCTGATTAGCAATCCCATGCCACGCTAATCCTTCCCTAACCCTCTAGTCCTTCTGTGCTTGGAGCTGTGTGGCACCTCATCACTTCATGATCTCACTTGGTCTTCACAAAAACATGTGATTGGGCAAGACAAATATCCCCATGTTATGGATAAAATAACTGAGGCACATAGAGAGCCTCACGGATAATCTGAGGACACGCACTTGTTTTAATTCTCTAGTTGTTCAAAGTACAGTTCTATTTTGTCTCTCCAACTTGCATTATCTTCTATTTCTTTGTTATTCTCCAAAGCACTCGAGAAAGTGCTGCATATGCAGTAGGCACCTAAGATCTGTTTCCTTAATAAATCAAGAAAGGAAGGAAAATGAAATGAAAGTAGACAGTCTCTCAGAGATTCCAAGGCTGCCTCTGGCCTTCATTTAGAGGGAAGCCTTGGTTATACTCTCTCGTAACAACCTGTTCTTTGTCTCCCGAGGACATATAACTTGTAGTTAAGTATTTATTTGTTTAATATCTGCATTCCCATAAACTCCATGAAGGCAGAGGTGATATTTGTTTTTCACCACTGTATACCCAGTGCTATCACTGGCACACAGTAAATAAAAAAGGAAATACTTGTTGAATAGTGAAAGTCCTAGTGGGATAGCTGGGATTCAAACCCAAGTCTGGCTGACTCTAAAGCCCGAATCTTCCCACCACACCTCTTAGCAAAGGAAGACTTGTTCTACTTTCCCTGTGTTCTGCCGTAATGTACACAATCCCCACCAAAGCAGTACTGAAGGCAGAGGGGGCGGGCGGTGACCCTGGAAAGAGAAGGAGATTGTGGTTAAGGATGTGGGTTTTGGAGTCAAACTGCTTGGATTCAAATTCTGACGTCACCACCTACTAGCTGTGTGATCCCAGGTGAGCTATTTAACCATCCTGGCCCTCCATTTCCTCATCTATAAAATGGAGATAATTATAACTACTTCATAGTTATGGTGATTAAATGAGATAATGTGTATAAAGAGCTTTGCCAGATGCTTGGCATACCATTAGCATGCAATGAACATTAGCTGTGAAAATGATTAGCTATCCACATTTCTGGGAGACAAGAATCTAGAGAACATAGTTTCCTTGGGGGTTGGGGCTGCTGAACTGACTTAACTTTGAGAAGCTTAGCTGCAGTGAAGCCCAGAGCTTGTTTATTCTCTTTGCTGACTTCACCTGCTAAACTGAGGCTGGAGGTGCAACTTTCACTAGCCTAGAAATGAAACAGGCTAAAAATATACAACTTGGCTGTGTCTGGGAGACCAAGGTTGGGCCTACATTTAAGAATTTAAAATATAGCCTCAGGGCGTAAGGGCATCTCTTAGGATTCTTTCTACTATGAAAACTAGTGCCAAGCTCAGTACAGGGCAAGGAATGACCTCACTGGTGTCCTTTCTCCCTGTTGCTCTCTTCTTTTGGGTCAGCGCAGAGAGTAAGAGAGAGGAGCTTTCTTTTTTGCAATAAAAGTTGAGTCATCCTCCCCTATTTTTATTCCTCCTTTTCCCTTAAAGGAGGAACAAATACATGGGTACATATTGTTAAAAAATTAATCAACTCAAAAGCTTATAGAATAAAAAAGGAGTCACTGGCCCCCAACCCTATCCATCCCCCTCCGTAGGTCACCACAGGGACTAACAGCTTGGTATTGACTGTTCCAGGCCTTTTTTCTAAACATTTACATACAAACATGTGGCTTTATAAAGCATTATATATACTCTTCTTTTAATTCCCTTTTTAGACGATTATATTTATACATACACACACACACATATCTTCGAGATTCCCATCAGCCACAACCATTTATTGAGTGCCTAGCCGGTGCCAGGTATTTGGCTGGACAGTGATAAGCATACAGAAAGTTTCCACCCTCATGGAGTCAACAGTCTGGGGAGACAGATAATAAGCAAGTAATTAAACAAATAATTTTAAAATGGAAAATAATACAAAAGAAGTTAATAGGATGCTAAGAGAATAATAAAGAAGAGAGGCCTCTCTGAGAGGTGGCATTACTAAAACTGAGCCCTGAAGCATAAACTAGATTGAGCCATTTGAAGATCCAGGGGCAAGGCATTCCAGGAGAGGAAACAGCTTGTGCAAAGGCCCTGAGACAAGAAAGGAACTTGTCCCGAACTAAAGGAAGGCTAATGTGGAGGTCGGCAATCAGGAGGGTGAGTAAGGTTACAGAAGTCAGCAGGAGCCAAATAACGCAGGCTTAAGGGCCAAGGCCAGGGGTTTGCTTTCTTTTTTAGTGCAAAAGGAAGGCATTAAAGATTTCTAGGTAGGAAAATGATGCTATTTGACTTATATTTTAAAGTTGGCTGTTTTGTGGAGAATGGCTGGGAGGATGGAGAAAGGAGCAGTAGAAGAAATTGGGAGGCCAACTGTCTGGATGTAATACAAGCCAGAGTTGACATCGGCTTGGACTGAGGCAGTGGCAGTAGAGATAGAGAGAATGGGTAGATCTGAGACATATTTTGAAGATGGAATTGGCAGAGTAATAGACTGAGTATGGAGAAGGAAGAAGGAAAAATTAAGGATAACTCCCAGTATTTGCCGGGAGTAACCAGATGAATGGAAAAGAAACAGATATGGACAGGAAATGGACAATCAGGTTTCTCCCAGGTGTTTACTGTTAAACAATGCAGCCCTGAGGATCCTTTCCATGCACCTTCATGCCATGTGTAAACAGTTCCGTAGGACAGTTTCCCGGAAGTGAGATGACCAAGTTAAAGGGTATGCACATTTGAAACTGGTAGACCCTATAAAACGTCTTCTAAAATGTCTGTACCAAATTACACTACTACTAATGGTGTATTAATGTACCACCAATGACAACCATAGACATTGTCAATCTTTAAAAATTTGCCCAGATTATTAGTATAAAAGTGTATCATTGGGCTTCCCTGGTGGCGCAGTGGTTGGGAGTCTGCCTGCCGATGCAGGGGACATGGGTTCGTGCCCCGGTCTGGGAAGATCCCACATGCCGCGGAGCGGCTGGGCCTGTGAGCCATGGCCGCTGAGCCTGCGCGTTCGGAGCCTGTGCTCCGCAGCGGGAGAGGCCGCGGCGGGGAGAGGCCTGCGTACCGCAAAAAAAAAAAAAAAAGTGTAGCATTGGAATGTTCATTTCCTTGATTTCTAATGAGGTTAAG
The DNA here is from genome assembly GCF_059928025.1 of Delphinapterus leucas. Classification (NCBI taxonomy): domain Eukaryota; kingdom Metazoa; phylum Chordata; class Mammalia; order Artiodactyla; family Monodontidae; genus Delphinapterus; species Delphinapterus leucas. The sequence goes on from NC_143139.1 coordinate 39,584,413, forward strand.
AATTTTTTATTTAACTTTTAATTATATAACTGACATATAAATACATTCTCCTTGTAAGAAATGTTAACATTATAGATAAAGCTAAATTCCCTTTGACTTTCCTGTTCCTCTTATTATGATTCCCTCCCTACATTTCAGAGGTAATCATTGTTATTAGATTTACTTGTATTCTTCCAAAAATTTTTCTAGGCAGTTTAAAATATATATATATATATAAAATCAAGGATTAAGCATCTTTTAGAAGTTGTGGACTTCCCTGGTGGCACAATGGTTAAGAATCCACCTGCCAGTGCAGGGGACATGGGTTCGATCCCTGGTCCAGGAAGATCCCACATGCCGCGGAGCAGCTAAGCCTGCGAGCCACAACTACTGAGCCCACACGCCACAACTACTGAAGCCTGCGAGCTGCAACTACTGAAGCCCGCACGCCTAGAGCCCGTGCTCCGCAACAAGAAGCCACCACAGTGAGAAGCCCACGCACTGCAACGAAGAGTAGCCCCCGCTCGCCACAACTAGAGAAAGCCTGTACATAGCAACGAAGACTCAACACAGCCAAAAAAAAAGAAAAAAGTTATATTTCTAGCAGTCCTTTTAGCATTAACAAAAAATCTAACCAAAAATTTTTACTTAAGGCCTCTCCAAGTGACATCTAAGCTGAGACTTTCTCAAGGTTACTTAACCCCTCTGAGCCCTGTTTTCATCACCTGTAAAACAGAAATAAAAACCATATTCAAAAAGATACATGCACCCAAATGTTCATTGCAGCACTATTTACAATAGCCAAGGCATGGAAACACCCTAAATGTCCATCAACGAAGGAATGGATAAAGAAGATGTGGTACATATATACAATGGAATACTTCTCAGCCATAGAAAGGAACGAAATAGTGCCATTTGCAGAGATGTGAATAGACCTAGAGACTGTCATACAGAGCGAAATAAGTCAGAAAGAGAAAAATATTGTATAATACCACTTATATGTGGAATCTAGAAAAATGGTACATATGAACAATTGCAAAGCAGAAATAGAGACACAGGTATAGAAAACAAACTTATGCATACCAAGGGGGGAAGGGGGAGCGGGATGAATTGGGAGATTGCGATTTACATATATACACTAGTACATATAAAATAGATAACTAATGAGAACCTACTGTATAGCACAAGAAACTCTACTCAATGCTCTGTGGTTACCAAAATGGGAAGGAAGGGCTTCCCTGGTGGTGCAGTGGTTGAGAGTCCGCCTGCCGATGCAGGGGACACGGGTTCGTGCCCCAGACCGGGAGGATCCCACATGCCGCGGAGCGGCTGGGCCCCTGAGCCATGGCCGCTGAGCCTGCGCGTCCGGAGCCTCTGCTCTGCAGGGGGAGAGGCCACAAAGGTGAGAGGCCCGTGTACCGCAAAAAAAAAAAAAAAAATGGGAAGGAAATCTAAAAGACAGGGGATATATGTATAACTGATTCACTTTGCTGTACAGCAGAAACACAACACTGTAAAGCAACTATACTCCAATAAAAATTAATAAAAAAAGAAGTGAAATAACTGCCTTACAGTATTGTTGTCGAGCTTAATGAGATAATACATGTAAAAGCATGTGGCATATACCCGACAAATGTTGAATTCTCTTTCCTTAACCTATACAAGTTAAATCTAGGCATTTGGTGGAGACCAGAAACTGAGCCATTCCTATAAGGATGAGATGGGAGACTCCACCCAGAAAAAAACAACATTTTTAATGTTGTTCTGAAAAAAACTTTTTTTCATAATAAAGCCCCCAAAAGATCTGAATTTTTCTTCAAAAATTTTGGTATGAAATATTCTGAGCAGTCAAAAAAAGTATAGGTAATTTTTGTTTGTTTGTAAGGTAGAAAGCAAAGGGATTTAAGCATAGAAGTAACTGCTAGAGACTGGATGTCAAAGTCCTCTTTAAGGCACACCCTGGGAAGCCACAACTGCCTGGATTTTCCCAGAGTCCTGAGGCCTGCTGGAGAGAGTTGTGGCTTCGGGCAGACAGTACCTCAAAACATAGGATATGACCTAACTTTTGGGCTTCACTGCAAGGATGCCACTGGTTCCCCTGGCTTGTCAAAGTACATCCTGTCATCCCTACCTGGATGTTCCTGGAGGTTGAGGGTCTGGCTCAAAGGGGAAGACCTCACCACAAAGTATCCTTAGTCAAAGTTAAATTAAGGCATCATCAGAAAATCTACAAACAACAAATGCTAGAGAGGGTGTGGAGAAAAGGGAACCTTCTTGCACTGTTGGTGGGAATGTAAATTGGTACAGCCACTATGGAGAACAGTATGGAGGTTCCTTAAAAAACTAAAACTGGAATTACCGTATGACCCAGCAATCCCACTACTGGGCATATACCCAGAGAAAACCATAATTCAAAAAGACACATGCACCCCAATGTTCACTGCAGCACTGTTTACAATAGCCAGGTCATGGAAGCAACCTAAATGCCCGTCGACAGACGAATGGATAAAGAAGATGTGGTACATATATACAATGGAACATTACTCAGCCATAAAAAGGAATGAAATTGGGTCATTTGTAGAAATGTGGATGGATCTAGAGACTGTCATACAGAGTGAAGTAAGTCAGAAAGAGAAAAACAAATATCGTATATTAACGCATATATGGGGAATATAGAAAAATGGTACAGATGAACCGGTTTGCAATGCAGAAATAGAGACACAGATGTAGAGAACAAACGTATGGACACCAAGGGGGGAAGCGGGGCGGGGTGGGGGGATGAATTGGGAGATTAGGATTAACATATATACACTAATATGTATAAAATAGATAACTAATAAGAAGCTGCTGTATAAAAAATAAATTAATTAAATTAAATTTTTTTTAAGTTAAATTAAGATGTCCAAGGGCCAGAGTATCTCCCTCTGAATGACAGTCAACCAAGTTTCAACAAGCTCTCTTTTTTGGAACCACCAACAGAGGCATTATTTTATCTGAACTGATAGCCCTTTTGTAAGGGCTCCATTCCCCTTACAAAAATATTGAGTACTGTTTGTGTCAAGGAGCTCCTGCAGTGGCTTCTCCTTGCCCAGCTCTCCCTTCCCATTCCTCTAGGCTCAAAGTCAGGGATTCCCTAGCAGATCCAAGAATGGGTTTTAAACCCCCAAAGGACTGTATGTGTGCACAGAATTAGGGGTCACAAGTTTAATCAGATTTTCAAAAGAGTCTTTTACTCAAAAGATCCAGAAGCACTGTTCAAAAAGCTCTCAAACATATTCCCAACCTAAAAGAACGTTTACCCTGGCTTGAGGAGCTAATGGGGTTAGTAAAGGTCAGCAGTGAGGTATGTATACCCCAAACTGCTCCTTGACAAGTTTTAGGGTAGAGCCCACAGTACAGAAGGAACCAGGGAATCAGTCCTTAAACCTACAGACAGAGGTAATAAAAAGATGGATGTCCACCTCTTGCTTGAAGGTGTAATAGGAAACGGGAAAACCAAGAAAGCACCAAAAACTGTTGCTCTGCCTTTACTTTTACTGCTCTTAAAGCTTCATCCCCAACTGGGACACAAGACAACGGAGGTACAGAAGAAAATCCAGGGACTTCCCTGGTGGCGCAGTGGTTAAGAATCTGCCTGCCAACGCAAGGGACACGGGTTCGATCCCTGGTCTGGGAAGATCCCACATGCCGTGGAGCAGCTAAGTCCGTGTGCCACAACTACTGAGCCTGTGCTCTAGAGCCTGCAAGCCACAACTACTGAGCCCACGTGCCTAGAGCCCAGCTCCACAACAAGAGAAGCCACTGCAATGAGAAGGCCGTGCATCGCGACAAAGAGTAGCCCCCGCTTGTCGCAACTAGAGAAAGCCTGCACACAGCAACAAAGAACCAACGCAGCCAAAAATAAATAAATAAAATAAATACATTTATAAAACAAAAAAAAGAAAATCCATAAAAGAGGGGTATATGTATACGTATACCTGACTCACCTTGCTGTACAGTAGAAACTAACACAACATTGTAAATCAACTATACTCCAATAAAAATTAAAAAAAAAAAAAAAAAAGAAACACCTGACTTCCCTGGTGGCGCAGTGGTTAAGAGTCCGCCTGCCAATGCAGGGGACACGGGTTCGAGCCCTGGTCTGGGAAGATCCCCCATGCCACGGAGCAACTAAGCCCGTGCGCCACAACTACTGAGCCTGCGCTCTAGAGCCCGTGAGCCACAACTACTGAGCCCGCGTGCCACAACTACTGAAGACCGCACGCCTAGAGCCTGTGCTCCACAACAAGAGAAGCCACTGCAATGAGAAGCCCACGCACTGCAACGAAGAGCAGCCCCCGCTCGCCGCAACTAGAGAAAGCCTGCACGCAGCAACGAAGACCCAATGCAGCCAAAAATAAATAAGTAAATAAATTTTTAAAAAACCAAAAAAACAGAGTTATCCAAAAAAATAAAGACAACAGAGGTACAGATTAGTAGAAGATAATTCTCAGCAGAAGCGCTATCAGCATTTTGGGTAAGATCATTCTTTACTGTGTGGGACTGACCCACATGCTGTAGGATGGTTAACATCCCCAGCCCTCGGGCACTAAATGTCAGAAGTAACTCGCCCCTCCCCACTCCAAGTCAGTGTGATAACCAAAACATCCTCACTTGCCAAAAAGCTCCCTCCTGGGACAGTACCTCCCCCAGCTGAAAACCACTTTAACTGATGGGAATAGGGGTGGTATATACTGGGTAATGTATATGCCACAAACATTTAATTGTAGAACCTTTATAGATTATAAACTATTTTCATTATGTTGTCTACTTTAAACATCTTCAAAACCCTTTAAAGTAGGTATGATCATCACCAATTTCATAAGGATGAAATTGGCTCAGAAAAGTTATAGACTTTGCCTAAGGTCATCAGCTGGGGAAAAAGAAAAAAAAAAAGGGTATCAAGCTGGACCAGAACCCAAGTCTTCTGATTCCAAAACTGATGTTTTTTCTTTCAAAACATCCTAAGCCTGCAAGAGTCTCAAACCAGCTACTTCCTTCCAGGACATATTTTTTTCAAGGTTTCACGGGAAATACTGGGAAGATCTAGGGACTGGCTCTCCAGCTCCCTGCAAGGAAGCTGGTAAAAACTGAGCGGAAACTAACTCTGCTCTAAACTGTAGCTAGTCCTTAAAACAAGATAACCATCTCCAAAAGTACCCAAACACAAGGCTCATGCCCAGCTCTTACTTAGAGATGGCATGAGCAATTGGAGGAGGGCTGTGACACTCTCTAGGCCAGGTCTAAGTAGAAATGAGCAAGCAGGGCAAGAAGAGAGTATATTCCTTCCCCGTTAATGTTTTTAGGGACCCAGAGGCAGGACCACCAGCCCATCCAGCTCTGTCAATAACCCGGGTGAGGGTGAGAAGGTGGTAAAAGAGATGGGGAGGGAACGAGGAAAGAGATGAGGACAAGAATTGAACTATCACGAGCATACAACAGCCTAAATCCTTCCTCTACTTGCAAAATTTGTCACGTAAATAATTCTGATATCCCCTCGTGGTTCTGAACATTGTTTAGAACACCCTTCAAGTACCTCAAAGTACTTTATAAACTGAGAAGAGTATGCATATTAGTAAAGGGGGGGGGGGAACTGCTCCGCCAAAACCCTATCCAGGTCCTCCCCTACCCACCACACAAACTTCCAACCCACAACTTCGTTGTAAAGTGATGGAAGACAGAAAGCATAAGAGATTCTGGAAAGAGGATTCTGAAAGGTGAAAACAGAAGAAGTAGAGAGGAGTGTGGGAGGCACAGACAACCAGAGTATTTTAAGGACAGAGAGGCAGCCTAATACCTTTATATCTTTCTTGGGGGACTCATTCTCCCATGGAAGGAAAACAAGATAGAAAAATGTGGCTCTGCTGAGGGAGGCGGAGAGACTGGAAATGGGAACTCAGGGATTCTAGCTGCCTAGTTCATCTCTATTCTGGAAACCTCTTCTTCATGGATGACAACCTCGAAACCCTTCAGTTCCCATGTGGTGCTATTCAAAAAGAGGGGGCCCTAGAGTACCCAGCAAGGAGCAGGGGGCGGGGGCTGTGTAGAGACAGCACCCTCTTTTATCTTTTAAGAAAAAGGTCCTTCCTCTTCTCTGAAGTGCATTTCCGAACTGGAATGAACCCCTGGCCTTTCCCTGGCGCTGCTTCAGCTCAGCGCAGACTTAGGAGAAACATTCCCCAGAATGGAGGTGACCAGCCTGGCTGAGCAGATAACACGCTGACTTCAGGCCGCCAGCGCTGCTGTCCCCTGGGCCGACTACAGTCAGCTCTGGGGCAGATTCTTTGGTCTCGACCACGGAACTGGGGCCCTGGCTCCGACCAGCCTTCCCAGGCAACCCCAGGGGCAGGGGAGGATCTGTGGTCTCATTTCCTCTCCACCTTGGCTTCTTTTTTCACTTCATTGAAGATTAGCTATTTCCACCACAACCAGTTCCTGTTCTCACCAGCTGCAGCGGTTGTTTCCCCACAGACAGAGCTATGAAGCACTGGTGTGGCTGCCACCTGGACTGTCCCAGCTGCAGAAACAGACCCAATAAGTCCTGAGCTAAAGGGCTTTTTCATCCCAGATAAAATAGCAGAGAGAAGAAATTAAGGGGCAGGAAGCAATTCCAAGAACTCTCCAGTGGATACACTGTTATCCATTTCATTATTATTTTAATCTTACATAATAGTTATATATGCTCTTTCATATATGAAAAATATTTTATAATGAACAAGTGTGGAAACATATACATTTATTACATAGAAATATGTATGTATAATAAATCTCCAGCAGAGAGCTAAGAACACATATAAAAGATGGCCAAGTGCTCGCTTTGGCAGCACATATACTAAAACTGGAACGATACAGAGAAGATTAGCATGGCCCCTGCGCAAGGATAATACGCAAATTCGTGATGTGTTCCATATTTTTAAAGATGTTAAAAAAAAAAAAAGATGGCCAAAACACTTATGATGAAATGTTAAAAGAAATACAAATTAAAACAAAATACCATTGCTCACTAATTAAACTGGCAAAGGTGTTTAAAGTTAAACCATGCAGTAATGGTTAGCTTATGGAGAAAGGGAGACACACTATCAGTGGAAAAGACAACTGGTACAACTTTTTTAGAAGGCATACTTCTCAAAGGCCTTTAAAAGCAATTTATCCCAAGGAAATAATCAGACATGCACCCAAATATTTATGCACATAAAATTCATCACAATGTTAATTATAGTAGCAAAAAGCGGAGACAGAGAGAAATATAAGGCAGTAATAAAATACTGTATTATGGAATATTTTACTAGCCATGAAATCATAAGACTGAAGAATATTTAGACAAATGAGAAAATGCTTCAAATAGTAAAATTAAAAATCAGTTTACAAAACAATATGCACAGTATGACTCTAACTGTTAAAATATGTATATCAAAATGTTAATAGTAAATGGAGAGATTACAGGTGATTTTAATGCTCTTTTCCATATGTTTTATACTTTTCACACTTTTTACTTCTAAATTTGCTTACTAAATATGTCTTATTTTCATAATCAGGAGAAAAGAAGCTATCCTCAATCCTGCAACCTCCCTTTAAGGACACTCACATGAAGTACTCTCTTTTAAAAAAAAATGTGGAAATATGTATTTAGGACCTTAAAAACATTATATCCTACAATCTAGGAAGTTCAATTTGGGGTTTCTATCCCAAGGAAAACTCTAACTATTGAAAAAGTACACCAAGATGTTCATCACAGCATTGTTTATGATGGCAAATAGAGGCAAACAACCTAAATGTCCAACAAGAGGAGAGTTAAGTAAACAATGGTACATTCACTTGATGGACCATTGTACAAGCATTTAAAAATGTTTACAGTGACTATCCTGGGAAAACTAATGAAATAACAAAAGCAAAAAAAAAAAAAAGCCATGTTGGATAAATATATGTGTGTGTACACACACACACACACACACTACTATCACAACATTGTACAAAACCCTATGCAGAGGGCTTCCCTGATGGAGCAGTGGTTAAGAATCTGCCTGCCAATGCAGGGGACACAGGTTCAAGCCCTGGTCTGGGAAGAGCCCATGTGCCGTGGAGCAACTAAGCCCGTGCTCCACAACTACTGAGCCTGCGCTCTAGAGCCTGCAAGCCACAACTACTGAAGCCCGTGCGCCTAGAGCTTGTGCTCTGCAACAAGAGAAGCCACCACAATGAGAAGCCCACGCACTGCAACAAAGAGTAGCCCCTGCTCTCTGCAACTAGAGAAAGCTCGCGCACAGCAACAAAGACCCAACGCAGCCAAAAATAAATAAATAAAATTAATTAATTAAAAAAAAAACCCTATGCAAAGACAAAAACATGAAAAGTTTTAACACACATTGTCGGGCTTCCCTGGTGGCTCAGTGGTTAAGAGTCTGCCTGCCAATGCAGGGAACACGGGTTTGAGCCCTGGTCTGGGAAGATCCCACATGCCACAGAGCAACTAAGCCTGTGAGCCACAACTACTGAGCCTGAGCTATAGAGCCCGCGAGCCACAACTACTGAGACCGTGTGCCACAACTACTGAAGCCTACACGCCTAGAGCCTGTGCTCCGAGACAAGAAAAGCCACCACAATGAGAAGCCCACACACTGCAATGAAGAGTAGCCCCTGCTCTCCACAACCAGAGAAAAGCCTGCACGCAGCAACAAAGACCCAATACCGCCAAAAATAAAACAATAAATTTAAAAAAATAATAAAAATAAAAAAAAAAAACACATTGCCTCCATTTGCTAAAGGAATGGAGAAAATATGGACTTTTTCCTTCAACCTAAATCTTCAATCTTTTCTTCTTTCTAAATTGCCCAAACTTGTTTTTAGAGAATGAGTATTACTTTAAGGGAAAAAAGGAAAAAAGCTGAGTTTCCCTTTGAGCCATGAAAACATTCCCAAATCACAAGGAGTCCACTGCATCAGTTCCATCTCCCTCCCACCTACCCCTACACCTCCCCAATCTAAAGCAGGGTCATATGGGAAAGTCAAGGAATGAGGTTTCCCTCTGTGCCCTAGGGTCTTCTCAGTGGGGTCTCTAAACGAGGGGGTTGCTCTGACAGCTGTCAAGGGCCCTTACCCTCCCCCAAGTTCTATCCCAGCCTGAACTAATTCACCACAATCCCCAGGGCTGGGAAAAACATTTCCACCATGGCGATTTGGAACTTGATATTTAGTCCAAGTTTTTCCCAGCCCCTTTCTATGTCAAAGGAGGCCTCTCAAAGCCTCTTGACAACTAGCACCCAGGCCAGCTTAGCTCCCACATCAATGCTACACTTATAGCAAAACCCCAAGTCATCAGTCTTCACCAGGGAAATGTGAAAGGAGGGGCCACGGCAGGGACAGCCCATCACACAGCCCCACCCTCATGCCCTGAGAGCCTCCTCTTGAGGGATATCCAGGGCTTTTTCTGGCATTAGAGCCTTTAGACTTCGTTTCAAATCTGTAGTAAGCCAGTAAACAGAAAAATCAGGGTGCAAACACAACAAAAGCAGACAGCTATCCTTTTAAAGCCATTAAAGCCCTCTGCCTCCCCTCTCTATCTAAGGAAAGGCCAGTACTGGCCAGCATACTAGCTTCTGAGCAACTAAGGTAGTAGACTAGTCAGGACTGAAACACAGAAGGGGGCTTTACCGGACCAGAGATCTCATCCTGGTATTAATAAAGAGGAGCTCCAATAACTGACCATCCTAAACTTCTCAGTCCTCAACAGAATAGGGGCTGCTGCCAAGGCAGGGGGTAAGGAAGGATCCCAAGAAAACAGTGTAACACAGCAGCTTCACAACCTTTTTAATATCAGGGCACACCTAGAAAATACTATTTGCACAGTACACAGGGTAAATGGTGGAAGCTGATCCAGCCAGACGGGACCAACCTGGGACCTGAGCTGCTGCCAGGGCTGAGGGGATCAGTATCCCAGCACACCAGTAGGAAAGCCCTGGATTAGGGCACTGGGCTGGGGTAGGACTATGTCCTGCACAAACCACCTCATGGCTTCAGACGAGTTAGCCAACCTCGGCTGACAGGCTGTGGGTCAGATCATGTGTCTGCACCAGAAAGCTGGGAGCCTGGGGTCTTGACTCAGCAACGATACAACTTCCCCAGCCAGGGTGCTTTTCAGGGGGGGTTTCCATAGATACACTGGGACTGGGGAAGCCCTCCATGTAACAGCAGCAGCATATCCTGAGTCTGGCTATACAGAACGGGGTAACTGGTTTCATCAGATTACTGAACCGTTTTGGGAATACAAATGATCTCAGATCTGAGTCACTGCTGAGAGTTACACATTTAAAAACTGCCATTTACCAAGCACACAGCAGATGCCAGACTCTGCTAACTAAGTACTTAACTTCTAGTTTCCTTAAATTCACACAATAACCTCATGTGGCAAATACTATTATTATCCTCATTTATAAGAGGGAACTGGGACTCAAAGAGATTAAGTAACTTGATTAAGGTCAAACACTTTTCTAACTGGAGACTGTGAGGAGCCAGTATCTGAGCCCACTTTGACTTGAAAATCCATATGCTTAACCAGGACACCAGCACATCACTTCAGCAAAACCAACAAATAGCTTGTCCGTAAACCAAATCAATCGGGGGAAGAAAATGGTATAAAAGGAGCAACCTGTCGTACTCTTTTACACAATCAAGAAAAGAAACTGATCTATACTGAGTACCTACTGTGTGCCAAGCACCTTATATACACCCCTCAATTCTCAAAATCCCACCAGGATGGTAATCATTAGCCCCATTGTACAGATGAGCAAATCTAGGCTCAGAGAGGTAAAGACGATCGCTAAGACACCGCTCCTGCTCTTTCTACTGTACTATGCTTCTCCTGACTGTCAGGAAATATACATGAGCCTGTTCCAGGGTCAAACATCCAACAGTCAGTACTGTTCCCAAAGGATGGTGGAAAGGGCATGTTTTAGGAACAGAGGAAAGAGGGATCTTTAAGAGTCCCTAGCGAAGAACTCAAATCCCCAAGAAAGCATGATTTCCCTGTTAGAAAACTGAGGTAAAATCTCCTCCCTTCCTAAGACAGCTAATTAGCCCTGGCCTGCCCTGTTACAACTCCCCATTAGCAGCGGCTCAGGCACACAGTAACAAGACCAAAACAAAAGCCAGGAGGAAAGAAATCAAAACTTTATGCTGAAAGTTAGGTTTACACGTGGGTGGTACGGTCCCCAGTTTGACCTAGGCTCTCTGGCTAGTAATCAGGATACCATATGCATTTTGTAAATATTAAGCCATTAATCTGCCAACTAAACAAATGTGTCAACCAAACTCCAGTGAGGACATGACCAACTCTGGTTCTGAGCTCTCACAACAAACAGCCTGGTAGCGCCTACCTAAGGCAGCCCCCTACCCAGTCCACCTCTGAACATCCCTTTACATCCCTTTTTCTCCGATTTCTGTAGCTACCTCATGCCACTCCATGGGGGTTTTCACACCCCCACTGGAGGGCAGATTCCCTCCCACTCTTTTCCCCCAACAGTTGAGCTCTTGTTTGCAAGGGCACCAAGTCCCGGGCTCTCCTCAGCCTCTGAGATGGCCACAGCACATTAGTAATCACTGACTCACCCCATCCCCCTGAGGATGCTGGGGGAAATGCAGAGGGCCACAAGACATGTGGCCCAGATCCCTTTGGCCCTTCACAGAGCTGATGGGCAGATAGGTGCCAGCTTCCCCTTGGAACCCCGTGAACCCTCTCTGATCTGGCTATGGTGCCAGTGGGCTGATGTCAGGCTCTGCACCATCGGAGAGGCCAGGATCTCTAGACAGCTTCACTGGTGCCAACAGATCTAATCTTCCTATTCCAAAGCAGATGAAATCCAATAAGGCTGCTAAGTCACAACTTAACCCTCCTCACAGGCAAAGGCAAAGTCAGCCTTTCAGGCCACAGTAACAATAACGGCAGCATTAACACTGCCTCTTAGAGAGTTCTTTGAGGAACTGGGAACTATTTCCCCAAGTTTCTCTAAGATTTACCTCTGTTAGCAAACGTTCCTTCACCTAGCTCACTTTCTTTCTCCAAAACTTCATTTTTAGCTCCGACATATTCTCTGCCTCCATCTCAGTGATACCAGCTCAGACGCTCTCTGTCCACAGAGCCACCGACATCAATGTCCAGTTCCCACATCAAAGAAGAATCCCAAAGTCAGCTCTAAAAACTCAGCCATACAGATCATTTAGGAACCTACAGAAAGACTAAAAAGAAGCACAGGCAAAAAACACAAACCAGCCACTAGGGCTTAACATAAAAGGGGTGGGGTGGGGGAGGCAGGATGGTTTGTGTATTGTTTCAATTGGAAAAATACACTAGTGAAATGGCTTATCCACATGTTCAGCTCTTTTAGGCAAACCCACTGTAACTTTGCAGGATGCCTGCAGGCCGTTCTGAAAGTAAGTAGAATGGCATCACTCTTTATTCCACCCCCTTCACGAGCTGCCAGTCCCCCTCCATTCCCCCTCCTCTCCCCCAAACATCTGGTCTGGGCTGGGAGTAGGACCCACTCCCTGGAAAGCCTCCATGTTAACACGAGAGGCGGTCTCCCCAGTCAGAGAACCCGGACTTAGGCTGGGGAGTGGGCCGGCCCTGAGCTTCTGAATTCCCCCGCACCAGCCAAAGGTTTAGGAATGAGAATCCTAGGGACCTGCGGAGACTGTCAGGGAAGTGAGGAGAAGTGCGAAGGGCGGCAGAAGGGGAAGGGAAGAGGAAGAAGTCTGGATCCTGGGGCGGTCCCGGGTTGGGGACCCCTCCTCCTAAGTGTCCAGCGGTTGAGGCGTCGGTTGGGAGGTCCCCGACGGGGCTGCTCAGAGGTTCCTGGGAAGGCGCTGGGGGCCGAGACCCATCGGGGGCCCTGACTGAAGGGGTGGGCCGGACCAAGGAACCCACCCGGGGCGCTGGGACCTGCGGGGCGGTAGGAGGGGGAAGGGACTAGGCTCAGCTCTCACCAGCACCAAGGCGAACCTCTCTTCCAGCTCACAGGGCTCAGGCATCGGCATTTTGCCGGGCGGCGGCAGCAGCGAGACAGAGGGAGGCTCGCCCTGGCCGCCCTCGGCGCTCTCCAGGTTGCCCATAGCGGCGGGGCCCCCTCGGGGGCCTCAGCCCCCCACCTCCACGCCCGGGGGTCTTTGGCGCGGCCGTTCGGACCCGACTCCTCCCTCAGCGCCGGCTACCCCAGACCCGACTCCTCCGCCGGGTCGGGGGCTCTTCGGGGTCCGGCAGGAGGCGGCGCAGCGGACAGCGGCACCGAAGCGACAGGAACCACGGCCACGGCTCTAGCTTACACCCGCCGCCTCGCCGCTCTCGGCGCGCCGCCCCGGCGCTGCCCCTCCCCGCCCCCCGCGTTCTTTCCCTCCCCTCCCCACCTCGCTTCCTCCCACCCACTCCCGGCCGGGACTCCCGCTTCCCCCCCGAGCGCCGACTGCAGCCGCGCGCCTCGCGCCCCATTCATGCAGGCCCCGCCTCTCGCCCACGGGCCTCTAGGGCGGCCCGCCCCACCCTGCCCCCGCCTGCGCCCGATTGACTGCCGCAACTGCCAATCACAGCGCCTCCAGCCCCCGGCTGCCTCGAGCCTGGCGCTTGGCGCGCCCTGGCGGCCTTGGTGCGTATCTAATCACCGCAGTTGCTGCCGCGGGAAACGGCCCTTTTCCACAACAGCTCGTAATGTGTACAAATAAGTAAGATATAGGGTACAGTGTGAAAAGATAACGACAAGAGAAGTAGAAACAACTAGGATGCTCAGAAGTGGGAGAGAGACCACATCTGTTAAAGAGTCATGGTAAGGGAGATCATATTTGAACCGGGCATTTAGGGACGGGGAATACCTTAACTGACAGAGACAGGTGAAAAGGCATTTAGGAGGAGAGGACCTTACCAACGTTCAGGGATTGATCTAGTTGGAGGTGAAAATGGAGGGGCAGGAGAAGAATGTTGTTCTGGACTAGGTCTGCTGGGTGGGCCATCATCTATGATGTGATAGACATCTGTTGTTTCTGCTGGCCAAATCTACATCCCTCTTCTTCAAGTGATAGCACCCCATTTCCTTTTAGGGAACTACATTCCCCTGTTCTCAGTCTACGTAGAGCTGAACTTCACCCCCATCCCAGGAAGCCCCATGACCCAGGCCTGGCCAGTCACAGCATTTTCTTGCTCTACCTTTAGAGACTGTTTTAGGGATTGACACTTGACCCAAGCCAGAATATAAAACTCATTTCTAAGGCTTTCACTGGAATAATTAGGAAAGAGGCACTCTCTTCCCATTAAGGCTGCTGAATTGTGAGAATGTAAATCTGGAGCTGCTGGTAGCCAGCGTGCCATTACCCGTAACACCTCAAGCCTGTTTGAGAATGAAGTCAATGCAGAGGAAAGCGAAGCTAAGAGAGTTCTAATAGCATGCTGAGAACCTGACTCCAACCATTTTCATTCATTTATTCAACAAATATTTACTGAAAAGTTCATTATAGGTCAGATACTGTTTTAGGCATCGAAGATACAGCTGTGAACAAAAACAGGCATAGAGGGAATTCCCTGGTGGCCCAGTGGTTGGGACTCTGTGCTTCCACTGCTGGAGGCCTGGGATGATCCCTGGTTGGGGAACTAGGATCCTGCAAGGCGCGCTGCACGGCCGAAGGAAAAAAAAAAGAAAAGAAAAAAAAAGGCATACATCTTGCTCTCCTGGAATTTACATTCTGGGTAGGAGAAGAGATAAACAATAAACTAAATAAGTAAAATGTACAGATGTTAGTGATCCATGTTAATAAAAATAAAATTGAAAGGGGATAGAGGTGGAAGGGGATTACAATTTTAAATAGGACGATCAGAGCAGACCTCACTATTAAGATAACATTTGGATAAAGATCTGAAGAAAGTGAGGAATTAAGCCATGTGACTATCTGGAGGAAGAATGATCCAAACAGAGGGAATGACAGGTACATACTATGCCTGATGTGTTAAGAGGAACAGAAAGGAGGCCAATGTGGCTGGAGTGCATTGAGCAAGGGAAAGAGTAGTAAAAGATGAGGTCAGAAAGGTAACGAGAAGCCATATTGTGCGGGGCATTGTAGGCTGTTGCAATGACTTTGGTTTTTCTCTAAGTAGGATCAGTAGCCACTGGAAGATTTTGAGCAGAGGAGTGACATGATCTAACTTATGTTTTAAAGGATCTTCTGGCTCTTGCATGGAAAATAAACTGAATAGAGGCATGGGCAGGAAGCCCAGTTAGGTTAGGTGAGAGATGATGGTGGTTTGGAGTGAGGTAGTAGCTGTACAGGTAGAGAGAAATGGTCAGATTTTCAATGGATTGAAAGTAGAGCCAATAGAATTATTTGACAGTTTGGAATGTGGAGGGCGAATGAAAGTTAACTCCAAAGCATTTGACCTGAGCAACTGGGAGAGTGGAGTTTTCATTAACTGAAATTGAGAAAGATTGTGGGAGGAGTAGATTTGGTGAGGGACAGCCAGAAAGGGAAGATCAGGAACAGTGTTTTGGCCATGTTGAGCTTGATTTGCTGATTGGACATCAAAGTAGAGTTAGCCACTAGGCATTTGGGTATGTATGAGACTGGAGATCCAGGCTGGCAATGTCAATTTAAAAATCATCAGGGGGTACTTCCCTGGTGGTGCAGTGGTTAAGAATCTGCCTGCCAATGCAGGGGCACGGGTTCGATCCCTGGTCCAGGAAGATCCCACATGCTGCGGAGCAACTAAGCCCGTGAGCCACAACTACTGAAGCCCATGAGCCTAGAGACCATGCTCCTCAACAAGAGAAGCCACCGCAATGAGAAGCCTGCGCACCGCAACGAAGAGTAGCCCTTACTCACCGCAACTAGAGAAAGCCCGCATGCAGCAACAAAGACCCAACACAGCCAAAAATAAATAAACTTATAAAAATTATCAGGAGGGCTTCCCTGGTGGCGCAGTGGTTGGGAGTCCGCCTGCCGATGCAGGGGACACGGGTTCGTAGCCCGGTCTGGGAGAATCCCATACGCCGCGGAGCGGCTGGTCCCATGAGCCATGGCCGCTGACCCTGCGCGTCCGGAGCCTGTGCTCTGCAGTGGGAGAGGCCACAACAGTGAGAGGCCCGCGTACCGCAAAAAAAAAAAAATTATCAGGACACTTCCTTGGTGGCGCAGTGGTTAAGACTCTGAGCTCCCAATGCAGTGCGCCCGGGGTTCGATCCCTGGTCAGGGAACTAAATCCCACATGCCACGGAGAAACTGAGAGTTTGCATGCCACAACTGAGCCCGCCCGCCGCAACTAAGACCCAGCACAAACACCCCCCCAAAAAAAAAATTGCTTAAAAATAAAAACCATCAGCATATTGATGCAATTTAAAGCTGGTAGATTCTACTTTTTTGTAAGTCAGTCTGAGTTAGGTTTCTAATGTTTACAACCAAAAAGTGAAGTCCCTGTCTTTGCAAACCATTGAAACTCCCGAAAAGCTCAGCCTCCTCCAGTCGGTTGGACAAATCAGTTAACTCACATCTTATCCCCTCTCCTCCTCCCCCCACCCCAAACACACTTTCCCAATTGCTGTAGCAGACTCTTCTAGGACAGATGAGTTATAGCACAGCTGAAGACTTCCACTAGACTTCCACTAGACAAAAAATTTAGAATTCAAGAGAGGAAATAACTCATCAGTCATTTATTATGGATTCTCAAGGAACATGTAGCAGAAAGGAGAGACTTGACAGTAAACAGCAATGTATTCACTTTGGTGCAGATTCTTGGTCCCAAACCTTTTATTTGTGGTTTTATTTGATCACCAAATATACATACTCTAGGGTCTTCTGGAGTCTGCTAGATTAATTCTTTCATTGTTAACTCTCTGCTCACCCACATTCAAAGCTTTCTTACTTTATACAGATAAAGCCGAAACTTAATCTGGTATTCAATGATCTGTATCATCTCCAAACCCCAATGCCTCTTCAATCTACTTTTCCTATCTCTTACCTGGCTCTAATATTCAGAAACCCTTTGCTTCAGCTGGAATGGTCCTTCTCCTAACATTAGCTGTGCATTCTTATGTCTTCAGCTTTGTTCTAGACAGAATAATGGCTCCCCAAAGTACCACATCCTAATCCCCAGAACCTGTGAATATGTTATTTTATGTGGCAAAAGGGACTTTGCAGATAAGATTAAGTTAAGGATCTTGAGATGAGAAGGTTATCCGGGATTATCTGGGTGGGCTCAAGGTAGCCACAAGGGTCCTTAAAGGGGGAGGCAGGAGGGTCAGAATGAGAGAAGGAGATGTGACAACAGAAGCAGAGGTTAGAGTGATGCAGGGTCACCAGCCAAAGAATGCAGCAGCCCCTAGAAACTGGAAAAGGTAAGGAAGCAGATTCTCCCCTAGAGCTTTTAGAAGGAACACAGCCCTAACACTTTAATTTTAGCCCTGTAGGATCTGTTTTCAGACTTCTAACCTCTAGAACTGTAAGATAATAAATCTGTATTGTTTTAACCCACTAAGTTTGTGGTAATTTGTTAGAACAGCAATAGGAAACACATACACTCCTGCTGTGTCCCTGATCTGTATTTCTGCTTTCTTCTGTGCAGCCTATTCAAATCCACCCCCACCCCAGGTTCAGCATAATCTTTGGTATTTAACAAAATGCAACAAACTCTATTGGATGCTTATCACATGCAAAGCATCTGGCTAAATACCAGTAGATAAAGAAGGCAAGATACAAAGATGAGTGAGAGACTCGCCCCTCCCCACTTCAAAAGAGCTCAGGGTCTGGAGCAGAGGAGGTAAGGTAGAGAGGAGGAGTATGGATGAAGTTTGAAGGCACCAGATAGGATAATTGGTGTTATTTTAGCGGATACCAGCTTTTAAATCCCATCCTGGATTTCTCCCAGATTTAAATGATCATAATTCTTATTTTCTCTACTTTTCCTTTGGAACTTAATTCAGTGATATTACTGAGAGTCTACTACATGCAAGACACTGGGCTAGGTGCCATGGAGGATACCTGATAACTCGTGGTTCCTCTACTGCCTTTTTTGTTTAATTTTTTTGTGTATGTCTTGTCTGGGCTGTGGGGTTTTTTGGTTTGTTTATGTAAGACATGCGTATGCAGTACTTGCTTTGTTTCAAGTACAAAAGAAGATTCAGTGATGGATAAGTGTCTTTCTTTCAGGTTCTCAGAATCTAGTAGGAAAGACTCTGAAAATAGTGTTTACAAAACAATGTGATAAGTTTTGTAACAGAAAGTTGTGCAAAGTGCTGCCTAAGGCTTCAGGGAGCAGATGACATTAGATCCAGGGCTGAAGGATAAATAGAGGTGCCAGTGGAAAAAGTGAGACAGTGTGAATGAGAAGGTGATGGAAGGAGGGGTGATCAGGAAGGGGAAAAGGCGTTTCAGGAAGGAGGAACCATACAGGTGAAAGTGGAGAAGTGTGAAAAGAGCACAGAATGTCTGAGCAATGGTAAGAATTTCAGTGAGGCTGGGGCATACGGTATGTAGTGGGAGGACAGGAGACAAAGCTAGAAAGGCATGGGAATCAAGTTTAGAGGAGTCTCATGCTCAGCTGAGTCTTTTATGCTGTAGATAGTCCTGTGTCCTAGTCAGTTTTTAAGTATACTCTTTGGAAGGATTCCTTTAGCAGCATTTGAGAATACAGAGATGATACGGAGAAGACAAGGGCCTGAACAGAATCAGGATAGGGGATGAAGAGAAGTAAAACAGGCTGCGGGGGCAGGGGGGAGGCAGAGATTACATTAGTCTGCTCAGGATGCTGTAGTAAAATACCAGAGACTGGGTGTCCTAAACAACAGAGATTTATTTTCTCACAGTCTTGGAAGCTAGAAATCCAAGATCAAGGTGCCATCAGGGTTGGTTTCTGGTGAGACCTCTCTTCCTGGCTTGTAGATGTCTGCCTTCTTGCTGTGCCCTCACCTGGGCTTTCCTCTGTACTCATATGGAGAGAGGGCTCTAGTCTCTCTTCCTCTTCTTAATAAAGACACCGTCCTGTTGGATTAGCACCCCACCTTTATGACCTCCTTTAACCTTAATTGCCTCCTTAAAGGCCCTGTCACCAAATACAGTCACATTGTCCACGTACAAATTTGGGGAGGACACAATTCAGTCTATAACAGAGATATACCTGTGATAGAATCAACAAGACTTAGGCACCTACTTGATAATAGTGACTGATATTTTTATAGCCCTTTATAATTTACAACATTTTTTTTCATATCCACTCTCTGGTTTGACCTTCACAACACTGTGGGAGGGAGATACTATCATTATCCTCATTGCATAGATGAGTAAACAGACTAAAAGAAGTTAAATAATATGTCCAAGACCTTATAGCTCATAAGCAGAGACCCTGGCACTGAACCTGGCTGTGGACTCGGAATCCCATGCCATTCTGATTCTCTTGTGAGAAGTGAGGGGTAAAGAGGACTGAAAAGTTGAGGCCAGCTTGAGGTTGCCTTACCCTTATTCTCTAGGGAAGCCCAGAATCTCTCTTAGGTCAACTGCTTCCACCCCCTTACTCAAAACACTTTCAAACTCCTGCCTCTGCCTGCTCTCTCCCCATCTAGGAGGCGCCTACATTATCCCCAGCCACCTCCTCTAAGGTCTTTAGAGACACACATCTGCTCTCTCCTTCTCTCTCCTGGGAAGGTGTGTGTGTGTGTGTGTGTGTGTGTGTGTGTGTGTGTGTGTAGGGGATGTGAATACAGACATTTAAAACTTTTTGATAATAACTTAAACTGTTATTGATAGAAGGATCTTCCCCTTCCTCTTGGCTGGCTAATTCTTATTCATCCATCAAAACTAGGCTTAGGGCTTCCCTGGTGGCACAGTGGTTGAGAGTCTGCCTGCCGATGCAGGGGACACGGGTTCGTGCCCCGGTCCGGGAAGATCCTACATGCCGCGGAGCGGCTGGGCCCGTGAGCCATGGCCGCTGAGCCTGTGCGTCCGGAGCCTGTGCTCCGCAACGGGAGAGGCCACAACAGTGAGAGGCCCGCGTGCCGCAAAAAAAAAAAAAAAAAAAAACTAGGCTTGGTCACCTCTTTCATGACTTCTCCATATTTGATGAGAACATGTCTATGAGCACATAGTTTCCTAATATATCTCTGTCATCAGATCATGAACCATCAGATTGCGTAAGCTCCTTCAGGGCAAGCTGATATTCCTAGTATCTAGCAACAGCGCCCACTTTGTGTCTGTTACATGCTCATTGAACAAATGAATGATTTCATACATTGTGACATTCTTCCCACACCACTGAGCCCTTTTACTCTTCATCATTCCTCTCAGATACAGTCTGACTGCTTGTATGACTGAGGGTTCAATGCAGGAAACAAAAAAGCCCTCCAAGTAGTACAAGGATAGCTCTAGCAATGAGCTCCAGAACATGATAAAAGTGCTCTGTCAGGGAAGGTGCTACCTCTGCCATAGTCAGAGAGGGTGGGGCACCTAGAGGTTTCCACTGATGATGGGGCTTGAGAACAAGTGGTTGCCAACTGTGATCCAAGGATCTGGAATCTATGATCAGGACACTGCCGCTGCTACACTGTGATGCAACCACCTCTCGATATTTGCAAAGGTTGAGACATCATTGGATTACCACAGTAGAAATAGATCATATCTCTATGGGCTTGCTTGCCTGGGGAAATAGCCCAAGCAGCAGCATGATGGCCTTTGTCTCACTTCTGCTTTCTAAATCTCACCCGCATACATCTGACTGGCTACAGGGTATTCTGAGAAATATAATCCTTACCTTTTCAGCCTCTGCAGTATAAGAAAGCACACTAGAAGGAAAATACATGCTGGGAATGTGGGAAGATATGCTGAATGCTAATAAACTATATCCACTACTCTGCTTGTGCGAAAATCCACCCAATGTCTTAATCACCCGCAACTGGGTCTCTTCCTCTTCCCCCACCCCCCTTGCCCAGGGCACCCCCCCCCCCCCCGACTGTCTCTGGCCCTGTCTCTTCAATCCTCTCCTTCAGGCTACAGTTTGCCCTTTTCTGTGACCTGGGTGAGGCAAAATTTCTTAGTTATCCTTAGCACAATCCTTAAAAAGACAAATGGATATACTGGACTTCGTCAAAACTAAAAACTAATGCTCTTTGAAAGGCATTGTTAAGAGAACTAAAAATAAGGCACGAACTAGGAGAAACTATTGCAAATCACATATCTGACAAAGGACTTGTATCCAGAACATAGAAATAGCTCTCAAAAATCAATAATAAGAATGGGACTTCCTTGATGGTCCAGTGGTTAAGACTCTGCATTCCCAATGCAGGGGGCCTGGGTTTGATCCGTGGTCGGGGAACTAGGATCCCACATACCGCATCTAGAGAAGCCCATAGGCCACAGCTAGAGAGCCCGCGTGCTGTAATGAAGACCCAGCACAGCCAAGATAAAATAAATTAATTAATTTTAAAAAAACAAAAAAATGTTTTTAAAAACTCAATAATAAGAAAACAAACAGCCCAATAAAAAAATTGGGCAAAGGATTTAGAGGATTGTTCAGCAAAGAAGATATATGGATGACAAATAAACACATGAAAAGATATTTAACATCATTAGTCATTAGGGAAATGCAAATAAAACCACTATACATACACCTAAAATTCAAAAGTCTGATCTGAGTGTTGATAAGGGTGTGGAGAAACTGGATTTCTCATACGCTGCTGGTGGGAGTGTAAAATGAATGGTGCGACCACTTTGGAAACAATTTGGCAATTTTTTTTAAAGTTAAACATATATCTACCATATGATTCAACCATTCTACTCCCAGATACTTACCCCAGGGAAGAAGAAACAGATGAGCACAGAAAGACTTGTACACAAATATTCTTGGCACCATATTTATAATGACAAAAAAAAAACCCACAAAAAAACTGGAAACAAACCCAGAATTCATCACCAGGTAAATGAATAAACAATTCATGGTAATCCATACAATGGGATACTTCTCAGGAATAAAAAGAAATGAACTATGGTACCACACAATGAATGAATCTTGAATTTATGCTGAGAAAAAAGAGGCCAAAGAAATAAAGTATATATTGTATGATTCCACTTACATAAAATTCAAACTAATCTATAGTGATAGAAAGCAGAAGTGGTTGCTTGGGGATAGGGGAGGGTGAAGGCAAGAGAGATTACAAAGGGGCATGAGGGGGCTTCCCTGGTGGCGCAGTGGTTGAGAGTCTGCCTGCCGATGCAGGGGACACGGGTTCGTGCCCCAGTCCAGAAGGATCCCACATGTCGTGGAGCGGCTGGGCCCGTGAGCCATGGCCGCTGAGCCTGCGCGTCCGGAGCCTGTGCTTCACAACGGGAGAGGCCACAACAGTGAGAGGCCTGCGTACCGCAAAAAAAAAAAAAAAAAAAGGGGGGGGCATGAGGAAGTTTGGGGGAATAATGGATATGTTCATCATCTTGATTATAATGATGGTTTCATGTCAAAAACTCACAAAATTATACACTTTAAATGTGTGCAGTTTATTATATTCCAATTATACCTAAATAAAGTTATTTAAGTATTAAAGCAGAGACATTTGGACTAGGGAAAAATACCCTATACTCCTTGTGTATATTCACTTACGTGATTTGTTGTTGTTTTTGCCACACCACGTGGCTTGCGGGATCTTAGTTCCCCAACCACGGATCAAACCCACCTGCCCAGTCCACCCCCCCTCCCGCCCCCCACCCCCTTCCCTCCAGCCCCAGCAGTGAAAGAGCGGAGTCCTAGCCACTGGACCACCAGGGAATTCCCTCACTTCCCTTACTTATGTGATTGTTTGATGTCTGTCTTCCCTAGTAGAGTGAAAACTCCATAACGGCTGGGGCCATGCCTATTTACATCTCTAATGTTTAACATAGAATCTGGTGCACTTTAGGGATTTGACAGATATTTAAAGAAAGAAAAGAGAGAGAGAACAGTTGAGAATAACTCCAAGTGTTAACTCTGAGTGAAAGAGAGAATGCATTGTTGTTGATAGATGTGGAGGAATGAGGAGGAAAGGCAGAGATGGTACAGTCTGAGAGGGTGAAGGGAAGCCAGGTAACGCTGTGCCAGCAAAGCCAAAGGAACACGGAGTTTCAGGGAGGAGAAGAATTAGGAAAAGGCCTTTGGATTTTTGGATTCAGCAGTTACAAGGCATTGGCTTCCCCGAAGAAAGTGACTTCAGACAGAAGCCAGGTTGTTTTTCCTTCCCCCAGTCTTCCCCAAACACAAAACACAAAACTTCCCTATACAGTAAAATATCCATTTGGTTCCCTCCATCTTCACAAGTTGCCATTTTAGTCCAGGCCCTCATTCTCTCTCACTTTTTCTGTTCCAATAGCTTAACTCCTTTCTTGGATGCCACTCTTGTTCTCTTTTGTTAGAATGTTGGTTTTAAAACCCTAATCAGGTCATGTGCCTAGTTCTTCCACAGAATCTCCTTGTCATTTAGTTCCCCTCTTTACCCCAAGGACTGGCACCCAAATGTGTTCAAGCTATGAAACTCTCAAGCTACGTCACATCATCAGCTGGAATCAAGAATGGAAACTAAATAAGAGTATTAGTTATATATTTCTGCCTAACAAATAACCCCGAAACTTTGAGGCTTGAAACAAAAACAACCAAAGCAACGTTTATTATCCTACAGTTTCTGAGAGTCAGGAATCTGGGAGAGGCTTTGCTGGGTGCTTCTGACTCAGGGTGTCTCATGAGGTTGCAATAAAGCTATGGACTAGAGCTCCAGTCATCTGAAGGCTTGACTACCTTTTTTTTTTGGCTGCGTTGGGTCTTTGTTGCTGCGCTCGGGCTTTCTCTAGTTGCGGTGAGCGGGGGCTGCTCTTGGTTGTGGTGCGCGGGCTTCTCATTGCGGTGGCTTCTCTTGTTGTGGAGCATGGGCTCTAGTTGCACGGGCCCAGTAGTTGTGGCTCATGGGCTCTAGAGCGCAGGCTCAGTAGTTGTGGCTCATGGACTCTAGAGCGCAGGCTCAGTAGTTGTGGTGCACGGGCTTAGTTGCTCCACAGCATGTGGGATCTTCCCGGACCAGGGCTTGAACCTGTGTCTCCTGCATTGGCAGGCATATTCTTAACCTAACTGCACCACCAGGGAAGTGGTGTATTTTATTTTTTTCTTTTTTGGCTACGCCGCATGGCTTGCGGGATCTTAGTTCCCCGACCCTCGCCCTTGGCAGTGAAAGCACAATTCTTAGCCACTGGACCGCCACTCCTTTTAAGATGCCTCACTCACATGGCTGTTGGCAGGATCCCTCAGTTCCTTGCTAGTTGTTGGCAAAAGACCTCAGTTCCTGACCACCTGGGACTTTCCACAGGGCTGCTTGAGTGTCCTCCTGACATGGCAGCTGGTCATGAGTGATCAGAGAGAGAGCGGAGAGGAAGCTGCAGTGCTTTTTCTGACTTAGTCTTCCTAATCTTCATCACTTCTACTTTATAGGTAGTCCCCAACTCACCATTGTTAAACTTACAATTTTTCAGCTTTATGAGGGTGTGAAAGTGATACATATTCATTAGAAACTGTAGTTAGAATTTTGAATTTTAATCTTTTCCTAGGCTATTGATATGCAGTACCATAATCTTTCCTGATGCTGGGCAGAAGCAGGGAACTGCAGCTGCCTGTCAGTCATGTGATCATGAGGATAAACAACTGATACACTTACAACCATTCTATACCCATACAACTGTTATATTTTTCACTTTCAGTATGACATTCAATAAATTACATGAGATATTCAACATTTTATTATAAAATAGACCTTGTGTTAGATGATTTTGCCCAACTGTAGGCTAATAATATAAGTGTTCTGAGCACATTTAAGGTAGGCCAGGCTATGATGCTGGGTAGGTTAGATATATTAAGTGCATTTTCTACTTAAAATATTTTCAATTTTTGATGAGTTTATTGGGATATAGCCCCATTGTAAGTTGAGGAAGTTCTATATTCTATTTATTAGAAGCAACTCATTAAGTCCAGCTTGTGCTTGAAGGGAGGAGAATTAAGCTCCACCTCTTGAAGGGAGAAGTGTCAAGGAACTTGTGGACCTATTTTAAAACCATCACAGTAAGGTAAAGAAAAAAAGATATGTTGAAGCCTTACGGAAGAAAAGATTTGTGTGATTAGTTGTGAATAGTGATTCAAGAAGTCAGTGCAGTAAGCAACGGTTATACAAATGTAGTGCCTTTCTACTGAAACCGAGTCCCCCTAAAACCGAGTTTCCCTGTGGAGTTTATGATTAACCTCTCTATCCAAAACTTTATTCCCTTTCCGGTCCCCTCTGACCTCTATCCTGTACTAACTGAGTGCTAATCAGCCAGAGTCAGATGGCTAAAACTGCTGTTGTCAATAACAGCGTTAATGACTAAAATTGCTGCTGTAGATAATATCGCTACGGTACAAACTCGGATTGTTTCTCCAGGGCAAGATGAGCTAACAGACCCCCAAGCCATGGACCACCTGGCCAGAGACTCATAAACCAGAGATACCCTGGCTTCCCAAACTATGATTAAGAAGTGTCACAGAACTGTCACAAGGTGATGATTAATCCCAGCCTCTTTGCTCTTCCCCTTTAAAAAGCCCCTAACTCAGAGACCAAGTGGGAAAGGATCTGAGGCTTGTCTCGCACTCCCTTACTTGGCACCCTGCAATAAATCCTTACTTTGCTGCAAATTCCCGCTGTCAGAGGTTGGCTTTCTGCGCCTTGGGCACACGAGCCCTTTGCTCTGTTTCACTACCTGCACTACATGACAGAGGCAGGACCAGGGAAAGCAGATGAAGAGGTTGGCCAAGTGTTCGGGGCTTGGAAGTGGTGATGGGATAGAAGAGTGTAGACTTTAGAGTGCTGGGAGATACTAAAGTAATTGATCCGGAACTCAGACTGAAGCTCCACAGTAAAATGGAGAGAGCTAATTACTTCTAAGAATGAAGCATCTGTCATAGCTCTTTACAGAAACTAACTTAATCTAATTGAGTTTCAGATTCCTCATCTGTAAAATGGAACTAATAATATCTGCATTACCTTCTCCACTGAGTTGTTATACAGATAAAGTGAAATGACAGATGGGAAATTACTCTGAAAAGAGTAAAGCGTTCTTCTAATACTCTTGTTACTGTTAATCACTGCACTCTGAAAAGTTAAAAGGGACTGAGTTGATAGTAAAAAATCTTGCAAACTATATTTTTTAGTTTTTTTCTCCTGCCAGTCTTCAGTAGTAATAGCCCACAATACTGTAATTGGAAAAAGAAAGCTCAATTTTCTTCACTCCTGTCCTTCAGACGTCAGTGGAAATGCAAATGAGATCTTGGAAGTGAAAGGGCTCCTCCTGAATCTTAAACAGAATGTTAAATACTCACACATTTATAGGTGATGATGTGGATTTTAATGTGTTTTTTGATTGTTTGTTTGTTTGTTGATTTATTTATTTTGGCTGCATTGGGTCTTTTGTTGCTGCGCGTAGGCTTTCTCTGGTTGTGGCGAGCGGGGGCTACTCTTCGCTGCGATGCGCGGGCTTCTCGTTGCGGTGGCTTCTCTTGTTGCAGAGCACAGGCTCTAGGCTCACGGGCTTCAGTAGTTGCAGCACGTGGGCTCAGTAGTTGTGGCTCGTGGGCTCTAGAGCACAGGCTCAGTAGTTGTGGCGTACGGGCTTAGCTGCTCCGCAGCATGTGGGATCTTCCTGGACCAGGGCTCGAACCCATCTCCCCTGCATTGGCAGGCGGATTCTTAACCACTGAGCCACCAGGGAAGCCCTAATGTGTTTTTTTCCTGTTAGCTGCTTGTTCTCATAACCATAGAGCAGAACAAGGTCAGTGAGTTTGAAGGAGGGAGTGGCGTTATAAAAGTAGACAAGGAAAGGTGTTAGATTCAGAAGACGTGACCTCAGGGAAGCCATGTTTATCACCATTTGTTGGGGAACCACTCAGCCTCCCTACGGTTAAGTTGAGAGTAGGGCCCCCAGTCATTCCAAGTTGTCCTGCTTCTGCTCCTCTCCATCCTTGCCCTAGTCTGAGGAATTCAGCCTGCTTTTCACCTCCTCCCTAACTTCTGGGATGAAGAATCTGTTGCTGTCTTCCCACCCCCTCCCCACCATTTCTTAATCTCCCTTAGCCCTTAAAGTCAAGTACAACTGCTATTTTCTTTCAAAGATTTTATTCAAAAAAAAAAAGACAAAACTTTACAAAATTGCATTAACGTGCAAATACATGCCAATTTTACAGTGAGAGGCAGTAGAGCTTAACGATTAAAAGTACGGGCTTCAATGTGGTACATAAATACAGTGGAACATTACTCAGCCATAAAAAGGAATGAAATTGGGTCATTTGTAGAGACATGGATGGATCTAGAGACTGTCGTACATAGTGAAGTAAGTCAGAAAGAGAAAAACAAATATCATATATTAACACATATATGTGGAATCCAGAAAAATGGTACAAATGAACCAGTTAGCAAGGCAGAAATAGAGACACAGATGTAGAGAACAAATGTATGGACACCAAGGGGGGAAAGAGGGAGGTGGGGGTAGGGGGGGGTAGTGGGATGAATTGGGAGATTGAGATTGACATGTATACACTAATATGTATAAAACAGATAACTAATAAGAACCTGCTGTATAATAAATAAATAAACACATGGAAAAAAAAATGATTGAGGGACTTCCCTGGTGGTCCAGTGGTTAAGATTCCGTGCTCCCAATGCAGGGGAACCAAGTTCAATCCCTGGTCAGGGAACTAGATCCCATATGCCGTGACTAAGAGCCTGCATGCCGCAACTAAAGATCCCGAGTGCCACAACTAAGACCCAGCACAGCCAAAAAAAAAAAAAAAAAAAAAAGTATGGGCTTCAGAATGAGGTACCCAGAGCTCAAATTTGAGCTCTGTGACCTTGGGTGAACTGAGTCTTAGTTTCCTCATCCTAAATGTAATACTTGCTCCTGCCTTGCAGGGTGATTGCAAGGATTAAATTAGTTTATAATATAAAGCATCTTAAACACTGTCTAGCATATAAAAAGCAGCACACAATACATATTAACTAGTATTATTACAGAAAGCAAAGTAAAAAGAAAAAAATTAACCTATAATTACACGTTTTGCTTCTGCTCACTAATAAAAACAGACAAACAATAACATTACAAATATGAGGAAGTTACAGGGTTTAAGAGATCTTCCCGAGGTCTTTTGCTTCTTGGTTATTATTTGCATATATGCTCTTTGAAATAATTGGAAACCCAACAGAATTTTCCTTCAAATTTATTTCTGTGGGGGGAGGTCACTTATCTTTCTCTTCTCCTGCCATGTTCCCTGCCTAGCCCTCCATCCTACACCCCAATTCTGTCCCAGGTTTAGGGCTGGCAATCATCCCAATTTGCCTGTCCTACTTTTAGCACTGAAAGTCCTGCAACCTGGGAAACCTCTCAGACCCAGGTAAATGCTCCCTCAACTTTAGGTTGGACATATACACACTGAGGATCATCAGGTGAACTGGGTGATGGTCATTTCCCTGGGCCTCTGTCCTATATAGAAACAGTCTCCTTGAGCCATTTCCTAAGAATATTTCTATGCTTTCTAAAAGCCAAGTTCCAGGCGCTCCTGGGAGGTGCCTTTTATGTAACTGAGCTTGGCATTGGTGGGTAGAATGGGAACCAAAGGGTAGACAGTGATGTGGACAAATAGAGAAGCAAGGGGGAGAAAAACAAAGTCTAATTTAGGAATCTTGTCAGTTTAAATTTCACAATGTTGTGGGACTTCCCTGGTGGTGCAGTGGTTAAGTCTCCGTGCTCCTTCCATATGCATGCCACAACTAAGAGTTCACATGCCACAACTAAGGAGCCCAACTGCCGCAACAAAGACCCGGTGCAACCAAATAAATAAATAAATATTAAAAAATTTTTTCACAATGTTGTAAAAGGATCTAGGGTACAGTGCCTATCAGATAGTAAGTACTCCAAACATGGCAGCTATGGCTGAATGCCTTACATCACATTTTAAGATGTTCCCCTTTATTTTCCCCCTATTTTCCCCTATCAAGCAGTTAGTTTGCTTTATGCTTATTGCCTTGGGGGAAAAGATGGCAAGTAGGACAGGGTTGGTGTACAAATAATGCCTGCCAAATGTTTTGCTCATTGGCAAAATACTCAAGGGTGTGGGCATAGTGTCTTGGCCAGATAAGAAAGGAGAAGGATCTTCATTTCACCAAACCATGAAGAATTTCCCTCCCCTAGATTAGAGATAGGATGGAGGGGAGGTCTGTAGGGGCCTGAGAGCAGAGGGTGAAGCAGGTAGGGTTTTTAAAAACTATTTGTTTTATATGCAAACCCTGTCTGCTTCATCCATTCATATTCTATCTTGCTAAATTGGATTTCATTGACGCAGACCCACTCAAAACAGATGCACTGCACATACACCTAAAACAAAAAGGATTTTTTAATATTTAAATTTTCATTTTCTTTCAACTTGAAAAGTTTGGGAGAAAAAAAACCCCAGAAAAACGCAGAGAATAAAATAAATGCCCACATTCCCATTGGTTAGAACTAATGAATGTTAAGATTTCATAACTTTTTCTTCAGATAATTTCTCATAAGGATAGGATATTATAGGGCTTCCCTGGTGGCACAGTGGTTAAGAATCCGCCTGCCAATGCAGGGGACACGGGTTCAAGCCCTGGCACGGGAAGATCGCACATGCCA
Organism: Delphinapterus leucas; assembly: GCF_059928025.1. Classification (NCBI taxonomy): domain Eukaryota; kingdom Metazoa; phylum Chordata; class Mammalia; order Artiodactyla; family Monodontidae; genus Delphinapterus; species Delphinapterus leucas. The sequence goes on from NC_143139.1 coordinate 39,614,116, forward strand.
CAGAGCAACTAAGCCTGTGTGCCGCAACTACTGAGCCTGCTCTCTAGAGCCCGTGAGCCACAACTTGAATGAACCTTGAATATACTATGCTAAGTTAAAGAAGTTAGACACAAAAGGCCACATATTGTATGATTCTAATACATGAAATGTCCAGAATAGGCAAATTCATAGAGAAAGGAAGTTAATGGTTGCCAACACTGTGGAGAAAGGGGAATGGGGAGGATTGCTCACGGGTACAGGGTTTCTTTTGGGGGTAACAAAAATGTTTTAGAATTAGGTAGTGGTGATGGTTGTGCAACCTTGTTAATATACTAAAAAAAAAATACTGAATTGTACAAGCTCCAAAAGGAGGAATTTTATAGTATGTAAATTATATCTCATTTTTAAAATGGATTACCAAATTTATGAACCTATAAGAGGTATAATGACTTATTGATGAGGATTTAGACTAATGGATAGCAATCAGTTTATTGTACACATCAGAGGATGTGATGATTCTTCAGTGTCCAGGTATCATCTCTTCTTGTTCAGGTTCAGAAATCATGTTCTTCATGTTCTTTACTGTCAAATGTGTCATTGCTGGCTAATTTCATATCTCCAACAAGAAGAAAAGTAATAGTAACACTTTTTTAAAAATTGAAGTATAGTTGATTTATAATATTGTGTTAGTTTCATGTGTACAGCAAAGTGATTCAATTATATATATTTTTTTCAGATTGTTTTACATTATAGTTATTACAAGATATTAAATATAGTTCCCTGTGCTATACAGTAAATCCTTATTGCTTATTTATTTTATATATAAAATAAAAATATTTATTTTATATATAGTGTGTTGATCCCATACTCCTAATTTATCCATCCCCCCTTCCCTTTCCCCTTTGGTAACCATAAGTTTGTTTTCTAAGTCTGTGAGTCAGTTTCTGTTTTGTAAATAAGTTCATTTGTATCATTTTTTAGATTCTACATATATAAGTGATATCATATGATATTTGTCTTATCTGACTTACTTCACTTGGTATGATAATCTCTAGGTCCAACCATGTTGCTACAAATGGCATTATTTCATTCTTTTTATGGCTGAGTAATATTCCACTGTATATATGTACCACATCTTCTTTATCCATTCCACTGTCGGTGGACATTTAGGTTGCTTCCATGACCTGGCTATTGTAAATAGTGCTGCAGTGAACATTGTGGTACATGACTCTTTTTGAATTATGGTTTTCTCTGGGTATATGCCCAGTAGTGGGATTGCTGGGTCATATGGTAATTCTATTTTTAGTTTTTTAAGGAACCTCCATACTGTTCTCCATAGTGGCTGTACCAATTTACATTCCCACCAGCAGTATAGGAGGATTCCCTTTTCTCCACATCCTCTCCAGCATGTATTGTTTGTAGACATTTTTTTTCTAAACCTTATTTTTTTTATTTTTTAATTTTTGGCTGCATTGGGTCTTCGCTGCTGCACATGGGCTTTCTCTAGTTGCAGCAAGCAGGGGTTACTCTTCGTTGCGGTGCACTGGCTTCCCATTACGGTGGCTTCTCTTGTTGTGGAGCACAGGCTTAGTTGCTCCGCGGCCTGTGGGATCTTCCCGGACCAGTGATTGAACCCATATCCTCTGCATTGGCAGGCTGATTCTTAACCACTGCACCACCAGGGAAGCCCTGTTTGTAGACTTTTTGATGATGGCCATTTTGACCAGCATGAGGTGATACCTCATCATAGTCTTGATTTGCATTTCTCTAATAATTAGAAATGTTGAGCATCTTTTCATGTGCTTTTTGGCTATCTGTATGTCTTTAGAGAAATGTCTCTTTAGATCTTCTGCCCATTTTTTGATTGGGTTGTTTAGTAACACTGTTAATGCAATGCCAAGGTCTTTGTACTCTGTTTACAGTGAAACAATATAGATATTCTTGTTCCTGTAGTTCCCTTATACTATTTGTTTTCTCCAGATTATATCATTACCCATGACACCATGTTATCCACATGTCACCCATGACTCTCTCAAAGATTATTACTGTGCTTTGTTTATGGTGACCACAAATGCAAGTCTTACCCAGAATATGCAAGAAAATTTGAACAACAATTTGTTTTATGGTCATGTTAAATTTTCATTCAGAATTTTATACCATAAGCATAGAAAAACACCTCTTCTAACCATATCTTCTCTTATACTCTTTAAACCATAATCACAGCATTCCCAGACTGTGATCTCTTTCAATGTTAACGACATCCTTACCTTCCACACATCATGGATAGAGCAAGAGGAATGATATCATTTGTGCATGTCTCCTTTGGCATGACTTAAGACTGACATGGGTAAGAACATTGTATCACCACAGCATTCAGAAGAAAAAGAGGACATTAGTTGGGAAGGGCCTGTTGGCACTGTGGAGCAACAGTCTCAAAAGCACCCAGAAGTGATCTTGGAGGAGGAAGGGGGGGTTACTCCCAGAGGACTGCCTGACATACGTCCCAGAGTCTTTGGAGGAGATGGAGTGACTACCCTGGGTGCCAGTGGTGGGGTGGGCAGGGGATGGGGGTGGGAGTGGCTTGAGTGTAGTGATGTACAGGATAAAAGATGCCCGCTGTCATTCTGTTGTCCTCTGGTGCTATGGACCACACACAGCTCCACAGTCAGAACACTGACAGGAGAGGATCAATACAGGGACCCATACATACAACTCAAGCCCAAAGGTTAGTAGAAGACTGTTTGTAGCTCAGCGGCCTGAGCTCTTCTTCTGTCTGACCCCCAAGTAGGCATGTCAGCATGATCCTGGAGACCCAATCTCATGCAATTCCACAAAAGAAATACTGTGCTGGCTAGCACGAGTGATCAGCTCACCAGGATGCCCTCTTGGAGTTGAGACATGATCACAGGGCCTTGGGATAATGCCACAGGCATGAGTTTCAGAGCTCCTCAGGCATCCTGGAATTGGAGAACCCCATGAAGGGGAGAAATTGGGAAAAGGGCTCAGCAGGACCTGGTCTAGGCTGAGCCTTGATGGCACTACTGGCCCAGGTTGGTTCCAGGCACATGAGGGAGACTTAGAAAATTTCCAGGAAGGCCTTCCAAAGCATGAGGCCCTCTGAGGCACAAGACCCAGGACAGGGGTCTGGGAATAAGGGTATTATTATAAGTGATTGCAACTTGTGAAGATAAGTTGTAAAAAGAGCTTCCACCTAGTTCTCTGTGTCACTGGGATTGCTCACTCTGGGAGAAGCCAGCCCTCATGCTGTGAGGACACAGCCCTGTGGAGGAGCCCATTTGGAGAGGATCTAAGGCCTCCTTCCAATAGCCAGCACCAACTTGTCAGCCATACCTTGGAAGTAATTCCTCTAGCTCCAGTCAAGCCTTTGGATAACTGCATCCTTGGCTGACATCTGATTGCAACCTCATGAGAGACCCTGAGTCAGAAATGGAGGGAATAATCTATGTCATCAATGAATGAATAAACTATGTCGGTCAACACTGTACAGGCCAAACTCTTAGCAACCTCTTGTTCTAGGTGGAGAATTCAATATTAGCTTGACAAAAGATTTCTTGTGGCTTAAGTATGGCAAGGAAATAGCTACTGCTGTACCTGAAAGGGCCACATCAGTACAAAGGTAAAAACTTCTGCAGCAACCTGTGTGAATTGATGACCAGGAACCAGATAGGCCCTGTTCCCAAGCACTTTAGCCCCAGAAATGTGGCAGAAATTAGGGTGGGGTAGGGAGAGAAACCTCAAGGAAGACTTAATGTATTTTCTCCCACTCCAGTGGAATAAGGTTCAGAGTAAACATTAGGTTGCACTATAGAAAATAAAATGTTTATTGCATATCTGCATTTGTGTACTGAGAATCATACCCTGTCTATTTGTATTCTTTACTGAAAAGATAGTTATTCTAGCCTTCTAGGGATTTCCCTGGCGGTCCAGTGGTTAGGACTGTGCGCTTTCACTGCTGAGGGCCCGGGTTCCGGGTTCCATCCCTGGTCGGGGAGATGCGGCCAAAAAAAAAGCTATTCTATCCTTCTAGAAAGCAGTTTCCTAAATCCTGCATTCTGATTTGATCTTCACTGATCAAATGCTTAATCTAAATTTCTTCTCTTATTTTGCCAGAACATTTTCTGTCCATGGGCCTGTTTCCTTATTTGTAAAATGAGGGGCAGGGGTGGATCTATGTTTTGTGCAGTCCCAAACATCTACAATTATAAGGCTGTATTTAAGAAAAAAAATACAAAATTATGTAATAAAGTCAATATTTATTTAGAATAAGAAATCATTACAGATTTTAAAATGCTGACAAAACCACAAACATAACACAATTCAAAAAACCCACATTATTATTACTAACTTGCCTGTCAACCACTATACGCTTTTTTATCTTTTTCTACTTTTTTTGGCTGCATACTCTTTGCCTCTTCGTATGACCATGTTGTATTATTTTTATAAGATATTAAGCGATACTAGACAGATAAATTAGCAAAAAAAAGTTTTTGAAAAAAATTGATAGTGCATAAACTTTTTTTTTTTAAATCTGTCTCAGAACTCCTTACTGTAAGTTCTCGCTTCTTGTCCTCGGGGAGCTCCAGTCCTTTGATTTTCCTTGGCTTAGTTTCTTCAGGGCTGCCAGAGCAGCTCAGCCAGATAGCCACACTCGTTCCCCTCCCACCCACTGCACTAATACCCACCTCCCCCAAGCAAGGTGGATGGGGAGGTGGTCCTTGCAACCCGCTGGCCCCGCCCAAGACCCCAGGGCCACCACTTAGGCTTACAGTGTGACCTCCAGGGTGAGGTCCGTGCGTCCGATGCAGGACTGGGGCTGCTAATTCCTCCTCGAGTTCCTGGAGAATGCGCTGAGCCCGGCTTCACTAGATTCACGGTAAATTGGCCCTTGTGAGAGCGCTTTTCTAGGTGTTCTCTGAATCTCTTTCCCCCTTTAACAGTCCATGACCAGAATCCCGGGACTTCGCGGTGCTATCCCACCGCGCATATTGGAGGCTGAATTACTTGCTCTGTGTCTTGGGTGGGGCCTGCCCCTCTTCTTTTTGTCCACTAGAGGCGGCTTTGGACCGCGACCCTTTCTTACTATGAGGGAAGAAGGCGGATATCTTTCGCTACGACGCTGGTTGGCGGCTAGAGTCTTGATCGACACGGGCGTTAAGCAAATGGCTCGGAAGTAAGCAGCCATTGTTTATGCACGTACAGCCAATGGAAAGGCAGAAGTGCAACCAACGGCCAATGAGGACTTGCCTTAAGCGGAACGCGGGGGCGGGGCTTCCCTCGAGGGGCGGACGCGAGGTAAAGAGTCCGGAGCGGACCCTGGGAGAGTCAGAAGCACATCCGGTGGTAGGAGAGCTGTCTAGGCTCCTGAGCGGCGGGTTAGAAGGTACGTCTGAAGCTAGGACTGCGCAAGCCGGGAGTGAGAAATGGAAAGAGGGTTAGCAGTTGTTGCTTGAGCAAGAGTGGGAGTAGTCTCCGTTTTCGGACTGACTGCATTCTGGGGAAAGTGGGCCCTGGTCGACAACTGGACTCCGGAAAGCTAGGCGGGGAGGGGAGGAAAACGAGAACTACTACCGCGCATGCGCAACCGTACCGGAGCGGGGGAGGGGCGGGGACGAGTCCAAGGCGCGGATTCTGCATGCTAGCGCTAGCGAAGGCTCCTTCTTGGCCTTCTTTCCCCCCCCCGCCATTGCGCGTCCCTCCTCCTCCTCCGCCTGGTGTAGACGGCCCAGGCCCAGCCTCGATCCCTTGAATTCAGGGCACGTCCCCCTCACCTCCTCCGAGGAGAATGAAAGCGAAACCTTACGGGTTTGTGGTCATCGCCGCCTCACCCGACAGATCCCCGGCCTGTTCTGGCCGCGCCCCATTTGGGTGAGCGGCGGGGGCTGGGACTCAGGAGGGCCTGGTCCGGCAGGCTGCCCTGTCACGGCAGGGCGGGTGATGTCACACTCCTCTGTGACCCGCGAGGCTCCTTAGTTACTTGGAAGCCAACAGCAGAGGCGGGAGGTGAGGAGAGACCCGGGCCAGGCCTGGCTTGCCAGCCCTCCAGGGCAGCCCCGCTCTGGTCTGATTGGTTACCTTTGGACAGGTGAGGTGGCTTTAGCTTTGCTTGGTCCTGGGCCTTGTGGGCGTCTTTCTCAAAGTCCGCTCAGGAAAGGCGTCGTTGGGCGGTTGTTTTTCTTTTTTTCTTGGACGTACTTGCTGGAGCTGTGGTATTTTTGTGTGTTTATTAAGTGAGGAATTGCAGCCCGGTGCCAGCCCAGGTTGCATTGCCTGCCGCATGTGCCTTTCATTGACCAAACAACAACAAAAACCTTTCTGAACTTGAGTCTCTGTTCCAGTAATAGTTAACTTGTGAATGTGTAATCACGTAGAAGAGCTGACTGTGCCTGAAACATAGACAGAAATTTCAAGGTTAAAGGTTAGTGGCGAATGGGTTTTTCTAGTTACTTACTTATTTCAAGTTTATCTTTTGGTTGTATGTGTAGTTTAAGAATTAAGTTCAAGAAAGATAAAAGTTTCATAACTACATTTCTTACAGCTTCTGCAAACACATTTCTGTAATTATTTGATTTACCCTCTTTGGTGTTTTATTATTCCTCCTTGTCTAATATTTTTTTTTGGCCTGGCTTCAAGAGTATGTTGACATTTAGATTCTCTGCCGTTTTCCTCCAGTGGGGTCAGAATGGTTGAATCCTTGAGAAATGCAGTCTGTAATTTGGATTCAGAGTTTCCTTATTCCATTATTCATTTTGTTGTGGAAACCTGGCTTAGTACCCTCTTTCTTCCCTTCTCTCCCTTCCCCAGTATTGATCCAGTGAAGTCTCACTCTCCTAAAGAATAGGAAAGGTAAAATTAATCCAGATATTTGGTCAGCATTTCCACGTCTTTTCTTGATTTATGCATATGGTTCGTACTTACTGTAGAAATGCTGAAAAATGCAGAAAAGTATAATAGGAATCAACATACGTTTGTTGTTGTTGTTTTACAATTTCTCTTGACCTATAGCTGAAACTATAGGAAAACTTGCTTTTCAGCTGTAGGGTGTAATAGTAGAAAGAGCACCAGGCTTGAGAGGTCAGAAGACCCCTAACCTGATTCTGGCTCTACTATTTAAAAAAAAATTTTTATTTATTTATTTTTGGCTGCATTAGGGGTGTTCGTTGCTGCGCGTGGGCTTTCTCTAGTCGTGGCGAGCGGGGGCTATTCGTTGCGGTGCGCGGGCTTCTCCTTGCGGTGGCTTCTCTTGTTGTGGAGCACGGGCTCTAGGCGCGCGGGCTTCAGTAGTTGCTCCGCGGCATGTTGGATCTTCCCGGACCAGGGCTCGAATCTGTGTCCCCTGCATTGGCGGGCGGATTCCTAACCACTGCACCACCAGGGAAGTCCGTGGCTCTACTATTTCAACTTTCTGATGTTGGTCAGTACTAATGTCCATTTAATGTCCATTGTAAAGTGTTTAGCACTTTACAATAATTTCACACAGACTTTCTTATCGGCATTCATTGAGCTTAGTAGAGCAGGTGTTAGCTAATCATCCTTCCAGATGAGGAAGCCTAGATGACCTTAGGTAAAATGATTTACCCAAAGTTATGTGGTAGAATATGGCAGGACTTGTGACTCCAAATCGAGTGCTCGTGCCACTATTATGCTGCCTTTTTGAACTTACTTTTTAAACTTTAAAGTGGGACTAATCATTCTTGCCCTTTCTTCATGTGTGTGATGGTCAAAGGGAATAGTGTATATAATAAAACACTTTGAAATTTGTTTAATTTCATATAAATGCAGTCAGTGGTATTGTTATAAAAGGTACTATTCCTAGCCTGAAGAGTTTCACTTTATTTCATAAACTACCCAAGGGTATTAGTCTCCTCTGGGAAGACACTGAATATTCTCTTGATGCACTATCCTGCTAAATTTTCCTTTGCTACTTTGACTTGGCCGTAGAATCTGCTAGAAGTGTCTTTTACTCCACCTTGTTTTCCTCTAGAGTTTCTAACCAAATTTCATGAAGTAGCTTTTATATTATGCATACTCATTTTTGTTTTCAAAACCAGTATTCAAACCAAGGAGAGAAAAACTGTAGAGACTGGTTTTTAGGGCCACTTCAGTGACCCTCTATTAAGGTAGGCTCCTCTCTGAGCCAGCTGGGGAATGTTGATTTGTGGTCACAACACTTGATTAGATGATGGGGGTCTAGATTTACTCTAGAGACTTAAGTGTGGGGGGTGCTTACAAGGAAAAGTGTGAGAAAAGTTCCTGAACAATTAACTGGAATCCAAAACACTTGGGAAAAAAAGAGCTTCAAGGATGAGGGCTGAGTGGGTGTGCTGTTTGTCCTAATCTATGTCTACTCTCATTTGGGCTAAATATGGTTTTATTGGGCAGGGATTGCTGGTTTATACTGGAGGATGATTATGTATTTAGAACATCAGGACTGTTCTGCGATTCAGTGTCTGTCAAACAGTTGTGCTTATAGAGAGGGAGATTCAGCAAAGTGTGTCAGTTTGATGCAAAAAATAATAATAATTTATTGAAGGAAGTAGGGATTCCATCTCCAGTTACTGGTTTGGTTCTGAGGCAGCCTCCTAGAGATTCAGGGTTACCTAATCCAGGGATTTTGGTTCAAGTTAAGGGGTGGGCTGGGACATCTAGAGTCCAAATCTAGGACAATCAAAGCCCAGCCCTAGTCGAGACAGAATTTCTTGGATTTCCTGAAATCAAACTGACCTACCTCCTAGGGGTGGCAAGGAAAGCATCAAGCTAATAAACATTTACTTCATCAGATTCTCTACCACATCACATTATCACTTAGTGGTCATTAGGCTGTCTCAAAACACCTTTGTGGTCCTGGGGGACAGGAGGTACAGTGTAAATGTGCCAGAGGAGAGGCATGCCATTTAAACAAAAGTCATTTTAATCAGTAGTAAGACTTACCAGGTTCCTTCAAATTCCAGTTTATAATTTTCTTAGACTCCACCTCCCCCCCCATTTAATTTTACTCTCTCATTTGGGTAAATATTATGCCTTCAGGATGTAGCTAGCTGTGAGTTAGTGGTTCAATTATATATATACATATATATATTTTAACATCTTTATTGGAGTATAATTGCTTTACAATGGTTTGTTAGTTTCTGTTTTATAACAAAGTGAATCAGCTATACGTACACATATATCCCCATATCTCCTCCCTCTTGCATCTCCCTCCCACCCTCCCTATCCCACCCCTCTAGGTGGTCACAAAGCACTGAGCTGATCTCCCTCTGCTATGTGGCTGCTTCGCAGTAGCTATCTGTTTTACATTTGGTAGTGTATATATGTCCATGCCACTCTCTCACTTTGTCCCAGCTTACCCTTCCCCCTCCCTGTGTCCTCAAGTCCATTTACTACGTCTGCGTCTTTATTCCTGTCCTGCCCCTAGGTTCTTCAGAACCAATTTTTTTTTTTTTAGTTCCATTTACATGTGTTAGCATACAGTATTTGTTTTTCTGACTTACTTCACTCTGTGTGACAGACTCTAGGCCTATCCATCTCACTACAAATAACTCAATTTCGTTTCTTTTTATGGCTGAGTAATATTCCATTGTATACATGTGCCACAGCTTCTTTGTCCATTCATCCATCGATGGACACTTAGGTTGCTTCCATGTCCCGGCCATTGTAAATAGTGCTGCAGTGAACATTATGGTACATGACTCTTTTTGAATTATGGTTTTCTCTGGGTATATGCCCAGTAGTGGGGTTGCTGGGTCGTATGGTAGTTCTATTTTTAGTTTTTTAAGGAACCTCCATACTATTTTCCATAGTGGCTGTATCAGTTTACATTCCCACCAACAGTGCAAGAAGGTTCCCTTTTCTCCACACCCTCTCCAGCATTTATTTTTTGTAGATTTTTTGATGGCCATTCTGGCTGGTGTGAGGTGATACCTCACTGTAGTTTTGATTTGCATTACTCTAATGATTAGTGATGTTGAGCATCCTTTCATGTGTTTGTTGGCAATTTGTATATTGTCTTTGGAGAAATGTCTATTTAGGTCCTCTGCCCATTTTTGGATTGGGTTGTTTGTTTTTTTGATATTGAGCTGCATGAGCTGCTTGTAAATTTTGGAGATTAATCCTTTGTCAGTTGCTTCATTTGTAAATATTTTGTCCCATTCTGAGGGTTGTCTTTTCGTCTTGTTTATGGTTTCCTTTGCTGTGCAAAAGCTTTTCAGTTTCATTAGGTCCCATTTGTCTTTGTTTTTATTTCCATTTCTCTAGGAGGTGGGTCAAAAAGGATCTTGCTGTGATTTATGTCATAGAGCGTTCTGCCTATGATTTCCTCTAAGAGTTTTATAATGTCTGGCCTTACATTTAGGTCTTTAATCCATTTTGAGTTTATTTTTGTGTATGGTGTTAGGGAGTGTTCTAATTTCATTCATAAATGTAGCTGTCCAGTTTTCCCAGCACCACTTATTGAAGAGGCTGTCTTTTCTCCATTGTATATTCTTGCCTCCTTTATCAAAAATAAGATGACCATATGTGCATGGGTTTATCTCTGGGCTTTCTATCCTGTTCCATTGATCTATATTTCTGTTTTTATGCCAGTACCATACTGTCTTGATTACTGTAGCTTTGTAGTATAGTCTGAAGTCTGGGAGCCTGATTCCTCCAGCTCTGTTTTTCTTTCTCAAGATTGCTTTGGCTATTCGGGGTCTTTTGTGTTTCCATACAAATGGTGAAATTTTTTGTTCTAGTTCTGTGAAAAATGCCATTGGTAGTTTGATAGGGATTGCATTGAATCTGTAGATTGTTTTGGGTAGTATAGTCATTTTCAGTGTTGATTTTTCCAATCCAAGAACATGGTATGTCTCTCCATCTGTTTGTATCATCTTTAATTTTTTTCATCAGTGTCTTATAGTTTTCTGCATACAGGTCTTTTGTCTCCTTAGGTAGGTTTATTCCAAGGTATTTTATTCTTTTTTTGCAGTGGTAAATGGGAGGGTTTCCTTAATTTCTCTTTCAGATTTTTCATCATTATTGTATAGGAATGCACGAGATCTCTGCATTAATTTTGTATCCTGCTACTTTACCAAATTCATTGATTAGCTCTGGTAGTTTTCTGGTAGCATCTTTAGGATTCTCTATGTATAGTATCTTGTCATCTGCAAACAGTGGCACCGTTACTCCTTCTTTTCCAATTTGGATTCCTTTTATTTCATTTTCTTCTCTGATTGCTGTGGCTAAAACTTCCAAAACTGTGTTGAATAATAGTGGTGAGAGTTGCCAAACTTGTCTTGTTCCTGCTCTTAGAGGAAATGGTTTCAGTTTCTCACCATTGAGAACGGTGTTGGCTGTAGGTTTGTCATATATAGCCTTTATTATGTTGAGGTAAGTTCCCTCTATGCCTACTTTCTGGAGGGTTTTTATCATAAGTGGGTGTTGAATTTTGTCAGAAGCTTTTTCTGCATCTATTGAGATGATCATATGGTTTTTCTCCTTCACTTTGTTAATGTGGTGTATCACCTTGATTGATTTGCGTATACTGAAGAATCCTTGCATTCCTGGAATAAACCCCACTTGATCATGGTGTATGATACTTTTAATGTGCTGTTGGATTCTGTTTGCTAGTATTTTGTTGAGGATTTTTGCATCTATGTTCATCAGTGATATTGGCCTGTAGTTTCTTTTCTTTGTGACATCTTTTTCTGGTTTTGGTATCAGGGTGATGGTGGCCTTGTAGGATGAGTTTGGGAGTGTTCCTTACTCTGCTGTATTTTGGAAGAGTTTGAGAAGGATAGGTGTTAGCTCTTATGTAAATGTTTGTTAGAATTTGCTTGTGAAGCCATCTGGCCCTAGGCTTTTGTTTGTTGGAAGATTTTTAATCAGTTTCAGTTTCAGTGCTTGTGATTGGTCTGTTTATATTTTCTGTTTCTTCCTGGTTCAGTCTCAGAGGTTATGCTTTTCTAAGAATTTGTCCATTTCTTCCAGGTTGTCCATTTTATTGGCATGTAGTTGCTTGTAGTAATCTCTCATGATCCTTTGTATTTCTGCAGTGTCAGTTGTTACTTCTCCTTTTTCTTTCTTTCTTTTTTTTTTGCGGGCCTCTCACCGTTGCGGCCTCTCCCGTTGCGGAGCACAGGCTCCGGACGCGCAGGCTCAGCGGCCATGGCTCACGGGCCCAGCCGCTCTGCGGCATGTGGTATCTTCCCGGACCGGGGCACGAACCCGTGTCCCCTGCATCGGCAGGCGGACTCTCAACCACTGCGCCACCAGGGAAGCCCCTCCTTTTTCATTTCTAATTCTTGAATAATACATTTTTAAAATTAAAATACAGAGCATATGTAAATTAGGCCTATGATAAATGTCTTCTAAAACTAGATTTTTTTTTTAATGTGGACCATTTTTAAAGTCTTTATTGAATTTGTTACAATATTGCTTCTGTTTTATGTTTTGGTTTTTTGGCCACTAGGCATGTGGGATCTTAGCTCCTGGACTAGGGATTGAACCCTTACCCCCTCCATTGGAAGTGGAAGGTGAAGTCTTAACCACTGGACTGCCAGGGAAGTCCCTAAAACTAGACTTATAAAAGGGAAAATCATCACCTGTAGCCTTTGAAGGGTGTGTTTGGAACATTCATTAAATGATTATAAACAACAACAAAAATTTAAGAAAAGGGGGAAAATCGTGCACTGAGGACATGAGAGTAATGAATTACACTAGTAAAAACAATGGTTAATATATTGAGCTGGTCTTATGTACGAAGCACTGTTCTTAGCATGAAGCACTATTCTTAGCACGAAGCACTAGTCTTAGCACGTTGTATTATCTCAGTCCTCATCCGTATGAAGTAGGGAATATTAAGTGTTATTATTTTACAAATGAGGAAACTGAAGCACAGTGAGGTTAAGTGCCAGAAACTTGCTCCATCACACAGCTAAGGAAGTAGCCAAGATTCAAACGCAGCAGGCTGTGCTCTTAACCACTATGCTAGGGACATGGTTGTAGAGTCTACAAACTATTCAGTAGAAAGAACTACTAAAAAAAATTACAATTCCCCCAACACCACCACCACCTTTTTTTGTTTAACCACATGAGATTTTTCTTCTCTCAAGTATCAATTTGGTCCCTTTTGGGGGTGTGGGAACAGGATTCAAGATGGTTGAATTACTACAACAGGAATGAAGAACCATATAATTCGTGCACTGAATGTTTAATTAAATGTGTGAACAATGTTTCTTTGGTTGGTTTAATGTTGTTAAATTGTATACACTGAGGCAGCTTCTCGGCTGGATCCAGGAGTCAGCAAGCTTTTCTTTGTTAAAGGCAAGGATTTTTTAAAAATGAACACTAAATGCATGATTGTTTTGCATAGCTTTTGGCCACTTGGCCATGTTTCATATGCATTGTACTTCGTAGGTGTTCGAATAAGATTGAGGAGAATTTTTTTTTTTTTAATTTAAGGCTTGGCTGTTGATAATATTTTGTTTTAGGACATGGGTAAGGAAGATTCTTAGAAAACAACAAGAGATTTAACAATATGTAAGAAGACAAAGATGTTAATTGATAAGAATATCTGTCTCCTCCTACCTGCCCCTGCTGCCCTTCCCTCCTCAAACAAAAAAGCAGACTCCAGGAATACCTAACTCAGAACAATGTGTTTACTTGAGTTTTTCTATCTTGATAAACCTATGCAGTAAGAGTTTTTTTGTTTTTGTTTTTTTGGCAGCATTGGGTCTTCGTTGCTTCGCGCGGGCTTTCTCTAGTTGTGGCTAGCTGGGGCTACTCCTTGTTGCGGTGTGTGTGCTTCTTGTGGTGGCTTCTCTTGTTGTGGAGCACGGGCACTAGGTGCATGGGCTCCAGTAGTTGTGGCGCGCGGGTTCTAGAGTGCAGGCTCAGTAGTTGTGGTGCATGGGCTTAGTTGCTCCATGGCATGTGGGATCTTCCCAGACCAGTGCTCGAACCCGTGGCCCCTGCATTGACAGGGGGATTCTTATCCACTTCGCCACCAGGGAAGTCCTATTGTGCAATAAGTTTTTTGTTTTGTTTTCGGGTGGCTCTGGCAGAGAGGCTGGCCTGGGGAACCACGGATGGTGACACTTCCAACAAAGCTTGAGCAATATATGCATGACAAATTTTGACAAGTTTTGGTATCCTGCCTTTCAGAGGATGAAGGCATAAAATGAGTCTCTAAACTAAATTAAAGGAATTTGGTTATGTAACACCTGAACATTTACTTCTCATTTACAAATGCAGTGCAGGCAAATTTCCCATGGGTCTCTGAGGCACTGTCCACCTCCCTGTTTTAGATTTGAGTATAGAACTCTGTATGAGTTGGGGTCCAGGGTGAGACAGACTATTGCTGGTATCCGTTCCGTAATGGGCTTCAGTGTATGTTAGGGGGAGTCCTATAATGAATAATTTTTGAGTAACTTGTAGTATACGTTTTCCCTTTATTTTGGTAAAATATATATAACATAAAATTTATCATTTTAATGTACTTTTACATTTATTTTTAATTTTTTGGCCGTGCTGCACAGCTTGCAGGATCCTAGTTCCTTGACCAGGGACTGAACCTGGGCACTCGGCAGTGAAAATGCGGAGTCCCAACCACTGGACTGCCAGGGAATTCCCTGTACTTTTTTTTTAAAGCCGAGATTTTCGCTTAACTATGGGGGCCCCTCTGGAATGTTAGCCGAGTTACTTGGTTAATGGTTTTGAATACTTCAGGCCCTGTTGAGAGCTGTCTGTCCCTGGGACTGAAAATACTTTTGGTATGGGAGCTGCTATTTTTGAGTTATGAATGCAATTTAATCTTGTTCAGCTGAGTTTGCATATGAACCATTGAAACGTAGATACCTTTTCTCTACAGCTTCTGAGCACAAGTAGTTGAGGCTAAGATAGAAAACTGGTAAGTTTAGTCTATCTGGCAAAAGTTATAAGAACAGTTTTTTTTGTTTTGTTTTGGTTTTTTTGCGTTACGCGGGCCTCTCACTGTTGTGGCCTCTCCCGTTGCGGAGCACAGGCTCCGGACGCGCAGGCTCAGCGGCCATGGCTCACGGGCCCAGCCGCTGCGCAGCATGTGGGATCTTCCCGGACCGGGGCACAAACCCGTGTCCCCTGCATCGGTAGGCGGACTCTTAACCACTGCGCCACCAGGGAAGCCCTAAGAACAGTTTTAACTCATTACTTATCTGTATGTTAGTTCTTGTCTGTCTAGAACAGACCGAGAGCAAACTGTCATATATTTCCTTGATTCTAAGACCTAACTTTTTTCCCCTCTAACAGTTCTGAAATTATGTCATATATACATCATATCATATTTATTAAATGTATACTTTATTGCAATTTTCCCCATGAAGCTGCTGCTACTAAAATTGCTGTGTACCTTTGCATCTAGAAAATTTGGTGATTACATATTTCACTTAAATTTTAGAGTTGGTAGTAATGTTGGAAAAGTGGTTTTAATTAATTTTTTAATGATTTTAAATTGCAAGGCGCTAAATCATGGAGAAATTCATATTTGATACCTCTGTCCCTACCCTCACAACCTTTGATGGTTTTGGTTTTTCCATCAGCAGTTGTAAGAGAGACAGTCAGTACCCCCTGGGAAATGCCAGAGAGCAAACTGACATTCTCCCGTCCCACAGTTTCCATTCAGTGGGGTCTGGTTACAGAGTGTTGCCCCTTTCTGACTAATAATGCCCAGGGTATTTGCGGATTTAACACACACACACACTTGAACTCTTGAAATTGGAAGCAAGAGGCACTCTAGCTTTGTTGTGAATACTCAGAAACTTGGCTCTGAAGGTTGCTTCAGTGCTGTTGCAAGTTCTGTCTAGGGATGTCATTAAGGCTGTTAATGGAAGCTTTAAACAAAGACACTTTCCAGGTGCTGGATTCTGCCATCCTGTAAGTGTGTTCTCTAGAGGACGGATTCATCATGGTTATGGAAGGCTTTGGTTGGCCGTGCAATAGCCTGCAACCATTGCACCATCTAGATCAAGAGGGCCCAGAACCCCGTGACTTAGAGGTGAGAGGAACAGCTTTAGTAGGTTCTGCAGCTTCTCACTGTATCTATCCTTAAGAACAAAACTAACAATACAATTGAGGTGAGTAGGGATGTTGGTGAGAAAGGAAAGAGGAAATCAGAGAAAGCAAGCCAGCCATTGTAATTGTTCCATATATGAGAGAGAGCCTCAGGAAACACGCGGTAGTGATGCTTGTGAACTCTAAAGATGGCATCTTTCCACTGGCCCAGAATTCCTCGGGAAGAAATTTTGGGGATTGTTACTTTTATTGCTTTGATTAATTTTGCTGAGTTTTGGGCTAGGTGCTGATAGAATGGGTGTGAGTAGTAGGCCTGTCTTTCAAACAACTTAGCTTTAATCCCCTCCTCTCCCCTGTTTTTGGCTGATTTGAAATGAATGGGTATTATGGGTCTAATAAGAATCTGGAGGATTGATATTTAGGAAGGATGAAAGCTCTTGATTAGATTTAGTTCTGTAGGTAAAATGTGTTTATTTAGGATTGCATGTGAGATAGGGGAGAGAGCAAAACTTAAGATCCTGACTTTATGGTATTGATGTAATGTAACCTGGTTGTAGTTCAGTTTTAAAATGCCCTTTCTGACAATTGGGACAGTTGACAAGATCTGAATAAGGTCTGTAGATTAGGTAATGGTATTGTATTGTTAATTTACTGATTTTGATCATTGTTTTCAGGATATACATACTGAAGTGTTCAGATGTAAAGAGGCATTGTGTCTTGCATAGTAAGGAAAAGGTCTCCATATATTGCTATATAGAGGGGGGGGGATAAAGCAAATATGGTGACACACTAACATTTAGGAAATCTGGGTGAAGTGTGCAGAAATTCCTTGTACTATTCCCACTCTTCTGTAAGAAAGGTTCTGAGATTGTGTTTTAAAAAATTCTCTCTGCACAAATTTCTTTTTCATGGAGGAACTTTCCTCTTTTTAAAACTGTGGCTCCCTTACAGTTCAGTTCTAAATTGCATTGGGTGGAAAGTTTCTAAATGTATATTTAAAAAATGCAAGCCCTAGTGTCAGATCCAGCTTTATAATTTTTCTTCTTTATCTTTAAACTTCTGTGCCTTTGCTGAGGGAATTCTCTGGCATCTTGAAAAAATGACAAGTTGCCTTATGTTCCAGTAAGACTGGGTCTCTTTAACTAGCTTGCTAATAGAGAATTTCTCAAAGAAACAAACTGTCTTTTAAAGGGGCAGGATGGGGCTTCCCTGATGGCGCAGTGGTTGAGTGTCCACCTGCCGATGCAGGGGACACGGGTTCGTGCCCCGGTCCGGGAAGATCCCACATGCCACGGAGCGGCTGGGCCCGTGAGCCATGGCCTCTGAGCCTGTGTGTCCAGAGCCTGGGCTCCACAACGGGAGAGGCCACAACAGTGAGAGGCCCGCGTAACGAAGGAAAAAAAAAAAGATGTTAAAGGGGCAGGTTATCTTCTGAAAGAATAGAAATCAAATGCTAGTAATGAAACAGTCTGGGGAGAAGAAGATGGGTTCCTCTGTCCCCTTTAAAATGGTTGCGTATGATTGCAAATGTATTCTAGAAGGAAATATATAAAAATGCAAATAGTGGTGTTAGGGCAGTGGGATTTTAGATATAACTTTCATTTTTCCAAACTTGTATGTTGCTGTTTTTCATAAGAAAGTTGTTTGTTATTTTGTGTGTCCTTGTATCTTTAAAATAACTTTTCTTATTTCCTTGATTCCACAGAGTGGAGGCTGTGTCCCACAGAATCTAGCATCATGAACATATTTGATCGGAAGATCAACTTTGATGCACTCCTTAAATTTTCCCACATGTAAGTGCTTTGACCTTAACTGTACTGTCTTATTACATTTCCCTTTATATCTTGTTTCTTTTCCTTTTCCTGGTGTATTAACTTTTGTGCGTGTAAACTAACATATTAACTTTGCTAGAATCCAGAGGATCTGATAAAAGCACCCAAAGTCTAAGGGCTGTGGTGTGGTCGCTGGAAAGCCATTTAGTTATTTTAGTTTGGGTAATGATTGTTCATAGTTTGGGCATTGGGGCTTTCCTCAGCATTTAAGATTTTCTGTTTGTTAACCTAGTTTTCAAAGCATTCTTTTTTTTTTTTTTGGTTTTGTGGTACGCGGGCCTCCACTGTTGTGGCCTCTCCCGTTGCGGAGCGCAGGCTCAGCGGCCATGGCTCATGGGCCCAGCCGCTCCACGGCATGTGGGATCTTCCTGGACCGGGGCACGAACCCGTGTCCCCTGCATCGGCAGGCGGACTCTCAACCACTGCGCCACCAGGGAAGCCCCCAAAGCATTCTTTTTTTATTGTACCAAAACTTTCACATATTCCCTGGGAAGAAGAAGGAAAATTATTCTTAGCTTAGAGATGAGATTGGTCCTGGAGTAATGGCCATTATTAACATTGTTTCCTAGAACCCCCTCGACGCAGCAGCACCTGAAGAAGGTCTATGCCAGTTTTGCCCTCTGTATGTTTGTGGCGGCTGCCGGGGCCTATGTCCATGTGGTCACCCATTTCATTCAGGTAAGAGCAGTTTTCTCCTCTAGTTGCTGTGGCCCAAATCGCATTAGGAAGAAACTAGCTCAGCAGGGTGTTACAAGCCTATGTCCTTCCTTAATACTTCTCAGTAGTTTGGGATCTGAACCCAGCCAGAGCCAGTTGTAAATCAGGACATGCAGAACCATCTAATTTTTCTGCCAACTCTGCCCTCTCTAGATACTGAAAACAGGATGTTTTGACCCTGACACTGAACCGTGTGCTGCTGACACACAAGACCCCCACCCACTGGGGAGAGGTCTGCATGCTGGGGTGGTTTTGCACAGTAACCTTTTTATCTTTCTTCCTCTTTTTTTGCCTGAATGACTGTGTAGTACTTGGATACAAAACACTGATTATATGATTATCAGGAGAGACAGGGTTGAGACCTTTAAGGATTTGACCCATTTTATTCTTTGAGAAACTCATTTTCCTTTGTTGAGTGAGAGTTTGAGTTTGGCTAGAAGCAATAAAAGGGATGGTTGAGGAATACTCGAAAAGTTTGAAGCTCACCAACCAAGACTTGTCCCTTTTGGAGTGCCCTTTTTAGTGTAAGTACAGGGGTGTAGCTGTGTTGGCATTTGGCACTGCTGAGGAGCGGCATGATCAGGCATCCCCATGCTCAGGCACCTCCTGGCAGAGGTTGTGTGAAAAATTGCTCCAGACACTCAGAGGTAGGGCTTTGATCCCTCGAGTTCAGACTAAAACATATTCTACCTTTTAGACAAAAGTGGCCCTTTTGGTTTCTGGTTGTGTTTTGTTTGTTTTTTAAAGTAATATAGTGAAATATAGTCATCCTCATTATTCATGGATTCCGTATTTGTGATTTACCTACTCAGCAAAACTCATTTGTAACCCCAAAATCAGTTCTAATGGTGTTTTTGTGGACCTTTGCAGCCATACACAGATTGGCAAAAAATTCGAGCTGTCCATTGCACCATGTTCTAGCTGAGGTTGAATGTGGCAACACTGCCTTCTTTCAAGCTCTCATACTGTAAACAATTGTCTTTTTCATAGTCTAGTTAGTGCCACATTTTCTGCATTTTTATAATTTTTCTTGGTGATTTTGATGTTTAAAATGGCCTCAGGCATAGTGCTAAAAAGTGCTGAGTGGTATTACTAAGTGCAAGACTGTGATGTGCCTTATGGAGAAAATACGTGTGTTAGATAAGCTTTGTTCAGGCATGAATTACAGTGCGGCTGGGCACGAGTTCTATGTTGATGAGTCGACAGTATATATCCAAGTGTCTTTAAACAGAAAAGACATATACGACAAGGTTTTGTATTGACCAGTTGATAAAAATGTGACAGGAGGCTTGAAAGAGCTTAAACCTTTATTTCCTCCAGGAGCATTTGTTCAGTATCACTGATTCATTGCTTACAGTGGCTGTATAGAGCAGAACTACTGTGAAAACTGAGGATTGACTCTACCTTTAAAAGAAGGAAGAAACTGGTGTCTACATACATCCTTGATGATTTTCCTCTCTTTCTAATGCTTGTAACTTTTCCCACTTGCTTTAAAACAAAATTTTTTTTCTTATAAAACTAATGCATGTTCATTGTAGAGAATTTAGAAAACAGACTAGTGATAAGAAGGAAATATAAAACTCCATAATCCCATCATCCTAAATTAACTTAACATTTTGGTTCTTACTGTCTTAGTTCATTCTGGCTGCTATAACAGAATACCATAAACTGGGTGGCTTAAACAACAAACGTTTCTCAGAGTTTGGGAGGCTGGGAAGTCCAAGATCATGATAGGTGCTGGCAGATTTGTTCTGTGGTGAGGGCCAGCTTCTCCCGTGTCATCACATGGTAGAAGGGGCAGGGGAGCTCTCTGGGATCTCTTTTATAAGGTCACTAATCTCCCTTTGTGAAGGCTCCACCCTTATGATCTAATCACCTTCCAAAGACCCCACCTCCAAATACCATTAAATTGAGGGTTAGGATTTAAACATGAATTTGAGGGGGCAGCACAATCATTCAGTTTTTTCTGTGTGTGTGTATATACATTTGTGTGTGTGTGTGTGTGTTTTAAAGTGATCAAAGAGAGGTCATTCCTACTTGTTCTGCAGATTGGAATATGCTTCAAGCACTTGTCACTTTGATTCATCTTTTCTGTTTCTTGGGTCAGACTCATAATTTGACTTGGGCAGTTACAGTTGGTGGACTGCCTCCAGCATCCACCATGGTCCTGACCTTGTCCTTCAAGGTTCTGGTTTTTCTCCTCCGCCCTCACTGCCTTTTCTGCTGCCTCCAGGTTAGAAGCAAATATTAGGAAGTCCAGGTGAATATTTGAACCCAATAAGGTCTCTTGCAAAATAAATTTGATACTTTCAAGTGTTTAATTATTGACTGGATCTGACAGGCTGGCCTGCTCTCTGCCTTGGGCTCCCTGGGGTTGATGATTTGGCTGATGGCAACACCTCATAGCCATGAAACTGAGCAAAAAAGACTGGGACTTCTTGCTGGATTTGCTTTCCTTACAGGTATGTTAAGGGATTGGTTTAATTTTGAGGGAGGGACACTGTATTTTTAGTATCTCTTTAGATTAAGGCCCAAGATATATATTTATTCAGATGCACCCCAACTGGCACACTGTACCATCCTATCTTGTATTTGAGTGTGCCTTGTATTGCTTTCTTATTTCATATAGGTGCATCTTGCTTCCCCATCTAGAGGGCTCTTTGTGACTAGTGTCTGTGACTTCTACTTTTGTATCCAAAAATAAGCATTTGTGTGCTTGAATGAATGAGGTTTAAGAGCTTAGGTAGCATAACTTGTTAATGGTGGACATGGGACTAAACTAGGCCAAGGATCTGACTTAGTTGAACTCACATTGGCAACTATCATAGGAGCATCTGTTCTGAATCTTGTGGACAGTTAATTAAAGTCATACATTGAGATCCATCCTACAGGGCACTTTGCTGATTCTCAAGAAAAGAATTAAAAGTGCAGATCTTCTAGAATTGTCATTAAGGAAAATAGGTCTCAAGGTACATAGTAAAAATATTTGCAAAGCAACATTTGAGTTAGTACAACTCGTTCTGAGTGCGTCTAATCTATACAGTGTTGAAATTGTAGAAAGGAAGGGATTTAGAGATTAAGATTTTTAGATCAGGGAAAGCTAGTTTTTGAAGGTATTAAAGGGGTGGGATTATCAGAAGGAGAGAAAAGCCAGAGTAGAGGAGATGTTGGAGCTGGAACAGGTTGCCGCTGCACCCTCCTGTTGGCAGGTGTCCACCTGCAGAACCGGTCTGGCCTTTCCTTCTACAGAGGGAGTCAGCCTTCATGACTACAGGTTGTTGGCCACAAGGCACTGCTTTGCTCTTTATCCTTTTCATCTAATTCCTGATCTGGCCTACATTACAGTCTCACATCACTGCTCTTCAGAGTTTTGCAGCCTTATAATTTAGCTGGAAAATGTTTGACATGCCTGCTTCATTTTTCCTAATGTCTATTCCTACTGGGTCATCTATGATTTTCAGCCAAGGGGACAGTTGTGCAGGTCTGTCCATAAATAACTCAGTCGAGTATTTGTTCTCTGGAAAACAGTTAAGGATGGAAGAGAGAAAGATTTAATTACGTTAGTCCACTTGTTTTGTTGTTTTCTAGGACTGTAGGCATGCCCATGCTATTGATGATCAGCTTTTGGATGAGAATCCTCTTCAGAAATTGGTGTTAATGCTGTGTTCTGTGGCTTTTTGTTTTCTAGGAGTTGGCCTGGGCCCTGCTCTGGACTTGTGCATTGCCATCAACCCCAGGTAACTGTTACTAGTGTCTTATGAATATACCTTCTAAATATACCTTCTAAGTATAGGTTATATACCTGTAGCCCTTGATATAATGGTCTTTTTCCTTAACAGCATCCTTCCCACCGCCTTCCTGGGCACAGCAATGATCTTCACCTGCTTCACCCTGAGTGCACTCTATGCCAGGCGCCGTAGCTACCTCTTTCTGGGAGGTATGTGTGGACTGGAAAATAGGGAGAGAGTCTCCACTTCAGCCAGAATTCTCACTAGGACCTTTCCCCTCGCCTCCAACTTGTGACTGTTGGGTTGAAATTGGAAGCCTTCATTTTGGGGGGCAAGTAAAGAATGGCCTTAATGGGATTGCTTTGCTTCGCTTTGGCTTTTCTCAAGATGGCTTTTTGTCTTCTCTTACAGGTATCTTGATGTCGGCCATGAGCCTGATGCTCTTGTCTTCCCTGGGGAATCTTTTCTTTGGATCCTTTTGGCTTTTCCAGGTGAGATTTGCATATACCTTTGCAGCAGCCATTTACCTTGCATTTCTTTTTCTTGCTTAACCCCCTATAGCCAAGATAGACTAAGAATTCTCATCTTTGTGGGGCAGTGCTCCTGAAGCCTCGCCACTCACCCTCCCAGGACGGAGCCTTCTGCTACGGGTGGAAATACAAACTGAACAGGGGTTGGACATTGCAGTGGAGATGGTTTGCCCAGAGATCATTTTTCTAAAGCCAGTCCAGCAGTGGCTCCTTGTTAAAATGATGGAAGCTCTTCCAGTGACCTGAAAAAATAAGTGCAGAATTGTACCTAGGGAAGTAATATGGTCTTCACTGTGGGCTTCAGTTCCCACGAATGTTAATGTCAGTAGGGTTAGCATTCGATGTACTTTCAAGTGGCCAAGGGCCAGAAAGAGGTATGGCTGTTTTTTCTCTACAATGTCTACCACGTGGTAACCTCATCTCATTCTTCTTTTGTTAGGCAAACCTGTATGTGGGACTAGTGGTCATGTGTGGCTTTGTCCTTTTTGATACTCAGCTCATTATTGAAAAGGCTGAAAATGGAGATAAAGATTATATCTGGTGAGTGTGAAACCTGGTCTTTAATGAGTATGAAGCGGGGAGGCATACTCTTCCATTCGACGACTCTTTTCTCATTCTCTGGGATGATCTTTTGCTTGACTCCCCTTTCTTTCCACATTGGTAGGAATAAGAGTGGCCCAGATGGCACTGGCTGACCTCTGTGGCCACAGGGGCATACATGATCGGATAGCCATGGTTTTGGAACTGTGCACTAAAAAGCATCGTTTCCCTCAATTCCTGAAAGACATCAGATTTTTAAAAGTTGGACTAATAATATGTATTTAATTATCCATACTTTGAATAGTGGTTACCTCTAGGCAGAGGAGAGGGAAAGGAATCTTTCACCTTTTACTCTTAATACTGTTGTATTCTTTAAACCTTTAACAATGAGAAGAAGATATGCATATAATTTTTTTAATGTAGTAATCCTCTCAGAATCTCAACTAGTTAATGGTAGTTCCAGGGTTCAGACTTAGGCCTCTGCAGAGTCTAAATTTTCTTTTCTCTGTGCTCCATGGCTTCGCTGAGTTGAAGAGGATCTCAGACACTAGAGTTTTACTTAGTTGGTGGTGGAGTGCTGGTGAAGTTGACTCTTGGGGTTGGGGCAGGGTTTCTGTGTTCTGCACCTTTGTGGGCTTGTGGATAAAGGAAAGTGGGAAGTGCAGTTTGTGACCTGGTTCTTCTCTTTCAGGCACTGCGTTGACCTCTTCTTAGATTTCGTTACTCTCTTCAGAAAACTCATGATGATCCTGGCTATGAATGAGAAGGTTAGCACCACCTACAGTGAAAGACTGGCTCCTGAGCTCAGCATCTATGTGTACTTAAAGCTTGAGAACTTGCTCACACTGTGTGGGTCCAGGGTAACTGTAAGGCATGCCACTGAGTAAGAGTTCAACTAGAAGTCTTTAGCTGTTGGAGAAAAAGGAACAAGTAAAAATCATCCTTTTTTTTTTTCTTTTTTAAATGAATCCCTGAGATTAGTATCAAAAGGAAAAGAGCTTTAGTGGCAACAAGAAACAATCTACTATATGAGGAATTTAAAGGCTGTAAAGATGGTTGTGACTCAAAAAGATATCCTAGAGGATTTATATAATACCACCAGCTTTTGTATATATATTTTAGAAATAGGCCAGTTTTACCCATTTGTTAGTCTTAATTTTTTTCAAGAGAGGCATTCTATATAGGGTTAGTGAGTGGCAGACATCATCCATTCCAGTAGTAGGGGAACAAATGAAAGCACAGGCCTTTCTTTACAGAACTTAAGGTGGAATGTGAGTCGATGGAGTGGTGATGGAAGCAGTTGACCAGATGGGATTGGTGGTCCTCTGTCTGGTCTGTACCGCGATTGGACTGAGGACCAAGCAGGTCCTCCAGTTTCAGTCAAAACAACATCCTTTTCATCCATGTAGTGATACCCTGGGCTTCCCCCAGTGCAATG
This sequence comes from Delphinapterus leucas, assembly GCF_059928025.1. Taxonomy (NCBI): domain Eukaryota; kingdom Metazoa; phylum Chordata; class Mammalia; order Artiodactyla; family Monodontidae; genus Delphinapterus; species Delphinapterus leucas. The sequence goes on from NC_143139.1 coordinate 39,638,921, forward strand.
AAGAGTTCAGCTGGACTGTATTATTTCGAATGCTGATTTATGCTGAGGATTTGTGCTTTCTTCTCAGGCCTAATGGAAAGTTGATCTTGGCTTGGTCTTGGCCTCTCGTTTAGTTATTTTAGGGTACACCGCTGGTCTGCAGCCTTCAGTGGTTGGGATCTGAGCTGTCGTGGTTGTGAGTAGCCAGGAGTGGGTAGGCAGCCCACCTAGCTACTCATGGGGTAGCAACGGGAACAGCTGCTTAACCTTTATTCTTGTCAAGTCTGTAGCAACTTGGGAGACCACCAGCAGAAGATGGTTAAGATTTAGTTCCTCCTATACTGAAGGAGCATCTCTCCTCCCTTTTTACTGTCCGGATCCCTTCCAATCACTAACCAAAGGCAGTGAGGTATCGGCTGACTCAAGAGTTTTAGCTTAAATGTCAATGCCAGAAGTTAATTGGGTAATTTTCCTCCATTTCTAGGATAAGAAGAAGGAGAAGAAGTGAAATGACCATCCAGCCTTCCCCAGTTTGACTTCCTCTCCCTCCGCCCCTCATTTCCTCTTTGCACACATTACAGGTGGCGTGTTCTGTGATAATGAAAAGCATCAGAAAAGCTTTTGTACTTTGTGGTTTTCTCTGTTTTGAATTTTTTGATCAAAAAACTGATTAGCAAATTATAGTTTGGAGTTTGGCTTCATATTTTTGGGGTTCTTCCCCGCTCCCTTTTCTGTCATCCCCCACCCCTAGCCTCTTCCTCTGCTCAGGCAGCCAGTCCGCCGTGATGAGCGGGATCTGCAGAGTCCGCCTTGTGACTGCGCTTCACCCAGTGGACCTGAACTGTTTCGGTAGAGACGCCTTGCTCGGCCCTTCTTCCCGCAGCGTTGTTTGCTTTATGCGCATTTCCTATGGGACTAGGCAGTGTGTTTTCCATTGGAAAGACGTTTGCTGGTCCCATTGCTACTCAGGCTTATTATGTCTGAGCCGCCGACCCCTGCAGAGAACATGAAAAGCCTCTTCTGGTGGGTGCTTCGCTTCCCCTGAGCTGCTGGAGTCACTGCTGCTCCGGCAGACGTGCCTTCCTGCCTTGCCGTCATGGAAGGAGTGTGGATTTGTGTGGGTTCCCTTTCCACTCCCTTGTCCGGCCCTTGGAATCTGCCTGCCTTCCATCCGTGGGGTGGGAGGGTTTCAGCACAAAGGGAAATTCTTGTCAGGCATCTATGAAGTGGCTGATTATGTATGGCAAGATATAATGTAGAGTTCCCAGACTTGCCCTTTTTTTTTGTTAAATTGATCACTACCTTGGTTACTGAGTGGCCTCTACCAGGTGGCTGTGATTAAAGGTCCCGGGAGAGGAAGGATAGAAAAGGGGCATGGCTGAGCCTCTGAGGTAATTGTGACTAATCCTGCCAGACCCAGATGAGGGCCTGTTTGGGGCAGGGGAGAGTAGTATCTCCCCCATTAACTGAGTGGGTCTTTGTTCACACCAGTGGCACGGGCCGTGATGGCTTGGGAGGCAGCGTTCATAACAGTCCTTAGGTGCGTTTTTGTCTTATCTTGGGCACTAATAGGTAGCGTCAGGCCAGAGATTTGGGGCAGTAGATACATGCCCATTTTACAGATGCACTTCAGGTTTTGGTCTGTTCACCTGTTTCTGGAAATCTGCAGCCTTCTTTAGGCAGGGGCTGGGCGACCAAACCTGCAAGACTTCTGCTTTCCTACAGCTCTGTGTTTGCAAGTGTGTGTGTGGGGGGGCAGTACTAACGGGTCACCAGCTCCTTCCCTGTGAGCTGCCACAGCCACAGCTGGCACAGGTCAGGCAGCCTTGGGAGCATTTGCGGCTCTGGCTGCTCACAGGGCTTCAACGTAAGGGGAACCGAGCCATCGAAAACTCATTGCTAGTAGGACACCATTTTTGGCTTTCCCTGTTCACAACCAGTACACAGTTTGACCCAGGGGCTACTGGTTCGCAGCGCACCACGTCACTGTGCCGTCCCGTGAAGCAGCTCTGTTCGCAGGCTGTGTGGCGCCTGGCGTGGCGATGCCACTCGGAAGGGCTCGCTGATGCAGAGCTGCCCTCCGATTTAACTGCTGCCTCCGGCCTGGGGCTCGAGACTTTACTAAAAGGGACTTCCTTCCCATTCAGCCCCCAACAGCAACTCCCCCTACATTTGTTGATTCTCTGCTAGGCCTGAGAATCTGAGTTACATCTCCTGAAGCCAAACTCCACCTCTTGTGCTTTTTTTGCTTGGGATGAGGAGTTTTTCTTTAGAAACAGTGCCAAGAATGACAAGATATAAAAAACTACTTTTAAAGAACATGCCTAACAGGTTTTTAATACAGTAATCACTGTAATTATCACTTTCTTTTCGAGTTCTTTGGTTTCCAGCTCAGGCTGCATTCTCTAACTCATACTGTGAAGACAAAGGTGTTTTTGATTCAGAAATATATGGAATCTACATAGTCTTAATTTGTAAAAAATAAAGAAAATTCCTTAACCTTCCCTTGTGTAAGTGTGTGTGAAATCCAAGGCCACAGCTGAACGGGAGTTTTGGGGTGCTGTCTCACTTCTTGTTCTTGGGGCTGGGAGTAGGACAGGATTAAGTTTGCTCTAGGTATGAATAGAAATAAATAGAAATAAAGAGAGCCCCACTTGGGCCTCTCAGCCCCAGCTTGCCACAGATGTTGGGGATAGTCTCTGTTCCATACACAGCCCGGGCCTTTTTCTGGTCCTCCTCCTACCCAGCCTTTATCATAGGGGGTTCATGGTAGCAGCACGTGTCGTTGGTTCCAATATACAGCCAAGCTTTGCCATTTGGGGATGCATAATGGAAAAAGCATGACAATTCACTCATTTTGCAAGTACCGTGGTCTGCAATACCTGTGGTCACCCACTGGGCCCGGCTCTATTCCCGATGGTACAGATCATCAGTGAAAATATAAAAATCCTTGTCCTCATAGAGTTTATATATGTGATTATAAACCAAAATTTGCATTACAGTCAGGTTACTCCATTTTGTCACACTTGCCCTCTGGTTGTCACCCTCATTGTAAACAGCTTCCTGTTAATCTGACTCCTGGCTGAGGCCCCAGCTGAGGTGGAGCAGGAAATATGAGGTGTTTCAGGTACTGTCTTCGCACCCTCAATCTTTGTAACCAGAGCAGGGCAGTGAGCTCCCTTTTAGTCTTCTCCCAACTAGCCCGTCAGTCACAAGTTAAACAGAAGAGGTTAACACACCGCTTGTTCCACGCCTAGCAGACCTGCAGGCTGAGCTAGAGCGGGGAAGGCATCGGTGGGCAGCAGAAGTGGAAGGATGTCTGTGCTGGGAGGATAGACGGTCTGTTCTGTGAGGCAGGGGATCAGATGGGGGCGTCCACTTGGTGTCAGGTAATGTGCTCCATGCTGGGGCTAGAGATGGATATAGTTACTGCTTTTCAGTCATCATGGCGGAGCAGTGCAGGAGAGCTACATGCAGACGTTAAGTTCTTACAGGTAAACACAGGGCCATGGATAACAGAGACAGCCCTGCTCCCGGTTCAGGGAAAAAGTGTGTTGGAGGTGAGAACCTGAACTAAGGTGAAATCTCGAAGATTGAGTCAAGTGAGACAAGGGATGAGGTTAGAAAGGCAGTGGTGGGAGTGGGTGTTTTCAGGTCAAGGGATCAGTATGAGAAAAGGTACAGCGTGCGGAGTGCTGGGCGTGCGATTGCTGGTTGTACATGTTACGGAGGGGACCGGTAGGAAATGAGAAGGAGGGGTAACCGGTAACTGAGGGCCTGCTGTTTGGTGCTAAGGAGCTGGCCTTGTCCTGACGGCAGCAGAGAGCACTGCAGGGCTTCTTGAGCAAGGGAACGGTCAGATTTACGTCCTCACATCTCAGGTGACTAGAGAGTAGACTGGGGGAAGGGGCTAGTTGAAAGGCAATTATACACTACTGCCCAGATGTGGTCTCTCTCCTGTCTCATGAAAAGGAAGCAGAGCTCCTTGGAGAAATGGCCCAGGAAATGTACAAGATGAACCTGGAACATAATGTTCTGCCAGAAAGCAAAGGAGCTGTCAAAGATGACTACTGTAGTATCATTCAAAAGGACTCGGGGGCTAATCTAAAGAGGCTCCTCCTGGCCAAAGATGGGATAATTTGAGCATCAGTAAACTCAAAAGTTCATGATATTTTTTAAATGGTCAGCTTTGGTGGATGCTAGAAACCAGTCACTTCGTCAATAAACAGCAGCATTTATCCTTTCTTTTCTGTATAAACTGTACTTCAGGGTAATCAAAAAGTAAGTAAAAGTTTCTCTCTATAGGGGCTTCCCTGGTGGCGCAGTGGTTGAGAATCTGCCTGCTAATGCGGGGGACACGGGTTCGAGCCCTGGTCTGGGAGGATCCCACATGCCGCGGAGCAACTAGGCCTGTGAGCCACAACTACTGAGCCTGCGCGTCTGGAGCCTGTGCTCCGCAACAAGAGAGACCACGACAGTGAGAGGCCCGCGCACCGCAATGAAGAGTGGCCCCCGCTTGCCACAGCTAGAGAAAGCCCTCGCACAGAAACTAAGACCCAACACAGCAAAAATTAATTAATTAATTAACTCTTACCCCCAACATCTTCTTTTAAAAAAAAAAGTTTCTCTCTATAGAAGTACTCCGGCTATTACATGAAGGAATTATAGGATTAGTATCACTATTTTAACTCTGACGAAAAAATGAAGCTAGGAGATGATAATCAATAGCCAACAACATCATATTAAGAGACAACCTGACATATGCCTCCTGATGGAAGTAAGCAACACGTCCAAAAAAAAGTTGAATCTCAGGCATATTACATTCTAGATCAAGTACCAGTTTACAGGGAAGACGGGTCAGAGGACTACGTTAAATGACATAATGGGGATGCAAGCCACAAAATCTAGTAAAACTCTAAGGACAAACCTAGATTCTTTTTTAAGAAAAAGAAAAGGCGAAGAAGGAAGAACGCAATTAAAAGAAAAAAAAAACAATAGAGGGAAAGGAACCTAGAGGTTAAGACTTACGAGCCATATCAAGAAAATGGCAATGATGTAGACCTGAATTGGATCCTGATTCAAATAAACCAACTGTAAATGAGAAATAGGGAGAGAGAGGGAGAACTGGGGCAACTTGAACCTGTGGTAACCATTCTCCAGGATGCCCACCCACCCATCCCTCAAAAATCCTGGCCTCCTGGTATTCATACCCTCTACGTGGAAGCAGGCTGGTACTTATAATGGGACGAATACTGCAGAACCGCGTGATTTACGAAGCTTGGTCATGAAGGGCATTGCAGCTTCCTCCTTGGCTCTCTGGTGCACTTGCTCTGAGGGAAACCAGGCATGGGTTCTGAGGCCGTTCAAGCTGCCCCGTGGAGAGTGCTTGCAGAGAGGACCCAAGCCACAGCCAGCACTGAATTGCCAGCCAGTGTGATTGAGCCACCTGGAAAGCGGATCCTCCAGGAACTGTCAAGCTTTCAAGTGACTGCAATCTCAGGAGACACTGAGCCGGAACTAGCTAAGCTGCTCCTGAATTCCTGACCAACAGAAACTGAGTGACAATAAATGTTTATTGTTATTTTAAACCACTAAGTTACACAGCAATAGATAACTAATACCAACACGGACTAGATAGTTGAGGATTTAAAGTATTGCTAATGCTAAGTATATAATATAATTAATATAAATACTGCTAATCATGTAATTGTGATGATGTTCTTTAAAAGTTATCTTTAGAGGTGCATACGGAAATATCTATAGATGTATTAATATGCTGTCTGAGATTCGCTTCAAAATAATGCAGTTAGGGACTTCCCTGGTGGCGCAGTGGTTAAGAATCCGCCTGCCAATGCAGGGGACACGGGTTCGAGCCCTGGTCCCGGAAGATCCCACATGCCGTGGAGCAGCTAAGCCTGTACGCCACAACTACTGAGGCCTCGTGCCGCAACTGCTGAAGCCCGCACACCTAGAGCCTGGGCTCCGCAAAAAGAGAAGCCGCTGCAATGAGAAGCCCATGCACCGCAACAAAGAGTAGCCCCTGCTCGCTGCAACTGGAGAAAGCCTGCATGCAGCAACGAAGACCCAACGCAGCCATAAATAAATAAATAAATAAATAAATAAATAAATAAATAAATAAATAAATAAATAATGAGGTTAGGTGGCAGCAGGGAGTGGAGGGTATAGGTGAAGTGAATGGTCATGAGTTTATATTGGTCGTAGCTGGGCAATGGACATATTCGCTGTACTATTCTCTCTACCTTTTTGTACGGTTGAAATTTTCTATAATAGTTTTTTTAAAAAAAGGTACTTAGCAATGGTCCAGGCAAGAGAAAAGATGGTCTGAAACAGAGCAGTTGTTATAAGGATAGGAAGGTAGACAATGAAATAAAATATTCAGGAGGTGAAATGTCCAGGCCTTAGTGAATGAATAGATGCAGAGAGGAGAGAGAGAAGAATCTAGGGTAACTCTCAGGTGTCCGGACGGTCCTACCAGCCACTTGCCAGCTCTGCAAACTTGGGAGAATCAGTCAGCCTTTGTGTGTCTCATTTTCCCATGTGTCAAATGGAGGGAAAAACACACTTACCTCATAGGATGATTGTGAGGGTTAAGTTAATTAAAACATGTAAAGAAAGCACTTAGTACGGTGTTTGGCACGTAGTAAGTCCTCCAAGCGTTAGCTCTTCTACTGGGGAAGCCCAGGACTGGGGGTGGGATGGCACTTTTGGTTTTGAACGTGCTGGGGAGGCCACCATCAGGGATTTCCACAAAGGTACCAGGAGGCCTTTGCATATAAATCTGAAGCTCAGGGGAGAAGTCAGGGATAGACATGTGGATGATTTGGCACATTTTAAACCCATACGAACGAGTGAGCTCCTTGAACAGACACTTCACCAAAAAAGATACACAAATAGCAAATAAGCACATGAAAAGCTCTTAAACCTCATTAGGTGTTAGGCAAATGCAAATGAAGTCAACCATGAAACACCACTATACACTGATGAGGATGGCTAAAATTTTTTTTGTTAATTGTGATAAAATCAAGTACTGCTGAGAATGTGGAGCCACTGGATCCCTCACACTGCCAAGTGGTGAGGTAAAATGGTACAACCTCTGGAAAACAACTGGCAGTTTCTTATAAAATTAAACATGTATTAACCATACAACGTAGCAATTGCACTACTGGGTATTTATCCTAGAGAAGTAAAAATTTGTATCCACGCAAAAATCTGAACAGAATGTTCAGAGAAGCTTTATTTGTAATAGCCCAAAACTGGAAACGATCCAACAGGGGAATGTACAAACTAACTAATACATGCATGTAAATACATGCAGAGTAGTGATGGAATGCTACTCTGCAATAAAAAGGAAAAGCTATAGATACATACAACTCAGGTGCATCTCAAAGGCATTATTTTATGAAGATTGAGTGAGCCCAGTGGAATTCCAGGAACCTCACCATTTAAGGAGCGTATGGAAATCTTTTAAATCTGTGCACTACCCTCAAACTCAACTCCTGCTGCCTAGGTGCAGGCCCTACTGAATCTTGCCTGGAATATTGCTCCAGCCTCCTCACCGGCCTCCGAGTACCCAGCCTTGGGTCTCTCCCGTGCACTCTGCACACTATTTCTAGACGAATCTTTCTGATGGTGAGCACTGAACTTTTCAATGACTCATTTTTGCTGTCAGGATAAAGTCCAAACTTCCCATCATACATTCAAGTCTCCTGCTTACCTCTGTCCTCTTATCTTTTAGTCCTCCAGCCATAATACACTCATATTTATGCTAGAATGTTCCATTTGATCCCTCACTGCTAGGCCTTGGTATTTTTATTTTTCTGCCTAGAACTCTCACCCACACCCACTTGGCCTGACTCATCATACCCACCCTGCAGTTCTTAGTTTTGATACCACCTCATCTAGGAAGCCTTCTCTGAGCCCCCAAGACTGGGTTTTAGCCCCTTCTGGGGTCTCCACAGCATCCGGGCACCCTCCATCAGAGCACTACCTGCGCTCTCCTACGATCCATCACCCAGTGACTGGCATCACCCACAAGAACTGTGAGTCCCAAGGGCTGGGACATGCCACATTTATCCCTGGGTCCCTGGTTTAGTTAGCTCAGTGTTCACACCTACTAGGTGCCCAATGAATGTTCCTTGTGTGAACAACAGTGTGGGTGCATGAGGAAATGAAGGAATGAAAGGGGAGGCCCGGCGTGGGGCGCAAGGGCCCCTGCAGAGTGTCCTGACTTCAGAAGGGGCAGGAAGAGAGAGGCAAACCAGGCCCAGAGTCCCTTCTGCTCCCTTGCCAACGCTGCCTGCCTTGGGACTGGCTGTGGGAAAAGTGCCCACCCTGAGGTCCAGCTGGGGCTGGACTGGCAAGGGAGGTTCTAGGTGAAACAGACTCTGACAGGGACAGTTTATGTCCGTCCAAGTCCACATATTCATGTTCTCTGTACTTTGTGCAACGCGTGTATTGGGTGTAGGGAGAGAGTAGCCAGGCTGCGGTGTGATGGTCACCAGGGGTGAAGGGAGGGGACCCTGCATCTCGTCTTCTCGCCACAGAGTGGCACTTCAGGCCTGCAAACCTCTTAGGTGGGCGCTGCCGCTATTGCGCCACCTGGTGGCCACGTATTTTCCGACTGTTCCGTAGGAAACGATTTTTTTCTTTTCAAGTTGAAGAATCTCAAACAAAGAACATATGCGGCATACTTGAATTTGAGGCTTTTAAATAACTCCTTGGATTGCTTCTGCCTTAGAGAAGGCCCCCAGTGCTACCCTGTTAGCTACCCTACCAGTTAACGACGGAAACCCGATTTTCTGGTGGCTTCTGCCACCTTAGGCCCCAGCTGCCCTCTGCTCGGACTCTTCCCTGCCCACTTCCCCTCCCGCAGGAATCATCAGTGGCGCTTATCAGAGACCTGTGTTCAACTCCTGTGCTCCTGTGGGTGGCCCTCCGCCACCCACTGCCCGGTTCCTCGATCTTCACCCCTCCCAGGGCTTTCACTTCTGGCTCATTTCAGCTAGCCTCAGAGTATAGAAGTCTACTCTTCCACTCTCAGCCCACAGCCCACAACGTCCCAGCTCTCGCATGCTCTCTCCCTTGCATTCTGGGTGCATTGAAACTCCAGTCCTGCCCCTTAACCCCTCCACTTTATCCTGCTCCTTTCAAGGCCCCTCAGGCATAACCTCTGTCTTTGTTTAATGCAGACTCTGGAGCTGGACTGCCTGGGTTTGAATCACAGGTCTTCCACAGACAAGCTTTGACCTTGGGCAGCTTGCGTAAGCTCTCTGAGCCTCACTCTCATATTAAAATGGGGATAAAGATAATACCTACCTAAAAAGGTTGTGGTGAGGATGAACTGAATTAATATGTGTGAGCACTTAGAACAGTGCCTGGCACACTGTAAATGCTGTGTATGTGTTTGCTCTTATATGTTGTTATTATTATTGCTCAGGCTGGAGCCTATGGTGGATGACATCACCAGCCACCTCAACAAAGCCCATCCTTGCACTAAGCCCACCATCTTCCTTTTCTAGTCCTAGAACCAGGCCTCTGCACCTGCTAAGAGAAGAAACAGGAACCACAAAAATCCCACTTTCCTGCAGACTGTGCCACTGGACGTTTCTGCTTCTCAGCCTCCATTGGGCTCCAGCCTCCTTTGAAAAATCCTTGACTTGTCCTTACCCTGGTCCCTCTGCTCTGTCTGCAGCGACCACTCGACATCGTCACCCCTTTCCCCAGGCACATGGTATGAAATTCAAAAGGTATAAAAGGTTGCAGTGAAAAAAGAGTCCCTCTGTGGTAACTTGATAAACATGCCACCATATTTTGTAGTCTATCCTCTTGACGCGGGATGACCCTTTGTCTCCCACACTCTGATCCTCACAGCCCTGCACATTCCCTGCTCTGTTCCCGTCTCCCGAAACCCTTCCACTGGGTCCTCTCAAGCTCATGGCTCTTCATCAGCAAACTTCTCACGGACACAGCCTCTTCGAATGTTCCCTTTGACCTCCTGGCTCTCCCTGAGGATGCCCTCCCTGCAGACCTCTCAAGTGGGCGCTGCTGTCTCTCCCTCAGCCCCTGTGCCATAAGGCCAGTGGGTGTGTAGGCACCCCCTGTACTCCTCAGTGCTTTCAGACCGTTTTTCTTCCCTAAAGTCCCTCAGCTTTGAATCTCATGTCAACGGACTATTCCACCCATCATGCCCCTCTTTTCCACTTGTCTATCAATCTCTGGGTTACTTCCTCTTATTTCTTGAGGTTTTGGCTCCTGCCTCACTGTCACCCCCTCTGATGCTAATTCTGTCCTAATTCTGAGAGCTCTCAATATCTACAGAGGTAATCCTCTCAGTACCTTGGCCTCTGCATTCCATGACCTCTTTTCCAATGACCTTGCCCTCTACCCTATCTGAGCCACCCACTCCCATGGTCATCCCCTGGTCCTTCTCATTACCCATAACTGCAACCCTTCTGTATTCGTGTCCCAGGGCTTCCGTAACAAAGTGTCACAGATTGGGTGGCTCAAAAACCAGAAATTAACTTGCTCACAGCTCTGGAGGCTAGAATGATCAAGGTGTTAGTTAGCAGGGTTGCTTCCTTCTGAGGGCTGTTGAAGAATCTGTTCCTCTCAGACCTCTCCCCTAGCTTCTGGTGGTTTGCTGGCAGTCACTGGCATTCCTTGGCTTGCAGATGCATCACCCTGATCTCTGCCATCATGTTCACGTGGCATTCTCCCTGTGTCCAATTTTCCCCTTTTTATAAGGACATCAGTCATTTTGGATTAGGGCCCACTCAAATGACCTCATTTTAACTTGATTACTTCTGTAAGGTCATCTCCCAAGGTACTGGGGTTTAGGACTTCGATATTTTTTAAGGAGGGGAGAGACACAATTCAACCCATAACATCTCCCATTCTCCCATAATCTCAGTTTCATGCATCCCATCCTCTGACTATCACCTCTTTTCTTCCCAACATCTTTCCAACTCATTCCCCCTAGTACTTTATCTCCAAAACTCTTTTGATTCCACCAGGACCTTCAAACTACTGATTCTACCTTCCTTCATCCCTCTCTCCTTTATTGCTCTCTCTTCCCTCTTTAACCAGTGTAAAGCCCACAGCCAGTTAATAGAATCGCTTCCATGCATGTATCTTCGATTCCCTTGCCTCTCTCTCTCTGTTGCACTTATTTGGCAAATTGGCAGCCCTGGCTAATCCAACTTGCTCCCTATTCTGTACCTAATATGGCAGGAGAAAACCGCCCCAACACATTCATATTAGTAAGTCTCACTTTTAATTCCTAATCACCTAAAGTGGACCCTTCATGCTGCCTGGTAATCCTACTATATTCTCTAGCCTATTCACTAACTTTTGAGCTCCTAGATGACTACTCATTCTATCTTCTCTCTTCTCAAACCTCCAACAACTCTTTCTCCCATCCTTCCTCTTGGCCAATGACCGTGATTATTTCCTTGAGAAAATAAAAGCAATCAGAAAAGTTCTTCTGGGACTTCCCTGGTGGCGCAGTGGTTAAGAATCCACCTGCCAATGCAGGGGACATGGGTTCGAGCTCTGGTCCTGGAAGATCCCACTTGCCGTGGAACAACTAAGCCCGTGCGCCGCAACTACTGAGCCCATGCGCCACAACTACTGAAGCCTGCGCGCCTAGAGCTGGTGCTCCGCAACAAGGGAAACCACTGCAATGAGAAGCATGCGCACCGCAACAAAGAGTAGCCCCCACTCGCCGCAACTAGAGAAGTCCGCACGCAGCAACGAAGACCCAACGCAGCCAAAAAATAATAAATAAATAAATAAAGTTTTTCTATAAGTAGACACCACCACATACACTCACCTACCTGCCTTCCTGTACCTGTGGATGCTGCTTAAGTACACTTGTGCACTGAAGCCCAACAATTTCCTCTTTTCTCTCCTGCATCATCAAATTTTCTCTATTTTGTCATCCCCATAAGTATAAGAAAATGCTTTAACTTCTATCTTTAAGAAACCTCTCTTAGAGTCTGGGAACAGCAACTCCCACATAATAATGAGCACACCCAGCCCCCAGATCTTGGTTTCTAGAGATTGTTCCCCACTGAAAGAAACCAGGGCTCTTTGGAAAAATGGCTGATTTCAGGGTTGGGTTTGCGAAGATGAATCTTGAACATGTTACACCAGAAAGTATGCACTCGAAAAGAATGATGGAGATTTGTCAAAAGACAAAACAAAACAAAAGCCAGTTTTAAAGGGATCCTACTGGCCAAATCATGGACAATTTGAGCACCAAAGTAAATAATGGTAGTAATGGATTATAAACCATTGAATAAAATAGGACACCATGAGTCCATACTGATATAAATAAATGCATAAATAGAAAGTTTGATGAAAGTGAAATATTTACATAGTTTCAAAGTACCTTCCCACTATGTTCTGTGCTGTTTCTGCTTCATTTCCTCTGACCTCTAAAGAGATGGAGTATCCCAGGGCTTAGGACTCAGACCTTTCCTCTTCTACTCCCTTGGTGATCTCATACAGTCCCCTGGTTTTAAATAACATCCATATGCTGATGGCTTACCAATTTATATCTCCAGCCCGGGCTTCTTTTCTGAACTCTAGACTTCTATAACCCACTGCTTACTCCACATTTTCCATTGGATATTGTCCAATAGACATCTCAAACTTAACACATCCAGTACTTAACTCCTGAGCTTCCCTCCCTCAAGTCTGCTCTATCCACAGTCTTTTCCATATCAGTTAATGGCAACTTCTTCCTACCAATTGCTCCAAAAACCTTAGAGTTATCCTTTTATAAAAAAAATTTATTTGGTTATTCATTTATTTTTGGCTGCTTTGTGTCTTCATTGCTGCGTGCAGGCTTTCTATAGTTGCGGCGAGCCGGGGGCTACTCTTCGTTGCTCTGCAGCATGTGGGATCTTCCCGGACCAGGGCGCGAACCCATGTACCCTGCATTGGCAGGCAGATTCTTAACCACCGTGCCACCAGGGGAGCCCCCCTCAATGTAGTTTTGATTTGCATTTCTCTAATAATTAGGGATGTTGAGCATCTTTTCATGTGCCTATTGGCCATCTGTATGTCGGAGTTATCCTTGACTCTCCTCTCTTCCCCACATCAATTACATTAGCAAATCTTGTTGTTTATAGTGCCTCTGCCCTGGAACAGGCCCCCATCTCTCACTGGAATTGCCCAAGAGGCTTTCTTACTGGTCTGCTTCCATACTTGCCCTCTACGGTTTATTCTTATCACTCTCTAATTGCTCCCTGTTTCACTCTGAGTAAAAGCCAAAGTCCCTACACTGGGCTCCAAGACTCCAAGACATGATCACTAAATCCTACCAAATTGGCTAAGAATAAAAAGTTTGATACTGGGCTTCCCTGGTGGCGCAGTGGTTGAGAATCTGCCTGCCAATGCAGGGGACATGGGTTCGAGCCCTGGTCTGGGAAGATCCCACATGCTGCGGAGCAACTAGGCCCGTGAGCCACAACTACTGAGGCTGCGCGTCTGGAGCCTGTGCTCTGCAACAAGAGAGGCCGCGATAGTGAGAGGCCTGCGCACTGCGATAAGAGTGGCCCCCGCTTGCCGCAATTAGAGAAAGCCCTTGCACAGAAATGAAGACCCAACACAGCCAAAAATAAATTTAAAAAAAAATTTGATATTACTCAATGATGTAGAAGATAGTCTCACTTATACATTGTTGACGAAGCGCAATTTGTTAATACCTATAAAAGTTTTTAAATTAAGCATATTCTATAATGCAGCAATTCCATTTATAGGAATTTATCTTATGGAAATACACAAGAGTGGCCAAAGACACATATGCAACGTTCACTGCAGCATTGTCATGGGAAAACACGTAAACATTGCACACCCATACAATGGAAGACCGTGTAGGATAATGGATATTCATGGGCTTTGGAAAGATCTCCAAGATACATTAGTAAGTGCTAAAAGAAGCAGATCAGTAATTATAGAATAATCTCATTGTCTAATAAAAGGTCAACATAAACATACTCTGTGTGTTTGCGTGTGTGTGCATTTAAAAAGCAATTTGAGGGAGCTGTCCCTTAGAGCTATCTGAGAGACTGTCTCCTGGGCTTGAAGTCCTCAGAATGTCCACCGAATAAAACATAATTCTCAAAGAAAAAAAAAAAGTGATTTGAAAGGAATTCCAATCAACTTGGGTTATGTCTGGGGAGTAAGACTGGGAGTTGGAATATGAGAGACTTCCTCTTCCTTATATGAATATTCTATTCAATCTCAATTAGTTTTTAAACCATGAACATGCACTTTTATAATCTATGTCTTTAATAATTACAAAAGAAGGTTTTTAAAAAAGATCTTCCTTACCCCAAGATCAAAGAAATGCTCACCTATACTTACTTTAAATTCATATGTCGGGCTTCCCTGGTGGCGCAGTGGTTGGGGGTCTGCCTGCCGATGCGGGGGACGTGGGTTCGTGCTCCGGTCCGGCAAGATGCCGCGGAGTGGCTGGGTCCGTGAGCCATGGCCGCTGGGCCTGCGCGTCCGGAGCCTGTGCTCCGCAACGGGAGAGGCCACGACAGTGAGAGGCCCGCGTACCACACACACACAAAAAAATCATATGTCTTAAAAAAAATTACTTATATGCTTGAATTAACTCACCCAGGACTATAGAAGGGGATACATACCTAGAATTTGCTGCAGAGAATGACTGTTTCCTTTAAAAACTTTTTGATAAAGGAAACAAAACACTATTTGTAGAAAATCTAGAAGAGGGTGAAGAAGAAAATAAAAACCACTGGCAACCCACAGAAAACCTCAGTTAACATTTTGGGACATTTCCTGCAAGAGACAGGGTACCCATTAAGGTGGAATCTGGAACCTTTTTATAGTCTTTTGCTGATGACTTGATGCCATTTGTGGGGGACAAGGAAGGGGGGTCTGAAAGTTTGGGCTTCTTTTGTCTGGGAAATCCAGCAGAAAGGGTCATACACAATGGTAAGGCAAACATTCACCCATTGTTCATGGAGAAAAAAGTGAGGTCACCTTAATTCTGCAAGCAGATGTTGCAAACTGAGATATGAAGTGTCCTGCCATAGTGAGGATCAAGTGGTCTTTTAGCCAAACCCTTCCCTGAAGTACAAAGAGAAATTGGTTTCCTGGGAGTGTCTTGAACTCACCTGTGTGTCCCCTGCCACAGAATTATTTCAGATGGAATATTCTGTTTGTGTGGAGGGCACACACAGTCATGTGCGCCGGGGGTGGCTTGTCTGGGCCCAGCACCCCTTAGTAGCACACTGGGGGACCTAGGGACGAGAGCTGCCCACCTTGGAATAGTTGGTAGGGAAGGGCTGGCTCCAGGTACCAGGTATGGCTGATGCTACTTTGCCCTGGTGACTGGCAGTGAGCTTTTTCTCAGGTGGCCCACGTTGCCCTGGGGCCTAAGAGGCCACCTTGCATTTGCAAACACTGCAGGACAGAGCCCAGCAGCAGACTGAGCAGACCCTGGTGACAGAAACATGCACGGATCCTTGGTCTCAGCTTGTAGGAGGTGGAGTCCAGAGTTGAACCCACCATGCCAAGCTCCTTCCCGGAAAGGAAGTAGGATAAATATCCTGTAGGCGAACAATTCTGTTTTAACAAGGAAATGAGGTAATCCATCAGGTTCAAGCAGAATAAAGGGCTTAAGAAACCAAGAAATAAAAAGTTAAGAGAAGGATGTAGACTTCTTTGAGCCCGCCTGGCAAGAGGCAGAGATCAGCAGCTTGGTAATAACATCCTTAAGCCCCTAAAAGCAGAAGGGACAGCGGCATAGCTACCTGGAAGCAGAAGATAGAAGAAAATGCGATCCTGACATTTGAAGAAAATCAAGATGTCTGACTCGACCCTTCTCTAAGTCGTGTTAATTTCCTCAATGATGACATCAACTAAGGGAAACAGGAGGGAAAACGGCCAGGTTGGGAGAGGGGTGGGAAGAGCAGAGAGCTGAGGAGAAAGCTGGTCTGGTCCAATTTCCCAATCGTCCATAGATAAGGAAAACCAAGGCCCAGAGAAGGGATGTAACTTTCCCCACACAACCAGACTCAGTGGCTAAGAAAGACTCTTGACGCCCAGTCTAGTGTTCTCCAGCCCTGCCCTTCAGAAGTGATCCAAGGCCAAAAAGGGAGGAGGAGATTAAAGTCCTGGCAGAACAGAGTGAAGTTACACACCCAAAAAGAATCACTCCCACCAGGCTCCATCACTTCTCAGCCTTGGAAAATCACTGAATTTTTTTTTTTTTTTTTTTGGCTGCGCCATGTGGCATGCAGGCTCTTAGTTCCCCCACCAGGTATCGAATCCATGCCCCTGCACTGGGAGCACAGAGTCTTAACCACTGGACCACCAAGAAACTCCCCCATTGAATGTTTTTGAGCTTCAATGTCTTCATCTATGAAATGAATCAGGAGGCTGGCAATACGGTAGGTATTTAACGGGGAGTTCTTTCACTGCTCTCTGGACCATTCAGGGCTGGAGAGACACTGCTGGAAGGAGCTAGTATAAAGGGAGGCGTTAACAACCTCCCCGCCCCTGACCTTCCTTGGGCTGGTCAGAGTACAGGATAGCATCCAGTGGTATAACCGAGTTGTGAACAGGCCCAGCACTACTCCCTGTCCAGGCACCCCTTACCTCAGCTTGGCAAGCCTGTGATGTCAACAAAGACCATGTATTCAGTACAGGGCCCCCTATCTCCATGATGAACTGTCCAGAGTCCCAGCCACAAGGCCAGGGGTGTTAAGCATGCATGATGCCCAGGTGGCCTCCAGACGGTATGTCATGGGGAGACGGTGAGTGCAGACAACGGCAGCGGGTGTGCTCTGGACGAGTCACCCCACAGCTTGCAACCTGGGCCGGAAGGAGGCCTTCCTATAGGCTCAACTTGACTGGCCACTGTGAGATGGGCTGGGGCCACCTGGGTCACCTTCAGGTCACTGTCCAACTCCACGCCTAACAGGAAATCCAAGGGCTGGAGGGCGACAACCACTCACCCCATGGCCTTCTCACGTCACACGGAGACCCTTCCACACCGCCTCATTCCTGGCCTCCCCATCCTAAAGTAAGAATTTGAGAGCCAGGGGAACTTCTGGCTGAAATCTGAGGTAGAAATAGGGGCAAGAAGCTCTGAGGAAAGCCCAAAGTCTGTGGAGAGACTAGAAGGCGGCAAGTTGGAGGCCCAGTTGCACCTCACTTCACGACAACGGGAGGTGTGGACACTTAACTCTGTCTACTCCTGGGCCCCGGAAGCTCAGAGTCTGCACGTCCCACCTGAGCTGGTATGTCCAGGGTTTGAGCGCACGCCCAAAGACACCCTCCCCATCTTCTTCTCTCCAAGGGGCAGCCCAGCCTTCTGCCCCGCACAAGGCCTGTGCCAGGGAAATTTCCCCACCCCCAGGCACCATTCCAGGTCTAAACAGACCCCACTTCCCCAACCCTTAGTTACCTTCTAGGGTGACTCCAGCCAGTGGCCCTGGTGGAGGGAGCTGCCTCACAAGGGAGCCTGGAGCAGAGTCCAGGGCCCTGGAGTCCTGCACCCCGGTGCCCACGCAGTCTCCACCTGCCTGTCCATCCCTGAGTCCTCCCACAGAATGAGCTGAGTCAGGGGCAGGGAGGGGCCTCCACGTTTTATTAGGGATACGGCAGAAGCAGAGGCTGGAAGCAGAGCAGCCGCGTTTTTTAACAACAGATAAATTAACCGCAGTGCGGGGATGGGGGGAAGGGGCGCGGGCGGGTGGAGACTGGGCCAGGTGCTTTAATATAAAAAAAAACAACAACAAAAAAGACAACAAATGGGCCCCAAAGACATGGGGCAGGAGAGGGCAGCACCATCCAGACAGCGGGGAGGGCCAGGGCAGACAGAGAGAAGGCAACTTGACCCCTCGCCCCTGAACTCCACCAGCACGGGGCTTCTGAGGCAGGGGAGCTGCCAGGGTGGGTGGAGATGGCACGGCTGGTGGGCAGGAAGCCCAGCACCACAAGATGGCTCAGCCTGAAGTGGGAGCTGGGGGCCGGGACACAGCGGCCTCGAACCCCCAGTCCCGCAGAGGAAGAGCCTTACTCTGGGTGAGAGAAGGGACCAAGGGTGGGGTCTCTCCCTGAGCTGAGAGCGGTCATCTCCTCCACAGCAGCGGCGGGCAGTGGGGTGTGCCGGGGACCCCCTTCACCTTCTTGTCCATCTACCTCCTTGGTCCCTTCAGGGAGGGGCCCCACGGGCCCCGAGGGGGCGGGGCGTGAGGCGAGCCGACGCCAGAGCGGGGCGTGGCCGCTGCAACCGCTCAGCCCTGACTCCCGCAGGAGGACAGCGAGTCATAGAGTGAGTCACTGAGAGACTCTGAGGTCTCCAGCCCCGGGGGGCCCCCACTGGCCACTCTCCCTTCCTCGCCCACGTCCGATGTGCTGGGGGTGCGGCTCCCCCCAAACGCTGGGCCCTGGGGCGCAGGAGCTGGGCGGCTGGGCTCCAGGCTCCGCTTTCCGTCCACGTCCACGGGCAGGGCCTGGGGAAGGAGGGAAGGCTCGGGAGGAAGCTCCTCTCACCCCTCCCCGCCTGAGAGGCTCTGCCCACCTGACGGGGGCGCTGCAGAGGAAGCAGGCTGGAGGCGCGACTGAGCACAGTCCTACAGTCCCACCAAGGTTCCGGAAGGGAGAGAAGCGCTTTCCCCAAGAGGGGTGTGAGAAGGTGGGGGTGGGGGGTGGGCTGCCCACTCAGTCCTCCTCCCGGACAGGGCTGTACCTCACCCCATGTCGTTCCCTCCTGCCCTCCAGTGCTGTTCCCTTTTCCCCTTCGGCCATGCTCACCATGGGGGTCCTGGGCAGCCCCTCCAGTTGTCGGGGTGGGCATAGGAAAGGGTCAGAGGAGCCGCTGGCTGCCCTCGCGTTGGGGAAGGTCCAGTTCTTGGCCAGCTGGACAGGAGCAGGAGGGCCTGGGTCTTCACAAGGATCTATCCGGGGACAAGGGGAAGGTGGGTGGTGGGTGGAGCTCCCAGAGAGGCCCACCCCCCTGCCCAGGCACTCACCGTGGGGACAGGTCTGATGGCCCCGGTGGCCCGGAGCAGCGGTGAGCAGGGCGGGGAAGGCCGGCATGCTGGGGTGCCGCCCGCTCACCAGCAGCTCCTCTATGCCAGGCACCTCACGCTCCAGTGTGTGGGCACGGCGGGGGACTTTGGTAAGGGGTGGGGGCCGAGCTGGGGGCACCCCGGCCGGGGGCTCCAGCCGTGGCGGCTTGGTCTTGGGAAGATTCTTACTGGGGGTCCCACTGCTGCCATGGTCTGGGGGCGGGAAGGTCCCAATGCCACTGTCCAGAGTTCGAGTCAAAGAGCCACAGGCTGGGGAGGGGAGGGGAAGTCAGGGATGTGAAGCTGCAGGCGGCTCAGCCCCTCTGCTTTCTTCTGGCTTTCTGCCCCTGCCCAGGTTCCACCCTTGGTCTGGGCCCCTCCTGGCCCCACCGGCTCAGTCATCCCTGCCTGCCCTGCCCCACCTCCCCTAGTCCTGGGGAAGAGGGCAGGGCAGGTACCCTATTAGGCAGGGAGGGATTTATTCCTGTGCAGCCCCAGTGCCCACTGATGCTTGGCACCAAGATGCTATAGGGCCTGACACCTGCCGTGGTGACAGGAAGGAGTAAAGCAAGCAGGGGGTAAGGGGCAGGTCCCAGCCTTGGCCCTTGACCCTGCTGACCTGTGAAATGTGAGGTGGGCACTGGCTCAGCCAGACTGTCCTCTGAGGGCATCTCTTCCCGCCTCCCCGGCTCGCTGCTTGGCTGTACAGAGTACAGGAGACCTCAGAGCCCATTCCTCCTCCACCCTAATCCCCTCCATCAGGATCCTTGGAGTATGGGTCTGAGAGTCCTGGCAACCTGCCAGCCCTCAGGAGGCCCTCTCCTCTCCCCATTCTCCTCGGAGACCAGAAAGGCATCCAGCAGCTTCCAGGCCCCAGGGAAGGGGAGCCCTCCAGGCGGTAAGAGACCTGGCAGGGCCACAGAGCCAGGCCCTCCACCCAGCCCGCGCCCCAGGAACTTACCTTCCCAGGAGGTTTTCCGCAGCCCTGAAGAGGGCCCACCAGGCCATTTCGGGGCCCACAGGCCGGCCAGGGGTTCTTGGGGTCAGAGGACACTGGCTGGAAATCGCCATACTCAGGTTTGGGCTCCCGCCAGCTCTTGGGGGGCAGCTCCTTGCCATCCACCCTAGGGGAGGCAGTGCAGATTGCTGTGAGGGAGGCCTGAGCCCACTCACACATTCTGGCCTCCCTCCCTCCAATGGTGCTGGGCCTAGTGACGCACCCACTGCTCCCTGCCCCTGGGGAAGAGGACATATCCCTGGTGGCTTCCCACATCAACCTCTCCTGACACCAGCAACAGGCCAAGACCCCAGGTAAAACTCCAGAGGATCAGCAGGGGCAGGGAATATGGGAGAACTCCCCCAAAGCTACCCAGGGTCAAGCCTAGAGACCTCTCCGACAATGTCTGCCGGTAGAGAGCAGACTCGGTCACATACTGGTCCACATGTGACACACCCTGCCTACCCCAGCTGACTTTGAGCGCACTTGCTGTCCAAACCACACCCTACCTGGAGCCCGATTCCTGAGGACATTCTGCCTTACCTGGCCCAGACACAGCAACCCCAAGATGGGGTAGCCCCTTCTCTAAACCACAGCTCCTTTTGCTGAGTCTGTGGCAGGTGCCAAAGGGCAAGATGGGAAGGGAGCCCTCCTTTTTCTACAGGATAGAAAACCCCGGAGGGAGAAGACCTGCATCAGCCCAGTTAGGTACCAGCACTCCCTTAACTACTGCAATGCTGCACCTCAGACAGGCTGCCTCACCTGACTCAAGACAGTCCAAGAAAATGTGGACTGTTAACTCTTCTTAAATGAGAAACTGGGTCTCAGCAAGTTGAATATCAGCCAGCCATAGAGGAGGTGAGCTGGGACACAAACCCCTGGCCCCTTGTTCGAGGCCCCAGTCTCTCCTCTGGGCCAGGCCGTTAACCCTCAAGATGCTTTGGTGCCATTTCATTTGACCTCCTACATCCTTTGACCTCTGGGAAGCCCTAGTTCCTGGGAAAGGCAGTCCCAACCCCAGGGATGCCCGTGTAGGGACCTGCCAGCTGGTCCCAGGCTCTCACCTGTTGAGCAGCTGCTGCATGAAAGTGTCCGCACCCTGGTACATGCCGGCCAGCTGGCCCTGCACCTGCCCCAGGCCTGCACCGGGCCCTGGCGCTGGTCCCCCGGGCCGTGGCCGGGCCCTGCTGCTCAGGTAGGCCTTCTCCTCCTCCAGTGCCCGGCGCAGGTCTTCTGCCTTGGCCATCAGCTTGGAGATGTTGAGGCTCTCGGCCTCCAGCTTCCGGGCTTCCATCTTGACCTCCTTCCGGAGCGGGGAGCCCCCGCCAGCCCCTTCCTTGCCCTTGGCGGCCTCTGTGCGGCGGTTCAGCGCTGGCAGCTTGCTCTTCTTAAGGCCGAACCAGCTGGCGATGCTGCTAGCGTTGCGGTGCTTGGCCTCGGTGCCGGGGGCCCGCTCCTGGCCCTGGAGCCGCAGCATGTTCTCCTCGATGCCCTTCATCACCTTCTCCTCAATGGCCGAGTGTGGGGCCCGCCCCTCAGGGCCTGGGCCTGGGTCGGCAGGGCCAGGTGCTAGGGGTGTGGGCTGGGCCGTAGTGCCGCTGCAGTCTGCCCAGGGTGGGCCCTTCCCCTTGTCAGGTTTGGGGGGCTCCTTGGTGGCTGGTGGGGCCACAGGTCGGGGCACCACCTTGGTGGGCGACTTAGAAGGCAGCTTTGTCGGGCTGCCATGGGGACTCTTATTGGGCTTGCCGAGGCTGGGGGTTGAGGTTGGCACTTTGGCAGGGGTGCGGGGTACCTGGGGGCACAGGGCCCCTGCCAGCCGGCTCTTGGCCAGCTCCACTTTGGTGAGGCAGCTCCTTGGTGAGACAGGCTCCAGGTCCACCCGGGCCCCCATGGAGTGGGAAGAGTAGACTCGGGACCCAGGGTCCCCCAGGAGCCCAGATTCCTGTTGCTTCAGGCTGCTTGTGCCTAAGGCCACGGCCCCCCGCAGGGCCCCCTTGGCTTCTGGCTGCTCAGGGGGCCTGGAGGCAGAGGGCGCTGTGTCTCCAGT
Source organism: Delphinapterus leucas (assembly GCF_059928025.1). Classification (NCBI taxonomy): domain Eukaryota; kingdom Metazoa; phylum Chordata; class Mammalia; order Artiodactyla; family Monodontidae; genus Delphinapterus; species Delphinapterus leucas. The sequence goes on from NC_143139.1 coordinate 39,661,023, forward strand.
GCTCTCCCCTGACTTCCCTCCTCCCCGGGCCTTCTCGGTGCCAGGCCTAGCTGGCACCCCATTCTTTTCTGGGCCCTGGGGCCCCTCGGGGCCAGTCTTCAGTTTCCCCAGGGCTGCTAGTCTGTCCCGCAGAGGTGTGTAGCCAGGATCCCCAGGTCGCCGGCCTGGCCCCTGACCAGGTTTCTTGGACGAGCTGCCGGGGGTCCTGCGGCCAGGGTGGGGAGACTCCGAGCCTGCCTTGTCCAAACTCTTCTCCTGGGCACTCTCATAGGGGCAGGATTCTGGGTGGCAAGGGCTGGAGGGGACTCCAGGGCTTCTGAGGACCTCAGGGGCCCGTGGCACCTCCAGAGTTAGTTGTGGGTAGGTGGGCACCTGCAGCGGAGATGGAGGTGGCTCTGGGGAAGGCCCCCTAAAGGTGCTCCGGGAAAGGTCCAGAATGTTCTCGTAGCAAGGAGACACCACTGGTCCCGGGGAAAGCGTAGTGGACAAGGCTGGCTGGGGAGGTCTGAGCTGTGCAGAATCTGGGGTTGTGGGGCAGGGTGACGGGCTGGTGGGCAGACCCTGCACCCCCTCTGGGGACAGCTCTCCTCCGCCCAGACCCCTGCGGGCCGGCAGCGGGGAGGGGCTGCCGTCTGAGCCACTGTTCCGACAGGGGATTCGGGAGTTCCGGGGGAGCTGGGGGCTGAGCTGGGGGCCCCCTGGGCTGGGTACCTTCTCTGAGGCTGGAGGCAGCTTTAGAAACTTGAGACCTCTGGCTGGAGAGGGCAGAAGGGGTCCTTGGGCTTCCCCGGGAGAAGGGGAGCCAATTTGGAGCTTGCTTTTCACCTGAGATGAGGAGTGGGGGTGGCCAGACCGTGAGCCCAGGGGGGCGTCCCCTGCACCCATGAACACGCTGAGGAAGGGGAGGGGCCCCTGGCCCTCTGAGGTAGCACCAAAGCCCGGCCTGTGGGCCTCCGGGGTACCCCCTCCCCAAGCTGACTTGGGGAGGCCTTTGGACTTGGACAGCTGTTGGGGCCCCTGGTCTGGGGAGGATGGCTGCCTGGGACCCGGCTGTTCCCCGCCGAGTGGGCAAGCAGCCCCGGCCAAGAAGGCCTGTAGGTAAGACTCTGTGTCCTCAAGGAGCTGGCCCAGGTTCAACCGTTTGCGGGCCAGGGCCCCGAGCAGGGTGTCAGGGCTGGGTGCCTCGTTGGGGTCACCTGCCTCATCAGAAGAGGAGGAGGAGCTGCTGCCTGGGGCGCAGGGTGGCCCGGAACCGGTGCCCTGGGCCTGTGGGGAGCCCCTACTAGGGCCCCAGGGCCGCCCAGCACTCTCTTCCTCCCCTGGGGCCCCTAAGAGGCGCTCCCAGTGCAGCAGGCCTCCCAGGCTACCAGGACCTAGTAGCAGGTAGGGGGCCCAGGGAGAGGGTTCAGGCTGAGGTGGGCCACATAGCTCGCCATTGATGGGCTCTGGGGAGCCGGAACCCTCGCCTGGAGGCGGCCAGGGGGTGGCAGGTGAGCACAGAAGCAAGGGGTCAGTCTCTTCCAGGGCTCTCAGCACCTCCAGGATCTGGGCTTTCTTTCGAAGGAACGGGGATAGGGCCTCCAGCGCTGGGGGTGGGGCGGCCGGGGGTCCTGGGCCTCCTGGCCGCAGCTGCTGCTCCCAACACACCTTGGGGGAGAAATGGCATGAGGAGGAGACTGTGTGCAGGCCGGGGACCCGAGCTGGCATAACTGAGTATGCCAGGAACAGAGCTGGCCTGGTTTGTCTGTGTCCCCAAAAAGGAACTGATAGCTTCTGGGATATGCTGGAAAGCTTCCTCAGGAGTCTCTGAGTCCGGGTTACCCCAACTGTCCTTCCTGGCACACCTGGGGTTGGGTGGGCACCCATCTCCCTTTCTGGTTATCTCAGCACCACTTGCTACCAGTATTTGTGGGTCAACAGGGCTGACCACCTACAACCCTGGTATCTATGTTTGCCCCAGGGGAGGGAGGCCTGTCCATTTCTCAGGCTCCAGAAAGAACACAGACTCAAGAAAGGGATGTGATGTGGCCAAGTCCTAAGTCAGTTGCTGCAGGCAAGCCCGGGCCTCCTCAGGTCAGGCAGCTGTCCTGCTGAGCTGATCCCCGTGGAGAAGCAGACTGGGAATGACTCCATTGCAAACCCTTTCCTGCTTCTCCCAGGCCCCTTCTTAGGCCCCGTCTAATCTGGTACAGTGGTTAACTACATGGGCTCTAGAGCCAGATTGTAGGGGTTCAAGACCTAGGTCTACTGCTTAACCAGTTATATGACTTTCAGCAAGTTATTTAATCTCTAAGCTTCATTGTATCACCTGTAAAATAGGATGGTGATTATGTTTAATCTCACAAAATAAGATGAATGAAACCAGATATGCAAAAGAATGAATGAGTAATAGTTCTGCACTGGGATAAGTAAATATGTATATGATTATAAATTTATGCCAAAAATTACCAAAAAAAGAATATAAATGAGATCCGGGTGTCCAGCACAGTGCCTGGCACAGACTAAGAGCTCAGGAAGTATTAACTGTGGGTCTGACTGCTGCACTATAACGCCTTTGCTCACGAGACCAGTGGCTGGGGGTGGGGATCTGTTTTTCTTGGTACGAGGCTGACAGCTGAGGGCTCACACCCAGCCTGGACAAGAATCTGTGTGCCCGGAAGCAGCCCTTCCCCTGGGACTCATTAGGAAACAGCCGTGAAGCACCGGCTGACGAGCCCGGAGCCAGTGGAGCCACAGACCACAGTGCCCAGCGCTCCTACCTCTCTCTGCCCAGCACAGCGCCCCAGAGGCAGCGAGGTGGCCGGTCCCTCAGCGGAGCTCAGGGAGGGAGAGGCTGGTGGCTCTGAAGGCAGCTGGAGTGGGGCGAGTGGGATCTGTAGGGGAGAGGCGAGGTTAGCACAGGTGCTGTCCGTCCCAGGTCCCTACTCCCACAGGAAGCTATGGCTTCCCATCCAGGGGCAGGGAAACATTCTTCCAAGTCTGTTCTTTGGGTGACATCTCCCGGCCCAAGGTGTGGCTCTCACCACTTGGTCAGAGGAGCCTCGGGAGACCACAGCACAGGTAGATTGAAGATGTGCAAGCCCAGGTGGCCGGGAGGTGGGACAGGGTAGGGAGATCTGGAGAAAGAGGAGTGCCCCTGGGCCAGCAGGCAGTGGCAGGCCTAACCCAGGTGTCCAGCGAGCCTCCAGGACCCTCTGCTTTTCTGAGGGTCCTCCTCCCTGATTACAGAGAGGGTGAGCCTCGAGGCCCCTTCTTGTTCTGACTACCCGTGACCCAGCATCCACGGGGTTGGCTGAGACTAAGGGAAGAGGCATTTGTTACTGGGTCCTGGAAAAGAGATGGTGGGAGTTATCACTTCTGTCTCCCCTGAATGGCCTCATGTGAAATCTCTGCTCTGAGGATTACAAAAGTAGTATTGTTTTTGGCTGCACCACACGGCATGTGGGATCTTAGTTCCCCAACCAGGGATCAATCCTACGCCCCCTGCAGTGGAAGAGTGGAGTCCTAACCACTGGACCACCAGGGAATTCCCACAAAAGTAGTACTTAATCATGGATCACTTCTCTCTCATTCCCCTTCTGCTAGGCATGTCGACTAGATACAAGTCAGCTTTAACTCTCCCCGTCTCATTCTCCACGGCTGTTAAATCCTGTCTCTGCGGTGTCTCTGCCTCCCCTCCAGCCTGACCAGCTGCAGCCTCTCCTGCGGCCCACGATCCTCACACCTCTAGCCTGCTCAGCATTTCAGTCTCTCTGACCTGGCTGGGTGGCTTTTCAATCTCCTGTGTACCAGGCAGCCTAAAGCATCTTTTTCTTCTTTGTCTAAAGCGTCTCTGTACTCATAGCCTCCTCTGCCTGCCCACTGCCTCCAGAGACAAGTCTGAAGCCCTCTGCCGGCATTCCGGCCGGGCCTGCTGGTTCTTCCCTGACACCATCCCCAGCTCTCTCTCTCACTCACTCTTTACACATCCTTTGCTCAAGTCCAGCTAAACAACTCTCGGCTCCCTACGATTCCCTGCTCTGTTCCTTCCACAGGAAACCCCTTCTCCCAGACCCCTACTGCAGTCTTTTAAAATCTCCCATCCATCAGGGCCCAGGTCTGACGTCACCTCCTTCAAGGAACCCTCCCCAGCCCATCTCTGATGGCCTCTCTGCCCCTTGGGCTCTTGGTCAGCAGTGTCACACTCTGTAGCCCTGCCTTAGTGTCCAGCAGCCCCAGCTCTCAGCGGTTACGTTCGCTCTGCACAGGCCACAGCTCTGTCCAATTCTGTTGGCAAAGGCACTGCTCACAGTAAGAGCTTAATTAGCATTTGCTCAATGGAGCCTCCATCCTAGCGAAGCACAACTTGGAAATAACATTAATAATGACAACTAGCCACCAGTCATTGACTATGTACTACGGGCCAAGCACTAGATATTATCTCATTTAATCCTCACAACAACCTGCAATAGAGGTATTTTTATCCCCATTTATAAGGGAAAAAACCTGTGGTTTGTGTGGTTAAATAATTTACCCAAGGTCGCACAGCTAAGAATTAGATAAGTTAGGGACCCAACCCAAGTTCATCTGAGGCCAAGGTTCGTGCTCTTTCCATTATGTCATGTTACTTCTGGGAAAGATCAATCTATGGTCCCAAACCCCAAAATTCATTTTAAAATTCCCAATTCAAATCCCAGAATTCATTTAAGTAAAAAACAAATGATTTCAGGATGGTCTACACCTCTGTTATCATCAGTCACTGAGAAGGGTATGGACAACAGGGTAAACTTGGCTGGTGTGGGTCAGGTCTCTGGGGATTCCTGGGTCAACCCTACAGTAGGGACAGACCCAAGGCAGGGGGAGCTGCAGAGTCACTGCCGCTGATTCACCCAGGTCTGCACCGGCCTGGTGAGACAGGGGCTGTGGAAAGGCCATGGTGGTGAGACGCTTTCTCTGCCAGGCGTCAGGTTTCCCAGAGAGCTGAGGGCATCCTGCTCAGGATCTGGGGGCCAAGAGCTGCCTGGTTTGCATCACAGACACACAAATTCAGACATACACACAAGGCGTTTCTCTCCTTGTCAAGGTCGGGGTGGGTTGGCGGTGTGCTGGTTGACCTCAGAACCCACCGTTCACCTCAGGTACCTGGAGCCGCTCCTGACCCACCCAGGTCTCACCCCATCCTTGGGGCTTCCTGACAGAGTGGACCCCAAGTGACATCTTAACTGAGCCCAGGACTTATTCCCAGTAGCCTCCTGCTTCTCCTGGGTAAGGCAGGTTTCAGGGCTAGAAGCAGGGACAGCGTCTGCAGCCATGCTTGGGTCAGTGGGTGAGCACATGCAGCTAGGCATGCAGAGAGTCATCCAGGTGAAGTGCCTTTCCTGACCTCTCTGTGACACCAAGCATTGGGTGCCTTACACCTGGCCCCACCCCTGCCCCTGGCCAAGAAGAAGGCAACGCAGTGGCCAAAGGGGCCCCTTGGGAGCTCGAAATAATGGCATTTTCAGCCTCCACCCATCTGAAGGAGGAGGAAGCAAGGATCTTTTCTGTCAACATGAAGGGATACAGTCCAGCTGGGCGGGGAGCACCTGGGAGGTGGGGGAGAGCCAAGCTTAAGGGAACTCAGGAAGTTTCTCCCTCATCTAAGGCTCAGATCTATCAGGCTAGGTCGGCCTGCCCTGGATGGCCCCAGGCCCCAGAATGGAGGGCAATGGCTGACGGCCTACTTCTGTAGGTGTCTGAGAGAAGAGAGGGTGATGATATTGACAGGGCTGGGGGGAGGCAGGAAGCCGAGATGTGAGGAAGGAAGGAGAATCTCTTGTGCCCACCTGAGGGAGGGAGCCTGCTGTGAGCTGAAGTTTCTGCTGAAACAGGGCGCTCAGCATCTGGTTCTGCCGTTCCAGGTCAAATACCCTCTTCTTCAGCTTGATGCACTCCTCCCGCAGGTCCTGCCACCCCCGGGAGGTGGAGGAAGACAAAGAGAGGATGGTGGGGACAGGGAGAGTGGTATGAGCACAGTCGCCTTCATCAGAGCAGCGGGCACTCCTGCTGGGCATGCCCTTCTCTTGCAACCTCCTTCTTTGAGGGAGCTGACCCTGCCTATGTTTATGGCTATCACATCTTCTGGGGATGGTAAATTTTCTAACGTTTACCACCCCTGGTCAGAGGTAATTCCGTTCCCTTTGGCAACTTTCACAATCCTGGAGCCAATCCCCTGCCTCTTAGAAAGCACACGTCAAAGAAGGGCCCATATAAGGCAGAGGAAGACCTGGGGGTCAGAGTGGCCCACATGTCAAGAAATTACCCACACTACTTGAGTAAATATTTAGATGTCACCTTATGCTTACAACATCAACATTGCTATCAGGGCCATCGAAACCTGGAGAAACTAGCTGGGGCCAGGATAACAGAAGGATTCAAGCCCAAATCAAAGTTACCATAGCTCAGAGACTTGGCCTTACCTAGCCAAGTATGGACTGTCCAAGACAGAGAAAGGGGACTTCACTGGAGGGCCAAGACGCCATTTCCACCCTCCTCTATTCCCTATCTAAACAGGTACAGGGGTCCACAGGAAGGACCTCCCCTGCTGTACCCAGGGCCTCCTCCCAGGGCATCTGGGCTCAGGGCAGAGGGTGAGAAAGTCTCTTGTGGCCTTTTACCTTTTGGTTCAGCAGCGCCTGCACCACATGGTTGGCAACCTGGGGACAGAAAGGCAGAGCTGAGGAAGAGCTGTCAGCCAACCCAGCCTCTGCCTGGAATTGACAAGCTATCCGCCCTGTGGGGAGCATCAGTTCCACAGACCTCGTCCAGACAGCGCTCGTAGGTCTCCCGCTGGTTTTCATTGGCCTGGGCGAGTGCCGAGTTCTCTGCCTGCAGGAAGGAAGAGGAGGGCAAATAGGAAGCTAAGGGATCATTCTTCCCCCGGGCAAGTCCCTCTTGGGGAAGGGGAGGCAAGGAGCCTACTAGCTCTACCCCTGCCCCAGCTCTTGGCTCTGGTCTGATTCTGCCAGGGGGAGGCCTGCAGACCCAGGGCATGAAGAAGGCAGAGCTGAGATGGCTGGTTTTTTGTTACCCCAACTTCAGTCAGTGAGGCTGCAAGGGCTGGGGAGACAGAGCAACCAGGAGGACCGAAGGTGGGAGGTGCCAAAAGTAACCCTTATTTCCCTGGGGAGAGGGCAGAGGAGCCTGGAGGGAGGAGGGCAGGGTCTTAGGAATGTAGTAAAAGGCCTAGTTTAAGGATCCATGTCTTTGTCCCTCAACTCCTGAGACCTTTCTGTGGCCTCTGCGGCCACCCCTTTCCTAGAGCAGGGGCATGAAAGGGGAGAAGAGGGGTAAAGAAGGGAGACATTCTGGGGGTTAGGATGGCCCCCCCCCTTGCGCATGCCTCTTGTCCTGTGCTGGCACGCAGGCTGCAAAGAGCAAGGAAAGGGGTTCTCAGAGGGGCTCTGCTAAAGAAACGTTCAGCTCTGCTCCAGCCTGGCAAAGCAGGCTGAGAGGAAGGCCCCCCGCACCCCAGAACCCACCCAAGCTCCCCAGGGCTCTGGCCAGCACTGCTGCCCCCTGCCGCCCCGTGCCCCACCTCCAGCTCCCGCAGCCGGTGCAGGAGCTCCTGGCAGGTGCCCGGCTCCATGCTGCCCTCACCACCCTCTCCTGGCTTCGGGTTTCCAGGGCTCCCGGCCGGCTGGTCCATGGCCTCCGACATCAGGCCCTGGGGACAAGTGAGAGAAGCCCCGCAGGCTACTCCAGGGCATGGGGAGATGAGCGGAGGCGGAGGAGGACAGAGATGAAAGTTGTCAGTATTCTCGGAGTTTGGATCAGTGTGACCCCCGTGCCACGGACACTGTAACAACTCAGGGCCAGGCTAAGACTCCTGCTCACGGGACAGATACATAGACACACTCTTCCCATCTCAAGAACAGAGACCATTGTTTTATAAAACCCATAATTGCTCTCGCCCTCTCACAGGTCACACAGACACTGGCCAGGAGCCAAGAAACCTGAATTCTCTGCTGACGCTGGCCTCAGACTGGCGCCCGGTATCCTCTCGGGCAGAGTGGGAGGTGGCCTGCAGGTCTCCAAGACTCCCTGCTTGCAGCGAGGCCCCGGGGGACCAGCCTCTGTGCATGCTGGGCCCTCCGCAGGGGTCTCTTGACACCTACCCCCCTACTGCTTGGCCAGCTCCTTCCTATTCATTCTCCAGGGCCCCCACTCCAAGGCCGGGTCAGGTACTGCTCCCGCACGGCTCTGTGACTGTCCCCCAAGACTCTGCGAGGGCAGGGTCACTGTCTTCACTTCACTGTCCACACTCACACTTCTCGGTGTGATACGTGGCGTATAAGAGACAGACTGACAGCTGTACAGACTAGTGTGTCAATGCCCGAGCACACAGAGCCAGGGTTCTGACCTGTATCGCATTATGTGATCCCCGCCCCCCGCCCCCAAACTGTTGCCATAGTGACTGGCTTTACCTGATTAGCCCTCACCTTCCATCTGAGTTTCAATTTCTCCGCTAGAGGAAAGTACTCATTTCCTTCCTCTGCACAAATATTGCAGAAATTTCCAGTAGATGGGAAACCCTTCCTAACATAAAAGGTGGGAGGCCCCCAGTCTACCACCAACTACTTGCCTCCCTGACCCACTGCAGCTCCCACAAAAGGGGCTTAGCACTTTTGGACCAAGGAAGAGAGGAGCCCTCGGCAGCTATCAGGCATCTGAATGCTCTTCCCTCCCGTGGGGCACAGGGGCTGCCTCTCCCACCCCAGCCCTCCTCCTCCAGTCCCCACCACCAGCGCGCACAGGCTCCACAGCCTCTCACCTGTCTCTGCCTTCTCACCCAGGCTGGCACACTCATGCAAGCAGCCAGAATGGTCACCTTGCCTGTGGAGACATAGAGGGAGACGATGTCAGCCATGCATTTATTGGGTTCCTGCGGCCTGGCATCCCGGGCCATAGGGATAAACAAGCTAGAGAAAGCCCTGCCTTTATGAGGCTCTCATTCTGTTGGGGGAGGCAGGTAATACCAGATAAACCAATGAACAGACATCAGGTTCCAAGAAGGCTCTGGAGGTGACAGCAAGGCAGAGACCTGAATGAAGGCTGGATGAAATCCTGGAATGGGAAAAGCATTCCAGGCAGAGGAAAGAGCCAGTGCAAACATCCCCAGCTCTCAGCCAGAGGGGAATGAACAGCCACACAGCCCTTCCAAAATTCTTCTCTAATCCTCATAACCACAAAGGGAATTAAGTGCTATTATCAACACCTATATGTGAGATGAGGAAACTGAGGCACAAGCTATACCACATACCCAGAGTGCACCCTGTGTGCTGGCGCTTTCTCACGCATCATCAATCGCATCCGATTCTCCTACTGACCTCAGAAAAGGAGGGCAAGGCGGGGGTGCCAGCCTGGTCTGCAGCACGCTCCAGAGGCAAAGGATGCTGCCCACATCATATGGCAGGTTCACAAAGCACAGTGGACGGGCCTGGGTCCCCCCTTCCTATGCAACCTCTCTGTACACACACGTTGTACTGTGTGCTCTGTGTAGTTGGTCCCGGTGCTCTCAGAGCTTTGCAGTTAGAGAGATCTGGGTTAGAATCTGACTCTGCAAAATCTGTTCCTCACCTGTAAAATGGGGATAAGAATACTTAGTCCAAAGGGCTGTTGGAGCATGAAGTGAGATATGTAGAGTGTCTTGCATGGACTCAATAAATGGAGGCTTTTCACGTTTTGGAGCCCACTGCTACTTCAGCGGTTCACTTGCAAGTGGACTCTGAGTCCCAGGCCCGTCACCCAGGGGGTCTGAGCAGGAGGGTCTCCTGAAGATGTGAGGTGCTGCCCCTCTGCCCTGCCCTCAGGGGCCTCCTCCTCTTCAACCCCGTCCCTGCCAGCCCTCCAGCTGCAGGGCCAGCCCAGTCCTCATTCTTCTCTGCCTGATACCCTAGAAAGAGAAAGGGTAACAGCAGAAAGGGAGAATGCTCCTTTCTGGGTGGGATGGGGGAGGGAGAGAGAACAAGCATGTGTGCACAATAATGGGAAGGGGGCTTCTGAAAACCAGAATAAAAGGAAAAACTGTGTAATGCTTATTTTTTAACACTCTGCCACAATCTAAAGTCCTTTGTTATTTTAACGTCATAAAAATGTATCAAGTATAACTTCATTTTGCTCGCAACATTATCATGCTTGATATATTTAGAAATGGACAGGCCTCGAAAGAAACGAAAAAAATTCAGGAAAAATCCTCCTTCCCACATACACAAATAGAGGTTAAAACCAAAAAAGGCCTCGGGTTACCTCCACCATTGGACCAGTTCCAGGCCACCCCACATCACCCATCTCTGGGCCACCATCCTCTTGCCAGGCAGAGGCTCCCACTGCTCTAGGAGAGGCCTGTCCCCACAGATCACCAGTGTCCCCTCAGCCCCCTCACCACTTAGTTCCCCAGTGGACACCTCCAGGAGTAGAGGGGCTGGGGTGGGGAGTGTAAAAAAAAAACAGGGGGATGAAGGAGGGGAGTAGGATGCACAGGGCAGTGTCTGGAGGCCAGAAAAGGGAAAGATAAAACAGTAGAAACCTCGAGTCTTTGTTTTCTTCACACAACAAAAACCAAACTAAGGGTGAAGGTGGTTTAGGAGGGTATCTTATCCTAAAAAAAATAAAATAAAATAAAAAAAAAAAAGCATCCAGCTTAGGCATGAGGCCCAGACTGCGAGGGCTGGCTGTGCAGTAGGTATATGTGGCTTTGCGTGTTGAGGAGGGCAGAGACCCAACACACCCCACAAAGCCAACTACTGCCACCCTCCTGATCTGAGCCCCTGGGGATCCCAGGGCAGGGAGGCCTGAGTCCCACTGTGACCTAGGGGAGACCCTCCAAGGGACAAGCCCCCTAAGTGCAACAACTTGGTCATGGGGGTCGGTCTCCGTATCCTGAGCAGGGCCTGGGAGAGGCTCCGGAAATGTCGGCTGAAGGCAGGCTGTGACTCAACCCCACCTTGGGGAGAAGTTTTCTGCCCTCTGCCAAAGTGGTCCAGCCAACTCAGGGCGACGGGTTTTCTCTGTGTCTGCAGGGCCACAAGCAGAGGGCAGGCAGGAAGCTGTCAGCCTGGGTTGCTGAGTCACTCGGAAGAGGCCTGCATTTAAACTTGGCGCTGGGGAGACAACGCACGCACGCTGTGAGCAGGGTGAGTTTGAGCTCAAGATTTCTATGATGAAAAGAAAACTTCCTGCATCTTTACCCTCCTCTAGGGAACATTAAGATCGAGAGAGAGAATACCACCTCTAGCTCCCAATCTGAGCCCAATTAGGAATTTGGCCCTTCAGAGTCTGGGTTTTCGACCCAAATCTCATGAGAAAAAACAAACACAAAAAAAAAAACCCAAAAAAAACTCAGGTCGGTTCCCCAGTGGCTGTCCCTGCAGGGTCAGTGGGACCCACCTCCCCAGGGCCGAGCACCCTCATCCTCCCTCAGGCCCCACAACTGCTACTCACAGCTTCTGTGCTCAGCCCACCTGGGGCCCAGGAAAAGCCCTGGCCTGGGTTTTTCAGGATGGCCCTGGTTTCAGGCATTCCTCTGGTGGTCCCACACCATATCCCAGATGGTGGATGTGGGTCTGGAACACATGGTGCTGGCCAGGATGGGTAGGGACGGAGCTGCAGTGGGTGGGAGCTCGAGCTTGAATGGGAGGCTTCTCCCGCCAGAACTGCCAGCGGGCAATCCCGCCCCGCAAAAGCCTGATTCAGAGGGAGGTGACCTCAGTGCTGAGGGGAGGGAGGGGGCGGAAGGGAGGAAGAGCAGAGCCTCTCTGGCCCTCCTTCAGAGACAGGGAAGGGGGAACAGCTGCTCAGGGGGTTTCTGGGTAACCCGGGGATGAGGTGGGTGCAGCCCTATCCCTGAGTGAATCTGGGTGACCACTATCTCTTCAGCCTAGTCAGTCATGTAAGGCCCCCCAGCCCCAAAAGATGGGACTGTCCTGGCCTTTCAGTCAGCCAGATCAAAGGAGTAGAGTCTGCAGCTCCTACCCCCTCTCCAGCCAGGGCACCAGCAAGACCCCTCCCTAAACTCAGAGTCCAGGCCTGGGAGGAAGGGGCCAGAGAGATGGCAGCAAGCCTGTCCTCCAGGCTCCCTTACCCTGGCCCTTAGCCAAGGCCTTTGGGCCCTGATGAGCCCCTCGCTCACCAGCTGTTCCCCCCCGGAGTCCTCTAGGGAAAAAAGCAAGGGGCCAGGAGGTGGGGGAGGGGTGGGCAGCTGTGGGAAGGCAGAGATGGAGCTCACTTTAATAACAGAATCATCCGTAACACAACCATTTCCCCTCTGCTCCCCCCATCCCCCAGCTGCTTTCTGAAATCCCAGTCACACCCAAAAGTCTACTTGTAAACAGCAACTTCTTCACCCACAGCAAACACTCCCTTCCAGACAAGATCAGCCCTTGCGCTGCCCTGGGGTGTGGGGAGGAAAATGAGGACTGAGGCCCCAGGGCATTCCTAGCCTGAAAGTGGCCACCTTAATCTGGCCTAAAGCATCTTTTAGCCCCAAGTATTCCAACTGGTCTCCTCCCCACTCAGGGAAAGAGGCAGACAAGAATTTCCTTTCCTCCTCCAGACAACTGGCCCCAAGACACAATAGCCCTTCTGAGAGGCAAGTGTCCATGGGGAAGGGGCCCACTGCACCCCTCCTCCAACTTCCTCTTCACAGGCACTCCAAGAACCTCCAGACCATGGTATAGGTTCTTTCAAACTGACAGTAGGACAGTCCCCTGCCTTTCCAGGCAGGGCAGGAGGAAGGGCAGCAGTGTTACAAGCTCAAAAGGCTTACAGATTTCAATACCCTTTATCTCTCCTCCCCCAGATCCTCAACGTTCCCTGTTCACAGCATAACCCGACACTAAAAGCAACTGCTGAGGGTGGGGAGAGGGAAGGGGCACAGGCAGACACAATGGGTTTATTTATAGGGGCACACACCAGGGTTTCTGTGGCCAAGAAGCCCAGGCCCCACTCCCAAAAGCCCAGCAGGCCCATCCCAGCCCGGCCAAGGGTACTGGAAAAAGCCTCAGACCAGAAGGCAGAAGGCTTATAGTCCCAACAATGCAATTTATTTGCTGTGTGACTTTAGGCAAATCACTCAGTTTCTCAAGGATAAGTTCCTTCATGCCAAGTGGAGGTTGTTCTAGAACAGTGGTTCTCAAAGTGTGGTCCAGGGACCCCGAGGCCCTTTCAAGGAATCTACAGGGTCAAAACTATTTTCACAATATCACTAAGACATTACTTACCTTTTTAACTCTCATGAGTACATAGTGGCATTTTCCAGAGACTACGTGATATGTGATAACACGACAGATTGAATACAGAAGCCGATATGAGAATCCAGCTGCCTTCTATTAAGTCAGACATGACAGATTTGCAAAAATGAAGAACAATGCCATTCTTTTCACTATTTTTTGTTTTGGAAAATATATGATTATTTTTCATAAAATATGTTAACATGGGTTTATTGTTACTTTTGAATGAATTAAATAAATGCTTAAAACTCTCAGTTCCAATTTGTATGACAGTAAATGTCAATAGGTACAATCTATATGAATCAAAGCTCTTTGAGGTCTTCAATTTTTATATTGTAGAGGGGTCCTTAGACTCAGCAGTTTGAAAAGAATCACTTTTCTTAGAACAGTGTGGTCCAGTAGACCTTTCTGTGATGATGAAAATGTTTATTCCATGCTGTTCAATATGGCAGCCACCAGCCACACATGGCTACTGAGCATTTGACATGTGGCTAGTCCAACTGAGGAACTGAATTTTAAATTTAAATAGCCATATGCAGCTGGTGGCGACTATACTGGACAGTGAAGTTAGAAGATCCCTGGGATTCCTTGACTTGAGCATTCGAGGTCAATGCTTCTTTCCAGTCTAGAGTAGGGAAGGGAAGGACAGGACTTAACACTCCTGTCCCCAGGCTTTTGCTCACGCTATTTCTCACTCTCTCTTCACCAAAGGAAGGTCATCTCAGCCACATGGGCAGTCCTGCTGGCACTCTTACCAAGGCTTAGAGTTGCTCTCTCATTCTCTGCAACGACTCACACCCTCTCCAATCGCCTCAAACTTCTGGTCTACCACCTCCCCTCGCTTCCCCAGTGGACTGAAGCCAGCAGAGGGGAAACCCCTCAAACCTCCCGCCACCACAGTCCCAGCCCCATCGGAGTCCTTTGTACTTCCTTCTCTCCTCCTGTTACAGCAGAGGGGCTGCCCTTTTCCCAGGCAAGGCCAGTTGTTCCCACCCCAGACCCTCCCCATTTATGTCTTCAGGGTCTACTTCCTGAAGGGATCTTTCCCATCTACCTTTACAACTTCTCAGCTACCTTTCATCTTAAAAATAATTTCCCCCTGACACTTCTCCAGATACTGCCCTCTTTTGCCTTTCACAGCCAAACTTCTCAAAAAAAAGCCATCCTCACTTCTCCCTCCTTCCTCAACGTGGTCCAACTTCAGCAGTAGCTACCACAATGCTAAATCTTACAATATTTTTCAGTCCCCATTGCCTTCTCAAGCACAAATGCCTCTGGTGGCACTTCCTGCTGGACTATGTTTTTTAAAGCTTTGAGACATAGTTCAACACCCACACAACTCACCCATTTAAAGTGTACAATTCAGTGGTTTGTAGTGTATTCACCGATATATACAATCATGGCCATTGTCAATTTTAGAACATTTTCATTACTCCTCAGTTACCAGCCCCTCACGCTCAAACCAAGGCAACCACTAATCTATTTTCTGTCTCTATAGATTTCCCCATTCTGGACATTTCATACGAATGGAATCATACAATAGGTGGTCTTCTGTGACTGGCTTCTTTCACTCTGCATAATGTTTCCAAGGTTCATCTCTGTTGAAGCATGCATCAGTACTACATTCCTTTTTATGGCCACATAATATTCCATTGTATGGCTGTGCCACAATTTGTTTATCCATTCAGCTATTGATGGACATTTGAACTGTTTCCACTTTTTGGCTATTATGCATAACGCTGCTCTAAGCAGTGTACACACCAGTGTACAAATTGTCTGGATGGATGTTTTCATTTCCTCTTGGGTATACACCCAGCAGTGGGATTGCTGGGTTGTATGGTGACTTTAGGTTTAACTTTCTGAGGAACTGCCAAACTGTTTCCCAAAGTGGATGCACCATTTTCCCCGACCAGGGATCGAACCCAAGCCCGAGTTCCATCAACAATATGTGAGGGCTGCAATTTCTCCACATCCTCACCACTTGTTATTGTCTGATTTTCTGATTCTAAGTCACCTTAGTAAATGTGAAGTGATTTTTTTTTTTTTTTTTTTTTTTTGGCTGTGTTGGGTCTTTGTTGTTGTGCACGGGCTTTCTCTAGTTGCGGCGAGTGGGGGCTACTCTTTGTTGCAGCGTGCGGGCTTCTCATTGCAGTGGCTTCTCCTGTTGCGGAGCATGGAAACTAGAGCGCAGGCTCAGCAGTTGTGGCACACGGGTTCAGTTGCTCCGCGGCACGTGGGATCTTCCTGGACCAGAGCTCGAACCCTTGTCCCCTGCATTGGCAGGTGGATTCTTAACCACTGCGCCACCAGGGAAGTCCTGAAGTGATTTTTATGGTTTTGATTTATATTCCTCCGATTGATGATGTTGAACATCTTTTCATTGGCTTATTGGCAATTTGTATATCTTCCCTGGAGACAAGTCTATTCAGATCCCTTTGCCCATTGTTTAGTTGGGTTATGTGTCTTTTTACTGTCAAGTTGTAAGAATTCTTTATATATTCTGAACACAGGTCCCTTACCAGATATATGATTTGCAAATGTTTTCTCCTATTCTGTGGTTGTCTTTCCTGTCTTGATAGTGACCACTTCCTCCTGGACAACGTTTCCCTTGTCTACCACTCTCTGCAGCTATCTTCCACCTCTTCTTCTGTGTTAGTTATTTGTGAGTGTATGTGTGTATACCTTAAAAAAAAACCAAACAAACAGACAGAGCAGCATGCTCTCACTGTTTTACATCACTCATTAGCAAAACAATTAAAAAAAAAAACCCACACGTGGTCCAGTGGGTAACACTCCACGCTCCCAATGCAGGGGGCCCGGGTTCAATCCCTGGTCAGGGAACTAGATCCCGCATGCATGCTGCAACTAAGAGTTCACATGCCACAACTAAGAAGTCCACATGCCGCAACTAAAAATCCCGCATGCCGCAACTAAGACCTGGTGCAGCCAAAATAAATAAATAAATATTAAAAAAAAAAACAATCCATAGACTTTATTTGGATCTTAACCAGTTTTTCCACTGATGTCCTTTCCACTGGTATTCTATCCCAAGATCCGATCCAGGATCCCACATTGTATTTAGTCACCATGACTCCTTAGTCTCCTGTGATCCATGACAGTTCCTCCGTCTTTGTTTTGGCCGCTCCAAGCGGCTTGCAGGATCTTAGTTCCCCGACCAGGGATCGAACCCAAGCCCTCTGTGGTTAAAGCACGGAGTCCTAACCACTGGACCGCCAGGGGATTCCCAGTCTTTGTCTTTTATGACCTTGACACTTTGGAAGGTAACTGGTCAGTACTTTGGAGAATATTTCCTAATATGAGTTTGTTTGATGTTTTCTCCAATGAGATTGAGGTTATGGATTTTGGGAAAGAATATCACAGAGGTGATGTGCCCTTCTCGGTGCATTCTATCAGGGGGTGTGTATACATGATGCTGAGATATCTTATTACTGGTGATGTTAACCTTGATCACTTGGTTAGGTGGCGTCTACTAGTGGGTTTCTGTACAGTAAAATGAAAACATGCTTTTTCTTTTGTTAATAATAAATATTTGGGGGGAGGGCAATACTTTGTGACCATGCAAAATCCTGCTTCTGCTTAAATTTTCACCCACTCATTTTAGGATTCATCAGTGGCTCTTGCTTGCAGCAATTACTATGGTGCCCTAACGATAATTTTCAATTTCCCTCATTCCTTGTAATTTATTAATTGGAAGTTTTCTGTAAGAAAAAGCTGTCTCTTCACTCCCATTTATTTACTTAATTACATATTTGTATGAGTATGGACTCGCGGGCATTATTTTATTCTTTGGATTTTAATCCAATATTATCATCACCACTTATTTTACTGCTTAAATTCCAGCTTCGGCCATGCTTTCAGGTTGGCTCCTGTGTCCTTTCAACATGCCTCCATTAAAAAAAACGTTTACTTATTTTTTAACATTTGCTTAGTTTCTGGCACGAGAAGATGTTCCAGGCTGATCTTGTATTTTCCCTGCTACAATCTCTTTTCCAAGGGAGCTCTACCAGAGCAGTCTTCTTTCTAAAACTGTAAATCTGATTGCGTCCTTCCTGCTTCAAATCTTCCCATGACCTCCTACTGCTTTGGGGACAGATGAAAGCCCTCAACATGGCCCTGGAAGCCCTGCCCTGGGCTGGCCGCAGAGCAACATTCTTCTGAAAAGCTGTCCTGGACTGACATGGCCCACGTTGATCTCTCTTCTTCAAGTGCCTCCTGCAGGATCAGTATTTCAAACTGTAATGCATCCTGTTCTCTAGTACTCCCTGAGAGAAGGGGCAACTTCCATGCTGTTAGAAGGGGAGCTCCCTGAGGAGGGGCCCTGCTTATATTTCCTTTCCCCCACCCCTACTTCCTGCCAGGGCACTGCTCCTGCCAAAGAGGTCCTGAACTTGGTGATCCCCTTTCATTACAGACAGAAAAGACCAGAAAGACAGGACAGGTGAGAAGGTACAGTGGACTCATCAGGTTCCCTTAAAGATCCCCAGTGAGAGTCCCCAACCCAAGTGGCTCTGAAGGTCCATATGACAAGCCACACTGAGAAGTGAGCAAGGACATTTTCAGATTTGTCCCGAACATTGATATGACCTTTTCCAAGCTCTCAACCTTCTCCCAGGTCTCAGTGATGCCCTCTGGCAAAGGGACTAATCTATTCATTCTGCAAATATTCTGGGCAGATCACTCAGTGGGAGGTACAGTGCTGGGTATTGGGAGGCAATTGAGAGATGGGTCAGTTCTTTTCAGACTTCTTGGAGCTTTCAGACTAGTAGGGGATGTAAGACATGTAGGTAAATAGCTGTGCTGTGAAGGAGGTTCCACAAGAGAAGTCTTTGGAGAACTTTAAAAATCAGGAGAGAAATATTAAGCTGGAACAGTTTTTCAGAATTTGAGCATCTAGGGAACTCAGCCTTTATAGACAGATAGGGTTTAGCTACAAGGAAAAGGGAAGGGGGTCATTCTAGGCAGCAGGAGGCAGACGTCTCTGGGTGTGTATGGAACCAGAATGACTCAGTGCAGCTGGACTGAAGGGCATTTGAAGGTGAGTGTTTCTTGGTCCCCTGGCCCATGCCAGTTACCAACTCATCTCCTATCTCCTGACCGAACAGGAGAATCAGCATCTTTTCAACATCCTGGGTGTAACCGGAGACATATGCTGGGTCCCACAGGAGGAACAGAGGCAGAGAGGCTCCTGGAGACAATACCAGAGCTGACAACTGGAACTTCAGCTATCTGCTCTCCGATCCAAGAGAAAAAGGGCCTGGGAGGCTGCACAGCCTATTGGCTCTCAGGCTGCACCTGCAGGCCCCAAAGAGCTGGGCATATACTCAGCCAGCCCCCCATGCTCAGTCCCTAGTACTCACTCCCCCAGGCTTCATATCCTGGCCTCTTTCTTCAAAGGGAACGGGCTCTGGCCAACCAAGTGTCTTCCTGTCCAGGCAGCTTTACTGTTGACTCAGTGGGTGCCATTTGGCCAGAGCCCATAGGTGACCTCTTAAGCTGCCAGCTCTGCTCTGGGAGGAGAAAGTAGCTCTGGTTCACCCACAATTCCGACTAGGCTCTCCTCGTTTGTGCCCATAAATGGGAGTCAGGCTTCCTTGATTCCAGTCTGGCTCAGCCATACTGCATGCCCCTAGGTGAAGCCTAGAAACCCCCGACTCAGTTTTCTTATCTGTCAAATGGGGTGAGCTCCCTCTCTGACTCCTCTCTTCCCAGAGAGCATAGAAGAGAAGGATGAGATCACGTCTGGAAATGGACTGCATCTGAGAAAAGAGATCCCCTTGTGTGGGGTGTGGGATGTGGGGGTGAGGAGCTCAGCAGGGCCTTTAGGGAGAAGCCCTTGGATTTGATGCTGCCTTCCTCCTATGGGCCCCACAGGCTTCCCAGGAAAGCAAGGGGGGTAGAGAGGAAGGGACAGCAAAGCCAAGAGCTTTAGCCTTCTTCTAGCCCCGGGGACAGGAAGTGAGGTGCCGTCTACAGAGGAAGTGAGAAGCAAACACCCCCCAACTTCCCTTCAGCCTGCAGTGGAAAGGAAGGCTCTAGCTTCAGGAGCCCACAGGCCCAGAGCTGGGGAAACAGAAGGCAATGGGATGGAGGCAGGGGAGTAGGCATTTTCAGCACCATCTGGCAGAGAAGGGGGCCTCTTGTCTTGGACACAGTAAAACTCAAGGGGTCCAGGACATCCCACAGACTGGGGTAGTGGGGAGAAGAGACACCACTGAAGTCAAGTTGAGAAACCCAGCTTCCCAGGTCACGTGGTACCATTTCTGCAACCCTGGCCCCAGATTCCTGCCCCAGCTCTGTGATGTGTCATGTGTCTGCCCCTAACACATGCACATCCCTCACACGCCAAGGTGGGGAGGGCCTCTGATTATCTGGTCTCACAGTACTTGTCCTTTTTTTGCAGCCTCCATCACAGCTGTAACTTTATAACTGTTTAATTATTTGATTAACATGGACTTCTGGGATCACCACTGTATCCCCAGAGTCTGGCACACCTAGTACTTAGTAAGAGCTGGCCATAGCTTGAGAATTCCTTGGTTTTGGCATCTGAATGAAGTTTGGTATATGAAGGTAAATGAACCCTGCTCCTGGCCTCGGGTCGACTGGGGGACCCTGAGGTGGGTGGTGAAGGTCAGAAACCAGAGTCCTGACATGGTGGCAGAAGAAATCTCTGTACACACAGATACTGCCAACTGGTGACAGATGAAGACAGTATATTCTATTTGGTATCTTTTGGGCAAGTGGGGGGGGGGGGAAGAATATATACTTGTGTTTATTTTTGTATTAAAAAACCAGGGATATGTAAGAAATTAATAAGTGATTATCTATGGAGGGAGAAGGGGTGGAGGGGGGAGTAAGATTTCTCATTGTATGCCTTTTTGTATCATTTTGATCTTTGGACTATGTAAAAAAAAATCTAGTGAAAAAATAAAAGAATATAAAACAAAAAAAAAATAGAAGGAATAACCACTTGACCAGGTGACTTCTAAAGCCCCTCCCAGACGGGGCCATCTAGTCTCTTCTTCCCACGTTAGGAAGTAAGGACCAGGCCCCAGGACAAGGGAGGGGTGAGGAGGTCTAGACAGATGAGTGTGGGGTCTGGCCAAGGAACACCAGTGTCTTCACTCTCTTTCTTCCCAGCAATCTCTCCCCGACGCAGGGGAGAGGCCTCCCCAGCCCCCGCTGTGGTGGGCGTTCGTAGCAACAAACTATTCAGAAGTTAGGGGACTTCCCTGGTGGCACAGTGGTTAAGAACCCACGTGCCAATGCAGGGGACACGGGTTCGATCCCTGGTCTGGGAAGATCCCACATGCCACGGAGCAACTAAGCCCGTGCGCCACAACTACTGAGCCCGTGCTCTAGAGCCCACGAGCCACAACTACTGAGCCCACGCGCCTACAGCCTCTGCTCCGCAACAAGAGAAGCCACCATCGCAATGAGAAGCCTGTGCACCACAATGAAAGGTGGCCCCCAGTCGCTGCAACTAGAGAAAACCCGCGTGCAGCAACAAAGACCCAATGCAGCCAAAAAAGTAAAATAAATAAATCTCAAAAAAAAAAAAAGTTAGTCAGGGCTACTTCCGCCTGGATAAGAGCTGGGTTCATTCTTACTCCTGGGAAGGGGGTAAGGTCTGGCCAAGGGCAGAGGCAGAGGTGGGAGCTTGAGCAAGGGGAAGGTTTGGGACAGGTAGCGGTAAGGTAGGGTAAAGGACTCCTGAAGAGCCTGGGGCTTCCGCGGGCAGGTTCTGGGGGTGTCTCAACAGATCCTCACACAAAAGGGCCAGTTACAGCCCTCACATCAAGCCAGCTGGGAGTGAAATCAATCAGCCCCTGGAAGAGCAGCTGCTGAGAACCCCACGGCCACACCCCAGGAATTCCAGGGCCTCTCACATTCCCCTCCAGGAAAGACCTCATCATTCTCCTACCCAGAGGGTCTGCAGGGAGGGACAATTTCAAGCCCTGCATTATAGTGAGGACTGCAGACCAGCACCCCAAGCAGCACTCACCACTCAAGTCTTGCAGGCAACAGCATGAGCAGCAGAATAAGGCGTCTCTCCTTTTAAAATACCTATACTTTTTTTTTTTTTTTAAAGCTTAGCGAGTCCTGGAGAACGCCCAGAGCTTAAGGACCGGCATAAGGTTCAGGGAGCTGTGCCTGACTGGGCTCTTCTCAGCAGCTGCTGGATTTTTAGAAATCAGGAAGCGCAGCGATGATAATTCACCTTAATAACAACCTGGCCTCCTCAGGCCTCTTTCATCGGTGTGACTCCCAGAGTAGGGAAAACGTTAATTATCACGCAGGTGCCACACCCCAGTGATGATGTCTTATTAATCTATCAGCACAGACTGGGAAACTGAGGCCCAGGGAGAAAGATCTGGCTCACACGGAGCTAAGGATATAGGTGCCGAGGGCCACTGGGCAGTGAGGAACTAGAGGTGCCAGCTCCATATCTGTCGTGCTTTGGGAAGGTGCTGAAGACAAGGGCACTTCTTTCAGTCAGCCAGACCTGGGTTTGGGGTGAAGGTGAGGAAGACCCCACATATGTGCCCCAAGCCCCATCCCCAGGCTGCCAGGGCCTGGTGGAAGCCTTGGCAGGGAGTCCAGGGTTCCGATCTTGAGCCAAAACACTCCTCTCCCAAAGCACCGTAAAGCAGGCCAACAGCTGCTTTGAGTACCTCCGCCACCTCTGCAACGTGCACAGGCACTACAGGCTAAGGGAGGGCTCAGCTCTCCAAATAGCCCCACGTGACAGGCGCATTCCATGAAGTGGGAGCAGGAGGCACCTGGCAGCCAGGTGGGTAGATCAGATCAAAATCACGTCAAGTGGGGAGACTGCTTCTTTGGGACCCAAGCCCATCTCAGCAGCCCCCACCCACCTTTGGCACTGACCTTAAAATAATGAGATCTTTTCTACAGCAAGGCCTGCCTAGTCGGTCACTGCTTTAGAAACCGGCAGAGGAGGCTCAGCTGGCCTGTGCCTCCTCCAGGAGAGGAGGGGAGGGTGGTCACAGAAGACCAAATATCTTTTCCCACTGTGGCCGTGGAGGGAAGCAGCACACACTTGAATGTGGATGAAGTGTAAAGATGGAGGCACTGCTTGTGCAGATCCGTCTGCAGCCTACTACGTGCTTGGTACTGTGAGAGCTGCTGGGAACAGACACAATCTCAGCTCTGGGGAACCGTAAGTGCCAAGCCAGGGAGCAACCAAAGACCTTGTCTTCCAACCCTCCAGGGTAGGGCCTGGGGAAAAATATTAAGGGTGTTATTCTAAGGGATTTGAAGTTGTTTTTCTTCAGCATGTTAAGAGAGCTGACCAGAGCCCATGGGGGACCCTGAGATAACACTCTGACCCCAAGGGCTTAGCTCTCCACAATATCAGGTTCAAGAGCTGCCCTCTCTGCCTTAAATCTGGCCAGGCCCCCTCATGCACAAGAAATTCAGGCAGAATGGTACAACGTAAAACATTAGACCAGAGTCAGGAGCCCTGCCTCTGACACTCATCATTGTACAAATCACTTCCCCTTCTAGACTTCAGTGTACTCCCCACCTTTTTTTTCAGTTTCCCCATTTTTAACATGAGGGCATTGGACTAGACTGTCTCTAGGATTCCTTCCAGCCTGTGACTCTATGTTGTTTTGACATAGTGGCAGATCCCAGATTGATTTACATAAATTTGCATGTTCAATCAGAAATCCCAAACTCCAAGTATAGAAAATCCAATCAGTCCATTAGTGCAGCCAGACTGGGGCTAGAGGAGTCTGCCAGGTTTGGGTGAGGATTGTCAAAGTAGACAGTGGTAGTGGTGGTGAATTAGGGGAGGAGCCGGGGAAGCAGGGGCAGAAGCGGCATTTGTTCTGAGAGACGCGCTTCTGGTGACCCAAGGCTGATGGAGCCAGGGACCCCTCTTTTGCTATCAGGCAAGAGTCCTTTCTCCTCCTGCTTCTAACGGGGCCTCTGGCTGGCTGGCCTCAGAGCCACACCCCAAGAGGAAACGGCAGCCTCTGCCTAGCAACAGCCACATCCTTCACTCTGACAGGGACTCCACTGTTAACCACTTTCTGGGAAACTGACCTTCCTGGGAGCTTCCATTCTCCATCCCAGGGGTTTCTAGCAGTGAGGAAGGTTTCCTTGGGGTCTAACCTAAATACCTCCTGCTGTAGCTTCACTCTCGTGGGCAGCAGGGCCCAGGGAAGAGGGCTCCTGTGGAGCTAGCAGAGGGAGAAGCAATGCAGGAGAATGTGCTCCACATTCAACCGATCCCACTGCCTTTTTAACCACCACCTCTCCTTTAACATCTCCCTCAGCACCTGGGAGACCAAGGATGAAAACAAACAAGAAGAACGTGAAGGCCTTTGGTTCTTGGGCTAGAGAGCAAGTCCCAGCCAGGAGAGTCCGACTCCTGAGAAAGCTCTACCCCCCAGGAGGGAAGAAGGAGTCTGGGAAAGGTTGGGTTGTGGCAGCCTCTCCCTGCTGCTGCCTGGCTGGCGTGGCAGGGTCTGGGAGGCTGGCTGGGCGAGGGCAGTAGGGAAGATTCCTTACACCCCTTGCCTGGGAGCTGGGGGTGTGAGTACAGAGGTGAGGTGAGTAGGGCCAACGGGTGGGATGGGCAACAGCAGCGGGGCTCTCCTTGTCCTCTTCCCATAACAGGGTAGATGAGTGTGCTGTACTCCCTGGCCCAGATCCTAAAACAAGTCCCAACAGCTGAGATGCAAACTGTCTCCTGGGAATCTGCTTCCCCTGCTGGCCCTTGGCTGCCTCCTCCTCTCTCAACCCCTCCCCAAAGGCACAGCTCAAAGACTGGCCTGCCAGGATGTCTCACCAGAGGCCTTGATGGGTGGGCCAAACCCCAGCCAGCAGGAGTTCATACTCCAAGGCACCACGGGTGAGCAGCACAGTGGCTATTCTTAGGCAGGATAAGGGAGTCTGCGCCCCTCCACCCAAGGTTCTACTCCTAAGCAACTTACCTCTTCAAACTTAGCCACCCTGCTGGAGGACCTTACTCCCCTCCAATTTCACTCATCAGTGGAACCACACAATGTCAAAAAGTGGAAAGGAATAATAGAGCTTTCTAATCCAACTGCTGAATTTTACAGATGGTGGAAAAGAGCACCAGAGAGGCAAACTACCTTGGCTAAGGTCACACAGCAACCTATGAAGAGCAGGGACCAGAGCTTCTGACTCCCAGTCCACAGTGATAACAGCTTGGTCCTCATACACACTGGTTTCTGCTTGCCTATTGTAGAAGGGCCTTTTTCCCTGCAGCCCAGGCCATCTGCCTCTCCAGGCTCTCACTCTCTTCCAAAGGCCTGAACTGGAGAGAGATGCTGGAGGGCTCACACCACCTCATGCACAGACCATAAACGGAAAACAAAGTTGAATGAAGTGGAGATTATCTTCCTAGATAGGGATGCAAGTGTTTCTCTGAGGTAAGAAACCCACTAACCCCACGTTGTTCTTAGAAAGACAGGAACCCAATAAACATGAGAAGTGAATTTTGTGTCCCCTTTCTTGAAAGACAAGGAGTCTCTGAGTCAGCTGGCATATCTTGCAAGAGAGGGTCTGCAACAAGGCAACTGGGCTAGGTTCACTTTCCCTAAAGTACCACCCACAGAACCATTAGACACTGACCCTTAGCTACTGTCCTCCAGGACCACACCTGTCCCAGGCATTTGTTTCCACCACTATCTCTGGCAGACAACTGTACTTAAGCAGGAGGACCTGTGGGGGAGGGAGAGCAGTGGTAGGGAGGGCCTTTACAGCCAGACAACCGGGCAGCCTAAGATCCCTGGCTACTCAGGAAGGCAGGCATTTAAGAAGTAGCAGCTGGACAGGCTGGTGGATAGCGCTGAGACACCTGGAAAACCAGGCCTGTGGGAGGTAAGGGTCCTCCGTGCCCTTGGGGCAGTGCCAGGGCTGGAGAGACCACGGAGGCTGGGGTTCAGACAGCCGCTTTCCTAGTCGGCCTAGGCCAGTGGAGTGTCGAGCACAGATAAATTCTCTGCATTCTTCTGGCACCGCAGCCAGGACCCAGAGAGCCTTTCCTGCAAGAGCTGTCCTGGCTTCACTCCCTGCCCAGCCCTTCTCCCTTCCTCAGCCTCTCTTTAGTGTTCAGCCCACCCAGCTACCCTTCTCCTTCCCGCAGTCCCTCAGAGCCACTGAAGGGTCGTTCCGGGAGACCCCGATCTCTCCGCCTCCCCCCACCTCTCCCCCACCCCACCGCCCCAGGCCACGGAGACAGCAAGGAGTGCGAAGAGAAGCCAGAGGCTCGTCTCCGCGCCTGCGCTTTGGGGAGAGCCTCCCCCGCGCAACAACCCTGCACCGCTAAGCGGCACCCGTACGATGGGATGCGGGTGGGGTGGGGTGCGCAGCTGGGGCAAGGTCAGTGCTTTCAAAGGGGGCGGTAGACCGGCCCCCGGAACATCGCCCTCTCCGGAAAGTTTCCCTTCCGGGGCCACGGAGTGTGCGCGAGGATGGCGCGAGGGGCGGGAGGGGGTGGGGTGGGGGTGGACAGAGTCGCGGCCGGACCCTTCGGCTTGAGTGAGGCGGGAGGGAGGGGAGGCCAGCGAGGTCCGGCAGGAAGCCGCGCCGCCCTCTCCGACCCAAGGTTGCCACGAGAGCCTTACCCTCCATATCTCTCGCCCCCAGCCCAGGCTTACAGACCCCCCCACTTGCCGCCCTTTAAACCGCAAGTGGGCCAAGAACTCACCGAAATCAGGTGTTGAGCTGGGCTAGGGCAGGCCGGATCCGCCAGGTCCATGGCCGCGGCTCGGGGGAGGGGGGCAGAGAAAAAGGGGGGTGCTGGGGCCGCCTCTTGATGTCAAGGCTTTAAAGGGGCCAGTGAGCCCCGCCCCTCGCTCAGACCCCGCCTCCCCCTCCCGCGCAGCCAATCCACGTTCACCCTGGATACGCGCCCCTCCCAGCCCCCTCCAGATGTTCCCAGGACGAGAGCTAGGTCCGCCCGGCCCGAGCGCTCCGCTTCCGCCGTGGAGGAAAGGACCTCCCCTCCCCCCTATAGCGAAACGGACTTCCCAGACCTGGCCGGGTCAGGCCCGGTAAACCTCCCCAGTTCCGGGGTAGGAGAAGCCGGGCTGGGCCGAGCGGGGGTGGAATGGGGGGCATCTATAGCAGAGAAAACTAAGTAGGTGCACGCGGACCCGTGGGCATGCGCGTCTGCTTCTGTAGGGCTGGGCGTGCACGTGTGTATGTGATTGTGAGCGTCGGTGTTTGTAATTTGCCTTCCTGCATACGTGTTGGGTGTAAATCTAATGGAAGAGGCTTGAGTGCCTGCTTGGCCTTAAATGCTCCCATCTCCCTTTTCTTCCTCCCAGATCGGGTCCTTCCAGCAATATGGAAACATGGGCGCTGGGAACAGGCTCTGCGCCTCTCAGAGCAGTGCTGGCCTTTTCCTCACTGGTTAAGGAGGAGGGAAGGCTGACCAGAAAAAGGATAGTCTTGCTCTCAGCCACTTGCTGTCTCAGTGGGGGCGAGTTCCTTCCCTGCTGAACTAACTGCGTGCTTGAAGGAGGAAAAGCAAACAGCCCACCTAGGCCCCAGCAGGGCCTCAGAGCTCCCTTCGATATCATTCTCATTGGTCCTTGGTTAAACAATTATTTGCCCTTGTCTGGATACCATATAATCTTCACAATCTGGCCCCTTAGTGCAGGTTCTGAAGGGGGTTCTGCAGAGAAATACAAAGGGATCCCTAGCCACAGGCTCTGCCCATTTTATTAAAATTGCTTCTATTGCGGGTATACACAGGATGTATTAAAGCACCATATTATCCAATAAATGAACGTAAAAGCTCAGGGAACATAGAGTGCTCAAATTGGCTAGAATTGACCAAGAGTGCCTCTCTGAAGGAGGTTCCTTAATTTAAAATGGGATTTGAAGGGCAGAGAGAACTTGAATAGGATCCAGGTGAAGTAAGGATACAAGGAGATTCACGTAGGAAAGAGCAAATTATCTGCATGGGACAGTGAGCAGATAACGTTGGTAGGGTGGGAAGTGGGAGAAGTTAATGGAGGAAGTTTTGTATGGAGGAGATCAGAATAAGGATATGGATTTGACAGGACAGGTGATTTTAAAAAGTCATTTTGGATTCTTGAGTATAGAGGTAGCTTCATGAAGACTGCCTGAGGATAGTGATTATTGGAGCCTAGAAGATGTCGTGGAGGTCACTCCCACCAGCTCTCTCACCTTTGCTTTAAAACAATTTTTAAAATTGATTTATCTTTTTTTTTTTTTTGCAGTACGCGGGTCTCTCACTGTTGTGGCCTCTCCCGTCGCGGAGCACAGGCTCCAGACGCACAGGCTCAGCGGCCATGGCTCACGGGCCCAGCCGCTCCACAGCATGTGGAATCTTCCTGGACCAGGGCATGAAGGCGGACTCCTAACCACTGCGCCACCAGGGAAGCCTGGTTTATCCTTAACATACAAGAAAATGCACAGATCTTGGGTGTTTTGTTTGGTGAATTTCAACAATAATATATACACTTATGTAACCCCCCAAACAAGATACCGAACCATCACCCCAAAGAATTCCTTCATTCCCCTGTATAGTCAATTACCCTGCACCTACCAACACCCACCCTCTGCAACTTCCTGAATTTTATCACCATGGTTTTGTCTGTTCTTGAATTTCACATAAGTGGAATCATACAGTATGTACTCTTTTGTGTCTATATTCTTTAGCTTAGTAACGTTTTTGAGATTCAGCCATGTGTAGTCTATTCTTTTATATTGCTGAGTAATAGTCCATTGTATGAATATATTGTAATTTGTTTATCCATTCTCCAATTGATGGATATTTGGGTGTTTCCAGTTTGGAGCTATCATGAATAAGGCTGCTCTAAATATTCTTGTGCAGATCTTTTTGTGAATGTGTTTTCATTTTGAAAAAGCTCACCTTGCTTTTTGATTATAGCTAGTGGCATCTTTGTAATCCTGCAGCACTGATTAATTCTATTCATTCAATCATCTAACATTTATTGAATAGGAATCCGTGTCCCAGTCCTGGGCTTACAACAAAAATTAGACACAATCGTTTCCTCCAAGGGCTTAAAAGTCCAGTAAAAGTCCACTAATCTGTTGCATTCCAAAACCATGGGGTAGAAAAACCTTAAGAGTCTGCCAGGCATTTCTAACTATTTTTGGATGTTTCCAAATAAATAAATTTTGGGAAGCAAACAAACCATGTAGATTATTTTTTACTTTACATTCAGATGTTCGCCCATGTTTAATAAACACAGCTGGAACATCTGCACTTGTCAGACAAGTACCTATTCTCCTTAATTTAAAGGCTCTTGCACACTTGAAAGTTTAGACATTCAGATTTGGGCAGATTCTCTATGCTTCACAGACCTTTATCTTCACTGACAGGAGGTGAAAGAAGTATAGCTACCATCGCTCCATGCTTTCTGTCTTTGATGAGGCCCAACACACTTTAATTACCACACTTAGTGGTATTATTCACTTATTAAAAATTACACTGAAGTTCCAATGTTGGTTTTCCACCTTGTTGTATACCACTAATCATAAATTGTTCTTTACTTGAGTTATCTATGTTACAAAACAAGCTAGGCCTTTTAGGTCTCTGGTTGCTGCAAGCTGTTGGTAACAAACCAGTTTGGTGGCATGGTCTAACGGTGCAGATAGGGCTGATGAATGACTGGTAGATGGCATCTCAGAGAACCATGCCCTCACTGCTCACATCAGTACTTTGAATGGGATCCTCTGCTTCAATACTATGTGTTCCTTCATTCAGTGTTGGAGCATCCTCATTCCTCAGTTTGGCATTGTAGCCATTTGGCTACTGTGTTACATTGGTTGATGAACTGACCCCAGTTTAGAATTCCTGACATCAGGAGATGGTCAGGTTGGTAATTGACCTCTCAAAAGATTTTAATAATCTGACTATTCTCCAGGTTGGATTGACTCTGAGGGCATTCTCTTTTTTTTTTTTTTTGGCCGCACCACGCAGCGTGTGGGATCTTAGTTCCCCGACTAGGGAGTCTTAACCACTGAACCACCAGGGAAGTCCTTTGAGTGCATTCTTGATGTCTTTCCTGCTCACTAAGAGGAAGAAAGGAGCTGGGAAGAGGCTATTATTTGGTCCATTTGCTGAATAGGAATAGATCTTTGCTAGTGCTGCTTACTTCTACATAGGACAACATGTTCCTTGGGTTCTGACAGCATTGCCAGTATGGTGCTTTGAAACCTCATACTTGGTACAGATATAATGGATCTGCTTAGGTCCTTGAACCCCTTTCTCCTCATTTTCATTATTCAAAAATTCTTATTGAGTCTTTACTGTATCCCAGGCACTGTGCATATAGTATTAGCTACCTAATAAAGAATTCATGCGGGGTATGATAAGCAATAAGATTGAAAAGATAAGTAGTGGGATGATCATACTTTATCCTAAAAGCAATGCAGAGCCTTTGAATGGTATTAAGCAAGGGGGTGTCATGATTAGAACTGCATTTTAAAAAGATCGCTGTGGTTGCAGTGTGGAGAACAGATAAGAGAGAGCAAGATTTAAGTCAGGGAGACCAGACAGAAAGTTTTTGTAGTAATTGGGAAAAATGAGAAACGATGTGCTCTGGACTAGGAAAATGATAGTGATGAAGGAGAGGAGATGACCTCAAGAAATAAATAGTATTAAAGTCAGGAGGTCTTGGGATTGGAAGTGGAGGGAAGCAGAGTGCTAAGCCAAGACCTCTGGGCCAATCACTGAAATATCAAACACCTGAAGAAGAGCAGGTTTGGGAGATGATATACTCTTCCAAACATGTTGACAATGAAATGCCTGGGAGACGTCCAAGTGGAAATGTCTATCCAAGAGGTCAGAGCTTCCCAACTGTTGTGCCTCAGGAAGAGGTTACAGATGTGCTGCATGTTGATCTTCTCAACCCTCAGAGCAGCACAAGTTCGCTCCAACAGACAGCAATCTCAGTAAGGTGGACTGCCACGAAAACACCATCATTTTCTATGCGTGCCATGATGTGGGAAATGTTGGGAAGTACTAATATATGATGATGTTGGATAAATAATTCTGAAGCTCAGAAGAGATATCTGGACTAGAGATATCTGGACTAAGACATTTGTGAGTCATCAGAACATCAGATCATAGGTGGTAACTAAAGCCAGGGAGTATGGGACTTCCCTGTTGGCACAGTGGTTATGAATCCACCTGCCAGTGCAGGGGACACAGGTTCGAGCCCTCGTCTGGGAAGATCCCATGTGCTGTGAAGCAACTAAGCCCGTGTGCCACAACTACCGAGCCTGAGCTCTGGAGCCCGCGAGCCAAAACTACTGAGCCCAAGAGCCACAATTACTGAAGCCTATGTGCCTAGAGTCCGTGTTCTGCAACAAGAGAAGCCACCGCAATGAGAAGCCCACGCACCGCAAGGAAGACCCAACGCAGCCAAAAAAAAAAAAAAAAAGAAGAAAGATTAAACAAATTTTCAGGTGTTATCTGCCATTATCATTTTCTGTGAATGTCTTTTTTTTTTTTTTTTTTTTGCGGTACGCGGGCCTCTCACTGCTGTGGCCCCTCCCGCTGCGGAGCACAGGCTCCAGACGCACAGGCTCAGCGGCCCTGGCTCACGGGCCTAGCTGCTCCGCGGCATGTGGGATCTTCCCGGACCGGGGCACGAACCCGTGTCCCCTGCATGGGCAGGTGGACTCTCAATCACTGTGCCACCAGGGAAGCCCTGTGAATGTCTTTTTCTAATAGATATATAAGAGTTGGTTGTATTATAATGAAAATTGCCCTTTGTCACATGTATTGCCAATAGCGTTCCTAGTTGGGAGTTTGTCACGTGAGTTTATTGGAATTTTTTTTTTCCTTTGCCTTAGGTAGTCAAATTTATTGATCTTTTTTTTTTATGGCTTTTGTTTTTTTGTGTGTTTAGGACATACTCCAATTTTTTAAATTACCTTTTTTCTCTAGTATGCTTATGGTTTTCTTTTTACTTTAAATATTACATCCAGCAGAAACATGGATGGACCTAGGGACTGTCATACAGAGGGAAGTACGTCAGAAAGAGAAAAACAAATACCGTATAATATCACTTATATGTGGAATCTAGAAAAATGATACAGATGAACTTATTTGCAAAGCAGAAATCAAGACACAGATGTAGAGAATGGACATATGGCCTACTGGTGGGGGGAAGGGGGTGGGATGAATTGGGAAATTGGGATTGACATATATACACTACTATATATAAAATAGATAACTGGACTTCCCTGGTGGTCCAGTGGGTAAGACTCTGCGCTCCCAATGCAGGGGGCCTGGGGTTCAATCCCTGGTTGGGGAACTAGATCCTGCATGCCGCAACTAAGAGTTTGCATGCCACAACTAAGACCTGGCACAGCCTAAAGAAATAAATATTAAAAAAAAAAAAAAAAAGCACAAATGCCTAAACGGGAAGGGTTTCTCTTTAAAAAATAAATAAATAAAATAGATAATAAATGAGAACCTAACTGTATAGCACAGGGAACTCTACTCAACGCTCTGTGGTGACCTAAATGGGGAAGAAATCCAAAAAAGAGGGGATATATGTATATGTAAAGCTGTATAGCAGAAACTAACACAACACTGTAAAGCAACTATACTCCAATAAAAATTAATTTTAAGATATTTTAAAATAATAAATATTCCGTCCAGAATCTATTTAAATGGCGAAGACTATTGTTATTTCTCACTGCTGCTCAGAATGACATCTCCATTCTAGACCAGCCAGTCCTTTCTGTTTTCAATGTACAAAACACACATTCCTGTGTACCGCTGCCGAGAGGTTCCTCTCTACATGGCTCATAGGGCATACTCCTGTCCCTCTTGTTATCATTGCAAAAGCTATACAGCTGTCCCTTGGAAGCCATAGGCAATTGGTTCCAAGACCCCAATTGATACCAAAATCCATGGATGCTCAAGTTCCTCATATAAAATGTACTATTTGCATATAACCTATGCACATCCTCCCTTATACTTTAAATCATCTCTAGATTACATATAATAACTAATATAATGTAAATGCTACATAAATAGTTGTAAGTACAATGTAAATGCTATGCTGGAGGTGAACAGCAAATTCAAGTTTTGCTTTTTGGAACTTTCTGGAAATTTTTTCCCCAAATAGTTTTGATCCATGGTTGGTTAAATCTGTGGATGCAGAACCTGCAGATATGACTTTCAGAGACAGCTCAAATCCCATACGCTCCAGAAATTCTTCCATGCGCACTGTAGTCCACAAAGATTTTTCCTTTTCTGAAGCTCACATGATCACATGCTACCATGTATGAGCCTCTCCTTTTCTCCTCAACTTTAACATAGTTGCTAAAAGAATCAAGTCTAACCTTTAGAAGTCCCGGTTTGTTTAACTGATTTTTCTTTACCCTCCACAGCAGCTAAAAGCATGCTGGGTATATGGAAGGAACTTGATAAATTACTTTTTGATTTGCCGTAAATGTGTAGCATTAGCCACATGTGGCTAATAAGCATCTGAAATGTGGCCAGTCCAGATTGAGATGAGCTGTAAGCATAAAATACACACTAGTTTTTGAAGATGGTATTA
The DNA here is from genome assembly GCF_059928025.1 of Delphinapterus leucas. Classification (NCBI taxonomy): domain Eukaryota; kingdom Metazoa; phylum Chordata; class Mammalia; order Artiodactyla; family Monodontidae; genus Delphinapterus; species Delphinapterus leucas. Next base: position 39,693,868 of record NC_143139.1, read on the forward strand.
AAAAAATAATACATCTCATTAATAATTTTTATATTGACTGCATGTTGAAATGCTAATTTTTTAATATACTGGATTACATATCTATATATTTAAAGTATATCCAGGACCATTCTTCATTCTTGTCCCTCAGTAAGTCTCTTGTCATGTTTGGTGTTGGTTCCCAAATTAGGCTGCTTTGAGGATAGATAAAGATGATCTTTTCTTGAAGCCAAAGATATTCTTACCATCTCCAACGGCCCTCCTAGGCCATTACACAATCATTACCTTCTCGGTACCGAGACCTCATCGTTATAAGCACTATTTACACATCTTTTTTGAAACTAACAGCTACAGACTTCAAATACAACAGTTCCTCCCAACACATCAGGTAACTGCTCAGCCAACAGAAATGTTGGAGGGAAGAGGTCAGGTTCAGATGCTGAAGGATCTCCCGAAGCTTTTACTGATCGAAGATTCCTCAGTTACCCATGTAGATGGAGCCCAGCCTATTCCTGTGGTCACTGTGGCTGTCTTCTGCCGTCAGGAGTTATTTGGGACTGGTGCTGCTTGGCTTGTAGCCTAGTCTCATTGTAGTCAAAGTCCCTGTGTTAGTTTCCTGTTCCTGCTGTAACAAATCATCACAAACTTAGTGGTTTAAAACAACACAAATTTATTCTCTTACAGATCAGAAGTCTAAAATCAAGGTATTGGCAGGGCTGCATTCCTTCTGGAGGCTTCTGGAGAGAATCCATTTCCTTGCCTTTTCTAACTGCATTTCTTGGCTTGTAGCCATTCCTTACATTACTCCAACCTCTTGCTTCTGTCGTGACATCTACTGTGGTCAAATCTCCCTTTGCCTTCCTCTTATAAGGACACTTGTGATTACATTTAGGGCCAACTGTGATAATCCAGATTAATCTCTTGATCTCAAAATCTTTAATCCTTAATCAAGATCCTTAATCTACACAACTGTACACATCTACAAAGTCCGTTTTGCTATCTAAGGTAGCGTTCACGGGTTCCAGGGATTAGGATGTGGACATTTTGGAGGACCAGTATTCAGCCTGCCACAGAACCATATATATTTCTTTGCACTGCCTTGGTGAAGGGAGAGAGCACCAGCAGGGTCACAAGGTTTCAAAGTGTTCTTAAATTAAGATCTACAGAGAAGTAGGCAAATTCACATCTATAATCACTGTTATCACTCTGCGACCATCATAAACCTCATTTCCATTAGCAACGATCACTCTCTCCCTCCCAGCACTGCTTCCTTTAAAATGCTCTGTAGGCTGAAGTTGAACTACTTATTACTCCCTCATCTTAAAAAACAAATTATCTGAAATAGTAAGATGCATGTTTTCTACAGAGATGAGATGTTTTTCTCATAAGTCTTTGATCTAACAGGCATGGTTGTGGTCTGTAGCATGCTTAGAATGTAACAGCACTTTAACAATCCATATTCTGCAAATTACCATCATATCCTTTAGCACATTTGGGCATAGGAAAAGGAAGGTCTTGTTATTTCAGTTGTACAGATGAGTAAACTGAGGCTCAGAAAGGTTAAATGAATTGAATAGGGTGGTCATACAATGAGTTACTGGCAGATCCTGGTTCCAAACCTGATGTTCTATTCACTGCTCTGTTCCCAGGCCAAACTCAATCCCAGAAGGCTGAGGATGACCTAACTGATCTTGGGATCTTAATACATCCTAGAGTTGGCCTTGAAATCCCTACCTCCTGAACATGAAACCCACTTTTTTTTTTTTTTTTTTGCGGTACGTGGGCCTCTCACTGCTGTGGCCTCTCCTGTTGCGGAGCACAGGCTCCGGACGCGCAGGCTCAGCGGCCATGGCTCACGGGCACAGCCGCTCCGCGGCATGTGGGATCTTCCCGGACCGGGGCACGAATCCATGTCCCCTGCACTGGCAGGCAGACTCTCAACCACTGCGCCACCAGGGAAGCCCGAAACCCACTTTTTTGAGGTCCTACCCAGAAGTCAAAGCTAGGGGCAGATTGGGAATTCAGGGGAAGGTCAGGGTTGCTGGCAAGTCAAGGGTACAGTAAGAGGGTAGTTAGGACTTATGGAGACGTAAGAGTGTCTATGTTTGCTGTATGTGCCTATTTAACTGGTAGGCAGCAGCAGGGGTGCTGCTAGGTACTCAACCTAGAATTAGGCCTGATTTCTGCAAGGGGAATTCTAAGAACATCAGGGATAGCTAAGAGTGGCCTGGCTGGGTCTCTTATTCCCAGGTCTGAACACATAACTTGAGGAAGCACAGTAACACCAAAGCCCATGCTCTTTTACACTGGCTCTCTGGAGTCTCTCCTCAGTCTTGATTTCCATGACATTTCAAGGCATAGTAGCCAAGGCCCAGTCTCTGCAGCCACACTGCCTAGGTAAGCCCAGCTCTGCCACTTACAAGGTATGTGACCTTGGGAGAGTCACTTAACCTGTGTGTGCTTCAGTTCCAACATCTGCAAAATGAGGATGATAATAGTATCTACCCCAATAGGGTTAAGGATGTTGGGGCTTCCCTGGTGGGGGGGCTGCATTGGGTCTTCGTTGTTGCGCACGAGCTTTCTCTAGTTGTGGCGAGCGGGGGCTACTCTTTGTTGCAGTGCGCGGGCTTCTCAATGCAGTGGCTTCTCTTGTGGAGCATGGGCTCTAGGCACATGGGCTTCAGTAGTTGTGGCGCGGGGGCTCAGCAGTTGTGGCTCGCGGGCTCTAGAGCGCAGGCTCAGTAGTTGTGCCACAAGGGCTCAGTTGCACTGCAGCATGTAGGATCTTCCTGGACCAGGGCTTGAACCCTTGTCCCCTGCATTGACAGGCAGATTCTTAACCACTGTGCCCAGTATCCTGGGCAGTCTTTTGCCCAATCATATATCTCCCTTTTCTTCTCAGTACTTGAATTCGGGTGCATTTCTTTTTTGTTCACTCACATACTCATTCAACAAGTAATTCTCAGCTGCCTGTCATGTGTCAGACATTGAGCTAGGCCTAGGTATACAAAACTAAGTTGGGCTTGAGGAGCTCAGTCTCCTGGTGGTGAGGAAGAGGCACAGAAACAATTATAATATGATGAGGTAAACACTGTGATAGAGGCCTCTACACAAAATCCTCACTAGAATATAGTAACAAATGCAAACTGCTATAGGAGTTGGGGAAGATTTTTGAGAAAATGTAATATCTGAGCCATTTTTAGGACAAACAGTTGAACCACATTGCAAAGTGGGAGAGGTGGGGGAGAGAGAAGGGAAGCAGGAGTTTGTGCTAAGAAGTTCAGTGTGGCTGATGTGTAGAGGAAAGGCATGAAGACTAGCACTGTACTATACAACTTTCTGCAACAATGGACATTTTCTATATCTGTGCTGTCCAATAAGGTAGTCACTAGTCACATAGGGCTACTGAACACCTGAAATGTGGCTAGTAGGACTGAGGAGCTGAATTTAAAATTTTATTTCATTTTCCTTAATTTAAATTTAAATAGCAAGCGGCTACCTTATTGAACGATATTGGTTTAGGCACTGGATAAAGGACAGGACTCTAGGCACTAGGAAACCACTGAAGGTTTTTAAGCATACTACTAGCATAGCTAAATATTTGAGAAAGGGAACACTAGCAGCAAGACAATGGATTGGAGGGTAGAGGACTTAACATAGAAACCTTTGATAGGCATCAGCCACATGGATGAAATAAGTGGAACTTACATGTTATTGGTAGAATTCACCGGACTTTGTGACTATTTCAATGTGGGAAGTAAAAATGAGGAGAATTAACTGAAGTTTGTAGCTTGAGCAATGGGTGGATGCCAACAATTGAGACAGGATTAGGTTTGGAATGAGGGTAATGAGTTTGCTTTTGGGGTACGTTGAATTTGAGGTGCCAAAGAGCTATCTAGGGGAATATGACTACAAAACAGGAAAAATATTAATCTGGAATTGTGAAGGTGGGGCTTATAACTATTGGGGGTTATTAGCATATAGGTAGTTGTTAAAGGTATGGGAGTGGAGGAACTCACCCCAGGAAAAAAATGTAGAAGAGGACTGGACGGACCCTAAGGAACCCTAAGCATCAAAGTGTGGTCTGTTTCGACTTGCATCATAATCATATGGCATGCCTGTTAAAAAGATTCCCCGTTGTGAATGTATTTAATGCCACAGAATATACGTTTAAAAACAGTTAAGGGCTTCCCTGGGGGCGCAGTGGTTGAGAGGCCGCCTGCTGATGCAGGGGACACGGGTTTGTGCCCCAGTCCGGGAAGATCCCACATGCTGCAGAGCGGCTGGGCCCGTGAGCCATGGCCGCTGAGCCTGCGCGTCCGGAGCCTGTGCTCCGCAACGAGAGAGGCCACAACAGTGAGAGGCCCGCGTACCACAAACAAACAAACAAAAAAAACAGTTAAAATTGTACATTTTATGTTACATATATTTTTCCTCAATAAAAATTGCAAAAAACCCCAAATCAAACCAAACCAGAATCCTGAGCCCCATTTCTGACCTGAATCACAGTTTCTAGAGATGAATCCAGGACTCCCCAGGTAATGCTTATGCAAATTAAAATGTGAACCAATTGCTTAAGGTGTAGAGAGAAACTAAAAGATTGGAAGAGAATAATGGCAGAGAATGGCAGAGAATTAAAGGGAGCATGATTCAATAAGGAAGGAGTCAATAGTGTTGAATGGTTTCATGGCTCAGGAGGAAGACTGAAAAGAGGCCTCAAAATATGGCATTCAGGTGGCCACCGATGAATGGGAGATGAGGAAGCAGAGGTGGTGGCATGTATTCTTTCAAGGGCTTTGCTCATGTATGGTGGTGAAGAGATGGAGATTGCATAAGGCTGAGAGGGAGATAGGACACAGGAAAAGTTGGTGGTTTTGAAGGTGAGAGAGAACTGAGCATGTTGGTAGGTGGACAGGAATATTCAATGAGGCCAAGGAGACACCAAGGGGATCCTTAATAAAATACAGCTTGGGAGAGGTAGTAGAGGTTGGGATCTGGAACTTAGGCAGAGGTTATTTGGGTAAAAGCTCACTGGGTAAGTTTAGAAGTGAAAACAAGGGAAGATGAAGGGGTTCAAGACTGAGGGCAAGAAAAGACTTCCTGACACAGTAAACAAAAATGGCACTAGTTGGTGGTTAGGTCACCTGCTTAGATGAATGGAGAATGGAGCAGGAATAGAGTCAAGAGCCTGCCTGCAGAAGGGTAAAAGTCTGGAAGAGTCACTAGGATAAAAGTGATCAGGAGCAGCAATATAAAAAGACTGAGAAGTAGTATTAGAGCCTAATTGAGACTGGAAATGGCACCAACCATACAATTATCCTGCACAAAATAGAAAAATTGGTTTTCCTAAATGAAGGTTTTGGTTCCATCCTCCTATTATTTAGGAACTGCTCTGGCTTCTGCTCTCTCTGCATAAAGTTCAAATTCCTTAGTAGGAACTTTTACTAACTTCTTCAAAAAGTCCAACCTCTCATTGGTGGTTCAGACTCTCTTGTTCCCTGTTCCTCCTTCTATAACATCAACTCAGAAAATAATAGGATCTTAGAGATTGTGAAGCTCATCAATCCAATCTCCCTTCTTAGCTAGGTATGTTTTGTTTTTCCATCTTCTCTCCACCAAATCTTCTCTATCTTTCACTTTCCCTTGAAGTGGACTCATGGGTGTTTTAAAAATCAACACCTGCCAGACATCAGTGACACCTATCCCACAGCACTGACGCTGTAGCCATCCAATTGTAGGCTGCATTTTGTGTAGGCTTCTCTGCACGTATTCCTACCCCCATACTGGTGTGCTTTGACAGAGGACACTGACAAAAAAAGTCCTGAATTAACTTACTCGCTGGCATGTTTTCTGTTTTGAGCTTGGGTGAGGTTCCTTTTCTTGAGTTGAAACCTCCATGGGTAGAGTGGTTAAAGGCAGAAATTTCTTTCCTACTCCAGATTCACAGGGCATTCTCAACCATACTCAAGTCACTTTTATTATATATAAAATATAATTGTATATATTCTATACAATCCCACTTCATTCATTTCATTTGTACCGGTTGGATTTTGAGTTCATAATTTAATCTTTTAAACATCTTTTAAATGCTAGTCGATGCATCTTGGTTAGTACTGTATCTGTAGCTGCTGTGCTCAGCCTGGGCATGTTGGAAACTTGACCTGCTCTGGAAAGATGTTCTTCCTACCAAAGCTTCTCCTTTAGCCAGGCCAATGACTTTTCATTCCAGATTGTATTGTGAGGTTTTGTCTCATAGACAGGATGAGTAAGTCTAGAAGAAGCCTGAAGAAGGCAGATCAGATTTAAGGAGCCCAGGGAAGGGACATTCTAAGGCTAACCTGGTCTAAGTCTTCCTAAATAACCACCAAAAGCAGCCCCTTGCATATCCCAGAACCAGGGTCACTTTCTCTAGGTCATTCCAGATAGGACAGATCATTGCCTCACAGGTATATTCTCCTCAGGGATCATCCCCCCAAATGAGGAAGATACTGATTCTTTTAATTGCATGTCCTGGACATTTAAAAAGCTTCTGCCAAGTTTTAAAGCTGCCTAACTATCAGGAGTTAAGGAGAATGAACTTAATTCTTTGTATAAACCCCTTTCAATATCTCTATCCTCCCTCCCATCTCATTGTCTCCAGAATCTTATTCTGTTCCTTTCTTTCCCTTCTTCTATCAGTGATTCAGGGATCGGATGAGTCTCTGTGGCTTGTTTTGCCCTGAAGAGCAGAAGGCTTCGGTCCCAACTGGTGTTGCCGAAGCAGCATACTAATTCCATGCCATGGTCCTGGGTCAAGATCTGCACAATCTGATTAGCCATATCACCCCGGATAGCTAGGGAGCGGAAGTGGTCAAAATCATGGAGGCCCAGCTTCCGGAGACGCCTTGCAGCTGCCCGATAACACTTCCAGGGCTGTGGTTCCACAAGGAGGTAGCAGCACAGGGAAGAAAGGTGGGCCAGGAACTCCCAAAGGCCTTGGTCCCCATGGTTCAGATGAATCCACATGGTTATTGACATGCAGAAGCCAATATCAAAAACTGAGCATCCAAACTGGCTTAAGAAAGAGCTCAAGAGAACTTTCCGGGTCCTGTGATTCATGAAGTCCAGGGTGATAAAGGTCAAGCCATCAGGAAAAGGGCATTCTTTTTCAGCTCGTTCCACCAGGACTGGATCTATGTCGCAGCAGAGGAGATGGAGCTCTCTTGAGGCATCTGAGCAGGTCTCCCCATCATGTAGGGAAAGGAAATGTTTGTATAGAGCCACACTCAGATCCTAGAGGAATCCAAAAGAGCTTTGTCATTGCAGCTCTCAACCAGGGAATGGAAGAGAAACCTATATCTCTTATCCTGCCATTGAGACTGCCACTTATTCCTGGCTTTATAGGATATAAGGTTGTTAAACTATAGCCTAAGCAGGTTGCCCCCCAAAAGTTTTCCACAAAGCAGGCTCTCAGCGCCCTCCAGGAGTCTCAGGCTGTAATGCATTATCTCCATACTTTCCTGACACTGATGGGCTGTGTGGTTGAAAGTTACAGCCCAATGGATGCAGCAAAGGAGTCCAGAGCAGTATTTTCCAGCTTAAGTAATAGGCTGGTAAGCTCACTATCTTTTTCTTTTTTTGAGTATCTCAGACCCCAGGGAGGAGGAAAAGATTTCAGGGGCATAACCAGTGCTCCTTGCCAGGAAGGTGAGGAACAGAGCAAGCACCACCTTATAAAAATCTACTTCTCAGACCTGTGGTTGGGAAAGTCTGCATTCCAAAGTCTTCATTCAGCCTTCACTCTACACCTTCAATTTTGCTACATGTGTTATGTTTCACCACCCCCTTCTGAGACTTATTCTGCTTTTGCATCCATTACCTGCTGACCTCCTTCTAGCCAAATCCAATGACTTGTGATTTTCACCATCTTAGCACCTTTTTGACTCCTAAACAAGTCACTATTTCCTTTCTCTAACTTTGACTTCTATAACCATTATAACTAACTCAAATTCATGTTCTAATCTGTTTTTTTAAGGCATTTTTCTATTCACTACCTCATTTGCTCTGTGCAACAATCCTGTGAGGAAAATATTTATGCCCTTTGTGCAGGTGAAGAAAGTGTGGCTGGAAACAATCCAGATGTCCAATAATAGTAGCATGGATTAAGATGGAATACCAGATAGCAATTAAAAAGGAAGGAATTCAGCTCAGTGCAGCAACATGGATGACTCACACAAATACATAATGCCGAGTAAAACAGCAAGACACAAAAGAAAATACATGGCAAGCTTCCATTTATATGAAGTTAGAAAATGGACAAAATTAAACTACACTGTTTACGGATACAAAAATAGCAAGCTATAAAGAAAAGAAAGGAAACAATAATAGTAAAAGTTGGGCTCTCTGGGTGGAGAGGGGCGTTTATGAGCAGGGAAAGGCATATGGGAGACTTCTTGGGGTGCTGACAATGTTTTATTCTTGATATAGACAGTAGTCATAAAGATGTCTGCTTTATAATAATTCATAAAGTGTGAATTTATGTTTTGTGCACTTTTCTCTATGTGTGGCATAGTTCACAAAAAACCTGTATTTTAAAAATTATGGTTCAGAGGCTAGTGACTTGTCCAATGTCACATGGTTACTACATGGCAGGATTTAGGCAACATTAAGTTCTTTCCTCCATACCAGGCTTCTCATACTTCAATAAGCATACACATCACCTAGGGATCTTATTAAAATAAAGATGTTGATTTAGTAGATCTGGGTTGGGGGCGGAGATCTGTATTTCTAATAAACTTCCAAGTCATGCTGATGCTGTAGCTCAAGGACCACATTTTGAGTAGGAAGATTATGCTCCTTAAAAATTTCTCCCCATCTTTCTATTTATTTCTCTGCTGTCTTCCTCCTCCTATCTGATCTTGGGTGTGCCCCATGTTTGACCAGTCATTTCATCACATCAGTCCCTCCTCTACCACATCTCTTAATCCTCTCCATCCTCAATTCCCCAATCCTAGAGACCCCTGGAAGCTTAAAAAAGAAAACACAGACTCAAGGGCTCAATCCCCAAGATCCTGATTCAGTAGGTCTAGAGTACAGCCTAGGAGTTTCTAAAATCTAAAATTCTAAAAACAAAGCACCCCCCAAATTATCACACATCTATATTATGAAGCTGCTAAAAAAGACTGTAGTGACATGACTGATCTCCAAATTATTAAATGAAAAGCAAGGTGCAAAAGAGTGTGCTATTATTTGTAAGGTGTATACTCAAGAAATTATAAACAGCAGTTGCCATTGTGTAGGAGAAGAGGATTTAGGGTCAGGAGTAGAGACTTGCTTTTTACTATATGCCCCTTTGGATTTTGAGTTTTTTTTTTTTTTTTTTGGTCTTATCAAGTGCAAGCATCTTTTCTTAAGTGCAAAATAAAAAACTCCCTAAAGGTACAGCCAGGTTTGGGAACCACTGCCCTAGTTAACTGCAACTATGTCCTGGCCCCTAAGGTACACGTATACTACTTTCAACTTTAAAATCTCCTGTAGTTTCCTAATGCCTTTCATGAAATCCCAAGTCTTAAACCAAGTCTCTTTACCCCTTTGATCTGCTATATCAACACAGTAGAGAAATGTTTGCAAGGGACAGCCAGACACCCACCCATCTGCTCATTCCAGTTTTTTAGCCTGTGTCCAAATGTCTCCCTCCCATTTACCAGCCCTGTGCCTACAGCCCTCAACCCTCTACCAAATTCTCTTCTGCCTAAGGCCAGAAACACGATAAAATCTCCTCATCCCCTCCCACTCCTGGTCTGGAATGGAGTGAGGGTACTAACTTTTTGAAGCATTTGTAATCATGGGGTCAGAATGCCTGCTCCTCTAGGATATCCTAGTGGCTACGAATAGGTGTCAGAAAGACATTTCGCTATTTTGCTTGTGGTTTGACTATAATCATTCTTAAGCCTAAAAATACTTTGTGGTAAGAAAATGTGGCAATGCCTTCCTCCCACAGAATACTTTATTTTTCTTTCTCGATCTTCTTCGCTGTACTCAGCCAACTGATTGCTTTTAAAATAAATATCCACTTGGCTCCAGGGTCCATTCTGCACCGTTTCACACTAATCTTAATTCCAGGCATGATTCTGTCACCCTTGGCTCCCAGTAAACCAATCCCAACCCCACGCTCCCAAACTTGCGTCTCGGGAAGTCCCCTCTCCCCTAGCCAGGTCGCCAGCCACGCTGGACAGGAGGCAAGCGCTGGAAGCCCAGGCACAGTGGCCCTTCCCACCCGGCGTTCTGCCAGGAGGCCGCAAGCGCGGAGGCGGGGACGCAGGAATTCGGAACGTAGTTGAAAACGATTCCTCCCCAAGATTTCTAAAAGAGATGGTGCTGGGACCCTAGAGGTGAGGTAGCAGCAGCACGGGGTCGAACACTACGCCTTTAAACTCATTTTGGGAAAGTTGTGAGGGGTCTGGTGCCACGCCCTGGCCGGAACCCCAGGGGATGTGGAGGCTGCCAACCTCTCGGCTCGACCGACGTCCGATCCCTCCCCCGTCACTCACCCCAGAGTTACAACCCACGTCGAGCCCCAGGATCGGCCTTGTCTCTGGACTCTGAGGGAAGAGCCGGCGAAGCAGCTCTGGAGGCAGGAGGCGGAGCCGTTGCTCTGGAGGGTGGAAGCGGGAATAATGAGGGAAATTTCCGAATGGGGCGGCTCCGGGTTCCAGAAGTCGCGGTTCCTCTTCCGCCGCGGTCTCTTCAACGCCCCCGGTGGCTTGCTTCATGGACGCCGCCATTAGTCTCAGTCTGGCCTCGGGGTCGCCTCGGAACCGGAAGTCGGGAACCTGCAGGCTCGGCGAGCGCGGTCCGGGCTCCAGCGCGCCTGCGCTGCATGGCAAAGGCGAGTGACTATAAAGGCGGCCTCCCCTGAGCCAGCGCAGAAGCTTGGGGTTTGCGTTGGCGTGAGGAGCCCACGCCATAACCTGGGAGGTGGTTAGTAATATTATCCCGTTTTCCTGGTGAAACAAGCTCAGAGAGGTTGAGTGACTTGCTCAAGCTGACATAGTTTCAACTTGGGCTACCCAGAACAAGGAGTTTGTTGGGATTTGGAAGTCACTTTTGGTCCACCGTCCTTCCTTTACAAATGCATGTGAGATCCAGAGAGTAGGAATTACTTGTCCAGGGTCACACGCGAATCTGTGACGCTGGAACTTCACCCGGTTCATCCTGTGACGCCAGGAACTATGGGTCCCTCGAGGTGCCAGAAGACCCAGATGGCCCTGCCTACCACGTGGGTCAGGTGGACAGGGGCAACTGTAGAGTGTGAGCTCTTGAGAGGCAAGGACTATGCCTTAAGAGCCAGTGCTTAAGAGTGCTTACCAGGCACTAGACACCATGCTAAGACCTTTACATGTATTTATTTAATTTGCACACCAACCCTGTGAGGAAAGAACAGTAACTAATATCCCTTTTATATAGATGAGGACATCGGGGCACAGCAAAGTTAGTAACTTGCCCAAGGTGTTGCAGTTAGAAATGATAGTACCAGGATTTGACCCAGGCACTTTGGCTCCAGAGGATGTACTTGCAACCATTATGTTATTCTCAGCCTGAATCCCTTATACCTGCCATAATGCCTGACCTAAAGATGCTTAATAAGTACATGCTGAATGAAAACTCAATATCTACAAATGGTATTGGGAAAACTGGTTATTCATATGCAAAAGAATGAAAGTAGACCCTTACAGAAAAATCAACTCAAAATGGATTAAATGTAAGACCTGAAACTGTATATCTGCTAGAAAAAAAACCATAGGGGAAAGGCTTCAAGACTGATCTTGGCAATGATTTCATGGATGTGATGCCAAAAGCACAGACAACAAAAGCAAAAATAGACAAGTGGGACTACATCAAACTAAAAAGCTTCTACACAGCAACAGAAACCACTGACAGTAAAAAGGCAACCTATGGAATGGGTGAAAATATTTGCAAGCCATTTATCTGATAAGGGATTAATTTCCAAAATATGTAAGGAACTCCTACAACTCAAAAGCACAAAAACCAGTAACTTGATTTTTTTTTAATGGGCAAAGGACTTGAATAGACAGTTTTCCAAAGGAAGGTGTACAAATGACCAACAGATATATGAAACGATGTTCAGTGTCACTAATCATCAGGGAAATGCAAATCAAAACCACAATGAGATCTCATCTCACACCTGTTAGGGTGGCTATTATGAAAACAAAAGACAAGAGGTATTGGCAAGGATGTGGAGAAAGTGGAACGCTTGTACGTTGTTGGTGGAAATGTAAAATGGTGCAGCCTCTATGACAAACAGTATGGATGTTCCTCAAAAAATTAAAAATAGAACTACTACATGATCCAGCAATCCCATTTCTGGGTATTTATCCAAAAGAATTGAAATCAGGATCTTGGAGAGATATTAGTGCTCACATGTTCATTGTGACACTGTTCACAATAGTCAACATGTGGAAATGACTTAAATGTCCATCTGCAGATGAATAGATAAAAGAAATGTGGTATATACATAAGTAGAATGTTATTCATCTTAAAAAAGAAGGAAACCCTACCATATGTGGCAAAATGGATGAACCTTGAGGACATTATGCTAAGTGAAATAAGCCAGTTGCAGAAGGACAATTACTGCATGATTCCACTTATATAAGGTATCTAAAATAGTCAAACTCACAGAAGCAAAGACTAGAATGGTAGTTACCAGTGGCTGGGGTGAGGGGAAGGGGGACTTGCTAGTCAACTGGTATAAAGTTTCAGTTATGCAAGATGAATACATTCTAGAGATCTGCTGTACAACATTGTGTCTATAGATAACAGTACTTTACTGTACACTTAAAAACTGGTTAAGGGCTTCCCTGCTGGCACAGTGGTTGAGAGTCCGCCTGCCGATGCAGGGGACACAGGTTCGTGCCCCGGTCCGGGAAGATCCCACATGCCGTGGAGCAGCTGGGCCCGCAACGGGAGAGGCCACAACAGTGAGAGGCCCATGTACCGCAAAAAAAAAAAAAAAAAAAAAAAAAAAAAAAACTGGTTAAGAGGGTAGATCTCATGTTAAGTATTCTTGTTGCAATGAAATAAAATTTAAAAAAAACCCCAAACTCCATACAGGATGCAAGTAGGCAACTAAAGCCAGGTCTGATTTGGGAAAACTGAAAAGGAAGAAAGAAGGGAACTGAACTGAAAGAGACCTGGTGGAATGGAACTAGGCAAAATGTGGGCTGAGCCAGAGATAAGAAAAAAAACTGAGCTGGTAAGAAACTGCGCCGAGGTGGCAGGATGGGGCATGGCATTGGCCTAGGTAGCAGGTGCAAGTCAGCAGCCAGGACGGGCCAGAATATCCAGCAGGGTCAGCCAGGGGTCTGCAGAGTTGTGCTGACCTCAGTCCACCTGGCCAGCCATCTTCAAGGGGCCTCCAGCTTCATGAGGCCAGCGATTTGCTGAACTTCTTCCAAGGACTGAAGCATGACTCCTGCAGACATTACCATCAGAAGTTAAAATAGGCCCTGTCCCTTTTCCTCTCAATTTTTACTTCATACTTTCATCTCTGTCTGATCTATCAGATGGAGAGGACATAAGTTAATGACCAAAAGTCACAGTGGGATTGAATTAACCACAATATTCTGCACAACTTCTAGAAAAAGGGGGGCAGGGGAGGGTGGGGGAACAGCAGCACCACCATTTCTCTCCCCAGCGTTTGACAGATTTTGGTGAGCTGAACTTACCCCGTTTTGTCACTAGATGATGCTAGCACAAACACTTGGCAACCCTTAATTTCCAAAGAGCAGGAATCACCTTGCTTTTGTAGGCAGTTTTTTCTTTGCCTGTTTAAACACAGTATATATATATTTGCCAGTAAAGAGTTTAATTTCATCAAGGACATGGGCATGGTTTTTGAGTTCTCAAAACACTGTTCACCCGAAAAGAAATAGGCAACAGTCCTAGGTGGTGAATGGCAGGTTCCTCCTGACCCCGGGAACCTCAAGAAGTAAAGATAGGAGTGGGCCTGGTAATGTTACTGGGGACCTGAAATGCCTTAGAGGTGAGCCCATAAAGAGGCATTAGAGTTTGACTCACTCCGGGGACTTTTTGAACCTGTGCCCATTTTTCAGAGCCTGATCAGCCCAAGTGACCTGACAGTGCTCAGCTGGAGCCTGGGGCCTGAGTAACCAGCCCCAATACCTCAAATAGCTGTAGTAGCACCTAAGAGGATGCTCTGCACTGCAGTTGGCTAGATTTTGTGAAGCCTGATGCTTCTACAATTGTGCGGGTGGGCAGTGCTTTAAAGAAAAAAATTACAAACAAAGATAGGTATGAAAGTGAATATTTACAATGAGAAAATAAATCACAACAAATTACAATTTTTAAAAAGCTGACAAATGCCACAAACATCACAAAAAATCCCATAATTGATGAATCAAATGCCAGTCACATTTGAATATTACTATTTTCTTACATTTTTTGGCTGCATACGCTTTGATTGCTTCTTCACATGGTAATGATTTGAAAATACCATTTTACTAAGAGGACTAGAAAGATGATTCAGTCTTAACAAATTTGTCTTTTTATTATTTGATCATTTAGAAAAGTTTCTTTCAGGTTCACAATTTGCTATTGGCAATGTCATGTAAATGTTTAGGTTTGTTATCAAATTGGGGAAACACCTTGATCAAGTTTCTTTCATCTAGGAGCTATACAATCTCAGAGCATTTCAAATTTTCTTGTGCAGGGACTGTGCTCTTCAAATTGACTCGTTTACTAGCCAATTTGTCTTTGAAAACCTCATTATAAATGGTGAATTATGAGTTTTTTATTATTTGCATTGATATCAGTAATTTGTGTCATCAAAAGGTGTAAAGATAGGAGTTTTGATCATTTGTATTTTGAACAGTTCTTATCAAAAGAGAAAAGAATGCATATATAATGATATTTGCTGTGTTATTGAGTATATTGCTGACACAACAAAACTTGTTTTGACTGGATGTCAATAAGGACAGGATCCTCTGCTTATATTTTTGTACAGCTGACAAGTGGAAGAGTTTTCTTCAGACTAGCTTCTGGCCTCATACATTTCTTTTCTTTTTTTTTTTTAAAGAAAATGTGTTTATTTTTTCAATATATATTCTTTTTTTAAAATTAATTTTTACTGGAGTATAGTTGATTTACAACGTTAGTTTCAGGTGTACAGCAAAGTGAATCAGTTATACAAATACATATATCCACTCTTTTTAGAGTCTATTCCCATATAGGTCATTACAGAGTACTGGGTAGAGTTCCCTGTGCTATACAGTAGGTTCTTATTAGTTATCCATTATATATATAGTAGTGTGTATATGTTAATCCCAATCTCCCAATTTATCCCTCCCCCCCCCCGCCTTTCCCTCTTGGTAACCATAAATTTGTTTGTTTTCTACACCTGTGACTCTATTTCTGTTTTGTTTAGGTTCATTTGTACCATTTTTGTAGATTCCACGTATAAGCGATATATGATATTTGCCTTTCTCTGTCTGACTTCGGCTTCATATATTTTCAAAACTTGATTTTCTTCTACTCCCACACACTTCTGGTGCCAGGTGCAGAAGGACACATTTAGACCTTGATTTGAACTCTGGCCTTGCACCTTCAGGTCACAACTTCAGGTGAGTCAGCTCGGTGGGCAGATAAGAGATTCCTGGAGCTAGCCCTTCATCTGGGCGTCAGGTAATAGCTGTAATAGGTCAACTATGCATGGAAGTAACTGTAAACCATGTGAATAGATCCCAAACAGAGCGTATCCCCAAGTAAACTTCCCCTTAGCTGGATTCCAAGAATGCCTGTGGCCATTCCAGTGCCATCTAACACAAGGGGAAATGTGAAGGAGGGTAAGTCAAAGTGGAAACAGCAGTCTTTTTTTTTTTTTTTTTTCCCGGTACGCGGGCCTCTCACTGTTGTGGCTTCTCCCGTTGCGGAGCACAGGCTCCGGACGCGCAGGCTCAGCGGCCATGGCTCACGGGCCCAGCTGCTCCGCGGCACGTGGGATCTTCCCGGACCGGGGCACGAACCCGCGTCCCCTGCATCGGCAGGCGGACTCTCAACCCCTGCGCCACCAGGGAAGCCCAGGAAACAGCAGTCTTAATCAACTGCAATTAAAATATCTTAACTTTTTCAAATTTTGTAAAATCAAATGACCTTGTAAACACTTAGAAAAATTTCTAAGGCCTTGGAAGGGTCCTGGGTATGAGTGAGGACCCTGAAGGTTGAGTTTCATTAGCTCCATGGTAAATCCATTTCTGTCCTGCACAGAACACGTATCCAAACACAGTTAAAATGAAGAAGTATATGTAGAATTTGAAATAACCAAGTTAGGAACTATTCACATGCATAATGGCGTCTATGGCCTCCCAAGGAACCTTGCGCAGCTGACATCCTGGCCCATGGTCCAGCTCATCCTACCCTCCCATCCTGTCCCTCTCTAATCACACCCCAGAGCCTCTGCTCAGTTCCTGCTCTCCCACCTCACTCACTACCTCCAGCTGGGGTTTGGGGGGGCCTCAGAACTGATGGTTAAGCAGGAATCTACGCATATTTTAAAATATTAAATCTTTTTTCTCCCAGAAACAATGTTCCAATAAGGGACTTATACCTGGACTTTTGGAACACAAACCATCTATAAATGGAGAATTCACTTTTTATTATGGTTGAGAAACTCTGCAATTAATCCTTGTAGATTTTTAAACCACTTGGAAATAATATTCATACAATTTATAAATGTATGGATATGTAAACCTCTCATTTTCAGATGAGGAAACTGAGACCCAGGAGGTAAAGACAATTTCTCCAAAGCTGGAACCGAATTAGTGAGGGTAGGTTAAGTGCTGTAACAAACAACCCCCAAATCTCAGTGGCTTACCACAATAAAGGTTTATTTCTCCCTCATGTCTCAATTCAATGTGAGTCAAGGGTAGGGTGGAGGGGGCCTCTGCTTCTCAGAGACTTCATGGACCCATCTAGAAGCTTTAAAAAACATCTGGAAACATTAAAAAACATCTGGAAACATTTCACTGGAGGCAAATAAACACATGAAGAGTTGTTAAACATCACTAGCCATTAAGGAAATGCAAACTAAAGCCACCATGAGCTATCCCTATATATCTATTAGAACAGTGAAAATAAAAACATATTGACAACACCAAATGCTTGAATTCTTGGATGCAGAGAAATTAGATCTGTCATGTATTGTCGGTGAGAATGTCAAATGGCACAGGCATTCTGGAAAATAGTTTGGCAGATTCTTAAAAACAAACAACAACTGGAATTGGGAGGAATGAGGATTAACTGTTCATGGATATAGAGTTTCTTTTGGGGGGACAAAATGTTCTAAAATTAGATTGTGGTGATGGTTTATTCATACCTTCTAAATATACAAAAAAATATTAAATTGTACCCTTTATTTATTTATGTTTAAATATTTAAATATTTATTTATTTATTGGCTGCGTCGGGTCTTAGTTGTGGTGTGCCGGCTCCAGAGCATGTGGGCTCAGTAGTGGCGGCGTGCGAGATCTTAGTTTCCCGACCAGGGATTGACTGGTGTCCCCTGTGTTGCAAGATGGACTCTTAACCACTGGACCACCAGGGAAGTCCCTAAATTGTACACTTTGCATAGGTGAATTATATGGTATGTGAATTATATCTCAATAAATCTGTTCTTAAAAAAATGAACATACACTTACCATATGACCCAGCAATCACACTCCTGGGTATTTATCCTAGAGAAATGAAAACTTATATCCACACAAAACCTTTATGAGACTGTTCATAGTGGCTTTATTTGTAGTAGCTAAAAATTGGAAAGAACCAATATGTCCTTCAGTAAGTGAATGGTTAAACAAACTGTGGTACATCTATAGCATGGAGTATTACTCAGTGATAATACGGAATGAACTACTGATACCTGCAACAATTTGGATGGATGTTAAAGCATTATGCTGAGTGAAAAAAAATCTCAAAAAATACAAACTATATGGTTCCATTTATATCACATTTTCAAAATGAAAAAATCATAGAAAATGGAAAACAGATCAGTGGTTTGCTAGGGTTGGGGGGTGGATGTGACCATAACATCGTGGCTTAATAGAGATGTTTGTGGTGGTGGAATGGTTCTGTATCTTGATTATAGCGGTGGCTACATGAATCTATGTGATAAAATGTCACAGAACTATTTACACACGTTGTACCAATGTTAATTTCCCAGTTTAGGTAGTGTGGTATAATTATATAAGATGTAATCATTGAGGGAAACAGTGAAGGGTACAGGGGACCTCACCATACCTTTTTGTGACTTCCTGTACATCTATAATTATTTCAAAATAAACAGTTAAAAAAATAAGAGGAATTATTAGAGAATCAATATAGGAAGCAGTTACACCCTCACCCTCTCCACCACCCAATGTAGCCATCTATGCCCCCACCTGCCTCTAACCCTGGCAGCAAAGTGGACAGGGTAAAATAGAGAATCTCTGGTCTGGGGGACACCAGCCCACTGGAGGAAAGGATAACCTGCTGCAGGCTTAAGTGAAAGTTTACACAGTGAATGTTGAAAACCTCAGATTTCTCGCCCTACCACTTTCCAGATAACTGGCAGCCAGGGTTACACCCTTCAAGTGGGAGGTCTGGAGGGCCTGCTTGGGGAAACTTTTTTTTTTTTAATTAATTTATTTTTTGGCTGCGTTGGGTCTTTGTTGCTGCGTGCGGCTTTCTCTAGTTTTGGGGGAGCGGGGGCTCCTCTTCATTGAGGTGCGTGGGCTTCTCATTGCGGTGGCTTCTCTTGTTGTGGAGCACGGGCTCTAGGAGCACGGGCTTCAGTAGTTGTGGCGCACGGGCTCAGTAGTTGTGGCTCGTGGGCTCTAGAGCACAGGCTCAGTAGTTGTGGCACAAGGGCTTAGTTGCTCTGCAGCATGTGGGATCTTCCTGGACCAGGGCTTGAACCCTTGTCCCCTGCATTGACAGGCAGATTCTTAACCACTGTGCCGCCAGGGAAGCCCTGCTTGGGGAAACTTACTGACATCTGGGGTTTCTCTAGGGAAACGGCCCAGCCAGAACTAGTGAAGCTCACAGAGACAACCGCACCACCAGCTCAGAGCTTTTTAGTGCCCCAGTCATTTTTTTAAAAAATATTTATTTATTTATTTATCTATTTATTTGGCTGTGTTGGGTCTTACTTGTGGCACATGGGATCTTCATTTAAGCATGCGGGACCTTTCACTGCGGTGCGCAGGCTTCTCTCTAGTTGTGGTGTGTGGGTTTTTCTCTCTCTAATTGTGGCGCACGGGCTCCAGAGCGCATGGGCTCTGTAGTTTGCATCTCACGGGCTCTCTTGTTGAGGCGCGTGAGCTCAGTAGTTGTGGTGTGCGGACTCAGTAGTTGTAGCGCGTGGGCTTAGTTGCCCCGTGGCATGTGGGATCCTAGTTCTCTGACCAGGGATCAAACCCCCATTCCCTGCACTGGAAGGCAGATTCTTTACCACTGGACCACCAGGGAAGTCCCCATTCTTTTTTAAATAGATTCCAAGTGTATGTGAAAGTAGAGAGAATGGTATGATTTCCATGTTCCTGCTACTCAGCTCCAACAATTATCAAACATACAGCCAATCTTATTTCTTCCATACCTGTATACTTTCAATCTGTTGGTGCCCACCCTCTTTAAAAAATAAAAACAAAACAAAAATAAAAACCTTACAGCTTATTTGTTGAAGAAATTAGATATTTCGTCCTGTAGCATTTCCCATATTCTGGATTGTAGAAGTCATGTAATAATTTTCTCATCTTTTGTATTCTATATAAACTCTTGGTTAGCTCTAGAATCTTGTTCAGATTGAGATTTGATTTTTGGCAGGAAAACTACTAGGTGGGGATGTACTTCCTATTGTATCTCATCGGGGGGCCCCACTCTTAAAGTAGAACAGATGACCCTAGATCATCAGACATTTGAGGAAAGTCTCTAACATGAAAAATAGAATTCAAATAGCCTGGAAACAAGTAAGTCAGAGGAGCAAAGACCATGCAGGGAGAAGAAAAATATCCCCCAAATCCTAAAATACTAACATTCTCTACAAATTAAGAGAGATATTACATCCATGAAACAAGCTAGAAAAAGAACATTGAATCCAAGTGATGGTTATGTTTACCATAAAATTCTTTCAACTCTTCTATATGTTTGGAAACTTCTCACGGCAAAATATTGGGGAAAAAGAACATTTAAAGAACAAACAGAAGCCTTGGGAATTAAAAATATGATAGCAGAAATGAAATACTCCATAGAGTAGTTGGAAGACAAAATTGAGGCAGTCTTCTACAAAGTGGAGCAAAAAAGGCAAAGATGGAAAATAGAAGACAAAAGATATAGTCTGGCTTAGGTGGTCTGATATCCAAATAATAAGAGTTCCAGAAAGAGAAAGCTGAGGGAACTATCAAACTATCTGTCAAAGAATTAGCAAATAAATCAAAGAACTAGCAAAGAAATAATTCAAGAAAATTGCCCAGAACTGAAAGGCCTATCAGTTGTATAATGGATAAAAATAGTTTCCTTTCCATCCTCCCTCCCTTTCTCCTTTTTTCCTCTTATCATCCTTCTCTCCTTCCTTCCTTTTTTTCTCTATTTTTTTAACTTCCCTTTGCAGTATATTTTATTACACAATTATGTAATTTTTGGTATAGAAAAATTAGTAAATCCAGATAAAACAAATAATAAACAAATACAGGGACTTCCCTGGTGGTCCAGTGGCTAAGAATCCTCCTTCTAATGCAGGGGACGCAGGTTCAATCCCTGGTTGGGGAACTAAGATCCCACATGCTGCAGGGCAACTAAGCCTGCGCACTCTACAGCCCACGCGCCACAACTAGAGAGAAGCCCGTGTGCCACAACAAAAGATCCTGCATGCCACAACGAAGATCCCCCGTGCTGCAACTAAGACCCGACACAGCCCAATAAATAAATGAATATTAAAAGAAAACAAATACAGTAAAGTGACAGGGCACAGAGATCTGTTGTGTCTCTATACACTGACAGTGAGCTAGTAGAAACAGAAATTGAGAAAACAATTTCATTTACAATTGCAACAAAAAGAATAAAATAGCTAGGAATAAACTTCACCTAGGAGGTGAAAGACCTGTACACTGAAAACTGTAAGACGTTGAAAGAAGTTGAAGAAGACACAAACAAATGGAAAGGAATTCATGTTTATGGACTGGAAGAATTAACATTGTTAAAATGTCCATATTGGGCTTCCCTGGTGGCACAGTGGTTGAGGGTCTGCCTGCCGATGCAGGGAACACGGGTTCGTGCCCCGGTCCGGGAAGATCCCACATGCCGCGGAGCGGCTGGGCCCGTGAGCCATGGCTGCTGAGCCTGCGTGTCCGGAGCCTGTGCTCTGCAACAGGAGAGGCCACAACAGTGAGAGGCCCGTGTACAGCAAAAAAAAAAAAAAAAAAAAAAAAAAAGTCCATATTACCTAAAGCAATCTACCTATTCAATGCAATCCCTATCAAAATCCCAAGGACATTTTCCACAGAAATAGAACAAAAAAATTCTAAAATTTATATGGAACCACAAAAGGCCCTGAATAGCAAAAGCAATCTTGAGAAAAAAGAACAAGGCTGGAGGTATAACACACCCTGATTTCAAACTATATTACAAAGCCACAGTAATGAAAACAGCATGGTATTGGCAGAAAAACAGATACATAGATCAATGTAAGAGAATTGACAGCCCAGAAATAAACCCATGCATGGGTTTACGGACAATTAATTTATGACAAAGGAGCAAAGACCATAAAATGGAGAAAAGCTAATCTCTTCAACAAATAGGGTTGGGAAAACTGGGCAGCTTAAACATGAAACTAGACTACTACCTCACACCATACACAAAAATCAACTCAAAGTAGATTTAAAGACTTGAATGTAAAACACGAAACCATAAAACTCTTAGAAGAAAACATGTATGTTTTCTGTATTTGTCCCTGTATTTGTTTATTATTTGTTTTATCTAGATTTACTAATTTTTCTATACCAAAAATTACATAAATTGTGTAAGAAGGCAGTATGTTCTTTGACATCAGTCTTAACAATATCTTCCTATATATGTCTCCTCAGGCAAAGGAAACAAAAGCAAAAATAAACAAATGGGACTACATAAAACTAAAAACTTCTACACCCTCAACAAAACAAAAAGACAACCTATCAAATGGGAGAAGATATTTGCAAATGATATATCCATTAGGGGTTGATATCCAAAATATATAAAAAACTCATACAACTCAGCAACAAAAAAACAAACAACCTGATTAAAAAACGGGCAGAGGAGCTAAACAGACATTTTTTCAAAGAAGACATACAGATGGCCAACAGGCACATGAAAAGATGCTCATTATCACTAACTATTTGAGAAACGCAAATCAAAACCACAATGTATATCACTTCATGCCTGTTAGAATAAATAACCAGGCAAGAAATAAGCGTTGGCAAGGAGGAGAAAAGGAAGCCCTTGGACACTGTTGGTGGGAATGTAAATTGGTGCAGCCACCATGGAAAACAGTATGGCAGTTCCTCAAAATATTAAAACTAGAAATGATCCAGCAATCCCACTTCTGGGTGTTTATCCAAAGAATAAGAAAATGCTAA
This sequence comes from Delphinapterus leucas, assembly GCF_059928025.1. Lineage (NCBI taxonomy): Eukaryota > Metazoa > Chordata > Mammalia > Artiodactyla > Monodontidae > Delphinapterus > Delphinapterus leucas. Next base: position 39,716,501 of record NC_143139.1, read on the forward strand.
CTTGAAAAGATATAAGCACCCCTATGTTCATCACAGCATTATTTACAATAGCCAAGATATGGAAACAACCTAAGTGCCCAGCAGTGGATGAATGGATAAAGATTCCCAGAGTGGAATACTACTCAGCTATAAAAGGATGAAATCTTGCCATTTGTGACAACATGGATGGACCTTGAGTGTGCTATGCTAAGTGAAATAAATCAGATGGAAAAAGAGAACTACCACATGATTTCACTCATCTGTGGAATATAAAAAACAAGCAAACTGTTGGTGGGAATGTAAATTGATACAGCCACTATGGAGAACAGTATGGAGGTTCCTTAAAAAACTAAAAATAGAATTACCATATGACCCATCAATCCTGGGCATATACCCTGAGAAAACCATAATTCGAAAAGAGTCATGTACCACAATGTTCATTGCAGCACTATTTACAATAGCCAGGACATGGAAGCAACCTAAGTGTCCATCGACAGATGAATGGATAAAGAAGATGTGGCACATATATACAATGTGCGGGCCTTGGTCATGCTTCCCAGAATCCACTTGTCAAAGCCCTCCTCTTCCTAGGACAGTTTATGCAGAAGTTGGGGATTGAGAAGCTTGAGAACGAATACAATATTCCTTCTTTAGGTTTTCTCTCACCATCTGTTTCTTGTGATAAAAAGCCAAAACAAGCCAACTGACCCTTTCAGCGTTCTACGTGGAAATCATCTTAGCCAGATGCATCAGTTCATTAGGTATTTTTTTCTATTTTTCACATGAGTGGAGATAAAAGTTTTGCTATACTTTCTACCATGACATAACAAGGGTCTGTGTCCCTCCGGGTTTCAATTCTATTTTCCTCAATTTCCTTTGAACCTTCATATACAGTCTCCTGGAAGCCCTTCAAGCTTTCCTTAACGGTCTCATTGAGACTTGTCAGGCATCTCCTACCACCTGGTCCCCAAATCAATGCTGTGTGTTTGAAGTTTTGTTATGGCAGTGCCTCACTTCCAGGGAACAGATTCTGTTCCAGTTATCTGTTGCTGCATAGCAAACTACTTCAAACTTAGTGTCATAACACAACAACAATTTTGTTGTCCTCACAGATTCTGTAGATTAGGATTTGAACAGGGGACATAGGGGATGGTTTGTCTCTGCTCTATGATGTCTTGGGCCTCAACTGGGAAGACTCAAATGTCTGGGGACTGGAGTGCGAGAATCTACTTCCAAATTGGCTTCCTCGCTCACATGGCTGCCACTTGGTGAGCATGGCTGGAAGACCGGGCTCAGCCTGGTCTCTTGGCTAGAGCACCCACACATGCCTCCCTAGCATGGTGGAAAAAGGAGCTAACAAAGGGGCACAGAGAATCTACTGTGTACAAAGCACTTCCATAGCTGGCAGAAGATAGGAGAGGGAGAAATCACCAGGAGTGTTGCAGAAGAGAGACCATACCCAACAGCTCCAGACCATTTAGCTGAGAGTCCCAAGTGAATGTGCTTTAAAGTGGCCCCAACAGGAAAGCAAGCGCTGAGGAGCTGTGGAGCTGTGGGAAGGGGAGGTCTCTGAGCGGGGTGGGGCCTCTGAATCGTTTTCTCAGCTTGCTTCCTGTCCACAGAAGTTCAGGAGTCCAAAGTCCTCTTCATTTTGAGACAGGGTGAGGTTCGCTCCTTTTGGCAGAGTGTTCCCAGAAAAGAAAGCAGAGACCCCAGGAGGGGTTGGGGAGGGTGGGCTGGGGAGAGAGGATCTTAGCCGCCTGTGTGTGGGGATGGAGGTAGGGGACAATCAGTGAGCGGGCAAACACAGGTTCGCTGAGAGTCGCCAGACTTGAGTGAAGAAGATGGCAGGTGTAAGCCAGGTCAGGTCAGCTCAGCCCTGAGTTCCTCAGAGGAACTTGCTAACGTAATCATCACCCCATGTGCCTTGTAATCCCACCCCCGGTCACTCACTCGTGTATAAACTTGGACAAGTCACTGCACCCTCTGCTCCGGAGTTTCCTCTTAGGTAAAATAAAAGGGCTGGAGGGGGTTCATTCATTCATTCCTCCATTCATTCAAAGGCTGTGTATTGACGCCATTTGCCATAAGACCTATGAATTCAAGGGGGAACAAGACACAGTTCATGCCTTCAAGCAGCTCAGGTCTTATACTAGGAGACAGAAGGAGAGGTTAAAACGCAGCTAGACTGGTACAGAGCAGGAGGGCTCCAAGGAGGGAGTGGCCAGGGCACCTGGGGGAAGGATTGAGAAAGGCTTCATAGGAGAGGCAACTCTAAAAGCCGCTGTTCTTGGGGATCCTTCCAGGTACAACATAGGCTTTCCTTCTAGGGAACCAGATTTTGGGTCAAAATAAGGAAGAATCTTCTAACAGAACTGCACACAAAAGAACAGCCTTCCATGGAAGGCTTCCTGTTGGGAGGAGCCTCTGTCAGGGCTGTCACAGGTGCAAGGATCCAAAGGGCCTCCACCAAGGGTCTATATATATTGACAGGAGGGCCAGTGTGGAACGTGGAGATTTAATTCTCACTTAGCTACACTAGGAGCAGCAGCTCTGGTGTGAACCCCTCACACTGCCACACACACACACACACTCCCTGAGCCATCCGAGGGGACGAGCAAAAGGCAGGCAAAGGAGAAGTTTCGGGTGTCATTATTACTTTTATTCTTATCTCCTGTCAGTCATGGACCAGGAAGGTGAGGCCAGGGAAAGGAACAGCGCAGATCCCAGGAAACTTGGAGGAGCTGAGGCCTGAAGGGCTTGTTTCTGGGGGTGTGTCTCTGCCCTTGGACACTCGAGAGAAAGCTCTGGGCCTGGGTGGCACAGGGGTGTTTCCAACAGACAGGTAAACAGTGTCTGAGATACGACAGTGGCTGGACTAAAGGGAACAGCAGGAGACTGAGGCAGAGAGTGGTCTGGGGTGATCCGAGAAGAGCAGGGAATGAAGGCCAGTGGCCAGATCCAGCCCGCAAACCTCAGGCCACACATCTTTCTGCTTCTCGCCTGCAGAACCAGGCCCTGCTTTTCCTCAGGCAGCCACTGAGGGGCAGCAAAGTGCTTGAGTGAAATCCCCGGTGGGCCAGGGAGGCGAGAGGCGGAGCCTTTCGGAACAAGGGTGTCTGTCTGATCCTGATGCCCCCAGGAGCAAAAGATGAGGATGGCAGAACCAAGATTCCAGGGGCTTCCCCAGGCGATACAGGAGCCACACCTGAGCCCGGGAATCGGTGCTAGAGGCCAGGGACCTGTGTGTACCTCCCTGGCACCCATCTACAATCCCCAGAAGAGGATCTTTTGCTCTGTTTTCCCCTCAGTAAGAGACCTCTGACCTGCATCACAGATGGCCAGATTCTCGGCTGCCTGCAGTTTTATAAAATCCAACCCACCCCTTCCTGGGCAGGGAAGCAGGCTCCTCTCCTCCTCGGCAGCTTGTGCCACCTGCCCAGCTTCGGTTTCCCTGTTTCTTGTAATCCTGCATTCCTGTTCCCCATCCTTCCTCCTTCCAAGGCCCATCCAGGTGTCCCTGGGGTGCCTCATGGCTTCAGTGCAGGTGGAACACAGGAGCCTCAGCCCTGGCTCTGCTGCCAGCTCAGCATGTCCTGGACCCCCCTCAGGACCCAGAATAGGAGACTCCGCAGCGTACTCTGCTGTGCGATGGCCCTGAGTTGCCGTCACATTGTCTATTGCTGAGTGCTTGCCTTCCCCTTTACGCTTTTGGAGCTCAGCCTTGGAAAAGCTGCATAAACCCCGAATTCTGCATAAACTGTCCTAGGAAGAGGAGGGCTTTGACAAGTGGATTCTGGGAAGCATGACGAAGGCCCAGGCTGAGAATTATAGGGCAAGGGGTGGGGGAAGTAACCCCTCTAGCACTGGAACTGGAGATTAGGAGAGGAATCGAGGGGACCTCGGAGGAGAGGTGGCAACTGGATAAGGAAGTCAGTGCAAATAAATGTTCTGGTGCCTGTCTCTGCGGCACTCTGGCCACGGTCTTCCATCTTGCTGATAGAAAAACTGAATCACAGTCAGTAAGAAACACTTGCTTAATAAATACCATGAGCCCGTTGGCAATGAGGCTGGAAATCAGACAACAGAATCCTGCTTCCCAGCTTGTGTTTAGAAGGTGGAAACTACAGAGTACAAAATCTGGTGGTGGTAACTGGGGTGGGGTGGGGAGGGAAGGCCAGGGGTGGTAATGAGGACAATGAATCCCCCGAGCTGTCAGGGCCTGACCATCCAGTCTCATTCCAGCCCCCATCCAGTCTGTTAGCTGTATGACCTTGGACCAAGCCTCTCCATCACCTCAGCTTTCCTCTCTGCAATGGGGATGTGCTGAGTACTACCTTCGTAGGGTTGCCGTAATGGATTAATTTAGACCAGCACGCAGGGCGCATCCCACTTGTGCTCCCAGTTGCCTTTATCTCACACACCAACACTGCCATCCATTCTTGGTTCCCTCTCTCCTCATACCCAAGATGGAACAAAACTTCAAATGCTTTTGCAATATTTCTTACAAGTTGGAAATAGGAAGGACGGAGAGGGAGGGATCAGGAACACATAGATAACATCCCTAGTTATCCCCCCACCCCCAGGGGCAAACAGAGCCACCGGCATATGGGGAGAGAGGCAACCCTGGAGGGAGAGGCCAAGGAAGGGTCCAGGTATCCACTCTGAACCTCCCTGACTCCACACAGTAACTTTCCACTGGCCCAGTTAGCCGCTAGCAAGGGCAGGCTGCACGCTTCCCCCAGGTGTGGCCCCCTGGTCCACTCCCCAGCAGAATTGCAGGGGGCTGGGTGGCTGACGCACACCCTGCCTGAGATCTCAGCCGCCCAGAGGCTGATAAGGAGACCCGACCCCATCACATGGGGACCAGCTGGAGGGACTTGCCCTGGTTGTTAACATCAGCTGGATGGCTTCCAAATTGGAGAGATGAGGAGATAAGGAGTGAAACGGCGACATGGGCACTGCCAATGGAGGCCTCAGGAGGCCTGACTGGGGATAAGCCAGCAACTGGCAGAGGATGGGGGGAGGTTTTAGGAAGTGAGATGGGCAGAAAGACCATGGGGAAGGGCTGGAGGCAGGGCCGGACTCCCTCCTGATGGGGCTGGCTCAGTTGCTAGATAAGCCTCCCTTCCCTAGAACACCCAGTCCTCCAGGGCCCAAGCCCTCACTCAGCCTCAGGTCTGTGGGAGCAGCCTGGGAGTTTAAGAGAAGAGGTGAGCAGATGTTGGTTTCAGTCCTGCCACGCCTCCCAGGAGGATGCAGGTCTGGGTGAGTTAGCGGTGCTGCAGAGCCCAGGCCTCCCAGTTGGTTGGCTGCCTGCTCCCACCTCCCTTGGAGCCTCAGGACAGATCCCCACTCAGTAGCAGGGCCCCTGCCCCCACCTCCTGCCCCAACAGCACTGTATCATGACCCAGGAGGGTAAACCAAGGCAAGCACAGATGGCACTGGCTTCCTGCCCCTCTCTCTGCTGCAGGGCTCTGGTGCCTAGAACAAGCCGCTGGTCCCAGAGTTGAGAGAAGACAGGCAGCCTGGAACAGCCATCCTGTTCACCCACTATCCCCATCCCCCCACTGCAGAGCACCCACATCTTGTCTCCCAGTTGTCCTCTCCACCCCTTTCTTACCGAATGTCAAAACCTAACCTGGAAGGAGGGAGAGGAGGCAGGGGGTGGGCACAGGACAGTGTGCCCCATAGTCCTACAGCTGTGGCAACTTCAGGAGGAATCATGGTGGGGCTGCAGGCCTCGGCCAGGCTTCCTGGGATCTTTTTCCCACCTCTGAAATCCTGCTGAGCTTCTCCTACTCATCCCTTGGGTCCTCAAACCCAGAGGAACCTCCAGCCTCGACTGTCTCAGTTTGGGAGATATAACTGGGGGGAAGGGGTGGCACAGGGGATGGTGTGACCCGGGTACCACAGGGCCCCTGGTGGCATGGGTACAAGCTGCAGAGGGTGAGGATGAGGGCTGGCTGAGGGAAGTGAGCAGGCTGGCCAAAGGCTGCGCTGGCAACTAGCTTTATATCTGGGCTGGCAGGAGCACAGGGCGGGGTCAGAGGACCAGCAAGGGGGCATTCTCTGAAGGAAGCGGGGGTGGGAAGGGCTCCTCATTCCCGGTTGGTGCCAAAAAGCTGCAGGAAGAAGGTGAAGATATAGATGATGTCTAGGTAAATGTTGAGGGCTCCAAAAATATACTCCTCAGGGCTCAGCGAGTGGCGTCGGCTACCCATCAGCAACTGGGTGTCAAATGCCAGGAACTGAGAGAAGGGGGAAGAGAGATAGAGAGGTCAGAAGGTCTGGTCACTGTGACACTGACCAAGGGAGGCCAGTGTCCCAGCCCAGGCCCACCCCCAATTTTGTTATCACGGGCTACCTGGCTGCTCAGTGACCCTCCTGTGACAGTCCAGAATATGGCACTTTCCCAACACCTTCCATCCCTAATTCAACACTTATTTACTGAGCACCTACTATGTGCCAGCCACCAATGCAGCAAAGAACAAGACAGACAAGATCCCCGACTTCGTAGAGCTTAGAGTCTAGCAGGAAAGTAACTGTTAGTATGGTGAGTAACAAAGAGAAACACAAAGTGCCACAGGGGGCTGATAACGGGAACCTGACCAATGTGAGTGTGTCAGCGGTCAGGGAAGGCTTCCTGGAGGAGCGGACCTTCAAGCGGAGGCATAGTCTTCTTGCATTCCCTCAGGGCCCTACTCAGAGGATGAACGAATGCTCCATGTAACAGTGAGCAGGGAGCAGGCACTTGTTAGGTGCTTTACGGACATTAGCCTACTTTGTCCTAATAACGTCCCTATTGAGTAGGGATTCTACCTTTCTTAGAGGAAACCAAGGCCCAGAGATGTTCAGTACTTAACCAAGGTTACAGGGCTGGGAAGTGGCAAAGCCAGGATCTGCACCCAAGCAGGCTGGCTCCAGAGCCCCCTCATTTAGCCATTCTGCTCTGCAGCTTATGGGCAGCACCCAGGGTTAATGTGTTTCCTACCAGGAAACAGGCTCCCCCGAGAGCCCCAGTGACTTGCTCAGAGCTGCAGAGACAACGAGGAACACCACGCCATGCCTGCTTTCGGGGGCTCATCACTTAGTGGGGGACACTTACAGATGATTGCAATAAAACCTGGTAAATGCCATAATTAGGGCTGATTGGGCAGGAGGAAGGTAGCCCGGGAGAGGTGACACTTTCCCTGGGGCTTGAAGGACGAGTAGGAGTTTGCTAGACTGAGCAGGCCTGGGGAAGCCCTGGAGGTGAGGGCGGCGGTGTGCAGAATGAGGAATTCATTGTGGCAGGAGCAGTGGGGCAAAGGGATGGATGGACAGAGGCTGGAGCCCAGGGGCCAGAGGCTCCAACAGGGAGCAGCTCCAGCATGTGGGACATCAAGGCAGCTCACCCTTGAGGGCGGGGAGGTGGGCATGATTACAAGTATGGGCTTGAAAGTCAGACCGACTTGGATTCCAGTCTCAGCTCTGCTACTCACTAGCTCTGGGATCCTGGGCCAGGTTATCTAGTCGTTCTGAGCCCGTGAGTCCACCTCGGCAGAAGGGAGATGAGGGTGCTTGCCTCCTGAGGATGTTGTGAGAGTGAGCTAATGCGTGCAAGGTGCCTGGCAAGGTGCCTGACACACGGTAAGCACTTAATGAATGGTGGCTAATGGTGCAGTTTTATTGTTATATCTGCAGAAGGAGAGGTGCCCTCTTGAGAACCTGTGTGCGCTGCTGCTGAGACTCAGGTCTCCTGCCACTCAGCAAGGAGGCGGAAATGTCACTAGGGAAGCTGTGTAGCCTTAACAGCAGGCAAATGGAGAACCAGAGCCAGGGCTGAGGGGGCCCTGCTCAGGGCATGAGAACACAGGACCGGAGCCGGAACGCCTGGGTTTGGGCTTCTATACCTTGGAGCCATCACCCACTTGACCTCAGTGTCCTCACCTGCAAAATGGGACAGTAATGACAACCACACCATGGTGTGGTTTTGAGGGTAAATGTATCACAGCATATGTGTCATCAACTATAGTTATTCTTTAGTGTCGTTTTACTCCACTCTACTCTGTTCCTTCTCAGTTTGATTTGGATTGCCAGGTAAAGTTTCCTTCTGTAGCCAAGAACAGGCAAGGAGAGGGGCTGACTCAATGCTACCGGCTGCTGTCACGGCTGCCAGCATAAGTTAATAAACTGCTGATCTGGCTTACCAATCAGTCACTTGCTTGGTTGATTTCCCAGAGCCCGGTCACCCCTGGGTGAGCTAATGAAATTGAATCTCTCAACTAGAAGGCTTGGACCTGACCCGGTCTGGGGGTGGCCTCTCCAAGGAGCCTCCTAGAACAGCCAGCTGGCTTTTCTCTTGGAGAAAAGAGGAATGAAATGGTTTCTGCCCCTGTCCTTGGCCAATGGCCATGGATGCTTATCTACATGGGCTATCTGCGAGAGCCTGCCACAAATTTCAACCCCACTGCCCAGTAACACCCATCACTGCAACCTCATGCCTGTAAGCCAGCTGAAGGCTTTCCATTCATTTATTCCCAGCAGCATTTGTTGAGCATCTACTATGTTGTAGGGAACATGAAAGCAAAAGACATGATCAGAGATTACATTACGAGCATGCCCTCACATAGGGGAAAGTAACTTGATAATCTCCCTGGGTGATGAGCGCTGTTCCCTAACATGTTGGCTGAGAACAGATATCTTGGTCATAGTTAACATTGTAGTTGGCAGCTAAGATCTCAGTTGAGAGCCAACAACCAGATTGACCACTGACACCTAAAAGGACAGCAGGGGACTTCCCTGGTGGCACAGTGGTTAAGAATCCGCCTGCCAATGCAGGGGACACGGGTTCGAGCCCTGGTCCGGGAAGATCCCACATGCCAAGGAGCAACTAAGTCCGTGCGCCACAACTGCTGAGCCCGCACGCCTACAGCCCGTGCTCCGCAACAAGAGTAGCCACCGTGATGAGAGGCCCGTGCACCGCAACCAAGAGTAGCCCCCGGTCGCCGCAACTAGAGAAAGCCTGCGCGCAGCAACGAAGACCCAATGTAGCCAAAAATAAATAAGTAAAATAAATAAATTTATAAAAAAAAAATTCCCCAATCCTGCCAAAGTCATAAAAAACAAAAAAAGAGGACAGCAGGTGCTTGAGTTGCGAGGCAACTGGATACAAGACCCTGAAGGAGGGGCATCTGGGTCAGGGGCAAGAGGCAGGAGCTGGACGAGGATGCTACTAACTTACATCTGAACCGTCTTTTCGCACGCTAGTCCTTTATCTCACTTGCCCAATTCACTCTAGGAGGTGGATATTCACCCTTATTATTTTAAATATGAGGAAAGGAGTCTCAGAGCAGGTGAGTGACTTGCTGATGGTCATTTATCTAGCTGGAACCAGATTACCTGTCTCCTACATTCCAACAGAGAAGGGGGGAGGGTGGGCTTGAAGGGTGGGAGGAAGCACGCACAGAGGGCAGAGGAGACAAAGGCAAACTTTCCTGGTTCACCTTATTGGCCAGGGCTGCACCCGGTCAGGGTCCCACGGCCATACACTCGGCCTGACCCTGCCTCGTCCAGGCTTATGTCTGCTGTCCTCCCAGAGATGAGGCTGAGAGGCTCTGGGGGAGCCATGCCATGGAAAGGGCAGCTCAGAGCCACCAACAAACAGGCACTGAATACAAAAAGCTGGGGTTGCAATGTGTTGAATCAGCATAAAAATTATACGTGGACCATGTCCATGCTACAGAAATGCCAGCATAAGGGCTCAAAGCAGCACACCCAAGTCTGTTCACGGCAGCTTAGGTTCTAACAGTGAAACCCTGGAAACAAACCCAACCTCTATCAACCAGGGGATTGTTAAGTAAACTGTGGGCAGCAGTGCTGAAGCAGAAACATCTCTGATATACACTCTTGTGAGAAAAGCACAACTTGCAGAAAAATCCAAATCACGTGAGCCCCTTTATGTAACAAAAAAACCTCACAAAACTATATGTTATAGGGGTCTACATAGCATATATCTATAAAATGCATACAGAGAGGTCTGGAAGGAGAGACAACTGACCACAGCTGTTACACAGCCAAATGACATTTGCTTTATCTATATCATTTAAGATTTTAAAAAATGAAATATATGAATAAGTGTATTCATACATTATATTAGAAAAAACTAAGAGAAGGGTTAAAGTAACACAAAAGAAGAGTTTGTGAACGCTTTCATTTAACTGTCCCCATAATCCCCTGGGACAGGTATTGCACGATCATCTCCATCATGGAGCTGAGACTGAGGCCCAGAGAGTATAAATGACTCGCCCACTTCACACAGCCGAGAGGACAGACAATCCCATTCTGTTTCCACCATGTGACTGACACTGCTTTGGGGTGGGGTGTGGTGTGTGTGTGTGTGTGTGTGTGTGTGTGTCTGTGCAACGTGCAGGTTCAGCGGCCATGGCTCACGGGCCTAGCGGTTCCGCGGCATGTGGGATCTTCCCGGACCGGGGCACGAACCCGTGTCCCCTGCATCGGCAGGCGGACTCTCAACCACTGCGCCACCAGGGAAGCCCTAAGCATGGGCTTTGAGGATTCCAGAGAAAAGAGACTACCAGCTTTAAGCCCTTGTGCCCTCGGTTGGGTGCAGGACAAGGAGAGGGGAGCTGAGTGGAGACTCGTCTGGGGCCCATAGAAGATACTTCTCTTGTCTTCAGCAACCTGGGTGTCAAAAGTTGAAATGGCACAGACGACCTCTGCATGCAGCCCTGGGTCCTGGGGAGCACTCCCAGGTGGGTCACCACCACCAAAGGAACAGGGTCTGGCAGCCGTGTGAGCCACCAGAAAGTCTGGCCCAAGATAAAAGGGGAGCAGTGTGAAAAGGTATGTGAAAGAGGAAGGGCGTGCGTGTGATACAGTGCTTAAGAGCACGGACTGGGAAGTCGCATAGACCTGGGTTCAAAGCTTGCCTATGACCTTAGGCAACTGACTACTACTAACAGGTAATATTATTGATCACTGATGACATGCCAGGCACTTTCTGACTGCTTTGCGTATATTAATTCACTGAAAAGTCACAACCTACGAGGTGGGTACTATTATTATCTGCATTTTATGGATAAGGAAACAGAAGCACAGAGAGGTAACATGACTTGATCAGTCCACACAGCTCGAATGTGGCAGAGAATGGATTTGAACCCAGCTACTGTGCTCCAAAATCTGGTGTTCTGAATTATACGGTTAACATTTACAATAAGGGTGAAAGCTACCATGGTAGTTGAGAGACTACCATGTTCCAGGTGCTAGGCTGTTTTCTTTTTTCTGTTCATATATTATCTTATAAAGCATTACCACAGCCTTGTGAGATAGTTAATATTAGCCTCATTTTAAGATGTGGCACAGAGAGATCAAGTAACTTGCCCAAAGGTCACAGTGGTAAGATGAGCTAGGCCTTGACTGTGGTTTGGGTGGGGTGCACGTGGCCACCTGAAGAGCCCCCCTGGCCCTCCTGATAGCACCTTTCCCGGCTCTGCCCCTGTATGCCTGTGTAGATGCTCCCCTGCCCTGCTCCCTACAGGGACTCTGAATCACCCCTCCCTCAGTCTAACAGCACTGGGGCTGGGGGGCTTCTTTCACCTTCTCCAGGTCAGGGTGTTGGTTTGAAAGGCTTGGTTTGAGCAGGGCATTGGTTTCGGAGGATTAGTGTCTCAGGAACTGAGACTGAGGTGAGGTCCAGGAGGGGGACACGAGTGCACTTTCCCCCCGAAGGAGGAATTACTGGTCAATCCACCCTCCCTCCTGCCACCCTCAGAGGAATCCACTCAATCTCGAGTGGGTTCAGATGAGGCCTCGGGTGGGCATCAGGGCTGTTGTGGTGGCTGAGGGTGGGTGGCAGGACAGAGAAGGTTCTCACTGGATCTTTCAGGCTCATGTAAACCACTGAGGCAAAAGAGTCTCTAAACTCTGAATGAAATAAAGATGAGTCTAAAATAAAGTGATACCCCTGCCTTGGGTTTGTGTAGCCGTTTTTACTTTCCAAAGTGCTTCTCTAACTTTGAAGAAGGCAGGGCATCTATCACAGCCCCCACTAGAAAAGCAGGGTAAGGGGTGGGGTGGGGGCAGACTGGAGTCTCTTCCCCAAATCCCTCACATGCTGTGGGAAGATTCACAGGACACACAGATTCCCTGTTGGGGCTGAATGGAAGTAACCACCCAAAGCCTAGCCTCAGGGTGACAGAGGCTGAGAAGGCCTCTCTGGGCCCTCCTGCTGTGGGGGGACCTCTCTAGGCCTCTATCTTCCCATCTGTGAAATGGACAAGGAGACAGAGTAGAAAGAATGCTGGGCTGAGAGTCAGGAAAATGGGGCTTTCATCCAGCTTGGTGGCCAACAGTGCATGCATGTGTGGTGTGTGTATGAGTGTGTGGTGTGTATGTGTGATGTGTGTATGTGTGACGTGTATGGTATGCGTGTGTGTGGTGTGTACGTGTGTGTAGTATGTATGTGTGTGGTGTGTATGTGTGACATGTGTATGGCGTGTGTGGTGTGTGTGGTGTGTATGTGTGACGTGTGTATGGTATGCATGTGTGTGGTGTGTGTGTATAGTATGTATGTGTGTGTGGTGTGTGTGACGTGTGTATGGTGTCTGTGTGTGTAGTGTGTGGTGTGTATGTGTGTGGTGTGCGTGTGTAGTATGTATGTGTGTGTGGTGTGTGTGTGATGTGTATGGTGTCTGTGCGTGGTGTGTATGTGTGTGTGGTGTGTGTGTGTAGTATGTATGTGTGTGTAGTGTGTACATGTGTGTGGTGTGTGTGTCTGGGTATGCTCTCTCTGGGTCTCAGCGCAGGGAGGTCCCTGTCACTCTGAGGGCTCACAGTCTCAGTGTTCCTTTTCTTCTAGGAACTGAGAGCAGATGGTTGTGTGTGTCCCCTCAATGGTCAGAAGTCAATACCCAGCACTGGAGGCCCAGCACCTCTACAAACAAAGCATCTTCCTATCCAAGCTTCACTCATCCAAACACCATCAGGGCCTGACGCATCCAGTACTGACCACACAGGCTCTCCGTGCCACCCCATCCCTGACTCTGGGACACTGCAGTGGCCTCCTAACTAATCATCTCTCAGCCGCTCTCCTATTCATTAATCTGGCTTCTCACTAATCTTCCTTAAAGCATAGAGACTGATGTTTCCTGAGGTCCTCAAACTGGCCAGATGGGGCAGGCAGGAGAGAGTTCTGTTCCCACTGGGCCCATCACCTAATTTCTAAAGTCCTATTCCTGGTTTCTTCCCTAGGTATCCAGGCTTGGCTTCCTGATTTAATTGGCTGGGAGGCTTAGCTTCCCCAAAGAAGGACCAACTCTGAGGCAGAGCAACCTGCCCAGAGTCATGTAGGCAAAGAGGCTCAGTCCCTGCAGGAAAGCAGCTGGCCAGGCCCTGGGCGCCACCTGTGCTCCCTCGCTCTCTCTCTCTCTCTCCCCCTCTCCCTGCCTCAACCCTCCTGCTCTGTCCAAACCCCTCCACCTTGCCTCATCACCCAGCCCAGCCCTCATGTTCCTCTGCCTCACTTTCCATGGGCTCCTACAGAAAAGCACTCCAGGAGAGGGCACTAGACGGGAGAGGAGGATGGGGCCAGCCTGAGGCCAGTACCGTTCGGCTGACTCACCCACTTCCGCTGGCATCTGAGTCTAGTGCCTAGAGGGGGGTTACGTGGTAGGGTGAGGGAGAAAACCCAAGCTTCTTGAGAACGTGCCAAGGCCAGTCGGGGTGAGGCCGAGGAGGGGCCCGTTCCTGCAGGCAGGACCACGGCCCTAAGAGGACTTGGATCCCCACCTCCCCAGTCTCAGACTAGTCCATCTGGGTGGCCCTGCTCTCAAAGATGGCAGGGTCCTTCAGGGGAGGGGCTGAGGTCTCTAGGAGACAATCTTTTGCTGCTCACAGCCCTTCCAAGGCCCAGGCTGCTGGGGGTTGGGGTGGGGCTCACTGGGATCTGGGCCCTCCTCTGACACTTCTCTTCCCCCTTCTCTCATACATCCTCCTCGAGGCAGCAAGGAGGATAGGGATCGCTGAGTGACATTCTTGCCTAGCTGCAGTGCGGGAACGGCCCCTCATGGTGCTGAGAATTCTCCATCGGCTAGGGTAGGAGATGCCAGATGGGCAGATGGAGAGACCAGGGGTGCTGGGCACTGGTTCTGGGGATGGGTTGAAGCTACAGGACCAGATTCCAAAGGACAGAAGTGATGCTGGAAGCAGGATCAGATTGAGGTCAAGGACCTTCTGACTTGAGCTCAACGGGGAGGAATGGGGACCTTAGTTCTCATGGGGCTGGGCCTCTGTGGGTCTCCATCCACCTGACACTGAGACGAGGGAGTGGAATGAGTCTAGCAGCCCCTCCTCAACTCTCCCCAGGCCATGGGACCCAGGGGATGGGCTGCAGGTCGTCCCTCCTTTGAGCCAGGTGGCAGAGGGCAGGAGATGGGACTGGGGCATTGACACCACGTGCTCCTAACCATTGTTTACATAAACTGCAGGATGAGCCCCAAACTGTCGGAGCATTGCTCCCCTAATGAGACATTAACAGGTAATTAGGCGCAGTGGTTCCTCCCCCGCCCCCGTGACTCACAGAAGACTGACGCTTAAGTCAGCGATGCACCCATGCTTTCTTTGCCTCACTCTGACAGTGCCTCAGCCAGACCTGGCCTCTCAGGCGTCTGTTCATTCTGCAAACATCCAGGGGTGCCTGCTGTGCGCCATGCACTGTTCTAGGCACCACGGATGCAGCGATGAGCAAGCCAGACCCAAATCCCTGCCTTCAAGGAACTCAAATTCTGCTGCACGGGGACAAACAATAAATAAACCAGAAAAATATGTAGTATGTCAGAGGATGAGACGTGCTATGGAGAAACGGGGGTGTAGGGAGCAACGTGTGTGCATGCCTGCATGTGCGCGTGTACACGCTCAGCACAAGAGATTGTAAATAAAGCAAACACTTGAAGGAGGGGAGAGAGGGAGCTGTGAGCAGATGGGAAGGAACAGACAGAGGCAACCTTGGGTGCAGGGGCCCCGGGCTGGGAGTGAGCCTGCCGTCCTCAGGAGCAGCAAGGATGCCAGCGTGGCTGCAGCAGAGTGGGCGACGGGAGGCCGTGAGGTCAGGGAGGGCCTGCAGGCAGTGGAGAGCGATTGCTGGAGGCCAAGCGGAGGAATGACCTGACCTCATCAATGTTTAACAGGATCACTCTAGCTGCTGTGGTGTGGGACACAGACTGTAGGGGCAGCACCCGTGCGAGGCCATTTCAAGAATCCAGGTGGAAGGTGATGGCGACATGGACCAGGAAGTAGCCGTGAAGGTGGAGAGAAGCAATCAGATTCTAGATAGAAGGTGAGGCCAACCGGATTTGCTGCTGGGCCAGTTGTGGGGCGTGGGGAGAGTGAGGAGTCGAGGTGTCATCAAGGCATTTGGCCTGAGTGACTGAAAGGATGGAGCTGCCACTTACAGCAACAAGGAAGGCTGTGGGAGGAGCAGGGGTTCAGGGGAAGAGCAGGAGCTCAACTCCGTGCACATTAAGTTTGAGGTGCCCATTAGATTTCCAAGTGTGGACACGGAGTAGGCAATTGGCAAGTCTAGTGTGGGATTCCAGGCTAGCGATGTAAAATTTAGGGTCATCATCATAAAAGATGGTATTCAAAGTCTTGAGACAGTCTGAGATCCCCTAGGGAGTGAGTGTGGACGGTCCATGGCCCCAGAGCCCTCCAGTGCGACCCGGGAAGCAGGAGGAAAACCAGGAGAGCTGGTGCCTGGATACCAAGTGAAGAAGATGCTTCTGGGGGGAGAGAATGAGCAATTGTATCAAATGCTGCTGAGAGTCGAGCAAGATAAGGACTGAGAAATGACAGCTGGATTCAGTCACAGGGAGGCCATTGTGGACCTCGGAGAGAGCGTTTTTAAGAGGGTAAGAGAGAACGGGAGAAGGACTGAGTAGAGAGAAGGGAGGAAGGGAGGAGAGGAATTGGAGAGAGTGTAGATTCCATTTTAAGGAGCTTTGCTCTAATTGGGGGGGCTAGAGGGAGATGTGGATTAAGAGTGTTTTGTGTGTTGCTGTTTTTTCAGTTGGGAGAAATTACAGCCTGTTTCTACGCAGATGGAGATAATCCAGTAGCGAGGGCAACACTGATGGTGCGAGAGAGGGAGGGGGAACACTGCTGGAGAGATCACCCCAGCCTCTCCCCACTTCAAGCCAACAGAAGTTGTCCTCTTTGAGGGGGACGATGGGGGTTCTGGCAATGGCACCAGGCTGGGCACAGGACACCTGCGTCCTGTCCTAAATCTGCCCCTTACTGGAGGTGGGACCCTGTGCCAGCTCCTTAACACCCGGGACTTCAGATGTGGAAAGCGGGTCTTCACATGTAGAAAGCAGGTCTAACAGCAGCACTACCTCCCTCCCTGGGTTGTGACGGAGATCCAGTGAGGTAATAGGTGTGAAAGTGCTTTGTAAAATGTAAAGGGTGGAACAGACGGTTGGGATTATTTTTATTATTCTAATAATGCAAGGGGTTATTAAAGAAATTTAAAGGATTACTGTTCATCCAACCCGACTTGTACACACAGCCTCCCCGTATAGCTGACACACGTGCTGTATCCTGATCAGCGCGAAGCCAAGTAAACTCCCTGACCCTTCATCAGCCCTCGCCCTCCTCCCACTCTGCCCGGCACGGACCCCTCTTCTTCCATTTGTCCCTGGCAAACGCTGTCCTCTGAGGCCTCCCCAGTCTCCCTCCCCTCAGTCTGACCCTCCTTCCTTTCCTCCTAGCCGACACGCCCCCACCCCAACCTTTTCATCAAAATTTGTCTTTAGCAGGTACTGTGTGCAGGAAAGAGTGCTGATCAGAAGCCAGAGAAGTTAGTGAAGCAGGATGATCAACCATCCTGGTTTGCCCAACCTTGGAGTTCCTAGGGGGTTCCCCCAAGAAGTGAGACTTTCAGTGCTAAAACTGGGAAAGTTCTGGGTAAACTGGGATAAGTTGGTCACCCTAGTCTTGACCAAGGCCAATCACACTTAGTTGATTTACCATTATCTTGCAGGGAAACCTTAGAAAAATCACTTAACTTCTTTGGGGTTAAGTTTTCTCATCTCTAAAATGAGAGGCTTGAAGTTTCACTAGACCCCTTTTTCAGTCCTGTCCAGCCCTCAGCTTCTGAGCCTGGAGGCCATTTACTCCACAGGTATTTACTGAGTGCCACTATGTGCCATGCACTGTGCCCTTCCTGCTGACTGTGGCATCCTGGGCACACAGCACACACCTCACACTTTGTAGGTGCTCAATAAAGACCTGTGGAAATGAATGAATGAATCTACCACACCTCCATTCCTGGCTCGATCCCTATCCACACCCCCAAAGATCCCCCCATCTCTGCTCCCCCACTCTGTCAGCCATAAGCCTCTGGAACCTGTGATTAAGCCCAGAACTCTGACCAGACTGAGCTGAGCTGAAAACAGTGAGGGAGAGGAGAGTCTGGTCACTGCTCCCACTGGCAGTGGATGTTTACCTTGGATGCCACCCCACCGCGTAAGAAGATGTCACCAACACAGGCTTGCCCTGGAGCACCATCACATTCAGGTGCTGGGAGCCCACTGAGCAAATGGCCTGTGTTGGGCTGCTCTAGGCAGACATCTGCCCCTGGTCACCTTCATCTCCTGGGCATCTGCCTCCAGCCACCCCACTCCCTTCCCCACCTAGCCTCAGACCCTGAGTGGGGCTCTGGAGCCATCTGTGCAGATCCCCAGTCTAACCCTCCACTTCCAGGATGCTGTCTGCTGTCTGCAAGTCATTTAAAGTCTCTGAGCTTCAGGCTCCTCATCTTAATCTGAGAACAGCAGAACCTAGTTTATAGAGTTATGGTGAGGATTCAGTACGTGTGCAGAGCTTGCTGTGGGAGAAGCAAGTGCTCAATAAATACCAGCTATCATTGTTATCATAACCATAATGATCATCATTAACACTCTCAGTCTGGTGAGGACAGCCACGGACAAGCTCAATCTAAGTGCATCTGTCACAGGGTACCTGGGATCTCCCTTCCTCCAAGAAGCCTTCCCAGATTACTCCCAGCAGAGCAAGGACTAACTTGGTCCATGCGGCTGGGACACCCTCACTCTCCCACCCCCACAAGCAGCACTGAACCTCCCCAGGAGTCAGGGGTACCTCTTCCCAGCTCTGTCTAAAGCATCAATCCTGTTGTTACGACCTTCCTTGCCCCTCTGCCCAGGTCAGCTGGTCTGTCTTAGAGACCTGACAGCACTGAGCCCCTCTGCGCCCACTGGTACTTCACAAGGGTTCAGAGAAGAGGACTATGAGGAAGATGGGGATGGTGGAGGGACCTGAGGAGATGGTGGGAGGCTGAGAAGGCAGGGCCCCCGGGAGGCCACACTCACCAACGTAAACACGCCTGCTCCCAGCACGGCGTACACTGCATGGAGCCAGGGCACCTGCAGGGCAGACAAAACACGGGCTCAAGGATGGCGAGATGGGCAGTGCGGCAGAGGGGCAGGGAGAAGGGATCAGTCCGAGAATGGAGGGTGTGGCACAGACCTCCCCAGTGGGGGCCCTCTCTCACCCCCCAACCCTGCCCCAGACTGAGAGGTCCTTAATCCCCTGCGTGCTCACGGTGGGTGGGGGAGCCCCAGGGTAACAGTGATCCTGGAGGGCTGGCAGGGGAGGTCCAGACGGGCCAGCACTTCTTTCCTCCACACACAGCCCCAGGCTCAGGCTGGCCCAGGGTGACTCATCCTGTGGGGTCCCTGCCATCCTCCCAGCCTGGGTCTGGCCTGAGGCTGTGCCCTTCTCCCAGTGTGGACTCATCCCTGTGCCGTCTGTCCCCATGTCGGGAGCTTCCTGGCTCTGCCTGTGTGGGTAAAGGGGCTCAGGTAGAAGGGGACAAAGACTTAGGCCCAGGGGTTGGGGGGGCATCTGGCATCCCTGCCAGCTGTGCTTGCTGGGATTCCCTGCAGAGGCTGGAACAGCACCCCTTCCCAACCTCTGCTCCCCCCAGGCCTCAGGGGCACCCAGCTGAGTGCGGAAACCTTGCAAGAGGTGCCAAACGAGCCGTGCCCTCTGAAGAGCCTTCCCCCAGAAGACTCCTGGAAACACAGGCATTCCATCAGCCTGACCCGGGTCGATAAAGTGTTCTTGGAAGCTCTGGGGCCCCTTCCTGTACCCCTCCCCCATCCTAGATACACAGAGGGCCCCCAGGCCAGCTCCGGCTCCTCCCTTCGTCAACAGGATCCTGGGAAGAGCCAAGGAAATGCCAGAACCAATCCTGACGTTCTGGACTGGGAAGCAATAACCTGGGGCTGGGCAGGATGGGGTACGGAGGGGGAGTGAGCAATACTGCTCTCAGCCCGGCAGAAAAGGGGCAGTGGGGGACCCCCGTACTAGAGGTAGCTAAGAGGAGCCCGCGGCAGGTACAAGCCCTGAGCCCTCAGCATGGGTCCAACAGCTGCTCTCTTGGGTTCCCAGGGTTCAAACCCCCTCCTGTGATGCCCTCAGTCTGCCCCTTCTCCACCTGCAGCAGCCTGAGTGCCTGGAATGGGTCACTGAGCCCTGAGCAGTCTTAGTGGGATTTCCCAGGCAGGCCGGACACTTCTTAAAGAGCTGAGATTCAGCTGTCCCCATGGACACCCTCATGGGGCAGGGGTATGCTCGGAGCCCCACTGTCCCATTTCCCGTCTGCCTGGACAGCCAGATCCTGCCTCTCTGCACTTGACTGATCCCCCAAGAGGCCCAGGAAGCCCTTCCTCAGGGCCCCTCTGGGCCTGGTGGCCCCATGGAGCTCCGGAGCCCCCTCCCCGGCCTAGGGTTTAAATGATCTGAGCCCGCCCCCTCGGCCTCACCTCCCCGCTAGTGGAGAAGATGGGAAAGGTGAAGCGGATGTGGCTTGTGGAGTGGGCAGGTGCCCAGACCTGTCAAGAAAAGCCTCGCTTCGTTGTTTGTTACACTGCCAAGCAGCCCAGGGCAGGTGCCAGGAGGGGCAGGACAGGATGGCAGGCTGTGAGCCCTTGGCTCGCGGCCTTCCCTGGAGGGTGTAGGAGGAAATAGCACCCTCGGGCCGGCAGTCCCACCCCCGCCATCCCCATGGGGCCGGCTGGGAGACCTGGAGACTCACATATCGGAAGGGCAGGAGGATGGCCAGGACGAGTCCACTGAAGAAGAGAGTCATGAGCAGCACGAAGAGCACACCTTGGCAGGACGTGAAGTCAAACTGCAGGGGTGGGACAGGCGTCAGCTGCCGGGGCCCTCAGGCCTGCACAGAGCAGCCCGGCGTTCCTGGGGGCCCCGGCTGGGCAGTGTGCTGGCCAGAAGGCCGAGGCTTCGGCAGCAGGCCACCTTCCCGTGCTCACCCCAGAACCCGCTGTTCCTCCCCCTCCCATCCCAGGCGGCCTCCCCAGACACTACGCATGCCTTTTACCTCCCCCAGCTGGGGAATCCAAGCTTGCAGCCCACCGCACCCGCCCCCCACCAACCTTCCCCAGCCCGAAGGCCCCAGGGCTGACCTTGGTCTGGAAGCTAAAGACGGTGACCGAGAGGCAGACGAGGGCCGTGATGCCCAGGCACAGCAGCACAGATGTGGTGTTGTAGTAGCTGCAGGACGGGCAGGCCAGGGCGTCGGCTTCAGGGCAGGGCTTCTGGTCTCCCCTTGCCCTCCTCCCAGGTCCTCCCCTTCTGCCAGGACCTGATCCCACGACCTCTGGCCCCCAGCCTCTCCCCTTTCCCAGGATCCCCCTTCTCTCTGCCTCCTCATCCTTTCTACTGGGACCCACCCTCCCCAACATGCTCACACTCAAAATCCTGTTAGAAGGATCTCGAAGAGGTGGGAATGGGGGTGGGGAGGGGTTGTGCTGGTGCCTGGAGGTGGCTTACAGGGAACTGTGTGATCATGAACCTGGGGTCTTTTCAGCTGCAGCTTGAGAGGTGTCACCTTGCTCTCCTCCGTCTCCCACCCCCACTCACCAGCCTGGCCAGGTCCTGGAGGCCGAGTGCGGGAGAAGCGCGCTCTAAGCCCACGTCTCCTGCCTGCCTGAACGCCCACCGCCCCCCCGCCCCCGTCCAAACGCTCCCCGGAAGGACTGTGCTTGGGGCAGCTCCCCTCGGGGTGTGGCCAGCCCCCTTCCGCCTGGCCCCTTTACCTGGACAACATCCCAGTGAGGTAGGCCATGGACAGGGTCTGAAAGGAGAAGCAGGATGAGGGAATGCTGGGGGCCCAGACACCTTCAAGGGCCAGCCTGGGTCTCCACCCCTTGTGTGTACCCCTCAACTCTGAGTCTGCTTTGCTCACACACACATTTACCTCCAGGATTTCTCCCGGTGAAGGAGGTCCCAGCTGTCCCTTTCTTTTTTCTGCAGCCCTGCTCGTCCCCCTTTCTAAGATTCACACCCTCCCCCCACCCCCAGCTCTTGTTATCCATAGCTCTAGGAGTCCCCATACAAACCTCTTAAAAACAAAATCACAACAGAAAGAGGGAGTGGATGGAGTGGGGAGAGAAAGGCTATTTGGAAAGAGAGGGTGGGGTGTCTTTGCAGAAGAAGTGGGGCGAAAATACCCCTGCCACCCCCAGTGACCGCACATCAGCTACCTCCAACTCCTAGCCCTCGAAGCTCACCCTTCAACTCTCCTCCCCCCATCCCCACTCAGTATCTGTCCCCACATCACTTACAAAGATGGTCAGGAGGATCAGGTTCCAGGGGAAATGCCTCCTGTAAGGCAAGCCACCGAGTTCAGAGGAGAGAGGGGGCGTGCCTGCAGCACAGGCTGGGTCATGCCGTAAGAGGGCTCTCCGACAAACTCATCCCCACTCCTCGGAGCTTCTTCCTTCAGCCACATCCCCATGTGCCCCCATCTGTGCCTTCACCCTACCCCCCACCCCGAGGTGCCAAGTAAAGGAGGGAGGGGCAGGCCTGCTTGATGGAGCCCAGAGAAGGATGGGGCCGTCTTAGGGGTGCACTGGCGGCAAGCAGGACTGGGGCCAGGACTTCCAAGGTCCTGCTCACGTTCCCACAGCCATGCTGCTCCTCAAGCCGTCATCATACCTTGGTCCAGAACAGCAGGCCAGGGTCAGGTAGGTCGCGAAGAAGACGGCGCTGTGAGAGACAGACGGATGCGAGAGCTGGCCGCCCCTGAAGGCCCTCCACCCAGGCCCCTGCTCGCCCCACTCTCTGCCACCCCTGCCCACAGGGCACCAAGCAGGCTGCCACGGGCCAGGGGCAGGGGTTGGTTAAGTGCACGATCATCTCAGAACCTTGCAATGGGCAGGGCGATGGTGTAATTCCAAAAGAAAGGAAGGGGAGTAAGATGAGCCTGCTTCTAGAAATACTGAATCTTGGGTGCCATGTGGTAGCTGACCACCCAATGCAAAGTGGTTCCCCCCAGACAATATCTTATTACTTATATATATTTTGAAAAGCTCATATACAGTGTTCTCTATATGCCAGGCAGAGGGCTACATGCTTTATGAGGATTAGCGAATATAACCCTCATATCTTCTCTAGGAAGCACGTTCTTCACTTTATAACTGAGGCACAGTGAGGCCAGGTGAGCTGTCCAAGGTCATACAGCTACCACATGGCAGAGGCAGGGTTAGAACACAGGCATTCTCCTCCAGAGTCCTAGCTTATAACCACTACCCCATACTGCCTCCTTTAGGCCTTTCCCTGGCCCTGTCACTACCTACAATGATCTTGTCTGTCCTGCCAGCACCTGGCACAGCAAGAAGTACCTGTGGCATGAATTTCTGGATCAGGTGGCCGTATCCATTGGGAGACTGGCAGGAAGCTCAGGTGAAACCCAGAGACAGGGGTCGAGGATTAAGGATTTTCTGGAGAGCAGTGGAGGTGGAGGCCAGTCCAGGAGGTGGGACATGAGGGCTGAAGACCCAAGGCTGGGGCATGCTCATGTCTACCTAGATTGGTGCCAACACCAATGCATGGTCTCCAGCTCTCAGTGTGCCCTCAACACATGGCACCTGTCATCCTTCCCCATCTCCCTCCTCGGTTCTCTCACCCATCCCCTACAGCAACAATGCCAACCATCCTCCTTCATCTGCAAACCTCCCAGGCTGCCTCACTCTCCTGCCTGGTCTGGCCTGATGTGTCCCAGAAAGATTCGAGATGAGGTGGGGGGCTCCACTGGCTCCCTGCCTGCCACCTGCAAACATCACGTCATGCATCTATGTGTCCTTCCTCCTGTCCCTCCTCCCATCCCAGGTGAATCCCCCCAAGCCTCTGGGTCCCACACCCTCAACTGCCCTGCCATCGACTGCTACATCTTCTCCCTCACAAACCTCCTCAGCTGTTCTCCATCTTTAACCAACATCTTTCCCGGCTCCAGCTACTGCCACTTTATCCACCCTCACAGCCAAGCTTCTTGAAAAAGTTGTCTCCACTCACGGCACCTTCTCCAACTCACAATTACTCCTCAACTTAACAAACCAGCCCCTGTCCCACTTAATGAGAGCTGGCTTTGTCACATCACTATGACTTTGTTGAGTCCAACTGACACTTGTCCATCCTTATCTGACCTGGACATGCTGACATTTGATCTCTCTCGTTGTTTCCCTGGTCCCACAATGACACAGCCTTGGGTCCCCTCCTACCTCCCTGGTCACTCCTTCTCCATCTCCTTCAGCACAGGGTCTCTCCCATCAGACTGTCTCCCTTCATGATCCTCTTGGGTAGGCTCACTCATTCCTAGGACTCCCTTTATCAGGCAGATGCTCATGACTCACACACCATATTTCTGATCTAGAATTTCCTTCTCAAACTCAGACCTGAATAACCAACTGCCTACTGGGCAAACACGGCTGTTAGGCAGCAGGTTAGAGCCGAATCTGCCCTCTTCCTTGCTCCTTCTCCGGCATCCCCTATTGCAGAGGATGTCATGCAGCCTCCGAGTCACCCAACCAGCGACCTCGGTCAGCCTTGACTCTCACCCTGCCATGCCCAGCTAATCACTTGGACCTGCTGATCCTCTACCCAGGCAGTTCTCAAATCTGTCCCGTTCTCTCCATCCCCACGACCACCCTTTTAGGTCGGGTCATCTCTGTCTATCTGGTCCTTCTGCCTCCAGTCCTGCCTTCCACTCTCCAAGCTATAGGCAGATCCCATCATGTGACTCTCCTGTTTAAAATTCCAAAGACCTGGTGATGCCCTGCCTGATCCGCCCCCCCGGCCTACCTCCCCAGCCCATCCGGCACCGCACTCCGCCCCTCCATCTACCCTCATTGCCCTCTGCACCCTCACAGTGTGCCCACCGCTCTCTGCCCCCACTGGAAAGGACCGACTGGCGAGGATGCCTGGGGCTGAGGCTGGAGGGGTTTCCTCTGTGCACCACGGGCATAACTCAACCAAAGCCTGCACCCCACACCCCATGGGTCTGCTCATCTTATCCCCACCCAGATGTAGCACCTGGAACAACCTATTGTCCAACCCAGGGCCTGGCACGGCTTAGGCAATCTTTAATTATTTCTGGGTGAAATGTGAAAGCACAGGGAATGTAGGGGTTGAGACGAGCCTATTGGATTTGGTAAATAGGAGCCCTCCATCTTCACCCTCTCCTATTCTTCAGTAGTTCTCAAATGATGCATCACTGCTGTCACAGTGATGGAGGGGTTCTCAGTGCCAGGGCCAGGGCTGCAGGCCATCCTGTTCCATTAGGAACAGTGGAGTCGTCCTGCCCCAGTTGTTAAGAAATACCCCAGCATCTGCTCTCTTTCTGTCTCCCTTGAGTCACCAGTCACTTCGACAACAATAATAATAATAATACCCTTGTCTATGTGTATCCTGGTTGTGAGGCCTGTCTCCCTGGCCAGACTGGAAGCTTCCTGAGGGCAGGGCCCAGCCTCCTTTTCTCTCTGGTCCAGAGCTCCTCAACCCTCAAGACGAGTGGTCGGGAGGAAGGGCAGAGGGACGGACGACCTGGAGCGTATGGGCCAGTTTGGGAGCCTGACCCTCATTTCACATCCCAGCTCTGCCACCACCATCATGTGACCTTGAACAGCTACTTAACTGCAGAGCTCCAGCCTCCTGCTTTGTAAAACGGGAATGCTGGTACCAACTCACTGGGTTGTAGCGAGGACTGAATGAGAGCATGCAGTCCAGCCTTGAGCACAGAGCCTGGCACTGGGTAGGGACCTGAAGATGGGAGTTGTTATTATTATAACTAGAACCTGGCTAACTGACAGCTTCCTGGAGAGGCTCGGACCCACCTCCCCCAAGTCTGGTCTCACACTTTTCCTCCTCTGTCTGGTCCCCCCACCTCCACCCCACAGCCCTTACTCCTCCCCCGCACGGTAGGGAGGCCCGCAGTTCCCGCTGCCAAGGCTCAGAGGGAGCAATCAGACAATAAGGGGAGAGCCCACTGAGGGAGATGATTGGGGCCTGCAGAAAGAGTGGGCGGGGGCAGGGGGTGGTGCTGGAAGGCTGCCATCCCAGGGAGCGAAGAATAAATCACAGAAGAAGTGAAAGACAGACTTGCTTGTCAGAGCCTGGGCCTCAGGGCCTGAGCTAGAGCCGTGGTCTGTTTACAGAATGTCAAGACCAAGGCAGAGGCTCAGGTGGAGGCCAGGGTCCAAACCCAGTGTCCTCCCCCAACTTATGATGCTCCAGGACCAGTCCCAGGCTGTGGGGAAGCAGCAGAGCATGGAGGGGAAGTGCATGAGCTTCTCAATCAGAAAGACAGGGTTCAATCCTGGCTCTGCTGCTTAGGAAGCAACCTCTTCTCACTGAGCCTCAATTTTCTCATGTATAAAATGGGGATAATAAGGCTTCCCTGGTGGCGCAGTGGTTGAGAATCTGCCTGCTAATGCAAGGGACACGGGTTCGAGTCCTGGTCTGGGAGGATCCCACATGCCGCGGAGCAACTAGGCCCGTGAGCCACAGCTACTGAGCCTGCGCGTCTGGAGCCTGTGCTCTGCAACAAGAGAGGCCGCGATAGTGAGAGGCCCGCACACCGGGATGAAGAGTGGCCCCCGCTTGCCACAACTAGAGAAAGCCCTTGCACAGAAACGAAGACCCAACATAGCAAAAATAAAATAAATAAATTAATAAATTCCTACCCCCAACATCTTCTTTAAAAAAAAAAAATGGGGATAATAACTGTATCTGCCTCGTAGGGCTGTTGTTAAGGATCAAATGAAGAATATCTGCAAATCACATGGCACAGTGCTTCATACACAGAAAAAGACCTGCTTTATTCTTACTGCTATTAAGGGCTTGGTATTTGGAGGACGTGAGACCCACTAGGTCTCACACCCAGAGGCAGACTCAGGACTGTATAGCGATGTGGGGAGGGGGCAGGATGGGGCAGAGCAACAGGCTGGCTTTCTAGAGAACAGGGCAGCATCTTGGTGGTGAATTCCCAAGCACCTTTAAGGCTTTGCGACGCTCCATGGAAAGCACACGGTCCATGCCCACTTCCGACTTCTCTCCACACCCACCCACCCCTGAGTCTGGGACAGCATCTGTTTTCTGCCTGGAGATGCTGAGGAGGAAGGACCTCTCACCATTCAGAGGTCAAATTCTCACACCATTCTCAGTGGGGTGGACTCTGCCCTCAATTCTAGAGCCTGCTTATTCTTGGACCGTCCCCCTGCCACCATCTGCTTAGGGCACAGAGTCCCAAAGACCCTCCCGCAGGAGGCCTGACGAGGGGCCTGGGGACCGCATTCCCGAGGTGGCAGGGCGCAGAGGCTGCCAGGCGGTGCTGATGTGCTGGGAGCCATGCCGACCCGCCACGGGGGCTGGCCGGGGTGGCAGTCCCTGGGGCCTCATCAGTTTTAGCCTGCAGTGCCCCCCGTCCCCCAAGACGCCCGCCTCCCTGCCTGGTCTGCAGACAGGCCCTCTGTCCTGTGCCCTAAGAAAGGCTCTGGGTGTGAATGTCTCCTCCCCTGGGATCCCCAACTTGGCTGAGCTTCTCCTCCACTCCTCCGGGGAGCCCCAGAGGCCAGGATGTCTCCTTCCTGTCAGGCTTTGGCTGGCTTTTGTTAACTTGAGGCCCACTCTGGGACTGTTCTGGGCTCGGGTGGTCCAGGAGGCTCTGGGCTGAGCCTACGTTCCCACCAGACCCCCATCCAGGAACAGGCCTGGGACAGCTGTAGTGTGCAAGCTCCTTGGGTGGACATTCAGAGCCTCCACCCCGGAAGGCCTCGCTTCTCTCTGGGATGTCCCGATTCCCCTCACGGAGCCTTGCAGTGCTCCACCAGCCTGGTCCCTAATTTACCCAACGTACCACGTGCGCTCCCACTCCCAAGCTTTTGCTTAAGTCACCCCAGTCCCCAGGCCCCTTGGCTCATCCTTTGAGGTGCACCCGCTGACATGGACTGAGGGCTCCCCCTCCTCTGAATGCTGCTCTTTCACAGGCTGCCTTGTATGCCCACCACCTTCCCCTGCAGAGGCCTCCTCTCCACCAGCTCCAGTTCTGGCCTGGGCTCACAGTGGGTGCTGAGGGAGACTTTGCTGACAGTAGCTCTGCTTTGAACAGGGTGGTCCGGCCTGGAAGTATCCAGAATGACTCCTTAATTGCCCGCATAGGAGGGTCAGAATAACCTCTCAAGTTACCTGCCATGCTCCTTAAAGAGTAGAGTATATAAGCAGAAGCCAACTGCTCGAGGGGAAGGGAGTCTGCCAAGTAGAGGGATTAAGAGTACAAGCCTCAACCTGAATCTTGGGTTTGAATCCCAGCTCTACCACTGCCTACCTGTGTGACCTTGGGCAAATTACTCAACCTCTCTGAGACTTAGTTTTCTGAGGAGTGAATGCAACACTGCATATCAAGCACGTAGAACAATGCCCAGCCCTTATTAGGCATTTATAAGTGGTAGCTCTTACGATTAATAGTTCACAAGCATGAGTAACAACTACGGTAATATTGAGTAGCGACATTATCGTTAGTGTGGGCCAAGGTGTCCCAGCCCCCCTCTCCTCCAAGCCAAGGTCTGGGTCTCCCTAGCCATGACCCCAGTTCCACCCTTTCCTCCTTGGGCAGGCACCAGAACCAACGCCCATCTCCTCCCCTCCCCCTCAGCTCCACACACCCCAGAAGGCCCCTTCTGGCCATGCTCTTATGAGGCAGTTCCTATGGGATGCGGAGAGGTCATGGGCTGGGATTCTGTCAGCGGAGATTTCCCACCTTGGCTGTGGAGGGTGTTCTGGGAAGGGGCCTGGGTATACTTACTAGGACGCCCAGTACCAGCCTGGGTTGGCCTGGACATAGTCCTTAACGGGGTCACTGCAGAGAAGGGAGGGAGAGAGAATCAGAATTTACCCTCTGCCTCCATTTCTAGTTCAACATCTGCACCTGCCCCCCCCACCCCCCCCACCCCCCGCCACCACCCCGCCACCACCCCCACCCCACCCACCCACCCCCACCCACCCCCACCCCCACCCCCCCACCCACCCCCACCCACCCCCACCCCCACCCCCCCACCCACCCCCACCCCCACCCCCACCCCCCCACCCCCCCCACCCCCACCCCCAGCCCCCACCCACCCCCACCCCCCCACCCACCCCCACCCCCACCCCCACCCCCCACCCACCCCCACCCCCCCACCCCCACCCCCACCCCACCCCCCCACCCCCACCCCCACCCCCACCCCCCCACCCCCACCCCCACCCCCACCCCCCCACCCCCACCCCCCACCCACCCCCCCACCCCCACCCCCCCACCCCACCCCCACCCCACCCCCCCAACCCCCACCCCCCACCCCCCCACCCCCCGCCACCCCCCGCCATCCCCCGCCACCCCCTGCCCCACCCGCCAGTTCACAGGACTCCGAGAGGAAGAAAGGAGAGACCACACCCCTGGTGGGGGAAGGAGCTCCAGCCACAGTCTCCCAGTCTCAGGCTGAGACTTGGATGCGCCCAGGTGTAGGGCCGCTGCATCTGAGAGGAACGACTGCTTCACAGACACCTGCAGGCCCAGAAAGCACGGGGCCACCCCCTGCTGGACGGAGGACCTCTCCCTGTGCACGGTCTAAGGTTCTTCCCAGCATGAGGTGGGCCGCTGCCCTGCACCATCATCTTCAGGCAGACGGTTCTAAGAACAGTCTAACTCTGGACCCTCCTCCCCAGGCCGAGACCTGGCGCCACCACCCGTGGAACGTGCTGGTCCACACAGCCAACTCACCAGAAGGTAAAGAGAGCCACGACACCCAAGGTCACCAGCAGCTGGATCAGCAGAATGGTATAGACCTGGGGGTGGGAGGGGGTTCCGCTCAGCTTGGGGGGCCCTGTTGGGGGCCAGAGAGGCTCAGGCCCCCAGCAAGGCTTAGGGAGACCCCAACTTCCTGGCGACTCCATCTACCCTCCAGACCCGCATCCTGGGCCTTCCACCCTCCTTCTTAGGGGGCATCGGAATGAATCCAGGACAAGGCGAAAGGACAGCAAAGACACTCCAGAGCCCACACCCATGGCATCTGGAGAGAAGAGACCACGTGTTCAGCCGCAGCAGGGGGCAGTGGGCACCCCAACTTCCCAGTAGGTGCCGTCAGTTGGCATCACAAGGATGGGGAGAGGGATGGCCTCTGGGCAGGAGACTGGGCCAGCGGCTTCTCGAGAGGCTCCCCCCACCCAGCTTCCCAGTCTGGGAGAGTTGGGGGAGGCAGTTACCTTTCTGATGAAGACTCTGCGAACGTTCTGGTCGTCCCAACTGAAGGTGGTGAAGAGCTCATGGTCTCCAGTGGGGAAACCACTCTCATAGCTAGAGCTGCTGCCTGGATGGGCAGGGGGAGGGCCGTGAGCGCTCCCACACACATAAACACCACCCCCAACGGCTCAGAGCTACCTTTTGTCAGACTGGCTTTCTGGACCAGGCAACGCCCTTCTCTCCAGCCCCATTCTCAAACCTCCTCCTGCCCCACCCCATCCCATCCCACAGAGATCCCAGATCTCTCCCAGGTTGCCCCTCACCTTTCCTGTTCTGAGTGTGAGAAGGAACAGTCATCTCCCCTTCCCACCCCAAGCGGGGGCTCCCTGGGGCCCAAGCTCTGCCATACAAATGTGGCCCTTCCCTCTTGTGCCCCCCCCATCCCCCTTCCTGGACATTCTGGCTCCCTTGTGGCTGAGAATCAGAGAAAGACAGCCACTCCCCCAGGGCTACCTCACACATCCCAGAGTCAAAGGTCCTACCCCGGCTTGCTCTGAGGTCCCGGGGGTGGGAACTGGGGACTCGTAGGTGGGGTGGACCTGCTGGTGCTCCAGCTGGGAACCAGAGCTGGGGGAGGCTGGAGGGGAAACAGAGCCAGGACAAGGGCAAGAAGTGGCATGTGGGTGTGGGTGAAGTTTGGGGGCCTGGTCCCAGAACTCAGGCTTTTGGAAGAGCGTGGGCTCTGTAAGCAAACACGTGGATCCCTCCCCAAGACTGACTAGCTGTGTGGCCTTAAGCAAGTCACCAGCCTTCTTTGTCTCTTCCGTGATATGGGTTGGTGATACCCACCTCACGGGGATGAAACGGATAAAAGTGAAAGCTCTGTGCCTGATGCTGACGACACCACCCTCTCTCTTTCACCCCTCGTCTGGGTCATTCCTAAGGCCTCAAATGTGTCCACTCTGCTCTCCACCATCCCTGCAAGTTCTCCATGACCTTCCCCTCCACAGCAAGAGCCTGTCTTGGCCTTTCAAATCTGACCTCGGCACTGTCCCGCTTTAAATTCTTTGATGGCTCCTCACTGCCTTTTACTCAAGTTCAAGTTCCTTAACAAAGCCTCCTCCGCCTCCCACGAGTCCTCCAGCCCCACTGCACACTACTCCCTTCTACTTTTCTCCAGCCTGGCTATATTTTTTTCAGCAATGTGCTCTCTTGCCTCTGGGCCCCTGCACATTCTTTCTTTCAGCCTTGGACACTCATTTTCCTACCTCTTCACCAAGCTAATACATGCCATCCTTCAGGACTCCCCTCATGGATGCCCCTTCCTCCAGGAAGTCTTCCCTGACTGTCAGGCGGGTTAGCTGAACTGCCAAGGCCTCCATCACTGCCTTTCGCCATGTGGTAATCATCCATTTACTTGTCTACACTGTCAGCTCTGTGAGGGAAGGGCTTGCAAATCAATGCATCCCCAGAAATTAGCTCAGTGCCAGACACGGTGCCTGGTGCACGCTTAGTAAATGTTTGTCACGTGCTGACTGAAATGAGCTGCCTTCCTCTGCTCTGACAGTTCGTTGGAAAACATTCCTTAAGACAGCCAGTCCTGGCAACCAGGATATGGGAAATGAGGAAGGGGGAGGGAGGTGGACCCACTGCCAACCTGGGGCTTGGAGACCCTAAAGCTCTTATCCTTCACTCCTTCATGTTCTGTCCACGTCCCCCACCAAAGCCCAAATGGCCAGGCCACAGAGGGGGAGAAAAGGAGAGAAAAAGCAGTCCTGTGGGTGTCAGCGGCAGGAGGAAGGGCTCCCATGAACACCAGACCTTCAAAGGTCCTCCAGTAGATCACGGTGGGGTGGGTCTGCTTTGGTCTGGGCTGAGGGGCTTTGTGGTGGGAGGTGTGGACCATGGTGGCCGCTCCTCCTGAGTAGAGACTGTCTGAGGCATTGTCCCCAGGATCCCTTCTAGAATTCTGCTGGGGGTGGGGGTGGGGTGACAAGGTGGGGGAGGGGGTCGAGGGGGCCGAGGAAGACTTCCTTGCAGCTTGCGGGAGCTGGACGTTCCCAGCCCTGAGGCAAAGCTCCCACAGGCTGCCACACCGAACAGAGGGCCCCCTACCAGCCCGATTCTTAGTCTGCAAGGAGCTGGCGTCAGCCCGGGTGGGTCGGCCTAGGAACTGTGCCTGGCCCTGAGGGATGCTAAGGCTGGCATCCACACACCTTCCCCACATCCTGCTCTCCCGCCCCCAGTTAAGGCCTGGGGGAGGGTAGAGAGACAAGGAGAGTGATGGGTGAAGTGGATCCTCAGGCCCCCGCCCTAAACAACCCTGGGGCCTCCACGGGGATTGGTTTCAGATCAGCCAGCATGTCAGCAAACTGCACCCACACTCACAGGGAGCCAGCCCCAGCTGAGGCCACAGTTAGCTGTAGCCTCGTACTGCTCCTTCCTGTGTCCACTCTGACCTCTCTCACTCCCTCTCTGCATCCTTTTCTTCTAGGACAGCCCCTGGTTTTTCTCCCCCATCTGTCCCCTCTTTTTGCCCTAGCTTGGTGACTTGAAAAAGCCCCTCTTCCCCATCCAAGGGAACTATGACTGCAGAAACTGTATCAGTCCTTCTTCACGGAGTTCTCCTTGACCTACCCTCAGAAAAGTCCTCCAAATCCCAAACCTTTGACATCAGAGCCTCATACAACAACCACACAGTGCGTCTATTTCTGGGCAACTTCTTCCTATGCAGGTTTTCCATCTGGGCCCACCACTCCCCCTGATGCTCCAGCCTCCAGGAACTGAGAGACTTACTAGGGTCCACATAGGCCCAGCTGGGGTGGAGAGGCACAGCCGAGGGGGCTGGCGGGAAGACTCCTGCCTTCAGCCCCTCCCCAGAGGTGGCCTCCTCATAGGAGGGTGGGGCCGAAGGCACTGCTGGAGCCTCCTTCTTCTCACCATTCGCCTGCTGCTGCCCCTCTGTCCCGGGGGCCTTGTTAGCCACAGAGAGCTGTGGAGTAGA
This sequence comes from Delphinapterus leucas, assembly GCF_059928025.1. Lineage (NCBI taxonomy): Eukaryota > Metazoa > Chordata > Mammalia > Artiodactyla > Monodontidae > Delphinapterus > Delphinapterus leucas. The sequence continues at coordinate 39,749,071 of NC_143139.1, forward strand.
GGCAGAGAGAGACAGTCACCAGGGAGAGGGCACCTTCTAAGTCCTCTTCCCCAGCCCCTCAATTTCTGGAACTTCCATGGGTACTTTCTCACCTGCGCTAGGAACGGCAGTGGTGCAGACAAGAACCTCCCTATTTTATGTGGGATATATATATGGTGGAATATTATTCAGCCTTAAAAAAGAAGGAATTCCTGTCATTTGCAACAACATGGGTGAACCTGGAGGACATCATGCTAAGTGAAATAAGCCAGACACAGAAAGACAAAAACTGCAGGATCTCACTTATATGTGGAATCTAAAATTGTCGAAATCGTAGAAGCACAGAGTAGAATGGTGATTGCCAGGGTCTGGGGGGTGGGGGGAATGGGGAGATACTGGTCAAAGGGCACAAAGTCTCAGTTATGCACGATGAAAAAGTTCTGGAGATCTACTTGCAGCCTGGTGACTATAGTTAACAATACCGTATTGTGTACTTGAAATTTGCTGAGAGGGTAGATCATAAGTGTTCTTGCCACACACACACACACAGAAGGTAACTATGTGAAGTGATGGATGTGTTAACTAGCTTGACTGTGGTAATCATTCTGCAAGTTACATGTATATCAAAATATCACACACCTTAGGTATATACAATTCCTATTTGTCAATTATACCCCAATAAATCTGGGAAAAAAAGAATCTCCCTATTTTACAGATGGGAGAACTGAGCTCCAGGGGGGGTCAGGACTGGCCAGGGGCACACACTGGAGCTGGGATAAGAACTGAGGAAGGAGAAAATTCTTAGGAGAGCCCACCATTGGTGGTCACCGTCCCCCGGGGCAGGGACTGGCGCTACATGGTTCCACCATTTCCCTAGGGTCCAGGGAAGGGCCTGGTACAGAGTAGCAGGCCCTTAAAAGTATTACTGAATGAAAGGTCCTCTCATTGAATCTCCCTGCTACCCTGCTCGTTGTATTTTGATCCCTGTTTTTAAATGAAGGAGCTGAGGATCAGAGAGGAAGAATGACTCAGAGCCACACATGGCCCACTGGACTGCAGAGCCCAGGTACCGTCCACTGGGGCTGGCCTCCTTCTGCTGGGCTGGAGATGACCAAGGAGGGTGGGGATGGGAGAGCAGGGAAACAGAAAGGGGAGAGGAGAGGGAAAAAAAGAGGAAGAGGGGGACTTCCCTGGCAGTCCAGTGGTGAAGACTCCATGCTTCTGCTGCAGGGGGCACGGGTTCAATCCCTGGTCAGGGAACTAAGATCCTGCATGCTGTGGGCAGTGCAGACAAAGAAAAAAAAAAAAGAGGAAGAGGAATGGGGGCTGCAGGGGAGCGGAGGGGCAAGAGGCCCCTGGCTAAGAGTCCATTTTGGCCTCATGCTGTCGGAACCTCAGCCTCTCCCTCAAACCAGAACACAATCTGACTGTCACTGATGGAAGGGAAAGCACCTCCTCATTCAGCCCCTTCCTTCATCTTACAGATGAGGAAACTGAGGCCCAGTGGGAAATATCCCATGGCAGGTTGAAAATTCAAGTCTATTTACACTCAGATATGGCCCCGGTTCCACAATGTGCAAGTTTAGCTTTGGTGAGAAGATAGGGGCTGGGAGGGCCCGAATGATGCCGCCAGGGAAGGGAAGATTGGGGATGCGGGGATGGTATGAAAACTGAAACGTCACCAAAAGGACTGAACCTCAGAAAACAAACGGGATTTAGGTCTGGTTCCAAAAAGAATGAGTTAAACCTGCAGGGCCACTGAGGAAGGCTGCAAAGTTCCTTCTCTGCGGGCAGCGTCTAGCTGAGGCAGCCCAGAGATGAACAAGCACCGGAACGTTTCTTCTTCCATCCAGCCCTGAGGATGACTGAACTGGAGGGGTCTTTTCCATCATCAGAAAGCCTGGGAGCAAGCTGGGGGTGAGGGGCAGAAAAGGCAGGGGCAATACATTCACCTCAGGACAGGAAGCAGCGTCAGCAAAGTGACTGGTGGAGGTGGAGGTGGGAAATGGAGGGAGAGAATCCGCAGAGCGGGGAGCTCTTCATTTTCACCATGGTGAACCCCACCCCTGCGTCCTTAGGGAAGGGCCTCAAAACCCAGGCCTGTGGGAGTAGGGCCCGGGCTCATCCCTCCCACTCCCCAGCCCCCTTCATCACCCAGATCAGAAGGGTCATGCTCAGGAGAATCCATTTCAGCCCACCGGAACCAAGGTTCTCTGAGCCCAGACCCAGGGCTTGTGCCTGGGAAAAGGATTATCACCTCTGACCTCAGCCCGGTCCAGATTCGTCCTCCTCACCAACAACCACCCTGCTGACCCTAGGCCCTGGACCCCCAACTTCCAGCATTACCAAGTGAAGTCTGTCCAAATGGCACGAGGTGGTATCACCCAATGACATCATTTTGAGGCCTGATGAGCTTAAAAAACAGTGAAAGGAGGGTCTGAGAGCCCAGGAAAGATGCCATTGGCTCTGAGGCTCATCTCTGAGAAAAGAAGGGGAGTGGAAGGGAGGCCCTTCTTCTGTTTTCTCTGCCCAATCCTTAGCACCCCCAAGCAGAGGGCCAGAGGACCCTCCTTCTTTGCCCCAGGCCCTGGTGGTTGTGTAATTCCACAGACTATTGGTGTTACATAACCCTACTAGGCCAGCCAAGTCTCTGCCCCAGCCCCTCCCCTACACTTCAGGCCTAAAACAGGAATAAAAAGAGAAGATGTTTTATCCGATCCCATTCAGTCCTATGTCTGGCCAAAGCGAAAACAAAAATTAGAACATCCTGAAGCAGGGTTGCCATAGGAACCCCCCAACCACAGGGGCTGTATCCAGATATGGAATAATGACAGGGAGTTTGGTGGTGGTGATGGTGGGGTTCTGTGGAGGGTGTAAAAGATGAATATATGGTTGGGGTTGGGATTGGACAGAGTGGGGGTGCCCTATAGGGACTGCCCCTCAGGGCTCACCCTGGGGATGCGTGCACACACACACACACACACACACACACACACCAGACGCCTAAGCTGACTCCTTAAGGGGACATGGGCGTCTGTGAAGGCTCCTGTGATGCCAAAGCAATTGATGGAATGTAGATGGGAGGAGAGGTGAGCCTGGTGGGCAGGAAGAGGCCACAACCCATTCCTTGAAACAGGCCTTGTGGGCCTCTGACTTCGGCAAGGACCACGCAGGACCTTCGCATAAGAGCCAAGGGAGGATGCTTACGGTGGTCCTGAGAGTTTGCTTAGGATGACAGGGAGATGGGGAACCAGAGGATGGAGGATGATGCAGGTGGGGGAGATGCCGATACCTTTCCCTGTGTCATGGTGCCGTCTCTCCGGGAAGGGGTCCCTGAGGCACGGGCGGCCGCTTGGGTCACCGCAGCCTGCCTGCGTCTCTTCCTTCCTCCGCGTGGGTTCTAGCAACATCCACTGCAGCCGGGCCAGGAGGACCGGAGCGTACCATCCAGACGCGGGGAGGGGGGCGGGAGACGGGGGGAAGAGGGGGCCAGGGCGGGCCTGTAGGCTGCGGCGGAGGCCTCTGCGGATTTGCAAGCGGAAGTGGAGGAGGCGGCGAACAGCCCTTTCCTCCCGCCCCCTCCTTCCTGGTATCCTCACCGCTCAGGAACCAGGCAGCGCTGCGCTGCGGAACTGCCCAAGTGGATGGGTCCAAGCGGGCGGGAGGAGGGGCCGGGAGTCCGTGACACCCGACCAGCTGATGCTGCCTGCCTGTAACTGGAGCTGGGTGTCAGGGCTTTATCTCTCCACCATCTTTGCAGCTGACAGGCTCCGTTGTACCTCTGCCTGTTTCCTCTCCCTCTTTGGATGCGGCCCTGATTTCTCCATCACCACCTCCTCTCTCATCATCTCTATTTCGTCATTCACGCTGGAGTGGAAAAGTCTCCGATGTCTTGTCTACCCTACCGGCTTCTAAAAGGCCCCCTGGGCCCTGAGTTCCTGTGGACCTTTGGGCAAGCCATGTGGGCACCTCTCCTTGCCTCCCTTTTCTCACCTGTGAAATGGGAGCAAGAGGCCCTCCCTGCCTTGTCACAGAGACATGGGGCTGGGAGGATGCAGCTTGTATTTTTTTCAACCCTGCTGGCACATTTTACCAGATCTTTCTGGATCTCTAGGTCTGTCTCAAAACCTCTCCAACCCCCTACACTGCTCCCTTTTTGCCTCCATTCTCAGCCTCCACCACCCCTGTATCTGTCATCCTCCCCATTCCAGAGCCTGTCCCACCCCCTTTCCCAGTCTTATCCTTGGGACTCGGCCATCACCGGGCCTTGTTTTCTGCAGTTGCTGCAGTGTTGCCGTGGGATTTGCAATTTCAAGAGCTGGGCTCGAGTCCCAACTTAGTCACCCACTGGCCGTGTGACTTTGACAAAGCCTTAACCTCTCTGAGCTGCAGCATCTCCTATGGAAAGGAGGATAACAGCGGAGCTCTGTCCATCCTAGATTTACTGTGAGACACAGGGGTTGTGATGGTGGAAGCACACTGAAGACCACAAAGGGTTGTGAGTATTTGAGTTATTATTATTTGAGGAATCTCCTGGAGCTGCCCCAGGGTGAGGACACAGAGATCTGCCTAAAAGAAGGATCTGAACCTTGTAGGATGGGATGAGAAACCAAGATCTGGTGCAGATGGGGGTGGCCCCCTACCTTCTGCTTCCCTGTCATCTCCCAGGTGGACCCACCTAATGGCTGGTGAGATAGCAGGGTTCTGGGCCAGCAGGTAAATTGCTGAAGTCTTTTTATCACCTCTACTCACCTGGTATCTCCCACTCCATAACCACCAACTTCCAACACACTTGCTTAAACTTGGGCCTCCCTGTGCAGATGCTCTGTCAGTCCCCACACACCCAAGCCCTTCCCCATCCCATCACTTTCCTCCCCAAGCCCTTCTCCTTGACCCCTTCCTCCCACAAGCTGCTCCCTGGCCCTGGCACTGCTGCTGAAGCTCTGCCCAGCATTCCAGGTTCTGGCCTTCCCCTCCCTCTCTGCATCTGTGTTCTGGAGCATTTTCCTTCTCCTGCTTGGCAGCTCAAGTGCCGTCTCCTCCAGGAAGCCTCCTTGGTCTCTAGTGTGGGTTAGATGCGCTCTTCTGTACTTTAATAGCGCCCTGACATAGCACCTGTCACCTGGCACTGTGGAGTTTCTCTGTTTCCCCGTTAGGCTCTAAGAGATCCTGTCTGTAGCCGTTTTTGTGTTGGCAGGACTGAGGACAGTGCCAGGCATGTGGAATGAATGAATCCTATTACTGTTACCCAGACGTGCAGTGTTACACAGAGCCTGAATTTATGTAGGCCTTGGCGTTTTCCTGTGTTTGTGACTCTTGCTTACTCCTCTCCCCATTCCCTCTGCTCCAGCCACGCAGGCTTCTTGGCTGTTCCTAGACTGGGCCAAGCATAGCTCAAGGCCTTTGCACTTGCTGGTCCTCTGCCTGAGATATCTACACGTCGCTGCATGGCTCACTCCCCCACTTACTTCACTGCTCTGCTCAGACTTCATCTTATTGGGGGCGGGGGGGGGGCCTTCCTGATCCTATACAAGTAGCAGTGCCACCAGTGTAACCCCACCCAGCTCACTGGACAGTCCCTTTTTCCTGACTCAGCTTTATTGTTTTCCATGGCAATTGTCACCTCTGACATATTTTTTTTTAACATCTTTATTGGAGTATAATTGCTTTACAATGGTGTGTTAGTTTCTGCTTTATAACAGACTGAATCAGCTATATATATACATATATCCCCGTATCTCCTCCCTGTTGCATCTCCCTCCCACCCTCCCTATCCCACCCGTCTAGGTGGTCACAAAGCACCGAGCTGATCTCCCTGTGCTATGCGGCTGCTTCCCACTAGCTATCTATTTTACATTTGGTAGTGTATATATCTGACATATAATTTTTGTTTAGTTTTTTGGTCTCTCTCTCTCTGTCTCCCCCACCAACTATATGAGAGGATGCATTTTTGCACTACACCCTTGGGTTAAAATGGTGCCTGGCATGGATGTAGTGGGTGCTTGGTAAATGTTTGGCTGAGCAAAGGGCAACATTATCTACAATCTTTATATTCCTCAGATATTTTGACATTGTCAGTGCTATGATGTTTCTCAGATGTTGGACTCTATGACCTTGACATCACTTATATGTCCCGTTATGTGGTCTTGAGACAGCACCCAGATGTTGGAATGTCTGTCTATCACTTTGCTGGCCTCTGGAGGCAGTGAGGTCTGGTGATCAAGAGCACGGACTTAAGAGTCAGGTAGCCTCAGTTCTGATTCCAGCTTCTCTACTTGAAGGCTGTATGACTCCGGACAAGTTAGTTCCCCTCTCAGAGCCTCAGTTTCCTCATTTATAAAATGGGGGATAGTGATAATACTGACTTCACAAGGCTGCAGAGAGGTTTAAATGATAATATATGTGAAGGGCTTCACACAGTGACCAGCACATAATAAGCTCTCAGCGTAAGTGAGCTATTAGTCTTAGGGATTCCACAAATGTTGTTTAATGAAATAATTAATTTCCACCCTCATAAAGCAGCTTGGCTCCACTGTTATTCGTTCATCACGTGTGTCGTGCCTATCTCTGTGCGACACACTGTGGTAGATGCTCTGGTGGTTCAAAGAGGAATCAGACCTGCAGACTTTTCTCAAGGAAGAACGATCCATCACACATTCAGAACTCACCCCCGTGCAGTGCCGGGGTCGGAACCGGTGCCGTCAGGGAGGTTAGAAGACAGGGTGCCTGAGGGGAGTCAGGAACAGTGAGGGACTCCCCAGGGGAGTTGGGAGCTTGTTGGGGTCACATCCTTGAATCCTTAGCCCAGGGAATGGGCTTTATTCTGTGAGCATGAAGTAGGGAAATGGGGCTGGGGAAGAAGGGGCCGGTTTCAAGGTTTTTTGAGCAGGGCATGCTCCAGAAAGACCACACTGCTGGAGTCATTTTTGTCATTAAAGCATTTTCTTTTCTTTTTTTTTTTTTTGCGGTACGCGGGCCTCTCACTGCTGTGGCCTCTCCCGTTGCGGAGCACAGGCTCCGGACGCGCAGGCTCAGCGGCCATGGCTCACGGGCCCAGCCGCTCTGCGGCATGTGAGATCTTCCCAGACAGGGGCACGAACCCGTGTCCCTTGCATCGGCAGGCGGACTCTCAACCACTGCGCCACCAGGGAAGCCCTAAAGCATTTTCTTAATCAAGAAGGGCAGAAGGATGCATCTGTGAGCAACACGTGGGAGGGACTGAATGAGGAAGAGACTGGAGGTGCAGCGACAAGCAAGAAGACTTCGGGAGAGGTCCCGTGAGGGGTGCTCAGAGCCCAGACTTGAGAGCAGGCTGCCTGGGCTCAAGTCCAGCCGCTGGGTAAAATGCTTCACTTCTCTGTGCCTCAGTTTCCTCTTCTGTGAAATGAAAGTTATGAGTTAGTATTGGTAAAGCACTCAGAACAGGACTAGGCATATAACAAGTGCTCCATATGTGTTTGGTGATATTAAAGTGAGGCAAAAAATCCAGGGGCAGAAAAGATGGAGAGAGGCTTGGGGCAGGATTGACAGGACTTGAGAAGAGGCTGGACATAGATAAGGGGTGAAGGGACACCAGAAGAGATGGGGGCTTGGGGGCTGAGTCTCTGGGCGAATGGTGCCGTCATGAGAAGGGAGGAAGGTGCTGATGTGCTCAGATGGGGTCAGGTTGAGTTTGTGGTGCCCGTGTGACATCCAGGTGGAGAAGTCCCGTAGGCAGTCGGCAAGACGTCCAGGCAGGGCCTTACACAGCTCAGGGGGGCAGCATGCACTGGATTCTGGGGGAACACCACTGCCCCTTCTGCCCAGGAGCCCAGCCCTGGGGCCTCACGGAGTTGAGCAATGTGGGTGCCGGGGACTGAGAGGCCACTGGCCGTTATTAGAATGTGGGCAGTGGCTGAATCACAGAGTATGTGAGGACATCCCTGGAGAGCGAGGCCAAGGAGGGAAGGGGGGTCGAGCAGGCCTGGAGCAGCACCTGGGGGATGGGGGAGATGGAAGGAAGTTCTTTCCTGCCTCCAGAATCCCCATCACCGTCTTCAACCACCAAGCTGAGGTGGGAGTGGAGAGATTCGAAGACCATGCCTGAGTGTCTTCAGGGCTGCTCCTCGGGCAGGGGAGCATGTGGGCTCCAGCTCACACTGTGGCGGCCCATCCCAATCTTTGTTCTGCTGTGGTTGCCAGCTAGCTTCGTTTGGGGCAGGTGCCAGGGGAGGAGGCCGATGGTGTGGACAGAGGCATCACTTCTCATTTTACAGCCGTAGAAGCAAAAGGCTAAAGAGGGTGAGTGACTAACCCAAAGTTACATGACGTGTTGGGGGCCAAGCCAAGGTAAGAGGAATGAACGTACCCCAGCAGGGGACCATCAGCCCAAGAGTGATTCAGTGACAGCACTTAGACTGCGTGAAGGGGAGGAGTTGGGCGTTCCCAGGCTTCCTCGGTGGGCAGAATCAGAGCTAGCCAGTCACCTCTCCCCAGATCCTCCCCCGTGTCCCCCATACACTCAAGCCTGCACACCCAGCTTGCAGCAGCGCCTGTGCCCGAGGGTGAAGAGAGAACCGCAGAGGCAGGGTCTAGAGCCCAGTGGCTCACAGTAGGCAGATTTCAGGCTGGGCTGCAAGAGGTGGTGGTCCGGGCCAGCTCTGGCATATCAGTGCACCCCCTGTGTATACCTGGGCCTCAGCCGTGGTTGCCTCCCACAGATTTCGAAGCCTGTCACTGCCCTGCAGGTCCCTGGCCCCCTACCCCTCTCATTGCTATCCTTACAGGCCCTTTCTACCTCCCCTCCCCCCTTCCCATCCCCTCCCCAGCCCTACAGCAAAGAGCCCGACATCCTGTCCTGGCCAGTCGTAACCTGGTTGCACAACCCCTCTGTGCTGGGGTGTCCATTCCTGCCTTCCCCTCCCCTCACCCCAGGACACACTGCCTCCCCAGATACGGCCTCCGAAGCTCAGGGACATGAAATCTTTGGCAAGCACCAACACCCTGAATCACCCTTCTTCCCAGCTGCAAGGGTGGCTTATGGAGTGAAACCGCATTCTTGCTGCTCTCGGCAGTGTTGAGTGCCTTGAGAAGTCATTCCTTCCCCTGGGTCTTGGTGTGGGCGCCCGCCCTCCCTGATTCCTGGGATGGTCACAGGTTGTACAATCACTTGTGTTCCATGTGCTGCGCGTGTGCATTTCTGCTTCTCCACCAGATGGAAAGCTCCTTAAATGTAGGACTGCGTTATCTTGATCCTTTCAGCACCCACCCCGTCTCTTCCACCTGCTAGAGTTCAGTGGTGAAGAATACAGGTTTTGGATCCAGGTCCATCTGGGCACAAATTCTGACCTTGCCACTTATCACATGAGTGACCTTAGGCAAGTCATTAAACCTCTCGGAGCTTAGTAATGGACATCCATTAATTAATTCACTCAACCAACCAATATTTACTGAGGGCCTACTACATCTCAAGCACCCATGTATATATAGCAGCGAACACAAAAGATGCAATTCTCAGCCCTGTGGGGTTTACTTCTTAGTGGGGAATATTAGTGCTTATCTCATAGGGCGATTGTGAGGACTCGATGAGCCGCCATATGGAAAAGCCTTAATTAGCACAGTGCCTGACACAGTAGGCATGACACACAGGAGCTGTTGTTGTGAACATGCATTCAGGACGATTTACCAAGAACTTACTGTGAGCCAGCTCCATGCTGGGTGTCAGGGAGACATAGGTGCAGAACACCCATCCATGCCCTCGAGGAACTCATAGTCTAACACACCTACTATGTAACAATGGGCAACATCTCCATCATTGTTCAGAAGCCTGTAACCAACACCAGCTTATATTGCATACCACAAAGAACCATAAAGTTCTAGAATGTCAGGTATAGCAGAGACTGCTGTTTGTCCCCCAATATCTTTCAGACAAAGCCATGCATGATTGATTGTTATGAACACTATGGTTTGGGGAGGTTCAGAAAGAGGTGTGGTTATATTTGGTTGGGAGATCAGAAGGGATTGGGAGAGGTGGCTTTTCAACTGCATCTGGAACAAAAAAGTAAAATTTAATAGACAGAGACTGGTGGCAGAAATAGGAAGGGAGGCCCTTCAGCAGATGAGAATGGCACACAAAGGCATGGAGAAAGGAAAATGTGAGGCACCAATTTTGTGCTAATCCCAAGATGGCCTAGCCTAGGGTGAGGTTGGAGGCTGATCTAGGGAAGGCAGCTGTATTCATTCACAGGCACAGGGACAACTGCCCTAGAGGTGGGGTTTGACGGACCCCCATCCCAGCCTACCCTTGGCCAAGAGGACACCAGGCTTAAGATTCCACCATTAGAAATTCATTTCTTTTGGTAAGCATTCAGCCTCCAGGAGGTTGCTAGCAGGGGGCAAATCATCCCCCACAGGAATAACATGGAAAGATGGTTCTGGGCCATGAGAGGAATGGTGGGGAAAAGAGACCTAGGAACAGTGGAGAACAGGGTGATGTGACTGCGGGAATAATAATAATAATAATAATAGCTAACTCTTATTGAGCACGTAAATGCTAGGCACTGAGCTAAGTGTGCTACATGGATTTTTTCATTTAGTCCTTGACAACAGAAGTAGCTCCTCTTATCTCCATTTTACAGATGAGGAAACTGAGACTTGGAGAGGTGAAGTGACTTGCCCAAGGTCTCCCACAGCTGGCAGTCAGCAGCCAGACCCCAGAGACCGGCTCTCAGCCACATGGGGTCCTGCCTCAGATACTGGTTTTCTAACCAGTTAGATGGGGTTAGTGGCAGCTCCTCCACTGAGCCAAAAGTAAAACTCCCTGAGTGGTGTGACATGCTGTAGGTCTTCACATGTGCCGCGTCCCTTCCCTTTCTCCTGAGTGGAAAGCTCTGTTTCATGAGCCAGGAGTCTCGTAAATATTTCAATGGTGTCTGTGTGGTCGAGGCTATTCTCTGCAGCACTTGTGATAGTGAGGTCTGGGAGATGTCCCAGGCCTGTTGCAAGTATTCGATCAGCCTCACTTAGAAAAAGGAAAAAAAAAAAAAGACCTTTTCCTGGAACCCCTGACAGAGATGATAGTCACTAGGACAAGACACATCTGCAGACTTTTTCTGGAAAGAGTCCAGAGCATGAGCCAGCCCAGGGTCCCATTTCCCAAGCAGGGTCCCATTTCCCAGGCTGTCCGGCTGCCAAGCCCGACAGCCATCCGTGGGCCCCTCCTTCCAACCCGGACACTGTGCCGAGGGCTCTGTCACACTTGGGGGAAGGGCTGCAGCGAGCCCAGAAAAGAAAACAAGGGGCACAGGTGGTGCCCCTACAGCAGGGGTGGAAGCTAGAATTGAGGGCAAGTTGACCTGGGTCAGTGCCTCCGGAGCACTTTGACTTCTTTTAAAAAAAAAACAAAAAACTTTGTTGTGGTAAGAACACTTAACATGAGATCTACCTTCTTAACCAATTTTTAAGGGCACAATCCAGTGTTGTTAGCTGTAGGCACAGTATTATACAGGGGATGTCTAGAACTTATTCATCTTGCATAACTGAAACTTGGTACTCATTAAATAGCAACTCTCCACTGCCCCCTTCCCCCAGCTCCTGGCAGCCGCCATTCGACTCTGCTTCTATGAGTTTGACTTTTAGATACCTCACAAAAGGGAATTATGCAGCATTTCTCCTTCTGCAATTGGCTTATTTCATTTAACATAATGTCCTCAAGTTTCATCCATGTTGTCACATATGGCAGAATTTCCTTCTTTTTAAGGTCGAATAATACTTTACTATATATACATCACATTTTCTCTATCCATTTATGCATGGATGGACATTTAGGTTGTTTCCACAACTTGGCTACTGTGAATAATGCTGTAATGAACGTGGGAGTCTAAATATCTCTTTGAGATCCTAATTTCAATTCTTTTGGATAAACACCCAGAAGTGGGATTGCTGGATCATATGGTAGTTCTCGTTTTAATTTTCTGAGGAATTGCCATACTGTTTCCATAGTGGCTGCACCATTTTACATTCCTCCCAACAGTGTACAAGGGTTCCAGGTTCTCAACGTCCTAACCAACATTTGTTATCGGGTTTTTTTAAAAAATAATAGCCCTCCTAACAGGTGTGAGGTGGTATCTCATTGTAGTTTTGATTTGCATTTCCCTGATGATTAGTGATATTGAGTATATTTTCATATGCTTTTTGGCCATTTGTATGTCTTCTTTGGAGAAATGTCTATTCAATTCCTTTGCCTATTTTTAAAAATGTTTTATTGAAGTATAGTTGATTTACAATGTTGTGTTATTTTCTGCTGTACAGCAAAGTGAATCAGTTATACATATACATATATCTACTATTTTTTAGATTCTTTTCCCATATAGGTCATTACAGAGTATTGAGTAGAGTTCCCTATGCTATATGGTAGGTTCTTATTAGTTATCTATTTTATATATAGCAGTGTGTATATGTCAATCCCAATCTCCCAATTTATCCCTCCTCCCCTTCCCCCCTACCTTTGCCTTTTTTTTTTTTTTTTTTTTTTGCGGTACGCGGCCCTCTCACTGCTGTGGCCTCTCCCGTTGCGGAGCACAGGCTCCGGACGCGCAGGCTCAGCGGCCATGGCTCACGGGCCCAGCCGCTCCGCGGCATGTGGGATCTTCCCAGACCGGGGCACGAACCCGTGTCCCCTGCATCGGCAGGCGGACTCTCAACCACTGCGCCACCAGGGAAGCCCCCTTTGCCTATTTTTTAATCAAGGTTATCTGGGGCTTTTTTGCTATCGAGACAGTATGATAAGCGAATGTAAAATATCTTATTCATAAACTTTTATATTGACTACATATTGAAGTGATAATATTTTAGGTATATTGGGTTAAATAAAATAAATTCTACTTGCTTTTTTTGCTTTTTTCATGTGGGTATTAAAACAATTTAAATTACAAATGTGGGACTTCCCTGGTGGTCTATTGGTTGAGAATCCGCCTTCCAATGCAGGGGACGCGGGTTTGATTTCTAGTCAGGGAGCTAGGATCCCATATGCCGTGGGGCAACTAAGCCCGTGCGCCACAACTACAGAGCCCATGCTCTCTGGAGCCCACACACCACAACTAGAGAGAAGCCGGTGCACTGTAAGAAAGGATCAACGAAGGTCCTGCGTGCTGCAACGAAGACCCGACGCAGCCAAAAATAAATAAATTAATTTAAAAAATTATTTATTTATTTTTGGCTGCGTCGGGTCTTTGTTGCTGCGCACAGGCTTTCTCTAGTTGCGGTGAGCGGGGGCTACTCTTCGTTGTGGCACGCGGGCTTCTCACTGCGGTGGCTTCTCTTGTTGTGGAGCACGGGCTCTAGGCCCGCGGGCTTCTGCAGTTGTGGCTCGCAGGCTCTAGAGCGCAGGCTCAGTTGTTGTGGCGCACGGGCTTAGTTGCTCTGCGGCATGTGGGATCTTCCCGGACCAGGGCTCAAACCCGTGTCCCCTGCATTGGCAGGCGATTCTTAACCACTGCCCCACCAGGGAAGCCCAAATAAATTTTTTTTAAGTATAAAAAAACCCCAAAACATTACAAACGTGCATTTGTATCTCACATATTTCTTTCTATTGAACTGTGCTGATCTAGACTGAACCATTCCCCACTGCCCACTCTTCTGAGGGAAAACCCATGGGGAGATGTTATGGGGGAGACTCAGATGGAGAGGGATTGTGACATGTTGAGATAAGATCCATCCAGACTAGGCTGGAGATGGGGAGGGATGTGCAGGGGGATAGTTGTGCTGTTGAGGCTCCGGGAAGAGGGGAGTTTGGAGCAGGTATTTTCTCTTTCACATTCATATTTGTCTGTTCATGTGTCTGCCTCCCTAGAAGACTATGAGCTCCCTGAGATAAATAAGAGCTTGTTTTACTCATCTTCATATCTTCAGTGCCAAGCACAGTGCCCACCATAGAGTGAGCGCTTGAAAACAGGCACTGCGTTAAGGAATGAGGCAACTGATAGGATGGGGAGAGAATCCAGACAGCAGAGGATGGTGCTGAGATGCTGCCAGGCCCGCCTGGGTGGCTACAGCGCTTGGAATATTTGGAGATTTTAATTCTTAAATCTTTTAAATTATAATCTCCAGAGAACAGCCAGGCCAAACTCGTATATACTCCTTAGGAGCTGAAGACAACTGGGAACAGCCAGTGAGGACACCCCGAGGTCATTGCATCCAGCCTCCTGCCTCTTTGCTCCCTTCAAGGGAGCAGATTCCTCCCCCTCCTGCAGTCAGCCCTCTAGCTCTGGCCTGGTGCTTCCCCAGGTGTGCACATGTGCCTGGGGTAGAGTTCAGCAGGTTCAGCTACTCCTGTCTGGCACAGCTCTGCCTCCATCTCAAGCCAGGACCCCAATTCATGGATCAGCACCTTTCTCACACACCTCAAGCCTCGAGGTGGGGTCCAGTTCCCAGGTTCCCACAGGCCCTACCCTCAGCGAGCCTCTTCTGCCCAGCAGCAGGCAAGGTAGGGAGGCAGCAGGATCAGGGAGGGCTTGAGGATACAGAAAGGACCCCAGAGGAGCTCAGAGGGATGGATGGTTAGTGCTGCGTGTTGAGAGCAGCCTATTGTGGAACTTAAGCACTGGGGTTCTGGAGCTGGAACGCCTGGGTTTAAATCTCAGCTTCTCCACTTGCTGTGTGTGACCTTGGGCGAGTTAGCTCACCGCTTTAGATCTTAGCTTCCTCACCTCGAAAATGGGCACAATACAGGTCCCCTGCCCATAGGGTGGTTCAGAGATTCCATGACTGAAAACAAATCAAGGACTTAGAACCATGCCTGGCACACGGTAAGCACTCAATGTTAGAAGTAGTCTAGCTCCCTCACTTCACATTTGGGGAAATGAGGCCCAAAGAAGAGTAATAGCTAGGCACAGTTAGTGAGGCAAAATGGTTTTGTATCATTCAGTTTTTTCTTTTAGTTTTTATTATGGAAATTTTTTAACATACAAAAATGAAGTAATAATATGATGAACTTATTACGAAGTAGGGTACTCATTACCCTATTTCAACAATTATCAGGCCACTGAGTTTCATCTATACCCCCAACATACCCCTGGTGGGTTATTTTTGGCTGCCCGTGCGCAGCATGCAGGATCTTAGTTCCCTAACCAGTGATCAAACCCCCACCCCCTGCAGTGGAAGCGTGGAGTCTTAACCAGTGGACGGCCAGGGAAGTCCACCCCTGGGTTCTTTTGAAGCAAATCTCAGCCATTATATCATTTCATCTGTAAACATTTCAGTATGTGTCTCTAAAAGAAAAGGACTTAAAAATAGCCACATTATCATTATTACTAAAATATTCACAATAATATGTCAATATCATCAAATATCCAATCACTGTTCAAATTCTCTAGTTGTCTCATTTCTAAAACAATTTGTTTAAATCAGAGTCCAAATAAAGTCTATATATGGCAAATGATTGCTGTCTCTTTTAAACTATAGGTTCCCCCTTTTCCTCTTTTTTTCCACCCCTTACAATATATTTGTTGAAGAAACCAGGTCATTTGTTCTGTAGAGTTTCCCACTGTCTGGAATTTTGTTGCACCCCTCTGTCTAGAGGCTCGATGTGATTCAGGTTCAACATGTGGGACAATAACCCCGTAGGCGGTGGTGTGTTCTTCTATCGCAGAGACAATGTGAGCAGTGCTGCTGGTCAGTTCTTCCCTCCAGTATTTCATTAGGGGTTGCAGAATAGTGAGATTCCATCTTCCTCCGCATTTAATAGCTAAAATTCCTTTTTTTATATAAATTTATTTATTTATTATTTATTTTTTTTGCTGTGTTGGGTCTTCGTTGCTGCACGCCGGCTTTCTCTAGTTGTGGTGAGTGGGGGCTACTCTTCCTTGCAGTGTGCAGCTTCTCATTGCTGTGGCTTCTCTTGCTGCAGAGCACGGGCTCTAGGCGCTCGGGCTTCAGTAGTTGTTGCACGCGGGCTCAGTAGTTGTGGCACTCAGGCTCAGTAGTTGTGACTCGAGGGCTCTAGAGCTCAGGCTCAGTAGTTGTGGCACACGGGCTTAGTTGCTCCGTGGCATGTGGGATCTTCCCAGACCAGGGCTCAAACCTGTGTCCCCTGCATTGGCAGGCAGATTCTTAACCACTGCGCCACCAGGGAAGTCCATGAACATTTCATAAAGCACTATCTTAATCCATAAAGCAGCAGTTCTCAAACATCTTTATGTCAGAACTCCTTTACACTCTTAAAAATTATTGAGGAGTCCAAAGAGCTCTTGTTTATATAAATTGTAACTATCAACAGTCTTCATATTAGAAATTAAACTGCTAACTTTTAAAACACAACACATGAGCACAAGTTCCGTTAGCCGTCAGAGTGATGATGACATCCACGCCAAGCAGCCTCTGGAAAACACTGTACTCTCGTGAGAGAAGTAGCATGAAAAGGGCAAATGATGTCTAAGTTTTGTGGGACCTTAGTTCCCTGACCAGGGATTGAACCCAGGCCCTCAGCAGTGAAAGCTTGGAGTCCTAACCACTGGACCGCCAGGGAATTCCTGTCCTCAGGCCACATTTTGAGAACTGCTTCTAGGGAACAATGTAAAGAATTGGTATCATGCTCCCTACACATTATGCCTAGACTTATGAATATACAAATAAGAGTTTTAAGAATTAGTCCTACAAAACATTCCTTGACTGTGGTGTGCAACTTTTGTGAATATTACACTAATTCATGAGTCCATGAAGAACCACAATTTGGAACATGAAGAGAAGCAAAAAAGCAGAGCTGCTTCTACGTGCTTTGTCATGTGTAAAGCCCAGAAATGCCTCTCACCCTCTCAGAGCTTCAGTTTCTTCTTCTGTGGCATGAGGATGATACCCATCTATGCTTCCACATCAGTTCTGTACATTGCTTGAGGGCGAGTCCTGCCCGAGTCCCCACGGTGTCCCCAGTGCAGTGCCTGGCCCAGAGCAGGTGCTCACTCAACATCGTCAGTGTGACCACTGGCCTCGCGGCTGTGCTGACCAAGGCTACTGTTACATGCACTTTGGAGTCAGGCAGGCTACTTGTGTGAGCTCGGAAGGCTTTTCTCCTGAGGTGGAAGGTCCACCATTTCCAAACCAAGAAGGCTGGCAAGGTTGCTAACTTCCCAAGGGCTCAGTTTCATCATCTATAAAAGGAAGTAACAACACTACCACCTACCTCATGTGGGAGAGGTTATCAATGGGATAATCTATGTAGAGCACTTGGCACCTGACACATAGAAAACACTTGAAATGTTAACTATTCACTCTACCAGGCAGGCAATTTCAATATGGGGCAGATAGATTTATTATAAATCAACTCCTAGCTTGGCGAGGGCAAGGACCGGGTCTCACGTACAGGTGAATTCTAGAACTGTGCTCCGTGCCTGATACACAGCAGGTGCTCACCCAACAGGCAAATGAATGAACGAAGGGATGAACACAGAACAGAGGTTCTTTCTTATGGCTAAAGGGTTATACCTTCTGCCCACTGGCAGTGTGGAACCACCTAGCTCCTTCAACCGCTGAACATTGAGAATCACGTCCTTGCCTTCGTCCCCCATCCTCCGAGCTCCCGGCTCTGCCCTGTTGCTGAAAGTAAAAAGCAAATCACTTTTGAATCATTGACCCACTTTTGAATCATTGACCCATTGATAATACCTCCCACTGCCCCTGGGTTCACTGAATTCTTCCAGGAATAATCAGAAAACTGACAAAATAGGATTTTCTCTCTACCGTTTAATGTAAATTAATGTTTATTCTTTTAAGTAATACATGTTCTTCATAGAAAAATAATTTTTAAACAGAAAACACATGACTAAGAAAGTCAAGCTAGGCTTCCCTGGTGGCACAGTGGTTGAGAGTCCGCCTGCCAATGCAGGGGACGCGGGTTCGTGTCCCGGTCCGGGAGGATCCCACGTGCCGCGGAGCGGCTGGGCCCATGAGCCATGGACGCTGAGCCTGCGCGTCCGGAGCCTGTGCTCCGCTGAGACTGCGCGTCCGGGGCCTGTGCTCCGCAACGGGAGAGGCCACAACAGTGAGAGGCCCGCGTACTGCAAAAAAAAAAAAAAGAAGAATAAAAAAAAGATAGTCAAGCTAATTCCACCAAGCAGAGAACTACCAGTAACATTTTAGCCTATCCATCTCCACTCATATATAAAGAGGGGGGTTATGAGTAACTTTTTTTTTTAACAAAATCAAGTTCTTATTGTGAATGTTTTTTTTTTTTTTCTGCTTAAGGTACTTTGAACGTCTTTCCATGTGACATTCTCTCCCACAGCTGCAGGGACACGAGTGCTGGACACGTGTGTGGTTTCCATTTTCTCTCCACTGTAAATAATACTGCCATCCTCATTCGTTACTTACTGTGCACACACACTGTGCACACTTGCAGGTTTACAGTAAATGAAATGAACACATTTTCAGTATTTGGTGGGATGGTGACCATTAATGGAGACTACTTCTTGCCCAGATTCTTACATGGCCTCCTAACTGGGGCCAGCTTGGTCTCCCCAGAACTCTTCATGATTCCTCCTTGTCCTACATGTGGTTTAACCTGGCATTCAGGCCGTCTGAACGTCTGTGCCGGTCACCCTGGACACTGGCTACACTAACCCCACACTTTCCCACCTTCTTTGCTGACGGCTCCCTCAGCCTGTGACAGCCTCCAGGTGAGAGTTTGGGGGACATTTTTTCTTCTTTTTAAAAATATTTGTTTCCACACTTAACTATGACAAGCATGAACTACTTTTTAAATTGACATATAATTCATATAACATAAAATTCACCCTTTAAAAAAAGTGTACAATTCAGTGGTTTTTAGTATATTCACAAGGCTGTACCACCATCACCACCATCTAATTCTAGAACACTTTCATCACCCCCAAAAGAAGTCCCATACGCATTAGCAGTCACTCCCCATTCTCCCTCTCCCTGGGCCCTGGCAACCACTAATCTATATACTTGTTATCTCTGTGGATTTGCCTATTCAGGAAATTTCATATATGTGGAATCATAAAATAGGTGGTCTTTTGTGATTGCCTTTATTTCACTTAGCATAATGACTTCAAGGTTCATCCATATTGTAGCATGTGTCAGAATTTCCTTCCTTTTTAAGGCTGCATGAAATTTCACTGTGTGGATATACCACACTGTGTTTATCAATTCATCTGTTGATGGACACGTTGGTTGTTTCCACCTTTTGGCTATTGTGAATAATGCTGCTATGAATGTTGGTGTACAATCACCTGTTTGAGTCCTTGATTTCAATTCTTTTAGGTATGGAGTGGAATTGCTGGATTGTATAGTAATTCTATGTTTAACTTTTTGAAGAACCACCACACTGTTTTCTACAACAATCTGTAGTCCCACCGGCTATGTATGAGGGTTTCAATTTCTTCACATCACTCTCAACACTTGTTATTGTCTGTGTTTTTTATTATAGTCATCTCAGTGGATGTGAAGTAGCAGCTTACTGTGGTTTTAATTTGCACTTTCCTAATAACTAATGATGTCGAGCACCTTTTCAACTGCTTTTGGCCATTTTCTATATATTTGTAGAGAAGTACCTATTCTCTCTCTCTCCATATTTTTAGAGAACTATCTATTCAAGTCCTCTTCCCATTTTAAATTGGGTTATTTGTCTTTTTATCGTTGAGTCCCAAGTATTCTTTACATATTTTGGATACCAGACTCTTATCAGATACATGATTTGCAAATATTGTCTTCCATTATATCAGCTGTGTTTTCAGTTTCTTGATAGCATCCTTTGAAGCACAAAGTTTTTAATTTTGATGACATCCAATTTATTGTTATGTTTTCGTTGCTTGTGCTTTGTATTTCACATCTAAGAAACCGTCACCTAATCCAACATCAAGGAGACTTATCCCTATGTTTTCTTCTGATGGTTTTATAGTTTAACTCTTACATTTAGGTCTTTGATCATTTTGACTTAATTTTAGTATAGGGCTCCAAATTCATTCTTTTGCATGTAGATATCCTGTTGTCCCAGCATCATTGGTGGAAAAGATTATTATTTTCTCATTGAATTGTCCTGGCACCTTTGCTGAAAATCAGCTGTTCATAAATATATGGGGTTATTTCTGGACTGTCAAGTCTATTTCATTGATCTATAATATCTCCCTTATGCCAGCCCTACACAGCCTTGATACTTGATACAGAGTGCCACTACAGCTTTGCAGTGAGTTTAAATCAGGAAGTATGACTCCTCCAACTTCTTTTTCACAGAAGAAAAAAATATATATATATATATTATTATTAACAAAATCCTACATATTCAGTTCATTCCAACCCAAAAGCCACCTTCTCCAGGGAACTTTTCCCAGACTTTCTATTCAGGATCTGCCTTCCTCTGGACGTTTCCTTTGTATTTGTCTTACAGCATCTTGTACTCTTGTGAGGTTGCTGGGATCACCAATCTCACTGGAAGAAGAGCTCGTTGAAGGCAGGGGTTGTGTCTTATTTACTTGAAAATATACCCCACGCCTCCTGGCATGGAGCCTAAGACTACGGTATGGCTGAGTACATGCTGAATGAATGAATGAATGAATAAGTGCATAAATAAATGAATGGTATTGAGTCACTCATATAGTTCATATTCTGATCAGAACCTGGGCAAACATCCTTAACAAAGAAGGGCTTAGGAAATGCATTCATTAAATTCATAGTTACACTTCTATTGACAAGTATAGTCATGTATGTTTTCACCTGAGGTTTCCTTAGTTTATTATAGTCATTATAATGCTTATTAACAAGAGGAAAATGTGCCTGAATTAGTGGAGGAATTACGTGTGAATTGCACACTTAGGCATTTCACAGTCAGGCCCAACCTTAATCAATACTGTAACACAATGACAGGTCTTGTCAAAGCTTCAGACTTTGCTTAAACTAAAAGATTATTAGTCTTTGAATTAGTACTCCAAACAACTCTCTTAATTAATCTGCTAATGATTTTCTTTCTTTAGCGGGATTAGCCCTAATCGATTCTAATATATGCTCCCAGAGCTACATACACACATTGGCCCCTTAAACAGTCCAGCGGAGATCTCAATTTGAGCCCCTGCCTTCAGTTGAGGTGTGGAGACAGCACACATGTGACTCTTCTGAGTCAGGGGGCCAAGTGCCGGGTCACACAGTAGGCCCAGAGCAGCTGGGCAGGACTAATTCTGCTTGGGAGGTAGGGAGGCATCAGGCCACCTCAGACTTTTGAACTGAGCCTGGAATCCTGCCCAGGATTCTGTCAGGTAGAGACAAGGACTAAAGGATTTTGGGCAGGGTGGAAAAGGTGTTCCAGGCAGATGGAACAGCTAGAGCAAAGGTGTGTTCACAGGCATACATTGTACCTATACACACATGTACACTCAGAAGCATCCTTCTCCCAAGAACAGGGCCAGTCAGAAACTGTCTGAAAGATGTCATTGTGTCCACCTGAGTCAGCCCACCAGCCCAAAGTCCCACCGGGCTCTGGGTTCCAGCTGTCCTTTCCACCAGAGGTCCCTGAATGTCTGCCATGCCCAGCCTTCCTTCCCATCAGTGCAGGTCCTCTCTCTGGCACCAGGCTGGACATTCCCCTTGGGGTCCTTACTCACTGCAAACTCTGGCACTAATCCCTGAAGGCCCAGCGTGAACTGGGCCAGAGGTTCTTGGTCCTGATGAAGCTTGGGTGTCACTTTTCCACCCACCCCTGTTGGGGCCTTTGGCTGCCTGGTGGAGCCATGGGGGCAGAGAGAGCCTCCACAGCACTGTGGACTGGTGATGAGGGTATAGGTTTGTCCACTAATTAAAAGTGCTTAGCAACAGTCCCAATGTACTTTCTTCTGTCAATCAATGGCAAGTATTTATTGATCACATACCTTTTAAATTTCATAATTGACGTATTACTAACATATATTAAGATATACATGTCATTAGTATATAGCCTGATGCATTTTCACCAACGGAACACACCTGTGTAACCAGACCTGGATCAAGATACAGAACATGACCAGCAATCCAGAACTCCTCCCGTTCCCCTGTCAGTCACCACCTCCCCCGAGGATAACCAGCGTCCTGGCTTGTGACAGCAGAGATCAATTTTGTCTGATTTTGTACTTTATATAGATGGAATCATAGAGTATGGACTCTCTTGGCACTTTTTCTTGAACAAACAGATTGGTCAAAGATCTGAAGAGAGAAAGCCAAAGGGTGTTTGAAAGACTGGTCCTCCTGAGGAATAGGGAGTAAATCTCATGTATGGGGGTCTCTGCAGTCCGTCCGAGGGTAGAGAGGGCAGGTGGCCTGGTGGAAAGTGCTCTGATCTAGGACTCAGGGACTTGCGTTCAGATTTGATAACCGTCCACAGCTTGCTGTGCAACCTTGGAAAAATCTTTCCCTCTCTGGACCTCAGGTGCATCCTCTGCAGGGTTGGAGGGGAGAATAGTGTCCGGCCTTTTACCCACCAAAGACACCTTCTGTTATCTATCCCCACTCCCATCACTGCCATGGAGGACATGCTTTGAAAAATGTTGCTGACGGAGCAGACCACATGTAAGTAATGATTAATTTGTTTCCCCATTTCTTGTTAACAGAAGACCTATGGAGCAGACTCAGATCTACAGCAGATAGCAAGCGTGCCAACCAGGGTTGGTAGAATTCCAGAAAGAAGCAGAGGCTGTTTATGGCTGAATTACTTGATGGCAACCTCGTGTCGGGGAAATGTTCAGAGCCTGATGCACCCATTGAATTATAGCGAATTACTTGAGAAGCCCCATCTCCGCCTTCATGCAGCCCTGGGTCCAGGAACCACCAACAAGCCACGCAGTCGCTAACTTCCCTTCCACCTCTGATAAGACAAGGGTCTGGGGGTGGGCCAGCTCCCAACTGGAGTGACCACAGAGTTGTGGAGTGTGGACCCCTCCCCTGAGTAGGGCCTCCTTCTCAACCTGACCTCAGCCCCCAATCCCACTGTGTGCCCTTTACTCCAGCAGGCCCCCTGCCCAGCCCCCTGCTGGACAAATCCTCCCGGGCCCAGGGTTGGCTCACGTTGCTCTGGGGGGACTATTTGGGAACTGCTGATGGAACTTGAATTCCTGGAGCACTGGTGATAATTGCCCCCTGCCACTCCAGGCAGCCGCCACCAGTGTGGGGATGTAACTCCAGTATTCTCTTCAGGGACAAGGCTTGCGGCCTCCTTCAGGGTCTGCCTCCTCCTCCAGTCTTAGCTGCTCAGAGCTCGGGCTCTGGGGTCTCACTCCCCTCCATGCACCCCCAAGAGCTTTCTACTTTTCAGCCCTGTCCCCATTTCTGTCCATGACCAAGGATGGGATGAAGTCTGCTTGAGGAAAGGAATTGTGCTCGCTGTTGGGGAGAAGAACCACACACAGAATAAGTCAGAATCCATTTAGAGCTGAGGGCAGGGAGGGAATGAGCTTGGGGTGGGGAAGGATTTGGTCAAAGAGAACTTCTTGGTAAAGGGGACTCATGCATGGATGTGGGGGAGGAGGGGGCAGAGCTATACAGAATGAGGTGTGCTAGAGGGTGGCACACTGCAGACTGGACAGTCTCCATGCAGTGAGACAGTCTCCGTGCATGCTCATATTCTGATCAGTATGAGGGTATGCGGGACCCCCAAGGGGTCACCTCTAGAGGGATGAAGTAACTGGAAATTCTCTAGGGTGATGAGTTGGGTGGGGGGAGAGGGATGCAACTAGGTAGGGGATGGGGAGTGGTGTGCTGAGAGCTTGGAACCTGATATGAAAACATCTAGAAGCCTTGGTTGGACATCTAGAAGCCTTGCCTGGGACAGATAACTAGATGGCCCATATAGAACAACCCATCAATCCAGCATATGTTCCATTTCACTGTCTTTGAGACAAGGTGCTGAGCCTTTGTACCATGAGGTGTAGAGGGAATTGGGGTGAGGCCTGAGGTATCACCTTGGGATAAAGAAGTGCTTGCCTGCTAGTCCATCTGGGTAGGCTTCTTAGTGTGTGTGGTTTTTTTTTTTAATATTTATGTATTTATTTATTTGGCTGGGCCGGGTCTTAGTTGCGGCACGCAGGATCTTCGTTGCTGTGTGCGGGATCTTTAGTTGCAGCATGTGGGATCTTTAGTTGTGGCACGTGAACTCTTAGTTGTGGCATGCATGTGGGATCTAGTTCCCTGACCAGGGATCGAAGCCAGGCCCCCTGCATTGGGAGTGTGGAGTCTTAGCCACTGGACCACCAAGGAAATCCCTGGGTAGGCTTTTTGAAAGAGAAGTAATTTCTGGAACAGCATGACAGATTGTCTTGTTACAGGAAACCATTTGAGCATGTGTTGTGGGCTGGTGTAGCTGTAGGAAATAGGGGTGAATAGCTGTGACCCCTGCCCTCTGGGAGCTGACATTGCTGTGGAGAAGGCAGATCGTGGAAAACTCAACCCAGTAAAGATATGGAGCTTGAGAAAGGCCCTGATGGGGGTGGGAGAGTGCCTAGATTCAGCTGTGTCTGAATTGCATTTTGACAGATGAACAGTTCTCCAAGGGGTGAAGCATGCACATACTCAGAGACTCAAAACATCCTGTGAGAATCTGATGAAAGTTATGGACCTTTTCTCAGAAACATACACACATGCTTCATGGATCTTGGAGTGGGAATCCCCAGAAAAAGCCCTGAGGCCAGCCAGAGCATGGCAGTGATCAAGGACATTGATCTCTGGGGCAGAGATGAATCCCAAGGAGAAGGACCCCAGCCAGGGCACAGCCTGCCCTTGGTAGTGGATGCCAAGGCGTGGTTCTGGTAACATGGCCAGACCGCTGGTGGGAGAGGGAACTGGGCTGCAGCAGGAGCTGGTTCCCTGAGACAGAGCTGTGTTGAGGGTATGGCCCAGGTGGCTGTGGGGTGATGGTGGCGAACACCTGAGAAGGTACTTGGTGGTATTTCGGATCATGAAGGTGGGGGTCATGGTTAGCGCAGCACGGTGTGGAGGTCAAGAGCAGTGCTTTCAGAGTCTAGCCCACCTTTGTTTGAAACCCACGGATGGTTATCACCTCAAAGATGGCCTGGAACTCAGCCTTCAACAGTGATCTCTGGGGGGCTGGGAGATGTGGAGAGTCAGCATCACCCCGGGAGTTTCTCAAAGTATATGTGGTGCTCCCACTGTCACCACTACATAATTCAGACGATATGACATCTGGGAAGGTTGGCAATTGCATTGTGAAAAGCTTTCCAGGTAATTCTGATCCATCCCTGACATTTTGT
Organism: Delphinapterus leucas; assembly: GCF_059928025.1. Taxonomy (NCBI): domain Eukaryota; kingdom Metazoa; phylum Chordata; class Mammalia; order Artiodactyla; family Monodontidae; genus Delphinapterus; species Delphinapterus leucas. The sequence goes on from NC_143139.1 coordinate 39,774,261, forward strand.
CCTTCTCCCCCCAAAAAACTACCCAGAGAGGTCATTGAAAAAAGAACATGACACTGTTCCTCTGAACTAATTAGACCAGCAGCAGCCCAGCTCAGCTCAATTCAACCAACTAGCCCATTCATTCAACATGTCTTTATCGCGCTTCTGCACAGGGCCAGGCCCTGGGCCAGGCGTTGGAGACCCAAGACCCAGCTCTTGTACCAGCCATGGTGGGGGAAGACAAGCCAGAGAAGAGATATCACAGTGTCGTGAGAGCTCTGTGATAAGGGAAGTCCCAAGTACTCCAGGAACACCCAGGAGGGGCAGTCTTGGGTCATCAGGGAAGGCTTCCCGGTAGTAGGCCAGGGCCAGGAGCCAGCCAGGAGGGTGGAGAAGAAGCCACCTGTGCACAGCCTAGAGGCAAAAGAGAGCAGAGGTGTTCAAGGAAGTACAAGTAATCCAGCATGGCCTGTGGAGTGAGAGAGGAGGCCGGAGCCACCAGGGGGTTGGAATTGATCCTGCAGGCAATGGGGAGGCACGCAGTGTTCTGAGGGAAATTTCTGGGGACCGAGGTTACCCTGGGGAATTGATGGGCCTGGAGAGAGAGGTCCCTGGGGTCATGGGTGGATCTGTTGTCTGCTCTGGGGATCTCAGCAAGAGATGCTGAAGGCCCAAATGAAGAGTGTCCATGGGGCCAGAGACCAGGGGCTGGAGTCTGCAGAAATGCCACCCCCGCCGTGGCTGACCCCTTCTGAGAGGCACGCGTATCCCCTCCACCCCACCCCCATGCAGCAGGGGGCTGCGGAGGGGATTGTTCTGCAAACCTTGTGTCTGGCCTCACCATCTGAGCTGTAAGTCCATGTGGCCGTCCAGCCTTCCCCTGTGCCGCTTCCTCTTCCCTCTCTCCCTCTCCAGTCTTTCCAGAATCCTACGACGAAATCCTTCCTATTTCCTCAGCGTTGTCCTTAACACTTCCACCTCCTGGAAGCCCAGCTCTCCTCCCATATAAGGACATCCGCATCTGTGCTGTTCGTGAAGCTGTCCAGTTCCAAAGGCTTTCACGTCCCCATTTCCCTCAGTCACTCCCACAGCCACAGCCTGGAGGCTGTCTTTCCTGAAACACCTGAACTGTTCAAAGCTTCAACCCTCCACTTGCTGGCCACGGCCCTCTGTGCTCCGGATGACTCCCTTCTTCCCGACTGCCTGTCCCAGGCTCCCACCCACCTAGACCTCCAGCCCCCCGCCCTGCCTCTACCTTCCCCACACACCCAAGACCCTCTGGCCTCCACACCCTGCCCTGCCTGTGTCCCCACCCGCTGCCCGTCGCACCCACCCAGCACCCCCTGGGCCAGTAGAGCTGGTTGTCTTCTTGGCTGCCACCCTGGGCTGCTAAACCACCATGGAGACCGTGGCCTCTTACCTCAGACAGGCCCTGTCCACTGCCCGCACCGGCCTTCTGTCTGCTCTGCACTGCAGCTCTTTCAAACCCGCTCTGGTCCCCTCTGGCCTCTACCTCTCCCAGTCTCCTCATTCGTAGCTGCCCTTCCTCTTCATTCACGAAGAAAGCAGAGGCCCTAAGATGGGAACTGCCTCGAGTTCCTGCTCCCCCAGCTGCACACTGCAACAGCACGCACGCCCCAGCTTTCTTCCTCCTGAAGCATGGACCTCCCCGCTCGTGCACAGGACCAGCCTGGGGTCTGGGGCCCAGCTCCGCCCTCATCCTTGGGCATGGAGGTCTCTGTCATCCCCTCCCTCGTCCCTCTCTCCAGCTGCCCACTTCCCCCCAGCTCCTCCCATAATCATGGAAACCCCCTCTGTCCTCCCCTCCCGCCTCACCTCCCCTTCAGTCCCCACACTGCCTCTCTTACCCACCCCAGAAGCACCTCAACATCATTTCTCCCCAACCTGCCTCTCCTCCAGTGCTCCCCAGCTTGGTAAAGGCAGCAAGACCCAACCAACTCCACACCCAGAGTCATTCTGTACCCCTCCCTCCCTTGAGCCCACATTCCAGCGCCCACTGAGTCCCCTCCAGGCTCCTCTTTAATATCCTCAGAACCCATCATTATGCTTCTGCGATGTGCCAGGCTCCTCCCATGACAGTGCTTGGCCCATTACTCGTTCGGGTATTTGCTCAATACGCATTTCATGGAAAGCTCATCCTGTGCAGCACTGACTTGACGCAAGTTCCAACTCGGACAGTGGCCCCATGTGGCGCCTGACTGCTGACCCCGATACTAGTAACTGACCTGACCAACTCTCTCACCCCTCCTGAGCTGCCTGAGAGTTTGGCTGCTTCTCCTCATGCTGCCACCCTGTTTCTGGTGGCCTCATCCTGCCACCCTGTCAAGTGGCGATTATGATGGGGCCTCGTGGTGGTTATGGAGGCTCGGTGGTGGCAGTGGCAGTGATAGGAAAACCATCTGAGATGGGGTTGGTGGGGATAGTGACCCTATTAGAATTCCCTTAGGGACATTTACTGATTTATGCACTCAATAAATATTTATTGAGCATCTACAATGTGCCAGGTACTGAGCTAGGCCCTAGGGATACATCAAGGAGCAAAAACACATAGGTTCCCCCCTCTCTCCAGGAGCTTACAGTTTAGTGAGGGAGATATTCATCATATAAATGTCACGATTATGACGAAGACAAGTGCCTCACCAGGGTGGCACATGGTACTCAAGTATGTTATAGGGGGGCTTGGTCCTCTCTGAGGAAGTGATGGTGAAGCTGAGATCTGAAGGATGAAGATGTGTTAACTGGGAGAAGAGAAAAGTGATGAGCAGCCCAGGTAGAAGGACCAGCATGTGCAAAGGCCCTGGGGGGAAGCAGAGGCAATGCATGGGACAGGAAGTCCCGCACAGAACACACTTTTGGTTTTTTTTGTTTTGTTTTTTGTTTTGTTTTTTGCGGTACGCGGGCCTCACTTTTGTGGCCTCTCCCGTTGCGGAGCACAGGCTCCAGACGTGCAGGCCCAGCGGCCATGGCTCACGGGCCTAGCGGCTCCGCAGCATGTAGGATCTTCCTAGACTGGGGCACGAACCCGTGTCCCCTGCATCGGCAGGTGGACTCTCAACCACTGCGCCACCAGGGAAGCCCCACACTTTTGTTTTTTAATCGTAAAATAACATAACAAAAAATTCACCATTCGGACTTCCCTGGTGGCGCAGTGGTTAAGAATCCGCCCACCAAAGCACGGGACGTGGGTTCGAGCCCTGGTCCGGGAAGATCCCACATGTCGCAGAGCACCTAAGCCCGTGTGCCACAACTACTGAGCCTGTGCTCTAGAGCCCACGAGCCACAACTACTGAGCCCGTGTGCTGCAACTACTGAAGCCCACGCGCCTAGAGCCCATGCTCTGCAACAAGAGAAGCCACTGAAATGAGAAACCCGCACACCGCAACGGGAGAGTCGCCCCTGCTCGCTGCAACTAGAGAAAGCCTGCACGCAGCAGCAGCAGCCGCGAAGACCCAACGCAGCCAAAAATAAATTAATTAATTAAAAAAAAATTCACCATTCGACTGTCTCAAAGTGTACAACTGAGTGGCATTTAGTAAATTCAAAATGTTGTGCAACCACCAGTCTCTTGTTCCAGAACATTTCACCGCCCCAAAAGTAAACCCTGTACCCATTAAGCAATCACTCTCCACTCTGCAGCCCCTGGCAACCACTCATCTACTTTCTGTCTCTACAGATTTGCCTATTCCGGACATTCCATATAAATGGAATCACACACTTCGTGATCTTCTGTGCCTGGCTTCTTTCACTCAGCGTAACATGTACAAGTTTCGTCCATGTTGCAGCAGGTATCAGTACTTCATTCCTTGCTATGGCTAAATCATATTCCATTGTATGGATATACTGCATTTTGTTTATCCATTCATCTGTTAATGGCCATTTGGGTCGTTTCCACCTTTTGGCTATTGTGGATCACGTTGCTACGAACATGTGTGTCCAAGTTTCTGTTCGAACACCTGACTCTTCAACTCTTTTGGGTCTAAACCCAGGAGTGGAACTTTGGGGTCATATGGTAACTCTGTGTTTAACTTTTTGAGGAAGAGCACACACTTCTTATTACATTCGTCTGACATGACAAATTCAAGCTGTGGTGGTAAGACAGGGGTGAAAGTAACATGGGAGAGTAAGCACTGTTATTTTCCAATATTGACAGCTTCTTTCCATCTCTTTTCAGGTTGCTTAAAGTGGAGGAGAACAGGCAGAGAGGCGCCGTCTAATTAACTGCCCATACGGTCAGCCCTGCCAAGTCAAGGATCTCGGTCTGTTTTTTCCCTGACGTATCTCAGAGCCTAAAACACTGCTTGGCACATGACTGGTACTCAATAACTATTTGTTGCATGAATAATTAAATACAGTGAACTGCTTTAACTGCCCTAAAACCCTGAGAAAACAGACATTCATCAGCTAGAACCAAGCATGAGGAGCCCACGTTGCAGCCCAAGGCGGGTGGTTGGGTGAAGAAGGGATTGTCCAGAACCACAAGCCCTCAGCCCCTGGGGAAACCTCAGCTGGTATTTTTGAACACTTGCCATGTGCAGGTACTTTTACATTTGTTTACCAGGAAGCTTGGAAAGCCTGAGTGGCTTTGGACTCCACAGACAGGCCACCTACGAGGTGGACCCAGAATCCACCCCAGGCCGCTGGACATAAGGTCTTGCTCCCTTGGTGCGCACAGTGGTCCCTCTGTCCCAAGGCCAACGTTCATCCCTGAGCAGGCCCGGGGCTGTGGTCAGCTGGGGGGACTCCCAAGGGTGTCTCAGGACCGCCACAGAGAGCACTCAGTTCTCCCTTCCCCCAGCTGAGGCTGGAGGGAGGAGGGAAGGATGGCAGCAGGGCGTGTGAATTAGAGACTGATATTGAATTGCAGCAAAAGGAGCAGAGGATTAGGTGCCCCACCTGGACCCACCCCGGGAGAATACCAAGACCTGGACCGGCTCTCACGAGAAGCTGGCAGGCCCAGTACCAGGCAGAATCGTGGTTGGATGAGCAGGAGTCATGAGGCAGGTGGCTGGGCCCACGGGCCGGAAGGTACCATTGGTTTGGCTGAGGCCTTCCTCTCCCGGGTCCTCCACCCCCAGGCTGGGCATCCTGCATTCACAGAGTTCTTCTTGAGTTCTGGGGGCAGAGCTGGGGGATCAGAGCCAGGCTGAGATGTTATCCCAGGCCCCTGCCTTCAGGGAGAGCAGGGAGAAGGGGGATAGGAACACACGCAAATACCCAGGATTCTGGGGAGTAGGGTGGAGAAGCTGCCTTGATCGAGTAAGTCTGGGAAGGCTTCCTGGAGGAGGATGAAGGGCGTGGGACTGGGTCGGGATCCAGGAAGATCTGAATTTGAATTATGGCTTAGCTACTTCCTAGCTGTTTGACCTGGGGCAGACAGTTCATTCTACAAACATTTTTATGAGTGTCTACACCAGGCCAATCACGTATTAAGCATTGGGACTACAAAGATGAATTCGATACAGTTCCTGTTCTCGGAGCTTGACCAAATCATCCTGGACGGCATGATCTGTGATGTCACAGAGGTGAAGCAGAGCATTGTGGGGCGGGGGCAGAGGAGGTGGCAGCAAGCTTAATGTTCTTGAACCTCCCTTACTCTATTCTGTACAATGGGGTTGGTGCCCACTTGCTCACATAGCTGAGATGACTGGTTGAGAGAAGCCGTGTGAGCCTAGCTCGGTGCCTCGCACACTGGATGGGCGGGTCAGTCCTCGAGGAGAGGTATGAGGCTGACAGAGGCCGAGGTCTGGGAGGGACACGAGGGGGTGTGACGCCAGGGTAGGAGGAAGGCAGGCATGACGACGTGCTGGTGGGGAGAGGGGCCCTGCCCAGAGCCCAAACAGGGCCCTGCAGGTCCCCCAATCGCTGGAGCCATGGATGCTGGAGACAGGCACCATGGAGCCAGGGTGGATTAGCTGCAGCTATTCTGCGTGGGAAGTCAAACAGGTTTGGGTGACCTTTGCAAGCAAGGCACTGCCCACAACACTTTCAGCTCGTTACTACTCCCTAATCTGGCAATGACCCCAGCACGGCCTGTCCCTGGCATTCTCCACTCCTCTCTCTCCCTGTAGGACAGAGACAGCAGCTCTCCCGGGTCTGCTGGCAAACCCTTCCCCCTCTGCCCTCCAGCCCTGCAGGGAGGACCCTCCCCCCCCCCCAGGGAGGGTGGTACCAAGGCACCCTTGGTTCTTTGGGGCCTCCAGCCTGGCCAGCCTTCCCCTGATGTGACGGGGGAGGCAGCCGGGGAGTGGGAGGAATTCAGTCAAGGGAGGAGCAGTAGGTTCTCCTCCTGGCTGGTCTCCCCTTCTGCTAGCGCCCACAATGGCTCCCAGATGCCCAGCTATGCAGCAGCTTTATTAACATGCCTGCCGGGCTTCATGCGGCAGAGCTGTATGCAACCCCATTCGTCAGCTTCTCCAGCCCTCATCCTGGTTCGCCAGCTCCTGCCACAGCTTCCCCGGTGTTTGCTCAGCCTTCATCGGACTCCTCCAAGAGCTCGGGAACTCACTACCTCACCAGGCAGGGCTATTATTAGAAAGGTCTCCCTGCCCCTGTGCCCCTTATTCACACCTGATCCTCTTAAATGAGAATAAGCTTGTTCCTGACCCCTCCTCACCCCACCAATGCTCTCTTCCCCTTTGAGAAAGCTATTTTCAGCCAGGATCAAAAACAGTGTTTTGCAAACTATGAGTGGTGACCCATTAATGGGCCATGAAATCAGTTGAGTAGTTGTTACCTAAATGAGTTTTTTTAGTGAAATAGAGTAGAGGAATTTAAAACATCACATTTAGGAAATATTGCTCTGTGAAATGTTAGTTTTAGTTATCTGTCTCTTTCTATCTATTGAGATAATGTTTATGGGTTAGGATATAAAATGTATTTCTTCCTGCAGGTCTCAGTTACAAAGGTTTGAAAGTCACTTGCCTGGAGGAAGAGTTAGCCACGAGAAAATGGTGGTGACACCTGTCCCAGGCAGATGGAACAATGCGTATCAGGGCCCCAAAATGAAGGAGCTGGTCTGGCCTTGTCTTACGGGCAGTGGGAGCTGTAGGGTGGTCAGGTAAGGTCCCATCTTCTTCATCTCTGGGTCCCACCGCACGGGCGCGAGGGAAATGGCAGGAAGCTGTCTCTGTGTCTCCCCAGGAGCTTGATCCTGTGACCTTCCTGCCTCTACCTGGGCCTCAGCTGTCAGGACTGCTTGGCCTTTGAGGACGAAGTCTGCCAACCATGGGGGCAAAAGCCTGAATTTCTGAATCAGACAGATATGTATTTATAGCTTGTCTCAGCTCTTTACCAGCCTTGCGATCTCAGGCAACTTTCATAACCTCTCTGTGCCTCAGTTTCCTCCAGTGTTAAATGAGGCTAAGAAGACTCATCCCCAAAAGTCCTTGTGAGAATTTAGTTTGAAACCCAGACGTTGCCAGGCCTTCAGTCCTCTGGGTTCCCTCTTTGCTTTCACATAGAATAGGGTTGTCATATTTAGCAAATAAAAATACAGGATACCCAGTTAGATTTCAATTTTAGATAATGAGTAATTTTTCAATATGAGTGTGCTCCAAATATTGCTTTGAATATACTTACGCTAAACAATTTGTTATTTCTCTGAAATTCAAATGTACCTGGGCATCCTGCGTTTTATCTGGCAACCCGACATAGAAATCCAAAGGTTCGCATTCCATCCCAGAACTGCGTGGATCTGACACCCTACAATACTTTTCAGGCTTCCTGAAGGGGGCAGAGCCGCAGTCTCCCAACCCCTCCTGCCAGCTGCTGCCTGGGGTTGCTCGTTTCACTCTGTCCCACTTCGCCCGACTGCAGATCTGCCCTGTCCCTTCTCCCTCCTTCCCCAGAGTTCCAGCCTCATGGGCTGGGGTGTGTGACCCACTTTTACCGACCTCGTGGGGAGAATGGAGGGCACTTGCAGCTCGGCTCAGAGCAGGAAAAACACCTCACGTCATCTGTCAGACAGCACCGGTCCTGAATTCTGTCACTGTGCTCCCACATGGGGCACCCTCACTGGCCCAGCTCCCCACAGACACCCTCCTCCTACCTCTGCTTTTCCAGAGTCTAAGCCCCCTCCTTCAAGCCACCAGCAAACAACACACAAATCACCACTTCTTTAGTATACAGAGTCCTTTAGCCTTCTTTCTCATTTCTTTCCTATCTTGATTATTTCACAGGGTGGGTATGAGGTAGGGATTCACTTTCACAACTAAAAAGTCCTCTTAGAGTCAGACTCCTGAGACTTCCCTGGCGGTCAAGTGGTTAGGACTGGGTGCTTCCACTGCAGGGGACACGGGTTCAATCCCTGGTCCGGGAAGATCTCACATGCCGTGGAGCAACTAAGCCCGTGGGCCACAGCTACTGAGCCCGCGCTCTAGAGCCCACAAACCACAACTACTGAGCCTGCGCATTGCAATTACTGAAGCCCGCGAGCCTAGAGACTGGGCTCCGCAACAAGAGAAGCCACCACAATGAGAAGCCCGCGCACCGCAATGAAGAGTAGCCCCCGCTCGCCACAACAAGAGAAAAGCCCACGCGCAGCAATGAAGACCCAACGCAGCCCAAAAAAAAAAAAAAAAAAAAAAATTTAGCTCATAAGATTCCTGTGAAGATTAAGAGCATTAATACATGTAGGAATGTCTAAAGCAGTTCATGAGAGAGTGAGCACTAAAGAGCATTTAATATTATAACTGCTATATTTCATCAGTTCTAAGGTGTACCTTTTCCCCTCATTCTGACGTCTTAACAATCATGGTGTCTTAACAGCAGCTGGGAGCAGTTGTCATTACCTGTGCATACTTAAACTTGGTCAGGTGAGTTTCATGCCTTCTCATTCCTACATCTGTTCTGTTTAATTGCTACTTAAAATGTCTTCAAAAAGTTACACTGTGGTTTAGCAGTTAAAGTTATTTTGCGTACAGAAGGACATGGAAACAGAGCAGCCTGGCAAGAATTTGACATTAGTGAAGCAAATAGTTCTCACTGAAGAATGACCGCAAGTCTGTCTTTTCTTGTAAAACAACTGCCAAGTGTTTCATGGAACCTAAGAAAGGAAGAGTCCCACAAGCAGATGAAATTGTTATGTTTTACTACTGAGAAAAGTGCAAGATGATTGCCAGTCACATATGAAGCAAGAAAACACCTGCAGAAGCTTACAGAAGGAGTATCAGAGGCTTGGAAAGAAATTCTGGAAACATAGCAAACAATCTTATAAGAAATGGTGGATCACTACACTGCAGAGAGGGCACAGAGGGTGATACTGTGTAGAGAGATATCAAGGACTCGACTCGGAATCGAAAAGGGATTTAGGAAAGTCGGACTCTGAATGTGAAGAAATTTTGGAACTATTTTAGCCAATTTGTTTTGCTTATAATTTCCTTTTTTTATGTGTGCATGAGTGACTTTTGACTAAAAGCTGATATCTACATAAATCCAAAAGACTTCTTTCAATATGTACAAAAACTGGGAAGAAAGAATTTTGGGGGCTGTTTTCCTCCACTGACTTTTAAAAATTATTTTTAACATAACATAAAACCTACCATCCTAACCATCTGTAAGTGCACAGTTCAGTGGTGTCAGGCACATTCACAGCGCTGTTCAACCATCATCTCACCATCCATCTCCAAGAAAGCATGTTTGTCACACTCAGTTATTAGTACATCACGCAGTTGATGGCACCTTGTTCCTCATAAGACACTGTGTCATGGTCACTGTAAACAAAATGCAACCTTCCCCCGGGGGAGCTCCTCGCCAGCCAGGAACCACAGCTGGAACCCTCCGGCTTCTCAGGAACACCTTCCACCCCGGCTCAAAGGTAAAGCACAGGGGACTGCCCTGGTGGTGCGGTGGTTAAGAATCCACCGGCCAGGGCTTCCCTGGTGGCGCAGTGGTTGAGAGTCCACCTGCCGATGCAGGGGACACGGGTTCGTGCCCCGGTCCGGGAAGATCCCACATGCCGCGAAGCGGCCATGGCCGCTGAGCCTGCGCATCCGGAGCCTGTGCTCTGCAACGGGAGAGGCCACAGCAGTGAGAGGCCCGCGTACCGCAAAAAAAAAAAAAAAAAAGAATCCACCGGCCAATGCAGGAGACACGGTTTCGAGCCCTGGTCCGGGAAGATCCCACATGCTGCGGAGCAACTAAGTCCGTGCGTCACAACTACTGAGCCTGCGCTCTAGAGCCCACGAGCCACAACTACGGAGCCCGCGTGCCACAACTACTGAAACCCGCGCGCCTAGAGCCTGTGCTCCGCAACAAGAGAAGCCACCACAATGAGAAGCCTGCGCACCGCAACGAAGAGTAGCCCCCGTTCGCCGCAAATAGACAAAGCCTGCGTGCAGCAACAAAGACCCGACGCAGCCATAAATAAATAAATAAGGAAAAGCACAGCCCAAGTAGGAGCCCAGTCATGGTTGGTGCCCTCCCCTCCTTCCACACTTGGGTCCAGACCAGAATGTGGGCAAGTCACAATCTCTCTGGCCTTCATGCTGTAATCTGTAAAGTGGGATCCATAGGCTAGATGACCTCTAAGATCCTGCTGGGTTCTAAATGTATGACCATGTGACTGAATGACCAACATACACATACACAAATTTGGGCTGGGGGTTAATGGGCTACAGAGAGAAGTCATGACACCACTTTTGTGTATATCGGGAGGTAAGAGATTTTACACTTGACCAGGTTAGGGGAGATCCTGCCCAGAATCAAGGGTCAGTGGGCCACTTTCTCTCTCAAGATCATGAACATTTTGACCAAAGAGGAAAGACAAGAAAGGCTGTGTGGCCCATCCAAGGGCACACAGCAACACAAGGGGCTCCACTCTTCAGTCTCCAGTCACTCTCAGATTTCCATTCCTGGGACTGTGACTTGCCCAGGGACCTGCTGGACAGGAGATAGAGCAGGGCCCAGAGCCGGTCCTCTTAGTCACACTCTGAGCTTGACCCTGCCTTTTGGTCCCAGGAGAGGGAGCAGGGCTGGCGGGATTAGAGAAGTGCGATGGAATGGGGCGGGGGGGACTCCCAGACCTAAATGTCTCTAGACCTTGGGCCAGAGTGGCATTGATGGCAGGAGGTGGCATTGCCCAGATGCTGAGCTGAGTGGGCTCCGAGGCCGGAGGGTTGCTTATTGCAGCCTCCCTGAGCCTGCACAGCTCACTGCCCCACAGAAAATGTCCTCCCCCTGTGGCCTGGGTGGGTCTGAGCTCCAGGGTGTGCCTAGAGCCTGTCACAGCTTCTGGGACCCTGACATGTGAGTTTGGGGAGTCGTGGTCTCCACCTCAGAGTATTAATAATGTTATTAATAACAGGTGATACCAATTGATAGCTTGCTGTGGGCCAGGCGCAGCTCTGAGCACTTTCTATGCATGAATTCATTTACTCCAAACCCTAAGCCCATGTACGTTTATTATCCCTTTTAAATCACAGAGATGGACCACGGAATGGAAGCCCACAGCTTGCTTAGTCGACCCCAGGTTGACTCCATCACCCAAGGCCAGGGTCCCAATGCCTCTGAAATCACCCCCTGCCTCCAGGCTATGGGAACTACTATTTGGCTGGGGTTTCAGGGAGCGAGTGAAGCTTAATGACTTATGGGTGACTGACTGCAAGAAAGCAAGCACAGAAGATACACAAAACATTTATGCCTTGGAAGGTTCACATCACATCAACCAGTTATTTTCCACTCCCTGCAAGAAAGAATAATTGGAGGTCAGACAGCAGGAAGAATTTCCCAATCACCAGAATGGGTAGCATTGACAATGGTCTCATGGTCAGTTTTGTAAGGTGTTGCCCCTGCCTTGGCCAACAGTTTGAATCAGAGAGAGGGGTTTGGCGGTGCAATCCCCTAGAGAATCCCCCTAAGACGGGGGCAGTGGGGGCAGGGGAGGCCCTGGGGCAGCAGCCATGGGGTAACCAAGGGAACAAACACGGAAAACTAGGGGACGTCAGTCCTTATCTGGAGCTCATTAATGGGGAACATTATTCAGCTGTGAAGTCCAAGATGGGGTGATAGGCATGCTGCAGGCAGGGGTGGAGGGGGGGGGCAGGAGGCAGCCATTGGGGAGAAGAGGTATTGGCCCAAAGTCCACCTCCATCTCACGTGTCCAAAACCAGGCTGGAAAAACCCTATAAATGCCCATGACCAGCCTCCCCAGAGACCCTGAGAGAGAAAGACGGAGAGAGAGAGAGAGCCGCAAGCTTCCCGTCCCTGAGACCACTGGGCTAGCCCACAGAAGTCTCCACAGCATGTGGGAACTCCGGTCCATAGCCTTCTCCAGGGCAGTGTTTGCAGAGTTCCTGGCCACACTCCTCTTCGTCTTCTTTGGCCTCGGCTCAGCCCTCAACTGGCCACAGGCCTTGCCCTCTGTACTGCAGATTGCCATGGCCTTTGGCCTGGCTATCGGTACCCTGGTGCAGGCTCTGGGTCACGTCAGCGGGGCCCACATCAACCCTGCCGTGACCGTGGCCTGCCTGGTGGGCTGCCATGTCTCCTTTCTCCGAGCTGCCTTCTATGTGGCTGCCCAGCTGCTGGGGGCCGTGGCCGGGGCCGCCCTGCTCTCTGAGATCACACCACCAGACATCCGGGGGGACCTGGCAGTCAATGCTGTGAGTAGCCAGAACTTTGTCCTTTCCACAGGGGCAGATCCGGGGGAGTCTCTTATAAAGGACGAGAGGGGAGGGACCAGATCTGGGTGAGGGTCTGGGTGGGGAGAGAGAGAGAGAGAGAGAGACAGAAAGAGAGGGAGGGTGGCCATATGGGGGAGGGGCAGAAATTCGAGAGCCAGGAACACAGCTGCCATAGGAGAGTCAGGGTAGAGGGAACAGTAATGTCAGAGCAGAGGCTGGAATACACACGGATCTACTGTACTTTCTGTCCTGAGCCTCTTGGAGGAAGAGCAGCATCAAGGTTTCTGTTGACTTGGTACCTGCATTACAGGGAGGGCTGCGCTAGGACTCGGCAGAGGACAGGGTCCCAGAGCAGACATGCTTTACGAGCTGGGAGGAGCCTCAGAGGGCTAGTGCCCAGCATCTTCTCGAGGGAAGAAGACCCAACATTTCTTCAGCATCTACTGTGTGCAGGCCTCACAGCAGGGGCTCCTCATGAGCCACAGCTTGATACCTCACACCAGCCTGAGAGGCAGGGATGAGAAGATCCATTTCTTAAGGTCACGGAAGCTGAGGCTCAAAAAGGGGAAGTACCAGAGCCAGCCTTCAAACCCAGGCTTGACTGCAAAACCCAGGATCTTTCCACCCCACCAACGTCCCCTCCCTGAGCCACCACCTAAGCCTTGTTTTGCAAACAAGGAAACTGAGGCTCAGAGAAGGGAAGCGTCAGTCTAAAAGTCCTACAGTTTGTCAATACCAGAATAAGCACCAGAACCCAGGACAAAGCTAAAGGGGCAAGGTCTCTCCAGACCTCGGAGAAGGTCCCCAGAGCCCATGAGCTAACTGCTGATTCCATGAACAGTGGCTAATCGGGAGCCTTGGGCACTTTGGGAGCTGAGGGTGACGCCGCAGCCCCTTCCCCCTCCCAACCCTCCCCCTCTCCCGGGTCTGTGAAAGGCCTGGGCATCTGAGGGCGTGGGTGGGAAGGGACAGTCTGTGTTCCCTCAACACAGCTTTTGCTCCATCCCCCATCCCAAGCCAAGAAAGGCAAGTGCCTCTTTTGTGCCTCAGTCTCCTGCATTTCTTGGCCTTCTCTATCCCTGGGCCACTGGGTAAGAGCTCTGATGTCTCTGAAGGGTCCTGCACAGTCTCTGTGGCCATCCCCTCCTCGGCACAGGTGGCCTTCCTCATGCAAGGGGCAGGGGTATCCCAACTGGAGAACTCGTCTCTTCTTCAAAATGGAAAATATCATTAGGCTGGGGGCTCAAGGTGGAGAAAAGGCGAGAGTGGCCATAGTGGTGAACAGACTGAGAAATCTGACCATTTCCATTGAGAATGAAATTAGTTCAGTCTGCATCAAGATGAGGTATAGTTAGACAGAGAGAGGAACTTCCTGAGAGCATGGCCAAGAAAGTCTCAAGAATGTGTGGTTGGGGAACCTCCTCTAATAGCAGGGCAATGGGAATGCTAAGGGGCCATGAGGACATGGCCTCCTGCTCTCCCATCATCTCACAGTTGACTAGGGCCCTCAGAAGGGAAGGGTCTGAGGAGGCCCCCCCAAGTTACTGCTCAGCACTTACCATCTTGAGGGACTGGGGAGAACCCTCCTGGCTGGAATGGGGCAGCAGTGGGACTGACTTGTCCTGAGGCCAGTGAGAGCTAGTTGACCCCCATGGGTGTCCCAAGTGTCCTGTGAGGTCACTGGAAAAGCCAGTCTGTCCACCAAGAAGTTACCATCGATGCACATCTGCTTCGTGCTAGGCCAGATTTCATCTCATTCTAGGTACAACACTGTAAGGTGAATTCTGTGATTCTCCACCCTGAGTGGTAAACTGAGGTTCAGCATTTAATTGGCTCAAATCACAGAACCAGTGTCAGCACCTGGAAGTGGACCCAGAGCTGTCTGACACCAAACCCACATCCACAGTGTTTCCCTTAGATCCACTGTTTACCAGTGGGAATGGAGCTGGAGTTCTGCCCTTGTCATTTCTGATTCTCAGACAGTCCTCCAGGATCCATTCTATTATCCCAATTTTACAGAAAGACAAACTGAGGCTGAAATAAGTAGGGCCCCACAGCAAGTCAAAAGCTCCAAAGTGTCTGCCTTCAAAGCTCTTCACTGCCGCCCACTATAGGCTCTGACACTGGAAGACCTGGAGGGCAGGGGGGAATGGGGGGTGGTTGAAGTTAGACTCTAGAGAGACCCAAGGGTGCCAGCTTGAGGGCTAGGACCCGGGGCTGGGGTTCAGGGCCTGGAGAAGGATCGTGGGAGCTCAGAACTATCACAGCTCCGCCCAGTGCAGTGCCCAGAGAGGGCAGGAGGTAGGGCATAAGATGACAAAGCCCAGAAAGAAATCCAGCACTGGGTGGATGAAATCACCTCTTTGCTCAGCTCCAAGTTCTCTTGTTACCCAACGCAAGGTGTGCTGGGACCATGGGCACCCTACATGGGGTGAGGAGGCACCAAAGTACAGGGCTCCAGCACCCCAACCTCAACCTCTGGAGGATGTGCAGGGAGCCAATCCACAGGGCAAAATTGAGGCCTGAAATGCAGTATGGAACAGGCAAGGTCAAAGGGAACAGGCAAAGGTTAGAGGAAAGAGTTGCACAATGCAGTCACAGAGGGAAGGGGCACACTAGCGCCATCCCCAGAGCCAAGTCCCTAGATCCTGTTCCTGGGAGCCCCTTGACCACAGGAGGAAAGACCGCAGGCCTCTCGTTACACCAGTATCTTATGGCTTAAATAGAGAGCAAGGTCTTCCTATTACCTGGCCTAAAGCTTCCTGCTGCAATCAAAACCTCTTCCCTCCTTGTTCTTCAGGAAGCAGAAATTATGGATCTCAGCATCCTTTTCCTTTCACATTGCAGGCACACAACCCCAGCTCCCAAATCTAATGGGATATGGAGTCAGTTTCCCTACCTCTGGCCTGGGGACCGCAATCAGTTGTAGGGTCCATCCCCCTGCCTTTGTGCCATGGCCCAGGAAGAAGCCATCAGTAGTTTGGACTAAGGTGGCTGGTGAGCCCTGATGTTCTGGATTGCTGCCCGGAAGCCTATCCGGAGCTTTGACTGCAGGTGGGCAGGAAGATGGCACCAGTGTGGGGAGCATGCTCAGTGTGTCCCCCCCACCCCCTCTCTGTCCCCAGCTCAGCAACAACTCGACAGCTGGCCAGGCCGTTACTGTGGAGCTTTTCCTGACCCTGCAGCTGGTGCTCTGCATCTTCGCCTCCACGGATGAGCGCCGTGGAGACAACCTGGGTACCCCCGCCCTCTCCATTGGTTTCTCTGTGGTCCTGGGCCACCTCCTCGGGGTAGGTCATGGCCACTGGTTCCAGCCTCCCTGGAGGGACAGACACACAGACCTACTGCAAGGAAACAGACACACAGACCACTCTAGAGACGGATACACAGAATGCCCAAAAGTGAGAGCCACAAAGACCCCAGAGGGACAGATACACAGAACTCCCAAGAGGGAAAGACACATGGACACACCCCAGAGGGTTTGACTCCCATATACCACAAAGGGACAGATATCACTCCAGCTTCAAATGAATAGCGAGCCCTGTAAATATAACATGAACTCCATTGTCCATCGCATGGATTCCCTTTAGGCTGAGGTCAAGGACTGGCGAGAGGCACAGAGACTCCCCCCCGCCCCTTCCTCACCTCCGTCCCCTCTCTGACCCCTGCCTCCCATTGCAGATCCATTACACTGGCTGCTCCATGAATCCTGCCCGCTCTCTGGCTCCAGCTGTGGTCACTGGCAAGTTTGACAACCACTGGGTAATGGCTGAAACCTCCCTGCCTTCCCCTCTCCCAGAAACCCATCTGGCTGGAAGAGCTTGGGGTGGGATCAGCAAACCCTCCACAGTCCTCCTCTTGGGGCCCCCGTGGAGTCTTGGGTCCACCCTTCAGGTCTGACGCCAAAGACTCTGTTTCCACATCTGTAAATGAGGATAAGAGCAGTTGTTGCTTTGGCTTTTTGTAAAGATTAAGCGAGGTAACTGGTGTAAAACAGATGACGCAGTGCCTTAGAACTCGATAAATGGCAATATTTATACTACATAACACATTTCTATTATTTAGCACTTATCTAGTACTTAGTATGTGCCAGGACTTCTTCTAAGTGCTTTGCAAATATTGACTCATTTAGTTTTGCACAAGAACTCCAGAAATTACATCTTATTATAGCGAGGAAACAGGCACAGAGAGGGTAAGTAACTTGACCAAGTTCACCCGGGCAGTCGGCTCCAATTCGCACCATTAGCCCCAATTAACAAGTCTTCCCAATTGCTCACTAGTCTTTGATAACTACATGCATACGCGTTTGATTACCTTCACCGCGTGAGGCTCCCTTTCAGCGGGAAGGGGGAGAGGAGCACTCGCGCGAGCCGCCCTCTCGCTCGCCCCCAGGTCTTCTGGGTCGGACCCTTGGTCGGCGCCATCCTGGCCTCCCTCCTCTACAACTACATCCTGTTCCCGCCCGCCAAGAGCCTGTCGGAGCGCCTGGCCGTGCTGAAGGGGCTGGAGCCCGACACTGACTGGGAGGAACGCGAGGTGCGGCGGCGGCAGTCGGTGGAGCTGCACTCGCCGCAGAGCCTGCCTCGGGGCAGCAAGGCCTGAGCGCCTGGGCCGGGCTCAAGGGAGCTCGGGGGAGCGCCCGCCAGCCCCGCCGGAGTCCCTCTCCCCAGGTGCAAAGCCGGCCCCCAGTGCAGAGTAGCTGCTTCCAGGACGTGCCGAGGCCAGGGCGGGGATAGCGGTGAGCGTGGCAGATCCCTTGCCTTGAGGCTGCGGGCAGCGAGTAGTCGAGTAGTCGACCCCGTGGCGCCTTGCAGGGAGCTGGGGACTTGGGCACCGAGCTGGGGAGGAAGGGCAGAGGAAGGCTCTGGAGAGCCTGCGCAGTGTACTGGGTGGGCTGCGGGGGACGGGGTCTGGGAATGGGGCATGAGGTTTTGAGCGTTCATCCCCCAGTGCCTCTCTGTCCCCAGGTGCAGGGTTGTTCATGCTCCTGAGTGTAAGCAGGTGTGCCTGTGGTGATGCAAGTGTGCAATGGCTGGCCACCTCTTACTCCCCTCTTGACCCCTCCCTCCCCCACCTGCAATAAATCCACTTCCTCTGCAGTGGATGAGTCCTTCCGGCCATTCATCCCCAGGAGCTCTAAGTGTGCTTCCCAGATGAAGGGAAGAGGAGGGTATGGAGGCCACTTTGAGAGAGCTGAAGGGGGGCACTGATATCCACCCCCTACCCTGCCCCTTCTGGAAAATTTCCCCAAGCGGCAGCACTGGGTCCTAAGACTTGCCAGGACCCATTGCTAGACGTAGTGAGGTATCAACCAGGGAACGTCTCCCGAAGTGGCCTTCGGCCGTGGCAGGGGCGGGGGGCGGGAGGTGGGGGGGGGGTGGCCAAGGACCTCCTTCCTGCCCTAAGAGGGGACCTCGCCCAGGGAGGCTCGCCCAGGGAGGAAGCAGGCATGTGCGTGTGTGCCTGCCGCACAAGTGTACATGCGTGCGACCTCATCTCCAGGGGGGGCTCCAGACTCCGAGATTAGCCTCCCACTGTGGCAAAGAAAACAAAAGGCCTTTGTAGGCCCCTGGCCTTTGTCTTGGGAGAGGGGGAGATTTGCAACTAGACACTTCTTGAAAGGAGACACTCAGTTTCACAAGTGAGTCCTCTCGCCCAGCACACACCTATGGCTGGCTGGGCAAGGCACTCAGGCACGCAACCACAGGCACCAGGCAACACACCTCCATCACCCATCTCACCGCCAGCCCCCCTCCCCAGACAGCGCTCTTCTTCCTCTCTCTCCCTTCCACCCCCCAGCCCTGGTGCTCCCTCCCTTCTGGCTCCCACCAGAGCATCACTGTGCAGAGAGCACCCTAGTGCTCTCAGGACCAAAGAAGGGAGATGACTTGTCCAGGCAGAGGCAGGACTATGTCTAGAGCTGGGCTTCTAAATTTCCAGGCCAATGCAATGGTTCTCAAATGAGATTAACTAGGATTAAGTGAGATGATGCATGTAAAGATGCTGTGTGAACTGTATTCCTCATACCATTATCATGCATTATTGGGATCATTTCATTATTTCTGATTCCTGGGGGGAGAATGCAGAAGGGGCCTGACCTTTGGCCTCCTTTATCTCCTTTAGTTGGTGGTCAAAGCAAAGGAGAGCCCTGGGGCCCCAAGGTGCAGGCAGGAGATGGGTTTGGGGCTGGCCCCATCTGGTCCAGCCCCTTAACCTCTCCCAACCCTGAGCACACACTGGCTGTTCTCCCCTCCCCTCTCCCCACCACCCAGACCGTCCATTCTACCCTCCCTCTCCAGCCTGCTGCATAGCTAACCTAAGAATCACACCTTGAGCCCCCTTCTCTATGCTCTGTTGCCTCCATGCTTTCAAGGGTTTTATCTGTGTCTGTCCCACACTGCACCAAGCACCACTGTGCACAAGTTTCCAGCCCCTTTGGGCCCTCCACTCCCTTCAGAGACTGACTGTGTATGAGGAGCACATCTCTGTAATTATGCCCACTACCTCCTCCATGCTCTTGTCTGTCTTCCTTGACCAAACCTCCCTTCGGGTTAGAAGGTCATAGGTGCTATGGAGATGATTCTCCCAATCCCCGACAGCTGATGGCAGTCGCTTAGCCTCACTACCGGGGGAGGCGTTGAGTCAGAGACCAAAACGACTTCTGGGGCTGTACTCCTGGCAGCTGAGTGTCTTTGCTCTGGAAGTTCAAGGGCAGCACGGCACTGAGCTGTGAGCCAAGCCTGGATGTGTCTCAGGTATTTCATCCTCACCTCACCTCTACCCAACAGATCCCTCTAGAAGTTGCCAAGAATTTCTCTCTAGTCTGTTCTTCTTCCAAGATTGCATCTTCCCCCCAAACTAAATGTGAGATCCCCACCACTTCCAGCCCCAATTGCCCAGTTTGGGGTCACTGAGGTCAGAGGTCAAAGCAGGATTCAAGTGATGGGGGTGGAAGGGAACTGACACCTATTAAGCATCTCTTGTGTCCCAATTTCTGTGCTGGGTGCTTTACCTGCGTTAGCTCATCTAATCCTCCTAAAACTTCAGGCAGGTTAGGGAAGGACAGCAGCCAGCAGTCATGCTGGGTTTTACTTTTTCCAAAGCACTCCCTTATCATCTCCTGTAATTATCTCCCAATCCCTTGAGACAGGGCAAGCAAATACTGTCCTTCCCATTTTAGGCTGAGGCTAAAAGACTGGCCTAAAGTTACACGGCTGTATATAGAGCTAAGACTTGAACTCAGGACTTCTTATGCAAAATCTCATGATCTTTCCACTCAGAAGTCAGACGAGACGAGGTCTGTGCCGAGGCCAATCCTAGGCCCCTCCTGGGAGCCCCTGGCAGAAACCAGCGCACACAACCCAGCCTGTCCAGCCCAGCCTGCTACCTTGTGGTAGACATGGGGCCTTGGGGAGGGCCGTGGTCAGGGAGGGAGAAAATGACAAAGGCACGAGCTGGTTTCTGCCCTTGAAGAGCACCCAGTCTGGAGGAGGGTGGATGTCAAACACACGCCAAACCAGACAGAGGCAAGGAAGCATGGAGGCAGATGAACAGAACTTCAGGTCCCCAAGCTGGAGACTGAGAGGATTCTGAGCTGAGCGCAGGAGTGGCTGACCACGGGGTCCCAGCTGCCTCCACCTCCACGCTCCCACTTTGTGCCAGATGACTTTGCACCTGCACATGTTGCTTCCATATTGTTTTGTATCTTTTAAGCTGTGATTCTGTATCTAGGCAGTGCCTCCCAGCTAGACTGTGAGCCCGTTGGGGGCAGGGCTCCTTCCGTTTTTTGGATGGCACCCTCCTATCTTCCCTCCGCACACAGTAAACACTCAATAAATGCTCATTTGTCAATAAATGCTGTTTCTTTCACAACTTAGAAACGGTCCGTGCAGTCCAAGGTGCCAGAAGACAGACTGGGGTCTGTGGCATGTCATGAGCTTCCCAGAGCTGCTGCTAGGGATGGTGCAGAGGGGATTTCAGTGCTGAATCAGCTCAGCTAGGAGAACTCTGGTGGCCAGTTCCCACTGTCAGCCTGGCCAAAATGTGCATGCTGGGCTCTGTCACCCAGGTGGCACCACAGGGAGGCCACCAGGACATGGGCCGGCTGTGGGTCCTCCAGAGAGAGCGAAGGACAGCCCCTTTCGGTGCCCTCGTGCTGGCTGTAGCACCATGTTGGGAAGTCAGGGCAGGGACCCTAGGGTCTAGGACAATGCCTAACACTCAACATGTCCAAAACTGGCCTTCTGCTCGTCTCCCCAAACCTGCTTCTGCCACAGTCCTCCCCATCCCAACTGATGGCAACTCCATCTCTCCAACTGCTCCGGCCAAAAGGCTTGAGTCGTCTTTGACTCCTTCTCACACCCAGCCCTGACTCCACCAGGGAGCCCTGTCAGTTCTACCTCCAAGGGATCCAGATCCCATCGCCCTCACCTTCAGCACCTGCACTCAGCGCCAGGCCACGCCTCCCCGCTTCCATTCCTGCCCCTCCCATCTCTTCTCTATACATCAACAGAGGCGTTTGTGTTAAAACTCTGTCAGCCCGTGCTAGTCCCCGCGCAGTGACTCCCTCGCTCTTTCGAGTGAAGCCTGCGGTCCTTCAGGTGACACACAAGGTCTGCCCACTGCTGCCACCCTCCACCCTCCCTTTCTCCTGCTTCAGCAACACGGGCTGCTCCCTCTGCCTGGAAGGTTCTTCCCCAGATACGTGCACGGTTCTTTCCCTCTCCTCTTGAAACCACGCAGGACCCTGTGGGGCTCCTGGGCACAAAAGCCTTTCTGTGTCCCCTTCTCTGAGTTCCAAAGGGCAGGTTCAAACAGTTGCTAATCAGGGAAGGGAGGGGATATGGAGACAAGGAAGAAGCAGTCAAGAAACAGTAGTACAGCCTTGGGGGCAGGGTCCTGGTTCCCCCTCAAGGGATATATACATAATGTTATCTTTGAGCTCTTCTGAAGAACTAAAACCCTCACCAAATGGAAGATGTGATGAAGCACTCTTCATTCCAGGGAAGGTCACAGTTCGCCCATCATAACCTGACACCAGATGATCTCTGGATTGAAGGAATGCGGTCCCTGCAGGTACCCTGATCCTTATCGGCAACCCTGGCCCTGGACTATAAGACTCCTCACAGGCCCCCCCAGGGCGGAACACACAGTTTTGAGGGCATTAGCCTACTGTGTCCCCCTTTACCTGGCAAAACAATAGAGCTATTCTTTTCTACTTCACCCAAAACTCTGTCTCTGAGATGTAATTTGATGCTGGGGTACAGACGCCAGATTTGGCTTCACTCTTCAAGTCTTTGCTCAGATGTCACCTTCTCAATAAGACCCACATGACAACCATTTAAAATGCAAAGAACCAGTTTCCCATAACATATTCTATTTTTCCATAGCACTTAACCACATTCTATTGTACTATATAATTTCAATATGTCCACTGTTTATTGTCTGTCTCCTTTCACTAGAATATTAGCTCCACAACGCAGAGACGTTGTCTCCTGGCTCATGGCTATATCCCCAGTGCCTAGAACAGTGCCTGGTACATAGTAAGTGCTCAGTAAGTCTTTGTGGAATGAATGAATGACCCTTCCCCAAACCTGGGGATATGTGGAGTCCTGGCAGCATCACCCACTGCCAATTACCCTACCATTTCTACCCTCAGCCAGAAACTGCTCCCAAAGAACCAAGGGGGCCCATTATCAGGAGAGGAAGAAGGGGTTCCCCCCGAGAGATTCTAACTTTCTGTGCCACACATGGGAAGATCCATCTCCCGGCCCAGAGTGGTCCCAGGGAAGCATTCCTCTGGGTCTGTGGCAGGGAAGGGTCCAACTGCTCAGGGCAAAGATAATTCCAGCATATAGGCGCTCTTGTGACAACCTGGGGACAGAGTAACCCTGATGGTTAGAGAGAGGCAGAAGGGCTTTAAGCACAGGCCTAGGAGATGTAACCAGCTGCCCCCACTTGAGCAATCTGGACAGACATGGTCTCCTTCTTCAGCCACAGCAGGCCACTTCTGACGACGCCGTGGGTCCCATCTCAGGTCATGTGTGACCCTGGGCAAGGCAGAACCTCTCAGTCTGATCTTCCTCACAGGTAGCTCGGAATTTAATCACACAGTGGAGGCCAAAGCCATTTGTTGGCTATAAAGGACTGGTCTCAAATCCTCAAGTAGGAGCTTCCTTCCCCTGGTGACACTGCCGAATCCTTCCCACTCCACGTGTGGATTCACAACAGTGCCTGAAGAGAGAGGATGAAAAAGAAGGTGGAAGGGGGCAGACTGGAGGCAAGTTCAGCAGTGAAAGGGCTTAGTCCCCAAAGGCCTCTGGGGTCATGAGCGTCATTGTTCCAGTCTGTTCCAGTCTGAACCAGGCCCGCAGAGCCCTGAGCCCTAAGCCCAGATGAAGATCCTGAATACAGCTGCCATGCTCTGCCAGGGGCAGGGCCCCAGGACCCATGGCAGAAGGGACAGATGGGCCTCCTGCCTTAAGAGGAGAGACCTGGGGGAGGAGCTGCTCCAGCAGGAAACCGGGGCAGAGCAGGAACAATAGCGAGGTTTCTTCCTTCCCTGTTTTCTTTGGCATCTTAGCTGCCAGAGCCCACATCCCGCTCCTCCAGGTCCTTGGCTTCCCTCCACGCCCCTCCCTTCAGCCCCCTGACAGAGGAGCACCTGTCCTCTCCCTGTGCTGCACCTTCTCACTTTGCTCCACACAGAGCGCTCAGGGGGGTTTTAACATTACAGTCACAACTTGAGGAAACTTTATTGAGCCTTACTCTGTGCCAAGCACTGTACTGAGTGCTTCCCAACCACAGGTCATGGTAGTGGTGGTGGGGTCTTCAGTGCATCTCCACCCCTGGAATCCTGGCGGTGGGTCCCTGCCCCTCTTCCAAGCCCTCGAGGGCCCTCCAGCCTCATTCCCCACATGCCTCACCTGGGGGTGGGAAGAGGGAAGGGTGGGAGGGGTGGGTGGAAAGCAGCTGGGAGCTCAGAGGGAAGGGGCAAGAAGGGGGGGGGGCGGCGAGGAACGGACCGGAAGGAAGTGTCACCGAGTCCAGGGGTAGGAGGACTTGACTTTGGGGAACTAAAAAAGACCACATGTAAGAGAGACAGACATGGAAAAGGATGTAGAGACAAAGTCATAGAGAGTAAAATCACATAGAGAGGAAAGGTGAAATAGAGTAGATAGGACGGCTGAGTCCGGCGCAGGCTGGCACGGTGCCCACTTATCTCAAAACGCCCCCTCTCCAACCCTGGAGGCCTGCCGGGCCGAGTGGGGGAGAGGCCCAAGATGGCCGGACCACCCCACACGGCCCTGCCCGCCGCCCGCCCCTGCCACCGGCCGGTAGGGAGTGGATGGCGGCGGCGCTGTCCTCAAGGAAGCGCATCATTCCAACCTTGCCGGGCGCGAAGCCCGGTCAGGATGCCCAGGTCGCAGGAGGAAAAGGAGGAGCTGGACCCAGCGCCCGAAGAGAAGAAAAGGGGAAGACCATGGCCAGAGATAAAGGTCCAGCGGAGGCAGACGGCCGGAGGTCGGTAGCACGGGAGAGCCCGGACCCGACAAAGTCTCCCGGAGGGCCCGGGACAGGCAGCGCGGAGTAGAGCACAGGAGCCGCCCGAAGCGCACCATGCGCGGGTCCCAGGCAGCCCGACGGGTCTACAACCGCCAGCCGGGTCACGTGGCCCGAGCGGGCTCGAGCGGGCGGGCTGCTGCCCGGGCCGGGGGGAGGGGAGCGCGGGGCCGGGGTCAGCGGCGAGACCGCGGCGGCCTCGAAGTTCCCTCCCAGCGCGCAGTGCTGGCCGCCTGGTGCGGGAGCCGCCCACTGCCCCCGCCCGCGCGCCCGCCCGCCCCGCCGCGGGGCGCCTGCCTTGTATATAGCGCGCCCCACAGGGCCCGCGCCAGGAGGCGAGCCACGCCGCGGGCGCGGGAGAGCGCTCGGCGCCCGGGAGCCAGTCCCCGCGGCCCGCTAAACCGCCGCCCCAACGTGCGACCCCTGCGGGAGCTGCTGCCTTGAGACCATGAAGAAGGAAGTGTGCTCCGCGGCCTTTCTCAAGGCAGTGTTCGCAGAGTTCCTGGCCACCCTCATCCTCGTCTTCTTCGGCCTCGGCTCGGCCCTCAAGTGGCCGTCGGCGCTGCCCACCATCCTGCAGATCTCGCTGGCCTTCGGCCTGGCCATAGGCACCATGGCCCAGGCCCTGGGGCCTGTGAGCGGTGGCCACATGAATCCCGCCATCACGCTGGCCCTCCTACTGGGCAACCAGATCTCCCTGCTCCGGGCAGCTTTCTACATGGTGGCCCAGCTGGTGGGCGCCATTGCTGGGGCTGGCATCCTCTATGGGGTGGCACCACGCGATGCCCGAGGCAATCTGGCCGTCAACGCGGTGAGTGCCAACGGGGCTGGTTGTGGGGCAGGGACCCTGTGGTGGGCTCTGGACCTGGCCCCCAAACCCCATCTCCAGAATGGGTGCCACAGAGTGGTCCAGTGCACACCTCTGCCAGGAAGGTCACAGCTTCCTAAGGCTGGGAAGATGGATCTCCATGTGTGCCCCTCAGCCCACCGCTGTGGTTCATATTCACCTCCTCTGCCTGACCCCCTCATGCTGCCCCATCCTGGCCTCTCTCCTGGTGCCTGCCTGCTGCCCCTCTTTTCTTACCCAAAACTTCTCTCTCTTCTCCTGTCTTACCTCTGAGCTCTTTTGTCCTCTCGGGCACCTCATTGCTCCTGTGTGCCCCTCAGTGGAGTGGTCTCATGGAACCATCAGAGAGAGGTGGGTTGTGATGCTGTCTTCTGTGGCCCTGGCCTCTCCTGGTCTCATTTTTCTCACTCACACTACGTGGGAATGGTCATAACAGCAGGGACTATTATGTGGGACTCCTGCATAACAGCAGGAGTCAGGGAGTTATGTTTAGAAACTGTGCTTGTGAACTCCCTGATGTGGGGCCAGTGCATACAGTCTCTGATGAGTATTGGTTCCTGCTCCTGGCCCCCTGCTGCCTCCCCCTCACGCAGCCCCAGATTCAGCCCCCATGTCCCATGCAAACTGGGTTCATTAATCAAACACAGAGGAGGATTTTCTCGGCCATTGTCAAGCGGTGAGTCAGCCCCACCAGAGAGACGGGTTTGAGGTTGGAACTGGCAGCGGGTCAGGCACAGGCGGGAGGCTGGCTTGGGGGGTGCCGTAAGCAAACTGGGCAGCTGCCCATAGGAGGGAGGGTAAATGCCAGCTTGTGGGGACTGGGGACTGGGCAGAACGCGTGACAGGCCTGTGTCCAGGAAGCGCTCCCTCACACTTGCCCTTTAGCCACAGCTTTGCGCTCCAGGCTTTGTGCTCACTGCGAAGTATGTAGTCTCTTCAGCAGATGACCTCCCTGATGTGACAGGGCTTGGCTTCCAGGTGCTCAGGCTCCAGATGTCCCTGGAGGCCAAAAGCCCATCCCCCCAAGTCCCTGGCCATAAAGCCAGAAGAAGGCAGGGCCCCTAACACACCCTTCCCTTGCAGCTCAACAACAACACAACTCCGGGCCAGGCCGTTGTGGTGGAAATGATTCTGACCTTCCAGCTGGCGCTCTGCATCTTCTCCTCCACCGACTGCCGCCGCATCGGCCCTGTGGGCTCCCCAGCCCTGTCTATTGGCTTGTCCGTCACACTGGGCCACCTAGTGGGGGTGAGCAGTGCTGCCCCTTGGGGCAAATAATGGGGAGTACCTTCTGGACCTGTGAGCCTGGCAGTTAAGGCCTGGAGTGGAGCTGCTCTACTCTGGCCCAGACTTGATCCCCTCAAACCTTTTCCAGTCCAAGGAAAGATGGAAGTGAGTGGGAGTTGGGATGGGGGCAGGAAGCCAAGCCCAAGCGCAAGACAGAGAGGAGAGGAGGGGTCCGTAGGAACCTGTGGAGGGAGAGGGCACCAGCCTAGGCATTGGGAGACAGTTGGAGACCTGGCTGAGCCCCTGAACTGCTGGGGGACCCAGGGAGACTCCGGGCCGGGTGGGAGTAGACAAGCCCGCCTCACCACCTCCCTCTCTCTGTCCAGATCTACTTCACCGGCTGCTCCATGAACCCGGCCCGCTCTCTCGGCCCCGCAGTGATCATGAAGCAGTTCAGCCCCTCGCACTGGGTGAGTCTGGGCCTCCCCTGGCTCCCTGGCAATGAGGGCCTAGAAACCCGGCCTTAGCAGCTGACAGCTAACAGGACTGGTGGCGGCCTAGGGCTTGGGGGTGGCTGGAGAGAGAAGGGGATACAGCCAGAACAAGGACAGGGGCGGGGTAGGTTTTTCAGGCAGGGGACCCTGGCTTGAGGGGAGGGGCTGCCTATGTGTGTCTGTCCCTCTAGGGAAGGGAAAAGGATCTGTACTCCAGTGTCGCGCTCTGAGGATTTTGCTTCCATCTTTCTGGATGGTGGGGGGCAGGGGGTCCGTGTGTCTGTCCTCTTTGATATTTTATTTATCTGTCCCTGTTGGGGGAATGGGGAGAGTCTTCCTTCCTGTGGGTCTGTCCCTCTGGACAATCTGTCTGTCATCTCCTTTGAGAGCTCTCCCTGTGTGGAAGGGAGAGGTGTTCTGTTCACCTCTCCGAGCATCTCCACGTCTGTTCCCTCTGAAGGTTCATTGGTCTCTCTTTAGGGTGGGGTTGGCGGGGCCCTGTCCCTCTGGAGATGTCTGTCTCCTCTGAGGATCTGGGTGTCTGTGGTCCATGTCCCTGTCATTGGGGAGTGGGGTGTCAGTGTATCTGCCCCTGAAGCGGAGAGAAGTCTTTCCTTCGGGAGGTCTGGAAGTCTGTCTGTCTCCTCTGAGAGGCCCATGGGTCTGTCCTCTGGAGGGGGAGGTCTTGGTCTCTGAGGCCTGGGGCTCAGCCCACTGACACGGCTCTGTCTCCACCAGGTGTTCTGGGTGGGGCCCATCATGGGGGCTGCCTTGGCTGCTATCCTCTACTTCTACCTGTTCTCCCCCAACTCCCTGAGGCTAAGTGAGCGTGTGGCCATCATCAAGGGCGCGTCTGAGCCTGAGGAGGACAGAGAGGAGCGGAGGAAGACCATGGAGCTGACTGCCCAGTGACCAGCATCACGCAGGGGCCAGCCTCTCAGCCCCTGAACTGCAGGGGGAAAGAAGAGAAACACATGATGGCAAAGCTTCCTTCCCCCGCAGCTGAGGAGGAGGTGCTGGCTCCCCAGGCTGAACAGTTAGAGTTGGAGCAGGAACACAGGATGGGACTCTTGGGGTGGGGGCCAGGGGCTGGGGTCTGGTGGGGAAGGGGTGTCTCTGGCACAGGGCAGACTGCTGCAGCGAGGTCAGACCTCAGGGATTGTGAATGCAGTGCTAAGCTTGCAGGCTGCCCCAGGCCACGCCAGGAAGGGGTGGCTGGCAGTCTGTGTCCCCTCCCTCTCCCCAGCCCCTCCTCAAGAGCCAGGGGGATCCCAGCCCCCGGGACAGCAGAGGCTGACCCTCCCCAGAGCTCTTTAGGAGGGAGGCAACCTGGTTCATTACATGCCACCTTATTTATTTCTGCTCAAGGATGCATGGGGTAGGGCTGCTGGTGTTAGGGGCGGAGGCTTCCCAATAAACCACTGACATTCATGTTCGGCCTCGTCTCTCTCCAGAAGCCTCACTTCAGGATACTCTGGCTCATCACCTCTCCTCCTCATCATCCCACACCCTCTTCCACCGTCTCCACAATCCTCTGTGGAAAGACAGGGAAGCTGAGGCCAGGGGAGGCTTAGAGAGTCAGAGAGCGGGTTGGGAGGAGAGAGAGAAAGAGACCAAATGTAGCAACAGAGCTAGAGGTCAGGAGGGGGCAGTGGGAGCAGAGAAGGAAGGGTCCTCACCGAGCCCAGCCTCTACCAGCCATGGTTCCCACTGTCTTCCCCTCTGGGCCTGTAGCTCTGCCCTTACCTGCCCTTGTCCCCTTGCCACTGACACTCCTTAGGAAACCCCCTTAAACTCACTAAGCCTCCCATCTCTTAAGCTATAAAGTGAGGATAAAAAATGCTTTCCTCACAGGGTCGTCGTGGGGTCAGATGAAGGGAGGGAGTGAGATTCCTGGGACTGGGCTGCTCTCTGTGGCGGAAGGGGGACACAACAGCTCAGGACACAACTCTTCATCAGAGTTACTCTGACTTTGAGTTCAAACCTGGTTGTGCAACTTTGGATAACACAAACTCTCTGAGTTTTAATTACCTCATCTGTAAAATAGGGATACTTGTACCCATTTCATGGATTGTTATGGGGATAAAATGAAACAATGGATAAAAGGGAAACACTTGTGCAAACAGGGACAGGCACCTCAGATCGAGGGCTCGATTTGCTAGTGTGAAGAAAAACCAGCACGTCTACAGCTGGGACCCCAGCCACACCGCAGTTCTGGGCCTCTGCTCTCCCGAGAGTGTTTAAACCTGAGCTCGCGCTTCTCTCTGGTGTGGGATCCTCTCCGCCATGGTTATCAGTTTTGCCTCAGAAGAGGAGGGCCCAGCAGGGCCAGGAGATGGACTGAGAAGCGATGGGTGAAGCTATAGACAGTGGCTGGCCAGGGTCAGTCCCAGGGGCTGGGGGTGAGGAGGGGCAGACTCCCCAGCCCTCCTCCAAACTTGAGTCTAGTATATGTAAATGGTAGCGGCAGCCGGCACCCTGCCCTGCCTGCCTGGCGGCTTGCAGTTAACACCAAATGGCAGTGTGTGTGAAGTCCCGGTAAAGGAGCAGTCCCCCACCTGCTGCCTCCACCCCTGCCCCTACCCAAGAGACCGGCGCAAGTGCCAGCTCCGACCAGCAGGGGGCGACCTCGTCCACCGAATCCACCGCTGCCGCGCTTCCTGTTCCCCGAGTCCCGGGTCTGGGCCAGATGCGGCGTGGAGGAGAGGGGACCCTGGGGAGTCTTTCAGGTCTGGGTCCCCTGGGCCACCAGGAAGCAGCTACCCCAAGCCCCCCCCCGCCACCCCACTGTCTGGGAGTGGGTACAGAAGAGAGGGGATTCCTCCGCCCGCCCGGGGGCTGCCAGTTTCATCTGGTAGGAAAGTGGACAAGGTAACAGGATGGAGAGATGGAGGAGGACTAGGGGTCAAGGCCAGGAATAGACAGAGGGTTGGCTGCCTAGATGGCTGGGCAGGAGGAGGGGTTGCTGGGAGGGTCGGCTCTCTCAACCCCAGTCTGAGCCTCAGCTTCCTCCTCCGGCGGTTGTGGACGAGAATATCAGACCTCCTCGCAAGACTTCCACACAAGACTCAAGTGAGGCACAGCCGTGACTGGGAGGCAGCCCTCTCCATCCAGCCCAGCAACTTGGTTCCTTTCTCCGACGGGCCCCACGGGGAGCATGACGGGGTGAACGGTGGGCCTATGAGGGACAGGCCCTGAGGGATGGGCGGGGCACCCAGTCCGAGGGAGGTACTGGCCAGTCCGAGGGCAAGGGTCCGCCTAGGGCATGGGGCTGACTAGGTGCCGCGGGCCGGGCAGTTTGGCCAGCAGAGGGCGCTGCGCTCCCTGCTGTCGGATCCTCCCCGCGCGGCTCGAGTCTGGCGCTCACAAAGACCTGCGCACGCACGAGCCCGCACACGCTAGCGCCGCTCCACAAGGCTCTTCGGTTGTACCCAGCGGGCTCCGTGTTTCGGCATAGACCGCTCACTCCGCGTGTGTGCAGAGCCACATCGCCCGTCCCCCATTCCCTGTCACAGGGCCGCTCGGGACCAGACCCAGCTGCCTGGCTCCACGTGTTATCAGCGAGGTATACGTGTGTGTCATATCCAAGCACACACATGCTCAGTCATCCCTCTGACCCTCTGCTCCACCTGAAGACAGAACCCAAAAGAGCTTTGATTCTCCTGTAGGAGGCTTCCTCCCCTTCCCTTCCTCCTCTGCCCAGGGGCTGCCAGTTTCACCAGGTAGGAAGGTGGACATGGTGACATGATGGAAAGATGGAGGAGGACTAGGGGTCATGCAGAGAACAGACAGAGGGTTTGCTGTCTAGATGGATGGACAGGAGGAGGGGTTGCCGGGAGGGTCGGTTCTGTCAGCGCCCCTCTGAGCCTCAGCTTCCTCTTTCCACCATTTTGTGGGGATGGGTGAGGGGATACAAGGGAAACTACCTTGAATCTTTCCCTTTCTGTCATGTTTTTATTGTCCCTTCTCATCTCTTCCAGTTCCCTCCTCCTTCCCCTCCTTCTTGCTCCCCCATCCTCTCCAAGCCCTGAGAGAGAACCTCAATCAGAGCTCACATTGCCCCTTGTGCCCACGCACACACCGCACACACATCTCCCCACAGAGACACCCACCCCACTAGTCTGGGGAGCCCAGAGACAGGCCTCTGAGAGGTTAAGAGCACACAGCCACCTGACAGGCAGCTGTAGGCAGCCAGGTGTGGGGCTTGAAAAAAGCTCTTGGACCAAGAGTGACCTCAAAAGCATACTACTAGGGCCCAGGACTGGCTGGGTCCAGGGACATGCTGGCTGGAGCTGGAGCAAGTCCTGGCCCATGTCCACCTGTCCTCAGGGGGTGAAGGACCTTGTTCCAGGCCAGGCAGGGCCCCAGGAGGTTCTTCTCTAGGCCAGCTAGAGACCAGGGCTGCCACTACCCTTAAGGCTCTCAATCTCCTGGGCCCAGAGCAGGGGCCTCAGGTGCTGCTTGTCCTGGACCCTTCCCACCCCAGCACGGCCCTCACAGCTGTCTCACTGGAGTGGGAAGGGAGGTGACAGTCCTAATAACCAACATTTTCTGACTGGGGGGTGCTCTCCTAGGGAGGTGGGAATTATCATCTCCACTTTTTTTTTTTTGGCCATACCACGTGGCTTGCGGGATCTTAGTTCCCCAACCAGGGATCGAACCTGGGCTCCTGACAGTGAAAGCTCAGAATCCTAACCACTGGACCGCCATGGAATTCCCAACATCTCCACTTTAAAAGTGGGAAAGCTGAGGTCACAGGAGTTAAGCACTGGTCAGGGGTACAGAATATGTGGCAGTGTTCAAATGCTTTCACTTTCTTGTCTTATCAAAGGTTCTCAACAGACAGGCATTACTGCTGTTTGGTGCCTGTGTACAGGTGCAGAAACTGAGGCTAGGTAAGATGTAGGGACTGGCAGGTGTCTGTCCCCAGGCCCTGTATGACCCTGTGTGAGGGGAGGGAAGGAGATAGATGCCCGTGAGATTCCCTGGGACAGCCAGGGAAATCCCCGCACCCTCACCCCCCCAACCCCAGGGCCAGAGAGGAATGTCACTCACACTGCATTCCTTCAATCTTGAGCATTTCTTGGAAGACTCCTTCATGCCAGGCAAGCCTGGGAGTCTGCACTGGAACAGTGGAGGCACCGAGGAAGTCAAAGCCAGAAGTAGCCACTGGCTTTGCCCAAGCCCAGCTTCTCTACAAAGCTTGCCCCGACTCTCCTGGAGGCGAAAATTAGGGCAGGCTTCATAGAGGAATTGAACTTGAGCAAAGTCTTGAAAGAGAAACAAAGAGGAAAGGCATTCCAAACCCATGGTCTCTCCACTAGTCCGTGATTACCCAGGCACATTATAAAGAAGCAGCCAGGAGAGGGAGAAGTGAAAATCATAGATGAGGCTGGGAACAGCCAAGAGAGGGCCCCAGTTGCTCAAAGGGAGCCAAGAACACAAGGAGGGGCCCCCTGACGCAGACACAGGAGGAGGGCTGCCTCTTCTTCAGGGCCAAAGGGAAGCTGGTGAGGACATGGGGCAGCTGCTGGTGAGTTTGCGGCTGGGGGAGGGTGGGTGGAGGGATGGGAAGAAGTCTTGCCAGCGGGTTTCACTTTCTAGGTAGGACAGGAGGCAAGTAGATCTGCTGGAGGAAAGCCAGAGCAAGGTAGGGTACTTGAAGAGAGTACGGAAGGTTTGAAGTAGGACTTACAAGAATGGGGAGAGAGCCGCCTGGCGACGGTGTGGTGTAAGGATTGCTGAGCAGAGCTGTGACCCCTACTGAGGCCAGAGACCATGGACTTGTCATGGCGGCAGTCTGCACGGCTGGGCGAGTTTCTCCAGCAGCGCTCAGCAGGGCAGAGGGGGGCAGAGGGGTGTGGAGAAGAATGAGGATGGAGGGATACGGTTGGGGGGGGCGGGGTGCAGAGAACAGGGAGCTGGGACAGAGGGCACTGAGGTGAGATGCCAGGGGATCTGGCTGGAGAAGGTAGAGTCAAGCCAGGATGGCTGGATGAACAGAAAGGGGCTGGGGGAGACATTGGGGGAGGAATGTGACTGGGACTGAAATGGGGGAGGGTGGATGGACAGAGCCTGTGGTCAGAGTTGGGATGTTTCACTTGAAGATTTCAGAAGACCCAGCCCCAGGTGAGGACAGGTATAAGGCTATAAGGAGAGCCAGCTGAAATGAAGCAGACATGAAAGTCACCTGACTCCAGGAGGCCAAGAAGCTTTTACTCACTCATTCGTTCATTCAACAAATATTTATTGAGGACCTTACTGCAGCAGTGAGCAAATCCCTGTGCAAGACGTTACATGTAGGGATGAACAAAACTTGGTTCCTGCCCCCTCACCCAGGAAAGGGGGAGGTGACATCAAAGCTGAGCCTTAGGAATAGGACTCACCCAAGCAAAGGACGTGGGATGGGCTTTCCAGGGAGAGGAGAGAGTATCCCGCAAGGGGAGAGCAGCATGGAGTGTTCTAGAACCATTGGCCTTTTGGTGAGGCCAGAGGGTAAAGGACAAGGCAAAAAGTGGGGAGAGGTGAGGTGGAAGGCGCAGGATCCCAGAGGACCTTGTAGGCCAGGCACGGAGCTCACAGAGGGGACAGGAGGCTTTAAGTGATTTTAGCAGGGGGCAGCAGCATCCGATTTGCATTTTCGAGAGATCACTCAGGCTGCAGTGTGGGTAATTGATTAGAGCGGAGCAAGGGAGGAGACAGAGAGAATGGTTAAAGGCTGCAGGGCAGCAGGGCTGGCAGGAAGAGGGCACAGGCAAGAAATATTTAGGATTCAGTATCACCAGGACTTGCTGCCTTTGCTGGATGGGGGTGGGAGGGTGAGGTCAAGGATGCCTCCCAGGTGCCGCCAACTGAGCTGGGACAACAGAAGGAGTGCTTTTGGGGTCACAGGGAGAGACGAGGATCTCGTTGTGAGACAGGTGGCATCTGGGGAGCCTGAGGACACCAGGGGACAACCACTGGGCAGGGAGATATGGTGGGGGGTGAGGCCAGGGCACCCAGATGTGGTGAACAGGTGAAGAGTGTACTATTTTAACAGCTCGGCAGGTTCTTCTTAGGGAAGGAACACTTTTATTTGAGAAAATACCTTGGTATATTGCTGGGGGTTAAAGGGCAGAGCCTAGGGCGTGGGTAACCTTAGGGCCAGCATAGCCACAAAACTGGTAAGCTACGCTGTGTGGCGTGAGAGGGATTGTTTTGGCCCCTGAGAAGGAGGAGAGCAGAGAAGTAAGGGGAAGGGCTGAGTTGGGGGAGGGGAGGCAGAAAGAGGCAGAAGTGGGTGAAAGGCCAGCGGAAACTCGTGGCTGGCGGGCAGCAGAGGTGCCCATTGCCACAGGTGTCACTGATCAGCTGTGGAATAAACACCCCCTCCATCTGCCCCCCTGCACCCACACAGACCCACGTCCTCAGTAAAGCTGACTCCGTTCACATCAGCTTTCAGTGAGTGGGGTTTTAGGTGGGAATGGAGGACAGAGCCTCATTCACATCTGGGTTTATGGGGCCCAGAAGAGCACGAGCCCACTTGGAGGCCAAGCCTGCAGGCAAAGGGGGCTGGGGAACAGGTGCTGCGGGAAGTGCGCAGGGCCCCTGAAGCAGGCCTTGGACCTGGGGATCTCAGTGATCTTGCTCTAAGCTGACATCGGGGGTGGGAGCGCCCTGGAATCCCATGGCCCGCGCTACTCCGGCACCTGTGGCCCCCAAGGCCGGGCGTCTGCCCGCAGCAGAGTTAGGCCTGTCCAGCTTGGAAAACTCCTGGGAGGTTCCAGCTCAGTGCCCGGGGAGGGCCCCCCTCCTCCGGCCGTCAGGTGAGCTTAGGGTGGAGCGGGCATGTGAGAGCCACCCGTCATGCCACCCCTACTCCCACCCACCCAGACGCACATAACCCTGTCAGCCCGCCCCCTGCCAGTCTGACCACACAGTCCTCAGGGCAGCAGCACTGTGGAAGAGCTGCAGGCTGGGGCCGGAGCAGCCCAGAGACAGGAGACCAGGGGAGGCAGAGGAGATCAGAGGGAAGAGAAACAGAGGCCCCGGGAGCAAAGGCACCAGGACCCGGACGCAATGGAGTCAGGCAGGCGCAGCTTGGCCAAGACGCTGGTGTGCCGGCTCTGCACGACCATAAGCAAGGCTGTGTTTGCCGAGTTCCTGGCCACGGGGCTGTACGTGTTCTTTGGCGTGGGCTCGGCTCTGAGATGGCCCTTGGCGCTTCCCTCTATGCTGCAGGTTGCCATCACCTTCAACCTGGCCACGGCCGTGATCGTGCAGATCACCTGGAAGGCTAGTGGGGCCCACGTCAACCCTGCTGTGACGCTGGCCTTCCTCGTGGGCTCCCAAATCTCCCTGCCCCGTGCTGTGGCCTACGTGGCTGCCCAGCTGGCAGGGGCCACGGCGGGGGCTGCTCTGCTTTACGGGGTCACGCCCGGGGACATCCGAGACACCTTTGGGGTCAACGTGGTAGGTGCGGGGAGAGGGAGGGGCGGGTCCATACAGGTGGAAACAGGGGAGGGCCAGGCTGGAGGAGAGGGGACAGGGAGGTAACAGAGCAACACCTGCTCTGGGCGGGGACCCGGGACCCAGGGGAATGACTGTGGCCTTAGTGCAGGGAGAGCAGGAATGGGATTGTGGTGCAAGGCACAGGGGGAGCAGGAAGAAGCCACACTAAGGGACAGGAGTCGGAAAAGGACCAGGCATTTAAGGGTGGGGGTAGGTGGGGAGAGGTGGAGCTGTGGATAGCGGCGGGGGACCCTGCACGCACTTCACCTCCCCGGGCCCACCCCACGTCCCCTGCTCCTCTGCTGTCCCATGCTCCTCCCTCCCCAGCGCCCTGAGGCCTGTCTCACTCCCCCAGACTCCTGGAATCATCTGTGTTCCACTTGCTTCCCCGAGTCCCCGCCTCCCACTCCTACCCACGGCCCCTCCCAGGCAGCCTGCAGACGCGCATCGTGCATCCTAGCTTCCCCAGCCTCCTGCTCCCGCCAGTCCTGAGCCCCCGCCTCCCCCTGAACCACTGGCCCCAACCGAGCCGTGTAGTGGGTGGGGTGCCACTCGCTTCTGCAGGGAGCAAGTGTCTGGGGCTCACCTGAACCCCACAACACAGCTCTCCTCAGCCCATTAGCTCCTTAAGTCCTGGGACTGGCGGTGGTGAGGCCTCTCACCCCTTACAGTGAGGAAATGAGGCCCAAGGGGTCACCAGCCCCGGGCAGAGCCCGCTGGCTCCAGTGTAACCCCCTTGCACAGGTCCGGAGCAGCGTCTCCACGGGCCAGGCGGTGGCAGTGGAGCTAGTCCTGACCCTGCAGCTTGTGCTCTGCGTTTTTGCTTCCACCGACAGCAGACAGACTACTGGCTCCCCAGCTGCCACGATTGGAGCCTCTGTGGCAGTGGGCCACCTCATTGGGGTAAGGGCAAAGGGGACACCGGGCCCATGTACCCACTGGTCCCTCCCTGGGGAGGCTGCAGGGGCCCTGAAGGCGAGGAGGTGTCCTTCCCTGAGCCCTCGAGTCTTGGGGCCAAGGCTGTGACCCGCACTCCAGGCCCCGGATAGGGTGCTACAGAGGCCAAGCCCGGGGCTGGGGCTCTGAGCCATGGTGGAGGGCACTGTCCCCTCCCAGGCCTGCCTTCAGCCTCCTCACACCCTGACCTGCACTCACTCCCCAGATCTACTTCACCGGCTGCTCCATGAACCCAGCCCGCTCCTTTGGTTCTGCTGTCATCGTCGGGAAGTTCGCGGTCCACTGGGTGAGACCCTCTGCTGGCAGCCAGGGGAAGGGAGAGGGCCCCAGTGGCAATAGGGACTTTCACCAGCAGGAGAACCACAGACACTTGGGGAGACAAGTCCCCCTGCCACAGACCATCTTGACCCCCAGTGGAGGTTTCCCGAAGCTCAGAAGACCGGAGCCAGTATCCTTTCTTTCCAGCTTCAAAAAGTCCGGGGTACCCAGTGGACTGGCAAGAAATGAGCCAGGGCAGGAGCTGCAGCCTTGGCCCAGGCCTCAAGTCCTGGCTGTTTCCTTATTCACTCCTTCCAGCTGGACCACTTTCCAAACTTGGATAAAGAAAAAGACAAACAGAAATAGACACACACACACACACACACACACACACACCAGAAGGGACAGGAAGAGCACTAGCCAGGGTTCTGGGCTGGAATGGGGAAGGCGAGAAGAGAGAGGCAGGGGTGGCGGGGAGCCTGGCCCAGCCCCGTGGGAGGCAAGGTCCCTTCACCTGCGGGGACTCAGAGTGGGAGGTCAGGACTTGTGCTTCTCAAATTTGCCACCTCGTGGATGGCTCCAGGGTTCCTGGGAGACCAAGTCAACACTGGGAAGCAGGTGGGGTCCCAAAACCACCCTATGGTCCTGACGGCTCACGAGCAGGGTACCCACTTCTGCCTCCTCAGATCTTCTGGGTGGGACCACTGACGGGGGCGGTCCTGGCTTCGCTGATCTACAACTTTATCCTGTTCCCTGACACCAAGACCCTGGCCCAGCGACTTGCCATCCTCACAGGCACTGCAGAGGTGCAGGAGGTAGAAGGGGTGGAGCCCCAGAAGAAAGAATCTCAGTCCAGTTCAGAGGACACTGAAATGGAGAATGTGTGTCAGGTGGCATAGAACCTGGCCCCCGCCCTCAAACTTCTGAAAAGAGCCCTGAAAGTGGGCAGCATGCTTCGTGTAACCAGACTTCAGGTTTTCCTGGGGGGCGTGGGGCTTGCGAGGTGGGGTAGGGAGGCTTGGCCTCTTGTCCTAACAGGGTGGGCGGGGTATCCCTGGCATTACGTTTCTAGATGGAATCTGGGAAGCAAAATCTGCTCAGTTTCCTCCTCCTACCTCTCTTTTAATGGGACAGAGCAGAGCGAGGCAGGGGGAATTCATGATTGCTCTCCCTGTCTCTCATCTGTCTGGACCCCAGTGGGGGTCCTGGGCTTCCAGTTCCCCATGTCTTGGAGAAAAGGGAATTTGAGCCCAAACAGACACTCTGCTTAGAGACTGAGGGCTATGGGGACCTCTGGGAATCCCAACTTCTCACCCCACCCTTGGGGAGGAGGGACCAGACTTCCCAGAAGAATCAGACCCTAGGACAGCCTCTGCACTCCTCAAAGGGATGTCTCTGCTCTTGGATGAGGACGGGGGCTGTGGCTCCCCCCTCAGACGGGGGGCTTCCTGAGGCCAGAGACTGCCCTCCCAATAGATCTTCATTCCTTTCTCCTCCAAATGCTCAGCAGAGAGCCCCTCCCTTGGGAAGAGCTGACACAGAGAGGAACCTTTTCTCCGGCCAGCAGAGGGGCATGATATAGGCAAGGGAGGTTCAGGCCGGACAGGCCTTTCTCCCCAGGTGCTCTCCTGCCTTCCACTCCACAGCCCCATTCACAAGAGCAATCCTGAGAGGGGAAATGTCCTATCCCAGCACTCAGTCCCTGACCTGGGCCTGAAGAAGCCATCTCCAGCCTCATTCTCAGCTCTGCCGGGATCCCCAAAAAGCTGTTGAATACGTCCCAAGGATGGTAGGAACTCAGGAATGACCCAGGAAACCAAGATTTGCAATTCAGTGCCTCTGAAGTATTACCTGAGCCTCACCTTGTTTGTTAATATTTGCAAGCTGTGGTAAATCCACTCTGCCTGTGGTTTGGGGTCCTGTCTGGCGCTCAGCTTCCTCAGCTGTAAAGTTTCCCCCCGAGATCGATGTTAAAACAAACAAGAGGTCAGAAAATGTTTTCGGAGGTTAAAATGCTAGAAAAACAAACCCAATAAATGATGATTATTGTTGCTGTTACTGTAATTATTGGGCTTGAATACAATTGCTGTTGGTAACGGGAGGAAGGAGGCCAAGAAGGGAGAGGGAGATGACTGAGAGGGAGGGAAAACAGAGTAGGCTTTTCTTTTCATCTGCTTTACTTACCAAGGGCCCTGCCTTCTTCTCTCCTGGGCCTACTGACCTGGGAGCTTTGTGAGTGAGTGTGGGGGGTGATCGGGGGAACAGGAGTCAGGCTGGGGAGGGACCCTGGGATGAAGAGACAAGCCAATAAAAGTCAGTTCTTCTCATCTCTATCGTGCCCGTCATTATGGTACCCTGTGATAGAGCAGCCAAAATGCACAAAAAAGATAGGTCCTTTTCCACAATGTCTCCAAAGGGGCTGGAGATAGGGGAGGGGCTGCCAAAGTCTCCCAAGGACAGGGCCCAGCCTGTGACAGTGCAGTGGCTGAGTCCTAAATGCTCGCGGCCACAGCAGCCGTGTTCTGTAATATCGTCAGTGCAGAGTACTACTCACATCTCTCCAAGCTGGGCCCCACTCGTCCATCTTCATGATCTCTCAGAGCCCAGGGCTTCCTGTGCCCTTTTATGAGCAGGGACAGCTGGGCACGCGCGTGCGTGTGTGTGTGTGTGTGTGTGTGTGTGTGTGTGTGATTGACTTGCTAAAGGTCACCCAGCTCAGTACCACAGCCCCCCAAGGTCTCCCCAGCTCCCAGCTTAGAATTTTCCAGAATAGAGCTCCAGGGGGGCTTATACAAACTGCAGCCAGAGGAAGGAAGGAAGCAGGAACTAGGAGGTTGAAGAGGGCAGGGGGGTGGAGCTCCCGCAGTAGGTTCTTAAGGTCCTAGACAAATCATCTCCACATCCCCAGAGCCAAGCACACAGTGGGTGCTCAATAAAAGTTTGATGAATGAATGAATGAGGCTGGGCGGCTGGGGAGGGGAGGTGGTAATTGTTCAAGAGGAGAACTCAGGAGTCATAGCTCTAAATGAGCCAAGATGACAGAAGCTAAGAAGCCTATGCTCACAGGTCAGGGGAGCTGGGAAGAGGGTGCACAGCCACACTTGAGCCCCCGCCCCTACACCAGAGGAGACTGGGAAACCTCTGTCCCAGGGACTTCTGGGACAAGAGGGTAAGGGTGATTGCCTGAAGAGAAAGCTGGGGGCTATTTTCACAAATAGTTCTATTAAAGCTGTTTTCTGTCATAATAGACTAGAGCAAGAGGAGACAAGCTTCATGAGGTGAGGAATTAGGTTAGAATCTGAAGAGTATCCAAAGTTAGACACAGAAATGAGTAACCAAAGGTTAGCTTCTCCTTCTCTGGAGCCCTTTAATAGGACAGCTGGCCATCAGCTTGGATGTGGGAAGGGTTGGCCTTGGGGGGGCGGGGGCAGATCTCAGCAGTGCCAGCCAGGGGCTTTGCTTCACAGGCACAACCCCTGAGCCTGGATGGGGGGGCGGGAGCCTGGGGAGGGCAGAGACCCAACCAGGCAGACCCCTGGTGTGCACTCCCTTCCTCCCTTTTGTCAGGGGAAGTTTTTAATTAATGGTGTGTAATCTGATCTGGCCCTTCTCCCCGCTGAGCGCTGCCTTCAATCAGCAGAGCCATCTGCAATTGCAATTCATAATTCTCCCGAAAGGGAGGGGGGCCCGGGGCGGGCGCCTCGGTGATTAATACAATTAGCCTTTTATGTTGATGATTGTCTTAGCAGGAGCGGATGATGGGAGCACAGAGCCATGGCTGTCGCATCCCCATTGGCTGGCAGGAAGCCCCTCTCCGCTCCCCCCCCCCACTGCCTCCTCCGGGTGTAAAGAGGACAGGTCTAATCTGGGACCACGCTGCACAGTGGAGGCGGCTCTACGGAGGGGCCAGGCTCCGGGACACATTCGGGCTCCATGGACTGAGAGGAGAAGAGGAGCACGACGACGATCCGGAGACTTTCACGTTCCAGAGAAAATCACTTTGACCTGAAGGAATTCTGTGCACCAAGTTTTTTTTAAAAAAAAAGACCATGTAAAGATAGAATAGGGGTTTAGAGGGTTGAAAGAGTTTAAATACAGGCTCAGGCACTTACAGCTGCATGAACTTAAGCAAGTCATTTCAGGATCCTGAGCCTCACTTTCCTCATCTGGAAAACAGGGTGTGTTAATAAGCGTCTGGAAGAACCTTATGGGGCGCATGTGTTCAGCACTGCGCCTGACACACAGCCCTCGATCAGTGGTGGTTTTCACCATCATGGTAGATTGCCATGCCCTCTGCCAATGAGCTCAGCTGTTTCTCCTGCAGTTTTGAACACGGCCAGGCTGTTAGTAAAGAAGGGATCACTTCCTTCCCATACCCTAGGCTTAGCTTGAGTAAAGGAGAGATAGAGAAGGAGGGACGGAGGGAGGGGAGAAGTCAGGGCTAATCAAGATGAAGCATCCGGCCAAGCGGTCACCACCTGGGCAGCTGGGGCAGGGGGTCTGCACAGACACATAATCACTTCTCAGCGGGGAGCAGCTACACTGAGGAGCAGTCACATATTTAGTAAAAGCTGCAGAGGGGAGGCACGGTAAGTGAAGGGGGTTTATGAAAGTGGGGCGCCCAAAGACTCTAATTAATAGGCTACAGTTAATGGGCAGAAAAGAGGAGGATGAAAATTTTTCAGAGCTCTAAGTCAGATAAAGGGGCAGTTTTTCTCAGAGCTGGGGGTGGAGGCCAGAGACAGAGGCAGGGACCAATAACTCCCCCTGCGCCCCCGTGGGCAGATGGAACAAGGCCCAGCCAGGCCAGGGCCCAGCCCCGGGTCAGAGGAGAGACCAGGACAGCAGTCTAGGACAGTGCCCAGTTATGGAGCACCAGCCCCGATTATGCTTCCAGGCCTCTCGAGCCGCCCGGTTCATGCTGAGACCTCGCTTTCATGTCATCACCTTTGAGGCTCTCTGAAGCCTCCAGCTCCTCCCCCCTCTGAGTTCCCACAGCACTCTGCACCCACCTCCGTCCTGGCACTGAACACATCACTTCATAGTTATTTGAACACCTCTCTCTACCCAAGCAGGAAGACTTTCTTAAGCAAAATTGTATTTTTAATCTCATCTCCAGGCAACAGGTTCCTTAACTTGGCCATCTGTCCCCTTTTTTGTTGGTGCCCTACCATGGCCTTCCAGTTTCTAGTGAGGAAAGACCTCTGGTATTCTGGATTTGGTGAGCCAAAGGTTTGCACAGATTATCTGACACCTCTGTGTTAAAGAACCCTGAATGTTTCAGTACTATACCGTGATTTCAGAACTCCACCAGAAGGTGCTATTATTTTGGTCACAGCCTCACTGATTCATAATGGCTTCTTTTGCCACTTCCTCAATTCAGGGGTCACACGTGAGGGCTCTGGGGGTCATGATTGGGACAGATTTTGATCCTCTCCTACAAATTACTCGTCTGCTTCTTCATGCCAAGCATCCTGGGGTTGAGCCTTGCTTTTCCTACACCATAGCTTCCCTCAGACCTGGGGAAACTCCCCATTTTAATCTTTCTCTGATCACAGCTAAGTAGCAGCTTCCCTCACCTCCACATCTGGTCTAGCCAACAGCCTATCTCCCAAGAACATCTAACATTTCCAACCCAAATAATGTTGATAATAAGATGCACCGCTATTGTACAAGCCACTAAAAAAGAAAAGCACTGCATTATATGCCACTGATTATAAGTCATCTCAATACTCAGATATTAAATTGTATTTTTAAGTGCATTTTACAATCAAGGAAATGATCATTTCTCCTTCAAATCTTGGCTCTTTAAGTCAGATTTGGGAATGGAAGGCCCAAGGGGGGACCACGTTGGAGGGTCTCAAGTCTTCTTCCTTTAAAGGGGATGGACACCATTGCCCTTGTATGCTCTCAACTCCTCTGCGCATCTGTTGCTATTCCAGCTTTTGAATACCCAGGCTGCCCCTCACAGGGACCATCTCCTCTCCTTCAGCACCAGGGAGTCCACTGAAGAGAACCCCACTTTTCCAACAGAGGCAAAACACAAACCCTGCCAAAGCCGGGACTGCCATTTTTTATATCATCACCTAGCACTCCAACACCATTTATCCAACCACTTCCCACCCTACCGGGTTACCTTCCCCTGAGCCTCCAGGCCAATGCCCCGAGATTAGTTATTTCCTCCTAATCAGGCTAAGACAGCACCGTTAAGCTGCCGACTGCAGGCAGTTCCCATTAAAGCAAAGCAGCTGGAAAGGGCTTAGCCCTTTAATGCCAGCAGCTGTATCTCCACAGTGCGGCTGCTCTGTGAGGGGCTGGACTCTGTCCAGAAGCATCAGGCATTTA
This sequence comes from Delphinapterus leucas, assembly GCF_059928025.1. Classification (NCBI taxonomy): domain Eukaryota; kingdom Metazoa; phylum Chordata; class Mammalia; order Artiodactyla; family Monodontidae; genus Delphinapterus; species Delphinapterus leucas. The sequence goes on from NC_143139.1 coordinate 39,817,061, forward strand.
GCCCCAGTCGATGTATATTAACCTAGGAGGAGAGAGCAGCCAGCTCCCTGGGAGGAGGGAAGGTGGCTCAGTTAAGCACGTCCACCCACAGGCTTTGCTTTCCAATAAGGAGGAAAAATCCCAGCCCCTTTGTAGTGTTCACTCTACTAAAATCTGGACCAACGGTACCATCTCACAGGCAGAAAGAGCTTTCTCTGTAGCAAGAACGACTCCATCTTTAAAACTCACCTAAGGACAGATCCACTTGTCAGTTCTGACAAGACTTTAGGCCACTAACCACACACTCATTCTCCTTTGAACTGATTTTTTCTCTGAGGTCTCAAGTGTTGTTTGGATCCCAGGTGTGTACACATGTGGACACAAACAGACGGGCTTCCTCTTCTCAGACAGCACTGGGCCCTGGGGTTGATGAGGGAGAAAGCTGAACAGCCCTCAGAAAGCCCTGGCACAGAGCGGGCTGCTGAAGAGAGATCACTTGAAGACTTCTTACTCAAAGCCAGATGGTGAACATGAGATGGGGTGAGAGCTAATGCCACTCAGGGGGAAAGCCAATAAGCTAATCCGCTGACACGTCTCTAAAAGCAGGCTGATGGCTTTCGCTCTGAGACTTGCCTGTTCTTGGCTCGAAGCTTCGGAGCACACAAAATGCTCACGGGTGGTCTGAAAACAGACTCCCACCAGGAGCAACCTTAAGCTCCTCCTCCACCAGTTCATCCTCCACCTTGCACACAGAGCTCAGCCCCGGACCACCGAGCCCAGGTCCTCCATCCTACCAGACAACAAACCAACGTTAAGACATTCTCCTATCCCAATGCTTTTCCAAGCAGCCTGGGTCTTCCTGCTCTTTCTGGGTCACCTGTTGAGAGCACACAGGCACATCCACATACAGCCCTGCAGGGAATTATTTACATACCTAATAATGTATTAACAGGCCCCACGAAGCTGAGGAAGTCTGAAGTAGCAAGCACCACAGCTGACCTCCAGAGCAGGAGCTTAATCTCCTGGTTCTAATCCCAACTAAACTATAGTTTATGAGAATTTGAGCCAAATGACCTCTCTGAATTTTTCATCAATTGGGATCATATCAACTATCCCGCCCACCACACATGGGTGTGCCGAGGTCAAATAAGATGATAAATGGAAGCAACCAGTATACTGTAAATCACCATATTATATTTTCTAGAGGCTTCTTTTTAATTCCATCTTCACTGATGACCAGAGAAGATATTAACTGGCAAGTGCTTTATGAGAAGTCTAAATATCCATTTACATGTGTCTAAGCCTAACACACAGATGGTGTCCAGCCATGTGAGATGCGAGAGTAATGCTGTATAAAAACAGTGCAACTAAATGAAGCCTGGCAAGTTACAGAGGGAGAAGGTATACAAGAGGAAAAAATTCCTGCTTCCAACTCTGTGTCCCTGAAAAGTGGCCTCCTTTCCCATCCCACACGACTGCAGAGGACAAGGCTCCCACACACTGCAAGGTTATTCTTGGTGACGTCAAGCTGTCTTCAGCCTGACTTCGTGAACAGAAACCATCAACAAATAGACTCTGAAAACGAGAGTCTAATAAATTACACGAGTTAAGGACCTCTTGGCCTGGGACTTTCACTTATTTACAAAATATACCAGCTACAGGGACAGATTTTTTTTAATTACTAAATTCTTAGGTTAAGTGGCCACTCTCCAAACCCAGTTTATACTAAAAGCACAATGACTAACATGCCCTGACTCTGCACGCTTAAAAGCTTTTCGCACCAGTGGCTGAAGCCTGAGTCACAACTGAGATTACCATCAAAGCACATTGATTGAGAACCTACTGTGTGAGCTATGCCGACTTGAACACTGAACTCTGTGCCTGCCACCCTTGCTTCTCAGATCTGGACGCCAGAGAAGCTCCCTTCCCCGCTCCTGCTGAGAATCTAAGAAAAGGTGATGCGTGATTAAGCAAACTGGTCAGTATTCCAGGCACAGCAGTTGGTCTCCCAAATGCTTTCCAATAGGAAACCATATAACCATATGTATATGCACGTGTGTACGTCTGTCTACCTACCTGAAGCATGAGGTGGGAAGAGAAGCCCTATAAAACAAGAACAGCAAGCCTGGGATCTCTGCTCACTGCACTCACGCAGCACTCCTTGTCACTTTGTGTTGCCTGATAACTTAAGCACGAATTTAGGAACTCAAGACCCCTTTCAATGCCACAGCGTCAGTTCACAGCCAAAAATGACTTTTTTCCCCACAGTAAATCAATTGAGCATCCTTATAGTCCTCTGATGGAAACGCATGATGCCTTCTCACCCTCTATTTCTGCAAGCAAAGAATTCACCTTCTTAAGAAAAAAAACGTTAAATACCAATAATAAACACAAATTGTTGCTGCTAGATCAAACCATGTAATGCTTGCCCAGTTAAATAAGCATCAAACTTAGGAGACTTACATGGATTGATGGAGGTGAATGGATTTAAAGATGTGAATATTCCAGCTATTAGCAAGTGGGGTAATAAAGCTAAAATGCATTAAAAACAGAGTAACAGGCAGCATCAGACATGGTTAGGAGCAGGAGGTGGGGTGACACCCACTCCAAAGCCCCTTCCATAGATCTCACATCAAGGGAGCACAATTTAATTAAGAAAGCCCTCGAAATTCAAGCTGTTCCACATGAAGTACTGTTAAAGAAGTTGAAGGTTGGTACATATTTCCCTCTGCCAATATCAGAACTATTTTCATGGCTAAGGTCTCTTGGCCTAGCCCAAAAACTGAGCAACTGGCTGCCAACACTTGACACACAGGACCATTTCCTTTTTCGTTAATGGGCCATCAGTTCCTGCATAGCATCATCTTGCGTTCACTGACATTATACAATCCATTTACTTCCTCTACATTAGTGACTTAAAATGCACCTTGGGGAGATACCACAGAACAGCAAATATGGAGCCAGGCCAACACTAGGCTTGCAGAGACATAGGAGATGGCATCTAGGACAAAGTTAAAAAAAACAACAAAACGTAACAGGCCTGTGTGTGTGTGTGTAAAAGGGGGTAAGGGTCTCGAGATGGGACCCATCTTCTGTCAATTTGCTGAGGCAGATGGGCCCTGCTACGAGAGCTACCACCTCCTGGGAAAAAAGCCAGTAGGTTGCCTCCTCTCTCTATTAAGCCTGCCACTGTTTACGTTCAATCTCAGATACATTCTGTTCACCAGCTTCAGAGTTCCAAGTGCAGGTGCCCTCAGTTAATCATCCCAGCTCACTCCAGAGTCACTTCCAGCAGTGAAGGATGTTCCAGGCAGTGAGCCAGACAGAATCGTTTGGGTTGTTGCTGCTGTTGTTGTTTTTCTGCACCATTCTGATCCCTAAAGACTTGTTTAAAAAGTTTGTTTTTTGTTTAAAGTCATGTCTTCAAACAAGAGGGTAAGGGCTTCCCTGGTGGCGCAGTGGTTGAGAGTCCGCCTGCCGATGCAGGGGACACGGGTTCGTGCCCTGGTCCGGGAAGATCCCACATGCCACGGAGCAGCTAGGCCCGTGAGCCATGGCCGCTGAGCCTGCGCGTCCAGAGCCTGTGCTCCGCAACGGGAGAGGCCACAACAGTGAGAAGCCCGTGTACCGCAAAAAAAAAAAAAAAAAAAAAACAACAACAAGAGGGTAAGAGTCAGGAAAAATCTAGGACTTCAATTTGGACAATGAAAGAGACTGAAACGAAGAAACAAACTCCTGGTGGTGGTGAAGTTGGGAGAAGGTGGTGATGGGGGAGGGGAGAAATGAATGATAGACTCATGACACTTTGAGGAAAAATATTTCCTTAAAAAAAGGAATTTAAGGTTACCTTCCAGGACAAGAAAACCAACCTTACATTCATTTTGAAAAAAAACTATTTACTTTTTTCCAAATATTATTCCAAATACATGTTTTATAGGCCACTATGGGTCAGAAACATTCTATAAAAGAAAGCATTTTGATAGACATTGGAAATAATTTTAATAGAAGAAAAAGCTCATATTTATCTAGATGTAGCTATGTTACACAGGAAGATTTCAGTATCCAAAGTGCAAAGACAAAATGACTGTGGCTTTTCTTGCCACTCAAAATATTGACAATCCTCCCTTATAGCCTACTCTTAATTGTTAGTTGAGTGCCAAACAGATGGTACACTGACTTTTAGAAGCAGGGCTTCTAAATGGACAAGGGGGTGGGGGGGTGTCAAGCATCAGAATGAATTCAACTTAAGAACAAACTGGCTTTGACCCCAACCAAACCCAAAGTCCAGCCAGAGGCCCATTAGAAATAAATATAAATTGTAGTATCACTTTTACAAGGTTGTGCCACTTAACACTATTAAACCTAATCAATCCAAATTAAAGCTAAGCACGCTCCCACTATTAGTTCAGTCCTCACCGTACCCCATTTCTATGAAGGCTCCGTGTTATAGCTCAGTTCATAATGGGGGAAGGAGAATTTCCAAGTTCTCGAAGGAGCCATCCTAAATCTTCTGTCAAAACCTTTCTTTACCCTGCCCTCCCGCTCCCCACCCTGAGACAAGTCAATCTTACCAAAGAGGTAGGGCTTCTACCACTGTCTCATGTAAATTACACCAGAGAAAGGTCATTACATGAGAGAATTTGGCTTTAAGCCAAAGGGATGTACCCCCAGCCCCCAACGAATTTCATACCCCACTTCTACCCCTGTAAAGATCTCCCATCTAAAAGCTCCCGATGACAGCACAAGGTGTTGATATTACATTACTTGAGGAGAAGGGATATAAATAGTTTTCATAAAACCCCCATGCACAATTAAACTTGATTAAAAGCCTGGAGAATGCTAAAAGTAGTAATGAGTACAGGAGGCTGCAGAGCAGAGAGTACAGGTGCGCCCTTCCTTGTAGTCAGTAAACGCTGGCAAGTAACAGGAGACGTGACTTCACTTGAGCATTGGAGAAGCAAAAAAGTTGCCTTGTCGTCCTAGGTTGGTGGCAGACTTGCTTTTGCTCCCAAATCTAAAGAAAAAGAGAATGAACTTGAAAAGTATTCTATAAAAAATGATAAACAACTATAACATTACTTGACATAATCAATTAAAGTAGGAAACCCTCAACAACTACTCTGTAAGCTATTCTTTGTCACCTGAGATGAGGGACAGGAAACAGTAAAGACCTTCAGACCCTTTTTAAAAAGGGGCTTTTAAAGTCGAGCTGCTAGCTAAGATCTAATTCAATTTTTCTTTCAGTAAGCTTCAGCATGATGGGAAAGAAGTCTAAGGAAGCAGTCATTTTTTAATTTCCTGAGCAGACCAATTTTGCATACCTGGGAGTGTTCTTGGTGAGGGTGGAGCGGACTCTCTGTGACAGGGAGCTGGATGAAGGAGTCTTGAGGAACTGATGCTCAGGAGTGGTCACAGGCCCCAGTAAACTCACTTCAATCAAAGGTAAGACATATTTTTAAAGGAAGGGAAAAAAGAAAGCACTCTTGCAGGCAGCCAGTATTAAGCTGAATATCCTGTGAAACACTTAAGAGCTAAGGTTAGAGACCTAGCAAAGTCCCAGAGGTCAGTTTTGTCATCATTTTATAACACACCAGTATATACATATATTTTTTTTAATTTTTATTTATTTATTTATGGCTGTGTTGCGTCTTCGTTTCTGTGCGAGGGCTTTTTCTAGTTGCGGTGAGTGGGGGCCACTCTTCATCGCGGTGCGCGGGCCTCTCACTATCGCGGCCTCTCTTGTTGCGGAGCACAGGCTCCAGACGTGCAGGCTCAGCAGTTGTGGCTCACGGGCCTACTTGCTCCGCGGTATGTGGGATCTTCCCAGACCAGGGCTCGAACCCGTGTCCCCTGCATTGGCAAGCAGACTCTCAACCACTGCGCCACTAGGGAAGCCCCAGTATATTTTTTGAACTATGCAAGCAACTGCTCAGTGAGTAGTTGACATTCATTTTCTGAGTTAAGCCATTCTCACACTCATTTTCTGAGTTAAGCCATTCTCAAACTCCAAACTTCACAAATCTAACATCTATTTGATTTTTTCCTATACTAGAAAAAACAATATGCTCCCTTAAAAAGGAACTTGCAGGGCTTCCCTGGTGGCGCAGTGGTTGAGAGTCCGCCTGCCGATGCAGGGGACACGGGTTCGTGCCCCGGTCCGGGAAGATTCCACATGCCGCAGAGCGGCTGGGCCCGTGAGCCATGGCCGCTGAGCCTGCACGTCCGGAGGCTGTGCTCCGCAACGGGAGAGGCCATGACAGTGAGAGGCCCGCGTACCGCAAAAAAAAAGGAACTTGCAATAATGAAAGAATAGGTCTCCAAAGCCAGTGAAGTTGGAATGAAACCAGCCTCATATATTTTTAGTGGCAGTACAAACTGGCAAAAGCCTTTAAAAAATCAAGTTGGGGCTTCCCTGGTGGGACGGTGGTTAAGAATCCACCTGCCAGTGCAGGGGACACGGGTTCGAGCCCTGGTCCAGGAAGATCCCACATACCGCGGAGCAACTAAGCCCACGAGCCACAACTACTAAAGCCTGTGCACCACAACTACTGAAGCCCATGCACCTAGAGCCCATGCTCCCCAACAAGAAAACCCATTGCAATGAGAAGCCCATGCACCGCAACAAAGAGTAGCCCACACTTGCCACAACTAAAGAAAGCCTGCGCGCAGCAACGAAGACCCAATGCAGTCATAAGTTAAATAAATAAATAAATTTTTAAAATCTATATTGAAGAAGGAAAGAAATCAAGTTGGTAAAACATACCAAGAAACAAAAATGTTTAAAACTTTTAATTCAGTAATTCCCACTCCTGGGAATTTATCATTAGGAAAAAAAAAGGTACATACATATAATGTTGATGGCATCACTATATGTAATTATGAAAAGTTGAAAAACAACATCAATACCTAATAGAATATTTAAGCAAATTCTAGTTTACAACCATAAAAATGATAAATAAGATCATATAGTAACAGAGAAAGTTCTCACAAAATGCTAAGTAAAATAAGAAATAATTATATCTCAATTATTCTATCTGTATTTTTTTAAAATATCCATATGGGTAAAGAAAGGAGAATATGGAAAAGTGAAAAAAAATTAGGATGGAACCGTACAAATTTTTCTTTAATGTTAGAATTCTCAAAATTATTTTAATTTTATTGAAGAATATACATTTCAAACAGCTCTAGCAAAGGCAAGGAGAGGGCACCCGACCAAAAACCAGAGAGGGAGTCAGGCCCTTTAAAAAGCACACCTTAGGCCTTGCCTTACCTTTAACATCTGGGGTCTGTGGTGTTGAAAAGGCATTTGAGTTTTCGATGACATGCATGGGGTCAATGTTCTCTTGTTCCACCATCATGAACTGACTCCAGTATTCCAGGGGTAGTGAAAGCAGGCGCTCTACCACCTAAATGCCACCAAATATGTTAGCAAACTTCCAATGCTCAGGGCTTTTACCTCTCACCATTCTCTCCTGTTATGTTACACAAGTTCATGTATATAGACATACATGCTTGCTTACCTTGGGTTGACGCTTGATGTCCTGTAACATTATCACTGGATCTGGATTGGGCACAGCATGGGCAACTATTGTAGGGCCAAAGACTTTAGCCAGATTGGCAACATCCATTTTAGTGCTTGGGCTCTGAGCCACTCTAAGTAAAAGAGCATTAAATTAGAAGACTTGTCCCTCTGCTTAAAAGCAGACCAAAATATAAGATCTATAGGAAAACAATTCAGCCCTCACATTCCCTCCCTAACACCCAACCCCATTCTCTTCCCCTTGGCAAAATTCCCTGACTCCCGGAAACAAATTTCTGCTCTACTCACCTCTGCAAGTGAATCATGAGGAAAGCTAATGTGTCTCTGTTGGCCTGGGGCAGTTCACCAACAGCCTGGTACATGGCAGCTATGCTGTTGTCCTCATCTGTGATTTCTATAAATGAAAAGAAAGTACCAAGAGGCCTAGACTTCTTTCCTTTGACAGCAGGCTTCCAAGTTATCGATCACAAAGTCTCATCTATACAGTAAGCTTCTGAAACTTCTGATTAGGTTCATGACTGCACCAGACTCTAGTTTCATTAACAAGCAGGATACTGGCCAACAGCTCAATATTAGAAATCAGAACTCTTAAAAAACCAGCTCTTGCAGTTAGGGAAAGCAGCTGGAAACTCATGTTTCCAGGAATGCAGACATATAAGTGCAGTGACTACAATTATTAAGAAGGTATTCGTTCACAAAACATGTTAAGAGTCTACTATGTGCCAAGCACTGTTCTAAGTGCTCAGGATCAAGCAGAACTAAACAAAGGACCTTGCCTCATGCTACCGGAGGAGTCAGTCAAAAAGCAAATACCTATCAGACAGTGATACGTATAATAAACAGTAAGGCAGGCAAGAAACTAGAAAGTAATGGTAGCTGTACTTTCTGACAAGGTGGTCAGGAAAGGTGTTTCTGAGGACAAGCTATCCAAAAAGAAACCTGAAAGGAAATAAAGGAGCAAATCACTCCAGGCTGAGAGAACAAACATGATGGCCTCGATGGGAGTAAGCTTGGTTATGTTCTAAGAACTGCAAGAATTCCAGTGTAACTAGAAAAGAAGAAAGGAGGGGAAGGGTGTTGAAAGAAATGATGTTGCCAGGACCCAAATCATGTGGGGTCTTTGGGGCTTGTTAAGGACTGTGGATTTTATTCTGAGACTTTTGGGAAGACTTTGGAGAATACTGAGGACAGAAGGGACATTACCTAACTTAAATTTTAAAAGGACCACTCTAGCTTCTGTGTGAAGATTATACTGTAGAGGGCAATAGTAGAAACAGGAAAACCAGTAGGTTCTTACATCACTCCAGGGTAAGAGAGGTCAAGATAATAATAGGAGTGACACATTTTAAATTTAAGATATATTTACAGGGCCTTTGTTGACATGATTTGCCAATGGATTAGATGCTGGGCGTGAGGTAAAAAAATCAAAGATGGCTCCAAGTTCAAAAGGACAACCTAAAACTTGACCAAAAAAACAACACAAAGCAACAACAAAAAAACCTGTTAGGACCCTATACAGTTTAGACAGGAAGAGGATGGCCATGGGGAACGTGGATAGAGTTATTCATCCATCAAAGTATCTGAGCAACTGCTATGTTTCAGGCACGTACCAGGCAGGGGATAAAACAGAAAACAGGAAACAGAAAAGTCAAAACTTCCTGCCCCCATGGGACTCACATTTAAGGGTTTTTTTTTGTTTTTTAAATTTATTTGGCTGCACCGGGTCTTAGCTGCGGCTGCTGGGTGCAGGATCTTTGTTGCGGCACGCAGAATCTTTTAGTTGCAGCATGTGGCGATCTAGTTCCCTGACCAGGGATCGAACCCAGGCCCCCTGCATTGGGAGTGCGGAATCTTAACCACTGGACCATCAGGGAAGTCCCACATTTAAGTATTAAGATCTGCCCTTACCTGCTGCTTCCATAAAGGTCTTGTTTAGCCGAAAGGTCAGAAGGGGTTCTTTGAGGTTTCGAAGGAAGTCTTTCAAGAGGCTACAGATAGCATGGATGTCATCCACTTTGCTGAGGAGGGGTACAGTTTTCACTCTGAGGAATTTCTCTTTCAGCTCTTTTACTGTCCGGTCACAGCCTGAGATCCGATACAGGCCTGTCTATTATCAAGATGACACTTTCAGTTAAAAACCTCTTAATTACTGACACAAGTAACAAATTCACCCTCTCCAAGGGTGGACTCTTACCTCGGTCAGCCCTCTCTGCTCAATCTCATTTACACAGTGGACAACAATTGAAGGGATCATTGGAGAAGTCTGGGACACATAATCTGCCAGCATTCCCTGAAAAAGGCGAGTTTAAAATTAGTATTTACACCACTTAGACCAGCAGATGAAGACCAATGGAAAGAGCCATCCCCAGACTAATATTCAGGCTGGGACATCATGTTTACTTTTAAATTCCTCTTCCCAAAGCATATATTAAAACAAAGACTCAATTATTTTCCTACCTCCACACCAGGACTGATTTATGGTCACGTATACCACACTCTTGCATGAACAAGTAATAAAAGACCACCAGCTACAACTCTGCCCCTGCTCCTCTTATAGTCAAGGGCATCAGAAAGAAAGCAATAATGAGATCACAGGTATGGAGTATAATATAAACTAATTTATTACTCTAAAAAAGAAAGCCTTTTCTATACTGTAATTATTCTTAGTAAGAAAAATTATTTAACACAACTAACTCACAGTTGATCATGACACAAACCTATCTGTAGGAGAGAACCCCATGGTTCTATATTAGAATACAGGAAATTTGTAAAAATTTACATGCATGGATAAGAACTCTTAAGATTAAAGAAAAGTAACCTTTGATTTGCTGGAGGCTGGGTAGCAGCATAGCCATTTTGTTTTGATTCTTGCTAATGTTGCTTATAACAATAATTTCTTAATGAATCAAACTTTAGAAATAATCTAATCTTAAGACCATAGTATGGAATATCTCTAACGTAAGAGAAAGAATAGTCAAAGATGAAATTACATGATGGTTGGGATTTGCTTCAAAATAATTCACTGAACAGGGTGAAGAGGAGATGGGGGTATTAATAAATCAAGATTGGACACGGATCAGTGATCGTGGAAGCTGAGTGACAGGAGCTAGGGTTAGTTATACTAATCTCTACTTTTGTATATGTTTGAAATTTTACAAAATTGGATGGGATGGGGAGGGGAAGGAGGAGGCGGAGAAAACGAAGCAGGGGAGGGAAGGGAGAAGGAAAATAGGATGAAAACAAGGAAAGGGAGGGAGAGAGAAAGGGGAGGGGAAGGGAGGAAAAGGAAGAGGAATTTGGTTTAGAAAGGTTACTAAACAGACAGACAAACCCAAATAGGATTCTGCTGCAGGTTAACATTTTACAATTTCTATTCATTATTTGTGGGAAAAAATATATGTGGCATCATTAATTTTTGAAAAAAATGGCCTAAAGCTTTTAAAAGCTAAAGAAGCCATAACACAATGATGGTTCCCACAGGTCATACATACTTCTCCGATCTTGACAGGTGTCCCTATCAGGGTAGGAATGCAGGGAAGGGGACAGCGGTCCCGACATTCTGGATGAGAGACCACACGACAGTCTCGACACTTCAGAGACAGCTTGCCAAACTTTATTCGCTTTCCACATGGTACACAAGATTCGGGTTTAATAACCTGAGGATGAAACAGGAAGTAGTATGAATTAGAAAATTATCATCATATCAACCGATGTTTATTAAGCACTTAGCATGTGCCAAACAACTTCCTCATCCCTTTACACATATTTACTTGTGTAATTCTCACAATAATCCTATAGAATAGGTTTTGTTTTTTTTAAGATAAGGAAACAGAAGCAAAAGGAGGCTAAGTAACTTGCATAAAGGCATCCAGCTGCAAGGGATCACTGTACAGTAGTGGAAAGAATTTGTTGGCAAGGAGTCAGAAAACCCCCATGTTAACTTTGCTACTTACTATCCTGTGGCTCAAACAAGTCAGTTAATTCCTCTGAGCCTCAGTCAGTTTGCTCGGGTTTTTATGAGTAAATCAAGTGGGACAAAGTTAAAACGTGCCATGTTCAAGCATGAAATGTAAATACATGTCACTAAAAAGCACAAACAACTGCTTCTGAAAAGTTGCTTTCTTTTAATTTAATATTACTCACAGAACGGAAAGATACACACCCTCTGTAACCCTGGAAAGTGGGATAAGAAGGAGGAAGGAAATTCGACATTTAACTTTACAACACTAAAGTATTTAAATTTGTTGCTAGTAAATATTACTCCCACAATTTAAAAAGTAGATGTGCCCAAGAGCAGCAGCAATCCCAGATTTACCGTCTTAGAGACAAAGTCATGCAGGCGCATCCCTCCATTGCTTTGTGGAGTGTTGGAGCCATCTGTGTCGGTTTTTGACTCCGGCTGCCTGCTGCTCAAGGTGGAGTCACTATTCCAAGGCTGTAAAGTACCTAGAAAGCAGGCAACTCTAAGCTTTGTGTCTTAGGTATTTTGTTCCTTCTGAATTTTTTTTTTCTTTTTGTTGCGCTGCATGGCTTGTGGTGTCTCAGTTCCCCGACCAGGGATTGAACCCGGGCCCTCGGCAGAAAGCGCAGAGTCCTAACCACTGGACCACCAGGGAATTCCCCCTTCTGGATTTTAACCCCAATTTTAATATAACTGGTAGATAACCAGTAATCTGTAACAATAATCAGAAGTGAATACAATGGCTATGCAAAAAACTATTTCCAGAGAAACAAGTTACATAGTGGTGTAGGCCAGGCTAGCAAGCCAAAGGCAGGGCATGACACCAACAGTGCTCTGGCCCTCAGTAAGCAACTACCCAAAACATCCAACCCCTGCCTCATGAGGGTTCTAAGAAACCAATTCTCCCCAGATTTTACCAGTTGTTTTACACAGGCAATTCAGCCACAAACCCAGCAGACCTGTTTTCCTTCGGCTCCTGGTCCAATATGGCACAGTCTCAATAGTGGACACAGCTTCAATGGGCCCGCCATCATTGGGAACAGTAACTGTAGTTTTTGCAACTATGGATTCATTTCCCTGAAACAAAGGTTGTAATGAGGGAAGGATAAATCTAATTTCCCCTCTACTATAGGTGTTTTGGAATAGTTAAAAAATTCCTGAGTCTCGGTCAGGACTTAAGCCCCCAGCCCCAAACACTCTTAAAGTTGAAGTCTCATACTTCCAAATAGAAATACAGGTCACAGGAACACATATACAAACAACTAAGAACCACACATAAAGCTGACAGCTGTTTACTACTCTATTCATATGGATGATAAGGATCCTATTACACAGAAAAACGTTCACTGAACATCTCTCTCAAAATAACACTGCAATGTTGACTTAGGATTTTTAATGCTTGGGGCCGCTAAACTTTGATGTGTTCAAGACCACAGTTCTCTTGGCCTGGCTATTCTTTTATGTATTTATTTATTTATGGCTGCGCTGGGTCTTCGTTGCTGCGCACAAGCTTTCTCTAGTTGCAGAGAGTGAGGGTTACTCTTTGTCGCAGTGCGTGGGCTTCTCATCGTGGTAGCTTCTCTTGTTGCGAAGCATGGGCTCTAGGCGCGCAGGCCTCACTAGTTGTGGCACTCGGGCTCAGCAGTTGTGGCTCGCAGGCTCTAGAACATAGGCTCAGTAGTTGTGGCACACGAGCTTAGCTGCTCTGCGGCATGTGGGATCTTCCCAGACTAGGGTTCGAACCCATGACCCAGGGTTCTTAACCACTGGGAGATTCTTAACCACTGTGCCACCAGGGAGGCCCTGGCCTGGCTATTCTTACCTGGTCTGCTGTGGAGCCAATGGAACGAGTTTTCTTTACAGGTCCGGGGGGACCATCAATGAACTGTCGGCTACTAGAGCGCTAGAGATGGGGCAAAAACCAAGAACTTTAGTGCCAAATAGAAGATCTGAAGCACAAAAGATAAAATTATTCCATTGGATAACTTGGATGCAAGTCCTAGGTACCAGGACTGCAGGAAATAACAATGTGCACTCTCTCACTGCCTAATTCCACATGAAGCTTAAGTTGTACCAACACAAAAATGCCCTCAGTGCCCTATAAGAAACAAGCAAGCTTTGGAAAAATTTAGATGACAGCACCAGAAAAAGTAGAGTGGAATCCTATCTAAGGACATGAAGTCTTTGGACACATATTAAGGACCCTAAACAAGCACAAAGATAGATCTCTGTATATCCCATTATACACACATTTCATCTGAAACTTAGAGCACAAAAGTCCTGCATAAAAATTCATATGACAACTCAAACAAACTTAAATATATCCTTTTACTCTCCACGAATGAACTGAGAGCAGCCCAGAAGAGTGAAACAGGATGGGATCCTGTCCTGAGTTAGGACATCAAGGAACATCAATTACTGCCCCTGCAACATGGATTCTCTTGTAATCTGTGTTTAACAACAGCTAGAGCAACATGTCAGGAATGCAGTACAATGGCAACATTTCTGGAGAAAAGTCTTCTACTGTTACTTTGTAAAAACAAACACACACAAAAAACCCCCAAAACTAAACAAAACCATACATACCCTCTTTTCTCTCTTCTTCAGTTTAAAAGTCTTGACCAAAGAAGAATCCCAATCCTGTTGACAATTAAACTGTATTAATTTCTTTCTTTGGTTAGTCCTCCCCTAAACCCTGTACAAATAAATTTACAGAGAATTTTAAAGGCCTCTTGAGTCAGAGTACCTAACTCACAATTTGGGGAGACAGAAAGGGAGGGTCTCAAATGTTATAGCTATAGAGCTGTAGTGAGTTAACATGCTTTCTTTCCAAAATTGAAGCTATTATAATAGAATCAGGAATCAAAATCAAAATCAAAATCAAAATCAGGAACCAAAGAGGCAAGAAAAGGTTAAAGAATCAACTTCTGTCGTGATTATCTTCGGTGCCCGGTCCTTTATCTCTGATTATTTTTGTAATTAGTTTTAGAACTTACAGAATGTTGGGCACTATACTGCTGGCGTTAGATGTGAGCCTTACTCTTAAGGGATTGCTATCGTCTAATCAGATGTTCTGTACAATGTAGCCACTTTAAAAGTTCTAATTTAGGTTTTACATCTCTCAATCATCCCTCCTCCTTGGGCCCTAAAAAAGACATTCATGTGGACACTGAAGAATTATTTGTCTTTCACTGTGGTCTAGTTCACTTCGCTCATTTTAACCATTTGCATTCATTTTTAGTAGCTACCTATGACCTCCTGATCCTGATCATCCCTGAAAACACAAAATCCAAAAACAGTCGTATATAGCTTAGCTAAATAAATTTAACCTCTCCAATTTATGGTCAAGTAATTTAGCTACTGGTTGTTTGATTCAGCTTCAGTTACAACAGATATCATATCATAGGTCTAGCTCTAAAATCAGCTAGTAGTATATTCTAGTTTTATTACATATCCCAGACTATGTCATTCCTTATTTCAAAAAGGTGATACCTAATACTAATATCTACAAAACAGCAATTATTTCCCTAGTCAAACTCTGACAATTTGGACATAAAACCCTGCCTATGTAACAAGTAGTTGTCATTTATTTTGCTATCATCAGAAAACCAACTACTAATAACCTCCTGATTTATTGTTTTGTTTGCTAGCTTTCAGCCAGTAAAATAGGAGAGATACATAAACCAATAAACTACAAGTCTCTGGAACATCAAAGATTGAAATATCAGGAGATGACCTTTTATGGAGAAACACCACCATAAGTTACAAGAAGGGTTCTGCCCCACAAAAGCAGGGTAACAAACAGCTTAAACAGGTGAACCACTGTTCATCAAAGCATTATCTAGTGCCTGGAAACTTTCATCAGTCTTCTGGCTGAAGTTTCAGGGCACTGGTTTCCTTCTAATTGTGAAGTATGTCTAAGTTTTCCTCAAGAACCAGTTTAATTTAGAAATAAGGCACAAGTCTATTCTCCCCAGAGCAGCAAATAAACCCTGACTGGATAGAGTCTTGCTAATTATTATTATTATTTTTTTGCTAGCTGGGGTTTTAATAAGTCAAGATGTAGTAATCAATTAATACAGGCAGCTCACAGATCCGTTAAATAAATTTAACCTCATGCCAAATCCTAAATTCTATATTCTCACTTCCAAAAATTAAATATATAAGCCAGTCTCTTACAGCTTATATTTATATTTTTAAATGCGAGTCAGTATCTATAACATATCAACTAATAAAATAGTAATAAGGGAATTTTAGAAGAGAGGACAGGAGAGATATTCCTGAGGGAGCAGGGTTAAGAAAAATAGATAACTCTCAGAAATCAAGTGTTCATTACCAGCGATTCATCAGTCTTGTCAAAGCTGATATCTGATAAAATGGAACCAGATTCATCAATGGTTGACAGTCTAAATGAGTGAAACAGTAGTGTTAGAAACAAGACTGGAAAGTAAAACCCACCAACACCAGAACAAGTCACACTTGTCAGGTAACATCAGCAATTTCACAGAAGCATCTTCCCTGTGGAGATAACTACAAGCTCAAACCCTAGCTGTGGTGGGTTGCTTTTTATGGTTTTCATGGGGGACTATGTGCGTGTGTGCAGGAGTACACATGCAGCACAGTTGCTATTTCAGCTAAGGCCTTATAACAGAAGTTGAAAGTTACATTCAGGGGTATGGGTGCTATTCCCTGCTGAGTCTGTACTACAGGCTACTAAAAATCCACAAGGCAGAAGAGCGAAGTTTAATTTGATCCCAATTGTGGTTGCTTTCTACAAGAGAGAGTATTACCCAGCATTAGCTTTTTAAGAAATTAAGCCTGTACATCTTCTTGGTTATAAAGATTCCCCATAAAACAACCAGGCAACAAAATAAATAGCTCTAAAAGAGTGCTGACCTTTCCCTACGTATTGTATTGGGGGTGTTAAATTGAAAGCCTGGTTGGGACTATTCTAAATAGCGATGCAGTGGAACCAAAATTATTGTCTGGTCTTGGCTCACAGAAGGCCCTTCTAAACCAGAAGAGCTACGAGAGCTCTATAGAGAGTAAACACTGGAAGTATTGCTGAACTGCCACTTCCACCTTTAGGTTTCTTAGCAATGTGCAACATTAGTTATTGATGTGCAATTCAGCATCAACATGAAATTTTACCCATGATGAAACATCCTAAGGAAAAATAAAAAAATAAAGACGGAGGCCTCTGTGCCTTTATTTCCCACACACCCTTCCTCCAAAGTCTTTTTCTGCTTTATTCAGCACACATTCCAGAAGCAGTATATCTAAGAGTTTAGATAACAAGAACTTATGACAGCTGTGTTGCTTATGATCAGATAACAACAGATGCAGTTCCCCCACCTTTTGTTCCCAGCATTGCTGCTGGATGGTTGGCCTCTGTTGAGAAAAGCCAGAGCTGATCTTTGCTCCTCACTTAGTTGAATGCTGCCAGATGTGTCACACATGAGCATCTCTCGAATCAGCTGAATCTGCCTTTCCTACAGACCAAAGCAGAGTAAAACAGCCTAACTAACCAGGGGAGAAAGCTTCACCTCAAATTTATGGGACAGGCAGACCAGAAGACATTAAAATACAGCATTATGCAAATGAGCCTTCAAGAAGGCTGCTACACCAATAGCATATTAATTCACTTCAAGCCCAGGTTGTGTCTCCGATTTCTGACTGGTAAAATGAACTCCATCTAGAATAGTGGGGTTTCTGCTACAGGACTTTTGGATCAAACCGCTAATCCAAGAAAAGACAGTACTGCAAAATGAGAGTCCCAAAATAGATTTCACATAGCAAAAACACTTTAGTGTCAGCTAATTAGGACAATTATTGGCTTCTTCTACAGCTCAAAGCAGCCACCCACCTTTCTAAATGGTGGAGCAAAATGCATTAAAATGGATATAAAGCTGTGATGCACTGGAACCAGACAATTTGAGCTTACTGAGGCATCTAACACTGTACAAAGATGAATTAGTCCCTCCTAGCAAAGGCTTGCCTTTGTACCATGACCCACCCTGGTACATCAGAATGATAATGCTCTATGTTCTAGTGTTCACATTGGTTGAATACATCTATCCCTTTACCCTAAATTAAGAGCAGTGATGAAGGAAAGACTTCAGAGTTGTCCTGCCTATAACAATGACAAAGTACTAGCTATTGATATCTTATATGAGGATGTTCTAGGTAGCACTTATAATCAACAATGAGACAGATCAAATATGCTAGGATTTATTTCTCTGCCTTTCCCCTTAATTTTAATTCTTTAAATTCTCATTTGAAATCTATTAAGTAAAAGTTTCAGGTCTAAAGGAGAAAAAATTTTTTAAATTTAAATTTCAGCCTATGAAGAATAGGATTCCTTGGCTGCAATTTCAGCTCCAATCATAGACAAACTGCTTTTAGTTCTTTAATGTAGAAGAAACTGGGTATACCTGGGCAAGTGGAAACATTACCCGTTGATCTTCCCCCGTCCCCACTGTCACAGTTCTAGCATAAAAAACAATACACACCAGCTTTTCACAGTCAGCCTCAGCTCGCTGTCTCCGTTTGATCTCTACATCCACCTGATTGCGTGCATGCTTCAGCTTAACATCCAGAGCACTACGCTCAGTCTCTACTTTCATCAAAAGATCCTTGTATTTGCCCAGCTCGTGATCTGTTCTCTGCCACTTTTTACGGAATTCTTCAAAGTCCTTGGCCAACTGGATAAATTCTAAGAAAAGGGGGAAACTTTAATAATTCAAGCACCAAACAGAGTATAAATGCTCTAATAAATGAGTCCTCTGGTTAGTTTTACTCCAAATGCATAATTAAGGGACCAGATGAACTATGGGCAAATCCATCTGAAAATAACCAGGAGCAGATCCTGGATATATGTCCATCACTCTGGATGAGAGCTTTGTGGGGAGCAATTCCTATTTCAATAGGCCAGTTACTTTTGGCTTAGCCAGTGGCATCTGCTATGGAATAAGTAGTCATTAGTCACCTGGCTCCAGATGTAACACTAACAGTAAAAGCTCCTGAACAGAAGGCAATCAAAGGGGATACCTTTGGGGCAGCTGTCACCCACCAGGACAGTTACAGCTATAAAACAAAAACAGTCTCCTTTAGAGTCACGCATTGCTGTGCCAGAGAGGCGTTAAACAGCAAATTCAAATGTAACTGCTGTAATATGCTCCAGTAGATATAGATTAATATTACAGATGTCTAGGCCTACAATTGCATTCAGCTATATAATTATACAAATACTGATTTGAAAGTAAAGAGCCAATTTGCTTTTGCTGTTTAACACAGCCCTGAAGGGTATGTAAACATTCCAGTTGGAAAGACAGAGGAAGAGAAGATCATACTAGCTTTGGGTGAGTCACTGATAGAGGAACGTGGACTCTTTTCAAATGTCTGCAAAGAAAGTATCCCTTCTAAGGAAGGCAGCACCTCAAAGCATGATAACCCTGGTGGCATCCGTTCTTATCACCTGCTACTGGCAAAGACTATTGTATAATGCCTTACTATTCTAGTTAACCTCAATCTACCTCTAAGCTTCACTCCACCAGCATCATGGAGGAACTTTCCAAGGTGTACATCTGCTGCAGGTTAAACTAACCCAGTTTACGGCTGAAACTAGGCCAAATTCACACAAAGCTAGCAGATTCTCAGGTAGTAAGGGTACTTTTCCCATTTGAATTTAACCTGAGAGCATAGAAATAATATAGTGCTTTTTTAAAGCAATTTTAATAATTTGACTAAGTTTCAAACTTACAAATTAGGATAACAATTCGATCTAGAGAAACCAAGTCTGATACATAGGGAAAAAGGTTTTTAGTAAACAATCGATTTTAGCAAAACAGGATATTATGACTTAGTTATCTTAAGACAACGCAAATATCAAGGGTCTCAAAAAATAAAATATATTATTACAAAATTCAAATAGTTTTAAATGATATACTGGTTTAGTTAACAGTTTGGAACACATTACTAAGGGTTTTTTCTCCTTAACTTAAACAAAAAGAAAACAAACAACATATCCTTTTGCAAATTTAACTATTTCAAAATTACGGATTCATAAGAAAAAATTAAAAACAAGAGCTGGTTCTTAGCCATGTTTACTCTCGCGATTCACCAAGCAATGCACTTATTATTTGTGTACTTTTCGATGTATGTGATACTTCCATTTTAAAGAATAAAGATCAGGAAACAAGTGTGTTTCAACTACACAGTCTGAAAACTTTCTAGCTCCACACTGTGGTCAATTAAATGTTTCTAAATATAGTGTTGCCTACACACTCAAATACTTACTGAATTGAAAAACAATTTTGAGAATGAAAAGATTTTCATTTGACCTAATTTTGCTGGCTTGCTTGGTCCTTAGGATACTCCTTGAAAAGTCTTATTAAATTGGGGTTTTAATTCCCATTCATCGTTAATTGGCATACATTACAGGTCTAACTGCATTGGGTAACAGAACTGAAACGAAATAAACTATCAGTTCATTTCAAGGAAGGAGTTCCTATTTTAATAGTACAAAGGGTTAAATTACTAGTTTAGTTTGTTAGACCAAAACCAGAGCATTTGCATACATAATTAAGATATTACTTTTATGTACAATTCTGTTATGAACTAATTGTGCTAGCATGGGTCAAAAAGGCACTTCGGACCACAGACCAGGAAAAACTTTGATGCTGGAGATCAATAAACACAAATGGCATTTTTCTGGTCAGTGTGTGAATCACAATTTAATTTGGTACTAGCCCCTGTCATGAAGTATACATTCAAAAGGTTTATTAAATTCAAATTGTCTCTTTAAAAAAGTTATGTGTATATTAAATTACAAAATGCATCTATCAAAAAGGAGAAAGGAGAAGGGAAATTTCCTTAAAACAAATTAAGAATAATCTTAGATCCATTAAAAAAAAAAAATCAGGACTTGGTTCATAGTTCAGCAAAGAGATTAAAGCAGCTCCAGAAATCCTGTTTTTTTCAGCTCACTCCTGCTAAGGCCATTGTAGAGGCTCTTGTCTTTCTCACTACCTTTTAAGCTTCTTAAGGGCAAGGACCCTGTGTCTCTTCTGCTTTTTTATCCCCAGGGCCTTACACTCTACCCAGCACATAGTAGGCACTTAAATGTTAAATGAGTGACTGAACAAAATTGTTGTTCAGATCAAATTTAAACTCCAGGCATCCAGGCCCACCTCACCAGTCTGATCAAACTTCCCATCACTACCCAATACCCTCTTTCTAGCTAAACCAATTTGTCCCTGCCCCAGGAAAGACCTGTATTCATTTCTGTCTTCTCACTTAGGATCAAGCTATGCTCTCCAAATGGAATGCCCTACCTACTCTTCTTCTTCTTTTTTTTTTTTGGCTGTGCCATGCAGCTTATGGGATCTTAGTTCCCTGACCAGGGGTTGAACCCGGAACCACAGCAGTGAAAGCACTGAGTCTTAACCACTGGACCGCCAGGGAATTCCCCACTCTTCTTTATGTACCCATTTTTCTAGTCCCAACTGCTCTATGAATCCTTTCCTAATTTGTTTGCTCCATTTTTCTATACTTCCCCAAAGCATATATTTTTATACTTGTATTATCTTCTGTTTCATGAGACAGAATCCTGTCTCTGAAACTTAAATACCTTAATCTTCTTGAAGACAGGCACCATGTCACATACACTTTAGTATCACCTACTGCATATAGCATAGCACCAACCTAGTATGGTGTTGGCACACAAGGCACCTGATAAATATTAAGTTATATTTATTCCTAATTTACACACCAACGTCAAAAAAGTTCAGGCGTCCCATGATAAAAATAGAAGATAAAAATCATGTAGACTGGTGAAAACAAAGATAAAGTATCTAGGCTATTAAAGTCATTTTATTTGAATATGAACTTTCACTCTGATCTTTCGGTAACCTTGGACCTAGCTTTAAAAAAAAAAAACTATAACTATACAAAAAGGAGAAAGAGGAATGAAGTTATTATGATGAAAAGCAAGAGTAAGGAGTCAGGGGACACGGAGGGATGGGAGGAATTCCTAGGATCTAAGAAGAGGACAGACTGGGGTGGTTGCAGAAAAGGAAATTCTAGAGTCTAGAAAACACTAAGCCACTTTAGTTCCTCAAAAGCCAACATTCCGGGACTTCCCTGGTGGTCCAAGATTCCACACTCCCAATGCAGAGGGCCCGGTTCGATCCCTGGTCAGGGAACTAGATCTCAAATGCTGCAACTAAGAGCCCACATGCTGCAAATAAGACCTGGCAGAGACCAAAAAAAAAAAAAAAAAAAGCCAACATTCCAAGTTAGGGATTTGCAGAGGGGACAAAACGTACCTCTGGGCTTCCCTAGTGGGGCAGTGGTTAAGAATCCGCCTGCCAATGCAGGGGACACGGGTTCAAGCCCTGGTCTGGGAAGTTCCCACATGCCGGGGAGCAACGAAGCCCATGCTCCACAACTACTGAGCCTGCGCTCTAGAGCCCGCGAGCCCCAACTACTGAGCCCGTGTGCTACAACTACTGAAGTCCGCATGCTTACAGCCCGTGCTCCACAACAAAGAGAAGCCACGGCAATGAGAAGCCTGCACACCTCAACAAAGAGTAGCCCCCGCTCGCCACAACTAGAGAAAGGCCGCGCACAGCAACGAATACCCAACGCAGCCAAAAAAAAAAAAAAAACCCAACAAAACCAACGTACCTCTATTTTATAACAGGAATCAAGGGAAGATAGAAATTTGCTTATAAAATAAAGGTTCTTGTAAAAATAATATCTTGTATTTTGGGGGGAATAATTATTTCAAAAGGTATTTTCACAACTAGTATCTCATTTATCTTGAAATCCTCATGGCAAAATTCCTTTTTTACAGATGGAGAAACAGACACAAAAATAACAGTTAAAAGCCAGCAAGAGTTACTGAGACTCCAAACCTCAGGTTCCTCCCTCTGCCCCCAAATACTATCAGCTGCCTCCTCCTAGAGATCTTAATCACAATCGCTTCCACCCATTTCTCCTTATTTCCACCTTCACGATCACCACTCCAGTTGGGGCTCCCCATTGCCTCTTTCCTGAGCTATGGCAACCATGTCCTAATCAACCTCCCAGCCTCCACTTCTGATACAGCCTCCACCTCTGCCAGGGTAACCTTCTAAAAGCACGGTTCTGATTAAACCACTTCCCCTTACTCTTATTCCCCTCACACTCCACACCCTCTTGTCTCCACTCAGGTGGCTCCCCTGACCCTAAATGCCTTCTTTCATGTCTGTCTGTTGGGATCCTACCCTATACCTAATCTAAGGCTCAACTCAAACCCTACTTTTTTCCATAAAGCCATTATTTGCTGAGTGAACCTGAATTTTAAGATCTCTTATTCAATACTCCTCCCCACTAGACTCCAAAGCAATCCATCTTCTGAGATGATGTGACCTCAAAGAGAAGCCTAATTAGTATGCTATCATGGTTATTGAGTTGATACCAGACGATAGGGTCATGCAACAGCTATTAGAGAGAGAAAATAGAATATTGTTTTGAAAGGCCTGTAAGTAGATGAGAGCTATCAAAAACATGAATCAAATTAAAGAAAATATTGAATGGCACAAGCAAGACACCATACTAAGTACTATGGAGATTGTTTTCTTTTTAAGTTTAAGACACAGTTCTTGTATTACTTTTGTACCAATGAGACTGACTTAACAGCAACACCCGCTAAATTAGGTATACATGAAAACCTGAAATAGAAGAGCATGGTAACACAAAGAAAAGCTGGTAAAGAAAAATTCCCTTACATCACTTAGGTCAGTGCTATCAGCCCCACCTTTCTTTCTCACTAATCTACTTCCCAGAAGACTACTGTGTCACCACCTCCTTTTTCTTCCCAGCTCTCCACCCAACCTTAACCCTTTATTACTAAGCATCAAATAGGTAGGTGAAAGCAGATGAACTGTCCCTCCTTCAAAAAGAAACTGTCATTTTTCTCCTCTTCAATTGAAAATGTTTTATAGAACACAGGGAAAACCCAGGATAAAAAATGTAGACAACTACTACTCTAAAGAAAAAAGGCAACATCCTTAGAAATTCAGTAGATTTTGCCCAGTTCGTGATAAGAAAATAAAACCGACGACTAATGCCAACTATGTAGTGAAAAGAGAACCCTGATAATGAAAAAAGTCTGGGTAAAACCCATTTAAAAACAACTACAGAAAAATAAGTGACCATTTACAATGAGTGTCCATTAAGCTTTGACCATAGATAAGTGACCATCATTTTCTTTTTAGATAACTCAAGTGAAAAACAATTTTAGGATTGGAATACACTTTGGCTTTGCAGAAAACCGAAATCTGAAATCTGTTTTTTCTCTTCACACAGGCCAGCTCAGAATGACTTACGGGCTTCATTTCCTTCACTGAGAATCTCCATCCGGCGTACAAGCTGCTCAAACAGATTCCGCATATTCAGCATCAAAGTATCCATCTTTCTGCCAAGAAATCAAATCAAATATACATTAGGGGTCCTGCCATCTCCCCCAGACAAAAGATTCAGGAGCAATCCAGTACAGTGATCAGTGACTAACATCTGGACTCTTCCATGTGTAGCTACCACTATGAGAATCTCGAGCTAACAACTGATGTTTTTTGTAATCCTTATTATAAAAACAAAGTTGGAATGTTTAAGACTCATTTGAAAATTACAAACGCATTTCAGTCCCCTGAATATAACACCCCTTCCTGCCTACTTCTTTTCCTCCACTCTGCAATCACTCTGGAGCTGAGAAGCAATTAGGGACAAGTATGTCAGTTGATTACTAGGTGACCAACTACTTAGTCAAGCCTATCAATATAACATTTTTGCCACTTTAATCCTGCTGCACTTTGGAGACCTTCCATGTAACTTAAAAGGTTTATTTTTAATTTCATCTTTAGCTAGTACCCCTGTTGCAACTGTCTTTTAAAACGCAGTACATGGTCAGCACATTTCCTACCAACAGCGCAGATGACGTCACACAAGTGATTAAGTGGGGAAACTGCCAGCTCAGCAGCTCAAGAATTATTTCTGTAATGCAGGGCTCTCTGCTGGACTGCGTGCAGGGACTATGTCTAATAAATTTATACTAAGTATAGGCAAAGGATTATGTTGTACCATATTCTGGCATCAAGGAGACAATATACCACCTTCACAGTTAGAAGGGCAAAGGAAAAATCATTTGCTACTGTGTTCTGTAATAGTGAATTTCAGGCTTCATATTTCCCCCCGCAAAGACTTGCTGATATTACATTAAAAATGGTGTCCTTACAGGCAGTTCTCTTCCAAATAGACTTTAACTGGGAACACTTTAAGGAAATAAGATCTTCAAAAAAGAAAGAAATCAGCGGGATTTTATGAAAATTATCAAGGAAATGAAATTAAAAATCAAGTTTCATTTGAAAATTGAATGTTCTCAGAAACACCATTAAAGGATTCTTCTTATGTTTCTCCTAATCACCCCTTCAACATTCTAGTCCAGGCCCTTTTTTCATGCATCTAAATAAAATTTTAAGAACTCTTTTACGAAGGTTTAGTGATTTTACAATGTTTGTAAGATTGTACCATAAGCTATGAGGGCAAGAAAGGGCAGAAAAAACACAAAGGAAAAAGGAATATATAAACATAAAGATATTTTCTATTAAATGCTACAGACTTATTCATCTGTACTTGTATGATGGTTGCTCTAATAGCAAAAAAGCTTTCAGTTCCAAGCTCGGATGCAATATATACATGAATCAGGGCTGGAAACCAAGATTTTCAAATGGCAATGTATCTGTTCCAAGCTACATAATCACGGCAAGCTGCTAAGCAACCAGACCAACAAATTTATTACAAAGCTCTTCCTCTAAACTAAGAACAAAACTAAAAGAATAGCATTAAAACTGGTAGGAAGAGATGTGGAAGTCATGGAGATGCCCATGGGTTTTAACAATATGACAAAAAAGGCAAATACTTCTAAGTGCTACAGGACAGAAAACAGGGGCAGGGCATTCAGTAGCCTATTCAAATGATGATTTCCTTTAGTTCCCAATAAAAATGAAAGACAGTGATCAGTTTTGTTTTTGTTTTTTTTTTAAACATTTATTGCATCCAGCATATTTTGGGGGGGCCGCACCTTGCAGCATGCAGCATCTTAGTTCCCCAACCTGGGATTGAACCCAAGCCTCCTGCAGTGGAAGCGCGGTGTCCTAACCACTGGACTACCAGGGAATTCCCAGTGATCAATTTTTTTATTTTTATTTTTTTGGCTGTGTTCGGTCTTTGTTGCTGTGCGCGGGCTTTCTCTAGTTGTGGCCAGTGGGGGCTACTCTTCATGTGGTGTGCGGGCTTCTTATTGTGGTGGCTTCTCTTGTTGCGGAGCATGGGCTCTAGGCACGTGGGCTTCAGTAGTTGTGGCACATGGGCTCAGTAGTTGTGGCTCTCATGCTCTAGAGTGCAGGCTCAGTAGTTGTGGCTCACGAGCTTAGTTGCTCTGTGGCACGTGGGATCTTCCCAGACCAGGGCTCAAACCCATGCCTCCTGCAGTGGCAGGCAGATTCTTAACCACAGAGCCACGAGGCAAGTCCCCCCAGTGATCAGTTTTAATATGGGGTATTATTGGTTTCTATCATTTCTGCACTCATCTGTATATTCTGAGACTATAAGACAGTGAGCTCAGTACACAGGGAAACTTTTATCTGTCCAGGAATGCAGAAAAGGAAAATGTGACAGTGCAACTAGGGTACTGAAAACTGGTTATTTAAAAAAAAAAGAAAGAAGGGACTTCCCTGGATGGCGCAGTGGTTGAGAACCCATCTGCCAATGCAGGGGACACGGGTTCGAGCCCTGGTCCAGGAAGATCCCATGTGCCACAGAGCAGCTAAGCCTGTGCGCCACGACTGCTGAGCCTGCGCTCTGGAGCCCACAAGCCACAGCTGCTGAGGCCCGCATATGCCTGGAGCCCGTGCTCTGCAACAGGAGAAGCCACCACAATGAGAAGCCCGCGCACCGCAGCAGAAGTGGCCCCCGCTCGCAGCAGCTGGAGGGCCCGCGCGCAACAACAGAGACCCAACACAGCCAAAAAAAAAAAAAAGAAAAAAAAAAAATATATAAATGGCACTACCCTTAAACACACACACACAAAAAAAAATTCAGAGGGTTTTTATGTCTTAAATGACAATACAACAACCTGATTCCTTGTCTCCTTTAAGAGAAATCCCTCATTTTCTCAAGTTCCTCTATTCTTCTTTCTTATTTTCTTTGTGCATACCACTCCCTAGAGTGAGTGCTGTGGGGAGGTACTTTCTTGAAAACACAACCTGATTCCTGAAAAGACTATAGACACAGAGTACCTACCTGTGGACATCTCACCATAGTAACTATTATCTCATAGAACTACCTCGATCTACATTGTTCTCCTATCATGATGCCTAGTACCTAGGAGATAGCTGTTTGACTAAACATATCAAACTATCCCACCTTAGTCATTACATCTCTACAGACAACTCATCCATTTCTCTCTCCAGCCCTCAGCTCTCTCCTAAGTCAATCTTGTAACTCTCAATTTGTTTCGGATGCCCTGGATGTTGAGCTCGATTTTGAGACATCATTCTATCCTTCCCCCACACGTCATCAACTACTTTACCCAATGACCTACCATACTCCCTCTCCTACCGACACCCAACTTTGATTTCCTTATTTTTATCATTCTCCCAGTCACTCAGTTCCAAACCTCAGCATCACCTTAAGTTACTCCCCTTCCTACAAGTATAATCACCAAACTCTGTGGATTCTTCTCTCATGTGTGTCATACCCAGCCCATCATCACGTGCAGGTCATTAACATTCGCTTCAACTGGCCTCCCTGGCCCCAGTCTTTCCCCAACTACTTTGCTCAATTGGCACTCAGACACCTTATACTCTAATTTAACTTTACCATGTTTCTATCCTATGTCCCAGCTAAACTGTAGATTTGAGAGGAGAAACCTTACATTTGGCACCGCTGTATTGCACAAAGACTCAGTACTTGATAAATCGAAGTCAGAGAACAAACACATGAACGGACACACACACACACACACACACACACACACACACAGACACACACACACACGCCCCCCCCATGATTCTGTCAAAAGAATTTCCATTGTACCTGAACATCACGTTTAATATAGATGAAAACAGAACAGTTAAAAGAAAGGTGAGGGGGCAGAAGCCCTGGGATATAATTTTAGTTCCTCTATTTACCCGTTGTATAACCTTGCGTAAGTCACTTAAATTCTAAGAAACATCTATAAATGGGAACGATAATACTTGTCCTATTTACCTCACAGAATATTACAAATTAATGTAGGTAAAAGTTTTATACCATATAAATTGAACCTCATTATAAGAACATAGGGTATTGGACTTCCCTGGTGGCGCAGTGGTTAAGAATCCACCTGCCAATGCAGGGGACACAGGTTCAAGCCCTGGTCCAGGAAGATCCCACATGCCGCGGAGCAACTAAGCCATGCGTCACAAGTACTGAAGCCTGCGCTCTAGAACCCGCAAGCCACAACGACTGAGCCCACGTGCCACAACTACTGGAGCCCGCGCGCCTAGAGCCCGCGCCCTGCAACAAGAGAAGCCACCGCAATGAGAAGCCTGAGCACCACAATGAAGAGTAGCCCCCACTCACCACAACTAGAGAAAGCCTGTGCACAGCAACGAGGACCCAACGCAGCCAAAATTAATTAATTAAAAAAAAGAATATAGGGTATTATAGTGGGTATACATTTTTTGCTTTTGTTTTGGTCTGATTGTTGTTATTTACATCCTAGAACAGTGATTACCAAATCATAGCTGGAACCCAGATCAAAAAGAAGGGAGGAGATAGCAAAACTTGACCTTGTCTAGGCTCTTAAACAAGCTCTTCTACATGAGGCTCATAGCATCTGAGAAGAGTTAATTTTTCCTCTAACACAGATTTACTTTGGGCAATCCAAAAACAGCTCTACAAAATATAATCCTCTTCTCTTTATATGCTAAGGGACCATGCATTTTTATTAACGTGCTACAGAAGTGACTCTCAGGAATTATTTATAGATGCCAAAAATATCTTTCTGTATCAGTACTAACTCTGATATCTCAACCAAATTGTAGCTTGAAAAGCTAAAATTTACTCATCCTATTCAATGTCAATTGAAAATGGCCTTAATTTTCCTGCTGGGTCACATTTTTACCCTCATGAATACTTCTTTATTTCCCCCCCTTTATTATTTAGCTCATAGCTAGGAGATACACTAATGTGAAAGGAAACAAAAACAAAGTCATATTGCAGTACATTGCTTTGCAGCTGTAAAACAGATGTCACTTTTTCACTACAGAGGCGGCTGCCTTTCGGGAAAGCTGAAATGATCCTTGTGTGTAGCAAGGAAATCAGTTTGTTGAGTGCTTTAAACAAAAAGGTGCTAGAGAATCTCAGCTGTTATTGATGAGAAGCCCCAGAGGTGGAGAAGTCACTGTGTTACAGATTCCCAATCTGTGAGTATCCCTAAGGGAGCAATTTGGCATCACCAGGAAAGAGTCTCAGCTTGATGTGATTGCTTTGAGTCCCCAATTTAATTTCAATCACCAGCCAAGAGAACAGAGATCATCCTTCAGAATAACAGACTATTACAGATCTTACTGCAGAGTATCCTGGGAAAAGTCTCTAGCCTCTTCTTCCTCCCCTTACAAACAACATTATTAAGAGACCTATACATCAGGTTTTAGATGCATTGAGGGTGTTAAATTCTGTCACACAAAGCAGTGCGTTTTTCAGGGAAGAGTTTTAATGAAAAACATTCTCACAAACATTACTAAATCTGGAGAGTCCCAAGAAATCAACAATACAGGTTCTCTGTTCTCTGCTGCCAAGAAAAAACATTCCCTAAGACTGTCTCAATACTACAAGGTTCTTTCAAATGAAAGCATTTCGGAATAATTCTTTTTCCCAAATGTCCAGCTTCTGCTTCACCGTATCAAAGCCTCTATTCAACTGGCAGGCAGAAGGAATATCTTGAAACCGAATGTTCTCATGAGCAAGTCAATTGCAGAAAGAGTAAACAGAACATCCTCAGTCCAACATGAATGAAGATTAAAGTACGGAATGGGAGGAAATTCCCCGGCAGTCCAGTGGTTAGGGCTCTGCACTTTCACTGCCAAGGGCCCGGTTCGATCCCTGGTGGGAGAACTAAGATCCCACAAACCCCTGCAGCATGGCCCCAAAAACAAAACGAAACAAAACAAAAAAACGAAATGGGACAAGTTGAATTGCTGTTTTTCAGAAAATGATTACCAGTTCATTATACTAAGTTCTCCTCTTATTTTTTCTTCTGTGAATTCCTTCCATTCCAAACTGTTCCATTCCATTCCTCAGGGTCTAGTATAAGTCTTACCAACTCACTAAAGCATTCCCTAACCATTTTAGTCCAAAATAACCTCTTTATTATCTATAACACTCATTTGGTAGATATAAAACACTGCCTCATACTGTTAATTTTCTATGTTCAAAAAAAAAGGACATCCCTGGTGGTCCAGTGGTTAAGACTCCGGGCTTCTACTGCAAAGGGTGAAGTTCGATCCCTGGCAGGGGAACTATGATCCCCGCATGCTGCAAGGTGTGGCCAAAATTTTTTAAAAAAGAAAAAAAAAAAAGTTATTTAATGGTGAAACTAAAACCTCACCACGCTAAACAACTATATGCACCTCCCTATCTAATCTTTGCCCATTATGCACCCATATTTCATCGAATTGCAATCATAGATTTATATATAATTTTGTGTTTTACTTTTTTTAAATCATGTTTCCATTAAGTTACAAAAAGTTCATGAACATTTATTTAACTGTTCTCTTCCTTGGACATTTAGGTAATTTCGTTTTTCTGTTACATCTACTTAGAACCTCTCACATGGTCACTCCCTCACTTCCTTCAGGTATTTATTCAAATGTCATTGCCTCTTACAGATGGCCGATAGGCACATGGAAAGATGCTCAACATCGCTAATTATTAGAGAAATGCAAATCAAAACTACAATGAGGGGCCTTCCTGGCGCAGTGGTTGAGAGTCCGCCTGCCGATGCAGGGGACACAGGTTCGTGCCCCGGTCCAGGAGGATCCCACATGCCGCAGAGCGGCTGGGCCCGTGAGCCATGGCCGCTGAGCCTGCACGTCCGGAGGCTGTGCTCCGCAACGGGAGAGGCCACAGCAGTGAGAGGCCCGCGTACCGCAAAAAAAAAAACCAAAACCAAAAACAAACAAACAAAAAACTGCAATGAGGTACCACCTCACACAAGTCAGAATGGCCATCATTAAAAAGTTTGCAAATAGGCTTCCCTGGTGGCGCAGTGGTTGAGAGTCTGCCTGCCAATGCAGGGGACACGGGTTCGTGCCCCGGTTCGGGAAGATCCCACATGCCGCAGAGCGGCTGGGCCCGTGAGCCATGGCCGCTGAGCCTGCGCGTCCGGAGCCTGTGCTCTGCAACGGGAGAGGCCACAACAGTGGGGGCCCACGTACCACCAAAAAAAAAAAAAAGTCTGCAAATAAATGCTAGAGAGGCTGTGGAGAAAAGGGAACCCTCCTACACTGTTGGTGGGAATGTAAATTGGTGCAGCCACTATGGAAAACAGTACGGAGGTTCCTTAAAAAACTAAAAATAGAGCTACCAAATGATCCTGCAATCCCACTCCTGGGCATATATGTGGAGAAAACTATGATTTGAAAAGATACATGCACCCCAATGTTCACAGCAGCACTATTTACAATCAATAGCCAAGACATGGAAACAACCTAAATTTCCATTGACAGATGAATGGATAAAGAAGATTTGGGGCTTCCCTGGTGGCGCAGTGGTTGAGAGTCCACCTGCCGATTCAGGGGACACGGGTTCGTGCCCCAGTCCGGGAAGATCCCACGTGCCGCGGAGCGGCTGGGCCCGTGCGCCATGGCCACTGAGCCTGCGCGTCCGGAGCTTGTGCTCCGCAACGGGAGAGGCCGCAACAGTGAGAGGCCCGCGTACCGCAAAAAAAAAAAAAGATGTGGTGTTTATATACACAAATAGAATACTACTCAGCTATAAAAAAGAATGAAACAATGCCATCTGCAGCAACACGGATGGACCTAGAGATTATAATAAGTGAAGTAAGTCAGAAAGAGAAAAGACAAATACCATATGATATTTATATGTGGAATCTAAAATATGGCACAAATGAACTTATTTACGAAACAGAAACAGACTTAAGACACAGAAAACAAACTTATGGTTACCAAAGGGGAAAGGGGGTGGGATAAATTATGAGTTTGGGATTAGCAGAATCAAACTACTATATATAAAATAGATAAAACAACAAGGTTCTACTGTATAGCACAGGGAACTAGATTCAGTAAACTATAATGGAGAAGAATATGAAAAACAATATATATATAAAACTGAATCACTTTGCTGTACACCAGAAACTAATACAACATTGTAAATCAACTACACTTCAATTTTTAAAAAAGTCATTGTCTCATTCTTAACCACACTATTTTAAATTGCATCTTTCCCCCTAACACTTCTCTGCTTTATTTTGCTCAAAAGCGCTCATCTCCATGTAACATACTTATATATTAACTTACTTATTTTGTTTATTGTCTGTCTCCCCAATAGTTTAAGTTCCAAGAAGGCAGAGATTTTTGTTTGTTCATCGCTGAGCCCCTGGTGCCTAGAACAGTGCCTGACACTTGGCAAATGATTACTAAATATTCACCGAATAAATAAATTGAACATCACCGAGGACAGTGTTTTTCTTCAGGTGGCCGTGTGCCTTAAAATGGATTTCCGAGGCTGGGATTACCAAGTCAGAGGATAAAAACCTCTTATGACTCTTGATATACAGTGCCAAAATATTTTCTAAAAGGGCTGTACTAATGTACAGTGCTCTCAACAGTGTAAAGGCCTACTAATGGTAACACAATCTGTTACCTTTCTAAGTTCTATTAACCCAAATAAACTGCAAGCTCCTTTAAAGCCAAGTAAGATTGTCTTGTACTTACATTTTGCACTTAATAAGTACCTGTTGAATGATTAAGCTTTAGGAAAAGCGTCTTCTCTGAACACTTTCAATAACTCGAAAAGCTCACCTTCCACATTGAAGAGTATGATGACGTTTCTTTAAAAAAAAGAAAAAGAAAAAAAAGCTTATCTTCCCACCCACCCCACGTTCCTATGCACACCCTCTGCCGAGGAATGAAATCCTGAAGAGGGATGTATGTGAAATGGCCTCGTTGTTACTAAGGCTGGGATTTAGGACGGGAAGGGCAAGATGTCATTGCCTACCTAGACTCACACAGCCCACTAGGGAGAGGGGCACCACTCGGAGCCGCGCCGGCCTCTCAAACACCAGGGCCTGCTTTTCCCTTCGAAAAAGTCTTGCTCCTCTGTGGAGAACGGTGGTGTTAGCCCACCCACTCCCTAACTCTGTCTTGAAGTGAGAGCCACTTCTTTGGGGTGGCTCCTGCGTTGTTCAAGCCACCATCTCAAAAAGAGGCCCCCGGCTTTCCACAAAACACGGCGCCAAGAAAGAAGCCACCCACTTCCCAGCCATCGCCCCCTCAGGCCGCCCGCGCCCCCGGCCCATGGAGAGCCTTCAAAGGAGGGGCTGTAGGTGCCGGCCTCCACCACAACCCGCGAGCGGGCCACGGCTTCACAACCGCGGACGCCTGCCTCCCACCACAAACCCAGCGCCAGACCCACCTTTTCTCGCAACTCCCAGCACCCACTTGGTCGGGTCCCCCGGGCCCCACCTGGGCGGCCTTCCACTTCCCTCCGCGCCTCACCCAACGGCAGAGAAGCTCCTCGCCGCCAGCTCGTGTTTGAAATCCGGCACCAACCAATCACAGAGAAATTTATTCCTCCCGCGCTGTCCCCCTACGTTGCGACGCACGCGTCGGGGCCACGGGGAGGGGGCGGGGACAAGGCTGGGCTTGCGCGTTCTGATAGAGCGAAGCCAAAGGCAGCCATCTTGACTAAGGTCAACCGTTTTTTTTTGTTGTTGTTGTTGTTGTTTCCCCCTTCCCCTCACCCCCTCCGGAGCCCTTTCCTGAAGCCATTCACGATACCATGTTGACTAAGGGCAAGTGATACTTCTTGAGTGCAAATTATTCTTGGCCTTACTGTTTTCTCCAGACTGAGAAATAGGACTTTTGGAAACTGTTAACTGAACAGTGTCTCATCTCTCGATTGAATAGGAAGAATTCCGGAAGGAGATAGAACAGCAGTCATTTACAACCATATATGCTGAGCTGTACACTGCCTTCATTCATTCCTGCATTCCAGGTTTTCATTTGACACACATTTATTAATTGCACCAAATTTGTAACAAGGGCTCTCCTAGGAACTGGAAAAATAAAGATGACATGATATCTGCTTTCCAGTAGCTACACATCGGGAAAACAAAAATATAAAATGAAAGTGCCATGATTTCATTTAATAAACGTTCATTTAGAACTTGGCATAGTGCTAACACGGGGCTTTCATACTTTCTTTTAATCCAAATCCACAGTGAGAAACAGATTTTACATTACAACCACGTAGTACAGAACTCTGCTTATCCTTACTCCATGAATGTATTCTGAACTATTTTTTTCCTATTCTCTTACCACCACCCCTGCCATGTTAGTTGTCCCTACCTCATTGAATTTATTAATTATTAACTACCTGCAACTTGAAAAAAATACTGGCTAATGCATGCAAGAAGCAGTGTGGTTTAAAGGGAAGATCACAGGTTTTATAACCAGAAAACTTGACTCCATTTAAACAAATACTGTGGAGCACTTTTGTGCCTCCGCATACTGCTGAACCAGCCACATCATCACTTTTTAACCCTTCTGTACTTCACTTCCTCCAACTATAAAACAGAAATAACAGTATCAACCCTATCTCACAGGCTTATTCCTAGATCAAACAGGAGAGTATGTGGAACACTATCAAAGTTTACACTTTGTAAACTGTAATAAAGATTTGTATTATTAGATAAGAGATGAAGAAATATTAACTGTACACATATTATCCCATTTATTCCTTCCCACAACCCTTCAACGTCAGAAGCACTCATTTAGTTGATTGCATTAGCCTGTGCCTCCTACACCTATAATACAGTTAAACATATACAAGAACAGAATATGTGTAAAGTGCTTTAGAAGCACAGATGAGGAAGCAATTAATCCTATCAGGGCGGCGGGAGTGTTAGAAAAGCCTACAGAGACTTGTTATCTGAGCTTGGACTTGAAGTATGAATAGGAATTTACCTGATAGAAAGGAGAGGCAATTCCTGACAATGTGACCTCTCAGAAATGAGTCACATGTATATATAATAAATACACAAGCAAAGGATTTGTGAAGGTTTAGTGCTGTGAAGGAATATTTACCGTAACATGCAGGTAACTTTGGGGGTTCAGTGGGTGTGACACCTCTTGTGCAGCTTGGGCCTGAGGAGGGGAAGAAGCTAGCAAAGAATGACCAGACTAGGAAAGGATGGGACTTTATCCTGTAATTGACAAAATGACAAGACAATGGGGCCGGGGTTGACTCCGACTATGTTTGCATTTTACATAGGTCGTACCCGCAAATGGCATGGAGGATTGTCTGGAGAGGGGAAAATCTGAAGGTAGAAAGACTCTTGCTTCATTGTTAGGGAGAGGACCTGAGCTGAATTAGGCCAGTGGCAGCGGGGATGGAAAGGAGGGGACGGGTGGGAAAGACATTCATGAAATCAAATGAATTTATTAAATGATTGGATCTAGGGGTTGAGGGAGAGAAGGGGGTATAAAATGACTCAGCTTTCTCCCTCTCCCTTTTACCCCTTATCCAATTACTTAGCGCGGCTCTTAAGTATCTCTTGTATGTACCCACTTTACTTCTTCCTACCTTCACCACCCTAATCCAATTCAGTGGTCCAAGCCATCAGTGAATCTGTTTACCCCTCACTTGCATTCTTTACACCCTGAATGATCTCTTTTTTTTAATTTTTATTTTATTTATTTGTTTGGTTGCATGGGTCTTAGTTGTGGCATGCATGTGGGATCTAGTTCCCTGGCCAGGGATTGAACCCGAGCCCCCTGCATTGAGAGTGGGGAGTCTTACCCACTGTGTCACCAGGGAAGTCCCCCGAATGATCTTTTAAAAATGCAAGTCTAATCATGCCTCTCTTTTGTTTAAAACCATTAATGACTTCAACTTCCTCCTCAATAAAGACCAAAATCCTTAATAAGCCTCTCCTAACCTGGCCCTGGCCTGCCCCTAGAGCTGCACTTCCTGACCCTCTGGCGTTTGCAATTCCTCTTCCCCACCCTTACAGCCTCTTTACCTGGCTAAATTCTACTCAGCCTTTTGGGCAGCTGAGAAGTTTTCTGCCTTGCTCAGGGAGGTCTCTGAGGCCTAGAGCCATGCTTTTGCTACAAGCTTCCCCATCATCCTCTTCCTCCCCTGTCACACATGTCAGCTCATCTGTTTCATCTTCCTGGTTCTTCTAGTCACCAGCTATATGGCCTTTCAGAAGTCATCTGTGCCTTTGCTCACTCGTCTATAAATGTAAATCATAATAATAACTATTTCATAGAGTTGTTGAGAGGAATAAGTGAGATATCCATGTAAAGCAGTTGGCACACAGGACTTCCCTGGTGGTGCAGTGGTTAAGAATCTGCCTGACAATGCAGGGGACACGGGTTCGAGCTCTGGTCCGGGAAGATCCCACATGCCGCGGAGCAACTAAGCCCGTGCACCACAACCACTGAGCCTGCGCTCTAGAGCCCGGGAGCCACAACTACTAAGCCTACACACCACAACTGTTGAAGCCCATGCGCCTAGAGCCTGTGCTCCGCCACAAGAGAAGCCTGACCACAACGAGAAGCCCAAGCACCACAAGGAAGAGTAGCCCACACTCCCAGCAACTAGAGAAAGCCGGCGGGCGGCAACAAAGACCCAAATGCAGCCAAAAATAGGTTTAAAAAAAAAAAGTTCGCACAGTTCCTGGCACAGAGTAAGTGCTCCGTAAATATTCCTGATTTTCCCTACTAGACTGTAAACTTCCAGAGAACAGAGATGGTACTCCTCTCACTTACTGCTATAATCTCTTGCTTTTGCAGCTCCAATAAATAGTCCTTTGGGTGAGCGGAGGTGAGTTCAATAGGACGGTGGAAGCATTCCACTCCATCACCCAAATTCTGTCCCAAATGATGGATGAGGGTTGGTGATACTGCCCCCCCAATTCCTCCCTCCATCCAAAGCACCACCACACCCCTCCCATTCCACTCAACCCCCTTCCCTGCTGCACCAGCCCGGTGAGAAGCACAGGAAAGGTGAGGGGGGGGGCGGGGGCGGGGGGGGGGTCTTAAACCTCTTTCTTCCCAAACTATAGTCTGGGTAGAGAGGCATCCTGGGGCTGCACCTGTAACGGAAAAAGCATGAGAACTGATGCCAGAAAGCATGGATTCGATTCCAGCTCGGCCACCTATTAGACACGAGATGTTGGCTGGTTTTTTAATCCCTCGCATTGGGAGAGCCCCACGCACCGGATGGTTCAGGGATGCCAGCGAGATAACGATCGTAAACGGGCCTCTGTCAGCCGGAACGCGCCGTCGGAGGATGCGCTAGCACCGCTGCGCCCGCCCTCGCCGCCGCACGAGGCAGAACCCTCACCCCACTCCGGCGCGCGGGAGCAGCTAATGGGATTTATGCTAATGTGAGGACGCGGATGACCGGCCGAGCGCGCCGCCCCGCCGCCACCCGCGCCCCACCTCTCGCCCGGCGGGCCGCCTGCCCAGAAATCGCTACCGGGGAACGGGCACCGTCGGTCGCTGGGCAGTGGGGGGCCTGGCGGGGCGGGGCGAGACTGGGACCGTGGCGGCGGGCCGTCTAGTCGCCGCCCAGTGTTTGTCTTCATCCTCTCTCCCCCTCTCGGTTTTTATCTCCCAGTTCCTTCTCATTTGCTCTCCATCTCTAGAGGTCTTACACCCTACCTCCAGTCGAGAATTACTGTTCCCTCCGTCAGTTACACCAGGACGTCTGGAGCACTTCCGCGTTCCAGGCAGTGCGCTCAGCACCGGCGTGGGGTGGGGTACAAGCGGCGCAGAGTGCGGAGGTGGGGACTGTGTTCTGGGGATTCGGGGGAAGCAAGCCCATTTCTGGCTGGGAATCAGAGAGGAAGAGGCGTCAAACCGAGCTTTGAGGAATAGATAGGATCCCAACGGGGAGGGGAGTGGGAAGTGAAGTAGTCAGAAAGGTTAAGAGAAAAATGGAGGGGACAGCCCTGGTGGCGCCGTGGTTTGGGAGTCCGCCTGCCAATGCAGCGGACACAGGTTCGAGCCCTGGTCCAGGAGGGTCCCACGTGCCCCGGGGCAACTAAGCCGGTGGGCCACGACTACTGGTCGTGGCCCTGCGCTCTGGAGCCCAGTGAGCCACACTACTGAGTCTGCGTGCCACAGCTACCGAAGCCCGCGCGCCTGGAGCCCGTGTTCCAGAGAGAGGCTGGCAGCAGCGAAGAGTGGCCCCCCCTCGCTGCAGCTGGAGAGGACCCGTGGGCAGTAGTGAAGACCCAAGACAGCCAAAAATAAATAAATAAAAATTTAAAATAAATAAAACAGGAAAACTGACATGAGACCCAGCAATTTCATTAAAACAAAAGAAAAAAGAAATGGAGAAGTAAATCCAGCATGGCCGAAGTACAAGGATCTTGAAGGGGGATGGTAAAGACTGGAGGGAATTGAAATCACAGTATGAGAGACCTTGAATAGCAAGATGAATAAATTAAGATGAATTCTCTAGGCACTAGTGAGCCATTGAAGGTTTTTGAGCAAATGGCAGGTGTGTACTTCTTCCTATTCTCTAAGAGAAGGAGCAAAGCATAGTGGTAAAATGCATGGGCTCTGGAGTTATACTGGCCCTGGTTCAAGATCTATCTCTATCACTTATGACCTGTGTGATGGGCAACTTGATTTATCTGTGCCTCCATTTCCCTATCTATTAAATGGTGATGATAATTATAGTCTAAAGGACTGTTGGGAGGATTAAATGAGACAGTATTTGCAAAACTCTTAGCACAGTGCCTGGCACATAGTAAGTGCCCCATAAGTATTAGTTATTATTACTTTGTGTCTCCCTGTCTTCTCTGTTTCTTTCCTCTCTTTCTTCTGATTCTTTCCTCCCTCTCATTGAAAAAACAGAAACAAACAAAAAATCTTCCTGAATCCGTGGTTTCCCTGCCCCATGCCTAGGAATCACCCTCTCACAATGAATAAAACGTTCAATTAAATCAGACTCTAGTAGAACCAAGTCCCCTTCAGAAACACACCTGTGCCTCTCCCAGGTGCCCAGGCTCAGCAGAGCCTTGCTTGGGGGAGGAGGTGTAGTTATCGAGGTCCTGAACTCATCTCTACTAGATTCCAGGCTCCTTGAAAGTCGAGACCACAGCTCATCCACCCTAACCTCGTCCCACTTCTAACAACGTACCTGACGTTCAGAAGGTCCCTGCTGTAGACCAGTGGTTCTCAAGCATGCATCAGAATCCCCTCAAGGGTTCTTGTTAAAACAGATTGCTGAGCACCACTGTTAGAGTTTCTGGTCATTAGGTCTTTGGTGGGGCCTGAGAATTTGCATTTTTAACACATTTCCAGGTGATGCTGTTGTTAGTGATGTGGGTACCACACTTTGAGAAGCACTGCTCTAGAATAGCTGTTGAATGGCTACCTCCAAGAAAATAAAGTAGCTTCACCACCCCTTTCCTATGCCCAGCTCGTCATGAGT
The DNA here is from genome assembly GCF_059928025.1 of Delphinapterus leucas. Lineage (NCBI taxonomy): Eukaryota > Metazoa > Chordata > Mammalia > Artiodactyla > Monodontidae > Delphinapterus > Delphinapterus leucas. The sequence continues at coordinate 39,856,330 of NC_143139.1, forward strand.
ATCCAAAATATGGATCCAAGGCCTAAAATCATGAAGAGTGAGACTCAGGAATTTTCTAAAAACTTCCCAAGTGATTCTGATGTGCAAACAGGTTTGAGTTCCACAAGCCTTGTATTGCCCCCCTGCACTCTCCCCCCGCTGACACTCCTGTATTCCCCTCCTCATTGTGTCCACCTCAGCTAACCCTGACCCAGCAAGGGCTACTGCCTGCCTGAACTTTACTCAGAGGACGCTTGGCTACTCGCGCTCAAGGTGGCTGGAACTGTAGGGAGACAGGCTGCAAAGAGGAAAGTAGCTGGTTCTGAAAAAAGACCAGAGATTTATGTCAATTGTAACAAGTAGCACTTACTACTAACTCTTAACCCTAAAAGTTAAGTCAAGAACCAGTGATCGGAGTCAGGCCTGGAATCAAGTCTGGGCTCTCTCCCTCTCTGCTCAACTTCTGTTGTCTCCCGTGTTAAATGAGAATAACAGAACCTACTTCACAGGATCGATTTGAGGATTAAAAAGGAGATTATGGATGCAAAGTTCCCTTCCTCAGTTGTTGCTATTTATCCAGAATTTTCACACACATTTTATTAGATTCTCAACAGTCCTGTGAAGCAAGAAAGGCATTATTCCCAAAGGGAGGGGAATGTTCAACTGCTAGTTCCCTCCCATATTACAGATGAGAAAGCTGAGTCTCAGAGAAGTTAAATGACTTGCCTGGAGTCTGTGCGGTTTGGGTAAATAGGGGAACAGCTGGAAGCAGAGCGGGCTGCTCCTCTCCACTTACTCTCTGTTTGTTCCTTTGCCATCTCCTTCCCGTGGGCCCCTTTTACAGCTCCTCTAGGTGTGTTTTACCAGAGCTGAACGGAAGGAAGTGGGGGCGGAGTTCTCTCTGTACCTCTCGGGGATGGTCCTGCTCTCCCGCCCACCACCCAGCCCTCGGCCTGCAGCCTCCTCCCTATTTCGGCCCCTATAGTACTGATACTGGCAGTCTCTGTGGCAAATATCTACCCTGAATTCAAATTCTGGTGCAATCCCCTCATGAGTTGTGTGAATTTAAACAGATCTCTTCCCCTCTCCTGTCTTCTCATCTGCGACAGGAGGAGTGGTTTAAATCCATGGTTCCCAAATTTAGAGGCCTTGGAGTGATCACAGGAGATTTAGCTCCTGGCTCCATAAAGACTGTGAGTAACCCATCCGTGTGTAATTAACTGACTGTGTAACTGTGTGATTGCTGGGGGATGAATAAAATACAAATGAGCTTTAATGATGAGATCCAGAGCTCAGTCATTATATGTTTTCTCAATCAACAGATATCAAAAATACAACAACTGGAATTCCCTATCAGACCAGTGGTTAGGACTCAGCACTTTCACTGCCGGGGGCCTGGGTTCAATCCCTGGTCAGGGAACTAAGATCTTGCAAGCTGCGTGGAACGGCCAAAAAGAAAAATGCAACTACTAACATGTCAGGGCCTTGGAAATGTTTTGGAATGAAAAAGTTTGGTAATCCTTTGGAGGCCCTTGAAGCTGCCATGCTACAAAGCTACAAAAAGAGAAGGGGCTTTCCGCCACCAGGGGGCGCTGCATCCCGGTACTATATGGAAACTGAGGGCCGCGCGTGAGAGGGTGGTTCCAAACTGGGAGAGGGTGTGGCCTTGGGTCTAGAGACCACAACTGAGACATGTTACACATAAGGCTCTGTAAGGGAGTTGTACCTCCAGAGCTGGGGGAGGTAAGGGACCCAGAGGCGACTCAGCACAGTGCAGACACCTAAGTTCCATCTAGTTGCACCTTGAGCTCCAGTTCCTGGCCTGACACATAGAAAAATTCTCACATTTCACCTCAGCTATCTTCAGGCAAGGGAAGGGACTGAGGAAAGAAAAGGTACCAAACACGGCACGGATGGCCATCCCGAGTGAGTGGTCTTGGCACGAACCTCAGGAGTGTGGGGAACAGGCGGAGATCTGTGGAGGCAGGGAATGCTTTCTGAAGGTGGAGTTGGGGGCAATCAGAGAGGAGCAGAAAGGTCAGCAGAGGCGTTCAGTCATAATCCCACAGATGGTAGCTTCAGGCAGAGATTCTAAGAAAGGAATCATTATGAGAAGACCTTTGCTGAGATGTGGGCCTGCCTCGCCTGGCAATAGGAAGCAGCAGCTCACAGCCAGAGGGGAGGACAGGAAAGGCCGGCACCCTCCTCCACTGTCACCCTCCCGCCCACCCCACCCCAAATCTGCTGAACCCTGGGCAGAGTTCTGACCCAGCTCAGGCTCTCCAACCAGGAATTTCTCCCTGGCAAGGGCCAGAGAACCTTGAAGAGAGAAGTAGTTTCCCACACAATATACCCCAGAGGCTGAGGTCCTGTCACACTCATAAACTGTCAGGATCCAGAAAAGTTTCCAGCTCAACCTGAAGGTGCACACAGACAGACAGGCGCTCACCTTGACAAACTCTACCCTGCCCTGGGACAGACATACACACACACACACACACACACACACACACACACACACACACACACACACAAGCTCAGGCTTGATTTTAGCAGAACAAATGAAGGACCCAGAGCCAGAGCACTGCCTCACTGCCCCACTTCTCCTCCCTGGCCGAGCTCCACTTACCTGCTGTTCCCTTCTCGGGGCCGCCAGTGGGCTCTGAGCACCAGATCCCTTCCCACAGTCACTCAGCCTACCTGACCCCTTTCCCGCTCTGCCTGGGCTCTGGACACCAGCCCTGACCCCCAAGCTGAGTGTCTCTCAAGCACTACTCCTCCTGCCCTCCCACACCTCTGGCCCTCCTGGGATGCCTTTTTGAGGTTGCCAAGCTTGAGTGCCCATCTAAGCAGGGAAGACCAGCAGGAGAAGCAGCCAGAGGAGCACGGGAATTCACACTGGTGAGGCTTCTTGGGCAGCAGAGTGGACAGCAGGATGGACAGGGTGGACTGGCCACTCTGGAGAGGGTGGGCACGCCCTGCCTTGCCCCATCTCAACAGGACCATCTCCCAAGCTTACTCACACACACACACACACACCCCAGGCCTGTCTGCTCTGCAGAAGTCTGTTTCCCTGGGGCTCTAGGCCCTGTTTCTTCATTGCCCACCAAGCCTTTCCCATCTGCTTTCCCAGGGGAACCCTCAGTGATGGGTGCCCCCGCAGAGATCTCCAAATTTTCTAGTCTCTTTCAGCCTTCCGGAGGAGATAAGGCATATCAAATCTGCGATCACTGCAGCTGCCCCATTACAACCCAGCCCCTACACTTCCCACCTTGGTGCTTCCCTCCTGCCTCATGAAGCCTTCAAGGCTGGGAGGGAGGTCAGAATGGAGCCCATCCTGGCAAAATGAGAAAAGATTAGAGCAATACATTTACTGTCAATGGCAATAAGGCTGCCTGAACAGGGGAGGAGGAATATTGAATTTCAGGCTCTCCGGGGTCTCGATGGAGGAGCCCTGGCAACCTGCAGCCCCAGGCCTGATGGAATGGGGAGGGCTGGTCCCAGCCCCAGCCAAATGGGGACCCTGGTGCCCCAGCCCTCCTGTCTCTGTATCGACCCCATCCTCCACAGTCACCTGCTGGGTTCCAGTTCCCTCCTCTCCCCTCCCATCATTTCTCCCTTTCCACTGCCAAACTTGTTTCCCCGCAGCAGTTCTTCTACTGGCGCAGGGTGATGGAGCAGAAAGAACACTGCTCTAGGGGCTGGAAAGGAGGCCTGGGCTCTAACCCCCCTACTGCATCCAAGCCGAGAGACTTCCTGCAAGTCACTGAGCATCTCTGAGTCTGGGAACAGAGTGGGCTGGGGGACAACATGGCATTTGACATCCTGAGGTCACTCAGCCATCCATTGCTTCAGCGGTCTTGGGCAACATCACTTAACGTCTCTGAGCTCCCATTCATCTATAAAGTGGGGGTGAAGCAAATAACAAGACCTAACTATTTGCTAGGGCAGGAGTGATATGAAAGCTGTAAACAATTGTGAGGGTTGCAATGTCTTGTTTACGTGGAATTCGTGGTATGTTCCCTGGCTGAAGAATGGGACTGAGCTTCGACCAGATGCTCCAGATGGTTCCTTCCGGCCCTAGGATCCTGGCTCTGGGCCCTGCCCTCCCCAGTGAGTGGAGGGTGTAACCTCTCTGGGAAGGCACATCAGGCGATTTCTTGGTCAAACAGGTCTGAGCTGAGGGGTCAACTGTCCTGGACCAATCCTGAAAGACATTCTGGAGGGGAAGATTTTAGAAGCAGCTGGTCAATAGTATCTCTTTCCCAGCTCATCCTAGCCTTGTGTCCACATGTGAATGGCACCCCCTGGAGCTGGGCAGTGTGGCATGTCTGCCTCGATGGGAGTGAGACAACTGCGGCCCAGCCTCTAGGTGATGGACAATGTGCGAGGCAGGGAGGCTAGGGGATGGACTTAACATTTATTTCTAGGCTGCCTGGAAACACATGCAGTGTTTTTCATTTGATATGTGGTCTACACAGTAGCCTGAGAGGCAGGTATAATTGACACGGAGGTTGAATAACTTGCCCATTGTTATCTGCTGGAAGGAACTCTGACTCAGGTCTGCTGGGTCCCATCACTCCACACTGCCTCCCGCTGGAGCAGAAGGCTCGAGGCTTCAGCCTCAGTCCTGGCTCGCCATGGCCGAGCTGGGAAACTGGGCAGATTTTTAAGAGAATGGCACTTCTTAACCAACTTAGCATAGAGACTGCCTTGGAAAGTGTAGAGCCCTGCTCAAATGCCTTAGACATTCATGTGCTTCTTTTCTGGTTCCAACCTCATTTCTCACCCCACCTCCTCTGCGTGGTCCTCCCCTCTGACCAGATCTCCTCACTTCATTTTCCACCTGACACATCACGCTGATTCCTCTCTCCCCCTCCCCCTCTACCCATCCAGATCTCACCAATCCTTTGAAGCCTAGATTAGGGGCCTCCTCCTCCTTGAAGCCTTGCCTACCACCAAAAGTGGCAATAAGCATAGACTTCCTCAACTTACTAGTCACTTTTTATGAATGTGTCCTGATTCCCCAAGAGAGTCGCCAACGGATTCTCCGAGGGCACAGACTATGTGTCCTACCTCTTTTTAACCTTGGGGCTTGCCTAGACTCTGGTACATATTGGGTGTTAAAAAGACTTTTGTAGCTGAAGGTGATGACTGTGGTGATGGTGCTTATGACAGAATTCACATTTGAGTTTAAAGTAGAGGTGGGGGGACTTCCCTGGTGGCGCAGTGGTTAAGAATGCGTCTGCCAATGCAGGGGACACAAGTTCAAGCCCTGATCCGGGAAGATCCCGCATGCTGCAGGGCAACTAAGCCCGTGCGCCACAACTACTGAGTCTGCACTCCAGAGCCCTCGAGCCACAACTACTGAAGCCCGCGCACCTAGAGCCTGTGTTCCACAACAAGAGAAGCCACTGCAATGAGAAGCCCACACCACAATGAAGAGTAGCCCCCGTTCGCCGCAACTAGAGAAGGTCCATGTGCAGAAACGAAGACCCAATGCAGCCCAAAATTAATTAATTAATTTAAAAAAATAATAATAAAGTAGAGGTGGGGATAATTGTGACAGTGGTGAGGACTGTGACGGCAGTCATGGTGGTGAGTTTGAGAGCATGGCGGTGTTGGTAAGTGACGGTGGTGATGTTGATGATTTGAAGATGGTGGTAGTGATGGTGACGGTGGTTGTACTAATTATCTATCGTTGCATAGCAAATTACTCGCAAAACTTAACAGTTCAAACAACACATTTATTATCTCATAGTTTCTGTGGATCAGGAATATGGGCATGGCTTAGCCAGGTACCTCTGGCTCCAAGTCTCTCACAAGACTGCAACCAAGTTGTTAGCATGGGTTGCAATCTCATCTATAATCTCCACCGGCGGAGAATCTGCTTCCAAGTTCACTCATGATTTTTGGCAGGATTCAGTTCCTCTTGGGCTCTTGGATCTTGCCGGGTGTTGGCCTGAGGCCTCCCTCAGTTCCTTGCCATGTGGGCCTCTCCACAGGGCAGCTGGCTTTCCTCAGTGCAAGAGGGAAGCCACATCTTTTTGTAGCCTCATCTTGAAATAACCTTCCATCACCCCTGCTGAGTCCTATTCACTAGAAGTGAGTCATTAAATACGGCCACACTTGAGGGGTTAAGATTACACAAGGGCATGAACACTAGGAGGCAGGGGTCACTGGGAGAGGCTGCCTGCCATGATGGCTACGGTGGTGATGTTGATAGTGGAGGAGGAGAGTTGGAGAGTGGCGGTACTGATGATGGAGAGCGCGACTGGATCAGGATGGCAAGGTATCTGAGAGTGAAAGTATTGGAGTCCAGTCCATATCAGAGTTGGAAAGTAGTTCCTCCAAACTAGATCTGAGCAGAGGGGTCCAGCTGACTAGGGCCAGTTATACAAGACCCCTCTCCTCCACCACACTGCAGTCCATTCCAGGTCCAGGTCCATGTCCATTCCCCTAGAGCCCTCCTTCGCCATTACTTTCTTTGCCAATCACCCCACCCTAGGCTGATGTCCTTCTTTAGGCAATTAATGAGCTAAGTAATTGCCAAATGGAGAGCAATAACCACTAGCAATCGAAGGGAGGAGGGAAAAGAGAGTGGTCAGAGGCCCAAGGGAGACAGAGAGGTGCTGCCAGTTTGGGGACTGGGTTGTGGTTCTTTCAAGTCGGATAAAGCATCCACCCCATCCTGTACTGAATCCTCACGTCCTTGGTCTCCAGCTCCACATCCCCATAGGTCACAACCCACCACCACCACCACTTTATCTTCTCTCTCTCAATCCTTCACATAGGCTTTAGGCCACAGCTTCCCTGAGCCCAGGGCAGCCCATCCCCCTGCCTCCATCTCCTGCCTCTAATCTCTCCCTACTTCTGACGACCTGCTGTTTCTTAAAATCCCCCCAACATCACTCCTGTTCTTTAACAAGCACAGAAGGAGCTCACCTTTTTTTTTTTCTTTCTTCTTGACCTTGCCACGTGGTGAGGCTTGAGGGATCTTAGTTCCCCGACCAGGGATCAAACCTGGGGCCCTGGCAGTGAGAGCGCAGAGTCCTAACCATTGGACCACCAGGGAATTCCCAGAGCTCACCTTTTCTGATGCTTCATACCTTCAACGACCACCACCAAGCCCCCTAATCCAATGCCAATGCCAGGGTTTTCAGGTCTAGCAAGGCAAAATAAAGCTTACTTCTCTGGAAAAGTCTCTTTAGGCAGCCATGTGATACTGGGTGTCATGGGACCAAGTCCTCCTCCAGTAGGATCACCAGGTTGAGTGACAGGGATAAAATATATTAGCTTGGGAGTCAGGAGACCGGGACTCTAATCCCAGCTTTGTCACTCACTAATCATTTATGCCACTTGGGCTTTCTGGTCTCAGTGTCCTCATGTGTTTCATGGTGGTAGTTGAAGGTGAGGGGTGGATTAGGTGACCTCTAAAGACCCTGTCGGTTCTAAACTTTGATTCTGCTTCCCATGAGAAGGGCGGAGGGTGAATGGATGGTGACAGCTATGCTGGAAAGCCTAGGGCCACATGGCTGAAAAGTAGTTTCAGTTTGCAGAGGCTCATCAAACCTGGTCACAGTGGAGAACCTTCATCCTGTGCATTGTAGGAACCCAAGGCAACCCCAACCTTCCTTTTCTGCCTCTTCCCAGACTCCCACCCCCAAGTGCACACCCTCTGCATCGCCAGCTTCCCCTCTGGTCCCTCTTCAGTACAACCAGGTAGTAGCCATCTGCCAACCCTTTCTATAACTCACCTCTTTTGTTTCCTCTCCCACTCCAGACACACCTGTACTCTCCCCACCCTTATTCAGTCCTTTGCTTCTTCTCTCCTGGACCTCCGTAAGACACCTCCCACCCCCTTGGTCTATGTGACGTCTCTCTCTCCTGGTTCCTCCCTTTGACCAATCTTTCTCTGCTCCCTTTGTCTTTCAGCCTCCTTTCCTGCCTCCGGTCCTCCTGTTCACCCCTTAAACTTGTGTGAATTCCCTAAGGCTTTGTCCTTAGCCATCTCATAAAGGTACCACAATAACAAAAGCAAAAACAACTAGGATTTAATGGTGCTTATACTGTTCAAAAGGGCTTTCACATGTATTTTCATTTGATTCTCCGAGGTAAGCCATTCTCTCCCACTTAATAGAAGTCAGTTTTGCCTTCACAGAGTGTCTGAAAACTGTCCTTTCTTTTTTATTCTCTTTGCCACTGCCCTAATTCAAGCCCTTAATGCCTCTTCTTAGACCCTCGCTTCAGCACCTAGCTGACAATAGTGTAGGTCTTAGCAGCCGATGAGAAGGAAAGGATGTAGTTCCAGTTAAACAACTGACCAAGGGCTTTAGACTTAACTGAACCAGACCAGGCCCCACTCAGAGCACAGTGGGCTGTACTGTAAAGATAAGGCAGTCAGAACCAGAGTCATTTTGGGGAAGAGATTAGGGTCACACACGAAAATTCAAAATCTATGGTTGGCCCAAGTGTAAAGAGGAAAGTTCCTGATGAAACAAGCAAAGGGCTGCATAATGAAGTCTAGGAGAATCTCCCTGGAAGCCCCACCTTGCCAGGACCTTTGTGCCCGGTCCCACATCATCTCTAATCAACCCAATCTGCGGCCTCAGCCTGCTGGAGCAGGTAAACCTTGACTCTCTAGTTTAAGTCAGGAAAATCCTACCCCAGGAAGGAAAAAGAATAAGAGTAAAGAAAATAATCTCAGAAATATTGAACAAAGAAATTTAAATGCATGATATTGTTTTTGTAATGGCTTTTTGGGGCAATTGTTGTAATACTCTTCTTTTTGTCTGCTTTTAAAGATGTTGAAAGCTTTTAGGAAAACCTGATTTATGAAGAGTTTGATTTCATTTGCAATCAAGGTTTAAATATTTGGGGAAAGATAATTTGCCAAATTTATAAGTTTTTGGTATATTGGTTGTATAAGTAGTAGGAGAATATTTAGGGGAATGTTAATAATTGAATAAAGATTAACAAATTGGACATCAAAGTAGAAAAAATAATGAGTATTTCTCTCCACGCCCCAAAGTGCCTAAGATATTAAAGAATTTATCATCTTAAACTTCCCATCTGTGATTTCTGCTGTCTTCAATCAATTCCCATTCTATAGCAAACACCTCTGTGACCCCATTTCCTCATCTATAAAATGGGATGGTATTATTACCTACTAAGGCAGTGGTTGTGAGGATTTAATGAGAGAATTCCTTCCATAGACTTAAAACAACACCCAGTACACAAACTCAGTAATGTTGGCTGTCTTTATCTTTCCCCGACACCACTTTGATCTTGCCACCTCCTGCTGAAAACCCTTTAGTTGCTCCCCAGTCACCCCAGACAAATGTAAGCTCCTCCACATGATGTCAGGAACCTCTATGTCCTTGCCTCTCCCTGCTTTGCTATTCCCCCTCACCTAACAGACAGACAAAGTTATCATCTCTTTGCTTCACCCTGGTCCCTGTCATCATTTCTTCCATACTGTTCCTATTCCTGAAATGCCATGCCTCCCTCCCATGCCATTACAGCCAATTCAGACTCCTACCCATCCTTCAAAACCCATCTCAAATGCTACATCTCTCAAGACACTTTCCTGGTCATCATCAACTCTCTCCCTGCTTGGAGCACTTTATTTATTGTTTCCTGGCAAACATCACATTCAGTGTCATGCATCAGAGTCAATTACCTATGTGTCTGGTCATCCCAGTTGGGCCAGAAGCTCCTGGAAGGCAAGATCCACTTCTAGGTGATCTTGGGGAACACATGGCTGCCCTGCCCAGGTCCTGGTGTGTAATAGGTGCTCAACTAACAGGTGGTGGATTCCTCTAGTTCTGGGTAGTTGTGTCAGCTAAGCAGAAGCGGCAGGGACCTTGGGGGACAGGAAACGGAGGCAGCCAGCAGTCTTTGTGGGCCAGGGCCCATGGGGCAGATGGAAAGATGGCAGAGCCAGATTCCAGGAGCATGTGGAGCTGTGTCTGTTTAGTTCATCAACATTTCCCCAGACATTCAGCCCCTCAGTCAGTCAACATTTTTTTTAGACTCCTCTGTGCCAGGCCCTGTGTGAGGTGTGGCACAGCCAAGACTGTTGCCACTTCCTGAAGCGGTACGCCCATGTGCCCGAGCTCCTGTGTGTACACATACATGTGCCCATGTGTGCACCGCACGTGGCCTGAGTCCTTCCTTGCTCTTGACCAACCCAGCGTCTGTGAGCCCAGGCTGAGGGCCGCTTTCCCCCTGTTTCCAAACAACCCCCCTTTCAGCGCCAGCACCTACCTCCTCCCCCTGTTGGGGCTGCCACTGATGATGAAATCTGGCTTGCAGCACCCTCTTCCCCCCCCTTCCTGCAGGCCTGGGAGAGGATTAAGCCGCTGGAGTCTGAAATCGGAAAGATCCCAGCTTCTGCTCCCCAGCACCTCACACGCCCCCTCCCCTCCCTGCCCATGCAAAACCAGAAAATTAATCTCCCCCTCTGCCTGTGATATGGCGGGCTGCATTACAAGCTGGGCGTCGAGATAAAGCGAGGAGCTGCGGGACGGCGGACCAGTGCTGGGGCCCCGGGTGGGGCCGGCCTGGGAGATAAGGGCCTCCCAGCCCCATGAATTATTCACCGGCACTGCCTCCTCCGGCTCGCAGGCTGCCCTGGGCGCTGAGATTGCGCCTTCCAGAGAAGGCTGGTTAAGGTGGGAGGAGGGTGGGGGGCAAGAGGGGAGAGAGGAAGACTGTTGTCAGCTGGGGACAGCTCAGAGACACAAGCACCCTGCAGGACCAAGTGATTCAGAGAGAGGAAGGTGTCTCCAGCCTAGGGAACCCCCAGACCCAGCCATGACCCCCAGGAGTGCTCCTCATTCATGCAACTCACTAAACACTATTGAACAGCTGCGACGGCCAGGCTCGGGCCCAGTCCCGACATCCCAGAGCTCGAGATGCGGTCCCTGCCCTCAAGGTGCCCAGGATCCAAAGCACCTACTGAGTGTGGGCAGAGCACAGTCCACGGCGATTGCCTGGTCCACAATCCTTCCCCTTCCCCTCTCCTGGAGGTCAAAATAGCCACTGCCCACTATGGGGAAGCACCCTGCCTTGGGAAGATGGTGTCAGGGGAGGACAGAGGACAGACCTGCTCCCAGAGTAACCAGAGCCCACAAAACAGAGAGAAGGCAGCTGGTGCAGGAGGGAACTGGAGATCAGGGGTGGGTAAAGGACTAACCCGGGAAGTTTCCTGGAAGAAGAAAACCCCAGGTCCTCTGTGGGTCTTTTGTTTCTCCTTTGTTCACTCTTCTCAAAGGCCCAGAATTTTAAAGCAGTGAGGGATCTTAGCAGCCTCTTCCTTATTTCCAATTCTCTATTTAACCGTCTCATTACCTTTACTCTCTGTCTTAATCTCTCTCATCCTCCCTCCCCACATCTGCCCTTTTAATCTCTGCCTTGCCTCCAGTTTCTCTCCCTCTTTCTTGCTCTCTGCCTTTCTCTGTCTCCTAATCTATGTGTTCTCTTTAATCATCCCTTCCTTCTGAAGCCATGACTCCCCAAATGACATGATGACACACAATTTGGGACGTGTGATGGGAGAAAGGTGGCCATCTGCCGGACCCCCCAGGGAGGAAAAAGAAGTGTCCATCATAGTCCTGGATGTGCAGATGAACTGCCAAGACCCTGAGAGAGAGGCAACAGTAGCAGTATGGGGAGAGAGCCCCCAAAGGTGTACTTGTACAGGAAAGAGACTAGGCTACCCAGAGAACTGGGAGTGAGAGGTGCTGGGAGTGGGTGAGGATCAGAGGAGACCCCTTCCGGACAGCAGTAGTGGGGCCCAGCATAGCAGGCAACCTTGAACCCACTGATTCCTGTAGCAGATATGGTGCCCAGTGAACAAAGCACTACGTTCTGAGACCCACATTATGTTGGAGAGAGAGGGGTGATGTGGGGAGAGGGGGAAGGTGTGGAGAGTGAAGAGGGGCCAGAATGAGAGGAGAACATGGAGAGGAGAAAAGGGTGAGCCCCCAAAAGATGAAGAAAGCAGTGATTTTGGGGGGGAAGGGAGGAAAAGCTAAGTGGGGCACGGGAGAGATTAGCGAGAGGAATGGGGAAGAAGAGAGGACAGGATAGGATAGGCCGGGGGTGGGGAGTAGGGTAAAGGCAAGGGTAGCAGAGAAATGAGGGAGGAGGGGACATGACCACGTGGACCAGGGTGAGAAGATGAGGGGCAAGGGGCAAAGTGGAGTCTGGAGGGGTGGGGGAGAGGTGCGTTGATGGGTCTCATCAGCCTCAGGTCCACAGCCCCTTCCCACTGTCTGCTAATTAACTCCTTAACTGTCTCTGCATTTGCTGAGCTCACAGATGAAGCGGTTGCAGACAGATGGGGGTACGTGTGATTTCAAGCACGGGGAGCAGAGAAGAGCTGACTAGGAGTCCCAGGGGGCATTGCCCCCCCCTTTGCCCTCCCCCTTATCCCCCTGTCTCTGAGAGGCTGGAGGGTGCTTCTGCACCTAGAGCAGATGGGGCCATCTGCCAGGGAAGTGTCCATGGGGAATTTGCCCCATCAGCCTCTCAGGGATGAAAATAATACTTGCCACTACTGATGAAACACCTACTGTTTACCAGGCAGACATTTTTCATCACTGTGGGCATTAACCAGATTTTATGGTTTGTGGAGAAAGGGAGGCTCAGACGGGTTAAGGAACTTGCCCAGGATCACACAGTGCTGGTGTGAGAGAGGTGGGATTTGAATCCAGGTCAGCATGATGCCAAAGCCCTGGGTGGGTCCTAGCCAGATGCCTCATGCAGTGGAGGGCAGGATATCTCCAGGCCTATTTCTCTCTCAACCCCAGGAGAGAAAGTGTACTGAGGTCTAGGGACTGCAGTGACCAGAGAGGAGGGAAGTGTGGACAAGAAGCTGGGAGGAGGCTGAAGGAGCTAGGATCTGTCAAGGCCTGAATAAGAGGTAGGTGGGCCCAGAGAAGAAGAAAGGAGCACTGTGACACTAATCACAGCCCTTGGATCCCTCAAGTGTCATCTTACCAAAGCCAACTTCCCCTTTTCCTCATCCCTGTGCTGCAAACCCCTGTCAGTATGACTTGCCCCTCTGCCACTCGATGCTGTCCCATCCCTCAATTTCCCTCGGTTTTTGCTAGACTAGATTCAGGTGGGTGTCAGCATGTTCATCTCTCCTCTGAAACTGAGAGACTTTGGCCCATGTCTCCGGGGCCAATCCTGGGGCTGGACACAGGAAAAGCCTCAGTGGAGGTTTGCAGAAATGTACAGGGCAGGGATGGGGGGGATGTGTGCAGGGATCCATCTCACCTCCAGTGAAGAGGAAACAATAGCAAAAGGGACTCAGGTTGTACATAAGAAAGAACTTCTAAAGCTGGGGCCTGACACACAAGGAATCATAACTGAAGCCTTGATTGAGACCCGTGGATTCTGAAGATCAAGGTTTCTCAAGACTGACTGCTATATATTACAGGTCTTGAAAAGTTGGGAAATCTGGGCCCCACCTCCGGAGATTCTGATTTAATTGGTCTAAAGCAGGGCTACAGCAGCAGCAGTTGAAAAAGCTCCACAGGTGATTCAAATGTGCAGCCTGGGCTGAGAACCGCTGTCAGATTCTGCCCTGATTCGGCTGCACTGGTGGCTTTACCACTGGATTCAAACACTAATGCTAACAATGATAGTTGTTACTTATTGAGGACTTACTGAGTACAAGTTAATGTACTAAGCAGTTTCTATGCATTAGCTCATGTGATTCTCAGAAACTCCTGTGAAATAAGTATTATCCCCATCTTACAGATGAGGAAACTGAGCTCAGAGAGGTCAAGGGACCTGCCCATGCTAATGAATGGCGGGACCAGGTCTGGAATCGGAGATTGCCTGATTCTCTCTTATCTTCCCCCAGACTCCTCCTGAGGCTGCTCCTTGGCCTCAATCAGTCCTTGCCTGCCTCCACCTCATCTCATCGCCTTCCTTCCTCCCCCGCTGCTCCCTCAGTAACATCCCAGGTGACTGAAGCAATTTGCAGCCATTTGAAGAAGCTCCGTGTGTCATTCAACCTGCAAGGGTGGGGAGTTAGGGGAATTACAGATGGCTCCAAAATGGTCCACCCCTCCTCCCGAGGACACTTGGAATTTAGGAATCAGACTCTGCCCAGTGCTTCCTCAGGTCCCCCTGCTTGGGGCCCTCCCAGGCTGAAATCCCACTCCCAAATGCCCCTTTTTGTTGATTCTAAGTACCTGGGAGGGTGCTGCCACCCAGTGGCTACCCAGGGACATGGCAGCCCTCCGGAAAGGCCTGGTGCTGCTGGACAGCTCCCCAATTCAAGAGGAGAACCTAAGATCCTCCCTTCCTTTTTTGGTAGCGCCTTGCCCAGGTACCTAGTTAATGGATCCTACTCTCCCTCCTCTGCAGCCCTAAGCCAACCCTCCCTCGAGGGATCTCCAGCTCCCTTCCCTGGCTTCCCATGTGCCCCGTGGCCCCAAGCCCTCACAACTTCTCTTCCAACTTCTTTCTACTGTGCCAGCCCCTTCTCATTACAGGTTCTCATTCTAACTTAAAACCCTGGGAACACACCTCTCACCTTCCTCTCCCTGAGCTGCACCAGCCCGCAAGTGGAGTGAAGGAGTGGTTAGAGATAGAATTCTGGTCCCGCCCCCCCCATCATCCGACACCATCAGACCTCAACGGTCTTCGTGCCAAGAGCCCCTAATGAGCAGCAGCAAATTAACAACTTCCCTTTGATTGCTCCTTCTCTGTTAATTGGATAGGGAGGGCCCCCCAAGACCTCTTAGAGAGGGAGGAGGAGGAGAGAGGTGCGAGCTAGAGGAGAAGCACCCCTACCCCCAGGCCTGGTCTCAGTGCCTCAGAATTCAGCTCCATCCCTGAGTACAGCTCCCCTTTCCATCCCTTCCTCATCCTGTCCACCTCCCCCCAACCCTACGCCCTCTCCCCGCCCCGCGTTCCCTTCCCTTTCCCTGTTTCTCGACTTCAGTCCAATTTCCCTTCACCTCTGGCTGTTTCTCCCTCCTTCTCTCTGCTCCTTCTTTAGAGGTTTGGCAGTGAGGAGCTGCCAACCCGCCCTCCCCAAGGCAAGGCCAAGGCTACAAGGATGGGGTTTGGGTGGCCGAGGCTGCGTGTTTGTTTATATATGTACATGTGTGTACAGTGTCACATGTAGGTGGGGAGCAGGGATAAGCGCAGGTGAATACTTGTAAGCTCTTGAGCTCCTGCCCTGTGGGCCAGGCTTCTGGGGTGTGTGGGTGTCTGTGGGAGGTGCGTGGGGCTGTGAGTGACGTGGTGTGACTCTGGTCTGTATATGTGTGTGTGTGTCTCCACACGGGCAAGTGCTTGAATCAGTCAAGTGTGACTCGGAGCTTGCCTCTGTGTGTGTGTGTATGTGTGTGTGTGTGTGCGCGCGCGCGCGCGCGCGCGTGCCACCAGAGGAAGCAGCAGCAAGAGGCAGGAGCATCGATCCGAAGGAGACAGCGCAGGGAGGGGGACGCTGGGGGCAGACACCTTCCCCCCCGCGCGCGCGCGCGCGCGCGCACACAGACACGCCACACACAGTCACACACAAGCCATAGGACCTCGCAGGCAGGGGGACGGCTCCGGGACCGAGGGAGGCAGCGCCGCCAAGAGCGGCCGGGAGGAGGGGGCGAGACAGCGGGGGGAGCCCTCGATCCCGTTCCCCGGTCCGGGGGCCCCGCGCGCACACCGGCCCAGAGACAGCCTCGCAGACACTCGTAGGCGCGCACGCGCACCCTCTCCCCTCCCCCTCTGCCTCCCCTCCCGCCGCCTCCCGGCCGGACGATGGATCCCTGCAGATCCCGGGGCTGAGAGCACCGCACACCGCGCACCACGCCAAGCCCGGGCAGACCAAGCCGAGGCGAGCGAGGGAGCGCGCGCGGCGGGCGTACGGAGCCGAGCCGAGCCGGGCCGGGCGGGCCGCTCCCTGAAGGGCTCTGCGCGGCGTGCCGCGGCGGCCGCCGGCTCCCGCTCCGGGCCATGAGCCCCTCCGAGGCTAGCCGCTGAGCCCGCGTCCGGCCCCGCGCCCCAGGACCCGCCGCCGGTTGCCGGGTTCCCGAATCCCCCTCAGGTGGGTCTCCGATTCCCCCTCCTTTGGCTGCGGGACTCCCCAGCGCCCCGAAGCCGGGACTTTCCTCCCCTCTAGCTTTCCCCAGCTTCTGGGGCGGCTCAGTGGCTGGGGAGGGGGGCGGGGGCCGAGCAGGGGATCTGGCTGCGTCGAGAAGCTAGAACGGGGTGGGGGGGCGTCCGGGGCGGGGACAGCTCGCTGTCAGAGGGAACCGCGCCCCCATCTCTGTGCAGCCACCTCGGGTTGCCCTCTGCCCCCACCCCACCCCCACCCCAAACATGCACACATACAGCCTGCGCCGTTCAGAGAACCGGAGACACCCGCAGGTGAGGACTCGGGTGGGCTCCTCCCCACCTCCCTGGGCCCCTCCCCACCTGCCTGGGGGGTTTCTGGCCCAGGTCTAGCTCATGGGGGCGAAAGCCCAGTCCTGGGGACACCCTTGACCGGGAACTCTTGACCCCGGGTTCAGCCCATTTAGGGGAGTTTTCCTGTCCAGGATGGGTGGACATTCCCGTCCCAGAGTGACCCCACATCTGGAGGAAACTCCTGTGCCTGCCTGGGGGAGCACTGGGACTTCCCTCTCACCCTCGGGTGACTGCATCTGGGGTCTCCCCTGGCCTGGGAGTCTTCCCTGGGAGAGCATTCTCTTGGCCTAGGCTGACTCCCAAACCCCTGCATTTGGAGGAACCCTCTTCTGAGAGTGTGTCCCCCAGCCAGCCAGCTCTGGGCTTGCACACCAGAGACAGTGACCTCTGGAGATGGGGATGGACACATCTGGAGGGATGCTGTGTGTACTCTCATCCCAGGACCATGACAGACTCCCCCACCCCCTTCCCCCAGGATCCCCTCGGCCAGGATGGAACTGAAGGCTGAGGAGGAGGAGGTGGGTGGCGTCCAGCCGGTGAGCATCCAGGCCTTCGCCAGCAGCTCCACGTTGCACGGCCTGGCCCACATCTTCTCCTACGAGCGGCTGTCTCTGAAGCGGGCGCTCTGGGCCCTCTGCTTCCTGGGCTCACTGGCTGTGCTGCTGTGTGTGTGCACCGAGCGTGTGCAGTACTACTTCCACTACCACCACGTCACCAAGCTCGACGAGGTGGCTGCCTCCCAGCTCACCTTCCCTGCTGTCACGCTGTGCAACCTCAACGAGTTCCGCTTTAGCCAAGTCTCCAAGAATGACCTGTACCACGCTGGGGAGCTGCTGGCTCTGCTCAACAACAGGTGGGAGGTTCCTACCCATCCCGGCTGCCAGACCCTCTGTCAGGGTGCTTCCTCTCTAAGCCACCATACAGCCCATACCACCCTGCCCTCCAGCCCCCCAAACCTGCCACTCACAGCAAAGAGATCGGGGTACTGCCAAGCACTCAGTTAAGGGCACCCAATCTCTGACCCCAGCTGTGAGACATGGCCACACTCCCTGCAGTGATCTCTGCCCACCCTCCCGCCACTATGTCTCGATATTCTCCTCCCTTGGGGGATCCAGGCATACCATCTTTAAAGGGTAGAAACTATGCTATAAAAGCCATAGTTCCTGCCCTGATCTCTCTGCCCACCCATGCTTACCCACGTGCTCAGATGCCCAGCCCCTGGGCAGCCACTGCCATCCTCTGCCTTCTCAGACCCCACGGGGCAGATCCT
This sequence comes from Delphinapterus leucas, assembly GCF_059928025.1. Classification (NCBI taxonomy): domain Eukaryota; kingdom Metazoa; phylum Chordata; class Mammalia; order Artiodactyla; family Monodontidae; genus Delphinapterus; species Delphinapterus leucas. Next base: position 39,874,016 of record NC_143139.1, read on the forward strand.
CTAGACACCGCCCAGCTCTCCTTTCATGCCTCTGTCCAGGGCTGGATGCTGCCCTCCCTGCAAGGTTGGGCATGGGACACCGGAGGCCAGATGGAGGCAGGAACTGAAGGTCCTGCCGATCCATGCACTGCTCACACCCCCACCACACCCCACCCTGCTCCAGGTATGAGATACCAGACACACAGATGGCAGATGAAAAGCAGCTGGAGATACTGCAGGACAAGGCCAACTTCCGCAGCTTCAAGCCCAAGCCCTTCAACATGCGCGAGTTCTACGACCGTGCGGGGCACGACATTCGAGACATGCTGCTCTCCTGCCACTTCCGGGGGGAGGTCTGCAGCGCTGAGGACTTCAAGGTGGTGAGTGAGCCCCCTGGCTGGTGTGGGGTGTGAGTCAGCCAGCCCCCAGAGGAGGAGACTAGGAGCGGGCAGACCTCTGGGGAGGAAGTTGTGTGTCCCTAGGGTTCGCTTCTGGCAGGGGGGTACTTTGTTCAGCTCAGGGACGCATTTGCTCTTTGTGAGGTCCTCGGCTTCAGCCTTGTGTCCATGATGGCAGGAAAGAGAGCCTATAGTGTGCGCGCGCGCGCACACACACACACACACACACACACACATACACACACACAGCCTGGCAGGGCCCCTGACCCCATCAAGCTTACCTTCTGGGCCACAGGTGTCAGAGCTGGGGGTGGTGATGGGTAAGCTGCAGCCTTGTTACTCAAAATGAGGTCCAAGGACCATCATCTGGGACTTGAAAGAAATGTAGGACTTTGCCACCCCACTTCCCAGACCTACTGAATCAAAACCTGCAGTTTAACAAAATCCTCAAGTAGTTTGAATTAAAGTCTGAGAAGCACCATGAAACATGGGAAGTAAGGGAAGTTTTCTCTTAAAAAACTGGACAGATAATTCTCTCTGTGCCACCCGTCCCCTACCCCAGCCATTTTACACACACACACACACACACACACACATACACACACACACTGTCTGATTGGGTTCCCCCCTTGCCAACCCACAGAGTCAGGGTCTGAGGAAGAAGAGATGACTTGGGGTACACAGTCATGGCTGAACTGGAGACTGCTTCTTAAAATGGAAATGCCCCACAGATACTCATACCCTCCACACACAGACGGGGCTGCCTCAAAGCCAGCACCCCAGGGAGGGTTAGGGGAACTGACTGGCATCTCATGTGTCAGGTGATCATGGGCAAGTCATACCGGTTCTTGGTGGGTTAGAAACAGGCAGGGACTGTGGAAAGGGGCCAGAGGACCTGGAGCCATGTATGCAAAAGTATACCAAATGTGAGGGTGATGCTTGGAACTCTTCCAAATGCTTTCTAGACTGTCCTTCAATCCCCTGGATGAATAGTCATATTATCTCTATTTAACAAGCTGAGACACAGAGGTAGAATGAGTTGCCCGAGCTCGCAGAGCTGGTTAGTGACAGACGCAGGATTAGAACTCATGTCTCATTCAGTCCCAACGCAGTGTGCTCTTTGCGTTAATATTGCTGACCCTGGAGTCGTCACGTCCACTTCCAGTTCTGGAAATTGCTCTTGAAAACCCAGGCTCCCCTAGGACTCTTTTTCTGTCTATACCTGCCCCCAGTTCTCCACTCTCAGATCCTCCCCTTTTCTCCCACACTTGCTTGCTGCCTCCCTAGCATTATGGGAGCATGGACTGCATTTGTTTGTGTAGAAAGGCTGCAACCACAGTTATGCTTGTTTTTTCCTGCTGAAGTTACACACGACTTCCCAATCTCTTTAAGCCTTTATCTGAGACCAGTTTCATGGGCCTCTGTCAATACTGCTGGACAAAGTTTACATGACCACAGTCCTTGCTGAGCCAAGCTCATAGGGAGCTTAGCATGATGCAAGAACCATTTCCTTCCCACTTTTCCTTCCTCAAAACAGGAGAATGCTGGATTCCCCAGGGCCCAAGACCAAAGGGCTCCCAGGCTCACCAACTATATTCCCAAGGGTAGTAGAACTGTAGTTGATGGTGGAAGTGAAAGCCAGAGCCCTCCTCCTCTGCAGCATACCCCACACGCAAGCAGAAGGAACCATCAAGAAAGATAGAGAAAACCCATTAGATTGAATGGTTTGTAGTGTTTGGATGAGGAAGGGAATTGCTTGGCTCGACCTGGGAAGGTGCTAAGGAACAAAGTGGAGTTCATAGAAAGTATACAGTTGAGGCTCCATCTGTCCCTCACATCCAGAAAGATCCCAAGTGGTGATGTTTGGTTCATGGAAATGGAGACACTGAAATGTGATTGGTCCATGTTGTCTGAGGGGACAACCCTACACAGTCAGATGGAGATATGATTGGTTCACAAAGTTCTGGAGCAGTGTGAGTTCTTTCTCTTGCTGGGAAAGAAATACATGGCTAGGATCCCACAGGCCCAACACGGGCACTTCTTGGTTCTGGGTTGTCAGGGACCAGGTTTTTGCTGTCTCTGAGCCCATGTCAAAGGCCTGACCCTGAATGTAGCTGGACCCAAACCTCTCAGACCTTCCTTCTGCCCCCTCAGGTTGACCTCAACAGCCCCTTTCTACTCTGCCCATAAGAGATGTCCCTGCACAGATGGGAGTCTCATTGTGAGTCCATGTCTGACATCTCCCTGGTGGAGAAGAAGAGCGCTGGCACTCTGCTCCAGCTCCCTTCCCTGACGCTTCACCTTCTCCCTCCTCTCCCTCGTCCCATAGTTAACAGCTGCCTCTCCACCCTTGTGGTCTGTGCTAGGACACGAGGCGTGTGTCTAGCCCCTGGACAGATGAGGCACTGACAGAAAACATCTCTCTCTCAGGTCAGAGCTTAGGGGAGACCATCTTGGCATCTCCTGCTGCCTTGAGAGCAGAGGTTCTTAACTGGGGTCCGAGTCCAGCTCAAAGTGTTTGCAAAATAGAGTGTGCACAGGCACATGTGGACTCTTTTGTGGGTTCCAAGTGCGACCATCATCGAACAATAGGAATCTTGCTCCTGGAGGACAGTGCAGGGGGCATAGGAAGGGCATCCTCTGGTCCCTTAGACACCTCAGCTCCCATGGTGGGGGTCAGCAGCGACACGCATTCCCCGCAGATGTGCTTCTGAATCCAGCTGAACCTCAGGGGATGAACGTGGTCCAAGAGGTGTTTGGCCAGGTCCATCCCCCAGCTGTGGCTGAGTCAGCTTGGGAGAGTGGGGGGAACCTGGGCTAAATCTGGGAGAAACTGGTTTGAAAACACTTTGGGACTGAAAAGGCAGAGGGCAATGGGAAGGGTGTCCCCCCAGCAGCCCAATTGGGTAGGCCTCAGTAGCTCTCTCCTGAGCTACCAAAAGAGCTACCAAAGACCCACCCACAGGCCCCCTCTTCCCTCCTCTTTTCCTTCTCGGTGGGGTGCTTGGTTGCCAGGGCAACAGGGTCTGAGGCTCCACTCTCCCACCCCGCTTTGAGGCCAGCCAGGCCAAGGCAGGATAGGGGTTCCATGGAGGGGGCCCGGGGGTGCAGCTGTCTGCCGAAGCCTGGGTAGGGGTGGGGTGTCGGGGGGGTGAGCATAGTCGCAGCTGGTGCCAGCCTCCAGCTGCACCTTATCTGTCCCTGGCAGTGGGAGCTCCGATGTGGCTTGAATTCTGAACAGCACCAAGGGGAGGGGGCTGGCAGATGGTGGCCTAGTCTGCCCTGTGCCACCCCCTCTTCCAGCTGAGTCCCAGAGCCTTTGCCTGGGGGAGAGAAGTGGGAATTCATTTCTGAACCCTGGAAGGGATGGAAGGGGAGGGCAGAGAATGGAAATCCTGGGGGTGGGTATGCAGTGGGGATAGGATTCTCTCAGGAGAGGGTGGAATTGGGGGACAAGGGATAGGAGGACAAGAGTCCAGGGGACCCTGGAGTGGGGGCAATCTCCCAGAGGAGAGGTGGGCAAAGAAATCCCCCCAGTGTTCTGGAATCTTCTGGAGCACCTGGAGGAGGTGAGATGCTGATAGCAAAGATGCTGATAGCAAAGAAGGGTGATCCTGAGACCCAGAAATTGGAGGGAGAGGTCATCTTAAACAAGAAGAGCCAGGGATGGCAGGTCCCAGGGAGAGCCAGGACTAGCAGTGGGAGCTTCCTTATCCCCAGGGCCGGCTCTGCCCCTTCACCGACACCCCTCATCACACCACCCCACAGCAGCTCAGACCTGGGGAGGGCCCGACCTCACTACCTGGGTCTGTTCCCTCCAGCTAGGCAGGGAGTGGAGGGGCTGCTGAAGGGAAGGGCTGCCCACACTGCTACACACAGAGAAGAAAGGAGGGTTTGGGGCTACCCCACCCAGAAGCCCGGCGCTCTTTGTGTGGGGTTGTCGTGGGGTGTGGACGGGGGAGCATGCAGGGGGTGCAGAGGGATAGGAGAGGCTGGAGTGGAGAGGTTAGCGTGGGAAGAGGGGCACCCTGCCCTAGCCACTCTTGGATACCTCCTCCAGCCTTACCCTTCCCTTCTCTCCCTCCCTCCCTCCCTCAGAAGTGCCTGAGGTTGGAAGGAGACTGGAGTAGAGCCAGTTGCAAGAATCCAGGGGACCCTGCATTGGGGTCTCTCTCTCTCTCTCTCTCTCTCACACACACACACACACACACCCCTCCCTCAGGTGACTCAGTTTCCTCTCTCACCTCCTCCCTCTCCTCCCCCATCCCTTGCCGTTTCTGACTCTGCCCCTGTCCCAGACTGCTGTCAGCTAAGAAGCTACTCTCAGTTAATTGACCTCCGGCTGTTGGCTAAAGTAATAGGGAATTGATGTAAGTAAGCGGCTCTGGGGGCGGAGCCGGAAGTGGAGGGGTGGGCAGAGTAGTGCTTCGAAGCCTCGGGCTTTCTCCGGTCCCAGCCTGCGGAGAGCTCCGTGGTAGGGCCGCCACTGCACGTGGTGTGCATCCAGGAAGCAGAGGGGGCGCCTGCACAGAGGTCAGAACGTTTCTGCTGTGGGTGGAGCCGGATTGGGAGCATGCTTCAACTTTGTGGAAGGCAGTTTCAATTCCTGGGGGATGGTGAGGGAGACTGAATAGTAGGCACGAGGGGCTGGGGGTGGGAGTGTCGAGCTCCACTTGATTCCTTCTTCCCGTCACCGACAGAGGCCCTTGGAAGTGCCAAGCCTCGTGCTGGGCACCAGGGGGCGGCGGTGAACAGGCGGAGCCTGTCCCTGCCCTCAGGAGCTTCGAGCCACGTGCAGTACTCCCGGGAGGCTCAGAGTGCAGAGGGTGGTACTAAGGGAAGCCGAAGGGCTTCGGAGCAGAGAATCACGTGCCAGGGATGAGAGGACCCTCCACATCTAGGTGGGGTCCTTCCAATCTCCCCAGACCAGCTCAGCTATTCAGAAACGCCAGTTCTGGGAATTCCCTGGCGGTCCAGTGGTTAGGACCCCACGCTCTCACTGCCGAGGACCCGGGTTCAATCCCTGGTTGGGGAACTAAGATCCCACAAGCCGTGCGGCGCAGCCTAAAAGAAAGAAAGAGAGAAACTTTAGTTCTACAGAATGTGTGGTGTCTCCCCCAGCCCAGCCTCTCCCAGCTGATGACCAGTCTAGTTCTCTCCAGCAAGGGTCATGGTCTTTGGTCAGGTTCCCGAGGCACAAGCCTTCCCTTACTGTATGTGTGTACCCAGTATGTCTGTACCCTCTGGCTGAGAACCTTCTGGTCAGAACTCTGGCGTGGGGATTCTGGGAGGCAAAGCAGGGAAGGAGACAGCTCGAAGGAGAATGGAGCCTGGTTTGGGTGGAGGATGCGTCTGGGACTCCTGGGTTCTATTTTGGGCATAGTTTCATCTGGCTCCATTTCTCAGCTTCTAGGCTCAATTTCCTGTGAGCAAAGGGGGCTGTAAGTGGATTTGTAAATTATTCTTTGCCGAGGGGCAGCCTGTCCTTCAGCCTCTGGGCCACTCTGGCTAAGCCCCCCCGCTGGCCCATGTGTAGAATGGGTGTGCAGTACCGTTTCCTGGACACATGCATCAGACATCTTCCTCGTGGAAAATTTTAAAACAAACGTGAAACTGAGGTGTAGTCACCTTGAGGGAAAGTTCCCTTAAGAAGCTCTAAGGACAGAGACTCTCACTCCAGGCTCTCTAAGGCCACTCCTGAGGGAGAGGGAGGGCAAGTTGTGATTTTTCTGAGCTCCTATGAATTCTTGGAAAGAAAACCCTTTCCCACTCCTCTCATCTGCACCCCTTCGATGTGGCTGACAGTCCTGGAGGCCTGGGAGGTTGGGCTGTGTAGCTGAGTATCGAGTGTCTCTGATCGGTGTGTCGGCTCTTCGTGCCTGCCTGGGAACATCCCTCGGGGAGAGACTGCTGCAGTGGCCTTGACCATGGAGAGAGCAGCCAACTCAGGCTTCCTCACCACATACTACACGTGTGCCCCAGGTGTGCAAGCACACATGTGCACCTCCCTGTGCATGTCTGAGAGTGGGAGAATGCAGACGTGGACTAGGGTGTGACATGGACACAGGGATGGATGTGCACAGGGGCACACACAGCTCTCTTCATGTGTCTGCAGGAGAGAGCTCGTGTGCCCACGAACCTCTGGCCCCACGCAGAGCACATACCCGCCAAATTAATCTTCTCTTTCTGTCACGCTTTGCAGTTTACAAATTCCCTTTACTTTAGCTCCTGTGATCCTCATAATTCTGGGAGGCAGGAAGATGTTAATATCTTCATTTGAAAGATGAGGAAACTGAGGCTCAGAGGTGTTACATGACTTGCCTGAGGCCACACAGCCAGTAAATGACAGAGTGGGTGCCTTGACCTCAGATCTTCTAAGCCCGGGTTCTTCGTGTGTGACCATAGGAGCAGGGATGTGTGGTGGAGGAGGGTGCCCGGCTCCCCAGCTGCCCATGCTCTGTAAAGAGGTGGTGTGATGAGGCAGGAAGGGAAAAAAAAAGGATGCGAAAGAGAAGAACCCCAGCCTCAGTTTGAGCACACCATCTTGTAACTTCTCTGCCTCTTCATTGCACCATTTAGCCAAGTCCCAACCTTAGATGGACCCACCGCTGGCTTCCTCAGCCACTCTCTACCAGAGGAAGTCACATGGTTGGAATCACATTGTGTTCATGATCAACATGCCAGTGCTGCCCTGGCAACCCCACTGTGTTTTCCCGTCAACTCGCTCTCCCCAGTGATTACTGTAAATTTTTCTACGCCTCTCAAACCACCACCCTTCCTAGCCCCCCCTCACCCTCAGCAGATGACCTCACCTCCCACTTTACAGAGAAGATAGAAGTCTCAGACAAGATCTCCCCGCTCCTCTGGGTACCTGCCCCCAGAGGGGAACGTCCATCTTCTCTAGGCTGAAATCTCAACCTATTCTTACCATCTGATCTCCTTCTATCTTTATGGGAATTTTACCTTAAAGATTCTGCCTCTCCCTCCTTTGTAGTCGGTCTCTCCCTCTCCAGTGGAACCTTCCGATTGACACTGAAACATGCTTAAGATTCTCCCATCTTAAAATGTATAGCTATAGAGACTTCCCTGGTGGCGCAGCAGTTAAGAACCCACCTGCCCTGCCGGCCTGGACCGACTGCGCGGAGGCAGTTGGCCATGTGGAAATGCCTGATTTTGTTCCCTGCACACAGAGGAGACACAGCTACTGAAATCTTACTGGGTAAATTCCCAGGTACTGTGAAGTTCATAGATAAGAATCAGCCCAAGTCAGCTTTAAGGGATTTACCGTGACATTGAGAAGAAAAGACCGGGCTTCTAAAAAAAACAAAAGAACCCTCCTGCCAATGCAGGGGACATGGGTTCCAGCCCTGCTTCAGGAAGATCCCACATGCCACAGAGCAACTAAGCCCGCGCGCCACAACTACTGAGCCTGTGCTCTAGAGCCCGCGAGCCACAAATACTGAAGCCCACGCGCCTAGAGCCCGTGCTCCGCAACAAGAGAAGCCACTGCAATGAGCAGCCCGCGCACCACAGTGAAGAGTAGCCCCCGCTCGCCGCAACTAGAGAAAGCCCGCGCGCAGCAATGAAGACCCAACGCAGCCAAAGATAAATAAATAAATTTTTAAAAAATGTATAGCTATAATGACAGCTAATATTTATTGAGCACTTACTATGTACCAGGCTTTAGGTTAAGATAAAACCCAATAAACAAACGTCTCTCAACTCCACAGCCCCCTCCAGCTCCCACAGTATCTGTTTCTTTTCACAGACAAAATTCTTAAAATTGATGTATAGATTCCACTGTCTCCATTTTTTTCTCATCTCCATCTCACTCTCTAATCCACTCGGGCGGCCTTCCTCCCCCGGCCCCAGCACTCCACCAAAATGGTTCTCGCTAAGGCCGCTAGTGACCTCCATATTTCCAAAACCCACAACCATTTTTTATCCTTGATGTCTCAAAATCATTCAAAATGTTTGACCACCACCTCTGTTTTGCACTATTCTCTTTCCTAACAACGGTACTCTCCTGATTTTCCTCCTTTGTCTAGCCATTCCTGCCTCTGTGCCAGTTCATGCTCTTCCACTTGGCCATTAAATGTTGGCACTGCTCAAGTCTCAATCCCAAGTTTTCCTCTTCTCTTAAATTGTGCGGCTATGATTTAATGGAACAGCTTGATGAATTTTTCATTAGTATATTTTTACATTGGTGTATCTTAAAATGTAATATTTTACACATTACATCGGTATGTATTTACACTGGTATAAAATTGTAAAACATTTCTAGTGTCCTGGAAAGTTCCTTCAGGCCCTTTTCTAGTCAACACTACCCCATAGGAATTAACCACGTTCAGGCTTCTGTCAGTAGAGATAAGTTTCACCGGTTCTTGAACCTCCTAGACTATATGTATCCTCCGTGCAGTGTATACATGTCTGTGTCTGTCTTTTTTTGCCCATGACTATGTCTGTGAGATTCAGTCTCATTTTATATAGCAGTAGTTAGTGCTTTTTCAATGCTGTGTAGTATTGCCTTATGTAAATAGAGCACAATTTGTTTATCCATTCTACTCTTGCTAGACATTTGGGTTGTTACTAGTTTGGGGCTATTACAAATAAATCTACTATGAACATCCCTGTTCATGTCTTTGGGTTGCCATATGCACTCATTTCTCTTGGGTATATAACTAGGAGCTGTGGTTAAGTCATAGGTTAGGATTCTGTTTAGCTTGGGTGGATACTGCCATATCAGGCCATTTTTCTTTCTATCTCTTCTAAAAAAACTTTATATTCTATTCCTGAGCAGTCTCATCTTCACTCGTGATTTCAATTACCATCTACACACCGACAGCCGCCAAATGTCTGTCTCAGCCCGGCTCTCTCCTCTTAGCATCAGTTCAGTGGCGAATTTCCCACTTAACATCTCCACTTGGATCTCCCCAAGGCTCTAAGAAACCAGCATGTGCCAAACCAAATTCATCATCTTAGCTCCCAAACTAGTCCTGTACTTGTGTTCCTGATCTAGTGAGCCATTCAACCACTTATGCAAACTAGAAACCATCCCTGACACTCCATCTCCCTCGCCTCCCTTACCAGGTCTGCCAGTGTTGACTCCCAGACATCTCTACTCCATCCCCCTGTTCCAGGCCACCCCACTGCTCCATGTCTCACCTAGACTGCTGCAGTGGCTTCCTAACAGGACTTCTAGAATCCCTCGGGCTCCTCCAGAGTGGTCTCTTCAAAACACTGCTCTGATCACTTGAAATCCTTCCATGGGGAATGGGACCAGAATCCTTACCCAGCCTTCAAGGCCCTAAGGGCCTGCTCTCCCTCTATATCCTCTTCTTCTCAGCTCTCTCCTCTCAGAGCCTTTGCACTGACTCTGTTCTCTGGAATACCGCCCACCCCCCAACACATACACACACAGACCTTTACCTAATCACTCCTCCTTATTCTTTAGATTGCAATTCAAACATCACTTTCTCAGAGAAACCTTCCTCAGTTTCCAGTCTGGTTCAGATCCCCCTGTCATTCACCTCCATGGAACCATATTATTTTTTTCATAGCACTTTTCATAGTTTGCAATTAAATATTTATTTTTGTGATTTTAAAAAACTCTCCATTAGATAATAAGCTCCACAAGGACCCAGTCCCTTATCTGTTCTCCACGTGTCCTCAGCACATGGACACTCAGGAAATATTTGATGGGTAAGTGAAAGAATGGAGAAGAAGGAAGGGATTGATTTAGAGAGGGATGACCTACTTCCAGTCTCAAGCCTACTACTTGCTCTCCACGAGACTTGAACAGGTCTTTGTGCCTCAGTTTCCTCATTTGTCAAATGGGGTGAAATTACTCAAACCTGCTTATTTTGCTGGGCTGTATACGAATCCCCTGAGGCATCAGTTGAAAAGCAGGAGACATTCCACAGATGTGAGGGGTGACCGGAGTTCAGAAAGAGATGTGGAGAAAGTCAGAAAGCACTGGGTGGCCACACACAGCTTAAGAGACGTACTGGGTAGGGAGTGATGTGGGGAGGGGTCGCATCTTTGGATAGAGGGTTCAAAACTGAGTGTTGTTCTGCGAGCGTGTCTGCTTGGGTACTTCTCCTCTGTGTATGCTCCGGGGTCTGTGTGTGCTGCTTGATCCTTTCCTCACCTCCCCATTACTGTGAAAAATGTGGATTTGTCTACTAGATCGAGATGAGGAGGAGAGAATGTTAGAGGATGGAGGAGGGAGGAAGTGCAGTTGGGGTGTGTGTGTGTGTGTGTGTGTGTGTGTGTGTGTGTGTGTGTCTTCGTTGCCCACAAGAGGGCTGTGTGTCTGTGTGTAGTGCTGTGTAGGTGTGCAGTGTAGGTCTTTGTGTCCGTGTGGGGAAGAAGTGTCCAGCCACACCAGATTTGCTGTCCTCTGAAGCTGCTCCGTGTGTGCACACCCTACTCTCTGCCGAAGCACCCGGAGCTTCCCAGCCTTAGTTTCTTCCCCCTGGAAGTCCAATCTACTTCCTCTTCCAGAAAGGCTGCAGGAGGGGAACGATGCCCTCTAGTGGGTGTGGGGACGCATGCTGCAGCTTTCCCAGCCGAAGCCTCAACCTAGGCCGGTCCACCTCCAACCCAAGTCTGGAACTCACCTCTGAAACGCATCCTGGGGATGCGCAAAGCCCTCCAAGAGCTGAGGTCCCGTAGGCAAGAAGAAAATGCACACGGGACAGGAAACAGAAGAACCCACGAATTCATACAGGAGAAGCCTGAGGACAACAGCTGAAGGTGGGAGGTCTCTCCTCATCTCTGCAGTGATTTATCTCTGGTTCCTGTTTCTCCACGTGGCCCCTGGGTCCTGCTCTTTCTTTCTTTCTTTTTTAATTTATTTATTTTATTTTTGCTGCGCGCGGGCTTTCTCGAGTTGCGGTGAGCAGGGGCTACTCTTCGTTGAGGTGCGCAGGCTTCACATTGCAGTGGCTTCTCTTGTTGTGGAGCACGGGCTGTAGGTGCACAGGCTTCAGTAGTTGTGGCTCACAGGCTTAATTGCTCCGTGGCATGTGGGATCTTCCCTGACCAGGGCTCGAACCTGTGTCCCCTGCATTGGCAGGCAGATTCTTAACCACTGCGCCACCAGGGAAGCCCCGGGTCCTGCTCTTTCATTCTCACAGTCCCTGTCCTTAAGGAGCTACTGATCACTACTCATGCTTGAAGGAACTTGAGCAGAACTGGACCCTTCAGTCTGTTTCCTGAGTGGGCACTAATTATGCCCTGTGGAGTCAGGGAAGACTTCTCAGAGGAGGTAACCTGTGAGTAGGGTCTTGAAAAATGAGTAGAAATTCTCCAGGTGGAGTCCAGGGAAGGCATGGAACTGTGGATGAGCCTCGTGTGTCTGTGGAATGGGAGAAGGACATGGTGACTGGATGCTGGACCCTGGACTAGGTGGGGTGGAGGGGTGGAGAGGTGAGGCTGGAGGGTGACTTGCCAAGGCTGTGTAGGTCCCGGGTGGTGGGGGTTGAATTTTACCAAGAGGCACTGGGGAGTGAGAGAAGGTCTTTATGCGGAAGGGTGATTGGAATTACATAGCATGGACTAAAGATGGGGAGGAACTGCAGGGAGGCAGGGAGTTAGGGAGACCAGCTGGGAAGCGGTTGTTTAGGTAAAAGAGTGGGAGACCAGTCTGAGGGCAATGGCATAAGGATGGAGAGGGACCAGATCTCAAAGGCTGCTCTGGCAGCAAAGCTGAGGCCAGAGGTCCCACATCAGCCAGTTCTGATAGAACCTGGCACCCTGCCTGCCATCCCCAACACACTCCAGGCTCTCTGTATGCAAACAGAGGAGGGAAGAGATGTGGGAGCAGGGAGGGGGGAGGGAAAGGGGGGCAGGAGCCTGGGGCTGTGGGATGGTTAAGGAATGGAAAGGCCCAAGTAGACTTGTCTGACCCCCACTGGTCCTCCTCTGGCTCTGTGGAGGAAGGGTTAATAGTTTCCCCTCCCTCCCTCCCCTCCTCTCCTCCCCTCAGGTCACCTTCTAGGCCCTGGAGACTTGGCTGCTGGCTCAAGTTCCTCAACCAGTGGCCCTGAGTAATCAGAGTACACAGAGGGGCCAGGGGCCTGGGGGCAGGGACTGATCAACTGGGAGCCAGAGAGGCCTCAGAGACTGAGGGGCTGGGGGGTATCTGCGAGGCTGAGGGTTTGGGGGTACCTCAGGTTATTCCCAACACTCTCCACCTGACCCAGGACCCTGTACCGGTTCTGAGCTCAGTTTCTTCCACCCACCAGAAGAGAATTCCTCCACCTGCTCTCCTGGACTGTTAGGGGATGGGCAAGATGGGAGGGGGAGCGGTGATCTACCAGGAAGCTTTTCAGCTGCAAGAGACAGGGTGCCTCCCCCCAGTGCCAGGAACTGGCCATAAGTGAGTCTGTGGTCAGTGAGAGACCTCTGCTAATGGAACCTGAGCTGCCCCCCAAGCCACAGAAGGGAGTGCAGCTCAGCGTGGTGGTGGTGGCGGGTGCTGACTGAAGTAGAGTGGGGGGTGGGGGTCAGGGGAGGATCGATGGCTTCAGGGATGGCTGGAGGGAAACCGGAGGTCAAGGGAGAGAGTAGGGGTTCGGGGCAACCAGGGGTTCAGGAAGTAACTGAACGTAAGTTGTGTCAGCCCAGTGATCAGAAGGGAACTGAGGACCAGAGGAATAATTCGAGGGGAACTGCAGTGTAAGGGTGTATGGGGAGAAGTGGGGGGGCTCCATAAAATAATTGGGGAGATTCCAAGTCAGGGGGAATTAGAGAAGAATTAGAGGCTAATTAGAGGTGCCGAGAGAGTGTGGGGCTCAGATAACTCAGAAGAATGACTGGACCAGGTGGAAATGAGGGCAGAGGACTCAGAATTGGGGTGGGAAGGCAAGGGGCAGGTGGACTGGAGGGTGAGAGGGAGCCTGAGGGTGTGTGTCTTGGGGGATGGGCAGAGACCCTTGCTGGCCCACGTCGTGGCAGTGAGAGCAGAGGACTCTGCTAGGTCCCATCTCCCCTGGAGCCCTCGGGCTTTTCAGGCATTTCCACTCTGTCCTCGACCCTGTCTGTCCTGCTGGAGTTGGTGACGGGGAAAGGGGCTCCGGTCCGCTCCTCTCCATCTCCATCGGCCTCCCTTTCCCACAGCCATCAATTATTCATCGGCTCAGACAGCCGCCTCCCTGACAGGGCAGGCTGGTCCTCCTCTCCTCTCTAAGCCCCTCCCCACCTCAGCCACACTGCCACAGAGGCCCTGGCAAGGGAGGACGACCATCCAGGCAGAACAGACCTGGCAAGAGGACTGCCGGACCCTGCCTAGGATCACGCCTCCTCCCCCGTTCTCCTGCCCACCTCCCGGTGCCAGGAAGCCCCTGGAGAAGATGCCCATCCAGATCTTCTGCTCTGTGTCCTTCTCCTCTGGAGAGGAGGCCCCAGGGCCCTTGGGAGATGTTTGGGGTCCCCACCAGCGGCAACAGCGGGACAACTCAGAATCAGAAGAGGAGGGAGAAGAGAAGGAAAAGGAGGCAGAGAGGAAGGGGGCCAGAGAGGGGGACTTACCGATGGACTTGGTGGCCTTTGCCAACAGCTGCACCCTTCATGGAGCCAGCCACATCTTTGTGGAAGGGGGTCCAGGGCCACGGCAGGCCCTGTGGGCAGCGGCCTTTATCCTGGCACTGGGTGCCTTCTTGTGCCAGGTCGGGGATCGAGTTGCCTATTACCTCAGCTACCCACATGTGACTCTGCTAGATGAAGTGGCCACGACGGAGCTGGCCTTCCCGGCGGTCACCCTCTGCAACACCAACGCCGTGCGGCTGTCCCAGCTCAGCTACCCCGACTTGCTCTACCTGGCCCCCATGCTGGGGCTGGATGAAAGCGATGACCCCGGGGTGCCCCTCGCCCCACCGGGGCCCGAGGCCTTCTCTGGGGAGCCCTTTAATCTGCACCGCTTCTACAATCGCTCCTGCCACCGGCTGGAGGACATGCTGCTCTATTGCTCCTACTGCGGGGGGCCCTGTGGCCCTCACAACTTCTCAGTGGTGAGTGGGTGCCCAACAGTGTCTGCCATGGCTCACCCTGACCGTCACCTCCTGGGGCTGGTAACCATCCTGCCTCCCCCCACCTCACCTGGACCACCCACCCTCTGTGAGAGAGGCCTGGCCAGAGCTTGCCTGGGAGCCCCAGGGTCTGCAGCTGGGCTCTATTTCCAGGGCTGTGCCAGTACTGCCCTCCCTGTTAGACTCTTGAAACACATAGTTGGTAATTAGTTGCTGCCCTGAGGCCCCTGGTGTCTCCCTGAATATCCTCCAGCATGTCCAGCCCTTTCCCAGACCTCTCTGCGATCCAGCAGGGTCAGCACCTTAATCTTTCGCTGAGGTCAACCTTTGATCTGGTGGTGGGTGCCTATGCTTGGCCTTGACAATGCTGACTATCACCCCTGGACTGGAGCTGGGGCAGGTGCCCCCTGGTCTCTGGAGGTGCAAGAGAAGGGTGTGGAAGGGAGGCAGAGGGCTGGGGATATCCCCCCTCCACCCCAGCATGCCTGTTAGCAGCATCCTCATGTGGTCTTCCTGTGCTCCTCCTAGTGTGTGTGTGTGTGTGTGTGTGTGTGTGTGTGTGTGTGTGTGTGGTGAGGGAGAATAACAGGCCTCCTCTAAATCCTCCCCACTCCCCCTCCAGCTCTAAGTGGCCAGGGACCCTCTTCCCAGGGGAAGCCCTCACTAGGAGAGTCTAGGGCCTTCCCTGCGGAGGGACCAAGCGGCACCCCATCCTTTCCCCAGTTCAGCTTCCAGTTCCATCTGGCCCAACAGATCCCCTTCTGTCCCCTACAAGTGCCAGATGCCAGGCCTTCCCTTCCCATACACCCATCTCTCAGTCCCCCACCTTTTCCTAGTGCAGGGGCAGGTGGGTGTCATCATATCAGTGCATCTTGGACTGACTACAGACAGACAGGAACATGGAGGTTTTGGCCACTGGGCCTCGGACAGGCCAGGAGGTAGAGGATCATGGACCAAGGAAGGGGTCAACCTGGCTTTCTCGGGATCTAAGGCTAGAGCAGGCACTTCTCAGGCAGCACCACCAGGTGGCAGCACAGCCCACCTGCCAGCAGCACAGCCCTCTGAGCCAGCTTAAGGTTGCAGCTCCCAGCTGGCCTCAGCCACCAGGAGTCCCTCACATCCCCAGGAGGCGGGTAGGCAGGGATGCGTGTCCAGCCTGGACCCTGTGGCTGAAAGCCACAAAGCCTGGTAGTGGAGCTGGGGGATTAGGAGTTCTCTCTCTACCTCCTCTCTGGACTTCACCCACAAAATGGGGGATAGCACTGATTTTCTTTTCCAGAGGGGGAAGGAGGAGGTTGTTCTAGGAAGGGGGAAGGGGGCAAAGACTCTATTGACAAGTAACCCCTACTGCCTCCCTGTTCAGTCTAGCCTGACACTCTGTCTCTCTCTTTCTTTGGGCTGTGTCTGTATTCACCTCATGACTTGCTTGGTGGACTCTGTCACCATCTCTCAGTAGTTGAAGCACACTCACCCCATTTGTGGGAACCTGGAGGCATTCTGGGAAGCTGTGGGGAAAGGGCCATAAAGAATAGGTTCACTTTTCTCTCCATGGCTGTGTACTCAGGGCTGCAATAAGGGCTGCTCTGTGGCATGGAGTCGGGGGCCTGTCCCCAGAGCTGAGATCCCTTCTGCAGCCCTCATAGTTCTGCGCCAGCATTGACGAACATGCCAGGTCCTGGATGTTCAGGTTCTGGTGATAAGGGAACAGTGATGGACATAAGGGACTAATGGCAGAGGAAACTATAAAGCATAGCTTGGCCTTGGGGAGAGCAGGATTCCAGATGCCCAGGGTGAAATCCAGGAGAAGAGAAGAGAAGTCTCAGAAGGCCCTGGGCCTGAGGAGAGGGTCCCAAGGAGGGACCAGGCAGTG
The DNA here is from genome assembly GCF_059928025.1 of Delphinapterus leucas. Taxonomy (NCBI): domain Eukaryota; kingdom Metazoa; phylum Chordata; class Mammalia; order Artiodactyla; family Monodontidae; genus Delphinapterus; species Delphinapterus leucas. The sequence goes on from NC_143139.1 coordinate 39,890,296, forward strand.
AGGGGCTCCAGATGATGGAGGTGTGTATGTTAGGGTCCCAGCGGGAAAAAGGTTAACACTTGGATAGTTTAGTCGAAAAGACTAACAGAGGGACTGTTTCTAGAGCTGTGGGCAGAGTTAAGGAAACCAATGAGGGGAACTGAGGCACCTAGAAATAGTGGGAAATTGTCATATTCAAGCTAAAGGAACACCAAGAGGCAACAGTGCTATGCAGGGAGCCCTCTTGGCAGAATTTGTGGTCACAAAGGGTCTAAGCCACCTTGAGAACACTTGCAGATAAATACCCTGGTCTCTCCCTTCTTCTGTCCTCTGATCCTTTACTGATACCTCCCATTGGTCAAACCCAACCCGAAGCCCATCCAGGTGGCAAAGGAACACAGGCAGTGCACCCCACAGGGATCAGCCTTCCAGGGCACACAGCAGGGAAAAGGACAGAATGGGTGAGAAGGAGAGCAAATGGAGAGTGGGCTGCTCAGGAGGGGTCATTCCTGAAGGGTTGAAACTCCACCAGTTGGAGGGTCTGGAGACAGTCCCTGGTGGGCAGAGGGTACTGGCAGGACTCTCAGGCTCTCCGCTCTGCTCCCACCAGGTCTTCACACGGTACGGAAAGTGCTACACGTTCAACTCTGGCCGAGATGGGCGTCCCAGGCTGAAGACCATGAAGGGTGGGACGGGCAATGGGCTGGAGATCATGCTGGACATTCAGCAGGACGAGTACCTGCCTGTGTGGGGGGAGACCGGTATGTTGCCTCTCACAGGGGGGCCCCCCTCCCTGTGGCTCCGGGCCTCAGCCTCCGTTGGGGGGCTCCTGGGCTCTACTGTGGGCCTGAGGCAGGCCGTGGGCTCTCCTTGCATCCTCCCAGCATCTCGCCATCTCCACCTCCATTCTACCTGACTGCCACACTCACATTACCCTGGCTCCCACTTCCTGGCTCAGTTACTCTCCAAGGTAACCAGCCATCCCTTTCCATCCGTGGCCACCACTCACTCTATAAATAACTCCGTCTCTTCTTGGGCTGCCTGCCGTCTGTCTGGTCTCAGGGGCCTTGGGACAGAGAGACGTGGGGGAGAAGGGAGAAAAGGAGGGGGAGAGATGGAGAGCCTCTGAGACAGTGAGAAATAATTTGAAACACCGAGATGCGTAACTGAAGCCAGGTAAGAAAAGAAGTATGTAGGATTCAGGGGTCATCAGGGTAGCACGGGGCTGGTGAACCCAGAAGGAGGCTGGGGATGGGCCAGGGGCCCTTGGACTAACTACCCTCCCCCAGTCTCAGTGTATGTTGTGGTTATTTCAGGAGAGGTAGGGTGCCCCCAGCTCTGAAGGAGGTTAGGGAGTAAGAAGCCCTCCCAACACACAGCCCTCTCATTCCCCTAGATGAGACATCCTTCGAAGCGGGCATCAAAGTGCAGATCCACAGTCAGGATGAACCTCCCTTCATCGACCAGCTGGGCTTTGGTGTAGCCCCAGGGTTCCAGACCTTCGTGGCCTGTCAAGAGCAGCGGGTGAGAGGGCCACAGGAGGCCGGTCCCAGGGTGGGTGGTTGGAGGCTCATGATGGAGGTGGAGTGGTGGGCAATCAGTAATGGGAGGGACAGGGGAGCTAGGGCCTGGGTAGCCATCTGACTAGTCAGAGCATGAATGATCTAACGGATGGGATGCTCCGTAAACTCGGAGACCCTCAGAGGCTGCACAGGGAGAGGCGGCAGGACTCCTGAGTTCTCCATCGTGTCAGACAAGTCCATCAAGGTGACTCGGGGAGAAGTCCCCACACCCCCCAGCTCCCCGGCTCTCCCAGCAGCTCATCTACCTGCCCCCGCCCTGGGGCACCTGCAAAGCTGTTACCATGGACTTGGATTTCTTCGACTCCTACAGCATTACCGCCTGCCGCATCGACTGTGAGACCCGCTACCTGGTGGAGAACTGTAACTGCCGCATGGTGCACATGCCAGGTCAGGCCCCAAAGTTCCAAACACGGTCCTGGGCCCCTCAGCCTGCACTGCCCCTCACCAGCACCCCATGCATGTTAACCTCCTGCCAACATGCAAGCAAGACCAGCTGGCTTCTCTCCACCCCAGTTCCAGCCCCAGTCCATACCCATATGGCTCTTGCCTCTCTGACCTCAATTCCTGCCCGGACCCATGGGGATGTGTCAGAGGGGTCCAGGGGTATGGACTTTGGGGTAGGTCACTTCCAGGACAGACTGGGGGCTGACTATTCCTACCCTCCCACCCTCTCCCAGCTTCCAGCTTTTAGGCCTTTGGTACCACCAGCATCACAAGACACCTTTAATCTCCATCCTGTACCACTGTCTTTTCTCCTCTCTAGGGGATGCCCCATACTGCACTCCAGAGCAGTACAAGGAGTGTGCAGATCCTGCCCTGGGTGAGCGCCCCTGTCCCAGGGAAGTCTGCGGGAGGGAAGGAGGAGCTGCCAGCCATATGCAGAGGGGTTTCAGAGCAAGCTCCCAGAAGCTTCAAATCACTCCTGGATCAGGCTTCACCTGAAGTCTCCTGTGTCTGACTTTAGCAAGGCCGGGAATAGCATCTCTAGAGGCCCCTGTGGAAAATGAACAGGGGTCATCTGGGAGGGGTGGCCTTCATCTGCTCCCATCAGCACCTCAGCTGGTTGACCCTGGAAGGCCCTGAGAGGATGAGATATAGGATTAAGAAATATCCATGGAGAGGCTGGGTGAGGATCAGCACAGGTGGGCACAGGGCCGAAGTGAAGGACAAGTCAGAAAAAAAGGAGGGGGCTCAGGCCTCCTTTGGGCAGGGCCAGGACGTGCGTGTCGGGAAGGTGCTGGCAGAAGGGCATCACTCAACTGGCACCTCTCACCTGGCTGGCACAGACTTCCTGGTGGAGAAGGACCAGGAGTACTGTGTGTGTGAAATGCCCTGCAACTTGACTCGCTATGGCAAGGAGCTGTCCATGGTCAAGATCCCCAGCAAAGCGTCAGCCAAGTACCTGGCCAAGAAGTTCAACAAGTCTGAGCAGTACATAGGGTAAGGGCTCTGACTGTGAAGGGTAATGGGTGGGCTCTGATGGGGGTTGGCAGACAGGAGGAAACTGAGATAACATGGGGGAGGCAACCAAAGAGTCTGAGGTGGGCATGGAGGGAAGATCAAGCCAGAACAAGCAGGAGAAGCACCCCTTCTTCTTTCCTCCTCTCTTCATCCTCATTGCTGTTACTGGGATCACCTCACAATTGCTGGTGCGTGGAGCATCTTTTCAATTACACCATCGCGTTTAATCCTCACTCTAAAAGGCAGGTATCCACATCAGCATCTTGTTTTATAGATATTGGAGACTGAGATTCAGAGAGGATAACTTGCGAAGGTCACCCAGCTAGTAAGGGATGGAGATGCGACTTGATCCGAGGTCTCCTCTCCCAACCCCTTTGCAGGGAGAACATCCTGGTGCTGGACATTTTCTTTGAAGTCCTCAACTATGAGACCATTGAGCAGAAGAAGGCCTATGAGATCGCAGGACTCCTGGGTGAGCTGCTGATGGCAGCTGTCCCCTTCCCATGCCATGGGCATGGTGTGACACCTTACCACCCGGAGCAGGCTGTTCACCTCCGTCCCACAAAGCCTCCTCCCCTGCCAGCCCCAGGGGCCTTCCCCTGCCCCAGTGAGCTCTGCCGCTCCCACTGTGTCCTGACCCCACTGACCTCCCTGTGGGCCCCCCTGCAGGTGACATTGGAGGCCAGATGGGTCTGTTCATCGGGGCCAGCATCCTCACTGTGCTGGAGCTCTTCGACTACGCCTACGAGGTAAGTGGGGGCGGGGCGCCTGCACGGGGCCACGGGAGGGGCGGGGTTCAAGCCCGCCCACCCGCCCACCTCCCCTCTTCCCTCCCAGGTGATAAAACACAAGCTGTGCAGACGGGGGAAGTGCCAGAAGGAGGCAAAACGGAGCAGCGCGGACAAGGGCGTGGCCCTCAGCCTGGATGACGTCAAAAGACACGTGAGGGAGCGAGAGAGGGGCGCCCTCCCGCCCCATCCCTTCCCCGACCACCCCAGGACCACCCCCTTGCCACCTTTTCTCCTTTGCCTCCCCCATGCCCCAGCGGCACCTGTGGCCCTTACGATAACCAGTGCCTGTCCTGTGCCGTTCCCCCAGAACCCGTGTGAGAGCCTCCGGGGCCATCCTGCCGGGATGACGTATGCTGCCAACATCCTACCTCACCATCCGGCCCGAGGCACTTTTGAGGACTTTACCTGCTGAGCCCCGCAGGCCGCTGTACCAAAGGCCTAGATGGGGAGGGCTAGGAGAGCAAGGGGGCCCCCAGCTGCCCCGCCCTGGGGACTCACTCCCCCCTCCAAGGCAGCCCCCCACTCCTGGGCGGTCTTTTCCTCTTGTCTGTGGTGAGGAAGGAGTCTTGACCGTAGAGTCCTCTCCCTGCCTCTATCCCATTGTTTTTTTTTTTTATTTTTTTAACAAAACTAATCTAAAACAGAAACTAAAAAGAGAGAACGGGGCGAGTGACCTCAGGCTGCCCCTCTCTGCTCCATGCTGCCTCCCACAGCTCCCAGCCTGAATTCTGTCTGTCTGGCTGTCTGTCATCTGAGTGTCCACCTACATTTTGCTGCCACCAGTCACCAAAGCCCCCTCCCAGTGGGGGGTGGAGGGGATCCTCGGGGTCTGGAATTTGGCCCCACACCAGAGAATGTACCTTGAAGGGGAGGGCTAGTAGGGGGGGCTTCCCCAGCCTTAAGAGACCCTCTCAGCCCAGTGACCGCCCCCAACCCCAAGTCTCCAGGCAGGATCCCGAGTCGTGTCTGTTCCCTCCCCACCACCTCACACAGTGTGAAGTCTCTAGGGAGGTAGGGGTGGGGAATCCCCTGAAGAAGTGGCACTGGGGACAAGCTGTGGCCCTGGTGCTGTAGGCCACATCCTGATACCTACAAGTTCACCCCCACCCAGAGCTGCTGGAGAGAAATCCCAAGAGGCGGCCCTCCTCTGCCATCCCATAAAAGATTCAGCTGGTTGGCTTCCAGCTCAGGGAGAGGGGCACTGGTGCCTAACCTCACTGGTCCCTCTCCCAGGGGCCCCTGCCGAGGGCCACATCCATAAATTTTCTTATGGAACTCTCCCAAGTCCTCTCCCGAAACGTCATTTGCTTCTCTCAACAACTTCATCTGCATTTTCTATTTCTATATGATACAGACTCTATATTGCTATATCTCTGTATATACTTTCCCCTGACTCTGTCTCTACTTCATCCCCTCTTGTCTCTAAGAACCACCCTCCCACCCCAAGTTCCCCTTCTGTGTTTCCACCCCCTCCCTGGTCTCTGAATGCCTTCGCCTGTATAAAGAGTTGGATTCTCCCCTGGTGTCTGTACTGTGTACACACATCCCTCTAAGAAGCACAAGGAGACGACACGCGCATTGTAACCTTCACACTGTCTCGGTGGCGACATAAAGGAAGCTGTGAATTACAAGCTCTGCCTCTTTCTGGCCTCACCTTCTCTCCCCAACCTGGGTACCCTTTGCCCTCCCTGCAGCCTTAACATTCCCACCCCTGCTTCACCCACCCCAATGTCCTTTGCCTAGCTGACTGTGGCCTCCCCATGGAAGGGGGTTGCTACAGAGAGAGCCCCTACCCATGGGATTGAGATCTGCAGAGACAGAGGGAGCTGTGGGTTGATGACTTCTGCAGCTGAAGCAGCGGGGTGCTGACAGGCAGAGGCTGAGGTCTTCAGTCAGTGGCCTTTGCCTCCTTCTGGATGCCCAGGCCTCTTTGCTCACCTAATACCCAAGCCCACCACTTATATTTTCTGGTAAGGTACAGTTTGGTAGTGGGAAGAAAGAGACAGGCCTAGAGGGGAAGTTGAAAGCTCTGCCGTTCTGTCCCTCCCTTCCTACCTTAAAGAGAAACCAGCGAGGTAGAGTACCTGCCATGCATTCCTCCCAGGCCAGAGCCCTGCCCCTTCACAGGCCTTCTCTGCCCAGCTGTCTCAGTCTCCAACCCCAGAACAAGACCTGTGGCAGGTCACCTGTGCATTGGCCTGCAGTTGGAGAGTGAGGATATAGGATCCTTGGGAACTCTTGGCTCCTAGGAGTTCCTTAGAGATCAGACTTCTCCAGAGGGAAGCAGGAGCAAGGCCAAAGGGTGTGTTCCGGATGGAGAACAGCAGGCAGGGCTATGGGTGACGCATGCCTCTGGTCTAATAAACTGGGTTTTAACTATCTCCTCTTCAGTGTCATTCTTCTCTTTTTTTTTTTGCGGTACGCGGGCCTCTCACTGTTGTGGCCTCTCCCGTTGCGGAGCACAGGCTCCGGACACGCAGGCTCAGCGGCCATGGCTCACAGGCCCAGCCACTCCGCGGCATGTGGGATTTTCCCGGACCGGGGCACGAACCCGTGTCTCCTGCATCAGCAGGCGGACTCTCAACCACTGCGCCACCAGGGAAGCCTTCATTTTTCTCTTATTTGAATAGTATTTAGGCCTTCCCACTAAGTGCTTAGAGCTGAGCTTGGCTTGGGGCCAAACAATCAGGGCAGGAGTAAGGAGGCGGGAGCAGGGATACTCTGGTCTTCCTGGGATAGGACAGGCTGACCATCACACCAGGAATGGTTTAACCACTGCGCAGGGGAAGAGGAAGAGGTCAAAGGCAACAAAGATCCCAAAGAGAAGTCCTAGCACAAAGGATTCTTTGGAGAGGGGTCAGGGTCAAACTTCAAAATAAATTTAAAATCTAGAAGCAGGTTAGGTTAAAGGTCACGGGGAAAGTTGGGTTTAAGTTCGAACGTGAGGTAGTTATTGAGGCACTTTATCTATGGAATGAGCCCCGGACTATCAACCAGAAGATCTGGATTCTATGTTTCGACTTCTACTGCTAACTTGTTGGTTGACTTTGCCAAGTTATTTACTCTCTGAGTTCATCTCTCCTGTTTGTAAAATGGAGTAAACAGTGCGCACTCCTCTTCAGCGCGCTGGGCTTAGAGCAGGAAGAGAAGGAAAGGAAAATCAGCGCTTTGTAAAGTTAAACGCATTGCGCCAAGATGAAGCAGTTACTCCATCACCCTGAGCTGTGGTCCCCCTTTCCAGTTCCTCGTCTTCCTCCGTCGGCCTGGGGGCGCTCGCTCGCAGGGCCTCTCTATCGCAGAGCTCCTCTCTATGGTTTTCCCCTCCCGGACCGAGAAGGCTGGAGGGAGTGGTCACACGCCTTTTCCGCTTGTTCCCCCCCCCCCTCCCCCTAGCCCACAGTCTCGCTGCCCCGAGCCTCCCGTGCCGGCGGGCCGGCCGGGCGGACGGGCGGCCGCGCGGGGGGCGCGCGGGGGGCGGGGGGAGTTCCGGTTCCGGTTCTTTGTGCAGCTGCAGCAGCGGCTCCGGGAAAGATGGCGGCCCGGGCGGGTTTCCAGTCTGTGGCTCCGAGCGGCGGCGCCGGAGCCTCAGGAGGGGCGGGCGCGGCGGCTGCCCTGGGTCCGGGCGGGACTCCGGGGCCTCCGGTGCGAATGGGCCCGGCGCCGGGTCAAGGGCTGTACCGCTCCCCGATGCCCGGAGCGGCCTATCCGGTGAGTGCGGCAGGAGGAGGGGCGCGCTGGCCGGGGGCGGGGCCGTGCGGGGGCCTGGGAGTGACAGGGGTGGGGGGAGGAGTAGGAGGGACTCGCCTGGGAGGGATTCGGGCCGTGAGTTGGGGTGCAGGGAGGCAGTGCGGGGAAGGGAAGGGAGGCAGCATCCTCACCTGCTCCCAGGGGCATTGTTTTCTTGGGGAGTCGGGGTGTACAACCAGGGTGGACGAAGAAGTGGGGCGAAGCATGGGCCTGTGAGAGCTTGTGTGCAAAAGGGCCTAGGCAGCTCCAGCGCCCAGAGGAACACAGAAGGTGTAGCTGGCAAATTGAGGTCAGCTTCTGAGGAGACAGTAGCTGGCAGTACTCTCTGAGCAAATGTGGAATTAGAGATGTCCAATGCGCCAGATACAAAATAGACTGGGGAGAATTTGAGTGTAATCTAGTTGTCTTAGCTTTGGGGCTGTATTTGAGGAAGCTCCAGTTATCTAGATTTCACAGAGATAGAGGGCTCTCCTCCCAGCCCACCACTGTGCTCCACCCCACCCCCTCAGCCTTGTTTCATTCAAAGAACTCAGGCCTCCCCCACTTTGCCTTTCTTGGTGGGGTTTGCAGGGGAAGCGATGACATCTCTGGGTCCTCTCCCCTGTGTAGAGACCAGGTATGCTACCAGGCAGCCGAATGACACCTCAGGGACCTTCCATGGGACCCCCTGGCTATGGGGGGAACCCTTCAGTCCGACCTGGCCTGGCCCAGTCAGGGATGGACCAGTCCCGCAAGAGACCTGCGCCTCAGCAGATCCAGCAGGTCCAGCAGCAGGCGGTCCAAAATCGGAACCACAAGTAAGATGACCCCAGGGTGGAGGGAGGGAGGGAGGAGGAGGCCTGTGAGGATGCAGGTGGTGGGAGTCCCTCAACCAAGAAGTGGTGGTGCTGTGTCAGCAGACGGTGCTCATTCTTGAAAATTCTTTGCGTTTTTGGGGGATGGGGGTGTCTGACTTGAGACAGGCTTTGCAGTTCCATCACTTCACTATAAACGGAGGTGTGGACAGCCTGTCTTCATGTTCTGGCTAGTTCCATCCCATCCTGATAAGAGTGTTTATTCCAAACAGTGCAAAGAAAAAGAAGATGGCCGACAAAATTCTACCTCAAAGGGTGAGTCCAGGCTATATAGGTCTTCTTGAAGGTGTGGTGAGCTTGAGAATAGAGGTGGTCAGCTCTAGATCCCAATGATATCTTTCTGCTCCTAAGATTCGTGAACTGGTACCAGAATCCCAGGCCTATATGGATCTCTTGGCTTTTGAAAGGAAACTGGACCAGACTATCATGAGGAAACGGCTAGATATCCAGGAGGCCTTGAAACGTCCCATCAAGGTAACAACGCAGGAGAGTGCAAGGCAGAGAGCCAAAGGAGAGGCCGCGGGAACCTTCAGCAGGCTTGGGATGGGAAACCAAAGGCGTAGCACAGCTCTCCTTGGCATTTAAATTACATCTCTCCCTTCTGCCTACGAACTGAGAATTACATTAGAAGCATAAGAACAGAACAGCGAAGGGGGAGGGGCTTTTGATATTTCTTGCACCAGAAAATACCCTGTTGGTGTTTTTGCTGCAACTGCTCTGCCACCTTGGGAACCTGGAACCTTGCATGACTCTGTCCATCTGACATCCTGGTGAATGCACTTGCACTCAGGCCAGTGGCCTGTACTCTTCTTCTAGGTGGAATCTCCATCCACTCACCCCAAGGACTGGGTAGACAGTAAGCCAGTCTGTTAGGAGTCATTTTCAGGTTTGGGGAGACCCTTGTCTTCAACATCAAACCACTGAAGCCCCACTATCAATCCTGTTTCTGCCTTCCTCAGCAAAAACGGAAGCTGCGAATTTTCATTTCTAACACTTTCAATCCGGCTAAGTCAGATGCCGAGGATGGGGAAGGGACGGTGGCTTCCTGGGAGCTTCGGGTAGAAGGACGGCTCCTGGAGGATGTGAGTTCAAGGTCCACTGTGGTCGGCATTTAGGGTGGGAGCTGCTGGGAACAAGCAGTATTGTCTGGTTGGCAGGAAGCCTGACTGGTGCTTACAGCTCCTGTTGGGAACAGAAGGGAGAGAGTCACTGTGTTCCCTGTACTAAAATACAATGGTTCTTTGTTTCTGGCTCCCACAGCTTGGCCCCCTCTGTGGTATCATATCGAGAACCTTATTGTCGTGGGATTTGATTTGTTGTTTACCTCCTTCCTGATGCTGCTAGCCATTGGACTTGGCAGTATCTGCAGATTTTTCAGTTAGTTTTTTTTTTTTAAACCAAGTGAGTTTGCACTTAGCATTTGGGCCATGCTTTCCTCTCTGAGTCCTTGAGGTCCTCGATCTCCACTGTGGCATCTCCATCTTCCCAGCTTCCATTGGAGACATTTCACAGTTTACATGGGGTAGATTTCTCTGACAGGCTCTTCGTTGCTTTATGGGAACATCAGCTGACTGGTGATAGCCCCCAAACTTCCCACCCCAGAAGCTCCTTGGAGAAGCTCACCTGCCATTTCCTTATACTCTCTGGCTCTCTATTTTTAGCTGTTCACAGGCGAGCCAGCATGAATGCATTTTTTAGGAGAACCAGGGCTCAGTGTCAGAGCCTCCTTTTTCTCTGTATAGGTCCGGTCCATCTACCGGTGGTGGCATGTGATCCAAATAAAGCTGTTTTTGTTCTGGCTTCTTATTACCTGTGATTCATTTCCCCTGTAGAGTCAGACTTTTCTCTGTTTAGACTCGCTTTATTATGTGCAGAGGTTTGGCTTAACTTGCCCCATTTCCCTTGGGGAAATGAGGTGGGTACGTCAGTCACCCTATATGTGTTATAGGCTGCTTCTTCAGGGTTCATTGCTACTGTGACTTGTTCAGTATCCACAGACACCTACCTTGCCATCTCCTAAGAGGTTCTCAGAAGACATTTTTGAGTTTTTTTCCCATTGCTTTTGTGGGTTCCTTTATTATGGGACTTTGTTTTGGGGAATTTCTTCTGTCCTTTTCTAACGCGACCTCTCCTCTCTCTCCTCTAGTCAGCCTTGTCCAAATATGATGCCACCAAACAAAAGAGGAAGTTCTCTTCTTTTTTTAAGTCCTTGGTGATCGAACTGGACAAAGACCTGTATGGGCCAGATAACCATCTGGTGGAAGTGAGTAGTTCTGTCCTCTAGGCTTTGCTTTGACTTTATGACTGGAGGATGATGGACTTGGGAGCCAAACGTTAATGTCTAGGGAAAGGGGAAGGTATGAATAAAGGGTTACCCCCAGGTGTACAATTCCTCCAACGCAGTTTGCACGTTGGCCTCCAGGTGGCACTAGCTGTTCAGTTCTGGTACTGTTTGGACCCAAGAGCTTTTCCAGTCTGACTTGTCCCACCTTTTAAATTTTACTATCTTGGTTGCTGCCCCCACTTTCAAGGGAAATTCTGATGGAGGCCTCTTACACATGCCAAGCCATCTCTGCATCTTGCTTATTAAAAATGGTAAGATGTAGTTATCCACACACCATTCAACCTTTTTCCTGGTAACAAGTGCTGTGATTAAGGGGGTTAACTAAGGGTTCTAGTCCTTGCCAAGGCTACTTTTACAGATCTGGGACTTGCTTTTGGTTCCTGCTCTGTTTAGATTCACATTCCAAATCATCAAAAATTTTTTATTGTAATGCCTGGTTACATAGTGTTCTGAAGACTATGTCAGCAACAGTGTTCTTTGGGATATAGTCAAAACCAGAATAAGACAGTCCAGGGCTCCAGGTGAACTTAACCTGCTCCTTTCTTTGCCAGTGTAGCTGCAGCCCCTTAACCTCAACCACTAAGAGACATGGGAAGGTCTTTACCATCTAATAAGGGAAGTAAGTCATAGAATCAATAGAAATTTGTAAATGCATTGAACTTAACTTTACAGCAGTAGAGCATAGTGGCTAAGAACGTGGACTGTAGAATCTGACACACCAGAGCTCAGATAGCAGCTCCACCACTTATTGGCTGTTGACGTTAGGCAGCTTACTTCACTCTTCTAAACATTAGTTTTCTCATCTGTAGAATAGGTTTAATGGTGCCTATCTCGTATGGATGTTGTGGGGATTAAATGTGATAATCCAAGTAAATGTCTTAGAATACTCTTGCACATAGTAAGTACCCAACAGATGATAGCTGTGTTATTTTACTATACACATGTATATTATCCATTTTTGTGGATAAAATTATCACTGAAAGATCAGGCTAATTTAAATGTGACCCTGAGCAGTCATAATGAAAAGGTCAATTGACTTACAGACAGGAATCCCAAAGTCATGTGCAGTTTTTTAAAATGTCTTATGCTGTTGCTCTTCTCCAGTAGCTTCAGTAATCAAAGTTGAATATTCAGTCATTACAGAAGCTCTTCCCTCCCACCCCAGCTCTTCCTCTGGGAGAGCACCCCCTGACATCTTCCTCTCTGTAGTGGCACAGGACCGCCACTACCCAGGAGACAGATGGCTTCCAGGTGAAGCGGCCAGGAGACGTGAATGTACGGTGTACTGTCCTGCTGATGCTGGATTACCAGGTATTCTGTGTGATGTGAGGGGGTCCAGCTTTCACAGCCACATCCCATCAGCAGTCTGACATTTAAAGGTTTAAGTCTAGTTGTGGGTAATTTGCCGCCAGACTGTTACCTCCCTAAATATAGGGATAGGGTCTTGGTCATTTCTGAGTTCCTGTTAGTGTTTTTCTGCCCCAGGGAAAGCACCGCATTAATGCCTGTTGACTGGCTTGAACGTATGGCCATGCCAGGCACCTCATAATGCACATAGACTCAGCTCATTAGCTTCATCCCAAACTCTTTGGTTCTCTATAGCCTCCTCAGTTTAAATTAGACCCTCGTCTGGCTCGGCTGCTGGGCATCCACACCCAGACCCGTCCAGTGATCATTCAAGCACTGTGGCAATATATTAAGACGCATAAGCTCCAGGACCCACATGAGCGGGAGTTTGTCATCTGTGACAAGTACCTCCAGCAGGTAAGAAAAGGACCCATTCTTTTGCTCAAGTCCACTGGAGCACTAATTGTGCTCTTAGCTGCTTCTCCTCTTTCCTGCAGATCTTTGAGTCTCAGCGTATGAAGTTTTCAGAGATCCCCCAACGGCTCCACGCCTTGCTTATGCCGCCAGAGCCCATCATCATTAATCATGTCATCAGGTAAGCATGTGTGTGCAAGGCAGTGGTGTGCTGGAGCTGGCTTGCACCAGCTGCACAAGTCAGTTCTCAAAATCTTCAGGGATTTTGCAAGCAGGTTGTTAAACACAGTCGTTATTTAAGGTTAAATTATACAAACTTGCAATTAAATACATTATATTAAAAATAAGGGTAATATACACTCAAAAATTCATCATCTCTGAATTATTATATTAGTTTACTGGTGTTTGTGTTTTCGAGGTTACTTCTGTCTGTTGTGTCTGTATGGTGGAAATACCATCTAATGATGTGCTACTGCACATCCCTTCCCAGCTCCTTGATCAGTGATGTAATGTTGGCATCTTGAAATCAATCATCTCGAGAATATTTAAAACACAGAAATCAGCAAATGCTACAAGTCAGGGCTTCTTGTTCTTGTTCTTCTTCTTCTTCTCTTTTGGAGAATCAGTTATTAGACATTTACCAGCTCATCACTGATGAGCTACTGTCTTTTCTCTGGGTGGTAGGACATTCCAAGCTGAGACTCCAACTCCATTACCTCCATCTGCTTTTCTGCTCAGAAGATGGATGAGCAAGGCATCTCTAGGCAGATATGGAGTGAAGGAAGGCACCTTCTCCTCAAAGCAGCATGTCTGCTGGCTGGATGTAGTCTTTGCCTTCTTTCCCTTATTCCATATTAATTAGCCTTCCTTTCATTAGACCCTGAACCATCATCACTCAGCCAATAGTAACTCCTACAACCTATACACTGGGTCAGTAGAAGCTAGTTTGTCCCGTATTCATGGGCTTAAAGTTAGGCCACTTTTTATTTTGCATGGTATGTGTTTTATTTGAATTAATTTTCAGGGTCAATTTTAGTTTAATAGGGGGAAAGATACAGAAGATACTGTAGCGATGGTTTCCTTGTGGGGAGGGAGAAACTTACTTTTCATTGGATATCTTTTGTAACATTTGAATTTTTACCATTGAGTTTTTTAAAAAAATTAACTCTGTTGAGGTTTATATGCAATATATTACACCCACTTAAAATAAAATTTGATGATTTTTGGCAAATGTATACATCCTGTAGCTGTCACCACAAGGAACGTACAGAACATTTCCGTCACACCGAAGAGGTCTCTTGTGCCCTTTTGCAGTCAGCTCCTTGCCCTTCAGTCTTAGACCATCTTTCTGACCCTGTGTAATTAGGTCTTAGGGGACAAGCCCTTTACCAGGCCCCTTTGGTTTCCTCCCCAGTGTTGACCCGAATGATCAGAAAAAGACAGCTTGTTATGACATTGATGTGGAAGTGGATGATACCTTGAAGACCCAGATGAATTCTTTTCTGCTGTCTACTGCCAGCCAGCAGGAGATTGCTACTCTAGACAACAAGGTAGGGACCATGCCCTGGATAGTTGGGTGCCACCAGCCCTCTATCACAGCTTCTTGGCTTCTTTTGATTCTTGATATTCATTCAAAATGTACTGCCACCCAGTAAATGCTAGGCACTCTGTTTGGTGCTGGTTGGAGCCAGACACACATGAGTTCTGATCCTTGGCTATACCTCTTAATAGCTTTGAGCCTCAGTTTCTGATCTGCGAAATAGAGACCGTAGTACGTATTTTTATAAGGCTGTTATGAGGATTAAATGAGACAGTGTATGCAAAGACATGACATTGTATCTGGCACATAAAAACAAATGGCCGCTGCTGCTCCTGTTGTTATTAGCGATACCATTATCAGACATAGTCCATGCAAGTAAAGCCAGAAAGGCTCTGGGATCACAAAGGAGAACAGGGAGGCCTTCCTGGAAGAGCTGATGCCCCAACTAAATCTTGAAGGACGACATGGGAGTCAACGAAAGGGGAGAAAGGAGGATGGTGCTTAGGGGCTTGGGGGGCAGAGGCCATTCGAGAAAGAGGGAGCAGGGTATATGAAGGCCCAAAGATGAGCAGAGAGCCTGGCATGTTCAAGAAGTACAAGCTGCTTACTGTGTTAGATAAAGCTCGGGGTGCTGGGGAAAAGAAACTGGATAGGGAAGCAGGATCCTCGTCATGAAGCAGCTTTGCGGGGAAAACTGGCTTATACTTTGTCCTGAAAACTGGAGGGCCTGGTGCTCTTTGCACTTAGAATGATCACTGGCAGGATGGTGGGGAGTGAATTGTAATGGGGGCAGATGTGGAGGAAGGAAGCCCAGTTAAGTGGCTGGTGCAGTGATGCATGTGAGATGTGTCGAGGGCCTAAACTTACGGTCCTGACAGTGAGGATGGAAATGAGTAGGTAGATTTGGAAGGTGTTAAGGTGAATTTGCAGGGATTTGGACACTGGATGGAGACGGTGGGGTGAGGTGTGAGGGAGAAGAGGCATTATGACGACCCTCAGGTTTTCAGCTGGGGTGTACAGTTGTAGTTATTCAGATTGGGAACAGGAGGAGAAGCAGGTATTGGGGAAAGGTAGTGAATTTAGTTTTGGAGAGTTTAAGGTGCCTCGAGATGTCAAGCAGGTGGATTGGTTGGAGTTTGGGAAATAGACTCTGGTCTGCAGACTGGGGACTCATTACCTTGTCAGTGGTACTGGAAGACATACAAGTAGATGAAATCACCAGGAAGAGTGTAGAGAATGAGAAGAGGACAAAGAACAAAACCCATGGACCACAGCTTTTGAGACAGCTCTCTGTACCACTTCTTTTCTACCTGAGAGTGTTTCAGGACCCATTTATGCTGTGGATTAAATAATTAGCATGTAGCGTCATCCACAGTGGACATTGTGGAGACTAAAAGGAAAACTTCCCTCACGTGGGGTGTATAGAGACACGGTGCATATCACCTGCTAAGCGAATGCCGAGCGCCTGAGCGGTGGGGCAGCAGTGCCATTTGTGGGCTGCACTCTGTTCTTAGGTTGGCAGCGGCACAAGAAGTCACACACTGCCTGCCATTTAACTTTGCATTTCCCCAGTGTGAAAATGTTATGAGCTTCCTTCTTCCTTTCAGATCCATGAGACAATAGAAACTATCAATCAGCTGAAGACCCAGCGAGAGTTCATGCTGAGCTTTGCCAGAGACCCTCAGGGTTTCATCAATGACTGGCTTCAGTCCCAGTGCCGGGACCTCAAGGTAAAGAACCTGGGACAGGTGCAAAGAGACTTAGATCCGTGAGGCATACATTTGCTCTGTTTCCGTAGCATGAGATAGAGAGCCGGGGGGAAGTGAGGGACCAGACTTTCTTTAGTGTGTTCCAGGGCCCATTTTATAATTAAGTAGGGAAATGGAGGTGGAACCATCAAGTGTTTATCTAGTACTTAACTATGTGCTGTCACTGTGCACCGTATTGGAGGCGATACAGAGTGAAAAACTTGATCTCTTTCAAAGTAGCACACATTCTGTTCGGAGAAACCATGTTACTGTGATTTAAAAAGTAGTAAATCATGTAAGACATTATGGGAACTCACCAGTACCAAAAAGGTAATACAAAGGAGAAGGGAGATTGATGAGGCTAGAATAGCTAGGGAAGGCTTCATGGAGAATTTGGGATTTGAGTTATATCCCAGAGAGGGGAGCGCCAGAAGCTCAGGCAGGAAGGTAGGAATGAGCGCAGAATGTGTGAGATGTGTCCTCAGTGCTTGCCTGTTCTGTGGTGATTGACTGCAGGTAGCCCGAGAAGAGGAGCAAGGGACAGGGGGTGCCTGAAAGGATCCCTGAACAAGGCAATGACTTGTTGACAGCAGAGGCGACTTTGGGTGTTGTTTTAGTGGTTTGCTAGGGCCGCCGTAGTAAAGTACCACAAACTGAGTGGCTTAAACAAGGGAAACGGTATTGTCTCATGGTTCTGGAGGCTAGAGTCTGAAATCAAGGTGTCAGCAGGGTTTGGTTCCTTCTGAGGGCTGGGAGGGAGAGTCTGTTCCAGGCCTCTCTCCTAGCTTGTGGTAGCTTCAGGCATTCCTTGGTTTGCAGATGGTGTTCTCCCTGTGTCTTCATATCATCTTTCCTCTCTGCATGTCTGTCTCTGTGTCTAAGTTTCTTCTCTTATAAGGATCATACTGGATTAGGCCCACCCTAATGACCTTACCTTAGCTTGATCGTCTGCAGAGACCCCATTCCCAGATAAGGTCACATTCACAGGTACTGGGAGGGCTAGGATTTCAGCATCTTTTAGGGGATACAATTCAATCCATAACAGATGACAAGGAAGGAAACAAGTCTCTTCTGTGTCTTCCCCCTCCCATCTCCCTCAGACCATGACTGATGTGGTGGGTAACCCAGAGGAAGAGCGCCGAGCTGAGTTCTACTTCCAGCCTTGGGCACAGGAGGCCGTGTGCCGATACTTCTACTCCAA
This sequence comes from Delphinapterus leucas, assembly GCF_059928025.1. NCBI lineage: Eukaryota > Metazoa > Chordata > Mammalia > Artiodactyla > Monodontidae > Delphinapterus > Delphinapterus leucas. Next base: position 39,907,305 of record NC_143139.1, read on the forward strand.
GGTAGGCACCTGGGGTGCACAGGAGAAACTGACAGAAGGCAGGGGGTCTGCACCCTTGATGGGGGTCAGTGGTGTTAGGTACCAGCTTCTGGTTGGTCTCACCTTCCGCTCCCTCCACTATTTTCTCCTTAGGTGCAGCAGAGGCGACAAGAATTAGAGCAAGCCCTGGGAATCCGAAATACGTAGGGCTTCTCCCACAGCCCTGATTTGGCTGCACCGATTTCTTTATTTGGGCCCTGTGCTGCCTGCCTCATAGCACCTGCCTTGGTCTTGCTTGGGGCCTTCCAGGGGATGCTGTTGGTTCTAGGACAACACCAGAATGAAGAGGGTCTCACATGATACCTGTTACCCTCTTCTTCTCCCACCCCATCCCTTCCTACCCCCAGCTTCCCTTTGCCCCACAAAGTTCCCATGTGCCTGTACCCTCCCCTGGTCTGCATAGGACCTCTAGATAGTATTAGAGAGAGAACCCGTAGTGGTAATCAGTGCATTGAATGGATTGGGCCTAAGGCCAAGTGGTCTTCAAGGGGACCAGCTACACTGATCCTGCCCTTCAGAGACCCAGGAGTTGGGAGCTTTAGCCCCTTCTCCGAGACTCAGGCCTGGGGGCACTCTATAAGCTAGTTGATCTCGGCTTTCCTGATAACAGAATCCAGTTTCCTTCCTTCCCTCCACAGGTTTGAAGCAAACTGTCCCTTCACTTGTTGCCCTCTAGCACTAGAGGAATCCTGGTTCTTGGGCTCCACTGAGCCCCAGGTCAGTCTGCAGCCCTCTGGATTGGCCTGCTGACTCAGTGCTTCTCTTACTCCCTCGTAGGGGGTCCACATCAGTATTGGAGTTTGTTCTCTTAGTATTGCTCCCTCTCACCACACCCCCTGTAGCTGCTTTTTAGGATTCCCTCCTATCTGTCCTAACCCAGGGCATTTGAGTGGGGGAATCTTGCCTTTCCCTGTCAGAGCCCCAAGGGCCCTCACCTAGGGTACTGTCATTGCCGGCAGAGGCTGTTCCTTCCTGCTGTTGCTTGGAGGTGTGACTCATTCATTCATTCCACCCTGCCTCCCCCATCCTTTCATGGAGAAACAGGCCTAAAATCAAACGGGTAAAAGCCCTGGGCCATCCCTGTCTTCCTGTCCCTTGTCTGCCCAGTTGACACCCACTGGTGACTTCTAGGGCACTGAGGAGTGAAAGCGCCTAGGGCTGGAGAACAGCTCTGAGCTGGGTTTGTGACTCTTCCCTCTCCCTGCCTCACAGGAGTGTGACTCCCCAGCCCCTGCCCTCAAAAGCTTCAGACCCCTCAGGTAGCAGCAGGACCTTGTGATCTTGGCCCCTTGCAACTGAGATGGTTTTGCATCTTTCCAGGAGAGCCTCAAATTCTTCTTCCAGGTTGTATCACCCCTGAGTTAGCATATCCCAGGCTCGCAGACTCAACACAGCAGGGTGGGAGACAGCTGGGCACAGAGGGGGAATTCCGTTCAGCATGGGCTCTAAACCCGCAGAACTGACAAAGCCCCTGCTTCCCCACCCCCTCCTCAGGCTTCTGCGAGCTCATGCCCCAGCCCTGTATCCCTGACTGTCCCACACTGGGGACAGCAGAACTTCCTCCCTGTCTTCCCCTTCCTGTCATTATCCCACCCCTCCCTTGAAAGGTTCTCCCCAGAGTGACACTGGACAGACAGCCTCTGTCCCTGGGGCTGGAACCATGAGAAGGAAGCTCAGCACTCCTACACAGTGTCCCTGAAGATAACTTTTTATTAATTGAACTACTATGTTTTTTTCATGGACCAAAATTTTTTTTGTACTGTCTCCTTATCGATGTCACCCAGTTTTAATAAAAGAATCTTCTGAAGGATGGGTCCCCCTACCTACTGACGGAGAGCTCTTCCCTGAGCTTTCTTCTTCGATACCATTAGCCATGCTCATGGTGTTTGTTCATTTTATTTGACAGATATTTATTGAGCACCTGCTGTATGCCAGCTGTGGTTCTAGGCACTGGGGATATGGTGAAAAACAAGATTTCTACCCTGGGGACCTCAGGTTCTCACCTTAGAGCTTGTTCTGTCAGCCCCAGTGCTCCAAGCAGGCCAGGTGCTGGTTGGGAGTAGTGGGCTTCATCACTGGATCTGAGAGTCCTGTCCTCAGTTCCCGTTAAGGAAGATTCTAACAAGACAGTGGCACTGCCATTCTCTCCCTTGTCCTTCTGAACTCCCCAGGGCACCTGCTGGCTCGAGGGTGCTATCCTTGGGTACCTGTGGTCCCTTACACTTGATGAACTTGAGCCTCCTCTAGAATTCTCAGGGCTCCTGTCTTCCTGCGGGCCAGCGCTGTATGAGGACTGAAGACATTTGTGGTCTGTGTGCCTGCCATTCTTTAAGGTTCCACTTTCTCAACCCTGAGTAAGATTTTAGTTCCTGAGACTGGCGTGGAAGTGCTGCTGTCATCCTCATACTATGGACAACCAAGCCTTCACTGGTAGAGTTGAGAAGACTGCTCGGGATTGGGTCCCATTAGCAGAAGCATGAAATTCTGCTGCAGTTTCCACCATGCCTGCTTCCCACCTGGTGGTTCTTTACTTTCCTCCTTTGTGCCATTACCTAGCTTGGTTCTACTCGAGAAGGGGGTTTAGAACACAGGGTGAAGGCAGCTACATTCCAAAGTTGTAGTTAAAAAATTAACTTTTGCCTCCATGCACGTGAACACTCAAGTATTGCGTATGTGCAGTCAAACCCACCAAGGATACAACCACTATTCCCAGTCTGGAATGTGGGAGTTTATCAGACTTGAGTGGGGAAAGCAGAAGAGTGTGTGTGGGTGATGATAACTTGGGAGTGGAAACAATTGATGTCAAGGACATTGAAATGGCATCTGTTTTCACCCAGGCTAATTACATGTGTAATGAATGGCTGATGAACCATTATTAATTTCAAGCAAATCTGCAGTTTGCTCTTGGGAAAAGAGCCCTAGTGGTACAGATAATTGGCCTGTGACAGGCCAATTCTGAATCTCTGCACACTCTTTATTCCTATATAAATGAACAAATTCTTTGTCTCCGTACTACTTAAAATGATCGTAGGGACAAAAAGATGGAAGCATTTAGGCAAACACAAGAGGTCATTTTATGCATAAACATCCGTTCTTTGGGGTTCTCATCCTGTGTGCCAGGGACAGAAGCATTCTTTCTCTTCCATCACCCATATTCAGTGGTCCCAGCCGGCAGCCTGGCACTGGTGCCTTTGTCGCAGTGCCAGTGCAATAACAGTGATCGTTGGGGGCTGGCTCTGTAGTAGGCATAATTTTGTTCCTAAGAGAAACAATCAACTGCTGATTCACGTATGTCCCCCTAAGGGAACTCCCTGGCCATGGGAGTAGAGTATGGTGGGCGTTTTCCCAGGCAGTCCTTAGAAGTTAGGAAACCATTTCTCCCCAGTCTTGACCTCAGGGCCACTTACCCTTACCCAGTGATTGCACACAGACTCCCCTCTGGCCCAGTGCTTATCACTGTTTGCAGCCAGCAGCAGCCCAGGGGGATGGAAACACCCACTCAGCAGTTGGCCGGGCCAGGAGGTCAGCACGTGAGCACACAGTGCTATCTGCTTTCTAGGCCAAGGTGCACAGACAGCTGGAGTGTAGGGAGCCTTTGCCCCACTCTCCACATTAGCCTAGAAACTAGAGTTCCCCCTCGTAGTTAAACAGGTTGCTGTGGGCGATGTAGAGCCCTGAACTGCGCTGTGCGTCCCTTCCATCCTCCCTCCCCCCAGAAGCACACACCCCACTTGCTCTTGATTACAGCATCTGAGACCACAAAGCTCTACAGAGGTCACAACTGCCCCAGGTCCTGCCTCCCTTCCCTTCTGGCTTCTGCAAACTAGCCACTAACCTGAAGGCGCCCCTAGTGTGGGGTTAGCCTGGAAACCCAAGAAAGAAGTGAAGGAAGCTCAGTACCTCTCAAGGACAGTGAACACTTGGGCTGCCTTCTTTTCTCTCCTATCCTCCTCCTCAAGCCCAGAGTCTGCAAAACACCTGTGGGCCACTTGGCATCAGAGCCTCCAACTTTGGGCTTTCCTGCCCCCCTTCCTGGGAAACATTCAGGTGAGGAGAGGCCCACTGGTGTGCTTTGTTTCTTGGGCCCATGGGGTCTTATCCTTGGGCTGGGTTGCCCCCAGAGCAGGCCCTTACCTCTTATGTGCTCTTATTTAAAGGGGCCACACCCACTCACCCACAGCCCTGCAGTGGGGCTAGCGTGGGGCAACACGTGACCGACCCGTCATCGCCAGAGGATGAACCCATAAAGCAGCTTTCCGGGTCCTGGGGGGGACAAGTGGGGGGCGGTTCCTACCTTGGAAAAGAAGGCATGCCTGTATCTGCTGCTGGGACTGAATACAATTTATTCCAGTGCTAGGGGACGGGAGTGGGGGGGGACCGGGCACTCGCTCCTTATCTGGGCCCGGTCTTGGCAGACCTTAAAATGAAACCATTGCGGGGAGGGAGGGGGTGAGGACCTGGGCTGGGGCCGAGGGAAGCAGCGTGCCAGCACCGTCAGCGGGCAAACCTAAGAGGAAAAGCAGGCCTGGTCTCGGCCCCATTCCTGTTCCCCACCTGTCTCTACCCTTTTCTTCCCTTTCCCTGGCCCTGCCAGACTCTGTCTCCCTGGGTACCCGCCTCCCCTCCCCTGGAGGGCGGGGCTTCGCTGCACCCACGTGTGTTGGAGTTATATGCTCCCAGCCGGCAGAGGAGCTGGGGAGAGTGGCACCCAGCTGGTGGTTCAGGCAGCGAAGCGGCACCATGGCCGGCAAGAAAGTCTGCATTGTAGGCTCTGGTAACTGGTAAGCGGCTCTGTCAAGGAGTATTGGTGGGGGGGGGGCGGAAGGGGAGGCTCCCTCAAGTATACAGGAGGTTAGGGAGGGAGGTTTGGTGGGCAGGAGGCAGTCGGTGGGGAGGAAATGCCTCCAGCTCCTGGCCCACCCCTGTTGCTGTCTTCTGTGCCTACCCCGGCAGGACAGACAATGCCCAGACCGCTCCTGGCCCTTGCGTCTCGGGCAGCAGCACCTGTTCGCCACGGGAAGGGAGCCTCCAGAGTGCTCCCTGCCTGAAAGGCTGCCTGGGTTAGGGGGTGGGGGGGAGATCAGGAGGCTGGCCCCCTTCTCCAGCAGCAAAGTGTGAGGGAAAGGAAACTGAGTCTCCTTTCTACTGCTAGGTCAGGAGAGACGCAGCGTCATGGGGAGGGGGTGACAAGGAAGGTGGCAGGTAAATAATCCAGTGGCTTCTGTGACATCCTGAGGGGGAGCACTGTCCCCTCCCCGCCACCGTTCCTCTCTCACGCCCCCACTCCTCCACTTTCTGTGCTCCCCCTCCTGCCAGGGGCTCAGCCATCGCCAAGATTGTGGGTGGCAATGCAGCCCAGCTGGCACGCTTTGACCCACGGGTGACCATGTGGGTGTTTGAGGAAGACGTCGGGGGCAGAAAGCTGACAGAGGTCATCAACACACAGCATGAGAATGTCAAATACCTGCCAGGGCACAAGTTGCCCCCCAATGTGGTGAGCCCCAACGCCCCGTAAGAAGGGAGAGGGAAGTGGAGGGGGTGCTTCCTGCTGGGAGGGGGCCACTTCACGTGCCACCTGTACTTGAGAAGCATCTCAGGAGGGCTACTCCAGGCACAGGGCGTCCCTGGGCACAGCCCCCAGACTGCTCCCCTGAGCACTTCCTGGGACTGGGGAGAACCTGAATGCATCCCCCTGCATCTCCACCCCACCCCGTGGGCTCCCAGGCAGGAAAGGGACGGGGAGAGGATGAGGGAGTTGGTCTCTGTGGCAACCAAAGACAGGTTCTCTGGCCCCCAGACTTGGGGTCTGGGTAGTGCCTGCCTCGGGCTCTAACCCTGTTACTCATTCACTGGGTTATTAGTAGATGTGGAGACAGCTCCTTGGACTTAAGGTCTTTGGTCAGATCCATGTGGCTGACTCCCCACCTGGAAAGGGGGAGCAGGAAAGACAGCAGGAAGACTGGGGCTCTCCCTTCCCAGTTGGGAGCCCTAAGGAGCAGGGTGATGAAATCTTACTTGGCCTCTTCCTCTTGCCAAGCCCGGACCTCCTTTGGCCTCCCTCACTGTCCCACAGCCAAGGGCTAGGAGAGTGCTGAGAGGAGGTTTCCAGGAGTCCTCAAGAGCCCAGGACAGCTGGAACCTAGAGGGAATGATGGCTAGGCGGAAGGAATAGAAGTGTCTTGTTCCTCCAGGTTCAGCCCTTCCAGATTCAACCCCCAAACTGCCCTCCTTCTTCCCCACCAGCCTCACCCTGTCTCCTAGATCTCCTGCATGGGGCTCCACAGGGGCTAGAAGCAGTCCGTCAGGCCCATGAACACTGGTCACCCCCACAGGTGGCTGTCCCAGATGTGGTCCAGGCTGCAGTGGATGCTGACATCCTGATCTTCGTGGTACCCCATCAGTTCATCGGCAAGATCTGTGATCAGCTCAAGGGCCACCTGAAGGCAGACACCATTGGCATATCTCTTATTAAGGTGCCAGGGACACCCTCCTGTGGATGGGGATGCAGCTAACTGCTGTGGGGCTCAGGGTGGGTGAAGTGCGACAAACAGAAAAGAGCAGAAGTAGGCCAGGAGTTTTCTGAAGAGAGGAGCTGGCTTTGGGGAAGCTTGAGAAACAGATGCGGGGGGCCACTGGGAAGGGGAGGTTGGTTGGGGAGTAGATAAGAGATGAGTTTGGAGGCAGATGTCTTGGGGAGTTTAGGAGGTGTACAAGGGATGCCTAGGGGATACAAGAAGTGGGCTGGTTTGAGGAGTTGAGAAGGGAAGCTGGTTTGGAGCAGTGGCTGGGATGGAAGTTGGTTGGGGGTACTCAGGAGTGGGCTGTTTAGAGATGTGGCGGGGATACATTACCTTGGAGAAGCAGGTTGTGGAAGGAGAGTTTTCAGATGGATTCGTTTTCACATGTTATCTGCTCTCCTCACAGCTAGCTTTGGCTGCATTGGAATAGGGGAGGACCTTTGGGGAGGGACATTGATGAACAGTGAATTTGCAATGGGCAGGATTTCTAGGTGGGAAGCCCTCAGTTGGGGATAAAAGGCACCTGGCCTGAGCTCCATCCTGTGCCCAGGGGGTAGACGAGGGCCCCAACGGGCTGAAGCTCATCTCTGAAGTGATTGGGGAGCGCCTTGGCATCCCCATGAGCGTGCTGATGGGGGCCAACATTGCCAGCGAGGTGGCTGATGAGAAGTTCTGTGAGACAACCATTGGTGAGACCCCACCACCCACATAGATAATGCAACTCCAGTTACATCGCCTCCCCAGGCTATATTCCCCACCCACTTAGCCATCTTCTCCCCGTAAGGCAGGTGAAGGAAGAAGATCCCAGCATCAAAGGTGAGGGGAGTTGGGGCACCCCTACGGAAAGAGCTATAGGTCCTGCTTAGGGCAGTTGTGGGAAGAAGAGTCAAGAGTCCCTCCTTAAAGCCTTATCCCCTCCCTACTTTAGGCTGCAAGGACCTGGCCCAGGGACAGCTTCTGAAAGAGCTGATGCAGACGCCCAATTTCCGCATCACGGTGGTGCAAGAGGTGGACACAGTAGAGATCTGTGGGGCCTTAAAGGTGAGAGGGCTTCAGAGGCAGCTATGGGGTGGGGAGAAGGCCCTGAAAGAGGGCCTGGCTTAGCTGTACAAGGTTGCTGGGACTCCCCTTCCCCACCAAGTCTCATACACATGGGAAGAAGGGCAGAAGCAAGGCCAGGCTCGCTCAGGTCTGCCGATTACTTACCATCAGACATTGGGCTTCCTTCTTCCTTTCCCTTATAGCCCCTTGTAGGACATCCCTGTCCCTGGCTCCAAAGATTGGTCCAGGGGGAAGAGGAGATGCCCTGGGGGAGCACTCAGGCTAATGGGAGATAAGATGTCCAGGACACCCAGACGGATTGATGGCCAGAACTCTGGATCCTGGACAGACCTATGGATGGATATCGGGGGCATAGAACAAAATAGCCGTGGTTGGGAGGGCGAGGTAGAAGACTGGTTTTCAGGAAAAGTCCTCAAGGATGGAGTATAGGGCAGGGTTGGGGAGCCGGAAAGCACAAGCCCAGGCTAAAAGAAGGGAGTGCAGCAAGTGGGAAAACCAAGAGGTGAAAATAGTTGAGGATCCCACCCACCTTCCTTCACTTATTCAGTGAGCGTGTCATGGCTGATGGGAGGAGCATGAGGCAGGTGCTGATGGCCCCAAGTGGGGCCTGCGGGAGGGGATCCTTTCTCACCCGTGACTTCACTCTTCAAAGAATATAGTGGCCGTGGGGGCTGGCTTCTGTGATGGGCTGGGCTTTGGCGACAACACCAAGGCGGCCGTGATCCGACTGGGGCTCATGGAGATGATCGCCTTCACCAAGCTCTTCTGCGGTGGCCCTGTGTCCCCTGCCACCTTCTTGGAGAGCTGCGGTGTTGCTGATCTTATCACTACCTGCTACGGAGGGCGGAACCGCAAGGTGGCCGAGGCCTTCGCCCGCACAGGAAAGGTGGGCCCTGGGGAGAATGAAGAATGGAGGGTGGGCCCTGTAGGTGTTCAGGGAGAGGAACGTGGCTTGAGGCATCTCTTGAACACAGACATTAAGATTGTTGGGAACATTCCCAGCCTTTCCTTCCTCTTAAGACCCACCTCCTCCCAGAGTCCCAGACTCTCTGTCTCACACTGACAACCCTCCTCTCCCATTTCCATTTGCCTGTCCTGTTTTCTTCACAGTCCATTGAGCAGCTGGAGAAAGAGATGCTGAATGGGCAGAAGCTGCAGGGGCCCCAGACAGCCCGGGAGCTACACAGCATCCTCCAGCACAAGGGCCTGCTGGACAAGTAAGCGTCTGCCCCAGCCCCACTGATGGAGGGAACCACGGACAGAGGTGCTCTCCCCATTCGTCATCTTCCTGAGCCCTTCTCAGTCTGTGAAGGGGGCAGAGAGGGAAATGTTATCTTACGTTTACAGACAGAGCCTAGAGCTTGGCCAGGGTCTGGCATGCCTGCTGTCCCCCAGCTCGTTCGTCGTCTTTGAATTCTTTCCAGCCTAGTGCTCTTTATACCACATTGCTTGGGCCCCTCTGCGTGGCCGCTCTCTGTCCTTTCCTCCTTGTCCTCTGCTATGGGGGTGGACAGGAATAAGCTCCTCTGACTGTTCTGCCTCTTTGTCCATCACCCGCAGTCTAAGCTGCTCCCCCAAGGCCAACCCTTTTGTTCCGTGAATCCTGTCCTGGGTGCTGAGGTGTGAGGAAAAGGAAAGCCTCTGCTTCAAGGTGCTCCTTTTCAGGGAGCACAAGACAGCGGGGGTGATGGGCTGATCAGAGCAGAACTCGGCTGATCTGAGAAAGAATCCTAGAGCAAGAGAGTATGAAGCAGGCTCAGAAGATCTGCTCGCGGCTGGTCAGGGTAAAGCCTCCTGGTAAAGGGAGCAGCCTGAGCAACAGGTGGGGAAGAAGGAGACTGGCATTTATTGAGCACCTTCACATAATTCATAATCACTTCTTCACTACTTCGTTATATTGACCCCGTTTCACAGCTGATGATACTGAGGCTTGCCTAATTGGAACAAAAAGTTCATGCCAGGGAATCACGGAGGCGAGTTCAATACGATAGGGAGCAGGGGGATAAAAACCTGACCCTAAACCCCAGGGCTAGGAAATACACATTCTCAGCGATGGGAAATTGAGAGCCAGAGTCCGCCTGAGCTCGAAGGCGGGAGAGTAGGGAGTGGAGGGTTAGGGGGTTTGCCTGGAGGCCAAGCTGGTTCTGTCCTTCCCCATTCTAGGTTCCCTCTGTTCATGGCTGTGTACAAGGTATGCTACGAGAACCAGCCAGTAGGTGAATTCATCCGCTGCCTGCAGAATCATCCAGAACATATGTGAGCAGGGCTGGGGCCCAGGCCAGGCAGCCTCTTTACCCCAGCGGAGACAGGCAGAAGCTTGGGGTGCCTGGCCACCACGATCTCTGGGACTCCCCACACAGCAGCGTCTTCTCAGCTTTTCACTGGAGGACAGGTGCCTGTGGGCCCGGCCACCTGCCTGGAGATCTTGAAGCACAAGCAGCCCGCAGCCTCCTGCCACCTCATCGCACCAGAAATGGAGTTGCCTAGTCCCTCTCCATATGTGGGGCTTTCTCCCTGTCCTCTGGGAGGGGTAGAATCAGCCCCAGTGCTGCCTGCTTTGGGTATGTGGGGGGAGGAGGGGAGGGGAGGGAGGCAAGGCAAAGAGGCCTCACAAAGACCAGGACTCCTGTCCCCAAGCCCAGTTAATCGCTAAAGTACCTCAGCTGCAAGAGGGATGAGGCAAGGGCTGCAGGGAGGGGTCTGGGCTTTTGGGCTGACGTAGACCTCTGCCAGGCCCCACATGGCATCATTGGATCTCTGTTTGTTCGCAAAATACAACCCCCTTCTAGCTTCTCCTAGAAACCTCAGCTTCTTCTGAGGTTTCCTCAGAAACCTCTGGTCATCCCCTTCCCCCTCCCCCAGGCTGCCTGGCACCAGAGTTGCTGCCACGCTGGCATCTCTGGCCATGGGGCTTGTCATTCTCTCTTGGGACTTCCCAGTTCCTAGTTCTTTGCCAGCTCCTCCCCACCATGTGTGACCTTTCCAAGGCTCTCTCACCCTCCCTGCCAGCACCCTTTCTGGGGAGCAGAACTTAATCTGCTGACAGAGCTACACCTCTTCACAGCAGGCTCAGATCACTCTACTCCCTGTGACCTTTGTAATTGCCCTGCCTCCCTTCTCAGGAGCTCTAGTGGGGGGAGGTGTCAGCTGGGTCCCTCCTGCTGCTATCTCCCCAGGACATCTTGGATCCACCCCTTACCTCCTAAACCCTGTCCCTAGTTCTCAGCTACCCCCAGAGCAGCCAGGGCAGCTAACCAGTTCCTGTATCTGCAGGCCAGGGGGCCAGAGAGTGGGTAAGGGAGGATGAGCAGGTCCCCATCTCTGTGGTCTGAATTCCAAGGCCGGCTCTCCTTTGTCACCTGAAGGCCTTCTCATGAGGTATTGACTACTTCAGCACCTCAGGAGCTGGGAAACTCGTGGAGGAGGAAAAAAATTGAAGCCTCTGTACCAGCTGGGGTGAGGGAAGAACAGGAAGGGGAGGAGGGAGAGGAGTGTGCTTTGCAGTGGCCTTGCTCCAGGATGGAATGGCAGCCGGAGAATGTCACCGGTCAGCAGCTTGGACCCCTGGCTATAAATAGAGGCCGAGGGCTCCTGTCACATCCAGCAGAGGGTCTCAGCTTCCTGTGTGGCAGCATCTGGCACGCTGTGGCTCTGGCCAGCATTATGTTAACCCTCCCTTACTCCTGGACAAACCAGGGAGGCAGGCTCCTCTCAGCCCCTAGCCCCTGAGAAGTCACTCTTACCAGTGAAGGGCGGAGGCAGCGAGAGTGAGGGGCACAGTCACCCCAGATCTGGCTGGGCTCAGGAGCTGCTTCCCCAGGAGGTCAAAGTCGGGGCAGAAAGACAGCTCCCTTCCCTAGGCTGCAGCTGCGACCCTCTTAGATAGTCAAAAACCTTTGCCTACTTTTTTTTTTTTTTTTTTGCTGTACGCGGGCCTCTCACTGTTGTGGCCTCTCCCGTTGCGGAGCACAGGCTCCGGACACGCAGGCTCAGCGGCCATGGCCCACGGGCCCAGCCGCTCCGCGGCATGTGGGATCCTCCCGGACCGGGGCACAAACCCGTGTCCCCTGCATCGGCAGGCGGACTCTCAACCACTGCGCCACCAGGGAAGCCCCCCTTTGCCTACTTTTGCTCACTCCACAATTAACTGAATCTGAGGCTTTCGAACCAGGCCTACTTGTCTACCTAATAAAGCGCGGTTTTTGCAGAAACAAATTAGGGAAGGGCGCTTAAGTGCATGTGGTAGGGTGGGGTGTATGCAGTGGGGTGTATCACTGCATGTACATGTTTTCACTCATGCCGGAGGAAAAACGAAAAAAGGAAAAGAAATCCTTCCTCGACCATCCCAGCCACTCCCGGCCCCTTGCAGGGGTGCCCACGCAGTCCCCCTTCCCCCAAATGGCTCCCCCTCCCAACCCCTTCCCGGCGCTTCTTTGGGGCTTTATCAAGCCGCCTGCAAGCGGGGAGGTCACATACGGGACAGAAACATTACGGAGATTCGACCCTCGCGCCTACTCCGTGGCCATGGCCAAACCTGCCGCAGTCCTCGGCGGTCCAGGCCTCGCAGGGCGGGTCGGGTTCCTGAGCTCAGCTGAAGGCCTGCCCAGGGTAAGAGGGCAGCTCCAGGCTGTAGGGGCCGCGCAGCCCCCTCCAGACGGCGGACTCCGAGAGAACCCACCCAGCTACCGGAGACGTCACCGCGCCGCAGGCTGGGGATTGGCCGGCTCTCTTCTGTGGTGACTGAGTATCCTAAAAGTTCCCGTTCCAGAGTTTGGGTCGCCAAAGACCCTTTCTCAACGGAGAATGACTACAACCCCCAGAAACCAACGGGCCTCTCCGAGAGGAAGGCTCGTCTGAGGATGCGTAGTAAGGGCGGCTGACCCGGAAGCCGGATGTTCAAAGGCAGCAACCAGTCGGAGCTGCAGCCGGCGAGGGCTCTCGTCTCGGTGGGCGGGGTTATGCTGCGTCTGGCGCGAGGGGCCGTACGTCGCGTCGGGAGGGGAATCCTAGAGCTTTAGCGGAGCGAGGGGGTGAGAGAAAGGGTGGCGTTCCGCACCGATAGCGCCTCAGCGTTCAGGGTTGTCCCTGGGCGGTACCCTCACTCTTCTGGACCCGGGTGCTGCTTCCGGCTGAGCTAGGAGGTCGCGCAGGCAGGAGGCCTCCGTCGGAAGGGAGGGAGCGGCAGCATCCAGGTACGCCGTCTGCCAGGCCCGAGCCTGGGCCGCCTGTCCGCAGAGGCGCGCCCGCTCGGGCCGGCCTTTGCTTTCCGCATCCTCCCACGCCCAGTCTTCGGGCTTCGGCGCCCTTGAGGTTACCGCGTACCCTGTGCCGCGATCTGCGCCGCTTCCAGCCCAGCAAGCTCCTTGCGGCCGTAGGTTCCTGTCACACCGTGACTGCCATCGCGCGTCTCGGCCCTCCCTCCACGCTCTGACTCCAGTAGCTCTGACCCTTCCTTGTCTTGCAGTCCGCTGACTGCAAGCGCCCTGAAATGCAGCTTTCCCAGGCACCCTTCCTGCTTATCGATTAACTGGATCCGCTCCTTTGCTGCTTTCAATTCCTGGAATGCTCTCCCCCTCCCTCTTCTATACCGGTGTAAATCCTGCCCACCCTTCTAAAACGACAGCTGCCCACCCCCCACCCCCCCGTCCCCACCTTTCTGCTAACTTTCCTTGAGCCTCCACCTTGTCTCTGAACTCTCAAAACGCCTCTTCTCTTCTGGTCACCGGCGTCTTCCACGTCGTCTAACAGAATTTTGGGTGCATAGCTTATCCCCATCAGACCATAAGCTCCTTTGAGACACAAGCCATATTCTCTGCAGCCTTTATAGCACGAGTAAAAGGTAGACAGATAAGTGAGTAAATCTAAGCTGAGGTGGATGGATCCATTTGAGGAAATGAGTTTTCCAGGGGAGACACCTGAGCCTTGAGGTCCTCTTACGTTTAGGGGGCAGAAAAAGAGAAAAGAGCCACAATCTGAAAAGGTTTTTGCAGATTGCACCTCTATGTCATTTCCATTATGGTTCTTGTTTTCTTTTTCCTGTTTTTCTGAAACCTTCAGTCTAACCCCATAAAGACCCAGCCTTGAGCTTTATTGAGAAAATGGATGTCCCTCAGATGAGAATGTTCTCCTGCTAACCTCAAAAGTTTTCTTCATTTCCAAGGTTAATCCTTCTACCTGGGCTTCTAATTTCATCTTTTCCTGGGCCATCCTAGATTTTGTTCCATCCCATCCACCTCACTTTTATCCTCAGTTTAGCCACGTTTCTTCTCCTCTAAAACATATTCAAATCTCCTTATCAATAAGCAAAACAAAACTAGAATTTACTTGACCTTGTTACCTTTTCAGGCTGCTGCCCTATCACTCCTGTTCGCTTAACCAGCAAATCACAAGAATATCAATTCTTATCTTTGGGGTGAGAGGGAGTTATGATCCTTCTAAAAATCTGTTTTTCTGCGTCCTAGAAAAAATGCATAGACACGTGAACCTCGCGGGACGGGGTTCATGGGGCCTGCTGGGGCTCTGGCTAAGAATCCATGCTTTTTACTTAATGCCTGTTCCAATTTAGTGCATTAAATTGACTTCTGTCCTAGGTTTACCTGTGACCTGGTCACCTGTTCCCATCCAGTGATCCCATCTGACCAGTTTTCATGGCACTTAACTTTACAGTAGTGTTTCCCAATTTTTATTCTGGCCCAGTACACCCAAAGATACAGCATACTTCTGTCAGTGGTAGTGACTTGATACAGCAGTGATTTTCAACCACTGTTGTAGTTAAATGAAAATGCATCCCAGATGTTTCTGGAATTTCCTACCTGTTTTCTTTCCGTAATTGTTTTCTTTCTTCAAACTGGCGTTCCCTTGGCCTCTTTCTCTTGGGTTTTATCGTCTGTTTCAGTGACACTTGTTACTTCCATATGTATCCGTAGCCTAGCCTCTCTCCTAGGATTTGTTCCAAATTTGCATATCCCTGTGCCTGACAGACATCATCACATGAATATTGTATTGAGCATCTTTTCTTTCTTGTTTTTTTTTGGGGGGGGGGCTGCGTTCGGTCTTCGTTGCTGCGCGTGGGCTTCCTCTTGTTGCAGAGAGCGGGGGCTACTCTTTGTTGCAGCATGCGGGCTTCTCATTGCGGTGGCTTCTCATGTTGCGGAGCACGGGCTCTAGGCGCGTGGGGCTCAGTGGTTGCGGCTCGCGGGCTCTAGAGCGCAGGCTCAGTAGTTGTGGCACATGGGCTTAGCTGCTCCGTGGCATGTGGGGTCTTCCCGGATCAGGGATGGAACCCGTGTCCCCTGCATTGGCAGGCGGATTCTTAACCACTGCGCCACCAGGGAAGTCCCTTTATTGAGCATCTTAACTTTAACATGTCCAGTTCATGATCTTCTTGACTGATGCTTATTGACACCACCATCCCCATACACACATAGTGACACACACCTGTTTCTTCTTTCTTCTGTTAACAGTATCCCACTCCATAAAGTTTCCTCAGTTGTTAACTTGGAGATATTTTCAGCTTTGCCCTAGCCCATTCAGTTAATAAGCCTTGTTCTACTTCTAGAATAACTTCTTCATCTGTCTTCTCTTTTTCCACTGCCCTGCCTTAGCTCAGGATCTGTGAAAAGTTTTTGTTAATTTGAAAATAGGAGAAATCTCAGGTTGGATTAGACAAGTGAGGAAAATGAGGTTCTAGAAAAATTTCATCTGTCAGTAGATCTGTCACTTTTCTAGGCAAGATGTACTATCCTGTCCTTCTTCTTCCAGCCCTGAGAAGAGGTGGTCCTATAACTGGTTAGCATCTGGCCAGGGTAATGGGGGATAGGAGGAGAAAGAATAAGTGAGGGGGAGGTTGAAGGCTGCAGGTCTCTTTCCTGGGAGCTTGTTTATTACCTTAGTGTCCTGCTCTGTATGTGTGTTCTTTTTGTTTTTTTAAAATAAATTTATTTATTTTATTTATTTTTGGCTGCGTTGGGGTTCTTCGTTGCTGCACCCGGGCTTTCTCTAGTTGCCGTGAGCAGGGGCTACTCTTTGTTGCGGTGCGAGGGCTTCTTGTTGCGGAGCACGGGCTCTAGGCACGCGGGCTCTAGAGTGCAGGCTCAGTAGTTGTGGCACACGGGCTTAGTTGCTCCGTGGCACGTGTGTGTTTTCTTACTGTCTCACAGCTTGGGGTCCTTTCAAACCCTAGATAACCTGAATACAACCCTTTCTCATCTTGTCCCTGTGCCATTTGGTTTTCTTTCTCTGACCTTATTTAATGTCACTTTCAATAGTCACTTGGAATTATGATTTAAGGAAGCTGTGCCTCAGTTCAGTGTGGGATCTACCCTCAGGGGCTGGCTCAAAGGCAGTGTTCAGCCCATGGGACTTACTCTGAGAAGCACTTAGATGTCACACCCTACCCCTGACCCCCTCAACCAGCTAACCTGAACTTTTCTCCTTTCATATTCTTGACTTTTAAGAAAACTATTCTCACTAACTTCAGTCAGTCTTTTAATTTTAATTCCCTCAACAGAGAGGAGGCTGAGAATATACATTCATAGTCCCAAATTGAGGAACGTTTTGTTCAAGATGAGAGACTGCCATTCTAAACTTTCTCTTGTTCCCTGGCTCAGAATGTCCAGGGAAATGTCCAGGGAACAGTTAAATTGGAAGTAATTTATCTCATGCAAATGTGAGTTAATTTGCTGGGGACACAGTAAGTTTTGTTTTAGCCCTTGGGATAGGTTCTTGGTTTTATGTTTGGAATTCAAGATTAATGCTGTAGAAGGTTATGTCTAATTGAAATAACATAAACATACTGTTGGCACTATTTCAAGTATATTATGGCTTAAACAGATGCTTGAAGACTAACCTGGGAACCTGAGCACCATAAATAAGATGGTTTTATGGGAAAACAAATTGGATATTGCCCAGAAGGCTCCCATTCGATCCTCCTACAGAGAATAATTCACTGCTAATGTTTAATCTCTGGCTACTTCAATAAATTCCCTACTAGCCAGAAAAACTGATGTATGCCTAAAGTAATATACCAATTAAGAACATTTCTGGGTGGTCCATACCAGTCATGTCTTTCCATAAACATGGAGGGTCAGGTGTTAGCTGTAATGTCATTCAGATACACCTGGTTCCAGCTGTGTTTCTGTATCTTGTATGCAGACTTTATTTGCCCTTTTGAATCTTAAGAGTTCCCAAACAATATCTTCCAGTATAAGACTGCATATGTCTAGGGCCATTCAGAATAGAGTGCAGACAAACTGAGAAGTTATAGAATGGCCTTAAACAGGTAAGTGGGCTGGGCAGATGAGGCCTTATCCTTGGGTCTAAATCTAGTCTGTCTTTGTAGGGGACAACATGCCAACTGCCAAGCAACTAGCCGACATTGGCTACAAGACCTTCTCCACCTCCATGATGCTCCTCACTGTTTACGGGGGCTACCTCTGCAGTGCCCGAGTCTACCGCTATTTCCAGCGGCGCAGCTCCCAGCGCCAGGCTGCAGAACAACAGAAGACCTCAGGAGTCCCGTAGAACTGGGGGGCTTTTTTCCTTGAGCAGAGAGACCTGAGGCATGTTGTGGAAAGACCTCACCTGCAATCATTTCTGAGTCAAGAGGATCAGGGCCTTAATGGTTTTCGAACTCTGCTGGGAAAAAGTGCCCATGTTTTCTCTGGTACAGTCAGTTTGGAGAGGCTATTGAATCATAACAGGAATGGGAGGGTGAGGCACACCTACAGACATTAAATATTTTGCCATGTCTGTGTCTTGGTGTTTTTGTTTACTTGAACAGGGTATGGACTACAGAGGTGGGGTCTTGACTACCAGTTTTCTAGTCACAGACTGGATTTCCATATCCTGAGCTCTTAGCACCCATGAAGTAGGGGATATACAGTTCTAGGAGTAGTAATCTCAGCTCTCCTGATCTCAGAGAAGAGACTGTCCCAGCATCTGTATAAATCTCCTGAGAAGACTCTGTAAAGACCAAAGCTCTTTTGTGGTCAGTGACCATTCCTGGACCAATTAAACGGTGTCCAGGTAATGGAGTTCTCTGGCCAGCTTGGCCACATGTGCACTTCTGAGCCAAGGAGGCAGAGGCCCTTGTTTAACAGCTGTTAACATTGCACAAAGTGGAGGCGGATAGTTCTTAAAATGTGAAGGGCTTTTGGGCAGCCTACAGTAAGGCAGTCCATCTCCTTAAGCATAGTGGGTATAGTATTAGCATCAGGGTTGATTTCTCACTGTGCCACTGCACAAGAATCTACCTGCAGTTCTGATTGCAGAGTTGTGAAGAGGATTTGAAAGAAAACGATGCATTCAAGGTAAAATCCAACTATGAAGAGATATTCTTGCCATCATTTTTTTTTTTGGCCACGCGGCATGTGGAATCTTACTTTGAACCCGTGCCCCCTGCAGCGGAAGCCCAGAGTCTTAACCACTAGACCGCCAGGGAAGTCCCACCACCATTTCATTTTGAGCTTTGAGGCTTGCTTGTTCACGTCATTCTTGGTGATCGCCCAAAATGTCAACCCCTTTGGACACCTGTCCTCTCTCATGTACATACTGCTCTGACCTTTGTCCCCCATTCCTAAACCTTTCACCTGAAGGCCCTCTTCCATGATTTAAAAACTCAGCATTCCTATATCCTCAATTCATTTACTCCCATCCTCTCTTGATGTGTTAACCAAGGACTCCACTGCCTTCTCTGCTTTCTCATTTGCCTGTACAGACAGTAAAGTGACCATTCTCTCAGCTCCCCGTGCCACTTTCAAACAGTGTAAAATCAGTCCTTTTTGAGGAGCTTTCTTATATTCTCATTTTCACTGTATTCGAGAACTTGAATACTTCAACTCTTTGGATTCCTTTTTTTCCTTCCAATCTTTCACCCCCTTTTTGATCTAAACTGCTTCCCTGTCCAGCCTGTGCCCACAGCTGAGCACCCGAACTGCTGCCCTGCCTCCAGCCTTACCCTTCTCAACCCCAGACCTTGCTCCATTAGTTATCTAACTCACCCTCTTCCTTCTTCGCAGTACATAAACTTGCTTAAGTGGTAGTTTCTAAGTTAGAAGATTGGTCTGGGATTAAATGAGACAATTCATATTAATACTCCGGTACCTGACAAGCAATAAATGTCAGCTATTAACACCTGCTGCTGACCTCCACATTTGTATCTTCCAGGTTGACCTTTGGAGCTTCAGATATATCCAGTTGCTTGCTATATCCACTCAAATCCTATAGTCCTCTCTAACTTGTCCACGACTAATAGCATTCCTTCATATCTCCCGGACCTACTTGTTTTTTTCCCCTTATTTTCACTATCATTTAAGTCAGGATTATGGGAGTCTCATTACACTATTCTCTGTACCCTACTCCCAACCAAGTAACTGTCTTATTAATTTCTACCATTTAAACATCCATTCAGTCAGTTCTACCCTTGTCATTTCTTGCTTATACTTTTGCAGGAGCCTTTTAGGGGTCTTAGTTCCAATCTTGACCTCATATTTGCCACATTGCTGTCAGAGACATCTATTTGGAACAGATTCGATTATGGCATTCTGCTTTGGATCCCCTCTGAAGCTCAACCATAGACAATAGGTTAAGAATCCCTGACCTGTAAGGTCCAGTCCAGACTCCTTGGTATGGTGTATGAGGTCCTTAAGACTTGACCCACCTTATGTTCCTACCTCACCCTTTGTGTTCTGTAAAATCAAATGACCTGTGTGGTTGCACGTTGTTTCTTGTCTCCATGCCTGTTCTTTCTTTCTCTCTAAATGGAACATCCTTTCTATCCTCTTTTTCCTAAAAGGTTTCTCTGACTGACTCTTCACGCTCCCATGCTGGGCCAAGTATCTATAGAAGACACCACTTTTTCTCTAAAAAAATCTTTAAAAGCACAGGTATCTAAGACAGTTTTGAAAAGAAACAAAGAAGATGGGTTGGGGTTACCAGATATCAAGACATAGTAGAAAGCTAATAGTAATCTAAATGTTGTACTAGTGCAGGAGCAGACAAACAGATCAATGGCACAGAATAATAAACTCAGACACAGATCAGTGTATCTGTGAGAGATTGAATATGATAGAGGATACATCACAAACCCATGGGGAAATTCATATTCTATGTTGCTATGGATACATATGTGATTATAAAAGTATAAAAAATAGATTGAAAGGACAATAGTAGTCGTTACATTGGGGATGAGGTGAGGTGTAAGAGGGCAGAGGTTATAGGGGGTCTTAAATGGAAACTGTTTCCTCTACTCACAACACTTCTACCACCAAATATGTTTTTCCCACACCAAACAATTCTCCAACTCTCCAGACACCAACTATGTCCTGCGGTTCAGTTCTGCCACTAAGCTACGTGGAGTTAGGGCAGACACCACAGGTTAAGGGCTCAGTCATTCACAAGTAGTGGGGTCCCCAGGTTACCCACACTTTGCCTGACAGCTACAGATCCGTTCCCACGACCTCCTCCTCAGGTTTGCTGTGATGGCTCACGTGACTGAACTCAGAGAAACTATTTATTATTACTAGTTTATTATAAAGGATACCACTCAGGAACAACCAAATGGAAGAGATGCATAGGGCCCATCCCTGTATCAGCATCTCTATGTGTTCCACCCAGAAGCTCTCTGAACCTCACTGTTTAGAGTTTTAATGGAGGTTCCATTATATAAGCATGATTAAATCATCAGCCATTCAATGATTAACCCAATCCCCAGCACCTCTCCCCTCCCAGGAGATAGGGAATGTGGGGCTGAAAGTTCCAGCCGCCTAATCTGCCTTGTCTTGTTCCTCTGGCAACCAGCTCCCAACCTGAAACTATCTAGGGGCCCACCAAGAGTAACCTCATTAGCAAATAAAAAGATATATCACTCTGGAGATTCCCAAGGGTCTTAGAAGCTCTGTGCCAAGAACCTGGGACTAAGACCAATTATATATTTATTATATCACAATGTCACAGGTCTCTAATTTTTTATTTCTTTTAAAAATAAGATTTGAAGTAAGACAAAATGTTAGAGGTATTAATTTGGGGTATTGGAAATATGAGAGCATACAGCATTCTTAATGTTTTTCTCTTTTTTTTTTTCCAATTTCTCAAAAAGATGAGGGGAGAAAAAATACTTTTGATAGCTTCCTATTATTTACTACAGTAGTTCTCAGCAGAAGTGGCACCCCACACACACAACAGAGGTGAAAGTGTTTTGATTGTCACAATGATTGGGAAGCATCTCTGGCGTCTGGTAGGTGGAGGCCAAGGATGCCAGAATTCTCACAATGTCTGGGATAGTCTTATACAACATACTGTCCCAAGTCCTGCACAACTATCAAATGTCCCTATAAATATTCAAGTGAAAAAATTTATAATTAGCTGAGCCTATAACCTCTTTTACCTATAAATATGAAGTATTTTTTGTACAGTTTTTAGTGTACTCTGAATCCTCTAGGCATGCAATTACTGTATAAATGGAGGGGAGATTGTAGTGTAGTTTATTTAGAACTTTTGTTCACCATTTCAAAAAACCATGCCATTGATGGCAGAGTCTGTTCCTGGCATTTGAATCTCTGACACAACACGATAGTATCAGTCTGCATTTGTAGCCACTGTATTCATGGTGAATGTACAGAAGTGCAAGCATCTGAGTGCTAATATAACTATGCCCAATATTTATATATGGAAATAATTTTATTATAATTCTTAAAACATATCCTTTATATTACTATTAGAACATTATGGTGATTTTTAAAAATTATGTGTACAGTAGATAAATGTTAATTGCATTTAAGGATAGTAAAGGGAGTGTTACAAATATTTGTAACCACCTGGTTTAGAAATAATCCATTCATATTTGGTCAGCTTTTGCTATGGTGTTGAGGTGATGGTTAATTTTGTTTCAACTTGGCTAGGCTATGGTGCCCAGTTGTTTCGTCAAACATCAGTCTGCATGTTGCTTTGAAGGTATTTTTTAGGTGTAATTAACATATCAGCCAACTTGGAGTAAAGCACATTGTCCTCCATAATATGGATGGGCCTCACCCAATCAGTTGAGGCCTTAAAAGCAAAGACAGAGTTCACAAAGAAGGAATTCGGCATTAAGACTGTAACATAGAACCCCTACCTGAGTTTCCAGCCTGTGGATCTTGGACTGCAACAACTCTTCACTGCATTTTCAGCCTGCCGGCCTGCTCTAAATTTCAGACCTCCCAGTCCCTACAACTGTGTTAGCCAATTCCCTGAAATAAATCAGTCTCTCTTGCCCTCACTCTTATTCTCTCTCTAATGTATTGGTTCTGATTCTCTGGAGGACTCTAATAGAGTAGATAATACGTAACATGCCAATATATATCCGTCCAGTCTTACTCCCTGCCTAGGTTCAGTCCTTTCCTACCTCATTTTCACTTGGAGCACCTACTGTCATTTCAAAAAAGCTTGTTAAAACCTAAACTCAAGCAATTGTTTAGTATTTACTGAGCATGAATATTTAATAAAGAAGAATAGACTTATTTGCTGTCAAATTAAGATGAAGAAATATAATTAAGTTCATCGGTTATTACACTAAATATCAACAGACTGAATTCTCCCATTAAAAGACAAAATCTAATAGACTGGGCTAAGAAAGCAAATCCAAGGTATATATAGTTTCTAATAAACACACTCACTAATAAAGAGAAGTTGAAAATAGATGGGTAAGACATACCAGAAATGCAAACGAATGTAAAGCAAGAATGGTAATATTAAGAAAGGCTAACAAACACTAAATGGAATAAAGAGATCATCTGGTAATATAAAAAGACATAAATTATGAAGGGTGGTTATCATAAATTTGCAACAAACAAAGCAACGAGAAAAACTAAAGCAAAAATTCTTAGGAATACAGGAGAACAGGTTAAAAATACAATTATGTTGAGAGTCTATCTTTAAAGTAAGGACTGAGAAGAAATGGAAAATACAAACAACAAACCTTATACACACGTGTGTGTATATATAATAAGTACAGAATAGATCTTCTGTGAATATCTATAGTTCACTTATAAACACTGATTGACTATTTAAAACAATTTTTTAACAAATTTAAAAGTAGGAATTTTACAGACTATGCTCTGATCACATCCAATAAAATTATAAATAAATAATGATATTCTCAACTACGTGGAAATGAAACATTCCTGGGCAACCCTCAAATCAAAGAGAAAGACCAAAACTGAAATTTCTTACCTTCTTTAAAGCAATAAAACAAAGTATTTCATATAAAACTGCAGGACACAGCCCAAGATCATGTCAGGAAATGTATGCCCTTAAATGCCTTTGCAAGAGAAAAAAAAAATGGTATTGGGCTTTTTATAGAGATGAGAACCACTGGCTACTGGGTCAAGGTCAAATTCCCTATCATGATATTTAAGACCTCTTGTACTCCATAACAACCACCCCTTTCACAGCACTTTTAATACTTAAATAATACAGGGCAATCTCTCGTTAATGGCAATACAAGTTTGTATAGTCTTTTTCTATCAAAAATTTAAAGCGTCTACACCCTCTTACCTAGTTATTTCACTGCTAGGACTCTTGCCCTTAGAAACAGTCACACAACTGTACAATAATTTCATACAAGGTTATTATTTGCAGTATTATGTTAATAGTAAAGAGCCTTAAATAAGCTCAAGAATTAGTTAATGAATAACGGTATACCCATAAAATGGAATGTTATCAGTCAAAACCAGCAGAATATGTATGGTATAATCTCATTTTTGTTTTAAAAGAAACACACTTGTATACATTTGGTTATCTGACAAGTGGTTCTAGAAGGCTATATACCAAACTGTTGGGTGAATGGAGATGTCATGTACTTAACATATTTTTACCATGAGCATATATAGCTTTTATAACAAAAATATTTTTTGAGTTACAAACATATACAAAAGCTGAGGGAATTTAGAAATAAAACCCACATACTTATTCCTGTTTTAATTGTTTTGAACATATTGCCACACTTGCTTCAACAGGTTTTTTGCTTTTTGTTTAAGAAAAAAAATTGTGTTCATTTATATCATATCTACTAGTTTGTAACTCCTTAAGGTCAGGACTCAATACATGAATATATTTTCAATGGAAAATATTTTAAAATACAGATAAATAAAAGTGTCCCTTGTCACTCTGTCCCACCCCAACACCCCTTCCCATTTCCCTACTCAGAAATTGCCTGTGTTAACAGTTTGGTGTATTTTTTCTACCATTTTCAATGTGTTTACATGTACATAAAGAAATATATGCTGATTGAATTCTCTTTTTGCTGGTCTCTTCAACTATTCAGAGGCCAAAGACTCAGGAGAGAAGGACTAATGGGCAAAGCTTGGGACACCATAGCTCTCCCCACCCTGTGTTAGTCAGGATCAGCTTTGGTAGCAGGGTTATAGCTTGTCCTAAGAACCTTATTGGAGAGAGAGGACAATGAAGGAAAGAGACCAGCCACAAGGAATACCTCCATAACTGCACGAGCCACAATTCCTTATAATAAATTATTACCAGCAAAGCCATGTTGCTGCTAGAAAGTTTTATATTGTTTCCTAAAAGTCTTTCATAGAAGTCAGTTGAGCGAAAGCAGATCCCAAATCTACTTTCATAGGCTTAGGGCTTGCGGCTGAACTCTTTTTGGTGAGACCTGCCCTATGAGAGACCTTGCTGAACTAGAAAAAACAGAATTGTATGCCGACGGCTGAGGTGAAGGTGGTACAGATAACCCTACTGTGTACTGCCCTATGCCAATTCATAGGCCCCTTTTTTAAAAAGCCATTTTCTTTATTTCTCTTAGGTTACGTTCCAAGTCCTAGGAAAACCCTCTCTACAACTGCTTTTAGAAGACTCATCTTACTGCTTTAAAACTTTGTGGCTCCCATAACCTACCAGCTAAAATTTAACTCTTTGGCCTGATAGTCAAGGTTCTTCACAATCTGGCCCCAAGCAACCTTCTTATTCTCATCTCCTGCCACTTTGATCCAACTGCAACAGATCAGAGTTCCCTGAAAATGCCACATACTTGTTTTTACATTTAAAAAGTTTTTTAAAATGATGAATTATTCCAAACTTATTGAAGAGCACCAGAAATAAAATTTCATACCAAATCCACACCCCCCCCCACTCCATAAAGATAAGCACTATCCATCCTGCAGTTGCTGTATGTTTCTGTATGTCTACTACAGAAGTACCCTAAATATATTTTTGGGTTTAAAAAGTACTGTTGGCCTTCCCTGGTGACGCAGTGGTTGAGAGTCCGCCTGCCAATGCAGGGGACACGGGTTCGTGCCCCGGTCCAGGAAGATCCCACATGCCACGGAGCAGCTGGGCCCGTGTACCGCAAAAAAAAAAAAGTAATGTTAATTGCATCAAACGGGACATACTCTTTTGTAACTTGCCTTTTTCATTCAACATTATGTTTCTGATATTTATCCTTCACACTGGTTGATTTTATGTGTCGACTTGGCCACTGAAGGCCCAGACAGAAGGTTAAATAGTATTCCTGTTACACCTGAGAGGGTGTTTCTGGATGAGATTAATATTTGAATCTGTACACTGAGTAAAGCAGATTGCCTTCCCCAATGGGGCTGGGCCTTATCCAATCCATTAACAGCCTGAATAGAACAAAAAGGTGGAGTAAGCTCATACAACTCAATGTAAAAAAACAACCCAATGGACAGAAGACCCAAATAGACATTTTTCCAAAGAGGACACACAGATGGCCAACAGGCACATGATGCTCAACAGTGCTAATCATTAGGGAAATGCAAATCAAAACCACAAAGAGATACCATCTCACACCTGTCAGAATGACTATCATCAAAAGGTCCACAAATAACAAATGTTGGCAAGGATGTGGAGAAAAGGGACCCCTAGTACCCTGTTGGTGGGAATGTAAATTGGTGCAGCCATTATGGAAAACAGTATGGAGGTTCCTCAAAAAACTAAAAATGGAAATAACATATGATCCAACAATTCCACTCCTGGGTATATACCTGAAGAAAATGAAAACACTAATTCGAAAAGATATATGTACCCCAATGTTCATAGCAGCATTATTTAAAGTAGCCAAGATATGGAAGCAACTAATGTGTCCATCAACAGATGAATGGATAAAGAAAATGTGGTGTGTGTGTGTGTGTGTGTGTGTGTGTGTGTGTGTGTGTATATATATATATATATATATAAAATGGAATATTACTCAGCCATAAAGAATGAAAATTTGCCATTTGCAACAACACAGATGGACTTGGAGGGTATTATGCTAAGTGAAATAAGGTAGAGAAAGACAAATACTCTATGTTGGCACTTACATGTGGAATCTAAAAAATATATACCTGAAGCTGATATAATATAAATCAACAGTACTTTAATTTTTAAAACAAGATGGAGTAAGAGGGCAGCCTGCCCACTTGACTGTCTTTGAGCTGGACACTGGTCTTCTCCTGCCTATGGAGTTGGACTGTGACTTACACCACCGGCTTTCCTGGTTGTCAGGCTTTTGGACTCAGATTGGAACTATACCATCAGCCTTCCTGGATCTCCAGCTTGCTGACTGCAGATCCTGAGATTTCTCAGCCTCCAAAACCATATGAACCAATTCCCTATAATACATTTTTTAAAAATTTATACATAAATACATATATGTCCTACTGGTTCAGACTAATAGATCCATATTAATAGGAAAACTTAGCTCTTCATTTTAATTGCTGTATAATATTCCAATTACATGAGTAAATCAATTTATTCCATCCCTCTAGTGAAAGATCACTGAGTCTCTTCCGCTTTTTCCCTCTTATTAACAGCAATGCAATGAGTATCCTTGTACTAGTTTCTATAAAAGACCAATTACTAATATTTAGCTTTACTAGTTAAGTTGCTTTTCCAAAGCAGTTATGTCAATGTACTCTCACCAGCAACATTTCCTCATTCTGTTGGTGTCAAGGGGTTTCTATTCATTTTAATTTACATATCATGGATTTCCAGTAAGGATGATCACCTTTTTATTGATTATCCATTGGCATACACCCTCTAGGAATTACCTATGCATATCCTTTGCTCCCTCCCCCTCTCCTTTTCTTGCTATTGGGCTTTGTCATTTTTAAAATTATTCATACTCTGGATACTTGTGTTTTGTTAGTTATATGTGCTGCAGGTTTGAGGAAATCTTTTGGAACTTTTTTATTTGGTGGGGGGTGCTGGTGGTAGTATAAGAATCCCACATCGTCTGCATCATCATGTACAGGTCTTTCCAGAGCAGTCCCATAGATAATTGATCTGAAATCAGTTTTCCTGCAAGTTCTTACCTGGGGATGGGGTTGGAGGTGTGATGTTTCCCAGACCACACAGGAAGTATTTATTCAGGTTCTCAGATTCACATGAAGTGTGGGCCCAGAAATTGAGAAAATTCTCAGGAGCATCCTGACCCCACAAGCCCAAGCATTCAAATTTCTTTGCTTTCTCCTTTTGCCAAGTGTGTGAAGTTTTGATAGTTTCCCCCTTTTGCTGTTGCTCTTTCCGGGTCCCAGCTTTAACTGGAGGTCTCAGTTCCAGCTTTCTGCATGGGGCCACAATCTTGTCTCTTGTCAGCATTAAAACCCAAGTCCTTAGGTTATATTCTCCTCTCCCTTCAATAACTGCATCAGCTGTTTTGCCTTCTGCTCTCGTTTTCAATACCTTTGCATCTTTTGTGTCCCTTTCTTGGAAGCTCAGCTGTGCATTAAAGAAAAAGAAAAAAACCACCACAACTTTATCCACCATTCCTGAATGTTTGTCTCAGGTTATTTTAGTCTACATTAAGACAGAACTGATAGCTTTCATATACTCCCATCTCTTCCAAACATAACACCTTCCTATTCCTGTTTTCCTGGCAAAGCTCTACTCATCTTTAACGGCCCAGCTCCACCTTCAACTTTTCTCCCACCTTGCCAAGAATAATTTAGAATAGTTGTT
This sequence comes from Delphinapterus leucas, assembly GCF_059928025.1. Taxonomy (NCBI): domain Eukaryota; kingdom Metazoa; phylum Chordata; class Mammalia; order Artiodactyla; family Monodontidae; genus Delphinapterus; species Delphinapterus leucas. The sequence continues at coordinate 39,934,877 of NC_143139.1, forward strand.
ATCACATTGTAGCATTTTTTTTCCCTTTCCTAACTGCAGTCTGAGATCTCTGAAGTAGAAACCAGATCTTGTTCATCTTTGTGTCCCCAGCTTCTCTGCCACAGTGCCTATCATAAAGTAGGCACTAAATAAATATTTTATTGAACTGAAAATATCTTCCTGCAGGCATACTGGACCTAAAGTCTGAAGAACTTGGTTTAAAATCAGCATACTAGGGCTTCCCTGGTGGTGCAGCGGTTGAGAGTCTGCCTGCCAATGCAGGGAACACGGGTTCGAACCCTGGTCTGGGAAGATCCCACATGCCGCGGAGCAACAAAGCCCGTGAGCCACAACTACTGAGCCTGTGCATCTGGAGCCTGTGCTCCGCAACAAGAGAGGCTGCGACAGTGAGTGGCCCCCGCTCACTGCAACTAGAGAAAGCCGGTGCACAGAAACGAAGACCCAACACAGCCAAAAATAAATAAATAAATAAATAAAATTTAAAAAAAAAAAAAAAAAAACAAAAAACCAGCATACTCTCACCCACTAACCAAACTCATGTGATTATTTTTAGGATTATGATAATGCGAAAGCTCATGATACATGACAGGCAATCTAAGATGTTGGTGTTTTTTGAACAACTTCTGAGACTCAGTTTTCTAACTGTGGCAGACTGAAGTTTTCAAAGGTGTATGCAACCATACCTCCCGTTCCCCATGCTCTTCTGCAGTGACCTCGCCACTGCTTCAAGAAGTAGAATCTATCTCACCACCCCCTCGTATCTAGGTGGTCCCTGTGACTACTTTGATCAACAGGATATAGTGGAAGTAATGTGTGCCAGTTCCAGTCAACATTCTCTTTTTTTTTTTCTGGCCACACCGCTCGGCTTGCAGGATCTTAGCTCCCCTACCAGGGATTGAACCTGGGCCACCAGGGAAAGCGCTGGCGGCTCTAACCACTGGACCGCCAGGGAATTCCCCCAGTCAACATTCTTAATTGGCCTAGTGACTTCTGCTCCCTGCATCATGGAATGCAACCACCTGAGCAAAGCCCAAGGCACGGAGAGGTCACGTTTAGGTACGTTAGTTGATAGCCCCGACAGAGTTCCTAGGGAACAGCCAGCATTAACTTCTAGCCAGACCAGTTAATCATCTTTGACATCCAGCTCAGTTGAGTCTTTAAACTACTCCATTCCCGGCTGCCATCTGACTGCAACCACATGAGATATTTCCAACTGGGCTCATTCAACCAACCAAACCATGAGAAATAATAAATTGTTCTTTCAAGCCACTACGTTTTCAGGTGGTTAGTTACATGGTAATAGACAATCAGAACATTCATTTATGGAATGGAGATAATAATCCCTACTTTTACAGCAGTGTTCTGAAGTTCACTTTTTGATGTTGTGAAATCATCTTCAAAGCAGTTAAGCACTATACAAACATGTTATCTTTTCAATAAATAATAAAGTTAAAACTCTTTTACATTCAACAGAGGAGAGGTAATGCCTTGCTTCTCTTACAAATATTCCTAGTTCTTGGGTAGGGATGATGGGTCTGCATCTAACCTGCTCTGCACTGATTTGGGGCCTTCCTCTCAGGCATAAAACCTTCCCAGGCCATCTATAAAACTGGCCTCATGACAGTCTTGCTGCCCACCCCCCCGTTAACACTATTATCTTCCGGCTCTGTATTCAAACTCCCCAGCAACCTCTCTCTCATCTCCCACTCCAGCTGTATGCATATAGTTCCTCTTCAGAACAAGACCCTGTTCCTATAACTGACCCTAATCTCAATTCACTCATCCAAGGCTAACTCTAATCAGTCTATGCCTCTGGCTAAATGCTTCTTCAACAACTATTCTTCCTCATATGAAGTCTTGGGAAGTGTTACAGTATAGTGGTTAAGAACAGAGACTGTGAGCTTGATTCTTTACTAGCTGTTTGAATTTAGGCAAGTTAACCTATTTTGCTGTATTTTAATCATATGTAAAGTGCTTAATACAGTACCCGGCATGTAATAAGGAGTTATGTGTTAGCAATTATTACTTTAATTATTATACCACTTGGTTGCATCTTTTGTCAGATTAACTGGGCCAACTAATTCAGATTGTATTTACAAAGCAATTGTTCAAATTTCAAAAGGCAATATACATACCTTGTCTGACTTTCAAAAGCATTTTCATTCATATTTCATAATTACTAATTTATTCAACAACAGGGCAAATTGAGGAACTAAATGTAAGACCCTAGTCTTTTAGTCTTCCTGACTAGCTCTGACCAAATAACTAGGTAAGACTTTTTAGAATTTAATTTTTCCATGCCCTATAGTAAGTCTTTTTAAAATCCAGCCACTCAGTAAGTTTAGTAGAGTCAATATCCCAATAATGTCAATGAACATCAAATGAGTATCTGATTCTTAGAACAATAACCTACTTCTTTCAATTTTGATCCATCTCCCTAACAATGAAGCACACCATATGTCTTAATGTACACAAGAGCATCTGGAAATATTTTGGTAATCTGAATATTCACTAAATGGAAAACTATTTTAAGAGATGAATACTACTATTAGTAATTCTGCCTTGACCTCAACTAGAGAAAAATCTAGATTAGGAAGACTGTTTCTCCATAGGCTAAAAGAGAAAACAGAACTAAAAGAGAAAACATCTGCTTAGACTCACTTATCGCAATCTTAAGATGTTAACTGGCAGTCTCTGTATTCAATAAAATGGGAAATACAGGAAATACTCAAGGTGTCTTAGCTCTTCAACCACAGCCTTTGTTGCTTTAGTAATATACATGCTTTCATCTGCTCAGTATTTTTTCTTATGGTCATTACACATGTTTCTTTTTTCTTAAAATATAAAGCCCTAAAATGCAGGCGCTCTCTTTCCAGCATGCACAGAAAGGAAAAACTTGGTGTCCAATGGCCTCTAGAATCAGACCTGAAAAAGTTCTTAATTAGATTATGGGTTCAGGGGATTGGGGACAGAGTCACTAAAGAGGTTGAGACAGCAGATGAGGGTTGAAGCACTTTTAATCACAGAAGAGTAAACAATAGTATAAACCGTTAACAACTCACCCAGTGGCTGTTGTCCTCCAGCCCTCAGCTCACCTGCTCCTCCCACCCCCCAACTCCCTGCGTACCACTGAATAAAGAGCAGGGTATCTATCAGCAGCTGTCCATCACTACCAGGTGGCAGGAAGGGGACCTAGCTAGGGGCCACAGCAATCCTGGCCATCCATTCATGGTTGTCTGTTTCTATATAACGTCGTGTGAAATATTCCATCTCCAAAGGAGGAACAGTGCAGAAACCTGGAGTGAACTTAGCTGCTCCATTCAGATGGCCAGAGCTTCAAGAGCCATGGGCAACAAGGGAGGGGACTCTCTGGAGCCAGCATAATTCAAGATGCAGCCAAATCTGGGATTGAGGTGGGTTCAAAGGGGACCAGGCTTGTGCTCCAACCTAGGCAACGAAACTCACACATATGCACAAATGCATATGCACATGTGCACACATATGCACACACACACACGCACACACAGAGCAAATAACATTACTGAAAGAACCTGGAGGCTATTAAATACAAAATGGCAGAGTTTTTTAAAAAAAGTGAAAATATTTGCTTCTTTGATTCTCCTCAGTGCCCTGCACACGCCCTAGTCACAGGAGTGCAGATGCGGGGAGGCCCAGAGGAGTAGGTTGCCAGCAGCCCTACAAGTCCATCTATGCTGAAGTCCCCATACCAACCACCTTACTCTTCAGCCAGTAGCTGCCTCCCATGTGACCATTCACCCGACCGGCACCATTGCTGGAGCTGCGGCCACAGGGGCCTTTTGTGTTACTGGTCATATCTTCTTCTTCTGAGCTGCTTTCCACATCACTGCGATCATCCTTAGATACCTGGGTGGGATGAGGCCAAAGGTAGAAAAGGTAAGGACAGAACTTTTCTAGAATCATAAGACAGACAAAGCCCACAGAGCCCATGTTTGGGCATTGCTCCCAATCTGGCCTACTTTCTGGTGGCACCTGACTCAAAATACTATCTGGACCACAGAGGCTGTTGTGAATATCCTTTGCCTGCTTTCTGGGTTTCTCTCTCATCATCTCTAATTCCGTTCTCAATGGAATAAGTGGCCATCTTGGTAGAGGAGTTTATCTTTCAGGACCAGCCTAAAAGAGCTGAAATCATTCACCCAGTTGTGGTTTAGGTTTGAAGGAAACTCCACAGACACCCTTTCTCCTCTTGTACCTCAAGAAAAGAAAAGGCCAACACAAACAATACATATGGCTATCATCATTGCTTCTATCTTCTGGTGGTGTGGCCACTGCAGTTTTGGTTATCCAGAGTTTTGCTTTATCCCCAAAGCTGATCCACAACTGGGCTCTTCCTGGGCTCAACTATTGACACCCTATGACTAGGGTCATAGGGTGTTGATAGTTACTTCTCTTGAGCAACCCCAAGATACACAGTATGGTAAAAAGAAAAGTAGACTGGCAGTCAGCGAGTAAAAAATCCCAGTCCCAATCATGCTACTCTCTATGAATCTTTACCTTTCAACCTCAGCTTTTTGTTCTATATTTTCAAATGAAGGATTTGGATTAGAGTAGTGTTTTTCAATCTAAACTATCCTGCATACCAAGCACAGTATTTCAGATTCTCTACCGTGGACCATAAAAGTAAAGGAGAGAAACCCAGGGAAACCTATGTCAGACTTTTGCCCTCCCGAACTGAAGGATAATAAATGTGTTTTTTTTGTTGTTTTTGTTTTTTTAAAGTAACTAAGAGAAGGGGGTGAGAAGGAAACAAAACTACAATTGCTATTGCCAAGGGGTGGGGTAATTGCTTTGGTTAGCTCTAAGATTCTATGGTTTATTATAGCTATCGACCTCTGAACCCAGATAATGAACTGATTATCTGATCTTTAGGAAATTTCCACCAGAGGGCAGTGTGTCTAAATTTGAGGGAAAGGGAGGCTCAAAAAGGAGGGGGGCAGTGGGTGGGTGGGAAGGAAAGGAAAAACAGAAAGGGGAAAAAAAATGAGTAGACTCTAATCTTGCCTCAATTTAGGAAAAAGAACCTGGCAACTTGAGCTCCATTCAACAATGGCCCAACCTGAGCTCCATATAAAATGGCAGAGTTTTTTAAAGAAGTGAAAATATTTTCTTCTTTGATTCTCCTCAGTGCCCTGCACACCCCCTAGTCACAGAAGTGCAGATGCGGGGAGGCCCAGAGGAGTAGGCTGCCAGCAGCCCTACAAGTCCATCTACGCTGAAGTCCCCATACCAACCACCTTACTCTTCAGCCAGTAGCTGCCTCCCATGTGACCATTCACCCGACTGGCACCGTGGCTGGAGTCAGGAGAGATACATGCTCTGATACAACCCAGGGAAACAGAATGGAAAGCAGGAAGGAAGAGAAACACATTCAGACAGACATGCTTCACTGAACACCAGAAGCACAGATACACTTACATGCAAGAGATGAAACTGTCCAGCTCCCACCAGGCATAGAAAAAAGGAAGGAGGTGAGAAAAGAGTGGAGAGTACAAAGTCTGGGTCTAATCCTTCCTGGATAGGTCACCTGGTCAGGAAAGAGCAGGGGAGAAGAGAGATGTCCAGTAGCTACAGCAAGATGCACAGGCACACTGAGCAAGTTCTGAAACCAATTGCAGCCATAAAGAACAGCGACACAAGGGCTTCCCTGGTGGCGCAGTGGTTGAGAGTCCGCCTGCTGATGCAGGGGACACGGGTTCGTGCCCCGGTCCGGGAAGATCCCACATGCCGCGGAGCAGCTGGGCCCGTGAGCCATGGCCGCTGAGCCTGCGCGTCTGGAGCCTGTGCTCCGCAACGGGAGAGGCCACAACAGTGAGAGGCCCGCGTACCGCAAAAAAAGAAAAAGAAAAACAAAACAAAACAAAAAAGAATAGCGACACAAGGGATCATATATTCCTGGGAAACATTCCATCCCTTTGTCCTAGAGTCAGTGTATCCTCTACCAGAGCCCCTCCCCTTGGGATTGTGTATTACCGAAGGCTGAATCCCCAGCCCGCAGGCTAACAGTCTGACTGCTTCAGAATTTGCAAAATTCAGTTATGAGTTTTATCACTGAATGATCTTTCTTTGTGCTTTTGGGCTCTTGGCATAAGATGGGTATTTGAAACCCTAAAGACCTATCTCACTTAAGACCCCTGCCTCATACAACAGTAAGGTGAGATCGGTACTTAGTCCCTTACATAAACCATATCTTGAACATCACAGTGTGGCCATCTTGGGATGGCTTGCGACTTACCAAACTACTCCTAGGCAATCTAACATCTCTGCTTTTATACAGTTTATATCTTGGAGCTCTGCATATGATTTCCTTTGAAAAAAGGTTCCCATGCTAAAAACAAAAATATGAAATCCACAAAGTAGGTAGGTAAGGGGTAGGAAATGGTTGAGGTCATCTCCAAACCTAATCCTGTTTATTATTTTACAATGGTCATTCCTAAGGGACAGGAAGAAGGCAGATCCTTCCTCTGACATCTAAGTCATGTCTTAGATGGCTAAACACTCATACTTAAAGAAAAGATGGAAACTTTGGAGCCCTAGGCTCTTTGCTGGGTAATACCTATTTTCCCACCCAGCCCCAAAGAAAGAAGCCATCTTTCATCCTCACCTTTCCTCGGATCAAGGCTTTGAAAGCAATTCGTGCAATTAGGTAGGACCAGATGACATGCAGAACCTGTAGGATCAGGAGAAGGCCATTGAAGAGCCACCAGGAGGGATAGGGGCCGATCATCTCCCAACTCTCAAAGAGGGTCGTGTTCAGAATCCTGTAAGAGGGAGGCCAATGGTCAGATTCCAGAGTCAAAGCCAGACAGATAGGGATGAAGCTGAATTCCCTGGAAAGCAGAACGTTGTGTTTTCTCCCCATACCTTCTATCAGTTGAAGTTCCAGAGATATTCATCCACAGTGAGAAAAGAATAAAGAAAGGGGCCCATGGAGTTTTCTATCTTTAGGGATAAGGAAAGATATAGAAATCTTAGCAACTGACAGAGTAAGTCATATTATTAATCACTTCAAATATACAGAGTTTCACAGGTTTGGGACACCAATTTTAATCATAATCCTAGGAATTACTCAGATCCTCAGGCACATATAGGACAGCTGGCAGCTGACTCCCTCAGACTAAGGAGAATCTCCAACCCACAGAGTCAATGACTTTGTATCATAAAGTAGTGAGTGTAGAAGTGAGAGTGGTGTGTGTGTGTGTTGGTCAGGGTGGGAGACAGGGTATAGAGCAGGAAAACAAGCAAGAGCCTGAGAATTTTGTAATCAGTACAAAAGAAGGCAAAGGAATTACTTAGGCATAAAATGAAGACTGCTCCTCAGAGATGAGTCAGGCGAGCCACAGCTAAGTGAGTTGGATGCTCTCAGTCTAGATCACACCTCACTAGAAATATTGTGCAAGGGAAATGAGGTCCTTCGAGAGTCCATAAAGGGTCAGGTTAGGTCAAGGAAGAAGCAGAGCAATATTTAGGGTTAGGGAACCTTGGTGGTCTGTTCCCTCAACTGGTGAAAGGTATCACCAGTTTATGGCTACGTATCTACCATAGCTCCACAGCCCTACCACTTACCAGAATGGATAGATTCCTAGACGAGTCACCACAAAAATAGCACTGAAGATCACAAAAAGGGTGTCACAGAGACGCTGATACTTGGCATAATTGGCCAGCTTGGCTGCCTGGAGAAAGGAAGATAAGAATTGAGCTGGGGAGAAAGCCAGTTCTCAGGAGGAAAAGTAAAGAAAGAGGAATAGTGAGGAAAGGGGGGTTGGGGTCTTACCTCCAGCAAGAAGTCTGAGGCATCATGTAGACACATGACCAGAGTTCCCACTCGAACCATGTTGTTGATGTAGGAGAAGGTAATGAGCCCAATGGTGGCCAAGTGATGCACAAACATGATCAGAAAGTCCTAGGAAGGAATGGAAATAAAACAGGCAGGTAAAGGCAAGGCCATAGAGCTGCCGGCCAACTCAATGTCCTGCATTGTTCTCAGAGGGTCTTATCCCACCCCTTAGAAGTTCCATTTTGTTTAAATTCTCCCTCAGGGAGCTGCCTAACATTTGACCCAAAACTCTCTACGTCAATGACTGACCCATAATCTACGTTAATATAGCTCAAAACACAGAAAATAACAATTTTCTTTGGTAGTTGCAGAACATGTAGAGCTTGGATGCTGAGCTGACACTTGGAAATAATTTCCCAGGTGGTAGTCAGGCATACAAGCCTTAGATATTTCAGATATCCTTGAAAGTCTAAGACTCTTCTGCTTTGATGAAGGAAATTTCAACCAAAGGGACCTAACAGAAAGGGGAGGTTTGTGAAGGGGGCAAAGCTAAACTATTCCAAAACGTTTCAGAGACATGCTAAACAATCCATCTTACTACAAGCACTCCCTGCTTTCAGATTTAAAGCTCAAACTTCCTCTTGGGTTCAAATGCCAAGGTTAGCCCTGGAGAAATCTCTAAATACCTGAGTTATCAGACATATCTAATAAATATTTCCCAGCCCAGTGAGGGAGAGAGGGTGGGAGAGGGCAGGTAAATCTGCATCAGAGAAGCAAGGATATAAAGTCTGTGCTCTCCACAGAGACAGATACAATGGTATATTTTAGCTCTTGAGTTGGGGATGAGTTTACAAATACACGTTCTAGAATGTTTTAAAACCAACATATGTATTACAAACCTTTTTATATGCGTCATGTATTAAAATAAAATTTTAGTAAGGAGACCTGTGTCTACTAATCATAGGAGGGTGAAAGGCATCTGAATTGTGTATCAAGCTTCTAGGTTACACAACAACTAATAACCCAGATCAATTTCAATCCATTCCCACAAAGGCTAACCCTGATTTTCCTTACCAAAGATAACCACAAGTTAGTGACAGATTAGGGTTAGAGCTGCTGGAACTGCATTATGTCAGGTGGACACCAATAAAAGGTGAAGATTCTGCCCTTTCTGTCTGCTTATAAAAAACTTCAGTCATTTCCAACTTTGCCACTCTGTGGGCAAGTCAACTCAGTTCTCTGAATCTTCGTTTTCTAAACAGTAAGAAAAGGGTAAACTAAATCATCCTAAACCCCTTCCAACTGACATTCTTTAAGTAAGTGGGGTCACCAAGAAGGGAGAACAGAGAGGGAACAAGGGTCCCTAATGCCAAACAAAAGCCAGATCTAGCTTTTCTGGAATCAAGGCTTTTCCTGGATCAGGGCTTACTATCCCTACGTTCTGAGCTTAGGAACTAAGCTCAGACTAAGTTTCCTGAGCTTTGTATATGTAAGAGCCTTGGAGAAAATGAGGAAAAGGCTATGCTTCTTAGGCGGTTAACTGTTTTCATCCTGGGCTGCCCTGAGTGCCTCAAATATACTTCATCATTAGTCAGGCCTCACTTCTGAGAACATTACAAAGAGCTGAAAGTCCCAGTAAACCTGCTTTCTCCCTCTTTTGTGGTCCCAATCAGGGCAGGGAATCTATCACAATGACAATAATGATAGCTGCTGGAAAGGAGGATGCAATAAGTCAGGGAGTTGAGGGAGCCAATGTCCTTACCTTTCTTTTAATGTCTGTAAACTGAGAAAACATAAGAGACCAATAGAAAGCCAATTCCATGATATAATAGTAATAAAGCCCATTTGTGAGAGGCTGGAAGAGAGAAAGTAGTAGTTAAAATACCAGCTAGTCCAAGACTCATTCCACCTCCCCAAATTTCTCCCTCTCAGAGGAGCCATACCCCAAATTATTAAATAACCTTCCTCTCCATCATCTTCCAAGATCTGCAATAGCTAACAGACTTTGGATTGGTGTGGAGGCTTAAACCTCTTCCCTTCCACATACACATCTTCAGCTCTCATCTTTCAGAGATCAGATAAGGTTAACACATACTATAGCACAACCAAATCAGTGTGTCTAGAATTCTGGGCAATTAGTGCTTTTCAGGGGATTAAATACACTGAGGCCTTTCTTTCTTCTACTCTGTTAGCAGCCCCCTGACATTTTTCTACTATGGACTAGAACCATAGTAGAAAATCTTGAGGGATTCAAAAGAGACACATGAACCAGAAAGCACCTCATTAAGTGCCAGGAAGCTGTTTTTCTTTCCAGCCCAATTAGGGTGAATATAGGAACCTGGAACAAACAGATCACTGGATTTCACTGCTTATGGGGACCCCAAAAATAGATACCTGAATATATGACTCAAAGAGACTCAGTCCCTAATCCCTCAAGAATCCCAAGGAAATGTGCCATCTTCCCTTGGGACTGGCAATGTACTCTCCCCAACCCCATCTTACACACACACATAAGACCCCTGTCTTGAAAGGGCTCAGATCCTACCTGATAAGGGTAACTGTGCCAGCATTGTCGGGTGTCCCAGAACCAAGGCGACTAAGAGAAAACAGATAATCTAAGTCAGCCCTTAGAATTCTCCCCTGGCTCATCTATATAATCCCTTTCTCTCTATGCTTGGGGCAAAAGAGTTGGGAAAGAAAAAGGAATCCCTCTTGACAGAATTTAGGGTAACTAAATGGCTAGACTTTTCTTCTAGAACAAGAAAGTGTTATTACAAAGAGAGAAACCATGCTTTGAGGTATGTAAGAGCAATGAGAGCTCTAGGATAGTTTCTGGAAACATCACAACCTGGAATATATAGGAAACTGGGAGGCAGGAAGACAATGATTTCATTTAATAACTGAGAGCGAGATCTCCATGCCAAAGATTCACAAGTCAAAAGTAATAATCTCTAATGGAGTTTCAATTAAGTCCATTTCATCTAAGTTGTTGAATTTATTACTGTTAAATTGTTCACAATCTTGTCCTATTATTCTTTCAATGTCTACAGGACATGTAGTGATAGCTTTTTTTTTTTTTTTTAAGTTTTGGCCACACCCCACAGCATGTGGGACCTTAGTTCCCCAACCAGGATCGAACCTGCACTCCCTGCATTGGAAGGCGGAGTCTTAACATTGGACAAACAGGGAAATCCCCGTGATAGCCTCTTTTTCTCCCTGATACTGATAATTTGTTTTCTTGTTTTTTTCTAAGGGTTTATCAATTTTAATTAAACCTTTCAAAGAACCAACTTTTGGCTTTATTAATTTTCTCCATTATTTGTCTAATGCCTATTTCATCGATTTTTGCTTTTGCTTTTTCCTTTCCTTTAACTTACTTTGGGTTTACTTTGCTCTTCTTTTTCTGGATCTTAAAGTGAAAACTTAGATCATTGGCTTTCTTCTTTTCTAATATAAACATTTAAAGTTATAAATTTCCTCTTAAGTATGCTTTAGCTGCATGCCACACATTTTGGTTATGTTGTATTTTCAGCATCATTCAATTCAAAATATTTTCTAATTTCCCTATGATTTCTTATTTGATCTTCGGGTTATTTAGAAGAGTTGTTTAACTTCCAAATATTTCTCTAGATATCTTTTTATTATTAATTTGATTTCTATTTTAATTCCATTATGGTCAGAGAACATATTTTGTAAGATTTCAATATTTTAAAATTTGCTGAGACTAATTTTATGGCCTAACATATGGTTATCTTAGTTGGTGTTCCATGTGCACTTGAAAATAATACATGTTCTTCAGCTGTTGGTGTAGTGTCCTATAAATGTCAATTAGGCCAAATTGGTTGACTGTGTTGTTTAAATCTTCTACATCTTCAGTGATTTTTGTCTAGTGATTTAGTCAATTACGAAGAGTATTAAAATCTCCAAATATGACTGTATATTTGTCTATTCTCTTCCTTTTCCCTTCTTTCTGCCTCTTTATGTTTCATGTATTTTGAAGCCTCAATTATTGCATTTAGAGGAAAATAGTGTGGTACAGTGAAAAAAAAAAAAGGACTCATGAATCAAAAAGCCTGAAATTCTTCTTTGACTCTGACAATTAACTGAAAAGCAGGAATAATACCTGTTTTACCCACTATAATGAATTACTGACTTGATTTCTGTAATGTCTCCTCCTTGAAAGAACAGGACTTTTGTCAAGTGCTTTGTAAATCATCACGTACTATGCTGATTTAATTAATTTTTTATTATTAGCATTATTTATGGGAGAAACAGTAGAGTCATGAGGTTACTGATGTCAGGCCCCAGACAGAAGACAATCTATTTAGCTTATCACAAGAAAAAAAAAATCCCAAGAAAAAAAAGAAGGGAGTAAGGGACAAAATCTAAAGGTATTTAACTCTTATCTCCAGGGATGTAGGTATGATTAGAACCCAACAGAGAACCAGAGAAAGTTCAGACTCACCGACCAGAGAAATCTAACTCCATAGCAGAATATACATAAATAAAAAGTGAATCTCCACCTGGATGGGCAAGAAGTAGAAGTTAGAAAAATATTCACTCAAAAGAAAGTCTGTGAAGTAAAGAAGTCAAGAGAGCAGATTTGGGGATAAGACAGTTACTGGTGAGAAATTAAGTTCCCATAATAGGGACAAATACTGTTACCGAAAAAGCCAAAGAGATAAAAATCTTCCAGCCTCTGTTTAAAATAGATTTCCACAAGTGTATACTGTCTTTAGTAAACTTTTCTTCCATATTAGACTCCCTGATGATAGTGCCTGTTATTTTTTTTTGCATGACAAGGCGAAATACAGCACTCGGTGTCCAGAGGATAATCAGCAAAAACCCAGTGAAATGGATTATAGTATGTCCAGAAAAGGGATGCTTCCCACTAAAATGTCAATTTAGAGCAAGCTGGTACTATCTCTACCCAGGTATACAAGGGTATGCATATCTACCTATGTAAGTGCCAGTATAGGAATTCATTCCCAATTTATTTGGGAAAGGGGAACAAAATGGAACTACATCTAGCTTAGGGGCAAGCACGTCCAAGAAACTAAGGGTGATCAGGCTTCCAGTTCTCTTCTTCCCAGCCTATAACAGAGTTAGCCCTCCACATCTCTTGACTGTTATCCTAACAAGAGAAGTGAGTTCCAAAAAGAAAACCTTAGTCCAGTCATACTCCACCCTTCTCCTCACTCCCCACCTCCTTCTGCACACCTACATGCTTTCACAGAATTTAGTGAGCGTTGGGGGCTTGTCCTGATTCCTCCGATGACGAAACCAGCATTGGATTTTTCGGACATCCCAGTCCAGTTGCTTTGACAGGCCCTCCAGCCTTTTCTCATCAGGATACTGCAGATGTATGACCAGAGTCAGAACATCCCTTTTTCTTCAAACTTCTCATTAAATCCCTTTGACTAGTTGAGTGGCAAAGCGGCAATAACTATAGTGACTTAAGTAATGTTTTTCTTTCCAGGTTTCATCCCCAAAGTCATTTTTAGTATGAAGTACTATTTTACACATCAAGGACCTTTACCATTCATCTATACACATCCTTGTTTGGTCTTCTCCCTCCAGCCCAAGCTAAGTAAAAAGAGATATTAAAACCCAACCGCAAAGGCTATCAGTACCATTTCCATTTGATTATGCAACTAGGTAATGACAAGAGCTGGAGCACGGAAAAACAAAATCAAAATATGATGTGTGTCTGGGGGAGAAGGAGGGGTGGTGGTGGCTACTAGGCCTAAAACTCAAATGTACGTAAACTTGACTTATTTAAGGGATCCTGGCCCAAAGGTATTTCCTTGAGTGGATAAAGTTTTCCTAATAGCTCTATGGACTTCCCAAATGTGAAAGATCATCCCATCCTATCCCTACCCTTGGAAATACTTGCTCTTTTATCCTCCCCTGCCCTATGGGATAAACCCCCACACGAATCTTCCTCTGTTTCTTTGCCCACTTACCTTGGTAACAGATATGAACACCTTTTCAAGGATGGCATTAGGTTGGGCCTGATAAGGACCACTGTCCTGGATGCCAACATGGAGTGCACAGGGTTTGGCAATAAACCTGTAATGGAGAAAACCCAAAAGCCAATTCTAAAAATGGTTTGCTAAGCATGAAGCAAAGATCCTGATTAGGGGACTGATAAGAGGAAAAAGGGGAAACACTTGGCTCGGAGCCAGGACTTTTTGATTTAGTCCTGGATTCTGCCATTGACTCACTTGAGAAGTGACCTGTTTAAGAAATATTGGAACATAAGCTCTCCTTCCATTTTTCCCTGGCTTCCCTTATCACATCTTGAGCTTTAGAATCAGAGAGACCTAGATCAAATCACTAGTCTACCATTTACTGCCTGTATGAACTTGGGCAATTTATTTAATCTTGCTAAAGCTCAGTTTTTTCATCTATAAGATTAAGATTCTTGCTACTCAACACAAGGCCAACAGATAAACAGCATTACTGGTTTTTCCTAGAAGCTTTTTAGAAATACAGAATCTTGAACCCCATCTCAGACTGGCAAAATCAGAATCTGCACTAACAAGATTCCCAGGGCATTCATATTCCCATTAAAATGTTAGAAGCGGGTCTACTTTACATGAATCTTGCAGGTACAATGATATTACATATATGAAGACCGTGACACAAGGAAAGTGCTTAATAAATGGTAATTTTCCTTATATCAGATGATCAAGAAGATCTTAACTGGAGGGCAAGGTAGAACTGAGACTGAGCTCTTCCTAAACACAAATATCCCGGGTCATGGTCACCTTCCTGCCTAATCAAAAGACTATACGGAAATACTTTGAACTTTCAGAAGTTCTGAAGAAAGAAAATGGGAAACTACGAAGACTGGTAAGAAGGAAATTACCTATTAGTACTCAATTCTAGTCCCAGATCTACCACTAATAAGTCACATAAACTTGGTCAAGTCGCTTAATTCTTGGGTTTTGGTTTTGTCATCTAAAAGAAGGGGTTATATGAGATGATGTATAAGATTTTTTTCTTGGGCTTCCCTGGCGCCGCAGTGGTTAAGAATCCGCCTGCCAACGCAGGGGACACGGGTTTGATCCCTGGTCTGGGGAGATCCCACATGCTGCGGAGCAACTAAGCCCATGCGCCGCAACTACTGAGCCTGAGCTCTAAAGCCCATGAGCCACAACTACTGAGCCCACGCACCACAACTACTGAAGCCCACGCGCCTAGAGCCCATGCTCCGCAACAAGAGAAGCCACCACAATGAGAAGCCTGCACACCGCAATAAAGAATAGTCCCCGCTCGCCACAACTAGAGAAAGCCCGCACGCAGCAACAAAGACCCAACGCAGCCAAAAAAAAAAAAAATTAAATAAATAAATTTTAAAAATAAAAGATTTTTTTCTCTTTCTAAGATTCCACAGTGATATCATTGATTATAACTAACTTGTAACTTTTACATCTTTGAAAATTGAGGAATTATTCCTTGGTTCTGCAAGAAAGATCTCTCTGTTCTACACAACCATAGATTTTTATGAGCCTCAGCTCTTAGGAAAAGCTTTACGTAGTCACTTTCAGAATAAGTCAAAACCAGTTTTAGCTCTCTTAGCATCTTAGGGAGTCTCATGATGAAATTATAACTGGGAGGTGTAAGATGGAATGCTCTTGACCTATTTTCTTGATCTGCATTCAAATCCAGAATTTATCTCTAAGGGAGGGACTGAAAACAAGAAACTTTGTTTATTGTCTTCCTCTATGAAAACTTCTTTTACCTTTATCACCAAAGTTCCTGAGCCATGGGGAAACATTGATTCAGATAAAGTAAGCCACATCCGCTACCCATTCTTTTCTCTCTTTTGCACCGGTGGTATAAAAGTTTTATTCAAATGCCAGTGCTAACAGATACTTTATACTTCCTGGTATATAATTCTGTGTACAAATATTTTAAAGCCCCATTCATGTTTAAACTCCTTGTGAACACAGAGAATACTGTTTTTGTGTTTATCAAGGTTCTGTACTCAGTAGTTGCTCAGCAATTGACAAGGAACAGGTCTAGTGAATTCCACCCTTGTTCTGTTGGAGCTCAGTTTGGACCCAGCATTGATCAGCATCCAGAAGAGTAATTAAGGCAGCCATTCTTGGGACTTCCCTGGTAGTCCAGTGTTTAGGACTCCGTGCTTCCACTGCAGCGGGCGCAGGTTCGACCCCTGGTCCGGGAACTACGATCCCACATGCCGTGCACAGCCAGAAAAAAAAGAAAAAAAAAAGGCAGCCATTCTTTGCTGTTGAGTTAATGCCTGTATCAGAGATAAAAGCACTGAATCCTCTCTCCCTGTCTCCTCCCACCTACATTAATTGAGTGAAGAGGTAGATCCAAGAACAAAAAACTGCCTTTCCAATTCCTACTCTTACTCCCTGATCCAGGCCTCTTCCTCAATGCAGTCAGGTGATTAAAGGCCCTGGGGTTAGACAGATTTTACCAGCTAAGAGACTTTGTGAAAGCTACTCACCTACAGAATGAGGATAATAGTATCTGCTTCACAGGTTTATTTTAAAGATGAGATGACATAATGCATGCCTAACCCAGTACCTGACACTTTGTAAACATGCATTAAAAGGCAGCTATTATTATTTTCACTAGGAACAGATAGTTCAGTGTGGGTACTCCCTGACGGTACCTCCAGCAAAGTGAGAAGAGCAAGAAACCCTCTTTCACACAACAGGGATGGGTTTGTACCCTGATCACTTGGGTGAAGCCAAGATTGCTTTATTATCTAGACCTTGAAGCAGACTTAATATCCTAGAGTTGTCATAAGCTCACATCCTGCCCTCATTAGTTCAGAGTTCAATGAAAGACATAAAGCTACTGGCATCAAGTCAGTGACAGCTGTAAGACTCTAAGAAAATTTGTTTATTTGACAAATATTTATTGGGCACTGATTTTGTGCTATAGCATGAAGCACAAAACCAAATATAAGGACTTACGATTGGAAAAGAATTTTTTAAAAGTATTTATTTATTTAATCATTTATTTGGCTGCACCAGGTCTTAGCTGCAGCACGAAGGATCTTCATTGTGGCATGTTTAGTTGCAGCACACGGGCTTCTTAGTTGCGGCATGCGAACTCGTAGTTGCCGCATGCCTGTGGGATCTAGTTCACTGACCGGGATCGAACCCAGGCCCCCTGCATTGGGAGTGCAGGTTCCTACCCACTTGACAACCAGGGAAGTCTAAAGAATTTTTTCTGTGATAAAAAAATTCATATCAGGGGACTTCCCTGGCAGCCCAGTGGTTAAGACTCCATGCTTCCACTGCAGGGGGCGCAGGTTGGATCCCTGGTTGGGGAACTAAGATCCCACATGCCATGCGGCACAACCAAAAAAAAAAAAATTCAAATCAGAACTTTGAGAAAGTTCACACCTAGTCATATGTTCATTCTACATCATTCACCTGACATTTAGTATAACTTATAAAATAGGTTGGCCAAACTCCAAAGAGCCTAGCATTAGCATTCATCCTTTCTGTTAAATCAGCTCTCCTCAAAGCATGCCTGGAGACCTCTGAGACCCTTTTCAGGAGCTCTGCAAGGTCAAAATTATTCTCATAATTCTATAGTTTCATAATAATTCTTTTCTCTCTCATTCTCTCATGAGTGTACAGTGGAATTTTCCACAGCTTACATGACATATAGCAACAGATCGAATGCAGAACTGATATGAGACTACAGCTACCAGATATTAAAGAGGCTCACAAAAATGTAAAATAATGCTATCCTCACATCTTTTTTTGTTTTGGAAAAGTAATTTTTCATAAAACGTTAGTTATATTACCAATACAATCAATGTATTGTTATTTATAAGTGAACTAATAAATACAATTTAAACATTTTTCTATGTTAATTTCTAAAACAGTACATATTGATAGATATTATCCATATAAGCAAAAACTCTCTGGGGTCCTCGATAACTTTTAATAGTGTAAAAATTCCTGACATCATAGTTTGAAAACTGCTGTGCTGGACGACATTGTCAAACTTATCTTGTGATTTTCTGTCCTCTCCAGTATCAATATTACCCAAGTTTTAAAATAATTTGTAAGACCAGACTACCCTTTGCCTGCATACCTGAATAAGTAGGCATCTAGTGGTCTATAACGGTAAACTACTCCTTTCCACTTGCCACTCCAGGAACGTAAGTCTAGTGACCCAACCTGATTGTACTGTATCTGTCCTACTCTAGAGAGACCATTTCATTCTGCCCCTTTCCTGTCCTCCAGATACATGGCAGCAGCTGACCTAAGCCTGGGTTAATTAAGATGAAATTACTCACTGCTTTGCTTTTTCATACCAGAGACAAGAGCTATATCAACAATTCTATCTTTGTGACCCACTGTAAAATCATTGACGGATGTGAACTATACACAAATATATTCAAAAGTCTAGACCGAGCTTCTCAACTAGTGTGTCATGGAAAGTAACAAAGATGGGCTATACTTATGTTGAGATACTGCTCTTAGCTCTCAGGGTGGTCCATGGGGTGGGTGGTAGCCAGACACCCTTGTCTGTAGTCTTTGGCCTCATATACCCCACTGTGCATACACATATTATTTTCTATGTGTGCAGCAACATGATTGGGTTGGGAAGCACTGGCTTAGATCAATTTCTGGAAAAACATAAAAATGTCAAAATTGATATATAAAAAAGAAAAATAACCATCAAAGAAACTGAAATAGAAAACAAGATGAAGAAGGGGAAAATACAATAAAAAGAGAAAGGTCTTATCCAGACTGATGAAGATGGTATATCATTAGGTGAAGAGTATTGAGTAACTAAATATTTTGAACCTGAATACTCCCTCCACCACCCTCCACATAGAGAGACAGACAGACACACACACACACACACAAACATGGAGAGAAGATAGCTGAGATATTTAGAAGCAAATGCAGAATCCCATAGAAAACATTCAGAAAGTCCATTCCCTTTACAATTGAATTTTTTTTTTTGGCCACGCCACTCGGCTTGCAGGATCTTAGTTCCCCAACCAGGGACTGAATCCAATCCCTCGTCACTGAAAGCGCAGAGTCGTAACCACTGGACTGCCAGGGAATTCCCTACAACTTAATTCTTAATAAACCAATCACATTAAAAAATGTAAGTGGGTTTCCCTGGTGGCGCAGTGGTTGAGAGTCCGCCTGCCGATGCAGGGGACACGGGTTCGTGCCCCGGTCTGGGAAGATCCCACATGCCGCGGAGCGGCTGGGCCCGTGAGCCATGGCCAGTGAGCCTGCGCGTCCTCCGCAACCGGAGTGGCCACAATAGTGAGAGGCCCGAGTACCGCAAACAAACAAACAAACAAAAAATGTAAGTAACTTCTAAGAGTTGAAAGAGAAGGAGAAAGTAAAAAGGACACTCGGGGGCGGAGTCAAGATGGCAAACCAGGAGGATGCGGAATTCCTGTCTCTTCACAACTAGGGCACCTACCGGGCACCAGAGGGGGACCACAGGCACCTAAAGGGCCGGGAGGAACCCCCAGTGACCCGGTAGTGTGTGGGGGGAGTGAAGGGGGAGGAGAAGTGGAGGCCGGACGGGACTGGCGCCCCTGAAGGGTGGCTGGGGGAGGGGAAGACGGGGAAATTGGGGGACCATTGGGAGGGCAGAGGATCAAAAGGGAGTGTGGCTAGGTTTCCCCTACCCACCTCCTGAGATCCCGGGCCTGATCCTCTGCCCACCTAGGCTCCCTCCAGCCCAGCGGGTCCTGAGGGAGTGAGAGGGAGGGAAGGGGGAGCAAAAGTAAAGTCCAGACCTCCAGGACCAGCACCCCAAGGGGTGGCTGGGGGAGGGGAGGAGTTCCTACACCCAGCGGGACCCACCCACGGTTAGGGGTCCACTGGCGATGGGGGAGACCCTGGGGGAGACGGTGGGGGAGGGGCACGAAGGAACGGAGCCATTGCTCACCCTGTCCACTTAGGCACCAGGAAGCCTGCTCGGCTCCTGGGCCTAATCCTCTGCCCTCGGAGCCTCCCTCCTGCTGTGCAGAGCCCAAGCCCCGCCCCTACACCCCCACCCAGGGCCCCGACTCTACACTTGGAGACCCCCTCCAACGAGCTGGGCCTAAACCCCACCCACACACCCTCACTCAGCGCCCTACCTCCAAACTACGGAACTCCTCACTTTTGAGGCCCTACTTTGGACATGCTGCCTCTCCTCTTCCCCACAGGTCCTAAGCAGAGGCCACGCCCCATGCTTAAACATCACCCCCCACCCGCCTAGGCCCCACCCCACCATAAACACCGCCCCTGCCTAAGTGCCACCCCAGCCTAAACTCTGCCCCCATGGCCAAGGCTTTTTTTCTCTTTTAGATTGGGGTTCTGGTTTACATTGTTGATTCACTGCTGTTGATTCTTTCATATTTTTATTTTTCCTAATAAATCTTCTATTTTTCTAATTTTATTTTATTCTTTATACTTTGTTATTGTTCTCTCCTTTTGGCTTGTCCCCCCACCCACCTTTTTTTTTTCTTTTTTCTGTTGTGGTTTTATTTTACCTTGTTGCAGTTGTTTCAATTATAGTTTTATTTTTCCTAATATAATTTTTATCTTTCTAATTCTATTTTGTTTTTTCTCTTTCATATTGTGCTGCTCCCTTTTTTCTTTCTTTCTTCCTTCCTTTTTTTTTTTTTTAACCATGCCACAAAGCTTGTGGGATCTTGGTTCCCAGGCCGGAGGTCGGGCCCGAGCTCCTGTGGTGGGAGCTCCAAGTCCAATCTGCTGGACTAACAGAGAACCTCAGACCCCAGGGAATATCAGTTGGAGTGAGGCCTCCCAGAGGTCCTCAACTCAGCACCAAGACCCATCTCTACCCAACTGCCTGCAAATTCCAGTACTGGACGCCTCAGGCCAAACAACCAGTAAGACAGGAATACAGCACCACCATCAAAAAAAAAGAAACGACAAAAAAAATGTTACAGACGAAGGAGCAAGGTAAAAACCTACAAGACCAAATAAATGAAGATGAAATGGGCAACCTACCTGAAAAAGAATTCAGAGTAATGATAGTAAAGAGGATCCAAAATCTGGGAAACAGAATGGAGAAAACATAAGAAACATTCAACAAGGATCTAGAAGAATTAAAGAGCTAACAAACAATGGTGAACAACACAATAAATGAAATTAAAAATACTCTAGAAGGAATCAATAACCGAATAACTGAGGCAGAAGAACGGATAAGTGAGCTGGAAGATAAAATGGTGGAAATAACTGCCAGGGAGCAGAATAAAGAAAAAAAGAATGAAAAGAATTGAGGACGGTCTCAGAGACCTCTGGGATAACACTACACACAACAACATTCGAATTATAGGGGTCCCAGGAGAAGAAGAGAAAAAGAAAGGATCAGAGAAAATATTTTAAGAGATTATAGTCGAAAACTTCCCTAACATGGAAAGGAAATAAGTCAACCAAGTCCAGGAAGCACAGAGAATACCATACAGGTTAAATCCAAAGAGAAACATGCAGAGAAACATATTAATCAAACTATCAAAAATTAAATACAAAGAAAAAATATTAAAAGCAGCAAGGGAAAAGCAACAAATAACATACAAGGGAATCCCCATAAGGTTAACAGCTGATCTTTCAGCACAAACTCTGCAAGCCAGAATGGAGTGGCAGGACATATTTAAAGTGATGAAAGGGAAAAACCCACAACCAGGATTACTCTACCCAGCAAGGATCTCATTCAGATTCGATGGAGAAATTTAAACCTTTACAGATAAGCAAAAGTTAAGAGAATTCAGCACCACCAAACCAGCTTTACAACAAATGCTAAAGAAACTTCTCTAGGCAGGAAACACAAGAGGAGGAAAAGACCTACAAAAACAAACCCAAAACAATTAAGAAAATGTAATAGGAACATACATATCAATAATTACCTTAAATGTAAATGGATTAAATGCTCCAACCAAGACACAGACTGACTGAATGGATACAAAAACAAGACCCATATATATGGTGTCTACAAGAGACCCACTTCAGACCTAGGAACACATACAGACTGAAAGTTGAGGGGATGGAAAAAGATATTCCACGCAAATGGAAATCAAAAGAAAGCTGGAGTAGCAATTCTCATATCACACAAAATAGACTTTAAAATAAAGAATGTTACAAGAGACAAGGAAGGACACTACATAATGATCAAGGGATCAATCCAAGAAGAAGATATAACAATTGTAAATATTTATGCACCCAACCTAGGAGCACCTCAATGCATAAGGCAAATGCAAACAGCCATAAAAGGGGAAATCGACAGTAACACAACCATAGTAGGGGACTTTAACACCCCACTTTCACCAATGGACAGATCATCCAAAATTAAAATAAATAAGGAAACACAAGCTTTAAATGACACATTAAGTAAGATGGACTTAATGGATATTTATAGGACATTCCATCCAAAAACAACAGAATACACTTTCTTCTCAAGTGCTGATGGAACATTCTCCAGGATAGACCATACCCTGGGTCACAAATCAAGCCTTGGTAAATTCAAGAAAATTGAAATCGCATCAAGTATCTTTTCCGACCACAGTGCTATGAGACTATATAACAATTACAGGAAAAAAACTGTAAAAAATACAAACACACGGAGGCTAAACAATACGCTACTAAATAACCAAAAGATCACTGAAGAAATCAAAGAGGAAATCTAAAAATACTGAGACACAAATGACAATGAAAGCACAACGATCCAAAACCTATGGGATGCAGCAAAAGCACATCTAAGAGGGAAGTTTATAGCAATACAATCCTACCTCAAGAAACAAGAAAAACCTCAAATAAACAACCTAACCTCACACCTAAATCAATTAGAGAAAGAAGAACTAAAAAACACAAAGTTAACAGAAGGAAAGAAATCATAAAGATCAGATCAGAAATAAATGAAAAAGAAATGAAGGAAACAATAGCAAAGATCAGTAAAACTAAAAGCTGGTTCTTTGAGAAGATAAACAAAACTGATAAACCATTAGCCAGACTCATCAAGTAAAAAAGGGAGAACACTCGAATCAACAGAATTAGAAATGAAAAAGAAGTAACAACTGACAGTGCAGAAATACAAAGGATCAGGAGAGATTACTACAAGCAAATATACGCCAATAAAATGGACAACCTGGAAGAAATGGACAAATTCTTAGAAAAGCACAGCCTTCCAAGACTGAACCAGGAAGAAACAGAAAATATAAACAGACCAATCACAAGCACTGAAATTGAGACTGTGATTAAAAATCTTCCAACAAGTGAAAGCCCAGGACCAGATGGATTCACAGGTAAATTCTATCAAACATTCAGAGAAGAGCTAACACCCATCCTTCTCAAACTCTTCCAAAATAGAGCAGAGGGAGGAACGCTCCCTAACTCATTCTATGAGGCCACCATCACCCTGATACCAAAACCAGACAAAGATGTCACAAAAAAAGAAAACTACTACAGGCCAATATCACTGATGAACATAGATGCAAAAATCCTCAACAAAATACTAGCAAGCAGAATCCAACAGCACATTAAAAGGATCATACACCATGATCAAGTGGGCTTTATCCCAGGAATGCCAAGGATTCTTCAATATATGCAAATCAATCAATGTGATACACCATATTAACAAATTGAAGGATAAAAACCATATGATCATCTCAATAGATGCAGAGAAAGCTTTTGACAAAATTCAACACCCACTTATGATAAAAACTCTCCAGAAAGTGGGCATAGAGGGAACCTACCTCAACATAATAAAGGCCATATATTGACAAACCCACAGCCAACACTGCTCTCAATGGTGAGAAACTGAAACCATTTCCTCTAAGATCAGGAACAAGACAAGGTTGCCCACTCTCACCACTATTATTCAACATAGTTTTGGAAGTTTTAGCCACAGCAATCAGAGAAGAAAAGGAAATAAAAGGAATCCAAATTGGAAAAGAAGTAAAACTGTCACTGTTTGCAGATGACATGATACTATACATAGAGAATCCTAAAGATGCTACCAGAAAACTACTAGAGCTAATCAATGAATTTGGTAGAGTAGCAGGATATAAAATTAATGCACAGAAATCTCTGGCATTCCTATACACTAATGATGAAAAATCTGAAAGACAAATTAAAGAAACACTCCCATTTACCACTGCAACAAAAAGAATAAAATATCTAGGAATAAACCTACCTAGGAGACAAAAGACCCATATGCAGAAAACTATAAGACACTGATGAAAGAAATTAAAGATGATACAAACAGGTGGAGAGATATACCATGTTCTTGGATTGGAAGAATCAACATTGTGAAAATGCCTATGCTACCCAAAGCAATCTACAGATTCAGTGCAATCCCTATCAAAATACCAATGGCATTTTTCAGAGAACTAGAACAAAAAATTCACAATTTGTATGGAAACACAAAAGACCCTGAATAGCCAAAGCAATCTTGAGAAAGAAAAACAGAGCTGGGGGAATCAGGCTCCCAGACTTCAGACTACACTACAAAGCTACAGTAATCAAGACAGTATGGTACTGGCACAAAAACAGAAATATGAATCAACTGAACAGGATAGAAAGCCCAGAGATGAACCCATGCACATATGGTCACCTTATCTTTGATAAAGGAGGCAAGAGAATACAATGGAGAAAAGCCAGCCTCTTCAATAAGTGGTTCTGGGAAAACTAGACAGCTACATGTAAAAGAATGAAATTAGAACACTCCCTAACACCGTATACAAAAATAAACTCAAAATGGATTAATGACCTAAATGTAAGGTCAGATACTATCAAACTCTTAGAGGAAAACATAGGCAGAACACTCTATGACATAAATCACAGCAAGGTCCTTTCTGACCCACCTCCTAGAGTAATGGAAATAAAAACAAAAATAAACAAATGGGACCTAATGAAACTTAAAAGCTTTTGCACAGCAAAGAAAACCATAAAAAAGACGAAAAGACAACTCTCAGCATGGGAGAAAATATTTGCAAATGAAGCAACTGACAAAGGATTAATTTCCAAAATATACAAGCAGCTCATGCAGCTCAATATCAAAAAAACAAACAACCCAATCCAAAAATGGGCAGAAGACCTAAATAGATATTTCTCTAAAGAACAAACAACCCAATCCAAAAATGGACAGAAGACCTAAATAGACATTTCTCCAAAGAAGATATACAGATTGGCAACAAGCACATGAAAAGATGCTCAACATCACTAATCATTAGAGAAATGCAAATCAAAACTACAGTGAGGGGGGCTTCCCTGGTGGTGCAGTGGTTGAGAGTCCGCTTGCCGATTCAGGGGACACGGGTTTGTGCCCCGGTCCGGGAAGATCCCACATGCCGCGGAGCGGCTGGGCCCGTGAGCCATGGCCGCTGAGCCTGCGCGTCCAGAGCCTGTGCTCTGCAACGGGAGAGGCCACAACAGTGAGAGGCCCGCGTACCGCAAAAAAAAAAAAAAAAAAAAACTACAGTAGGTACCACCTCACACCAGTCAGAATGGCCATCATCAAAAAATCTACAAACAGGGCTTCCCTGGTGGCACAGTGGTTGGGAGTCCGCCTGCCGATGCAGGGGACACGGGTTCGTGCCCCAGTCCGGGAGGATCCCACATGCCGCGGAGCGGCTAGGCCCGTGAGCCATGGCCGCTAGGCCTGCACGTCCGGAGCCTGTGCTCTGCAACGGGAGAGGCCACGGCAGTGAGAGGACCGCATACCGCAAAAAAAAAAAAGTCTACAAACAATAAGTGCTGGAGAGGGTGCGGAGAAAAGGGAACCCTCTTGCACTGTTGGTGGGAATGTAAATTGGTACAGCCACTATGGGGCCACTATGGAGAACAGTGTGGAGGTTCCTTAAACTACTAAAAGTAGAACTACCATATGACCCAGCAATGGGTCATACATCCTGAGAAAACCATAATTCAAAAAGAGTCATGTACCACAATGTTCATTGCAGCACTATTTACAATAGCCAGGGCATGGAAGCAACCTAAGTGTCCATCGACAGATGAATGGACAAAGACGATGGGGCATATATATACAATGGAATATTACTCAGCCATAAAAAGAGACGAAACTGAGTTATTTGTAGTGAGGTGGATGGACCTAGAGTCTGTCATACAGAATGAAGTAAGTCAGAAAGAGAAAAACAAATACCGTATGCTAACACATATATATGGAATGTAAAATAATAATAATAATAATGGTTCTGATGAACCTATGGGCAGGACAGGAATAAAGACATGGACATAGGGAATGGACTTGAGGACACGGGGAGGGGGAAGCTTAAGTTGGGACGAAGTGAGAGAGTAGCACTGACATATACACACTACCAAATGTAAAATAGATAGCTAGTGGGAAGTAGCTGCATAGCACAGAGAGATCAGCTCGGTGCTTTGCGACCACCTAGAGTGGTGGATAAGGAGGGTGGGAGGGAGACGCAAGAGGGAGGGGATATAGGGATATACGTATGTATACAGCTGATTCACTTTGTTATACGGCAGAAACTAACACAACACTGTAAAGCTGTTATACTCCAATAAAGACGTTAAAAAATAAATAAATAAGTTTTTAAAAGTTAAAAAAAAAAAAGACACTCAGGCAGAGGGAACAGCATGTACTAAATCAAAGAGATAAGAAAGCGCTTAGAGAAGTATACAATGTACAAATCGGGAATGGAGGTGGTGATAATGACAGGGGAAAAAACTATACAAGTAGTCAGGGGCCAGGTCACAGGTACCTTGCATGTTATGCTAAGCTTGAACTTTATCCTGTAGTTAATGGAGAGTCACTGAAAGGCTTTAGGCTATTGTAAAAAAAATCCATGCTATAAGTAATAAAGCACTGAACTAAGGCTATAGAAATGGAAAGGCAAGGTTAGATTCAACTGATGGTGAGAAAGTGAAACCGATAGAACTTGGTGACTGGATAGATGTAGGAGGCAAAAAAAAAAGGAAAAATCAAGGGTGCCTTCTATGTTTCCGGATTGGGAAACTAAGTTGATTATGGAGCCTCAACCAAGTAGAGAATAAGATAAGAAAAGCAAATTTGGGAGTGAAAGATGAGTTGTGTGTATGCTGAATTTGAAGTACCCATGTAACATTGAAATGCAACAGTCTAGTAGGCAAATAAGCTTGGAAAAAGGGCTTAAGATACATACACACAGGCACAGACACAAAGATATGAGAAAGAAAAAAGAGGAAAAAAGAGAGTGAGAGGATGAGAATATAGGTGGTAGCTAAAATTGTGAGGGTGGATGTGACTACATAAGAAAGGAATCTAAACTAAAAAGAGAACCAAGGTCAGAATACTGGGAAACACCAACATAAAAGGTGAATTTAGGGGACAGGAATGTCAGAGGTGGAGTTGTATCAAATGAGGTAGAGATTAGGTAAGACAGGGATTTCAGTATCCAATGGATTTGGCAATTTGAAGACCGGTGGTAACCTTCACCAAAGAAATTCCAATAAAATGGAGACTCTAAAAGATAGTAATGAGTTATAGCAGCGAAAGATATAAAGAGGAGGAAGAAAGAAGAGGAAATAGCTAAGACTCTCAAGAATCTCCGCTGAGAAGGGAATGCCTTCACTTCCTGCATCAGAACCACTTTATCTAAAACTAATATCCCTGTGCTTTATATCCATTCTCTTCCTGATTAGAAATTTCATTCTATTTATTCCTATTTTTTTCTATTACCTTTGGCTTCATTCTCTACTTGTTTCTTCTCATCAGACGTTGAACATGCTCAAGTTTTCCCACCTTAAAACAGCGCTTCCTGTCCCTCACGCCCTCTGGCTCTCACCCACCTCACAACTAAAGTTCTTGAAAAAGTTCTCTTCTCATGACTTCTCTTCTAACTCCCACTCATTCCTCAACCTTCCTCTCTCTCTCATCTGGCTTCTGTCCCTATACTTCACTGAAGCTGCTCTTTGCCAAAGTCGTCAATGATCTCCTTATTGTGAAATCAAATGGATGCTCTTCAGGCCTGCATCTTACCTGACCACTTAGTGCCATTTGACATTATTGAGCATGTTCTCCCCCTTGAAATGCTCTTTCCTGTTAGCTTCCTTTCTGTCACACTCTTCCTAGTTTTCTCCCTCTATCTTTCTGGCAGTAGAACTAGACTTCGTGGTGTGCACTGCTAGTTGGGTCACCTTGGACAAGTTACTTAACTTTCTCCTTGCTTCAGTTTTCTCATCTGTAAAATGAGGATAACCACAGTATCTACTTACTTCATAAAGTTACTGTGAAGATTCAGTGTTTAGTACTTAGAACAGTGCCTGGGATAAAGTATGTACTTATTAAATGCTAACTACTGATATTATCAAATACTCTATGGCTGTCATACCTCTTATCTTCTTTTGGGTTTCTTTTTCCTCTGCCTTTCCCTAAAACACAGTGTTTCCTCACGGTTCTATGCAGATTCTTACCTTACTCTACACTCTCAACCCTGGGTGATCTCATTCAATAACGGCAGAGAGTCTGTATGGTCCACAGACCCCACAGCATCCCTGAGATACTCTCTGGGGGCTCATAAAGCCAAAACTATTTTCGTAATGATATTAAGACATTTGCCTTTGTTATGGTGTTGATATTTACAATGAAGATGCAAAAAAAGCAATGGTGGGTAAACTTATGGAAGCTGAGCACAAATCAGGGCAGCAGCACCAAACTGCAGTAGTAGTTATTGTATTCTTTTTTGCTATAGCCTCTTACTTAACAACAACAACAAAGCCAGTTTCACTAAAGAATGTCCTTGATGAAGCAATACAAATGATTAATTTTATTAAATGCCAACCCTTGAGTACATTTTTTAAAAGTATTCTGTGATAAAATGGGCAGTACACAGAAAGCACTTTTATTGCATACCAAAGGATACGGTGGTCTCAAAGAAATGCACTTGTTTGACTGATTGAGTTATATGCTGAACTAAAATCACGTCTTACAAAGAACACCATTTTTACCCAAAAGAATGACTGACAGACAAACTACGGTTATTCAGGAACTGGGTATTTCAGAGACATTTTCTTAAAAATGAATGAAATAAGCCTGTCACTTCAAAAAACAAACACTCTTGCCATTGATAAAATTCAAGTTTTCAAGTGAAAATTAGAAGTTTAGAGACCATATATCTGCCTTTAAGCTTGACAACGTCCCAATACTTCAAGGTTTTTCTGATGAGATTGTTATAGTGAGATTACTATGATGTTTTAATACTGTATAATGAAATGTATTGACATTTAGGATATCTGTATAACTTAGTGAACCAGTATTTTTCAAGTGACCAATACATGATGTCCATTCAAAGTGTAAGACACCAGTGGATTTTAACATGAATGGAAAGCTCATTGATATGGTTTCAGATTCTAACCAACCTTTAAGAAACTACTCCTTGTGTTTTGGTGTAGTATCAAAGATAAAATACTTCCCCCTTCCAATAACATATCTGTGTAAAGCCAGCTTTTATTTATATACTTCAACCAAAACAACATATCAGAAGGGATTGAATGTAGAAGCCTGCGAGGAGAATCCAGCTATCTTCTACTAAGACATTAAAGAGATATGCAAAAATATAAAATCAATGTTTTTCTCTAAATATTTTTTTGTTTAGAAAATTATCTTTCAAAAATATGTTATTTATGTTAACATGTAATAGGCTTTTTTTTTTTTTTAATTTATTTTTGGCTACTTGGGTCTTTGTTGCTGCGCACGGGCTTTCTCCAGTTGCAGCGAGTGGCGGCTACTCTTCCTTGCGGTGCGCGGGCTTCTCATTGCGGTGGCTTTTCTTGTTGCGGAGCACTGGCTCTAGGCACGTGGGCTTCAGTAGTTGTGGCGCATGGGCTTAGTTGCTCCGCAGCATGTGGGATCTTCCTGGACCAGGGATCAAACCCGTGTCTCCTGCATTGGCAGGCAGATTCTTAACCACTGCGCCACCAAGGAAGTCCTATTTTTGTTATTTTTAATGAAATAATAAATATATTTCTTAAATGTCTCGATTTCAATTTCAAATATGAAAAAATTGAGAGGTATATGTAACCTACATCTACAAAAACTCCTTGGGATCCTCAATAATTTTTAAGAGTAAAAAAAAGAAAAATGCTGAGAACAAAACATTTAAGAATTACTAAGTTATACTATTTATTCACTTACGTGCTGTTGATTCCCAACCATATATTATTTTGTATATTCCCTATACATATGCATGCACATCAGTGTATTTTTTCTGAGTAAATTCTTAAGAGGACAGGATTTGCTATGTACAAGCAAATGTGTTATACACATTTGTTGTACACATATGTGCTTGTTGTGTACGAGGTACTACACTTCTCAAGGACACCCATACCACCAAATCCAACATTTCTTGCATGGTCGGTGTGCAAGTAATCTTTGCAGGTTTTTTTAAGGACTTTTTTTTTTCATTGGCCAATTTGCTCTTAAAACAAAGCAGAAACAAACTAAAAAGAAGAGAACCTTTATGCTATCCTAAGCCATGACAAGGCATACACTGTGGATTTATACCAGACTATTCTTCACTCCTTCTCCCATTTCCATCAAAGTTATCTTCACTTAGACCTATAAGAGGGCCTTAAAGAATTAAGATGACTAATAACTGTGCAATCTGATGAACCTACTTGGTACTGTGATGAGAAAGAAGGATCAGCATTCTGCTTACACCTTACCTTATTATGAGAGAAGTAAGTCATGAGATAATAAGAATTACTTAGAGTATATAAGTATATTAAAATGCTTCACAGACACAAACTAATTTAAGACTAAGTTGTAGTTTTATTATACAGTAGCTAATGAATATTTTACTTGCTATAGAGCAGCAAGTAGCAGCAGTTCTCCAAGTATGGCTGGAGAACAGCTGGAGGTCCCTAAGATTCTCGCTGTTAAAGAACTCCTCTAACTACCTACACACATTTCTTTCATTAAACATATTTATTTTTTAAATGGGTGAGTAATTATACTACTTAATGCATTTGCTTAAAGTAGGAACACAAATGCATGCATGTTGAATAAGAGGTGGATTAGAGAAAAAGGTTAACAAAAAGCTCTTTCTTAAGAAGTTTTTACTATCCTTCATAATTCAAGAAACAAGTGTTTGTTAGTGGGACATTAAGTCTGTATTTCAGTTAATAACTGTTAAAAAGAACCGAATCCACCTCTTCCAAATTCCCATGACTTAACCTTGTGCATACATTCATTACACTCTATTTTAACCACTGGTTTTCTTGCTCTCTTCCTGCAGGTAGACACCATGACTTACTTTCTTACCCTTGGCACTTAGTTTGATATCTGGCATATACTAAGCTCCCAATAAATATCTGTTGAAAAATGAACAGATGAACAAATGGGTAAAAACTTAATTCTCAACTAAAAGGTAAAGCATTTCAAGGAAATGTGGCCACCTGTCCTCCTGGGTCATCAGATAACCTACCAGCTACATGTAGGAGGTCAATGATTTCCGGAGAATCAGTAGAAATTCAAGTTAACTAACTTCAGTCTATAACTGGAGATTTCCCCAAGAAGTATTAAAACACAACCACAACAATCTGATTTAGTTTGAGACCCTTTGTGCCTATAATTGAGACTTCTTACAAATGCTGACACTACCCCAGAACTAAGGACTACAAGATATATACTCTTTTCAAGAAACTCCATAGTTTTGAGAAGAATACAATAGTTTGATTATTCTCATTGCCTTATCAGGGCTGTGTAGCACCTCATGTACAATGAACTACTTGACAAACTTATTTGTTTACACATCATTAACTACTCGACTGAGGAAATATATGCAGAAGAAAAAAACTCCAGAGCAATACTTGGCTAGAGGGCACTGTTAATCGACAGTTACTCAAAACAGACTATAACTAGTCATTTAAATCATTCAGAAAATGATTTACATTTTAAAAATCCCATTATTACTATAATTTTTTAGAAAGCCCCACTGTTTAAAACCCGGTCCAATATACTCAGGACTAATCACCTTCTGGTGCTTAAAAACAAGATCAGGGACTTCCCTGGTGGTCCAGTGGTAAAGAATCCGCCTTCCAATGCAGGGAACGCGGGTTCGATCCTGGTCGGGGAACTAAGATCCCACATGCTACGGGGCAACTAAGCCAGCGCGCCACAACTACTGAGCCTGCGTGCTTCAACTAGAGAGCTGGCATGCCACAAACTACAGAGCCCATATGCTCTGGAGCCCGCGCACCACAACGAGAGAGAGAAAACCCACACACTACAACTAGAGAGAAGCCCGTGCACCGCAATGAAAGATCCCGCAGGCCGCAACTAAGACTGATGCAGCCAAAAATAAATAAATAAATAAATATTTTTAAAACGCATAAATAAAAAATAAATCAAATGTGAATCTACGGGCTTCCCTGGTGGCGCAGTGGTTGAGAGTCTGCCTGCTAATGCAGGGGACACGGGTTCGAGCCCTGGTCTGGGAGGATCCCACATGCCGCGGAGCAACTAGGCCCATGAGCCACAACTACTGAGCCTGCGCATCTGGAGCCTGTGCTCCACAACAAAAGAGGCCGCAATAGTGAGAGGCCCGCGCACCGCGATGAAAAGTGGCCCCCGCTTGCCACAACTAGAGAAAGCCCTCGCACAGAAAGGAAGACACAACACAGCAAAAATAAATAGTTAAAAAATAAATGTGAATCTACATTAAAATTCTCTTCTTGGTTATTAATACTTATTTGAATCACTATCATCAGCACTGCTCAATAGAAATAATGTGAGCCACATATATAATTTTAAATTTTCTGATAGGCACTTTAAAAAAAGTAAAAAAGAAACAGGTGAAATTAATTTTGATAACATACTTTGTTTAACCCGATATATCCAAAATATTATCATGTCAATATGTAATCAATGTTAAAAATTGAGATAGTTTACATTTCTTTCCCCTGCATTAAGTCTTGAAAATCGGGTGTGTATTTTACACTTAGAACACATCTCAGTGCTGACCAGTCACAGTTGAAATCCCCAAAAGCTAGTAGCTACTGTGCTAGCTAGTGGCTCCTATACTGGAAACCACAGTACTAGATAATTCAGAGAGAATTCTTCATATCTAGGAAAACTGCCTTTGCATCTAGGAAAACGAGTTTCAGATTTTTTTTTTTTAGTTAGAAGTGACTATGGTTAACTCCTTTTGCAGCAACACCTCAATTAACTTCCCCAAAGATAAAGTAGGAGTGGATTCAACCACAAAGAGCCCAAAACTCAGTGAATTCTTTAGAAAGCAGCTTTATCTGCCTAAAACTACCTCTGGTGAAGAAGCCAAAATAGGTACATCTCCCCCTCCCCACTCTATAAGGAAGGTACAGAGTTCACTTGATGCCTCCTCTTCTCCCCATTAATTTCTTCTTTACCCAGCTAGGAGACCCTAGTTTTCTGAATCAGGAAGGGGCTAAAGCAAAAATATCTGACATGTTTCTTTTCTGTGACAAATATATTGTCTCCAGGGGTAAGCCAGGAACCTGACCTCAGTCACAACAGTATTCAGGGTTGTCTGCAGAGCATCAACACCCACTGCACAGAAAGGGCTAGGGAAATTCTTCCAGGAGAGAAGAGGGACACATAAGGCTTCTGATCATCTGGCGCTTATTAAGAGGTGGGTTCTTAGATAAGGGCAGAGCCATGTGACCATCTTTTTCAATCTCACTCTGCTGGATCTGCAAACCTGACTTAATTCTGTGATTTACAATTCAATAAGGCCCAACAGAATACCTTTAGGGATGTAGTGGAATGGGCAATCTCCCTTACAACCTAGCCAGCAGCTATGTCCATTCCTCCCAACACCTCTCTCCAGTCTGGAGGACCTACTAATACTGGGTCACAATGTTGTGACATGACATGGACCTAGAAGGAAGGCAGCAGGTCTGTCAGGGAGAGGAAAAAGGTTCTTCTTCCTCCACTTGGCAGAAGTGGGGAAGAACAGGAAATAAAAAAAAAAAAAAAAAGGCAGCAAGCAGCAGAGTTAGCAAGGTTTACAAGAGGAAGATGAAATGAGTGGTTAAGAAATGTGCACAAAAAAGTGAGTCACTGCTCTTGTTTCTAGTTATAAGATAGGCCAGTAAGTGAGTCTGTTAGTCCCCTGTGCCAGAGAATGGTATTGAGAAAGTTCCTTAGATATGCCAGTGAGGTTGCCTTGGAAGTAACAGGAGAGAAGAGGGGACTGGAATAATGAATGAGCAGTAAGGAGAGCTCTAATCTATCTCCTGTATAATTCACAAAACAATTTTCTCCTGGCAACATAAAGCTCCTATTGCAATACCATATTCAAAATAAATGAGCCTATGTAGCTCTGATGATATCAATATTAAGTCTCAAGCTTACACTTGATCCCAAGGAATAAGTGCTCAGGGACTAGATATTAAATTTCAAACAATTTTATCTTTAAGATCCAATTTAAGTAAGACACGGCACACCTAGCTTGGACTATTCATTCCCTCAGGTCTCAGTCATCAATGTGATATTAAAAGAAGTTTTAAAGAACAGGTGGAAGAGTTTCTTATTTCTCTTTTGATAGGGTATAGGGTAGCATGAGTGTGTGCATGGGGGGTGGGGAAAAAGAAAAAGAAACTGCAGAAAGGTGCACAACATGCAAATATTGTATGGTGAAATTTAACAGAAACAAAGGAATTATAGTTTTGTCTCTCTCAGTCAAGCCAAACATCTATTTCATGTTGAAGATCTAGATTCCAGTTACTCCTCTGGGCATCTGAGTAGACGAGGGTGGACCCTTCTCAAACATTCAATCAGAATTTACTGACCACATGCCACATCGAAGGTATTTTGCAAGGTGCAGCCCACCATAATGCAACCACTTAGCAGAGGCCCACAAAGGAAAAGCCTCTATTCTTGGGTAGGTAATAATCTCCTATCTGCAGTTCTTTAGCGAAATAGCTAGATACATTAATATATGGTCAGGTGGCTTTTCAAATCGTCCCTATCAGATGAGGCTACAGCTCTCCAGGGAATGGGGGAACTTAAAGAATAAAATGGAGACTTCCCTCATGGCACAGTGGTTAAGAATCCGCCTGCCAATGCAGGGGACACGGGTTTGAGCCCCGGCCCAGGAAGCTCCCACATGCGTCGGAGCAACTAAGCCCGTGCGCCGCAACTACTGAGCCTGCACTCTAGAGCCCTTGAGCCACAACTACTGAGCCCACGTGCCACAACTACCGAAGCCCGCACGCCTAGAGCCCGTGCTCCGCAACGAGAAGCCACCGCATTGAGAAGTCCGTGCACCCCAACCAAGAGTAGCCCCTGCTCGCCGCAACTAGAGGAAGCCTGCACGCAACAAGGAAGACCGAACACAGCCATAAATAAATAAAATTATAAAATAATAATAATAAAATAAACAAATGCTTGGTGTGGTTGATAAGAAAGAGAAAGTAAGGATAAACTGTAAACTCTATATTTTTTCTTTAGGATATTCTTAAAACAACACAGAGATAATTTATCAAAGGGTATAGTGTAAGATATTAATATATGCAGAACAATTTGAAGCAAAAAATGCAAATTTCAGGTCAAACACATTATATTAAATAACCAAGAATAAGATGTACATGGATTTCTTCTCCAAATCCTAGAATAGTAGGAACGGCAGGTTAAATCTTAACTCTTGAAAGGGGGTTTTAAGGAATATGAAAAGTGGCCACACCATACAGTGGAAAGAGAATGGGGCTGGGGAAAACACTCTGGATCTTGGTTCTATCTCCTCCCCCAGGTGAGTGTGCAGCCTCTGAAAAGCTGCAAAATGTTTCTAAGCCTTAGTTTACTATTTATATAAATGGAGGTTGGAGTTCTAGCTCTTACAGTTCATGATTATTATATGAATCACTTTTTAGAAACTAAGTAGTTAGGATTTGAGAAAGGAGAAAATGTAGGAAAGAGAATAAATGAACCAATATTTCTGATATCTTTTTCTATACTCTAAAATTAGTGACTTCTATTACCTTTATGGAAGTGCAGCACAGTAAGAGAAGAACTGGTAATCCAGCTGTAATTTCTATTGCTAACTAAAGTCGCAGGTCTTAAAGAGAAACGAAGTAGCAAGACTGCTTCTAGGCTTAAACTTTCCTAAGGTCAAACATGACATGAACAAGGTACATGTCCTTACTAGCCAAGGAACATCATGCTAGAATGCTTTCACATCAGTATTCCCATCCATCCCTTCTCCCCTGACACTGGAGCACCACAGAAACATTCAGATAGAATTCCCACAGGTAAAAAGGATCCTTTCCAGTGGCTGTGCCAGGGGATATGTCTGTCTTCACAGTCACCTGGGGGCACTCCTGGGAAATATGAAGATATATGCAAGCTTATATAAAATGAGTGTTTAGAAGCAACAAGCTAGTTCCTGTTACCACTAACTTGGGGAAATTTCCATATTAGTATATATTTATATGAAAAGCAGAAAATCTTTTCCTAAGACAATGAACTTTTTTTTCTCTCCTGAACTGTGTATTTTCCTTTTCAGTCATTATACTGTCTTTCTCTATTTTTTTTTGCTCTCATATACAGATGCGAAGGTGGAGAGTACCTGGACCTAGGTTACTCCTAAGAGGGACAAGCGGTTTGTGCCTCCACCCCAGGAATACTTAATACAATGACTATACTTAAACTTCTGGCACAGCACTTTGACGACAATACATAAACACTGTTAAATAATGGATGAATGGTGGGAAACATATATATTTTGAAAGATTTTTGTGTTAGAAATAGTAGGCAAATCAAAGAAGTAATCCAAAACAGATAATATTAGATTTTCAGACAGTAACAAAGTAGTCTATCTGCAATATAGTCCCATCCTCGAAAGGGCATTCCTGCTCTATAGGCCAAAGGAACAAAAGATGTCAAAGTGCCATCCTCGTTACCTGAGACCTATGCAGAAAGAAGTCACCTTTCCCGGGGTATGAGTAGACTCGATCAAAATCACTCACAGCTATAAGTCCACATTGTAAAATCACCACAGCAAGTCCTCAATGGATATCTTTATCTTAGACAGCAGACAGGAGCCGCTCACTCAATGAAAACTGAAAACACTTTTTGTCAAGAACACATGGTCACTTAGAAGCTGGCTCAATACAGCTGTTGTCTCAATACAGTTGTTGTCTCAATACAGCTGTTGTCTCATACGCCCTAAGGCTCTCCATCCTTTCAACATGACCACTCCTCCTTCCATTTCAGGCCTCCAAGGCCTGTTCTGCAACTAATTTGACACCTTTCCATACTCTGGAAGCCTCAGGCTCCACCACACCCTATCCCTACCAGATTTCTACTCTCTTACGGGCTCTGGCAGAATTTTATTGAAACACACACACACACACACACACACACACACACACGCGCGCGCGCGTCCATGCGGTGTGACGAACCAAGGCTTAGGGCCTAACTAATCCTGTGCCCCTCAACTATCTGGAACTAAAGTGCCCTCACAAATCTTATCTTCCCATGAACCCATTTCTTCGGCTTGGAACGTCTGGCTCTTGCGCCGACCCTTCAGTTTCCATGACCCCAACTAGTTCTGGTTCTGGCAGCCCTTTCTTGTTTCCCGCCTCGGATTCTCGGTCGCAGCTCGCAGTTTCTTGGTCTGCAGAATCCTTGGAGCTTGGGGAGAGGCCCATGAGACACCCACCCCGGGCTCTCAAATTGAATGGGTCCAGTGTCCCCTTCGACTCTCACTCTTTCAATGTCCAAGCCCCAAACTCGCTGTCTTTACCTAGGCTCCACGACCACCTAGGCCACCCTCGGAGCATCCCGCGCGCGGCCCAGGGCTCTCCCAGCCTCCTACTTCCGGGCTTTCCCTGCAGCTCGTCTTCCGGTCCTCGACCTCCGCCTCTCCCCCCGGGCCGGTTTCACCAGCCCGCGCCCACAGCCCTTCGCGCCGCTCGCCCGCGGGCTCTCACCGCTCGAAGAGCAGCCTCACGGAGAACACGCCCGCCGCCAGCGGGAACACCGAGAGGATGTGCCGGGCCCGCGGGTAGCCGTAGCCGTCGCCTGGCCCCTCGAGGTCGGCCCAGCTCACGTTCTGGGGCAGCCAGAAGCGCTCGCTCCACAGCCAGCCCCACAGCAGGCCCAGGGCTCCCGCCACCGCTGTCGCCATCTTACGCCCACCCCGCGGCCACCGCCGCCACAGCTTCAGCTGCCGCCACGGCCAACAGAACCCGCGGGGAGGCGGCCCCGGGGCGGGGCCGGACCGGCGGCCGCCCCCTTCCGGCCCCTTCTTGTCCCCGTCACGTCTCAGCCCGCCTCCTCTGCGGGGCCCAGCTTCTTCACCGCCCATCCCGCCTCCCCGCCCACCTCCCTCACCGCAGCCTCCCCGGCCGCCTCTCCTCGGGACTCCGCCTCCCGATCCTGGCCACGCCCCTCCTTTTCCCGCCCCGCCTCCACCCAGTCCTGGTCCCACCCCGCACAAGCACTCAACGCTCGTGCCGCCCCTTTTTGCTACCGGTTTCGGCGAAGATTTTCCTCCTCCCTCTCCCGTCCAGCTACGGCTACACCCCTTATTTCAGGCATAGCTCCCTTATGGGGACATTCTTCTCAGTCCAGCCAGCTTAAGCTGTTCCTGCTCCCTGGAAGGCCATACCTCTCTCTCGCTCTCTCTCCCCCCTCCCTCACAGCCCCCATCTCTCACTAGGGTTTATCGCCATCTCAGCTGGTCCCGCCTACTAGCAGCGTTCTTTTTGCTCCCCACCCTTTTTCTCTCTTCGTGCCCCTCCATGATCTCAACCCCCTGTCCTTGTATATCCCTCAAAATTGACTTTTAAAAATCCTTTTATTCTTCTCATGGGGAAAGGAAATGGAAGATATCCAAAGGAAAATATTAAAGGAAAAAGAAAAGTAGATGATGGCCAATGTTTAATGAGGTTTACTATATGCCAGGTACTGCCCTGAACATTTTACACACATTATTTAACTTCCTCATTCTGTGAAGTAGGTATTTACTATTTTATGGATGAGTTAACTGAGGTCCAGAGAGCAGCTTGCCCGAGGCTATATAAACAAGTGGTAGAGCTGAGCTTCTGAACTAGAAAGTCTTTAGATTCCAGAGCCCTGAGGCTTTATCCTATAAAACTCCTTAACTTTAGATGTCCACATTGAACATTGAACTCTTTTGTGGATCAACATAAACAGGGAGGGGAGCCATAGACAAGAAACCTTCAAAACATTGAATTCTAAATTGTCCCTCAACCGCTGGAGAACGCTGAACCCTGGGTGCCAACCGTTCAAACCTGGCTACAAGGTTAATTACCACAGGCTACCTAGAATGATCTGAAAAAAGATTAAAGAACTCATCTTGTCCAAGGACAGACAGAGTATCTTTATACTAGTAGGCATGCTTGCAGCAGAAGATAAAGAGTTTCAAAGGGAGAGAAAGAAGAAGAAAAAAAAGGAGCCACCTTAAGAAGTAGACTAGAAGGTCTGCTTTAGTTCAGTGGTTCTCAAACCTTAGTGTGCCACAGCTCAGACATTAGCTTCTCTCATCTCCCACATGGAGAGTTTGCTAAAAGTTTTCTGGGCTCCATCCAAAGAGATTCTGATTCAGGAGGTTCAGGGTAGGCCCATGAATGTGCATTTCTCATTTCTAACAAACTCAGAAGTCATGCCACTGCTGCTGGTCTGAGAACCACACTGCCTGAAGCCGTTTTTGTCCAAACCCAGAAATAGCTTAATGGTAACTACCCTATATTCAAGATACGTTTTAAAAGAAGTAAACTCACAGGACTTCCCTGGTGGTCCAGTGGTTAAGACTCCATGCCCCCACCGCAGGGGGCATGGATTTGATCCCTGGTTGGGGAACTAAGATCCCACATGCCGTGTGGTGTGGCCAAAATAAATAAATAAAAGAAGTAAACTCTCTCTGATCCCACGGGAATTCAAAGCAGAGCCCCAAGGAACAAAGAACATGCTAACTTAGCATGCAGAGGCCAACACACAATGATCTTGGTCTCAAGATCTATTCCCAGAAAAACACATATGTACCATTTCTCAACCTCTTGATTGTTAGAAAACATATTGCTGACGAAATACGTAATGAAAGCAAATTTAGTACAGGTTTCACTTTGGCCAGGAGTGATCTGACCAGCAAGCTGGTAAAAGAACTAAGTTGGCCCCTGTAGCAGTCATGGACAGAGTCTCCTTAACCATCTCAAGTCCCAAGCTGGCCCCTTTTCCTGCTTTACCAACAGAAAAATTCACATCATCCTATTGTCAACATTGACATAGTCCAACAAGTTGCTTCATTTAGAGAGCTGAGAGAATAAATGATAAGCCCTTTTTATTTGGCTGTAGGTTCTTTTGTTTTCTAAGAATGTTTAGTGTTATCTGGTCATTCTCTTGATAAGAATATCCTTTTATTATATTGATTATGGAGCTAATTCTTGTCTCTACGGTCTGTACCTATGTCTACCTTAGCCCTTGAAAGGCACAGGAAGGAGTTCTTCCAAGGGTAATCTCAGCCCCCAAGTACCTGATATACGGTGACATACTCAACTGATACCCATTAATGCCAGCCATAGGCACTCAGACTTTTTGTATAAGGTTAGTAGATATAGGGAGTACAATGTGGATGGGTTAGAGCAGCAAGCAGTGAGTCACAGAGTAAAGGTAGCTAAACACAAGCCAAGATTGGATATTTTATAAATGTCAGCAGGAACTTCTGGATTAACTGTTCAGTGAACAGGGCTTTCTAAATGACTTCAGCCTGTGCTGGGGCCAAGAACAGATAGTAGTACCCGGACAAGCACTTAGAAGACCAGGCAAGATGCTGGAACACACAGTGACCCTGGAAAATGTTAACAGATGACTCAAAAAGCATTTCTATCTCCAAGGAAATCTAAACTCCCATTAAAAAAGGTACCTTAATTGGGGCAGTTGCCTCTGCAAGCAAGGAAAACAAACAACCAACTATGCCTCTGCCCAGGGTAGAAAACAAGTCCATTTTCAGCAGAGGCATTTGGAAATTCCATTTAGCATTTAGGTATATTTGTAAGGTAAATTATTAAATGCGGAGTACAATTAACAATAAAAAACCACCACTGCATTTTGAATTGGTAAAACAAACAGCTCATTTTGAATGAACACAATAATTCTCTTGCCAAGTTGCTTTCAATTTTCAAGAAAAATGTTTTCTAGGCGGATGAAATCCTAAGATCAGCCCAACACCACCACCTAGTGGTGAGAAGTATACATTGCATGTCTCTTCACTTGATACCCATCAGATCCATCTGCCTTTTCTACCCAAACTGCTAAGGTAAAAGCAGGTCCTGAGAGACTGTAACGATGTAAAATAATAATGGAAAAGGAACATTGAAAAGTTCAAGTGTAAATTAAAAGCTTTATTGAATAAAAATGTTTCAGAGTAAGCAAGACTGTAAGAAAGCAGAATATTTTACATCTCTAAAAAATATCAGAGCTAAATCTCTAAAAATGCAGTATAAAGAAAAGCCTATACCTTAAAACACCTCTCTCCCCCAACATACAATTTGGAATATCAATTATGTACAACGACTGTACTCAAGTTTATATTGTTCCAAAACCTTAATACTAGAAAACCATCTCCCAAAAAAGGCCTATAACTGGTTTAATTGCACCCTAGGAATACTGTCTGCCATAAAAATCAATACATTTCAGAGTTTATAAGTATTAAAAAACTAGTGTCCCAGGAAGGGGATATCAGAAGTAGAATATAGGGTTTGGGGATCTGAGCTCAAGTGGTTTAAGGCTTTTTTTTTTTTTTTTCTGTTATTCCTCCTTTAAACTCATCATTTTGCTCTAATATGCAACATGGCAAACACAAAAGATCTTATAAAAATATTGCAGCTTACAGTAAATTATGAGAAGCACAGATACCACCAGAGAAGAAAGCAATCACTCGGGGGTGTAGTCAAACTCATTGGCAAATACCATAGCTTATTTGGGACACGATGAATCTCTCCAAGCACTAAGGGTGCTCAAAAGGTGCTCCAAAAAGATGGTTATGCTATATCTCAATAATCCGGTTCAGGATGTTGTTTAGAAAGCAGGATGCAATAAATTCCCCATATATATCGGAGCAAGCAGTAAATTCCCCATATATATCAGAGTAAGAAAATTAACCTAAATTTTTTTTAAAGACTAAATATTTGATCTCTTAACAGAGGAATACTAAACAATAAATTGGTATTCATGTAAAAATATACAAACTGTGCCCTTTATACTAAAGTGCATTCAGTCACAACGTTTAGGCCCCTAAATCCCTTCTGCATGTTTCCAAATTCCACAATTGAATTTTTAGCGTAACAACGTACTAATCATTTCTCCATTTTCATATTGTCTTTTGGGAGTACAATGGAAGCTGGACTATATCCGTTGGAATATTCCCCCCCCACACACACACATACACACTCCCAACTCCCAAAAGACCTTAAAGCAGTTGTGTATATCATCATTGCTAAAAGAGAGGATTTAAGTAATGTTATCTAGCATTTAGAATTGGTTCACTTAAGCTGCACAGTATGGGATTTTTTTGAAGCAAGAACTCTTTTCCAAAGTTACTTCCACATAAATTACAGCTCATGCTAAGACAGCTGTTTTGTGCATCACTTTGATAAAGGGCAGTGGCTCACTAACACTAACATAAATTTAAGGCCCAGCATCATTGCAATTTGTTATTCCTCATCTTCATCCTCATCATAGTACCGATTTCTCTTTATCTGTTCCTCCACAGAGAGCTCTTTGACTACTTCTCCCTCCCAGAATCCCACATCCTGGGATGTCTGATTCTGAGTAGTGAATTCTTTAGTGGAGGTGTTATCTGCAAAGCTAGACCAATTTTTAGAGTTGGGTTCTAGTGAAGACTGCTGTGTGAGAAGGTTTCTATCACCTTCATCTAAGTTTGCACCATTTTCTATAAGATTTTCACTCCCCATCTCAAAACTGTGAACTTCCTTACTTCTCCTTCCTGCCTCCTCTCCTTTAGATCCCTTGTTTGGCCAGGTTGTTTTTTCCACACTCTCATTCTTCTCGGAGGCGTTGGCATTTTCCGTTTGTTTCCTTTCTGCTGCTACACCTCCTCCAAACTCCTCACTCTGCTCTGACATGCTCCAGCCTTTCCTGATAGATGGGGACAAGGTTTTGGGGCTCTTGACTGAAGAGGTTCGAAATGAAGCTGCTACAGTGAACGGGCGGCTTCTCTCCTTCAGTGAAGAAGTTCGTCTTAGCTTCTTCAGATCCAGATCTACATCCTCAGGAGCTTCAGGCTTGCTGATTTCATCCTCAGGAGGCCACTTAGGCTTCGATACTTTGATCCCTTCCTCCAAGGCACTTCCTGAACTGCCAAGTTCAGTAGGGGGCGGCCAGGCAATCCTCAACTTCTTGGTTTCAGCTGGCTTGTCTTCTTTCTCCAGCGGGGACGAGGCCTTGGCTTCCATACTTGCAGTCAGCACACCAACCTTAGCAATGGGGGCATCTTCTACCCCTGGGCTCTGAGGGGTCTCCCCTGCATTTGGAAGCTGGGCTGGTCTCTCCAATGTTTCTTCGTTTTCATTTTTGCTCGCCCACAGATCCTTGTGTGGTCTGTGTCCAAAGCCTTCATCATAGTTGCCTTTAGATTTAAAGAGTTGATTGAAGTGAGGCTTGCAATAGATTCTCCCATGTAAAGAGGCATATGTTCCTAGACTGTTGTTTTAAAAAAAAAAAGAGCATAAAGTTAACAAATATGTATTCTCTTATTTACACCAGTAGGCTGAAACCTGGCAACTCCAGTATATTCAGAAGATGCTAAGTGAGAAAAATACCTTTAAAAGCACATCAGTCACTGAGGGTGTCCTTTTAAACACATTTGTTTTATTATCCTTATAAAAAACATGCTCAATTCTAGGTCTGAACCTTCACAAGACATTCTTCCACCTGGTACATTCTCCCATTTTCAAGTGATTTCACTCCCCTCTGTCAAAACTGTTGAAAAAGTTACTTCTTCCAGGAAGTCTTCCCTAGGTAGTCCCACCTAGTCTGATCATTCATATATTTCCTAAGTATTTCTAACCTATAACTACTTTTAATGATATTCCTTTGTAAAAAGTTGCATCTTTTCCCTCCTAGTTTCCCATTTGTGTTATAATTTAAAAGCATGTTTTTACAGGAATGGGTAGAATGCTCTGCCAACGCTTGGCACTGAGTAGACATCAGTGATTAAATAAAGGAAAGCTATGGTTAATAGGAGAATGGTGAGCAGTAGCCAGAAGTCGGTCTACCCTAACAAGAGTGCTGGACAGGCCTTTAGGACATCTGGTGTCTCTCGCAGGGTTAACACATTTTAAAGGGGGGTATAAAAACAACAGCATTTCCACAGAAGAAATATAAAAATTCAAAAATTTAGAAAAATGTGCTCTGGAGAAAAAAATACAGTGGGCAGAAAAAGAACCACTGTGTGGAAGTTACAGAGGCACATTTTGGCTCAACAGAAGGGAAAGTTTTCAAGCTAGCGCTAACGCTGGAACTAGCTGTAGTGGGGTATTAACCCCCGCAGAAGTGCCACGCAGGTGCCAGGACATCTTTCAACAGTATGCTGGAAAGGGTGCTTGCTCTGGAAGGAAGGCTGGAGGAAATGACATCCTGGTTACTTCCTCCTCCAAGGCTCTACGGTTAAAATGAGTTAATATGGAATATTTCCCCAATTTGTCACATTTATATCCATACTTTGAGTAACTTGGAAGAAATGATACATAATTATTTTCTCAG
Source organism: Delphinapterus leucas (assembly GCF_059928025.1). Lineage (NCBI taxonomy): Eukaryota > Metazoa > Chordata > Mammalia > Artiodactyla > Monodontidae > Delphinapterus > Delphinapterus leucas. The sequence goes on from NC_143139.1 coordinate 39,979,431, forward strand.
AAAATAAAATGAAACAATATACAGAAAAATATATGCCCTTCAGGATCTATTATTATTGCTATTTTTTACCATTTATATAGTGTTTGGGATAATTTCAAGGGCTTCAACAAGTATCCTCTTGAGATTTCTGAACTGTATGATTCTATGATACCAAGGGAAAACATTCTGCTAAAGTAGGTCACAGGGGCAGTTACCTGCAACTTACATGATTTAAGCTTCGGTCCTAACATGTAAATTAACATGTGAGAGTACCAAGAAGTTCTAAACACCATTATAATTTGATACAAAATGCCTGTCATTAAATGGTACTTTTTACTTTCTTCAGAGGTCCTCAACAGCACACACTATTAGCACCACAGGTTTTAGTACCAGTGTTCTAAAAACCAAAGACTCCCTCTGGAGGTCCAACCACACAGAGAGATGGCTTGTTCTTGTCTGGCTTACCTCAGCTTGTTGTTGCAATAGGAACAACGGAAGCAGCTGACGTGAAACACCTGCTTGTTGGCCAAGAGACGCTCCATTGAGTAGACTGTTTTCTGACATTCCACGCAGGTCTCTCTTGCAGGTGCCTGAAACTTCTAGGAAAAGCAAAGGACAACTTTAGCTAGCAAAGGCAGCAATGAGTTAGTACTCTGCTGAAGTGGGCCCCGGGATTTACTTTGTTATCTAAGGGCTCCCTTACCTGGTCTGTCAATTCTCAGAGGAACAGTAAGCCTACTGCAATTCTATCGGTTGACTCTCTAAAGCCAAGAGGCTCTCCTGAATTCCTTACCCTGATTGTCTGGCTGCCATAAGTGCAGCAGCCACTGAGGATGGGTGGAGCTAGGGCTGGACTGCAGAGAAAGGCTTAGACAAACCACCACACACACACACACACACACACACACACACACAAGTACACACAAAATGATTCCACGCACAGGAAATGAGGAGAAAATGTCATCACATACAGAAGAAAGAAGTTTGATGGTTTGATCCAAGTGCCAAATAAGAAGCAGAACAGACTTTTTAAAGACCAGATTCTGAAGGGGGTAACTTTCAAGGAGAGAAAGCATTTGGCTTTTGGAAGTAGGAAAAGACTTTTAAAATCTTTTTATTTATTTATTTTTACTGAAGTCGAGTTGATTTACCATGTTGTGCCCATCTCTGCTGTACACCAAAGTGACTCAGTTATACACATAGAGACTTTTTTAAAATATTCATAAAAGACACTTTGATAAAGCATCTCTCAGTCCCCTCTGCATATAATCTTGACTTGCTCAATCCACTAGACATAACATTTTTAAATAAAGCAAAATTGACACATAAATGGAATTTTAAAAGACACACAAACTATTTTATTAGGATTCCAGAAGAAAGCATAGCCCAATAAAGCTACAGGTTCTATAATCTTTTTAAAACACCAAATGGAGAATAAAACTAATGTACTGGGTAGGGGGGTGAGTCACAACGGGGATTCACGAGCTGTTTGTAAAGTGTGGAATATGGGCGGGGTGAGCACAGCTGTTGCTGGTAAACTCAGTCCTAAACTACATAAAGTAGGTTGTATTAGCACTGATGAAAGCTAGAATTCCAAAACCATAAGTTTTTACATGATAAGAAATAGTTACATGGCCACTAGGGGTGGGGGTAAGAAGTCCCTAGGTGTGTGTGACTCTTGACTTGTCCCAAGAGAAACAGCTCAACCAGTAAATGCAGAAGCAGCTTTAGTTAAGGTGGCCTGGAAGCTCTTTCAGGCACCTTGGTGGCCTCTGCCACCAAGACCGGTATGGTGGTAAATAATACAATTTAGTCCCAAAGCCCAGGGCCTGAATGGTTAAGGTAAGCCTAAGATAAACCAGCTTACGGGTAAGACAGAATTTTGATTAAAAAATCTGAAAATAGACCCGTAAAAAAAATTCAGACTGCTGGTTCACTTGCCACATGATTCACTAGGAAGTAAAGCAAAAATAGGAATGGTTTTCCAAGTAGATTTGGACAGAAAATGAGAGTAGAAAATGGGCATAAAATGGAAGTAAAGGTTAATATCTATAAAAGGGAGTTTAATAAAATTAGTGCTCCCAAATAGCACCAAAGAATTTAAAAATGAAGGAGGAGGGCTGAGTGTTAACAGCAGCCCCTCCATTCCTAGGGTTAGAGTAGAAGAGAAAAACTTAAAGAATCAAAGACCACAGCTACAACTTAAGTTTACCAGGCATAAGGGAGGTACTTAAATATGATCAAATGTATTGTACCGAATGCTGCTGGCAGATATCAGGGCGTTATTTGGAGCTCAGAATTGTTTTTTCTTTTTTCAAAATTTACTTTATTGAAGTATAGTTGATTTACAATGTTGTGTTGGTTTCTGGTGTACAGCAAAGTGATTCAGTTTTACATATATATAGTCTTTTTCATATTCTTTTCCATTACGGTTTATTACAGGATATTGAGCATAGTTCCCTGTGCTATACAGTAGGACCTCACTGTAGAATTGTTTTTTCTTTCTCTCTCTTGCTTTTTTTTTTTCCTTTGGCCGCACCTCATGGCTTGTGAGTTTGAACCCAGGCCCTCAGCAGTGAGAGTTTGGAGTCCTAACCACTGGACTACCAAGGAATTCCGAAATTGTTTTTTCTTATCTAACAAGATAGGACCTAAGTGGAGATATCCTTGCATAATTTAATTAGGTTTCTCTAAAAGGACTAGGTCCTTGTCTAGCAAACAGGAAATCCATTAAAAGGCAGAATAAAATTTGGGTATAATAGTACAACTGGAGCCACTGGAGAGCGGCTGTACAAATCACAATTCAGACAATGTAAAAGTAATAGGACAAATGTATTTACTTATCAGATTGAAAATCTTTTTCAGTTGCAGGATGAATATTGTATTTATAATACTTAGGAGAGTAAGTGCTCATTCTGGTCGCTAAAGACAGAGCAGGAGACAGAAATTTCCCATGGTAGAGGAGGAAATGGGTATTATTCTGCTAAAGGAGGCTGGAAGCCTACAGAGCATGCCTCTGTTACACACACACACACACACACACACACATACACACACACAGAGAGAGAGAGAGAGAGAGAACACACGGTAGGAGAAGGGTGCAGCCCAGTGAATAGAAAGGAAAACCTGAGAGAAAGCTGCAAGTTGAGCTCACATTAGGAGGAAAGTGGAAGGCAGGAGCAGAAACTAGGTACCGGGAGCAGGAAGCAGAAGCTGGAAGAGACAAACAGGAACCTTCAATGAATACACAGCATTTGGTGTGCCCTGGAGGGCTTTTTTCTGCAGCTGAGCTGAAACTCAGTTACAGACTCATATCCAAGAATAAGACCACATTTTCTTTCTTTTTCAAGTAACTGCTAATCGTGGCAAAATCAGCCTCACTCACATCTACCTGAGGCTAGATCAGAGTACCAGCTCAGAAGAGAGAGCTTTTATAGCCTTCACCCAAGGAGTGTCTCATTAACAATTCTTTAGTGTCTTTCTACCTCCCACACCTGACACCCCCCCACCCCGTGGCTCCCTCTTGAACGGAGCCTTCCACAACAAGTGAAAAGGCATTCCTCCCCTTAACATCAAATTAATGGACTGCTAGCTCAAATATCTGACTAGCCACAAGCTTCTACCTCGCCAGACCTACCAGATTCCCATTATTCCTCTTCCTTTTTTCCATACACCCTTTTCAAATTATTTAATGAAGGTTGATACGGCAGCTGCCCAAGGGCCCTTATAGCATCATAAAGACAAGAGGAGCCCAACATGGTAGTATGCCAAGTCAGAGTGGTTGTGGCTGTGCATTCCCTTTATTTCCTCTGTCCTGGGCTCTCAGCCACTTTTCTGTAATCGCCCCCATGTCTATTCAGACAGCAGGAAGCACGGTCAGTGCCCAAACCTCTACCGTTATGGTAGGCCTGGCCCACACCCTGCCCAGGCCGTCATGGCACGCCTGAACTTGCATAGCCACCTTTAAAACACTGCCAGTATTAGAATGTCAGACATTTTTTATCTTTCCAATATATTTTTTCAGTTAGTAAGATGTTTTTTCGTCTCCCCTCCCTCACAATTTTTCAAATGTAGAAACTAAGGTACCAGGATGTCAGATGCGTTATAGAAGTTTGCACAGCCAGTAAAAGAATTAAGATTAAAACTCAGAATTCCCAACTCACAACCCAATAGAGTATTTTCTCAATCGTCCTGGAATAAATTTCCATAACTAAAGGAAACGCTTTGGGGAAGGGAGCAGATGCTAACTAACCCAAATGAACATAATTTCACCACAGCATTTTGAACAAATGACAGTCTTCACTTTGTTTCAAATTAAAATATGCAGATAATATCTTCAGGATATTCAGGAACGAGTGCGATAACATATAAATAACTGATGTCCCTAAACACTGTCATGTCTTTCCCATCTGAGGGATGTTACAGGCCTTCTGTAGATCAGCATCTACTTGAAGCTTTTTTACAATAAATTTTTATGACTTCATCTACATTCTTTCACTCTCTTGTCTCATATATATTTTTTAGTCTAATGAAGGCTCCAGTTGGGGTACATGTCTGTGTGTGGGAGGGGAGCAGGTAGCAGCTGGCCATAAATGGTGAAGCTAATTAGCCTTTAGACACAGTGAAATCAAAAGAAAAATCTGTATTGATGTCAGGCCTCCATTCCTCAGATAGAACACTATAAAAGGCCTTTCATTTCCTCCTTACAATTTGTACAAAATATCTGGGTAATTAAATTGAAATTCTTCACCATATAGTAAATGGTTGGGCTGGCTCTGAACAGCCTTAACCCTTCCCCTAGCTTTCTGCGAAAGCATTTTGGAGATATTCACACCTTAAGCAGATCGCTCTACATGTAGAGGAAAGGTTAGTGCTCTGAGAAAGCAGTAATGATGTAGGTAGTGAGAAAAGATTCTAGATGCCCTTCTAGCCCAATTCTGGTAGATTTGCAAAATAGCATAAAACCTCCTACCCTGTCCATGGAGGAAGGGACAGGGCACAGAGGGTACAGCCTCTCATGCAGGCTGCCATATTTTCTCTACACATCCATCAGCAGGACCAGCCTAGGAACCTGGGATAGGGCTATCCTAGACCAGTAGGTGTTCCCAGGGCCAGTCACATCTCCTTCCTTATCATTTAGGGAGTAACTTATTTCAGTGGGAGAAACATTTAGGGAGTAACTTATTTCAGTGGGAGGGCATAAAGCTTAAGAGATCTCTGGGTCTCTTGAGTTGAAAGGTTCTGATCCTTCCGAAAGGGCCCACTGAGCTCTAGACCCAGAACATCTATTTTGAGAAGGAACCTGCAACGTCAACTTCATTAGTGCCAAGTCTCATCAACTGAATTATCTAGCCAGTGTTCAAAATAGATAAAATCCTTACTTTTAAAGACCAGTATCATTTATGGGGTGTTTTTTTGTTTTCTGTATTTTTACTTTATTAAGCTAAAATTTGAAATGAATTGAGTCTTTACCTTAGATGTCCTGTTTTCAATAACAGACAGGAAACAAGGAGCAGTTTTACCAGGACGTGTGGGACCACGTTTTACCAGGACGTGTGGGACCCACAAATCTATTCTGAGTGAACAAGTTTATTCTTAGCTGTATGTAATTTCCCAGACTTGAGAAACTACTTCTGTTGCATGGTCTATGGCCACAAGACCAGTTATGCCAGCAGGTCTTCCTATAAACACTAAAGTATCTATATACTTGCCTGCAGAATGTAAAGAGTAACTTTGAGGAAGAGAAAATAAATGGCCTGTAAATAAAGTGGAGATGTGATTGGGTACCACCCTGAGCTCTGTACACCATAACCATTTGAGCTTTGGACCATGGGCAAACACAGGCAGTGAGGCCAGTTTACCCCAGTCTTTATACAATGTTCAAAACCTGAGGCGTATGTCTGGTGCAAGCAGGCTTGTCTGCATTCTACTGCTGGGTGACCAGAGCCAAAAAGGCAGGCACGAATCTGGGGCAGGTGCAGAGGGAGCTTTTCCTCCATCTCCTCTCCCTGGTGTGCCAGGAAGACCTAAGTGAGGTGCATTCCTTCGCACACTGCTCATCCCCTCAGACCCTGGAGTATGAATCAGGAGGAGTCCCAAAGGTCCAACCCAGGACCAGGAGATCTGGCCCAACAGTTGAGGGAGGTAAGCAAGACTGGACTGAGAATTCAAATATACTTGAGAACAGATTTTAGTTCTTAGATCAGCCACAGAATTTCCCTAGTCCCTCAGTCACACAGAATCCATGGCCAAGTCAGCTTTGTTAGCTGTTCTTCGTCCAGAACCACAACCCAAGGACTCACATCTGGGCAGGGTTGCTGTTGGAGAGGAAATTAACCCCGTGGCATTTGCTACTTTGTTGGACTTCAGATACTGGAAAAAAAAAAAAAAGTGCTGATGCCAGCATGAGCAGAACTTCGAGGCCAGAAGAGAGGGTCATGTTAAGTACATGTGCAGATTCCATCACGCAGCTCAGTTCTTTCTCCCTCATTTACTTGCTTTCTCTTGCTACTTTCTTCACTTTTTGTTCCTTTCAATAAACCTTACTCCCCTCTTACATCTCTGCTTCCTCTAAAATTTTCATGTTTACCTTCTTCCCCCGACCTCCCCTTTCCTGGATTCTCCCCTTTCCTCCCTTTGCTCCAAACCCTCACCTATGTCTTACCTCCATCCTTTCTTTTTTTGTTTTTTAATTAATTTTTATTGGAGTATAGTTGATTTACAATGTTGTATTAGTTTCTGCTGTACAGCAAAGTGAATCAGTTATACATATACATATATCCACTCTTTTTCAGATTCTTCTCCCATCTAGGTCATTACAGAGTATCTCCATCCTTTCTGTGCATTAGAACTTTCATCAAGAGACCAATCATGCCTACAGTTGTGCGATAGAAACATGGCAGATGTGTGCATGAGGTTGAGGCAGTACAAACCACCTTAAAACTAATTCTACCTATTGAGTTTCTCTCAAATGTTAAAACCTTTGAAACAAAACCCAGCTACTTAAGAGAGCACCAGAGGAGGAAGACACTAAAGAAGTATAAGATATGTTTGTTATTAACCAAGTGGGTAAATCAACACTGCATTAGCAAAGCATTCAATTAAAACAAGTTAGGTGAGCAGCCTAAAAGAGGTGTTGGATTTTTTTTTTAATCTTTGTTTATTTTTATGGGAATATTTACTTGTTCATAGAAAGGGAAAATACTGCTTTTAAAAATTAGTGAATGAAAAAAAAATTAGTAAATGAAAGGAGACCACAGATTGAGTAGCCTAGTAAAATTTTCCTCGGGTACAAACATTTTGGACATTCCTTAATAACTAATATTATAACCTAGTGTAAGTGTTATTTGAATGGCCATTTTTATAGCAAATGGACTGGTCAACCCCCACTGGAATGCACACATTCTTTCTTTAAACGCGCTGACCACCAATCATGTTATGGTCAAGTTCCTCAGGCCAGGGAGCCACTAAATCTTTAACACAGCACATTCCCATCCAATGGGCTGATTTTAACAGATTTTTCATATTGCTCTTTTTATAGGTTTTTACCCATTCATAGATTTATGAATTTGGACTTAACAAGAAAAAAAGTCAGGTTATCTTCTTTAACTTTGGGTTTTCTTTCATGAGCTTTCCAGATTTCAGACTGGAGCGGTATCAGTGAGGCTTCCCACTCCTGGCTCAAACACCTAAGCAAGAGCAGCAAGATTTCCAGGGAAAGTGACTGGCTCACGTGTGCCCTTATTTGGCATTTTCATCCCCAGGAAAGCAAAAACAGGTTATAATGAACATAAAGATAAAAGATGCAATGAGCTCTACTAGTAAACCAATGTCTACAAGGCTCCAAGAGAAACTGCCATCATACCTTCACTGCTTTGGGAGGAGAACTTTCAGAAAGGCCGGAAGCTCTGGCATCTGGACTTAGTGGCTTGGGATGCACAAGCTGCTGGAACTCACTCTTAACCTGGGAGTTACCTGCTTGAGTTACAGAAGGAAGACATTTTATAGTATCTCAAGGGAAGGCTCAGGAAAGGTTCCTCCCCAAAGCAAATTTTAGGCACCTCCACTAAGGACAGGTCCTTTCAACACCAGGAAAAACATAGCTTTTCTGTTGAAGAAAAGCATTATTCTCATGCTAAAAACTATGCTCTTACATTCTCTGTTCTCTCACAAGTCGGGGTGCCAACTCAGAGGCTTTCTCACCCTTTGCCACATGCAGCGGGAATCCAAACCATCCTACATAAGGAAACTTCTGCCCTGTAGCATTTGTCATTTTTTAAGGCTGTTTACAGACTTTGATGGCTTTTTGGTAGTTAGCAATCCCAACAACTCCTTCTGGGGCGTTTCAACTGAACTTGGGAAAATGGGGGAATGTGAGGGGAGAAATTTCATAAGATATGCTCATGTATATGAGTGTGTATAATTTGACACCATCTTTTTGGTCAGTCCTATAGCGAACATCCATGGATGAAGATTATGGAAAAAGACTCTATAAAGTTTTTTTCATAGTCATTGACGTGTCACCTGCATAAGTTAATTTCCTGCCAATATATTTGTTTTATGGAAAACTCAGAAGAGGCACAGAGAAGTCATTCACACAGTTGCTAAGGAACCATAAAAGATTCCCTAAAATCTAGAGTTATGTCAACAAAGTACTGAAAGATTATGGCTTATTTTTCAAAAAAATGTTTTGCAAACCTAGTCAAAACTCAGAAAAATTTCTAGTCCAAGCAAAATGACTGCAAAAGGAATGTTCTTGGATTCAAGCAGCAAGTTTCTAAAATTTTAAGGCAGGGTTTACTAGAGATCTGTTTAGCTGATACTTCAACTTCTTGCTGAGTTTTCAATGTCTAGTAAACTAATTAACCTGAGGAGAAGCTAGACATCCACATATATTTAAAAAAATAATACACTGAACATCAGAATCAAAAGTGGACATAGTATATTAAAAAACAAAGGTTTTTGTCTTTGGGAGAAGAGAGGCTCAAAATGATTCCAAAATAGGATGAAAAGGTGATCAAATTCAGCACCCACAGGAAAATGTCTAGAATCTAGCCAGAGGGAGGATTATAGTATCTATTTAGAGAAATAAGAAAAAGATATTTTTTAAAGGTTACTCAAATACCAATTCTTTATTCCTGTAAATGAATAAAGTCCTTCTTGGCCAACCTTCTATTAAAATGAAACTTCAAAATTATAGTTTTTATAGCATTAACCCTGAAAAGGTTTGGTACAAAAGACAGGATAAGTTCAATGAGAGAAGCATCGAAAGTATTCAGCTGGCCACAAGTTAATCATATTTCATTGAATTTAACTTCTCTCTTAGGCATGGGATGTGTGAAGGGTACTCAAGCATCAGTCCTTAAAACCAAGTGAAAGATCTGATCAGCTACATTACTGGGTTTAATATGTTACACATTCTCAGCACTGACAGAACTGGGGACCACCCCCGCCAACCAAACAGGGGCTAGAGAACAAGACCCTCTTCCACCAGACCTAAGGATGAAAGCTTACGGGAATCACCCTCAGCAGGTGCAGAACGGGCTGCCAGACTATTCTCAGATGCAGAAACCTAGAAAAAGAAAGGCAGGGTGGGGGGTGGGGGGTGGATTAAGAATCACATTAAAAACAAAAGAGCAAACTGCTATTAATGCCATTAAAACCTGCTGACTCCAGTCAGTCACTGGCTGCCTGGGGGAAATAATGGCCCCCAGAACAGCTGAGCATTTAAACAAGAGGCAGCAAAATGTCTTTTATGAGGATATTAACATGCCTCTCAATTACAGAGTAACGCAAATAACAGACTGCAAGCCACTGCCCAAAGTGTGCATTATCTTCCTTTATAAAAGAAGTTCTAAACCATATCTTTGTACTCTCAAAAAAAAGGCGGGAGCGGGGAGGGTACAAAACAAAACCCTCTATCAGGGAGAGCAAAGCTCCTCACCACAAACCACAACTCGTGGAACTGTAACTCACTCCAATGCAAGATAAATTCTTTACATATAGGAACTATTCTTTTATTTTCCTAACTCCTTATTTCCCAAACAAATGCATTCTGCTGAAACAAGCTTGCTGGTACAGAAGACCTTCTGATAGCTATAAAACAAATTTATCTAAAACCAACCTTTGGTGTTATCTTCAAGGTTAGTTGCCCTTTTTAGTTCTGGTCTCAAAATGGCAATGTTTAACAAGATGGCAAATCTTATGTATAGGTGATTATTTTCCCCATTTGGCATCAAATTTAAATAAAAGTACTTTCTACCAGCTCTCTCTCCTTTCTACTGGCCCCTAGGCCTTCCTGGTATCTTCCTCCACACTCAAAATCATGAAGGGTCGGGATTTCTCTGGTGGTCCAGTGACTAAGAATCCGCCTTCCGATGCAGGGGATGCGGGTTCGATCCCTGGTCAGGGAACTAAGATCCCACATGCCGCAGGGCAACTAAGCCCGTGCGCCCCAACTACTGAGCGTGCGTGCTCTAGAGCCTGCGCGCCGAAACTAAAGAAGCCCACGCACTGCAACGGAAAGACTCCACATGCCGCAACAAAGATCCCACGTGCTGCAACTAAGACTCAATGCAGCCAAATACATAATAAATAAATATTAGGAAAAAAAAAGAAAGAAATGCAGAGAACTTCTAGTGAGGTTATGAGGAAGGAATTCCACCCCCCCAAAAAAAAAATCATGAAGGGTCAAGAGGTGACCCAATGTGCACTCCTCGTGAATATTCTTTCATTCAGATGTCAGGGATTTTATGGGTGATGCTGAGTGTTTATATCAGGATGTCTAATGTACTGAATAAATTTACAATGGAGATTAGGTTGTTGGCTGACTGCAGCGTGGTCATTTTTTTCCCTTTATTCTCTGTTCATTACAGGAGTTGTGACATGGTATAAACCAAACCAGTATAATAACAGTTAACATTTATTAAATGCTTACTATGTTCCAGGTATTGGAATGACCACTTTACATGCGTTATTTCATTTAATGATACGAAATAAATTTTCTGAAAGTTGTGCATGGCCATAAAAAGCTCTTCAATTCTTGCTAAATTAGGAGGTGCACCCATCCCAGGATGTCCTTCTTTCACCTCCAATTTAGTCACCTTGAATCTGCAGGGTAAACTTAATGCCAATCATGACATCATTGCACACGCCCAACCAGATGACTTCACTGCAGGAATAGCCAGGAGAGAGCATGTGAGATTTTGCTCAAACGCTTCATTAAAGAAAAGCACAAATTCATTCACAAGAGGAGAATGGGAAGACAATACCTTGACAAAATATTCTATTTCAGGTGAGTTTACCCTGGCATTAATGTCCTTTTGTAACAAACTGAAGTTCAAATAGTTCTTAGGTATTGGTTAACAAAAGCTAGGCAAAGAGCCAAAAGGATAGCTGAAGCTCTGAAAAATTTTATGAATTTTAAGGCAGCCAAGGGTTCATGAACCTACAGTATACACTTGAAGACTATGTACTATCTTTATCTCCTCTCTTCCCCACCCACTTCCCAATCTGTGATTCAGCTGCAATGATACCCTTTTAGGCTATAATTAAAATGTTCTGATCCTCCAATTCAGCTCAGAGTTCCAGGTTCAAATCAATACGAAGACAATCAAGAAGGAAACATGAAATTAGATATAGGGAACATCCAAGCATGATTTTCCAGATGATCGTTCCTCAAATTATGCTCCAAGGACAGATGGGAGGATTTCAATGCTGGGAATATTTTTTTCTCTTAAATGTCTTTTTTACAGTATATAAGAAAAATTCCAAACATATCACTTATACATAAGACATAATCTCCCACTTAAAAAATGGGAAAACCAGGCAGTCTAATGAGGGAACTCACTTGATATGTGACATGGAAATAATGCCTGAGCCCACTGTTTCAAGGACGTATGTAATTTGATTATTTTATGATTATGAAACACATTACTGCCACGTAGTTTGTCTTATTATCTCAAAATACATTTGTGATATAGTTTTGTAAAATAAAGCGATTTAATGTTCCTAAATTTTTTCCTGCTCTATTCTTTGAGTCAAATATTGTAGCCATTAATCTGAGACTATTTTTCTGTGTGCCTCCTTTGGTCCAAGTGTGTAGTATATCTCATGAGTTCCTGTTGGTATGCTGTCAATATATCTATTTTAAAGTCTGTTATAATCAAATAAGTTTGAGAGCTATTGCTCTTAACCCATTTTAATTATCTCCTCACCTTTTGTAGAATGGCCTCAAGGGTGTTAATATGTGTAACAGAAACAATGACTATACTCCTATTAGTCACTGTAATAGACTTGAAAGCTTTCTCCTCATCTAACTTAACATTTGATTATCATATTGACAGAAAGACCAACGAGACTGGGTAATGGATTGGCAGAGAAAATTCACCTGACATATATATTGTTACTTAATCCAACTAAGCCATCCATCTAACCTTAAATGTATAAAACCTGATTTGCTTAAAACCTTCCCGTGGCTTTCCTCCGACGCAGGACTACAATCATACTCTTAAGGGTTTTTCAAGACCCACCCTGGCCCTCTCCCTCCACCTGTCTCTTGCCATTGCCTACAGGTACTTCATGCTCCAGACAAGTCATCTTGGTTGGGTTCTCTGGTTTCCAAACCTCTGTTGTTTCTCCCTGGAATACCCTTCTCTTTCTTTACTCAACCGTCCCCTTATTCACTTGGCCTATTTCCACACATCCCTCAAGACTTGGCTCAGATATCACCTTCTTTTTTTACATTTATTTATTTATTTATTTTTGGCTGCGTTGGGTCTTTGTTGTTGCATGCGGGCTTTCTCTAGTTGCAGTGTGCAGGGGTTACTCTTCGTTGCGGTGCGGGGGCTTCTCACAGCGGTGGCTTCTCTTGTTGCAGAGCACAGGCTCTAGGCATGCAGGTTTCAATAGTTGTGGTGTGCAGGGGCTCAGTAGTTGTGGCTCGCGAGCTTTAGAGCACAGGCTCAGTAGTTGTGATGCACGGGCTTAGTTTCTCCCCAGCATGTGGGATCTTCCCGGACCAGGGCTCGAACCCACATCCCCCGCATTGGCAGGTGGATTCTTAACCACTGCGCCACCAGGGATGTCCCAGATATCACCTTCTTGAGGAAGTCAGGTTAAGGGTCCTTAGTCCAAGCTTCCATGGCCCCTCATAGCCCTTTCACGGCACTTGTTATACTGTTTTACAATAGCCAACCTACACTCATCTCCCTCCCACTCTGTTAGCTTTCTTGCAGGTAAAGACCACGTGGAATGGTTTGTTCACATTTAGTTGCTAAGCTCAGCATTGCCTGTGCTTAGCATAGTGCCTAGCTTTCAAAATACTTCGAAGTGAAAGAATGACATTTTCTTACATAAAATGTGTTAAATTAATAATATACAAATAACTTTGAAGATGATATCTCTATTCAAACCAGGTTTTTAAAAATTACTTAAGCTCTACGTCCTCTGAGCATTTGCTGAGCAAAAGAATTTTCCAATGAAGGTTCATTATTTGGTCAGCTATAAGTTGCAGAGCTCCCCAACCAAAATTATGTGACCTCCAAAAAAGACAATCTGTCCTGGCAGCTGTTACCAAATTCCCAGACACTCTACAGCCTAGAGTTAGAATCGTTTCTAATTTTAAGCATCTAATTTAGAACACATGCTTCCCTGGCAAATGGACATCAGACTTTCCAACCCACCTTTTCTCCATCCTGATGGGCGATGCAGACCTCAGGACCCGGGGGCACATTCTCCTTTTGCTCCAATTTATGAGTTTTGATTTCACCACCACTAGCTCTCAACTCATTCTACAAAATAAAAATAGTCTGTGAATTAAAAAAAAAGTCTCACGATTCTCTTCATAGCACATCTATTAAATAAACTTGGAATGTTAAAAAAGAAATTATTTTAAGAGGCTTTAAGTCAAATCAACCCCCTAACTCTCACAAGCAAAACCCATTGACTTGTGAAATGACAAAAGCAGCTTTGTGGACACATACCTCAGAGTTAAATATTTATACAACTAGTCTAAAACTGGATGCTCATTAGAATACAGACACACACACAGACCACCCCCCGCATACAATGTTCTCGTGATTCACTCTTCTAGCAGCAGAGCTTGTGGGAATGCAAAGCTGGTGAGTTTTACCAGAAAAGACCATTCTGGAGCAGGGGAAAGGAGATGCCAAGTGCCAATAATTAAGAAAATATACTGACCATATATATATAAATGCCCGGCCTGGAAAGAGAGACAGCAATGATGTATACATATAAAAATTGAAATTATACTTAATGATACCATAAAACAGCCTTTCTTTGTGAGACTTTCAAAGACATGTTTTTAGCATAAAATTCATTCAGTATACTAAAGACATACCTTATTTTACTTCTCATAATAGAGCTTCAACATAAAAAAACAGGCATAAGGAATCAGAAGGAGCAAGTGTAAACATATTTGTTTTCCTTGCAAAGAACACTTGGGGCAAAATATTAAAATTGACTTTATTACTAGATCCATAATCAGTACAGAGGTAGATGAATACGGACATTTCCTACCTTTAGTCTGCTAGTTATCTAGTACCCTTCTGTTCTCTGTGACTCTTTAGGCATGGGGAGAAAAAGAGCGATTTATGGCCACAAGGCCAATGAGGGAGTGTGAGTGCGACTGACTCAGGTGTGGAATTCCAGGTTGAGGCCTACAGCTCTGGAGGTCCGTCTATGAGGAGGAGCTGGCAGCCAGCACTACAGAAACCAACAGTACAAGAGCCCAAACCTCATTTGTGACCCCATCTCAAAGCCCAGCCTCCGGAATCATTGCCAGAGAGAGTGCGCCTTGCTACAACCATGCTCTGTAAGAGGCCTGAGAAATTCTTTGGGGATGAGATAAAACGTGCTTTTTATAAGAATTCCTTAAGACTTCTCAACTCTTAAAATTTACAGAGCAGGCGAACCGCAATGCAGAAACTCTTATTTAGGAGTTAAAAAAAAGTCACTGAACAGGTTTTTCCACTTAGGGAGTCACCTGGTAAGAATGTTTATAGCAGGAGGGCACTGAGAAGCAGCAAAATCCTGTAACAGAGGGAATTAAGCTCCACAGATCATCTGTTTGCTCTATCTCCTGACCTGCCTTTTAAGAGACGTCTAAATTTGCTGATTTTTCACACTCCCAGTGAATAACAAGCCTGTGATGTTCCACTTCGCTACTGATTTACACACAATATCTCTTCTTAAATCGATACTGAAATATCAAGATGAGATTACTCACTGCCTAGAGACTTGGTCCACCAATAAATACTATTGGAAAACGCATACTTCACAAGGTGGGGGAAAGAAGGCTCAGCTCCTGGAATACACACTGTGATTTCTAACAGGCACTAGTTCAGCCTGCCAAATAGAAGTGAATACTGTTCTTCCAATTTTATTAAAAAATAACAATCAAGAGATTAATAATTTGTCATTTGAAATCTTAGAAGGAACAACTGTTTGAAAGATATATATGTATGTGTACATGTGTGTATATGTGTGTGTACTTATGAATAAATGGCACTTAAAAGGCAACTTCAAATAAACAGTTCAGGGTGGCACAGTGGTTGAGAGTCCGCCTGCCAATGCAGGGGATGCGGGTTCGTGACCCGGTCCGGGAGGATCCCACATGCCGTGGAGCGGCTGGGCCCGTGAGCCATGGCCGCTGAGCCTGCGTGTCCGGAGCCTGTGCTCCGCAACGGGAGAGGCCCGCGTACCACAAAAAATAAAAATAAAAAAAATAAACAGTTCAGTTGTGTCCTCCTGCCAGTTAAGCCTAGGAAAGTATAAAGTGGAAAGACCCTCCATTCTACTTACAATACATTTTTGTGCTTACTGAGTATGTCATCTTCCTGTCATTTCTCCCCCTTTTTCCTATCCACTATTCTATTTGTTTAGAAAATTATTACATCATAAGAAGTAAAGATTAAGTAGACCCTATGTTGTATGATTTCATTTACATGAAATGTCCAGAACAGGAAAATCCATAAAGACAGAAAGTATATTAGGGGTTGCCAGGGGATGAGGGAAGTGGGGAATTGGGAATCACTGCACAGGTATGGGTTTCTTTTTGGGGTGATGGAAAATTTCTGGAATTAGACAGTGGTGATGATTGCACAACCTTGTGAATATATTAAAAATCAATGAATTGCATATTTAAAAATGGTGATTTTTATGTCAGGTGAGTTATATATCAATAAAATTTGCAAAAAACACCCCATCACACATTAATGTTGAATATATTCAATATTTCTCTCCAGTATTCTCCCTTTCTTCTCTCAAAAACAAAAATAAGTGTATATGTTAAAACTAATAAAATACTATCAATACTTCTTTAACAACAACAAGATTAAGTAAAAGCAACAGGAAAATTCTCAATGACATTACTGGATGGTAACATCACACAAAAAAATGAGTGGGGTGGGAATGAGGCCTAGGAAAGCAAAGTCAGGATTAGAACATGGTGAGGATTACGAATGAAGCTAGGGTAGGATTTATGTGAAGAGAGAATGGCTGGGGACCAGTAAGGAGCCAAGGCTCACAGGTCAGGGTCTGGGAGACACTTTTAGTTCCCGTGCTCAGTGACCATTTGCTGGATGAGTGAACGAATGAATGATGCTGAACACATACTGTATAGTTGGTGGAACTGCTTTGTTTGGACACAGCTGCCTGGTACTTGGCCATTCGATCCTTTATGGAGGTTTCTGACAGGCGTGGGAACTCCAGATTTCGCCTACTCTCGCTTTTCTCTGAGTTGAATGATGAAGGTGACAACTGACCTGCAAGCATTGCAAACAATGTGCTTTATTAGAAGGTAAAATGCGATTTGAATGATTTCAAGATTCTAAATTTTGGGCTATTGTAATCTAATATAATCAACCTCTTCTATTAAGAATACAAAGAAGGGGGACTTCCCTGGTGGTGCAGTGGTTAAGAATCAGCCTGCCAATGCAGGGGACACAGGTCCAAGCCCTGGTCTGGGAAGATCCCACATGCCGCGAAGAAACTAAGCCTGTGCGCCACAACTACTGAGCCTGCGCTCTAGAGCCCGTGAGCCACAACTACTGAGCCCACGTGCCACAACTACTGAAGCCCATGCGCCTAGAGCCTGTGCTCTGCAACAAGAGAAGCCAATGCAATGAGAAGCCCGCACACTGCAACGAAGAGTAGCCCCTGCTTGCCCCAACTAGAGAAAGCCCATGCAGGGACGAAGACCCAACGCAGCCAGAAAATAAATAAAATTAATTAATTAATTAATTAAAAAAAAGAATACAAAGAAGGAAATCAGGATTATAACTGTCACTTACAAGGTAACATTCACTTACTATCCCAACATTAAAAGGAGAACCCTTACCATCATTGAGTGTTATATATTTTAAAATTTTTGTTCATTTAACATGTGAAAAAATTAGATGGCAATGCCATTTTAATTTGCATTTCTTTGATTCCTAGGAGGCTGATGGTTTTCCTATATTAATTGATTTTATTTTCTTGTGTGAAGTGCTTGTATATGCCCCCTTTAAAACATAATAATTCTGCTCTCAAGGTGTTATGTTAGCATCAGTAATACAGGATAACCAATCTTGACAGGGGATAATGTCCATCCATGGGAGCCCTCAAGCCCCAGATGACCATGGAGCCAAAACTGTCGGTAACAGTACTTCCCTTATAATCCTGCAAAGTTACCGTTTGGTTAACACAGGTTACTGTTGATAAAGTTGGATTAAAAATACAGAGAAGCTATTTGGAAAAAGCAATGAGATTTGGGAATGGCTTGTATCTAGCAGCCTTTCTTTTCATTTGTACCACTCTTCCTTTAAAAGCATCAGCTTCGAGGTCAAAAGGTATTGTTACTAATGAGTACTTCCTAGAAAATTTCCCACACATGGAACTCTCTGCTTACCTGGGCCTATTTCCAAGTCATCCAGAGAATAGCTGTTTTCAGAGATCTTTCTTCCACCTGCGCTTCGGCTTTGGGCCCGAAGAATCTGTTTGGAAAACAAAACCCAGCAATAAGCTTTGCAGTGAGGATGGGAAATCTTGATGCAATGTTCAAAAAGGAGGCCTGCAAATCTCCTTTATAAATAATATCCAGTAGAGATTAGATTTTATATTTTTTTTTTTTTTTGCCGTACGCGGGCCTCTCACCGCTGTGGCCTCTCCCGCTGCGGAACACAGGCTCTGGACGTGCAGGCCCAGCGGCCATGGGCCACGGGCCCAGCCGCTCCGCGGCACGCGGGATCCTCCCAGACCGGGGCACGAACCCGTGTCCCCTGCATCGGCAGGTGGACGCCCAACCACTGCACCACCAGGGAAGCCCGTTTATATTAGTTTTTATATACAACAGAGTGTGTTTTTAGTATTACACAAATATCAAGCACTACATATTCACAGGTGCCCAGGGGAAAATAAGTAACTCTATATAGGTAATGCTTTCTGTGAAATATCACTGCCTAACCACCTTAACCAGAAAGCCTCAGAATTTAACAGTCATTGGAGCAGAATCCTCATGTCCCAGATGAACATGATGTCTCTCCAAACTGCCAAGTCCTGATGGCAGTGTCTTCTGTTGGCCTTCTCCATCCCATTTTATCCCTGCTGTTGCTGCCTGGTTCATGTCTTCATCATCTTTTCCCTGGACTACTGCATTACCTTTCTTTTCTTTTTTTTTTAAAGGAACATTTATTTATTTATTTTTTGGCTGTATTGGGTCTTTGTTGCTGCACACGGGCTTTCTCTACTTGTGGTGAGCAGGGCTACTCTTCATTGCGGTGCACGGGCTTCTCACTGTGGTGGCTTCTCGCTGCGAAGCACAGGCTCTAGGTGCGCGGGCTTCAGTAGTTGTGGCTCATGGGCTCTAGAGCGCAGGCTCAGTAGTTGTGACACATGGGCTTAGCTGCTCCGCGGCATGTGGGATCTTCCTGGACCAGGGATCGAACCCGTGTCCCCTATGTTGGCAGGTGGATTCTTAACCATTGCACCACCAGGGAAGTCCTTGCATTACCTTTCTAATTGGTTCTTCCGCCTTCCAATCAAGGCTCTATGATGCTGCCATTATCCCAAGTAAGACAAAAAAATTATCCCCAAATATAAATCTATGTTACTTGACTTCCCAGGTGCACAGTGGTTAAGAATCCACCTGCCATTGCAGGGGACACGGGTTCAAGCCCTGGTCCGGGAAGGTCCCACATGCCGTGGAACAACTAGGCCCATGCACCACAACTGCTGAGCCTGTGCTTTGGAGCCCGCGTGCCACAACTACTGAAGCCCACGCGCTTAGAGCCCATGCTCTGCGAGAAGCCACCGCAATGAGAAACCTGTGCACTGCAATGAAGAGTAGCCCCCACTCGACACAACTAGAGAAAGCCCCCTCGTAGCAACAAAGACCCAATGCAGCCAAAAATAAATAAATAAATAAAATTTTAAAAAATCTATGTTACTCTCTTGTTCAAAATTCTTTAAGGATTCCTAATCACTCCTTGAATTAAATCTAAAGTGCTTAGTATGTCACAAAAGACCAGTTCTAGATCTGGTCCCTTCCTACCCTCTCTGGGTATTCTCTTCCTCACCGCTTACCCTCCAGGAAAAGCAAACCACTGGGAAGTCCATGATATTGTAAATGAGTTCCCTCTACCTGGGTTACTCTTCTATCCTTCTATTGTCTAACAGTGCCTGTTCCTTCAAGACTCAGTGTAAGCTAAGCAACAGTCCCTCTGCATCTGCCCTACCTCTCTTCCATAAATCTAAGTAGCCCTTTCTCTGTTCTCAAGGACCTGGTCACACTTCCATTACAATGCTTAACAAATTGTTGCGCATCCCTCTACTGGACTGGAATCTTAGTTTACTGAGGGCAGAGACCATGCTTTTATTTTTTTAATTAATTAATTATTTTTTGGCTGTGTTGGGTCTTTGTTGCTGCGTGTGGGCTTTCTCTAGTTGCGGCGAACGGGGGGTACTCTTGGCTGTGGTGCGCAGGCTTCTCATTGCAGTGGCTTCTCCTGTTGCTGAGCACAGGCTCTACGTACGCGGGCTTCACTAGTTGTGGCACGTGGGCTCAGTAGTTATGGCTCACGGGCTCTAGAGCTTAGGCTCAGTAGGTGTGGCGCACGAACTTAGTTGCTCCGCGGCACATGGGATCTCCCTGGACCAGGGCTCAAACCAGTGTCTTCTGCATTGGCAGGTGGATTCCTAACCACTGCGCTATCAGGGAAGTCCTATTTTTTATTTTTTAAATAGAAAAGTGGAAGGTACAGATTTATTTAATAAAAAAATGATTCCCGTAAATTACTACATTTGTATCTCTCAAATTTAGGGTAGATCTCTAATGAAAGTTCCAAATTCTAATTTTACGACTAGAAAAGTAACTGAAGAAAGCCACTTAGTAAGTATCAGAGGATGTTCCCAGACATAAAACACAGACAGTATGTCATGTTTATTCAGCTTGCAATGAGAGCCTTCAAGCAGATCCTATCATTGAAATCTCAGTTTATTTCCAGATAACTTAACGTGGAAAAGATGTGTGAAATCCAGTATGACAGGAGACAAGAGTAAAAAAGATTTGGCTCCCTTTTGAATTCAACATTAATAAATAATTATTAAACCTTTAAGTTCAATGGACTAATCAACCAACAATAAAGTTTAAGACAGTGAACTATCCCTTTTTCAAGTCCTCCCCACGCCCCCGCCTCCCAGCCCTCTCTCTCTCTCTCCTTGGAGATAGAAAATATGCCACTTCAGAAATCAGAGCCAAGGATCTGGTTTGCTTGTACCCTACCAAAAAGAATACAGTTTCTAGCAAATTCGATATATATTTAATGTACTGCATCTCCAGTCATCTTTGCTATTTACATTATTGGTTGAATCTATTTACAAAAAAAAAAAACAACTGAAAGAAGCTGTAGCAACTCTAACCTTGCCACATCATACTCAGGTCAGCTGCACCAACATCAGTCACATCCACATGACTCCTATGATGCAACACATTTTTGCTCTGGGAACAGCCTACCATTTGGAAATGAAGATTATCAGCCAAAGTGAAAAGATACGTTTGGCAGAATACCCTCCATCCACATTTTTCTGTTTTTAAAACATTTCTCATTTGCAGATAGATAAAGGAAATTCCAAAGATTTATTCCAAACGCTGCTGCACTGTAAAAAGATCATTATAAAAACTAAAATTTTCAGGGCTCAAAAAGGGAGAAAGCCTGGAAATACACTTTTTTTTTTTTTTTTTAAACCAAAAGGGAATGGGTTCTGCAGTCTTAACACTGGAGCAATATTTCAAATATTTACATTCTGTCAAAGGTAAAGTTCAAGCATAATTCCAAGAGTATGTGTTACGTGTTGCAACCTGTTAGGAGTTTAGTTTTCCGTTTGTGCTTGAAGTTCCTACACTGGTGTTATTGGGAGCAAGACCATTTAGAACCAGAACACATGCCCTGCAAGGTTCTTTGGTTTTAGATGCATAAAATTTCCCATCTTCACTAGCTTTTTATTTAAATCTTTGGGTTAAATAGACATTCCCCCCCCCCAAAGAATTCATGAGGGTTCAATACTCTGAATTATTTTCTTTCAACTATTAAAAAAGTGAATCTGCAAAGTCATTTGGTCTTAGAGAAAAACAGAAAAACGTCTCTGGAAATCAAAGCTATACTGACACTGGTTCTGAGGAGGATACAGCTCGGAGATTAGATGGCTTTTAATGAGCTCCTGGGTGAAGCACTATGCATTTCTTTTAATACCTTTCCACCTCCAAACCACTCAAATATAAAGAATGACAAGATCCCTGTATACCTGAAATGAACACAATATTGTAAAGCAACTATACTTCAAAAAAAAAAAAAAAAAAACCCCAAGATCTCATATTCATTTACTATTCTTTTTTTTTTTTTTTTTACTATTCATTTTTGATCCTCATTTTACAAGTGGTAATCTGAGGTTCAGGAAAAAGGTGGGGTTTCCTCCAATATTTCTCAAGGAAAGTAAAGGAGCACAAAAAGAAAAGAGAAGAAAAAAAAAAACCAAACACCAGGAATTCTGATACTGAAATACTCTTCTGTAACACATTTTTATTGCATTTCAATCTTTTTTATTCAGATGCCTGAGGCAGCCTTAATCATCATAATCTGTTAAGAGAGAAAAGATAAGACACTTTAAGACTTTCTGGAATTTCCTAAGGCTTGGCCTCACCCCACCCCACAAGTCCTCCTTCCTGTCAGCTGACTGCAGCAACTCTCGTTAGTGTGACCACCCCTTAAATATTTTCATTGAATCCATAAACCAAATGCATCAACATTTACCAGTAAGAAAATAATAGTCTAGGGCTTTTAGCCAGTAGTCTGTAGAATTTCTTTTCTCTGCAAAGTTTTCTTTAAGAAATAAAGTAATTTAGGTCCCAAATGTCAAGTAAAAAGCAGGATTTCCTGTCCTGTGTACGCCTATTTTCAGGAAAAATTCTCTTTAAAAGTTGATTCTCAACACTTTAATTTACTGAGAGCCATTTCCTTCAACCATTCAACTTTGACCTTCCTTCAGACTCTCTCATCCCTCCAAAGTCAAGCGTGGAGGAAGAATGACTTTTAGGGAAAAATGGGACTTTGCTGAACTATGCATGGAGATCATATGGTGTAGATAAAATCTGGCCTTAATTTCTCAAAATACTGAGAGAGAAACATTTCCTTCTCCAGGGACCCTCGCAGAAAAAATACAGCTCATTTAAGTACAAAATACACACAGAAGGAGCACTTATCTCCAGGCAGGGGGATTTCTCTCTCTCTCTCTCTCCATATATATGTGTGTGTATATATATATATATATATACACATACATATATGTATAAATATATATATATATATATATATATTTTTTTTTTTGGTTGCACTGCGTGGCTTGCGGGATCTCAGCTCCCCAACCAGACTGAACCCGCGCATGGCAGAGAAAACCCCCCGAATCCTAACCACTAGACCACCAGGGAACTCCCATATTTTGTATTTCTAAGTGTTCTATAAAAATTATGTATTACTCTTACAATTAGGAAGAAAAGAAAGGAAGGAGAGGTAATACTTCATATTTTTAAATTAATATAAATAGATAAGAATGATAAAACCAAATGCTGATGAGGAACTGCTGGGGAATTAAATATGCCCTTAGATTGTGCTAGCAGTGTTACAGAATTATGTCTTTTGACCACGGTAACATCATTCAGTAATATAGCCCCCCCCATAACTAAAAATAAAATGTTTCTGCCAAGATGCTTAGAGCTTTTTTATTAGGCTGGAAGAGAATCTAATTACTGGGGAATGATTAAAAAGTATAATGGGGCTTCCCTGGTGGCGCGGTGGTTGAGAGTCAGCCTGCCGATGCAGGGGACGCGGGTTCGTGCCCCGGTCCAGGAAGATCCCACATGCCGCGGAGCGGCTGGGCTCGTGAGCCATGGCCGCTGAGCCTGCGCGTCCGGAGCCTGTGCTCCGCGGCTGGAGAGGCCACAGCAGTGAGAGGCCCGTGTACCGCAAAAGAAAAAAAGTATAATGAAGTAACATATTGCCACAAAAGGATAACTACATGAACTAGGAAGATACAAAGGAAGGTCTATGTAAAAAAGACCAAACCAAAGATAAAGCACACAAAACAGTGAGCACACAGTACCTAAAACCTTGTAAAATCTAGTTATGCAACGATAAGGATACCATTGTGCACAACTGATAAAGGTTACTCTTTTTTCCAGGCTTACTTGGCCTTTTCTGGTTTACTGTAGTGTGTGTGTGTGTGTGTGTGTGTGTGTGTGTGTGCGCGCGCGTGTGATTGTTCAGATGACTAATTTATATAAGAAAAACAAACCTCTCAAACTCACAAGCTTCTAACTCAAGAGTTTCAGTACAAATCTCTTGCATTCCAGTGTATTCTCTTCATTGCCCTGATGTTTTTAACTCAGTAAGAAGACTATAAAACGTAGGAAGAGGACAGATAGAAAGCTAAAGTCTTTGAGAAGACAGCTGTTAATATGTTTTAATTCTTTCCTGGTTTCCTTAGATTCCAAAAATACATAAGGCCAGATGTTTTTATCTAATAAATAGCTATTATAATATCCATGAAGGTAGTGTTTATGGTAGAAGGGGTACTACACAATTTCAGTTCTTGTTCTGATATTAATTAGCCACATGACATCGGGCATATCAGTTAATTTCTCTGACGTCAGCTGTTTCCATCTGTAAAATAGGGATTTTAATATCCTGCGAACAATGAGCTGAATTAAATAACCTTTTACAATCACTTATAGTTCTAGGATTTATGTCAACAATCTTGATAGGGATTTCTCACTCATTGTAACTCCTTAATGAATTAGAAGGTTAAAGGAAATGACTAATAAATTCATCTGGATACACACCTATGTTGTTTAATCCAGGAGTGAGTTCAGTAGCAGAAAGAAAAGGTGATTTTGTGGGGCAAATGATGTCTTTCTGGCCCCTACAAACTCTAATGTAGCCAACCAATGCTTAGAGAATATTCCAGTCTCCTGATATTACTTTTCAACATATTTTATTTTAATGGAACCGGATAGAAACCGGTAAGTAGTTAACTGGCATGAAAATAAGCAGAAAAGAGATGACTGGTCTCTAACTGACATATCAAAGACAGCCATTTAGGGCGACAAACAGAAAGATCACGACTCCCTGACTGGCATCTTTATACCTGGATCCATTATTGTCTTACCACAAAAGACCAAAGGTTTACTCAGAGTTACTAACTAAGGTAAATAAAACTTAATTTATACGAGTAGGAGGTCTTTACAAGAAATGTACCGCTACAGAGAGGTCAAAATAACACTGAGAACTTAGGAGTTCATCAACAGATGAATGGATAAAAAAGATGTGGTGTATATATATATATATATATATATATATATATATATATATATATATATATAGGTTTAATCCTGACCCAAGCAAAAGACAATACTTTAAATAGGTGATGAAGGTAGAAATACACCTTCCAAATATTTGGTCTGTATTCTCCTTTCCAAGGATTTGTGTGAACCAGATAAGTTAGGAACCAAACAGAAAGAACTGAGACTTAAGGAGCCTGTCCCTACATTGTTTGGTGATTTGAATAACTGCATCAAGGCCTTTGAAGATTACGGATTCAAATGTCAACATGATGATAACTGAATATTGGTTATAACTGCTTGATCAGCTTTCTCATAAAAGAATGCCCGGAATAGTTACTCTGGCTACCTAAAACCCAGATCAACATACACATGGAGCTAGGGATGCTAAGCCACATTCAATGTATGTCACTGGGGGGTGGGAGGGGGGCTTCTTTTTCCTCATAACTTATAGGTTACATTCATCCATCCACTGCTCATTTGCTCATAGGAATTAGAAGTATCATGTTCAACTAAAACATCTGACCAGAATAGCCTATCTATTCACCAAAGGTAGAGGATAAGTGAGGAACAGCCTTTAATCAGTTCTTATTATTTATAAGTTATTTGAGTTCTAAGCTTCTTTTCTCCTTTTTACTAAATAAACACTATGAGCCAAGTCATTGTGCTGACCACTGGGAGATAAAAGCATCATTACTTTGAAAGAATTATAGACTGGGGAGTGTACAAATTCATACATGACTATTAAAGAAAGCATGATATAAGTGGCCAAAGAGAAGTAAAAAGAAAATTCTACAGGAGGGTCAGGAGGGTGAAGGTAATTTCATCTGGGAAAAAACTGAGGTAGGTCTCACAGTCTTCCTAGACCTTGAGGAGTAAGATTTCAAGAGGTAGAAATTAGGGGAAAGATATGACTGATTTAAAATGAGGAGTAATCCAGGGTTTGAGTATAAGATTGGCTATGAGACTGGAAAGGTAGGTTGAGCTCAGACTGTAGAAGACCCAAATATTAAATACGGATTAATTCTGAGACATCCAAAGTTTCTGATCAAGGGAATAACATAATTTACAACTATGCTTAGAAAAATAAATAGCAACAGTGTGGAGGATGGAAGGGAAGAAAAAAATGAGAAGCTAATAGGAAAGGTTGCAGCAATACCACAAGGCAAGATGTAATAAGGCTAAACCATAGAAGTAGATGTGGGACCTCTTGGAGAGAATGGCCCATACTTGAGAGATGTGTAGACTTATGTAGATGGCTTAGTAAGTGACTGACTGAGAAGAGGCAGGCACAGAGAAGAACTGATCCCAAGCTTTACAGACCAGGAGATGTGGTGAATGGTGATGCACTAAGGGACACCAGGGGTAGCACAGGTTTTGGTTGGAAAGATAATGGATTCTTTTTTAGCCTTCTTGAATTTGAGTGCTTAAGGGATATTCACAAAGAGATGTGTGATCTGGCAGGCAACCACAAAATTGGGGCTGAAGCTTGGGTTAAGAATTCAAGATTAGAATCTAGTTTTGGGATCCGTCTCTTGGAGCCCTGGAAAGAGATGAGACTACACAGGGAGGGAGAAAAAAACAGGACTGCAGAGAAGAGATCAGGAAGAAAAGTGGACAAGAACAGAAACCATCTCAGACAAAAGGGAGCAAGAGAGACTAAGAAAAGTAGAACTCAAGCCAATTAACTTGGCCTCCTGTAAATAACTCTGATAAAAAGATTTAGGAGATAAAAGATTTAGATCATGCATTTCCATTATCTATGTGCTCCCTGACCCTGCTCAGCTAGTTAGTTGAGATTTGGTCCAGTTCTTTAAAATTCTATTATGGAGACAAAGATTCACATGATTTGTACCTAATATATGCATTTGTCTCACAGAAGTACTAAATTTTTAGCTCTGAGGTAATCATTCTTACTTGTGTACTCTTGCTCCGAAAAGGACTGCTAGTGTCTCCACCATATTTCTCAGAGCTTCCTTCCAAAGATCCAATTATGTAACTTCCTGATTAAAGCCTTATCCATATTAAAGCTGAAATTATGATAACAATAACCATAACCTAGTTTCAAACTGATTAGTTATTCATTAAACTAAGGTAGACAAAACTTTTTTTTTAAACAGTTTTACTGAAATACTAGACAAACATTTTTAAAGTAATCTAGACTGTTTCCAACATGGGTAATGATGCTTATTTAGAAGCAGCTGTAAAACCAAGGGCAGTTGTGTTTTACATTCCCTAAGCAGTCCATTAAACGACAAATGACTATTTAATCAGAAAGTTTAAAAAGTACCTCCACCCAAAAAAAAAGTCCAGGTCAATCTTAGAACCCCTCCATCTTCTTAGACCGTTAGCAATCAGGCTGAGTGCCAGTCTGATCTGGTAGGATCTTTCTTTATATGAGAATTTTTTTCTCTGCTTTGACCAGCCACAAAGAGACAGGCTTGTTCCGGCCCATCTTTCGCTAGACATTTACGAGAAAAAAGTCTCTCACCAGATCCTTACACATAATCAGCATTTTGTTTGCTGCAGTCCCAATCATTTCCTACCTTGGGCCAGTTTTGACATGTACCAGCCTTTTGCACTGAATCTACATTGTGTGTGCTGCCATGACATCAGCCATCCTGCCCCTAACAGGGTCTGAGAGGAGGAGACTTACAATGGTGCTTTGACTCACAACAAAGACCCTTCCTCTCTATTTAGGATTTCTGACATTTTTTCCCTCCATTTAAAATTCTTCTTCCCATTTAAATTTTTTAAAGTTTTTTTTTTAATTTTTATTAAGACCATAAAGGGGAAAGAGGGAGTTGGCAGGCCTAGAGGACTCAAAATTGAGAGGGATGAGAGTTTAAGAAAAGTCATAAAATGCTTTGTGGTTACATCTCTTGCCAACTGGTTTCACTGTTAAAACAGAGTAAAAACTCATGCAGAGAAAAGGGTTCTAGCTTTGCAAATCTTTAAAAATTCTTTCTATTGATACATCCTCAAACAGATGATCGCTGAACACTAAAGAACTTTTCCAGGTAGAAAAGTAACAGGCACCGCAAGATACAAGACGAGATGGCTACATCACACCAAACATAACTGAGGATTCTAGGATAAGTTATCTAATTTTTACCTCAGAAGAAATGCTTCATACCATTACTTCACAAATGTAGAAATTTGGGCCAATACTTAGCTGAAAAAAAATCTGCTTTCCCATCTAAACGGAATCTAGAGTAAATGAGGGCTTTGCTCCCCATCAGATCTGTTTATTTCATTATAATGACTGTTGTAACAAACCAACCCCATGTACAAAGCCAGATATGCAGGAAAGTATGAGAAAACTGGAAAAATTTACCAGCTCTGCGGCCCCTGGATTGTGTTATAAGTCACCAGCATATGTAACTCATTTTCTAGTTAAGTAATTCCCTCTGGGGACCTGGTCTGCACTCCACATGAAGGATCGAGTTTCATCAGCAGTTGTAGGAAAATGCAACCCTCTGTATTTGCAAGTCAAAACTCCTGAAGGCTACGGCTAGTCTGGCTATCTTCATTGATTTTTCCTGGGATAGGATTTTAGCTGATAGAAAACATTTGTTGGAAGGCACAGATGAGGAAGTTGAGAAGAGAAAGGATTCAGCTAGCAAGGAGACAACTAAGCCTCAGTCTTAATGTTAAACTCTGGCCTTAACACTCAGCCTGCAGCTGTGTCCAGGCAGAGAGAGATTCAGCAGTAATTCCACCCCGCTAAAGCTACAAATGACAAAAGGCACAGGAAGACAAATGAAAAGGGCAAGCATACAGAAACACATAACCCAATCAGCATCAAACTCTTCATTTCTCGATATTGACCTGAATCCCAGTGTGCACTCGATTTCACGTGAAATTGGGTCACACTCACAAATCTTAGCATCTCTGGAAATAATTCATTTGAGACTTTTTATTAACTACTCGTCTAACTTGAATCAAAAAACATACTGACCACATACTCACCATTACACAAACCGTCTAGACTAGAGAAACAGCTTTGTTTAGCTACTTGAATTGGCTTTTTCAAGCTTTAAACCCACCCAGTCCTTACCTTGGTTTGAGTTGGTTCACCTTTCTCAAACACCATCTTAAGCCTGTTCAGCGGAACACTGTATTTCTCTATTTTGTTTGCAGCTTCTGCATTTTCACTTATTTCGGCTTTTCCTACTTCATGCCTGGATTCTCCCAGACAATTTTCCATTTTTTTACTTTCTGCTGAGTGGTCTTTAAGATGCTCACTGTCCTCGATGCGGGGGTACGGATACTGAATGAGAGCTTCAGGAGGCGATTTGATTCTAGGTCTGGGGTGGACTCGTTCCTCTTGGTCAGCCTCGACCCCAGAGGCAGAGCTGTTTGCCACTTCAGCGGGAGGAGGGTCGCCTCTATGCCTGACCTCGGTGCTGCTGTTTCGCACGGAGTCTGGCAGAGAGTCTGCTCCCAGCACTGGGTTCTCCCACTTCTTCTTTAACACGGTCAGGTTCCCCCTTCTAAAGTGCTGGGGGAGATTTTCAGTGTTCTAGAAGAACAAAAAAGTGAATGCCAGTTATAACTTGCCTGTGCTGAAACATTCAAACATGCTGTTCTTTGTAAAATGAAAGTTAAAACTCCAAGCTGCTCCCGGTCCACTGTCGTTTCAGACAGCTGTGAACAGTTACAGCCCTGCCACATGGAGAAAGCATCCACCGCAAGAGAGGGAGAGGGGAAGAGAGAAAAAGTCAGGAGCTAAAGCAGGAAGTGATAAAACAGGATAGCCTTATAAGGACAAAATGAGAAGAAAGGAGAGCTCAGATCTAATGACAGTTACATTGGAGACAAGGGATTTTTATCCAGAGATTAATGGGGAAAACAGAAAGAAAAAGCAAAATACCAGTTACTTTAAACCCTGTAAATATGCACTAATAAAAGTTCATCATTGAATATGGGAACATATGTATATGTATAACTGATTCACTTTGTTATAAAGCAGAAACTAGCACACCATTGTAAAGCAATTATACCCCAACAAAGATGTTAAAAAAAAAACCAAAAAAGTTCATCATTACGTGCCACAAAATCACATCCTGGCTGGGTTTTTTTCTTCTAAATGAGACAAAGATGCAGTATAGCTTAAACTACACAATACCAATAATTGTGGACAGTAGCATCAAGAATTGAAACTCTTTGTGGAAATTTAAAGCAGCCACCAGACTTTTACATGTATATATCATCATATCCGACATAATTTACATGAACAGTCAAATTTTATTTTTTACATAAGCACCTAATCCTTTTTCCCCCCTGTACTTCTCTACATGTTTGTCCATGTATAAATCCTCAGTTTTCAGAAAATTCACTATTTTCCAGATCCTTTGGTTGAAAAATACCCAGGCTTCATATGAAACACTACTACCCACCCCCTCTCTTGATGGAAGGACACACATTTACACATCTCAGACAGTTCTCTTTCGCGTGGGTCAAACTGGAATTAATTTGTACATATAAGACAGATTGAAAACAACCTGGAAGGTGTCAACGTTGTTCTGCAATAATAGAGGAGACATGCTGGGTGAAGTAAAATTCAATGTCCCGGACTCTGAAAGCACTCCTAAATAAATTAAGCAGCAGCACCTTCCCAACAAATCACAAACTCCAGTACCTTCTTGCCCTCCATTCCTGCAGCCTGTGGCTCACCGGTCTTTCAACTAAGAAAGGACAAACCACCTAGGACTGAAAGACTCTGGGGTATTAAACAGGATTAGCAGCTATATTGGGAATTAAGTCTCTCACCCTATTACTCTTCTGAATACACTCTGAGAGCCACTTCATCAAGTAGGACCAAGGCATGGAAAAAAGAAAGTTACAGAAGAACAACTGCTTGATATTTGTGTTTAAATCTTAGCTGACAAGATGCTTCATTGGGGGAAGCATGTATGGACCAGAAATTTAAGCAGCAAGAAAAGTTTTCTTGTTGGAAAAGAGAAAATTTAAAAGCTGGTGCTACCTTAACTGCCAGAAGCACTCTTGGCTCTGTGTACCCTCCTGAGACACAATGGATGAGTCATCCGGGTCTCCAACTTCACCTGCTCTGCCCTGCCTAAACAGGAGCCTTGAGAATCAAAGTGGCATTTTGCCTTGGTAACTGGACACTACTTTTCTCAGAGACACATCATGTGATCGAAGTATATTTATTGACATGCAAAGATGCTCATAAGATACTTTTGAGTGAATAAAGCTAATTATAAGACATCATGGGGGTGGCGCGGTGGTTAAGAATCCACCTGCCAATGCAGGGGACACGGGTTCAATCCCTGGTTCTGGAAGATCCCACACGCAGTGGAGCAACTAAGCCCACACACCGCAACTACTGAGCCTGTGTGCTATAACTACTGAAGCCAGCGCTCCTAGAGCCCATGCTCCGCAACAAGAGAAGCCACCACAACGAGAAGACTGCGCACCGCAAAGAGTAGCCCCCACTAGCCACAACCAGAAAAAGCCCGCATGCAGCAATGAAGACCCAACGCAGCCAAAAATTAAAACAAATAATAATAAAATTAAAAATAAACTTAAAAGAAAAGAAAAAAAAAACACAGCATGGGGAATTCCTTGGCAGTCCAGTGTTAGGACTTGGAGCTTTCACTGTTGTGGGCCTGGGCCTGGATTCAATCCCTGGTCGGGGAACTAAGATCCCCCAAGTCGCGGCCAAATATTAAAAAAAAAAAAAAAAAAAAAAAGACAGCATGATCCCATTTTATAATACACATATATGTTTCTAAATATAAACATAGAAAAGTAGTCCAGAAGAAAAGACATCAGGATGTTAACAGGTTGACACGGGCATTTGTATTTTCTTCTTCTTTTTCTTTTTAGGATAAATGTGCTTTCATTGTGTAATAAAAATGAATACAAAAATAAAATTATGCATCGTCTTCATATCACAAGGAAAAGGTTCTATGGAATATCAAATAATTTTGATGTTACTTGTAAACAGCTTGAAAGCTGTCATCTCTACTTTACTTGTGATGACCTGGAAGAGACGGATTTGTGTGACAGAGTACCAGCAATGTCCCAAACAAGGACCTGGGTGGAGGACATCCCTTAGCGGGGCATCTTAACAGAGGCGTGAATGTGCTCTTTTATTAAAAGGAGTTCTTAAGGATACAAGTTCAAAAGTGCTGGGGTGGGGACAAGTAGGGGAGGGGTAGCACTGTAAGGTCTGACAGCATTAAAGGCCCCAGAACTTGCCATCACTCCTGGCAGCACCACCCAGGTCATGCCAGCTTTCCAGGCCTTTAGAGCTTGAGGCAAGCAAAGATGGGGCAGAAGCTGTGGCTACAGTCTTTCTGGGGAAGAAAGAGAAGGAAGAAGGCACAGAACAAAAGCTAGAGCTGAAAGCAGACCGGGCAACACAATGAAAAGGGTACTGGACTGAGATAGCCTGGGTTATCATTGGATAGTGGATTATGGGGCCACTTACATTTTCTTCTCTTTTTTTATCTGTATTTTCTTTTTAATTAATTTTTAATTGAAGTATAGTTGATTCACAATATTGTGCTAGTTTCAGGTGTACAGCCAAGTGATTCAGTGATTTTTTTTTCGACTATATTCCATTATAGGTTATTACAAGACACTGAATGTAATTCCCTGTGTTATACAGGAAACCCCTGTTACTTATCTATTTTATGTATAGTATCTGTATTTCCTACAATGAACATGCATTACTTATATAATCCAGCTCCATCCAGCCAAATGACCCTGGGCAAGTTTCTTAATTTCTGGAAACTTCCATACAGGGCTACTGTAGAGAATAAATGAGATTATATTAAAGCACATAATGTAGTATTTGACCAGTAGTGGTGACTATTATTAAATGAGTGGCCCTCCCCACTCCCCAGCCATACCTCACAACGGTGATCAACCGCAGTAGCCAGTCATCTCTCAAATCCTGAACTTGGGTTACCGTCACTTACTGTTCTTTCTACTCTCTCTACAGTGTCTACTGTTTCAGAGTAGGGCTGGGGTGGGGGGCGGGGGGCTACAAAATAAGGTGAAATTTTAGTCGATGTCATTTCTGTCAGGGTTTTAACTTTTTCCCAAGTATTTTCCTAGATTAAGGCAGTGGGAAGTCAAGGAGGGTACAAGTTTTCAAGGGCCCCATTGGTTGCTGGAATACCACATCCTCCTTTTCAAGGTGACATCCAGCATGCTGCTCATCCTACCCAGCAAGGCTGAGAATCTCTGCAGACATTGCCTCTGGACCATAACCGGCTGCCTAAATCCGGATCAGACACACTTAGGAGATGCAACGCAGTGTCCTTTCTGCAGGAGCATTCAACTTGGAAAGGGCCTTAGGTAAGTCCCTTCCTCTCTTTGGGTCTGTTATTCCACCCACAAAATGAAGAGGCTGGATCAAATGAGCTTTAACGTTGAAATCTTGGCAGGGGAATCTTCATCTTAAAAGCAGGAGGATACTTGGTAGGATACAGCAGTGGGGCTAGAAACACGGAATACCTGGATGTACAGACTCCAAGGAAAGGAATAAATTCCTACGCTAAGAGCTTCTCAGAAAAGTGGTAGCCAGTCATTATGGA
The DNA here is from genome assembly GCF_059928025.1 of Delphinapterus leucas. Taxonomy (NCBI): domain Eukaryota; kingdom Metazoa; phylum Chordata; class Mammalia; order Artiodactyla; family Monodontidae; genus Delphinapterus; species Delphinapterus leucas. The sequence goes on from NC_143139.1 coordinate 40,012,872, forward strand.
GATGAATGCCCAAACAGCACAGATTTCAAGTGGCACATCCCATGCTTAAAAGGAACCTGAAAATATAACTGATGGTCGTATTAATGGTCTGTGTTTCTGTGTCCTAGATGCAAGTGGAAGAGGAAGAGAAAAGGAGGGCTGAATTTCTGGGAATCCAAGCTATCATGTAACCTGATCCTAGTATTTGCTAAAGGAACAAATTTACCCACTTGCTCCTGAATGTTTCTCTACCTTGCTTTCCATGAATATTCTTTCACCTGGAGTATTCAGGTGAGTACTCTTTCACCTGGAGAGTCACCTCTGTAAATTTATATGTACATTTCTCCCTATTTTTCAGGAGACAAATTAGGTCTCTTACAAGTCTGGTGGATCTTAAAAGCAACTGTCTGTCATTAATGGAAAAACTGGTAAGATTTGAATAAAGTCTGTGGTTTAGCTGATAGCATTGTACCGATGTTAATTTCTCAGGTTTTATAAATGTAGCACAGTTATAGAAGATGTTAACATTAGGGGAGGCTAGGTGGAGGTGCACGGGAGCTCTCTGTACTATCTTAATAACTCTACTGTAAATCCAAAATTATTTTAAAATTAAAAATTTGTTAAAAAAAAGAACCATCCTTCAACTTTGTCTTCTTCCAGCTATTGCTGTCTCCCACATTTCACAGTTAAGGGTCTTGAAAGCACAGTCTTGTGTAATTGCTATTTCCACTTGACTACTTTCCATTCCCTCTAATTCTACTACCAAAACACTTCTGAAGTAGCACCAATCAGGATCACCAATTACTTCTTTACATTTTTCATTTCATTATCTTTTTTTTTTTTTGCGGTACGTGGGCCTCTCACTGCTGTGGCCTCTCCCGCTGTGGTGCACAGGCTCCGGACGCACAGGCTCAGCGGCCATGGCCCACGGGCCCAGCTGCTCCGCGGCATGTGGGATCCTCCTGGACCGGGGCACGAATCCATGTCCCCTGCATCGGCAGGCGGACTCTCAACCACTGCGTCACCGGGGAAGCCCCCATTATCTTATTTTTAACTTATTACTTTTCTCAATTACAAAAGTAATTTAAAAAACTCATTGGGAGGGGGAGGGCTTCCCCAGTGGCACAGTGGTTAAGAATCCGCCTGCCAATGCAGGGCACATGGGTTTGAGCCCTGGTCCAGGAAGATCCCACATGCGGCAGAGCAACTAAGCCTGTGCGCCACAACTACTGAGCCTGCGCTCTAGAGCCCGCGAGCCACAACTACTGAGCCAGCATGCTGCAACTACTGAAGCCCGTGTGCCTAGAGCCCATGCTCTGCAACAAAAGGAGCCACCACAATGAGAAGCCTGCGCACCGCAACAAAGAGTAGCCCGCACTTGCCGCAACTAGAGAAAGCCCGCACGCAGCAACGAAGACCCAACGCAGCCAAAAATAAAATAAATTAATTAAAAAAACCCAAAATTTATTGGGGGGGAAGTCATAGTCAATATAAGAATGTATATTTGCCTTGAATATATGCTTTAATTTTCCCTATTTGACTCCCCATTCCTCCCAGACAAGATATCCACTGCCAACAGTTTGGTGCACATGCTCTCAATTTTTTCCTTATTTTTATACACTATCTGTAATGTTTTTCTACAAAATAATACTATAGTTACTATTCTGCACCTTGCTTTAATAATTAATGTGCTTTTAAGACCTTTCCACGTTACACAAAATCTTAACCACATAGTATAATATCATATATAACATATACGAGGACTTCCCTGGTGGCACAGTGGTTGAGTCCACCTGCCAATGCAGGGGACACGGGTTCGAGCCCTGGTCCGGGAAGATCCTACATGCCGTTGGAGCAACTAAGCCCGTGTGCCACAAGTACTGAACTTGTGCTCTACAGCCTGCTAGCCGCAACTACTGAGCCCGCATGCTGCAACTACTGAGCCCGCACGGCTAGAGCCCATGCTCTGCAACAAGAGAAGCCACTGCAATGAGAAGCCTGCGCGCCACAACAAAGAGTAGCCCCCGCTCACCGCAACTAGAGAAAGCCCGTGCACAGCAACAAAGACCCAACACAGCCAAAACTAAAATAATCAATTAAAAAAAATTATATATGATATATTAGTATGATGGATGTAGGTACCATAATTTACTACTACCCCACTGATGGATATTTGCATTATTTCAAATGTTTAAGTATTACAAAGAATCCTGTAATAAATATCCTTTTACTTTTATTTTGTTTCACTAGTGAGTTTCTCTCAATGATCAGTCCTAGAAGTAGAATTGCAGGATCAATGCGTACTAAACATATTTAATATTTTAATAGGCATTGCCTAATTGACTTTTCACTAACAGTGGATGAGAATATTCCTCACATGCCGAATATTATCGATCAAAAAAATCTGCCAACTGTTTAGGTTACAATTTATATCTCACAGTTGCTTTATATTTGATTATTAGTGAGGCTAAGCATTTTTTGTATATTTATTGTTTCTTCTTTGATTACCTGTTCACACCCTTTTAACTGCCAATTGCAAGGGGCACTTCTGTTTTATTTTATTTGATCTCTCTATAGCATCTGGTGTTACTGACCACTCCCCCCTTTAACAAAATTCCTTCCTTCCATGGTTTCTGTGACATCCCTTTTTCCTAGATTTCTTCCCATTTCTCTGGCCACTCTTCAGTTGTTGTTTTTTTTCATAGGTTTCTCTTCCTCAGTCCCTCCCTGGGGCTGGGTGGCATCTCTCAAGGTTCTGCCTTAGGTTATCTTCTTTACCCACTTTATGTATTTTTCTATAGATGATGTCCTCCTGGTTTCACCCACCGGCTGTCTGTTGATGATTCATGCCCTATTAACTCTAGTCAGAAATCTCTCCTTACCTCTCAGTTCTACCTGGAAATCCTATAGACATCTTAAATTCATCCTTGTCTAAAGCTGAAGTCTCGCCTCTCCTCCGTTCACTCCTCACTCTTTAATCTGTTTCTTTTCCTGAATTCTCCATCTTGGTGAATGGGACAATTATCTTTTCAGCTGTCCAATGTGCCTGTTCTCTTATGCCTCCATGCTGTGCACGTGCTGCTTCCTCTGCCACTCCTTTTGCCCCCTTTGCTTAGCTAATTCCTAGTCATCCTTCAGGCTCAGTCAGGCACTACTTCTTCTGGGAAGTCTTCCTTGACATGTCATAGTCCAGGTTATGAGTTCCTCCTAAATTCTCCCCCAGCACCTTGAATATTTCTTTAATATGGTACTTATAACACTGGGATTATAAATTCTACTTCCCAAACTCTAAGCAGTTCCTTGAAGGCAGGGACCACATCTTATTCCTCTTTGTGCCTTCAGCACCTGGCACATAAAAGATGCTCCATAAATGTTCATCCATACTTGTGGTATCGACTTTTGTCACCCTACTGTCTTGAACCTAGTCCAATCAGGCCTTTATCCCATCACTCTCAAATAGTACAAAGTGACCAGTGACCTTCATATTAACAAATCTGATGGTCAGTTCTCAGCCTATCTGTGTGTTTGACTCTGTTGATAACATGTCTTTTAGAAACACTTTCTTCACTGGACATCTGGCACCCCGTTCTCTTATTTCCACTGCTATCTCACCAGCTGCTCCCTCTCAGTCTCCTTTGCTGGTTCCTCCTTCTATCTCCAACCTTTAAACAACAAGGTGCCCCTGAGCTCCGTACTCAGACCTCTTTTCTAGCTGTACTCACTCCCCAGGTGATCTCATGCATCTCTTATCTTTACAGACCACTGATACTTTGATACACACACATCTCATCTCCAGCCTGGATCTCTTCCAATTCCAGATTTGTACATCCAGGTTCCTATTTGACTTCTCCACTTGGATGTCTTCATAAAGAATTTTACATTTAACATGTCCAAAACTGAGCTTCTAATAAATATTTCCCCTTCTCTAAACCTGCTTTTACTGTCATCTTCCCCATCTCAATGGCATGTTTCCTGGTGTTTGGGCCAAAAGCATTGTTGCCATTCTTTTTCTCTACCTTCACTATAAATCCTGCCACTTCTCATCACCTATACAGCTACTATTCCAGTCCGATCCATTATCATCTTTTGCCTAAATCACTGCAATTGTCTCGTAATTTGTCTTCATGCTTCTGCCATTGCTCCTCTAGTCTCTTCCTCCTCTTTTTAAAAATTTGAGTTAGATCACATTACTCCTTTGCACACAAACCCTCCAAAGGCCCCCATTCGATCAGAGTTAAGGTCCAGGTCCTCACAATGGCCCTACGTGACATTTCCTTTCCTATTCCTCAAATACACTTAGAATGTTCTTGCCTTGAGGCATTTGCATGTGCTCTTATCTTCTGTCTGAATTATTTTTCTCCCTAGCTCATGTCCTCAGACCTCTGCTCAAATCTCTCCTTGACCACTATACTCATCCTCCTTACCTGCTTCATGTTGTTTCATACCTGACACATCTTTATTGTCTGCCTCTCCCACCAGAATATAAACTCCATGGTGGCAGAGATGTAGTCTGTATTAGTGCCTAAAGCAGTGCTTGGCATATAGTGGGTGCTCTATGAATACTTGCTAATTGAATAAGTGAAAGGAAAAAAAGAAGGAAGAAAAGAGAAAGGGGAAAAATAACACGCAAGAGAGAGAAGGAGGAAAGAAAAGAAAACAGCAGCTGAGTGAAATGATGGTAAGTTTTCTTACAGTGCACCAGAGGGGATCCATTCTCGAATTACAGGAAAATTAAGTCAAAGACCCGTCAGCATTGCCTCCTTAGAGAAAACAAAGTGACAGGGGCATGTTATGTTCTAATTTAAATAGGTTAGGTACTGAAAGCTGCCAGGAGGATGTTTTTGTAATGCCAGCCAAATTAAAGAATTCTTGCCCAAATATGTGAGGTTTTTTTCCCTCGTACCATTAAATCAAGTAAGATCTCAAAAGAAAAACACTATCCAGCCCAGCTGGAAGTTAGCCAGCGGGAGAGTACAAATGGGTATGAGCTCAGAGCTGGTTCTGAGGTTTTCACCTTTGGTGGATCCTGCAGCTAAGAAACTTGCTAACTAGACTGGGTCAAGAGGTTTGATTTAAACAAAGAACCCAGGGGGAATGACAACAGCTGCACAGCTGCTACCACTTAAATGCAGAGAAACATTCTGGTTGTTTGATTTGGAAGAAAGGAAACAGCCTGGGAAGCCCTGTAGCCTAATTTGAGCAGAAGCAGTAAGCCATTTTATAACCACAAGCAAAGTACTTGGCTTTCTATCCTTAACTCAGGAAAGAAAAAGTGGCTCAAAAGGAGAACCTCAGGGAAAAAATAAGATTCTCTGCACCTGAGCCAAGTTCTCCTGAGCAAATGATTCACCAGTCAGACCAGCTGGCTCACATGCCCGGCTCAGCTGACTCGGAGCCCACGCCCCGCAGAGGCTGCAGGTGGCTGAGCCACGTGGGCTCTGCCTGTGAAGTTCCACATGTCCGGGGCCTTCCGAATACTTACACTTCTCCTCTTTTCCATGTTTGCTTCTTCAGCTGCCTTCTGGTACCTTCAGAGAAGAGGGGGAAAAAAAGAGAATGTCCTCAAATTAAATTTATATTTTTACTCTTCCAAACTTTAAGAAAACCACTTCTGCACACCGATCTCTGCCAGGGATTATCTTTAATCAACTCTATCAGAAGGAGCAGAGAATCAGAGCAGCCCTCACTTCCTGCACTGTTGCAGTCATCTGCTCTAAGAGAAAGATCCAAGACAACGAGGTCAAATGCTGGTAAACAACTGGATAGAACAGAGAGCCTGGGGCTTTTTTCTGTTTTTTAATATTTATTTATTTGGCTGCACTGGGTCTTAGTTGTGGCCTGCAAGATCTTTAGTTGTGGCATGCAGGATCTAGTTCCCTGACCAGGGATCGAACCCGGGCCCCCTGCATTGGCAGCGCAGAATCTTAACTACTGGACCATCAGGGAAGTCCCAAGCCTGGGGTTTTGAAGTCCCAGTTTCCTCACTTATTCACTGTGATCTCGGGCAAGTCAACCTCTCTAAGCCTCAGTTTCCTTATCTAGAAAATGATGTACTATAAAGCTGGGAAGATTAAACAAGATCACATGCATAAAAATGCTTTGGAATTAGTCAAAGGATATAGCATTGCATTAGTCCTAGGTTGCACATTTCCCCCTCATTCATGACTCTGAAATCTTACATTCCTGTCGGCCAAATGATCAAGAGGTAGTCACACTGCCCGTATGTGTGTGAACTTAGTCTATGCTGTTGGTACTGTTGATTTTGCTCAGTTAAATGTATTTGATGATATTATACATGTTTTAAATGCCACTTAAATGTCCTTAGAGAGATTACACTACGATTTGCCATTTAAAGAAAAATTGTTTTACTTTTTATAACTTAGGCGTAAGAGTGATATGTGAGAAAAGTTTCTGTGCTAAGCAAGCATTGGTCCTTTTAATTAGCAGTATGTTTTCCTTAGTGGTGCATAAAATAATGGCCCAGCCTACAGTCAGTGGCATCTTAGAGTTGATAAACAGGCTTATATAATTTTATTATTTTAATTTTATTATTACTTTCATCATTTTATTTTATAATTTTTATTACTTGCTCAGAAGATCCCTGAGAAACAACTGAAGTCCCAGGGCTTTTCAGGGGGGATCAGGTTTTCTCCATTTGAAGACAAAGAAAGCTTGGGAGATCCAGGTTACAGTGAATCTCCAAACCACTAAGAACCATCTTAACCTGGCTTCCTCAGAGCCTCTGAGTCAAGCACTGAAGGCAGCACCATCACGTGGAGAATCCCCACCGCGTGCCTTCCTTGGGCCTGCGTGCCTGGAACTCACCAACCCAACCCTAGAAAAGGGCACATTCAACGGGCCATTTGTTCCTGCCTTAAGATAGAATTTCAGAACTCACAAGGCATTTGGGCAAGGAAAAGGAGATGAGACAAAAAGGTAAAGAGCAGTATGGGAAAGGGCCCATTCCTCTACCGAAACCAACGTTCAACTCATAAATACCTTCACAAGCTCAGAACTTCCTTACTGTGTGTGTTAAACAGAACAACCTCATCCAAAATGGAAGCCAGAGGAAAGTCCTAGATCTGGCACCATTGCTTACCTGCTATGTAACCTGGGTTATATCACTTCATTTACTTGGGCCTCGGTGACGAGATTCAGTGAATCTGAGAGGATTTCTAAGGTCTCTTCCAGTCTTATTATTGTTTAAATTTTAACAGTAATCAGATATCAGTGTCTCATTCACCAAGCTGGGTAATACTCTGAAACTGAGCAGAACTTTCTTATAGGGTAGGGTGAAAGGACTTCCAAAATTTTCTGGGATTTCATTGACCATAGGTTATGGAAGAAAATGGGATTAGAACTGCTATAAATCAAATGACAAGCTAGAAAGATATTTGAAACTTACATTACAGACAAAAGGCTGATTTCCCTAAAATACAAAGAACTCTTACAAATCAATAAGAAACTGATAAACAACTTAATAGAAAAATGGGCATGACCATAAACATACAGTTCACAGAAAATATCAAATGACTCTTAAACAAAAAATAAGAACATTCAGCCTCAAAATAAAAATTCAAACAACACTAAGAACATTTTTTTATCCATCAAGTAGAAAAAGCTTTAAAAAAAAAAAAGCTAACATACTGAGGGTAAATTAATAAAACCTCTATGGAAGGCATTTTGTCAATTTACAAGAATTACAAAATTACAAAAGCAAGAATGTTACGATTCGCCAATTTTATCTTATAGGTATACTCACACAAGAAAAAGTGACTTTTACATTAGATTATTTGTCATAGCATTAAATGTGATAGCAAATGACTGAAAACAACCTGAATGTCCATTAACAGAGGACTGGTAAATAAATTATAATGCATTCATGCAATGGAATACTATGCAACTATATAAAGAACAAAAGCACAGTGGTAATGGTTGCACAACAATGTGAATGTACTTAATGCCACTGAAATGTATACTTAAAAATGGTTAAAATGGTATATTTTATATGTTAATATAAAAGGTAATATGTTATGTACATATTACCAAAAAGGTAATATGTTATGTACATATTACCAAAATTAATAAAACAACCCAGTGTGATACTGGCATAAAGACAAACATGTAGATCAATGGAATAGAATAGAGAGCCCATAAATAAACCCTCACATATATGGTCAAAGGATTTCAACAAGGATGCCAAGACCATCTAATGGGGAAAAGACAGTCTTTTCAATAAATGATGTTGGAAAAACTAGATATCCGCATGCAAAACAAAGACCTAAGTATAAAAGTTAAAACTATAAAACTCTTAGAAGAAAACAAGGGCAAAGCCTTATGACATTGAATTTGGCAATGATTTCTTGAAATGACACCAAAAGCACAGGCAACAAAAGAAAAAATAGATAAACTGGACTTCAGCAAAATCTGTGAACCAAAGGACACCATCAACAGAGTGAAAAGGCAACCCATGCAATGGCAGAAAATAGTTACAAATCATATATCCGATAAGGGATTAACATCCAAAATATATAACATTTTTAAAAAATAACAAATATTGCTCGAGAAATATGTTCTAGGGAATTCTCTGGTGGTCCAGTGGTTAGGACTTGGCCCTTTCATTGCCAGTGGGCCCGGGTTCAATCTCTGGTTGGGGAACTAAGATCCCACAAGCCATGCCACGAGGCCAAAAAAAAAAAAGAAATATGTTCTAAGCACTAGAGAAAAAGTAGTGAAAGAAATAACCAAAAGAGACATAGTTCCTGCTCTCAGGCAGCTTACAGCTTAAATATTAAACACATACATGCACACAGATGCACACACACAAATATATACACATAGACATACATACACACACATATATATACTATAAATCCTTCAAAGAAAAAGGAGTATTATTATTATTATTAATTTTTTTTTTTTTTTTGCGGTACGCGGGCCTCTCACTGTTGTGGCCTCTCCCATTGCGGAGCACAGACTCCGGACGCGCAGGCTCAGCGGCCATGGCTCACAGGCCCAGCCGCTCCGCGGCATGTGGGATCTCCCCGGACTGGGGCACGAACCCATGTCTCCTGCATCGGCAGGCGGACTCTCAACCACTGCGCCACCCGGGAAGCCCAGGACAGAGTATTATTAAACAACCTAACAAAGGAACCAAATTGAGAAGGTGGTGGGTGGGGTGTGTATATGTGCGTGCGTGCGTGTGTGCTTGCGTGTGTGTGTGTGTGTGTGTGTGTGTGAAGGAAAGTCTTGCTGAGGAAGTGACCTTTAGGCTGAGATCTGAAGTTTGATCAGAAGGAGTCAGCCAAGCAAAACGAAGCAAGAAAAGCATTCCAGGCACAGAAGAAGAGCACACACAGAGTCCCCAAGGCAAGACAGTGTCTCATGTGTATAAGATATACAAAGAACTCCAATGTTGCTGAAGCACTCTGAGATAAAGGCAGAGGTCAGGAGATGATGCTGGGAGGCAAGGGCTTTGCAGGCTATGCTAAGGATTTTGAATGTAATCTTAGGTACAATGAATGGTCACTGACCCAAGCCATGTTTTTAAAAGAGCAGTGGATGCTGTGTGGAGAATGGACTGGAGGGGGCTGAGAATGGAGGCAGCAATAGTGAGAGAAGATGCTGGCTTGGTCCAGGGTGGTGGCACTAGAGATAAAATGAATAGGTTTGAGGTATATTTCAGAATCAACAGGATTGGTAATGAGGAAGACGAAGTCAAGAATGACTCCCAGGGGGCTTCCCTGGTGGCGCAGTGGTTGAGAGTCCACCTGCCGATGCAGGGGACACGGGTTCGTGCCCTGGTCTGGGAAGATCCCACATGACGCGGAGCGGCTGGGCCCGTGATCCATAGCTGCTGAGCCTGCGCATCCGGAGCCTGTGCTCCGCAACGGGAGAGGCCACAACAGTGAGAGGTCCGGGAACCACACCCCCCCAAAAAAAAAGAATGACTCCCAGGTTTCCGGCAGATGAGTCAATGGAAGGAGGAAAAAAGTTGGGGATGGGGAAGACGAAGAGTTCAGTGTTAGCCGTGTTAACTAAAGCATCCACTTGGTGGTGGCAGTGATTAGACACATGTGTCTAGAGCTCGAAAGAGAGATCTGAACTAACAATATAAATTTAGGACTTGTCTGTCCACAGATGATACTAAAGCCGTGAAAGTATATGATATCATCTATGAAGAGTGCGTAGTGCAAGAAAAGGCCCAGAACTCAGTCCTGGAGACTCTAACATTTAGCAGTCAGAACCTGAAGAAGAGGCGATAACAGAGAATGAGAAGGAACAGATGGAGGTAACAGGAAAACCAAGAGACTCCCAGAGAAGCCAAGAGAAGAAAAAATGTGGGAAGAAGTGGTAAGGGGTCATCTAAGACAAAGGCTAACAAATATCTCCTTGATTTAGCAACATAGAAGTCTTTGGTAACCCTGGCAGTCCTCTTCCATTATAAATATAATTTATTAACCCATAGTCCTTTTAATGGGCATTTGGATTATTTCCAGTTATCCATCATTACAAATAGTGCTTTGGTGAATGGCCCTGTACATATATTTTTTTCCCCACTTGTACTACTGTATCTGTCTAAGCGTCCCTAAAAATGGAAATGCAGAAACACAGTGGATTACAGCTAGAAAGAAACTTAGAACTGGCCTTGAACTTATGTTTCCACACCCCTTGGGTAATCATCTACAGTATATTACAGCAATAATACAATATATGAGAGCTGGAGCCAATCAGCAGACAGGTTTATTCTTAGCCAATTGTTCTCCAAGGCAAGGAGAACAATTTACACTGTGATTAGTTGGATAAATAAGCTCAGAGGTTCCCTTCCCTTTACTGTCTTAACAGAAACGTATATTTAAAGAAAGATCAAAATAGTTTCCATCTTTAGTCCTACCCTTTTAGCACTGAGGCATCTGTAAGATACAGGTGTATACACCGATGGTTGTCTTGAATTGTTTTGAAACTCCCACTCAAATATCACCACCCTTTATTTGTAATGAAGTACTTGCTAAATAGTAGATACACACCACTACTAGTGGTGTGGAAAGGTTCCACACCACTGCTTTCTTCCAAGTTAGGTCCTTGGTACTTTTACATTTTGACTCTCAGAATGCTAAGAGATGCTGAGGGTACAGTACTTCCGAATTAAGTGTTAGATCAGGATTCAGGCCTTAGACTTTCCTCAAAGACGCTCGGAGCAACTAGCATTATTCTGACAAAAAATGTGAAGGTCACTGGATAGGGGGAGAAGTGAAGGCATTTTAAAGATACAAATCTGAGGAAAAAAATATTTGCCATGAGATTTCTATAATTAAAATCGTATCCCTCTTCCCTTCCCAGATTTTCTTGTCCTCCAGTCTCCTCTTCACACACAATTTAATCTTGCAACTGCTCCTTAATGCTCAGCTGTGAGGCAGGCAGCTGATGGAGGATACTAAAATTATCTGGGGAGTAATAACAGTGTCTCAACATTTTCTAAGACCAGAAAACAGAGTTCCTGAGCCATGACTCTTGCTTGTATGCCTTCAAACAGAGCAAAGGTCTCACTGAGCCAAAAGAGGAAAAAAGAAACTCCCAAGTTTTAGGAAATGTATTTTCTTCTAGAATAATTTCACCACCAAAATGTTACAGAGAAGCAAAGAAGTTAACCAGGGAGATCTGAGGGTCAAATTTTTTCTTAATGAAGGAAGAATGGTCACAGAAAGCTAAATATAAACCCTGTTCTTTCTTGGGACTGTGGAATGGGTAAAGTTATAACAAGAGTGGGAGAAGCAGTGACAGGAGGGCAGGCACGGTGGTGGAGGGATTAAGTGTCCTGGATTAAGCTCTGCCACTATCTTGGGATGTGATCTTTAGTCGTAATTGCTGGACCACAAGTTCCTTATTTGTCAGAGGAATGGGACAAAGGTTAGCAGTAGTTCTTTTTTGTCGGAGAATCCTCTTTTCAAATGATAACTTAGAACCTCACATATAAAAGGGATCAAAGCAGGACCGCTGGGGTGGAAGGTCACAGGCTCTTCCCGTCTTCCCAGAACTGGCCCCTGAGGTTCCTCTGAAGAACTCAATTAAGACAGTTTGAAAACCAGTGGGCTAGATTCCCTTCAACTCCAAAAATACATGAGTCAAAGAGGAACCTTCTGCAAAGAAACCGAATTCTACCGAAAGAGTCAAATTTTAATCAAGCAAAGGATTATACTAGGCTGCAGTCACTTGTGAGGGAAACCAAAGCTAGCTGTTCAAGCTGACTGTTCAAGAGCATCCTCCTTACTCAAACTTAATGCTTTATATAGTATAGAGGTTTAGTAAAAGAAATGAGTCTGGAGTTATAAAGCACTCAGAAGACACAAGCTGGGATGCTAGAAAAATCACTCTTATGTATACATCCATGTAAAACATTATCAACAGTTAGAAAGTAAAGCCCAGCTAATCTTACAAACAGCAGAGCCAGATTAAGCTTCCTCCCAAACCTCCCAAGGTTTCCTACAGTCTCTTAACTAGGCTTGTATAGGATTTATTAATTCCAAACCCCATAATAGAGATCATTACAAAATAAGAGAAAATCAGGTCTGTTGTGTTAGAAGTAAAAATTAATGTATGTTTTGTGGAAAACAGTCCTGAAATCTGCTTTGGGAACCTACAGTGTGTGAATCCTCAAAGCCTTAAGCAGTGTCGGCAATATGTCTCCACCAAGTACGAAACCTGGAGAAGGAATCCAGGCTGATTCTCTGGTTTTCACTGTCTTAAGTGCACATCATGTCCTGTCCCATTTCTGTGTCTTACCTCCTATCACTCCCCTTCCTCCGCAATGTCACCACCATCGTCCCGGCCTACCAAATAAAATTCTATTCATCCTTCAAAACCAGTTCATTAGTAGGACCTATGCATCAGAAGAAAAATACTAGACAGAAAAAAATCAAAATATTAACTTGGGCAGGTTACTCTCTACCCCTCAGTGTTCTCAACTATAAAACAGGGATAATATCCCTTCCTCACATGTTTTTTTTTGTTTTATTTTGTTCTGTTTTGTTGGCCATACCATGCAGCATGCGGGATCTTAGTTCCCCAACCAGGGATTGAACCCGAGGCTCCTGCGGTGGAAGTGTGGAGTCTTAACCACTGGACCACCAGGGAAGTCCCTCCCTCATATAGTTTTTATTAGGATTAGAAATAGTATCGATTTCCATCAAGAGTCTAGTGTAGTACCTGGCATATTGATTCTGATTAATGGCTTCAGGATTTACAGTTTTGCATAACTGCCATTTGCCTTTATAACCTTTGTGGAGAAAAGACAGTCACCCTACTATTCTATGAGAAGGTGGCCTCTTAAGGTCCCTTTGCACCTTCTCTCTGCAAGATTAAGAAGCCCCTAAAATGAGCAGCTTTTTCCAACTTCCTCTCATCAGTGCTACTACAGGACCCAAATCCTCTATCTTGAGAATTGGCTGGAATGGACAATGACAGAATAAAACAGTGGGATGGGAACTGAGGAAGGGGAGAGAGTTTCACTGAGATGACTGACCGAGTTAGGCAGGGAAGGAAGTGAAGCCAGGAAGGGGACTGACATCCATGGCCTGGGTGTCCCGGTTTGGCCAAAGAGCAGGGTGAGTGGGAATAAGAAAGTGGAACAAGTAGAAAAGGAGGCTCTAATCAGAGAGTAGGTTTTCCAGATGCACATTTCAGAGATGGATTCTGGGTGATGAAAAGGTTGGGACTAGATGCAGGGGCATGGGAGACAATGTGCAGGTTGAAGAAGTAGGGTAGATCAAGAAATGACAAGTCCATGGGAATTCCCTGGGGGTCCAGTGATTAGGACTCAGTGCTTTTACTGCCAGGGCCTGAGTTCAGTTCCTGGTCGGGAAACTAAGACCCCGCAAGCCATGTGGCATGGCCAATAAATAAATAAATAAGAAATGATGAGTCCAAAGTATCAGACAGGTCATTTATGTAGGCCAGTGATTCTACACTGGGGGCACTACTGGCCGGGATATTTGGAAATGTGTGAGAAACTTATTGGGGTTTCTCCCCCACTTTTTTTTGGTTGCCACAATATCATGGGGTACTACTAGCATTGGGAGGAAGGCAAGAAGATGAACATCCTGCACAAGGAAGATCTGCCTAATCCAAAATGCTAATAGCACCCCCATTGAGAAACACTGAGGAGGAAATGAAGCTGGAAGCTAGTGTCCCCAATGAAGGCAAGGAGCTTGGCACACCACTGTCCTGAAGGGGAGCATAAGAATGCTATGATTAGATGTGAGCTCAAAGCACAGGTTTACAACCTCAGAACAAGGCAAAAAAAAACAATGGATGGGAAACAGTAGCGGAGATGTAGCACCCCTGACTCCTGGCCCCAGAATATTTCAGGGAAGCATGTGCAGAAAGAGCAGGCGCTACTCAGAAACAGAATGCCTGGCGAGGGAAAGCCAAGTTCAGTGAAAGAGAGGTGGGGCTAGGGAGGGTGAAAAGGGTAAGAATGTGGAGAAGTTTCTCTGCAGAACAGGGAGTTTCCAAGTCCCATTAATCACAGCTCAACACTGTCTCAAATCCTTCCCTTCCTTTCCACTCCTCCCGCCCCCCACCCTCAATAGCTTTCACTTGGATTCTCAAGGGAGCCTCAGAATTTGTCTCCATGCTATCAATCTGTCATCTTTCCAATATACCTTTTACATTGTTTCCAGAAGCATCTTTCTAAATACAAGCCTGATAGAGACTTCCCTAGCAGTTCAGTGGTTAAGACTCCACACTTCCATTGCAGGGGACACTGGTTTGATCCCTGGTCAGGGAACTAAGATCCTGCATGCTGCAGCCAAAAAAAAAAAAAAAAAAAAAAAGAGGGCACTAAATACAAGCCTGATCATAAAAACTTTCCATTGTTTCTGTTGTTTATCTAACTAAATCCTAAACTTAGCATGGCACTCAAGGCCTTCCAGCATCTGGCCCTAACTGAACTGTTCCAGTCCCTTCTCCCTTCTGTATTTCTCCATGCTCGACTGACTCCTTGCTTTCCTATTCCCTTTATTCATGTTCAGCTTCCACAAGCCTTTACTTGAACCTTTACTTGAACCAATAAACCTTATTTGTCCTGCTTTACGTTCAAGTTCACGGCTTTGAGTTCGTAAGTCCCTCTCTTCTATTACCAGTGCTTCTTAAACTTCCCTGCAGGTAAAAATCACTAGGATACTTGTTAAAAACACAAATTCCTGGGTCCCATCCCAGATACATTGAATCAGAATCTTTAAGGGAGGAGCCTGAGAGGCCATTTAGGATGGTTTTAAAACATGTCCCCCCAAATCTCTGACATTTCTCTCACCAAAAGGTAGAGTCAAATTCCCCTCCCTCTGAACATGAGCCAGCTTTAGTGACTGGTGCTAATGAAGAGAATGTGGAAAAAGTGATACTGTATAACTTCTGAGGCTGGGTCATAAAAGGCTACACAACCCCTGGCCCTGACTCCCTTCCTTCTTTGTTCCCTCCTTCCCTCCCTCTCTGGATGCTTGCCCTTGGAGCCCAGCCAAGCAAGCCAAGCAGCCACATGGAAAAGCCATATGTAGGTGTTCTGATCATGGCCGCAGCTGAGATCCCAGATGACTGCCAGCATCAACCGCCTGACTTGTGAGTAAGCCTTTAGATGACTATGGCCCCCAGTTCTGAGATACCGGGGATGGTGAGGGGAACCGAGGCAAGCCCTGCCCAAATTGGAGATTCACAGTAAAATAAGTATTGTCATTATTGCAAGCCACTAAATTTTGAAGATTGTTTTTCCTGTGTAGCAATAACTGGAACACCATATTATTCCCCCTCACCCTTTTTTTTTTTTGGCCGCGCCACTTGGCTGGTGGGATCTCAGCTCCCCAACCAGGGATTGAACCCGGGCCATGGCAGTGAAAGCCCGGAATCCTAACCACTAGGCCACCAGGGAACTCCCTGGAACACCATATTATTAACAGGTACCTCATGTGATTCTTAAGATGAAGGAAGTTTGGGGACTTCCTCTACTATACAAACTATACTAAACTATAGTATTACATTCCTTGAGGTCAGGAATTAAGTCTTAATAGCTTTCCAGAGCTTGATCCCTTTTTTCTGAAATAGCTTTATTGATTTTCTTTTTTTGATAAGAATAATACATTTGACATAAAAATTACAGCAATGTAAAAAGCATAACGTAGAAGGTAAAAGAGCTATGCGGTCTCACCCCGCCTCTATGCCACCTTAAGTGATAACCATGGTCAACAGGATGGAAGGGCAGTGTTTTCTACAGAGCAGGTGGTTGATGGATTTGTCACTGAAGAAAAGGTGACAGTGCAGGTTACAGAAACTTCCTACTGGTATTTAGCTGTATTCTAGATATAGCTCCAGAATCACTTTCTTCAAGTCTTTACCATCTTTCTTCTCTTACATGTATCATAGCTTCCTATTAATTAACAAACTCTACTAGTGAGGTAAGCTCTGCCCTAAGCTCTATGGCATCTCTATTTGAGTGAAGTTAACGTGCTTACCATCTCTGGTATATTATTAACATACCATTCCCTCAACATTTGTTGAGTGCCTACTATGTTCTAATCACCATGCTACACACTAGGGATATAAAATATGCAGGAAAGGGGCCCTCGTACCAAAAAACTCATGGTCCAGAGCAGGGGTCTTTTTCTTAAAGAGCCAGACAGTAAATATTTTATACTTTGAGGGCCATATGGTCTCTGTTGCAACTCTGCTGCTGCAACTCTGCTGCATGAAAGCAGCCATGGACAATACACAAAAGGACATGGCTATGTTCTAATAAACCTTTATTTACTAAAACAGGCAGCCAGTAGGCTGCAGTCTGCCTACATAGTTTACACTGTTCAACAGAACCGTATGCAATGGTGAAATGCCTCTGTGATGTCCAGCGTGGTGGCCACCAGCTACATGTAGCCATTGGCGCTTGAAACGTGGCTAGTGCAGCTGATGAACTGAATTTTAAGTGTTTTTAATTTTAATTAATTTAAATTTAAGTAGCCACATATGTAGTGGCTACCCTATTGGACCATGCAGGTATAGAGTGCACCTAATACTCCCTTCAACTAAAAACCTACCTCAAAATTCACCTCAACCAGAAAGCCTTCCTGACTAGCTTCTGCCCACGGTGTTCACTCTCTCTCTCGTATTTTATATCTAGTCCTTACTCCTGTTCATTCTGGACTTACTGACATTTTGCTTAATAACTAATGTGTTTTATAATCGTCTTTTGTGTTTATAACTCTTTCTTTCCCCAACTGAACAAAAAGTCAAGTACAGAGAATGTGTATCCTGATTATCATCATATTCCTTCTCCACAGAGCCTTGCATGGTACTTAAAATCCAGACGGTGCTCAGAAAAGCCATTCTACACCATGTACTTCCTTTAGCAATCTCCCTGACAGGTGGTAGTGTTTGCTCAAGACAGATGGTCCTTTTGGACCAGGATCAGCACTTACTTGGAGAATATTTCTACAATAGCCGATGACTTGTTCTTGTTGACAAGAGAAAGTTCTTTGGCCGTAACCCTCAATGATAGTGAAGTCCATTGCCGTCTATTAAATGGAGTTGATTCCATCTTGTCTACAGATACTGAAATACCTATGTGACAAAGAAAGTCAGAATATCAGACACAGAAGAGGATTCTCCAGCATCCAAGGACTGGCAGCGGTGTGGTGTGAAGTGAGAGAGCAGAGAGCCCTGGAGCAGCAGACTGTAGTCCTCTACCGGTTCTCTCAAAAACTGTAACCTTGGTCAGATGATTGAATTTGGGTTGTAGTTTCCTGTAAAATGAGAAGGTTAGATCAGGTAATCTCTAAGGTCCCTTTCAGTTTCCATCATTTTATGACTGACCCCACTGTGCAAACAGTGATTGGCCTTTCCCTGAACTTAAGCCTGTTCCAAAGTCACATTTGGAGTGAAATGTCCCACTCTTCTGAGTTACATCCCAGGGGAAGTACAATTGGCATCTCTGTAGAGTCAGGTCCAAATTAGGTTCTACCTACATCCAAGTTTTTTTGGCTGCCCTCTCTCCCCAAGTTCTGTAGCAATGACCACTTGGTGCTGGGGAGAGAGCTGTGGGTACAGCATAGAATGAAACAAAGAGCATGGGCTTTAAGGCAAGGTAGACTTCAAATGAAATCAAAATTTTGTAACCTTGAACAAATTATATAACCTTTTCAGTTTTAGTTGCCTCACTGTAAAATGAGAATACCTACCCTTACAGGGTTTTTGATGTGGGTTTTAAGGAGATAATATACTTAAAATACTAGGCATTAATTATAGTAGTATGAAGAACATTTTAAGTATAATATATTAGTATTGGCTTCAAGTCAAAGAATATATACAGCCATGCCCTTGACATCACCTAGACCCTATCCATTAACTGGATTATTTGTTTTTGCCCCAGTAATTATCAAAGGAGTTCCAACCTTTGTTGGAGGTGAGATTAGAAATGAGTCAATAGTTTCCTTATTTGAAGATTGAACAATATAAATGAAAGTGCTACTTGCAGCTCTCCTGACAACCACAGAGCATAACTTATCTGGTAGAAAATATGGTTCATCAGGCACTGCTTCCAACAGCCTTGACAACAGCAGAACACACAATGTGCTTAACCAAGCAATGTGGGCTACCATTTCACACTAAAAGTCCTGTGATGCAAAGTAAGTGATAAGTGACCCAAAACGACCACACTACTTTTCCATTTGTAGTACCTGTTCTCCCCACTAAAGCCTTGTCTGAAAACAACATTAGTTTTGTTGTTTTTGTTTGTTTGTTTAAATCCCCATGTTGTAAGACAACATTGAACCCTCTTATGGTAAGGAGCTCTGGTGTCAAGAGACACATGTACTCAATGGGAGTGTTGGCCCCATTACTTAAAGCTGTGTGTCCCTCCCTAAAACTTAGATTTTTCATCCATAACAACAGTACTTACTTCATGGTATCTTTATGAGGAATAAATAAGATAAAGAATAAAAGACCCTGACATAGAATAAGTAAGCAATAAATGTTAGTTTTTTGTATTATCTCTTCTCCCTGGATAAAATAACCTTAATTCTACACATGTTCTTTGAAATAAACCTGCGTGTATCAAATAATATATGACATTTGTCTATCTGCTTTTCAGTTTGTAACTGACAGACCTACCAGACCTTGGCAGGCGTTTCTCTAACAAGAAAATGACACAGCTGTTTATTCAGCTAAACGTAATTATGTATAACCACAATAATGACCCTTTAAGCCAAGTCCACGAAATACCGAACAACACTTTTAGACATTATTTGGTACAATTATGCTTCCAATGTAAGTACAGGTATGAATGTTGTCAGTTCTAAAGGGATCAATTATGGATCAAAAAAAATACAGAATATATTTTCTCATACTTGTTCATTAAAAAAGGAAAAGCATTAATGGAGTTAGACTCTAGATGCAAGAGAAGTTAAAGTAGGGAAAGACAGAATGAGGACACACCGGGAACAGCCTTGAAAACCATGCTAATAGGATTCCCCGGTGGTCCAGTGGTTAGGACTCAGTGCTTTCACTGCCATGGGACCGGGTTCAATCCCTGGTTGGGGAACTAAGATTCCACAAGCCGAGCGGCATGGCCAAAACAACAACAACAACAACAAAGAAAACCACGCTAAGGAATCTGGACCATATTCCAATAGCAGAAAGAACTAGCCTGTAGGTGAGCAGAGATGAGATCTAGTTGTCATGTGTCATTCCCTAGCACATGCGTGACCTTCATGGCAAATGAAAAAAAAGATTTCCCTGAGCCTCAATATCCACATCTGTAAGAAAAGAGCTCTGTAGTGGATTACCCAGTCTCAATGGTGGAACACTGGGAGTTTCTGAAAAAGCAAGTAACATAATAAAAGCCATGTTTTAAAAGCTGATTCTGGGACTTCCCTGGTGGTGCAGTGGTTAAGATTCCGTGCTCCCAACGTAGGGGGCCTGGGTTCGACCCCTGGTGCGGGGACTAGATCTCACATGCATGCCGCAACTAAGGAGCCAGCGAGCTGCAACTAAGGAGCACACGTGCCGCAACTAAGAAGCCAGTGAGCCGCAACTAAGGAGCACACCTGCCACAACTAAGGAGCACAGCTCCCGCAACTAAGGAGCACACCTGCCCCAACCAAGACCCAGCACAACCAAATAAATAAAATAAATATTAAAAAAATAAAAGCTGATTCTGCAGCAGTGTGTAACTTGATAAGACAGGAAAAGCTTGGAGTCTTATTTACTAGTCAAGAAGATCCTAAAACTGTCTAAGTGAAAGGTAATCAAGGTTTAAATTAGCATAGGTGGGAATGGAAAAGTGGGAAGAAAGAACTGAGAGTTCTTAGAATAAAACGGACTTAGGGTGAGAGAAGGAATCAAAGGTGGCATCATCAAACTTGAACCATTAGAAGGTTGTTGATGCCACTAACAGAGAGTAAATAGAGGAAGAAGAGGAGGAATGAAGAGCTGTGCTTTACACATGTTGAGATCTACATGTCAGCAAGAAAAATCCTAGTGATACACAGCAGGGAGTTGAAAGGTTAAAAATCAGACTCTTAGAAGGAAAGGAACATTTTAAAACATCTAAAAACATCTAGTTACGCAAAGCACGTCTCAATCCTCACAACCACTTTAAAAGATTGGTTTTTTTAGCTTACCTTTATGATGAAGAAACTGAGGTTCAGAGATATTAAATAACTTTACAATGATTACTTAGCTATAAAGTAGCAGAGCTGGAATTCAAATCCATATTCTGTCTGATTCCAAAGTCAATTTTCTTTCCACTACAAGTATGAGTAATGATTAAGACCATCACCTTTAGCCAAGGTCGAAAACCGGGCAGCAAAATCTCTGAACTCACCTAGTTGCAACCCACACAAATGATCTTTCGGTAAGGGTGTGGTGGCAAGTATATTCCCAGAATGGTTAGCATCAGAGATAACTTTAAGTTTAGCATCAGAGGTAACTTTAAGTTGCTCTGAAAAGAATTTCAGAGCAACTTAAAGTTACCTTGGGCCTGCTTGAAATACTCTCCCATCATGAATATCTTGGCTTTCTGGGCTTGCATTAAATGTGTGATATCTCCCCCAACTCACCCACTCTGTCTCAGATGACAGTCCCATTCTCAGACTTCAGGACAACTTCCTTAATCCTTAAGAGTGAAAAAGGCATGTACAACACCTAAAAAAACTCTTCCAGAAGGATGTATTCGGTTTGGGCTACAATATCCTTGAATATTTTTTCCAGAGGCCCAGTGGATTTTAAGATCCAATCCATTGCATTGTCATATACAAATAATGATGGCAGCTATCACTTATCGGGCACTTACTAACTCTAATTCTTACAACACTCCTGGAGATAGACTATTTCCATTAAAAAATAAACACAAACAAACAAACAAAAAAGCCACCTGTGGTTTATTGAGGTTGAATAATTTGCCTACGGTCATCTAGCTAACATATGGCCCAGGCGGAATCCAGTGTTCAGACTCCAAAACCCAAACTTCAACTGTAAAGGAAGAACTGCTGGATTGGTGGAACTTTGTGCAAGAGTTAAAGGAAACAGATATAACAAAAATAACTCTAAAATTAACCTAGCCTCAGAGACTGGGACAGTGGTACAGCAAGTAATAATGCGATACATAGAAAGGGGAACTATTTGCTAAGAGGAAGATGCCTTCAGTTTCAGGTACATATGGCAGATTTTTACATCAAGAGAGAAGCTTAGAAATCAAGTAATCAAATCCCCCTTTTTACAGTAAGGGAATTAAGCCACATAAACACCCAATAACTCTCCCAAACTCACCAGCTAGTCAGGATGAGAGCCAGAGCTATTCCCAGTTCAAAGTTCTTTTATCACACCAGGTAGCTTGAGGTGGAACAGCTAAACCCCTTTGGGTGAGCTATAGCCTAGATATAAAGATCTCTGAACAAAGGTCCTTGAAAATAAAGGGTTGGGCAATGACACACTGGGAAATTTGTCCCCAGGTATCTGCTTCCTCAAGAGATTGCTTAGGGTGAGGCCTGGAGCTGCTTGGGAAACCAGCTCTAATAAATTCATCTACAGCTTTACCTAACCAAGCGAATTGTCTCCCGGAAACAAGGCTGGGACAAAAGTAAATGAGCTGCCACTAATAAAATCCTGTTCTTAAAAATCCAATCTCATGGGATTGACATATATACACTACCATGTGTAAAACAGACAGCTAGTGGCAACCTGTTGTACAGTAGCACAGGGAGCTCAGCTTGGTGCTCGGTGGTGACTTAGATGGGTGGGATCGGGGTAGGGTGAGAGGAAGGCCCAAGAGGGAGGGGATATATGTATACATATAGCTGATTAACTTCGTTGTACAGCAGAAACTAACACAAGATTGTAAAGCAACTATACCCCAATTAAAAAAAAAATCCAATCTCAGTCATATCTTTCTTGCTCTCTCTTTTTTTTTTTTGGCTCCTGAGATGGTTGCTTGTGCAACAGGCATAGTTGCTTGAATATAACCTCAAAATAGAGAACAAAGTACAAACTCACTTGTTAAGAAAAAATGTTATCTTTTAGAAATAGATTGTAGACTTAATTAAAAGAAAAAAAATCTAAAAAACTTCAAGGTGCAAAGGGAAATTGTAAGCAAAAGCAACATGAAATGTGTTCCCACATAATTTGTTTTAGAATATAAACTACATTTACCTCTAAGGGTATATTTTTGTACAAAAAATAGTGACTAGGGCTTCCCTGTTGGCGCAGTGGTTGAGAGTCCGCCTGCCGATGCAGGGGACACGGGTTAGTGCCCCGGTCCGGGAGGATCCCACATGCTGCAGAGCGGCTGGGCCCGTGAGCCATGGCCGCTGAGCCTGCGCTTCCGGAGCCTGTGCTCCACAACGGGAGAGGCCACAACAGTGAGAGGCCCGCGTACCGCAAAAAAAAAAAAAAAAAAAATAGTGACTAAATTCACCCGGGCCGTGCGGCATGTAGAATCTTAGTTCCCCGACCAGGGATGGAACCCTAGTCCCCTGCAGTGGAAGCACAGAGTCTTAACCACTGGACTGCCAGGGAAGTCCTGATGTTGAAGTAATTTTAGATTTACACAGGAGCTGCAAAGATAGTAAAACGTTTCCATATACTTTTCACCTAGCTTTTTCTTACATTACCACAGTACAATTATCAAAATTAAGAAATTAACATTGGTACAGTACTACCAAATAAACTATATTCAAATTTTACCAGTTTTTTCATTAATGTCCTTTTTCTATTCTAGGACCCTATACTGCACTTAGTTGTCATGTCTCCTTCAGGCTCCTCCAATCTCTGACAGTTCTTCTGTTTTTCCTTGCCTTGAATGGCCTTGACACTTTAAAGACTACTGGCAGATATTATGTAGACTGCCCCTAATTTGGGTTTCTTGGTTTCTCCAATAAAAAGAACCCGGGTTCCTTGGAGAAGTGGTTGATACGGAGCTGGGGAAGGGCAAATACAAGATAAGCCTGGACAGGGAACTATCCTCAGTATCTAATAATAATCTATAAGGGAAAAGAATCTGAAGAAGAATCGATATTATATGTAAATGTATAACTGAATCACTTTGCTGCACACCTGAAACTAACACAACATTATAAATCAACTATACTTCAATTAAAAAAAAAGAGATGGGGACTTCCCTGGTGGTCCAGTGGTTAAGAATCTGCTTTCCAGCTGAACTCGGGTCGATCCTTGTTTGGGGAACTAAGATCCCACATGCTGGGGGGGGGGGCTGGGGGGGGCTGGGGTGAGGGGGGGGCGGGCAACTAAGCCCACGCGCCACAACAAAAAATCCTGCATGCCGCAACCAAGACCCAACACAGCCAAATAAATTAATTTTTTAAAAAAGAGATGAAACAAAACAAGATAAGCCTGGAACATCTCTCAATTCTCAAAAATAAAGTTTGTTTTTTTTTTTAAATATGATGTTTTCTCAGATTAGATTGAGGTTATAGAATCTGGGGAAGAATACTACAGAGCTGATGTGCCTCCTCAGTGCATCATATCAGAGGATACATGATTTTGATATCTTATTACTGATGATGTTAACCTTGATCACTTGGTTAAGGTGGTACCTGCCACGTTTCTCCACTATAAAGTGACTATCTTCTTCCCTTTATATCCCTTAGTTCCCCGACCAGGGATCGAATCTGCGCCCCCTGCGGTGGAAGCACGGAGTCTTAACTACCAGACCACCAGGGAATTCCCATACTGTGGTGTTCCAATGGTGATTTTCTATTGCCCTCATTCCTCCTACATTTATTAATTGGAATTATTATATAAGGAAGAATTATCCTATAAGGAGGAATTATCCTTTCTCCCTCATTTATTTATTCAATCATGTATTTATACTCGTACAGACTCATGGATATTTATTTTATTCTCTGGGTTATGATAATTCCTGGATTATTTTATTCCCTAGGTTATGTTATTTTGTTGCATAGATTATTCTACCTTGGCCATTTGGAGCTCTTTCAGCTTGGCTCAGGTGTCCTTTCAAGATGCCACCACTTTTTTTTTAAGCACTTCCTCACTTTCTAGCTCTGTAAGATGTTTCAGATTCATCTTGTGCTTGCCCTGCCCCAGCTCTGGAATCAACCACTTCTCCAAGGAAGTCTGGTTCCTTTTATTGGAGAAACCAAGATCTGGACATTAGGTGTACTCATTGCTACAGAGATGTCACTGCTTCTAGGCTCTCAGGGGACAGAACTAGGAATATATGTATGTATATTAACCCATATATATATACACATCTATATTTCTATATTTATCTCTATATCTACCTATATATATTTATATATAAATTTATAAATATATACATATATATTTTTAAACTATAAATTCATAGTGATACTTCTGACTCCAATCTAGCATCACAAAATTCATTCTAGTATTCCCTTTTATTTATTTGTAACTTCTTTCTCTGAGGGTGAGAAGCCTAATTTCATAGAATGTGGAGAGAGATCTAGAATCTCCAAAATGATGCCATTGCCAGTTTCTACTCCCTTGATACACCATATATTTTTTCTTTACACTTAAGACTGTTATCTCTTCCTCAATATATTCACCTTTCAAGACTCAAGTGAAAAGACTACCTCCTCAAAGAACCCTTTCCTGAACTGCCCTAGCCTTCTCCCAATCAGCATAGGTCACTTCCTCTGCCTTATAATAATTTTATAAATCATACTCAATAGAAAGTTTCTTGAGGTGAGAGGACAGATCTACTTTGCCTCTTGCCTTCCTAGTATCTTGCTTTTTTTAAATAGAAGGAACTCTATAAATATGTCTTGAATAAAACTGCATGAAGGTTTCAATTTTATCCAAAACGCTATTAGTACAAAAAATGACTGCCATTATATAGTCCTAAGGCAAGTTGAGACGGTAAATATCATTTTTCAGAACTGTGAATTAGTCAGTAATTTTAGCTTATTCAAACTCTGAGATAAACTCAAATGATATGAAAAAAGAAAATGGAACCACTAAATAACTTCAAATACTATTCACAAAAGGCTCCCTACTCTCTTATTCAGCAACATGGTGACATACAAGTCTATAGCATGTTAGAATAATCATTGCTACTGTTCTTGGAAGAGCTTCAGCCAGGTCTCTGTAGAAACATATATCCTAGACAATAGGGAAATTGTAACAATGACCAAATTCCCCAGGGTCAGCAAGGATATAGATATTTGCATCTGATCAGAGTTACCAATAACATTTGCCTCTTTCTTATCTCCTCTATAAGAATATTTTGTTCTTAAAAACACTAAGAGGGGGCTTCCCTGGTGGTGCAGTGGTTGAGAGTCCGCCTGCCGATGCAGGGGACACGGGTTCGTGCCCCGGTCCAGGAAGATCCCACATGCCGCGGAGCGGCTAGGCCCGTGAGACATGGCCGCTGAGCCTGTGCGTCCGGAGCCTGTGCTCCACAACGGGAGAGGCCACAACAGTGAGAGGACCGCGTACCGCAAAAAAACCAAAACAAAACAAAATACTAAGAGGGAGGGCTTCCCTGGTGGCACAATGGTTAAGAATCCGCCTGCCAATGCAGGGGACACGGGTTTGAGCCCTGGTCTGGGAAGATCCCACATGCCGTGGAGCAACTAAACCCATGCGCCACAACTACTGAGCCCGCGCTCTAGAGTCCGCGAGCCACAACTACTGGGCCCACGTGCCACAATTGCTGAAGCCCGCACGCCTAGAGCTGGTGATCCGCAACAAGAGAAGCCACCGCAATGAGAAGCCCGTGCACCGCAACGAAGAGTAGCCCCCGCTCGCCGCAACTAGAGAAAGCCCCTGCACAGCAACGAAGACCCAACTCAACCAAATAAATAAATAGACTTTTTTTTTTTAAGTTTTTTTTTTTTTTTTTTGCGGTACGCTGGCCTCTCACTGTTGTGGCCTTTCCCGTTGAGGAGCACAGGCTCCGGACGCGCAGGCTCAGCGGCCATGGCTCACGGGCCCAGCCGCTCTGCAGCATGTGGGATCCTCCCGGACCGGGGCACTAACCTGTGTCCCCTGCATCGGCAGGCGGACTCTCAACCGCTGCGCCACCAGGGAAGCCCCAAAAAAAGTATTATTAAAAAACAAAACAAAACACTAAGAGGGAATTCCCTGGCGGTCCAGTGGTTAGGAGTCCGCGCTCTCACTGCTGAGGGCCGGGATTCAACCCCTGGTCGGCCCTCAAGCTGCATGGCGTGGCCAAAAAACCCCAAAACAAAACAAAACAGAAAAACACTAAGATCCAGGGCAAAAGTAATGAAAAAAGAAGTTGTAAAACTGAGAAGCAATTTCACTGGAAACTGCTCATCAAAGAATCAGAGCAATCTTCACTAGGCAGTTACAAATATTCACCCTAAGCAATTCACATGTTACTATTCCAGAGATAAAAGAAGAAGAAAGTACCCTCAGATATAATCTTTCCCCCTACCTGGCCTATGTCAGGAGAAAAATAAGTGTCACAATACTGACTCTTCTATCTTCCCCAGACCCTAACTTTACCTCCACCTCTGACTTTGCCCTAAAAACATGCTCACATCTCTGGGGTGTGTGTGCGTGGAAATTTGTATATATGGATTAAGGAAATAATCCTTTTTTCTCTTAAGCCCTTTCCCCCCTCAAACTACCATCTCACCTTGCTCCCATCTTTAGAAACTTAGTTTCCGGGTCCTCATTGTTTCCACTTCCTCATCTTCTATTCATCCCTCTGCCCACTTGGGTGTAGCTTCCACTCCCACCATCCTGTTGAAATTATTCTCCTGAAGACCTCTTACTATCAAATCCAAGGACCATGTCTCAGTTTTTATCACTCTCTGTTGACATTTGAGTTGTTGATTAATCCCTCATTTTTGAAATTATATTTCTCCTTTTTTCTTAAATGGAACTCTCCTGCTTCCTTTCCTATCTTTTAAACCATTCACAATTTTCTCATGGAATCCTCTCTCCCTCTCTCTCTCCACTCACCCCTGTTCCTAGACATTACTCAAAGGTCAGTATCTCTCCTCTCTCTGGGTAAGCTCACCTATGCTGAAGTCATCAAAGGTCACTTACATCAAATGATTCCCAAAGCTGTATCACAAGCCCTAACCTTCCTGACTTTCCACTGTATGATGGATACCTTCATGTGTCACATAAATACACAACATAATACAGCCTAAATCATCCTCTTACCATTACTCTTCAAATTAAGTTTACTTAACCACAGATAATTTTTCTCCAAAGATGAGCTGGCATATGAATTTTTGCTTATATAAAATAAATAACATAGCATGAAAGACAGTATAATGGTAACAAAATGTGTACAAGGTCTGAAGTCAAAAAGAGGACTTCCAGGGTCTCACTCTGCCTCTTTCTAATTGTGTTGATCACAGGCACGTGATTCACCTCTCCGAAGAGTATACCATCATTAACCTTAGCTCATCAAAAATGCCTAACATGTGACACATAGTGAAGAGAGGATGGCATAGGGGCTAAGAGCCTGGGCCTTCCTCCGTACATGTTGCTCCCTCTGTCTGAAAATACTTCAGACCCTCCCTGGCCTTATGATATAGGTCCCAGCTTAGATGACACTTTCCTCCAGATGCTTTCCCTAACCCCGAAGACTGGGTTAAGAGGCTCCTCTTAAGTTTCCAAAGGACTATACCTACCCTAACATTGATCACATTGTATTTTTTGGATCACATTGTATTTTAACTCTCAGAACAGTGCCTGGCACATGGGTGGGTACTCAAGTATTTGTTAAATGAAGGGAGGTTTACCAGGTATCTGAAATCATTTGTTGGATTCACCTATTTTTATAAACTAGTACTTTGGGGGGGAAAGAAAGTGAAACAAAACAGTGGGTTATGTCTGTTTATTCCGAGAAAAATCATTCCAAATAATGGGAAACCAGAGGATATAGCCACCGAAAAAATGGTCTCTAGCATTAAACTCAGGCAGAATACAACGGAACCTTATCTATACAGATTGTTTTAGTTCACTCCCTCTGTTGGAATATTTCAGGTATTTTCTTACAAATGCTATTTCTTACAAATAACTGGCTCTTCAGGTAATAAAGCTAAATAGTAATTCTAGAAACTAAAAGAGAGCTAAGATGAGAAATAAAGAGGGGGGAGACTTAATTCAGTAGGTCACTCAAGTGTTCATAAGAAGCACCCAGGAAGCTTGTTTAAAATACAGATTTCCAGGTCCCATGCCTCAATTCTGATTCATTAGGTCTGGAGTAGGGTCCAGGAAGACCACATCTTAACAAGAATCTTGAAGTGATTCTAGTGTTGGAAGTCTCTCCCCATCATATGCTGGAAAGCATTGAAATAAAAAGGTCTAAGATCTATACGTATTCCAAGAAAAATGGAAAAACAGCAGCATAAAATGTTTTTATATTGTTCATTTCAAATTTTGCATTGTCATTCAAATTTGGTAGTGTAAAAAAAATGGCTGCCCTTCAAAGGTTAACTGAGGTTTGGACAAAATGAACCTGGGTCACTGAACTGATAAATTTGTTGCCCATCATCTAGGTTCATCTAGAACTTCCCTGCCCAGATGGCACAAAATTACTGTGCAGGGACTCCCCTGGTGGTCCAGTGGGTAAGACTCCGTGCTCCCAATGCAGGGGGCCCGGGTTCCATCCTTGGTCATGGAACTAGATCCCGCATGCCTGCCACAACTAAGAGTTCTCATGCCGCAACTAAGATCCCACGTGCTACAACTGGGAACTGGCACCGCCTAAATAAATAAATAAATATACAGTGCAGACCAATAACTCATGATAATAAAATTGAGTTCTTTTTTTTTTTCTGAAGATTTTTTTTTTTAACGGCTTATTTATTTATTTGCCATGCCTCGAGGCTTGTGGGATCTTAGTTCCCTGACCAGGGATCAAACCCAGGCCCACCGCAGTGAAAGCACTGAGTCCTAATCACTGGACCACTGTGGACTTCCCAAAGTTGAATTCTTTTTACTCTTTTTCCTCTAGATTGGTTTGTTGCTGAATTTAAAACGTTGCTTGAGAAAAATATACATGGTTAAAAATACGGTATCTGAATAGAAATTCCAATTTATTTTTATCTACTGAATATGAGGGTAACTAAAATTTATTGAGATGTTAAAGTTAAAGCAAGAAGCCAACAGGCTTGAGCTCTAATCTTTATTTAATCTGCCACTAATTAACACTATCACCTGCTTAACAAGTCATCTCTCAAGGCCTCAATTTCCTCTTGTGTAAAATGAAGGGGTTAAAATAGCCTAGTTTTTCTAACTGCGGGTCACAATTAATGAGTCATGAAATCAATTTTAGTGGGTCAGAACCAGCATGCTTGTTTGTTTATGTTAATGAAAAATGGAATGAAACAGAAAATGTTAGAGGGCATCACACATAGTAGAGATAAATATTCTTTTATACAGCTTTTGTTTCAGTTTGTATGTGTATAAACTGGGTAAGAATGTAAAATAGTTCTCACTGTGGCACGTGGTTAAAAAAAAAATTATAGTTTGACAAGTGTCGGCGAGGATGTAGACAAACTGAAACCCTCATACACTGCTGATGGGGATCTAAAATGGTGCAGTTGCTTTGGAAAAGAGTTGGCAGTTCCTCAAAAGGTTAAATATATAATTATCGTATGACCTAGCAATTCCACAATTCCAATCCTAGGTATGTATGTATGTATGTTTGTATGTGTGTGTATCTCCAAGAGAAATGAAAACACATATCCACATATAAACTTGTCCACGATGGTTTCTGAAAGTGGAAACATTCCCATTGTTCATCAACTGATGAACAGATAAACAAAATGTGGTTTATCCATATGAAGGTATATTATTCAGCCATGAAAAGTACTGATACATGCTACAACATGGATGAACCTTGAACAAATTATACCAAGTGAAAGAAACCAGTCACAATAGAGTACATGTTGCATGATTCCATTTATAGAAGATGTCTAGAAGAGGCAAATCTACAGAAACAGAAAGTAGAGCAGTGATGGCCTACCACTTGGGGGTGGGGGAGAAGGGCTGACTGCTAATGGTTATGGGGTTTTTCCAGGAAGTGATGAAAATGTTGTAAAATGGATTGTGGTGATAGCTGCACAACTCTGTTAATATACCACAAACCATTGAATTGTACACTTTAAATAGGTAAATTGTATGTCACATGAATTACGTTTCAATAAAACCGTTATTTTAAAAAATTACAGTTTGAAAGTCACTAGACTAGATGACAGATATCACTGAGGTCCCTGAGAATTCTCAGTGTACCCCCATACAGGGCTCACTTCACCCATCCTCCCACAATGGTTATTTGGAGGCAGGGCAGTAAGTTATCATGGAAGCACCAACTGACTCCAATTCTGATTCCAGTGCTAACCAGATGCATGGTGACCTCTTTGTACTACCCTCTTCTTCTATGTAAAATGAGGATGATAACCTACCCTACAGGGTTGTTCTAAACATAAAAGGAGATAATAAATGTATGCCATGCCTAGCACATAGCTTGAGGTCACAGTCCGATCTTGTCAGTCTCCGTACGCCTCCGTGTCTAAGACACATTCAATAAACATTATTCCAGAGGCTTCATTAACAGGATACACATTTGGACTTAGTTTACTTGTCGCATTGTCTTAACAAGGCCTATGTCATTAGACTCTGATAAAAAATAATTCATAAATGTAATTTTTGCTTCAGCTGTTTGACTTTTTTTTAGTGCAAAAATTACTCTCTTTATAATATTGTATAATGGAAAGAAATTAGTGGTCTCTTTAAAACATTGAAATTTTAATTACATAATTATTAGAAAAGCTACCCATCTCTTCTCAAATGTTTGTTTTGGGCACTTTGAGCAATTACTTTTTGTAGTTTCTATTCAGAGGTCAAATTAGGGGAAACCCCTGGCGGTCCAGTGGTTAGGACTCCATGCTTGCACTGCAAGGGGCATGGGTTCCATCCCTGGTTGGGGAACTAAGATCCCACAAGCCTCACGGCGTGGCCAAAAAAAAGAAAGTCTATTGAGCACTTGAAATGTGACTAGTTTGTATTGAGATGTTCCGTAAGTGTAAAATACATACCAGATTTTATTTAACAACCTAAGTGGGAAAAGAATTTGAAAAAGAACAGATACATGTATATGTATAACTGAATCACTTTGCTGTACACCTGAAACTAACACAAGACTGTTAATCAACTATACTCCAATATAAAATAAAAAGTTCAAAAACTCAAATTAGGGGCTTCCCTGGTGGCGCAGTGGTTAAGAATCCGCCTGCCAATGCAGGGGACACGGGTTCGAGCCCTGGTCTGGGAAGATCCCACATGCCGTGGAGCAACTAAGCCTGTGAGCCACAACTACTGAGCCTGTGCTCTAGAGCACGTGAGCCACAACTACTGAGCCCAAGTGCCTAGAGCCCATGCTCCGCAGCAAGAGAAGCCACCATAATGAGAAGCCTGCAACAAAGAGTAGCCCTCTCTCACTGCAACTAGAGAAAGCCCACACGCAGCAACGAAGAGCCAACGCAGCCAAAAATATAAATAAATAAATAAAAATTTTTAAAAAGTCAAATTAAACATTATTCACTTTTCTAGTATAAACATAACTAAACTGCAAAAAGGATAAGTCCATATATAAGTGTTGGAATGTGCAATCAAAATTTTGTTTCTTTAATTAGGTCAGTAGTTTTCAAAAATAGTTCCAGCAGCCAAGGTGTAATCCATCAGCGCCCCTCCCATTTCCTCACACCGCCACCCTCCTTCACCCTCCTCCTTCCTTTTGGGGAACGTCTCCTCTGCTGGTCTCAACAAACACTTCTAGCTGCCATTTTCTTCACTGTGTAGCTTCCTTGGTCAGAGTGACTGGTCAAGGGATGAGCGTGCTCATCATAAACAATTAGGTGGAAATACACAATATACAAAACAGAAGCCTCTACCTGCTCTTGTCCACCCCTTCTCGCAAGCCAATTCTCCTTCCCAAACGTAACCTCTGTCACAGTTCGGAGTAAAGATTTTCTGATATTGCCTATACATGTTAATAACAGCAAACACATAGTACTATGTGTCAGTCACTGTTCTAAGCATTCAGTACACATTATCTCATTTTATCTTTACAACAGCTCATGACGAAGCTATTATCACTATGCCTATCTTACAGATGAGAAAACTGAGGCACAGAGAAGTTAACACATGTCACACGTGAACACACATTTTTAAAAATTGTAATGGTTTTATGTTGATGTGCTATTCAGTAATTATTTCTTCTTGGACATCTTCCCACATTAAGATGTACAGATCAGATCTACCTCAACCTTTCGGTACCACATACTATTTCATTCTGCGATAGTTTATGACTTATTGAATGAGGCCCGTGTCAATGAATATTTATGTGGTTTTAGGTTCTTCATTTTTAAGAACAAGACTGCAGTGAACATGCTTCTACTATTGCCTACTTTCAGGTGTGCATCTAAGGTGTAACTTCCTAAAACAGCATTTCATAGGTTCAAAAGACCTATGTATTAAAGTTTTTAATAGACATTTCCAAATGTTCCTCAAAAAAAGTTGCATCAATTTATATATAATTTTGCATCGATGTATATTTGAACTATTAGCTATATGAGAAAGCTTATTCTCTACATCCTTGTCAATGTTGAGCATTATTTTTTTTAAGATTTTTTTTTTATGTGTACCATTTTTTAAAGTCTTTATTGAATTTGTTACAATATTGTTTCTGTTTTATGTTTTGGCTTTTCAGCCACGAGGCATGTGGGATCTTGGCTCCCCCACCAGGGATTGAACGCCCACCCCCTGCACTGGAAGGCAAAGTCTTAACCAGTGGACCACCAGAGGACTCCCATACTGAGCATTATTAATCACTTTTATTTTTTCCAGTCTGCTAGATATGTGAAAAATGGTACATTATTGTTTTAGTTTTTATTCTTTTAATCATAAGGAAAGTTGAGCGTATTTTAACATGTATATTGGCTACTTAATACACTTACTTTTTGAAACTACATTTATTTTTAAAAGGTCATTTATAAATTGTTTATTATCTCTACAACTTAATTACTTTTTAAATTTGCACAAGGACCTTCTGAATATCATGTGTAACTCCTTGTACAATTCAAATTGCCTCTCACAGCAGCTGTCTTTCCTGGTGTCTGATTCCTATCCAGATCTCATTAATATTCTTTCCAAATAGAAATGTTGCTTCACTATACAGATGAGATCTTCGTTTCTGTAGAGTTCTCTTCTGTAGGGTACCCACCCCTTGATTGCTCATCAATATTCCCAGCACAGCACAACCCTGTGAGAAGTCTGACTGACACTATGTGACAATCCAGGCATTAAGATCACTCTCTGTGGTTATGCTTCAGCTGCTACCCTCAACTAGCCAGTCTAAGGCTTCTTAGTCGTGTGAGGGGAAGGGTGCTCTGAATATCAAGATCATCTTTGGAATCTGAATCTCTCATGCGGAGTCCAAACACGTCTAATTTTTCTGAAAAGGGTCCCCTATGATTCCAATGTAAAAACAGCTTTGGGAGTGCAGTTTTGGCTTGATCCCGGGGTCATTAGGCCAGAGCAGGGAGGCAAACATAGATCCTAATCACCCACCATCTAGATGACTGTGTCAGAATCAGGTAAAAGTTTGAGCCACCTTAGCATAGGGATCAGTTATATGCAAAGACATTCATTCCATTTGATCTTATTCACTTAATCCTTAATGATACCATGAAATAAATACTATTCTCGTCTTTCAGAGGAAGAGGCTCAGAAAGGTTAAATAACTTGCTCAAGGTAACACAGCTAGTAAGTGGCAGAGCCAGGATTTGAAAAAGTCTGACAGACCCTAATGTCCGTGCTCTGATGATTTACTGAAAATCACATCCTCCCTGTATCTGGGGGTGGTCTGGGCCACTCTCAAAGTGTCTCAAAACTAGAAATGGAAACGGCTGGGCCACATACCCCAGCCTGTTCCACCTCTAAGTCAATTCTGCCCCAGTTTCTTTCAGCTCAGGTCCACATTTTGAGTCTACCACTTATCTATTTATTTATTTATTTTTTGGCCACACCACCCAGCTTGCGGGGTCTTAGTTCCCCAACCAGGAATTGAACCCGGGCCCACTGGCAGTGAAAGCACCAAGTCCTAACCACTGGACTGCCAGGAATTCCCAACCACTTATCTATTAAGTAAAATTAGGAAAATCACTCTAAGCCTTAGTTTCATCATCTCTAAGATGTTCCTTTAGCTTAGTGCTAAAATAAGTGCTTAATAAATATTGACAGTAGTGGTGGCAATAACAATAGCTAACGTTCACTGAACATTTACCATGTACTAGATATTGTTTTAATTGTTTTGCAAATGTAAATTTATTAATCCTCATAGTAACACATTCAGAATAGTATTGTCCCACTTTACAGATGAAGAAACTGAGGCCCAGAGAGGTTAAATAAATCTTAGCTCTTACTCATTTTTTAGAAGGCTGGGATGGAAACAAAACGATCTCAAGCACAAAGGATAAACCAGAAATGCAGTTCCAATGCACACTGTACTTCATGGTCTACTTATTTTTGTTAAATCAGCAATTTAAAAAAAAGAGCATCTCTGATGTTGTCTCCGAGAAACTGGTAGTTACAACCAGAAAAACTACAGCTGACGCCATTTCTCTGCACCAAAAAGTTTAAACCTCTGTCAAATTATACCTTGAAAGGGCCAAATTTTAGGTGTTCTCAACACCTCTGTAAAAACTCTAAGTTGAAGATGATATAATTATCATTTTCTTACATGCTTCTATTACTTTATTCATTCATTTGAATGTCTTATCTTCTTGTACTTTTGAAACCCACATTAGCTTTTTACATAATTGTGGTAATCTTCACAAAGCTTATTTAGACAGTTTAAAGAGTAACCCCCAATTATGGCCTTTACAAACTGACTTCAGTCTAAAATTTTTAGGTCATGAAGAACCGACCAAGAACCTTTCTGATCTTTTTTTTTCTTTAAATTAAGGAATTACCAGATCTAATCCAATTTTAATTCTATCTCTTCTCTCATATCTAATTTGCTGCTTATTCACTAGGTTCTTCTTCCCCCTTCCCCCCAGTTGATAATTAACTCACTGTAAGGACAAACATAGTCCAATGCAGTGAGGTTTTTTTCCCAGTATTTTTTCACACATAGCAAGGAAAATCTCTCCAAGTAAGTAAAAAAAAACCAAAACAAACAAAAAAACCCAAAACCCAAAACAAAACAAAGCCCCCACAGATAATGATGTCAATGACTTCAAATTTAAAGTGAAAATTAGAGAAAAGTATAGTTAACTGGAAAAAGAATATAGAAATTTAGAGTTGACTGAGGCCATTATGCAAAACATGGATTTACTCTGAATTCCTGTTTCTTCTTTAACCTTTGTACCATTTCATACTTGAACATCAGATGCATCAAATATCAGTTCCTGGTACAGTGCAGGAGCTCAATAAATATCTGTTATATGAATGAAAAACAGTATTATCCAAGTTCTCAGTTCCCACATATCTTGACAAAGACCCACCTGCATAATTGAGTGTCTGCCTATGAACTACATACTCCCAGGTCTTGAAAATTACATGCTAATTAAGACAAAGTGGCTAATTAAAGAGTCTTCTTTGCAATGTCAAAGCAGAAGAAATATATACACTTATTTAAGAAGGCTGCATCTGTTAAAGATATAACCTCCTTATACCAGTCCTTTGTCCTTAATAATTAATCAAGTTTTCTCCAAATACAGGGCTTCTTAGTTTCACTCCTGGCCATTTCCAGGAAGGGCCTGGCTTCCATTCTTCTTATCTGAAATTTTAGATGATGTATTTTTTTCAGGACTTGCTCAATCTTAAAAGCCAGTTCAGATCAATTTAACCAATCCCTTCAAGTAGGAGAATTAAAACGGGTTTACTGAAAAGTGACTCTTCTCTAGGCAAGTTCTCTAATCTTTCCTTTCTGTAAAAATCTGAGAAGCTAACCCAGAACAATGCTTTAATCAAGGACAAGCATAGCCGAGGCTGGTCACATAAAGAAATACCAAATCACACAGTCACAGAAGTGATACAATTTTGCTACTTATGTGAACCAATGCTATGCATCATATTTCTTAAGGACTGGTTACAAACATATTAATGTTAATGATTTAATTACATTTTAATGTTCACCTTCTAAAATTACATCAAATTATGGTGCTGTTTTTAAAAAGCCATTGAGAAGCATTTATTGAGTAGTGGTCTTTTATTCTCCATGGGAAAGTCAATCAGCTTCTTTGGGTAGGTTTCAGTTTCTTTATCTCAAAAACGGATAATAATTCACAAGGGATGGTTATGAGGATTAAGTGAGAAAATAAAAGTATAACTACTTTGAAAAGTATAAATTGCTATAAAACTGTTATAATTTTTAATAAAATTTCAAGCCAGTTTCAAGGAAAAAAATTAGTGGGATTAAAAATTATTCTACTCAATGAGGAGAAATTGGAAAAAAATTAGAACTGATTACTTAACATTGTCTGGTTTGGCTAGATGTTAATAAGAAACCCCTTGGTTAATTAAGACTGTTGCTAAAAACTTCTCTAATCAATACACTGTCCTATTTCAGGGCATGTAGTAAGTATAATGAAAATAATTTCATCTTTCCTTGAGGATCCTAGGTAGCTTTCTTATTTTTCTCCTAGAGAAGGGAAGCAGAATAAAATTTCTGATTGCTTGAAAATTCTAGTCAGTTGGTTCTAGTTTTGCTATACTTGCTTTTAAAAATGTAATGAGAGCTAATAGACTAGTATTGGCCAGCAGTAATAACCCTGAAAGTAGATGCTGACAGTGGTAGTAAAATAGTGGCCTGGATCCTGGGAACATCTTGGAAAACCTGCACTCAGGTGGAACTGAATCCTGCCTATCACAGTATCCAAACCTTTGTCTTGCTACCTTCAGAAATCCTCAGAGACTGCTACCTGATTTGAACCCTGATGGAAATATCTCAAGCTGTTGTCCATTAAAAAAAAAAAAAACACAACAAAACTTTGGATTGCAAACCAAAACAAGACTTGTTAAAAGAAGTCTCTCTTCAAGGCTCATTCATTCATTCAACAAATATTTGAGCATTTACCATGTGTCAAGCAGTGCTCTATTTGCTCAGGATATAACACTAAAAGTGACAGACAAGGTCTCTGCTCTCATGAAGCTTCCATTCCACTGGGGAAGCTGGACAATTAAACACTGTGA
This sequence comes from Delphinapterus leucas, assembly GCF_059928025.1. Lineage (NCBI taxonomy): Eukaryota > Metazoa > Chordata > Mammalia > Artiodactyla > Monodontidae > Delphinapterus > Delphinapterus leucas. The sequence goes on from NC_143139.1 coordinate 40,050,576, forward strand.
TTAGTACTGTGAAGGAAATACAAAGAGAGTAACTGGAGTGGTGGTAGGAAAGGGGGCAGATACTTTAGATACTGGCCAGGGAAGGCCTCTTTGAGTGAATGACATTTGAGGTGAAACCTGAATGATGGGGAGGAGACAGGCAGCCAACCAGGTGAAGAGACGAGATGGGAGAGTTTTCCTGGCAAAGGAAATAGCAAATGCAAAGGCCCTGAGGCAGGAATAATATGGCTAGGGGTGAGAAGTATGAAATGATGACAGAGCCAGTTTAAATAGGATTTACAAGGAATGGTAGAAGATGTTAATTTTATTCTCAGTGTGATGTGATGTCAAATATTGTTTAACAATAGTGTTTGCAACATGAGATATATTTAATGTATTCTATGAGTATTTAATTGCTTATTACATGTATAATGGTTGCAAAATGAACAGGAAAGGCAAGGTTCTCACACTTAGAAGGTTTACAATCTATTAAGGAAGCAATAATTCATAAACAGTGACAGCACTAAGGTAAAAAATGAAGTAAAAATAAAGTGCCAACTGAAGGCTGGGGAGGGAGCCACTGATTCAAATAGAAGACTTTAGAAAAGGCTTCATTTTTTTAAAGTAGCATTTTATTTGAGCTCTTAAGGAAAAAGGATTTAAGGGGGGGCGGGGGGGGAAGGGGGGAGTCTGAGGCTGTGGGAACTGCATGAGCAAAGGCACAGAGGCAGGAAAGGACAGGGTGGGTCCAGGAAACCGTGAATCATTGTATGGCTACAGTGCCAGGTGGGTGGGTAGTGATGTGAGAGATAAGTCTGGAAAAATAGGCTGTCAGGGTGTGGAAGTTGGGGTCTTGAATGGCATGCAGAGAAATTTAGACTTGATTTACTTGGGCTTTGGTTCCCCTTAAGTATGTAAAAGAATCTCTTCAGGTACTTAAAACTGCAGATTCCCATGCCCCATCCCTCCAGATACATTGATTTGTAAGTCTAGGTGGGACCTAAGAATCTCCTTTTTAAACCAACACCCCAGGTGATTCTGAGACAGATAATCAGGAAACCATACTTTGAAAATCAGTGTTCTATTTTTTTATGACAAGTCTGGACTGAAAGGGAAAAACTGAAGCCAACTCTAAGGATTGCTCAAGAACTCTAACAAAAAAGGGGGAGCTGAATTAGAAGAGCCATTATCACTGTTGGGATAGTATCAACCAAAGCTGGTGATTAAATGTGGGAGGAGAGAAGGACAGAAGTGTTCAACACAACTTCTATCCTTGTCCCTAGGGAAATTAGGTGGACGCAGGTACCTGGTGCAGAGGGACCATCCACATGGTCTACCAGGTGTTGGAAATATGAATCTGGGCTCAGAAGATATGCAAAGGCACTAAACATACTGGTTAGGTACTCCAAAGTAAATTAAAGACAAATTAAAGAATATAAAAAGTAAAACCATAAAATTTAGAAGGAAATTGAAGTGAATACTTAACCCATCTCTGGATGGCAAAAGACTTCTGAACATAAAAGCAACAGAAAAATCCCAAAGAAAAAGATTTATAGATAAGAAATAATATACCACGTACGAAATTAAAATAACTAAACATTTGACCATAGAACAAAGAATTAATATTCTTAAAACGAAGAGCTTATATGGGAATTCCCTGGCAGTCCAGTGGTTAGGACTCAGCGCTTTCACTGTCAGGGCCAGGTTCAATCCCTGGTTGCAGAAAAAGAGTTAAAGACAAACAAACAAAAAACCGAAGAGCTTATACAAATCACAAAGAAAAAAACACTAAGAATAGTTTCTGTATGGAATAGGGGAAGTTATTAAATAACTTGGCTTGGTAGCTTAAACATCTTGTCATGAAGTGACTTGCTTTATATGCACTAGAGATGATCGGGCTTTGTGGCATAGATCAGCAGGGCTCTTTCCATGTACTTTACCAGGTAATCAAGTGTCAACCTACGGGAGTGCCTAAAAATACCGATTGTTGTAACTTCTATTGTCTTGAGAGTACAAATACATTAAATTGCCCCCAAGCTCCACTAAGCCTTGACACCCCTAGGGAAACTGCCTTTATTGCATCCAGTCTTTCCTTGGCTCTATCTATTTAAAATGTGTGCCGGGTTAGGGATGGGACAGAAAATAATTTCACAATGTCTAGTGAGCAGTGGTTCATAAGTCATCCTTTCGATACATAGGTTGTATGGATTTTGGGATCAATAGCCCAACCCTCTCATTTTACAGATGAGGCTCAGAGAAGATGAATGACGTGCCCAAGATCATCTAAGTGGTTGGTTCCCAACACTAAGTTGGGAATCCTGACTCTTAAGCCAGCACCCTTTCCATTTTGCGGTGCTGCTCCATCCATCACAAGCTCTGGATTCTCAAAATAATGGACATGTACAACACCATAATGTCAACTTCTATACACTTTCCGCTTTAATCACTCCACTCATTCAGTTTGGCCTAATAAAAACCTGTACTCCCTCCCCCAAAGCCCCAAATAAATGAAAGAACTCCAAACAAACAAATAAAAAACATAATTAAAATATTAAGACATTTGGGCTTCCCTGGTGGCGCAGTGGTTGGGCGTCCGCCTGCCGATGCAGGGGACATGGGTTCGTGCCCCGGTCCGGGAGGATCCCACGTGCCGCGGAGCGGCTGGGCCCGTGAGCCATGGCCGCTGAGCCTGCGCGTCCAGAGCCTCTGCTCCGCGGCGGGAGGGGCCACAGCGGTGAGAGGCCCGCGTACCGCAAAAAAAAAAAAATTAAGACATTTAAAAATGGGAACAGATTAACCAAAAGACAATTCACAGAAATGGAAATGAAGGTATGAAAAATGTTCACTCTCACTAGTAATTAGAGAAATACAAATTAAATCACTTTTGCTTATCAAATTAGTAAAGATAAAAAAATAAGATTCAGTGTTAACGAAGGATGCACTAAGAGGCCCTCACAATCACTATAGGTGAGAATATTGATCTAGTCATTATGAAAACACAATTTGACAGCAGTACTTTTTAATTTTCATGCCCTTTGACCCAGTAATTAAACTTCTGGGAATCTAACCTAAGGAAATAATGAGTGATTCGTACAAAGATTTATGCATAAATTTGTTTTCAGTTTTTTCACTTATTAGTAATGGTGTAAAAATCAAAACACCCAAGTACATAGTTAAATTTTGTAACATCAATACAATAGGGTATTAAACATCCATTAAAATTGTTTTCAAATAATTTTGATGCCATGGAAAATCATGGAATAATGTAAAGTGGAAAAGCAGATACAAAACTCTATCTACTGTAATAAAATGAACCCAGTTACCTGTGTGTTTATGTGAGTGTGTTTGTGTGTATCAAAGGAAAAAAAAAAAAAAGACTGAAAGGAAATACACCAAACAGTACTTCTCTGCAGAACAGATTATGGACTATTTTGTCTCCTTCATAATTTATTTTTTTCCCAGGTTTTCTGTAACTAGCATATATAATTCTTATTTTCAAAATATGTATGGATGTTTGTATATGTGAAAATAAAACAAGAATTATATATATAATATGAAAAGAGGTTTTAAAGATGATTAATTTGTAAATCACTCACATTCAGGTGTCAGTTGAAGTCATGGAAATAGATCAGAGTGCTCGGGGAGAGAGTATAAGGAGAACAGGATGCTGGACAGGTCATGGCTAACACACACATTTAAGGGGCAAAAAGACTGTGAATTAGTGAAGGAGCATGGAAGGAAATGGTTAGATGGAGAACCAGATAGAGTCACATCAAGAAAGCCACATGAAAGTGGACAGAAAAGTTGTCCACTTGGTCAAATGTTGTCAAGTGATGAGGAGGAGGCCAGTGACAGGGCCATTAGAGGGAAATCACTGGGTACTACGCATGGACAGATCAGTTTCCTCTAGTGCTGGTGGTGGAAACCAAATCTGAGCAAATATTACCTGTTCAATAAAATTGACTGTGAGGAAAAGAAGTCCTGTGCTTAAATTATTTGCTTAAGCTTCAGTTTATGGGGGAAAAAGGTTGTGGAAATCTAAAACCAAGTAAAAGCATATCAGGATGACTATTCTATGGGTAATGAAACAAAAATTGGCAATACTTTGGTGTACAAGAAAAAACATGTTTGAGGGATTGTAAAGTTTCCATTTAGTGAGCTCCATTATAGGATAAATACAGGAAAAAACAGCTCCACACTTGTTACCAGAAGTACAAAAAAGCTGTTATCTTTTTTCCCCAAACATGCAAGTTCTTAGTTTCAGAGCAGTATTAAAGAAATTCTTTAAAAATAAAAATAATGTAAAATTTCATAGTATCATGTTAACTTTTTTTTTTTTTTGGCCTGCCGCACGGCTTGTGGGATCTTAGTTCCCTGAACAGGGATTGAACCTGGGCCCTCGGCAGTGAGAGTGTGGAGCCAAGGAACTCCCCATGTTAACTTCTTATGACTGGACATGTGAAGTTTCTAGAAACATTTTCAAATACAAAGAAATCATCTGACATGCTAAATAATGGATTTATTGTTGGGTCAAACCTTGTCCTGTTTATGAAAAGAGGTCTGCATTAGCACAATAACTTGACTGAGTCTCAAGGACTTTCCCTCCAGCCACAGAATAAACAAATCAGTATAGCCCTACCAAGAGTACCATTTACCATAGAATCTCAATTCCACAACCATTAAGTAGAAACTACTCAACTTACAACCACTCATTTGTTACTAAAGAACCTTGAAGAGTCTGTGTTAAGTAATTTAACATCACCTGGAGATTACTGTACACAATCCAAAATAAAGTACTTAAACTTCCTATCAAAAAACATACAATGAAAGACCATACCAACCTTAAAAAAAAAAAGTCTTTTCTTATGGAAATTCCTGACTTAGGAACCAAGGCACACTTTTTCCTATCTGCAGAAAGAGTACAATTCCAATCTCAGTGAAAGTCGCCTATTTGTGAGTGTATGGAATTTAGAATGCCTGAAAACTAGTTTTGCTGTCAACATAAATAATGGCAAATTCTCCCAATTTGTGGTTAGGTGGCCTTTTATGGCAAAGATGTCTAATGATCTCCCACACTCTCAACATTCTTTTGTGTCTGTGTTGTATATATGTCTTTGATGAACCTTTCTGATACAGAAGCTCTAAATGTTGAAAAATACCAGAGGAGGGACTTCCCTGGTGGAGCAGTGGTTAAGAATCCACTTGCCAATGCAGGGGACACAGGTTCGAGCCCTAGTCCGGGAAGATCCCACATGCTGCAGAACAATTAAGCCCGTGAGCCACAACTACTGAACCTGCGCTCTACAGCTTCAAGCCACAACTACTGAAGCCCGTGCGCCTAGAGCCTGTGCTCCGTAACAAGAGAAGCCACCGCAATGAGAAGCCCGCGCAACGCAATGAAGAGTAGACCCTGCTTGCCACAACTAGAGAAAGCCCGTGTGCAGTAACGAAGACCCAATGCAGCCAAAAAAATAAAATAAATAAATAAATTTATAAAAAAAAAAAGAAAGAAAAATACCAGAGGAAATCCAGATATTTGAAACCCTAAGAGGAACAATAATTAAAATTTGTACTTGAAAACATAAGTAAACAACAAAATCATTGTAGATACACAAAATACATGCAAATACCTACTGTCTTTCCAAAAACTCCTGGTGGGACCACTTTCCTAGAGCGTGAACAGAGAGAAACAATGTCAAAGGAGGTAAGAAATGTGTTCATCAAGTACCACGGCTCATTGCCAAATGAAACAACTATCACCTGTATTATTAACTCAAAATCTCTATTTTATTTTTTTTAACATCTTTGTTGGAGTATAATTGCTTTACAATGTTGTGTTAGTTTCTGCTGTATAACAAAGTGAATCAGCTATATGTACACATATATCCCCATATCCACTCCTTCTTGTGCCTCCCTCCCACCCTCCCCATCCCACCCCTCTAGGTGGTCACAAAGCACTGAGCTGATCTCCCTGTGCTATGCAGCTGCTTCCCACTAGCTATCTGTTTTACATTTGGTAGTGTGTATATGTCAATGCCACTCTCTCACTTCGTCCCAGCTTACCCTTCCCCCTCCCCGTGTCCTCAAGTCCATTCTCTACGTCTGCGTCATTATTCCTGTCCTGCCCCTAGGTTCATCAGAACTATTTTTTTTTAAATCTCTATTTTAAAAATGAAAAACATAATCATATAGAAGGGACTGTGGCATGTTCATCCTCTATATACTAGAACACTGGCACACTGTAGGCAGTTACTAAATGCCTGCAGTTTATGAAGAACACTGCAGACTACCACAGACTTCAGATCATTAAAACGCTGCAAAGAATCTTCAAACATTTCTGACCCTTTCCTCCTCCACCCTGTCCCCTGCTCCAAAAAAAAGAAAAGAAAAGAAAGAGAAAGAAAGAAAGAAAAAGACATTTTGAGGGTACCTTAGCAAGAAAAAGTATCCTCTGTAATCAAGATGTGCTGTTAATAGAATTGTTTTCACTTCTGAAGCTTTCTTTTCTTATAATTATTAGGTGGTTAAAATTTGGCCCACCTTTAACCAGAATCTGGAACAAAACTTGAATGTACCAAGCTAAACAAAGTTACACAATGGACCAAGTTTTACAAAATGGCACTGCTTTGCTAATGTTGCCAATACACTATTCTCTTCCCAGAGGCTCTAGAGTTCAGGGACTACATGATAACAACACTTCTAGGCCCAATTCAGAACTGTGAAAATAGCTCCACCAACTATTTACTGAACTACATAGAATTAATGACAAGTCCTAATCCCATTATCAAAAGGCCATAATGTTGACAGAACATAAGGTAAGGAATATGACTCACACAAATACATGGACTGAAGAGAATCACTCACTATTGCTCAAAGGTTTTTGTTATTGTTGTTGTTTATTTTGTTTTGTGTTCAAGGAAAAGCAGAAGAGGGAATTTTTAAAAAACTGTATTCTCTATGCTCCTACAGCACTCTGGGTTGATCTCTAGCATAGCACTGGCCTCACTAATACTCTAAGTTGTATCTATTGACCTGCCTAACCCATTTGATTTTAAGCTATTTTAGAGTAAGAACATTTAGAACTTTGAATCCACAGGACTGACAATACAAGGGGCACTCAATAAATGTTTTGTCCAAAAAAATGAAATGAGTTCTTAAAGTGATTACCTAGTACCATGTTATGTGTTGTTCTATCAATGCAAAACAAAGAAATACATATGCACACACTCGTTTTTGAAGGTCTACCTAAAACATGATCATCCTTCATCCAGGCTATAACTCCACAGGAGCTTAGGAAATGCTCATTGAGGGTCATCTTCTTTTGTGCCTACATCAGACCTCAGAAGAAAGTGTTATTTCATGGTTTCTAAAATACTTATTTGTGAATAGTATTAATAACTATGCAAATGAAAAGTATTCAATTTAACCACTTAAATCAAGAGCAAAAGAAAGAACACCTAATGCAAAAGAAGACCTCTCCCCTTTTAAAGGGTCACTGTCTTAACGGCTGATAACTCCCTAATTATCTTTGACTAACTTGAAAAGTCAAGTCAATAGAACCATCTGGATTAGGCAGACTTCTGAAAGCTGGAATTAGGTGAAAGATAATAGTATTTCAAATATCTCTCACCAGGATGGTAAGCACCAGTAAGGAGGTAAGGAAGGGTGCCAGATGGTTAGCTCCTAGCACCTACAGCTTCAGGCTTAGTAGGTGTAGCCAGGGGTGTACAGTTACCTTATATTAACACCCACGTATTGACGGGTGCCATATGTACACGATAGCGATTCTGGGCTGACACATCCAGCTGTAAGGACTGCTATATTAACATATCTCAAAAGGCTGAATGGAAGGGGAGAAAAATCGAAGAGGGAGAGAATGGTTAAAAATGGAGAATGGAAAAGAGCAGTTGAATTATTAGAATATTTCCCTGGGAGACTATTTTGAATTTTGATGAACTGCCGCTTTCCTCCACCACACCAAAAAAGTATGTATTGTTATATATAGTTAGAAAGGAGTGTTCCAGTTGGAAGAGGAGGGGATCCTATCAGTTCCCGCCCTCAGGCAGCAAAAGCTCCGCTCTACATAATTACTCCAACCCCAGCGCAGTACCCAGAAGTGAGGAAAGAGCAAAGGATCAGCAGCTCCTCCACTCCCTTTCTCGAGGGGGAGGGGTTCACGCTCCTTGTGTTCCCCCCACCCCCAAAAGTCCCAGGAGAAAGAGGGTGTGGAGGGAATTCGACGTCTCCGTGCACTCTCCGGCTGTGGAGGATGTGGAGAAAGAAGGCCCTTACCTGGCTAACAGCGGTCTTTTCTCTGCGCTGCTACCAGCCCTGGTACGGGTCCCTGGCGCTTTGCCTTGCGCACCTGTCGCGACCCAGATGCAACACCTACAGCTCCCTGCGGCCCCGCCCCGGTCCGGCTCAGAGCCCCGCCCAAGACCCCGCCCACCGACGCGGGGGCGCGCACGTCAGACCGTCTCCCGCGCAGCCTCGGCGAGAGCGTGCGCGCCGCCGGCTGCGTGCTCCTCCTCGCGGCTGCTCGCGTTGCTCTGCGGGGCGGCGTGGGCGTGGTGAGGGGCGTGGCTGCTTTTTCCAGGGCCCGTGTCTCGCCCTTTGTTCTTTGAGGGGTCTACGTATTTGCACGACGTAGAGTTCTGTGCTTCTGTACTTTGGCTTTTACCTGCTGACTCAGAGCTTCCAGTTTGACTCAAGAGCGATTAGGAGATTTGTCCTAGGTTCAAGTGTAGGCCAGTCACCAACCAGGTTCCTGGTGCTTTTGGGGTAAGTTCTGTGCAGGGAGGGTGTTCTAGAGGAGGCCGTGGGGTGTAGTGGAAAGAGCTATAAATTCATCCTGGCTCCACCGCTTGAAGTTCAAGTCGCCTCACCTCACTAGAGCAGAGTTTCTTCATGTAAATGAAGCGGTTGTACAAGGGCAGATCTCCAAGTTCAACAGCAGCTCTAGCCCTTATCATTCCTTCATTTAGAGCTGTGCTCTAAAGGTTTAGAGTACGTTGGGAGGCCTAGCACTTGGCTATCCTGCCCGCACATTTTGCCCCAGGTACGTGTGGCTGTATGAGGGCCCTTCGAGAATGTCCTTTCCTTTTCCTTTGCCTGCGCCCCACGTGTAGTAAGGTTTCAAACCACAAGTTTTCTTAAGCTTTTCAGAATTCACGTAGGTCGATAAGCACTATATGGGGCTCGTGGTAGTAAACACCTGTATTTACACTTCCTAAAGCAGTTAACGAAGATGTCTAATCAATTTCCAACGGCAGGTGATGGATAGACTAATCAGTTGTTTTCTTATTCCTTCAGATACCCAGCCCAGACTAGGTATTTGGGATAGGTATCAAGCGTCAAGACTCATATTCCCGTGCTGCCTGCCAGTTTTGTTAGAGACTTGTGGCAAATATATAGGATGGTACTGCAGAAAATGCATTCTATTACTTGTGGAGTTCCCCTAGTATATATCACTCCCCATTTTTTTTTTTTTTAAACAAGCCAATAAAGGCCCTTATTCTCTGCTAAGGAGATTAAGAAGCCAAACCGGAGTCAGAAATTTGCACCTAGATTTGAATCTTGACTCAGCCACTTGTCAGGCAAATTACTCCTTGTTCTCCTGGCCTTTTGAAAATAGAGCTAGTAGTACACCACAGTTGGCTTTTACCAGTTTGCAAGGTTGATTGCTATTTTGGGGGGGGATTTTATGAGCTAGTTGTTAAGCATAACCACTATTAAAATCAATTTATATAAATTAACAAATATGTTAAAAACAGGTAATAAATACTCAAAACGGCACTTTTTTTTTTTTTTTTTTTTGCGATACGCGGGCCTCTTACTGCTGTGGCCTCTCCAGTTGCGGAGCGCAGGCTCAGCAGCCATGGCTCACAGGCCCAGCCGCTCCGGGGCATGTGGGATCCTCCCGGACCGGGGCATGAACCCATGTCCCCTGCATCGGCAGGCGGACTCTCAACCGCTGTGCCACCAGGGAAGCCCTCAAAACGTCACTTTTTTAAACTTCATTTTACTAATTACTCTTAAGGTTGTCTATGGTATCTGTAGGATGGAAATACTATATTATGTTGTATGTGTTTCTGTCCAACTCTGTTCATGTTTGTGTGTTTGTCACATATGCAGCATGAAATTGGCTGCAATAGGAGTATTTACACCATGGAAATTGGCAAATGCTACAAATCAGGGCTTGGCTTATTGTTTTGTTGATTTTCTAGACCAAGTGTTTGCAATTTTTTCTGTAAACAGCCAATTAGTAAATATTTAAGGCCTTCTAGTACATATGGTCTTTGTCACAACTGCTCAACTCTTACATTTAAAGTGGGCATGGCTATGTTTTAATAAAGCTGTATTTATAAAAACAGGCAGTAGGCTAGTGGAGAAAATATTAATAATGCAGAACTAAACAGTGTATGACATCTGTGGCCTTGACGTTGTGAGTAGCACAAAAGGTTAAGAAAGTATTGTTCCAGTATTCAAAAACTGTCATCCAGTTCAGTAAAGAAGTTGCTTACGTCATTGACATATGAATGAAGTTCCAACAGTGAAGTTCACTGGTTTGCTTTTTTCTTACTACTTAATTAAACAAAAATATCAGTCAGCATCCATGTCCAAACTACACTTCTTTGGCAGTGATGTGAGCATCTTTTTTGCTGAATCAAATCATAATCAAGAATTTTTTCTTTTTAGGATTCATCATTATACTATTACAGTTGGGTCTTACTGTAGAACATAATCAAGAATTTATTCATAGTCTGATTTTGTGAGATATTGTTGGAAAAAAATTAAAACTGATAGTAGATATTCAAGAAATAGCAAGTCACACTGAAGGTATAGGTAAACACCGAAAAGCACAGTTAGTATTTTTGTTTAAAATTCATGCTAAAGACTCCATTAAAACACAAAAGTCTGTTGTGTTTCTATAGAGTAGCAATGAACTATCAGAAAGAGAAATGAAGAAAACAACCCCATTTACAACTGCATCAAAAAGAATAAAATACTTAGGAATAAATTTAATCAGGAAGGTGAAAAACCTATATATTGAAAACTATAAGGCATTAATGAAAGAAATGGAAGAAGACGCAGATAAATGGAAAGATATTCCATGTTCATGGATTGGAAGAATCAATATTGTTAAAATGTCCATACAACCCAAAGCAATCTACAGATCAGTGCAATTCTTATCAAAATCCCAATGGCATTTTTCAAAGGAATAGAAATAATCCAAAATTTGAATGGAATCAAACAAAACAAAACAAAACAAACAAAAAACCTGAATAGCCAAAGCAATCTTGAGAAAGAACAAAGCTGGAGGCATCACACTCCCTGACTTTGTATTATAAAGCTATTGTAATTAAAACAGTATGGCATTGGCCTAAAAACATACGCATAGATCAGTGGAACAGAATAGAAAGCCCAGAAATAAACCCATGCATATATGGTCAATTAACATATGACAAAGTTACCAAGAATATGTAATGGGGAAAGGATAGTCTCTTCAATAAATGGTGTTGGGGAAGCTGTCTTACACCATAAACAAAAATTAACTCAAAGGGATTAAAGACTGGAATGTAAAACCTGAAACCATAAAACTACTAGAAGGAAAAATACAGGCAGTAAGCTCCTTGACATAGGTCTGGTGATGATTTTTTGAATCTGACACCAAAAGCAAAAATAAATAAGTGGGACTATATCATCCTAAAAAGCTTCTGCACAGCAAAGGAGACCATCAACAAAATGAAAAGGCAACCTACTGATGGGAGATAATACATATCTGATAAGGAGGTAATATCCAAAGTCTATAAAGATACAACTCATACAACTCAATAGCAAAGAAAAAATCCAATTAAAAAATGGTAGAAGATTTGAATAGATATTTTTCAATAGAAGACATACAGAAGGTAAACAGGTACATGAAAAGATGCTCAACAGTGTTAATCAGGGAAGTGCAAATCAAAACCACAATGAGATATCAAAAGCTCATACCTGTCAGAATGTCTGTTATCAAAAAGACAAGAAATAACAAGTATTGGTGAGGATGTGGAGAAAAGGGAACCCTTGTACACTGCTGGTGGGAATGTAAATTGGTGCAGCCACTGTGGAAAACAGTATGAAGATTCCTCAAAAAATTAAAAATAGACTTACTGTATATTACAGCAATTCTACTTCGGAGTATTTATCCAAAGAAAATGAAAACACTCAAAAAGACATATGTACCCCCATGTTTATTGCAGCATTATTTACAAAAACCAAGACACGGAAACAGCCTAGGTGTCTATCAATGGATGGATGGATAAAGAAAATGTGGTATATATACAATGGAATATTACACACCCATGAGAAAGAATGACATCTTGCCATTTGTGAAAAGATGGATTGAACTTGAGGGCATTATGCTAAGTGAAATAATACAGAAAAAGACAAATACTGTATGATCTCTCTTACATGTGGATCTTTAAGGAAAAAAAAAACGAAAAAACAAGTTCATAGATATAGAGAGCAGATTAATGGTTGCCAGAGGTGGGAATGGAGGACAAATGGGTGAAGAGGGTCAAAAGGTTAAAAAAAAAAGATGTAAAACAGGCATATATATGCATATTTATATATACACATATTTTTATATATACTAATGTATATGACATAGGTATATAATGTATATAAAAACACAGATGCGTACCTATTATTTCTAAAATAATGGAAACAAAATATCACTTTCTAAATCTTTTAGATGAAACCAAATATTAGCATATTCTTAGAAGTTTGCATTAAAAAAATTAATACCAAAAGCTAAGAATACCATCTGTGACTTATTTTTACCCAGCTCTACATTTATAAGCAGGGTACAAAATATTGGTTTAGCTAATTACAATGTAGGAAAAAAATTTTAATTAAAAAATAAAATGTATGCTATTTCTAAAATCATATTAAAATTATTTTTAAAAATTTTGTTAACGCCCAAGTAGTATTGTGAATTTTACTAACTTAAAATTATTTTACAGATTCAGATCCCTAAAATGCCAAAGTAACAGAGTGACTTATTAAGTTTTTTAAATCTGATGAAGTTGAAAACAGACACAGAAAATGATAGGAGTGAAAATTGTAGGATACCTAAGCTAATGGAAAAAAATTTCAAAGTTGTTGAACAACTAGTCATTGAAGAAACACCATCATGGTTAGCAAAGGAGGTAGATAACCTTGTGCTTCCAGATTGTTGGAATGAAAAGACAAGTGTTTATGTTTTCAGAGCAGTACAAATTGCTTGAAATAAAAGAATATAAACTAATATGTAAGGATTGTTTGATATTCAGCGTTAGGGAGGGAGAGAAGAAAAGCATGTTCATATGTCCAAGGAATGGAGGGCATATGGAGTAACCCCAAATGGTACTAATAAAACTACTAGGCACACTTTTCTGAAAAAAAAAAAATTAGGGAATATGATTTTCCTAAAGACTACTAAAATTCACGATTTGTTAAAAGAATCAACTAATGACTCAATTTCCAATTTAGTGTATAAACTAAATAATAAAAATATTGATACTATCATAGATGTTTTTAATACTCTTCACAGTTTAGTAAAACATAGTAGGCCTTTATCTGATAGTGAGGGCAGCAATAAAGTTGAAAGAGGAAAATGGAACAGACACAGACAATTGTTTACATGCAACAAGAACAGCAGACCATATTGCAAAAGAAATTATATGAAGATATTTAAGAATATTATAGAAGAGAATGCCAAATAGGTATTATAATTGATGAGGCATCTACACGTTTGAAGAAAAGAGCCTAGTGATTTATCTCCAGTGCACAGTTGAATCAATTTCTGTATTGGTAATTGTATTTGTTGCTTGTGTCAGCCACAACAGAGTGTATTTCTAATACATTATTGTCTACTTTAAATGATTGTGGCCTTGATAATATTTGAAAGCGAACTTAATTGCATTTTGTTCTAATGGTGCTTGTACAATAGTGGAAAGGAAGTCTGGAATAGCTGCAAATTTGTTAGAATATTTTCCTGAAGCCATTATTTGGCACTAAGTCATCAATTCCAATTCAGTATCTGAAATGGAAGTCAATTGTTTAAAAATATTCTGGATAAAATTTATTCTATTTATCACCAATCTAACAAAAATAAAATTGATTGGAAACTGTAGCTAAAGAACTTGAAATTAAGATTATTAAAACTGGTCTATAACACCACATTGTAAATCAACTACAATTAAAAAAAAAAAACTGATCTAGTACTGAGATTGAGATGGGTGGCATGTAGTTTACAAACTGCCGCTGCTGTATGTCAGGCATATACTTCATCATATATGCATTTTTCTCATTCTTTTTATTCTGGTTTGGCAAAGAGATTAGCTAAGATTACTTTCTTACAAGACCTTGTTTGTTTGTTTTTTTTGAATTTTATTTTATTTTTTTATACAGCAGGTTCTTATTTGTTATCTATTTTATACATATTAGTGTATACATGTCAATCCCAGTCTCCCAATTCATCACACCACCATCCCCACCACCACCCCACTTTCCCCCCTTGGTGTCTATACGTTTGTTCTCTACATCTGTCTCTATTTCTGCCTTGCAAACTGGTTCATCTGTACCATTTTTCTAGATTCCACATATATGCGTTAATATATGATATTTGTTTTTCTCTTTCTGACTTACTTCACTCTGTATGACAGTCTAGGTCCATCCACGTCTCTACAAATGACCCACTTTTGTTCCTTTTTATGGCTGAGTAATATTCCATTGTATATTTGTGCCACATCTTCTTTATTCATTCATCTGTCGATGGGCATTTAGGTTGCTTCCATGATCTGGCTATTGTAAACTGGGGTGCATGTGTCTTTTTGAATTATGGTTTTCTCTGGGTATATGCCCAGTAGTGGGATTGTTGGGTCATATGGTGATTCTATTTTTAGTTTTTTAAGGAACCTCCATACTGTTCTCCATAGTGGCTGTATCAATTTACATTACCACCAACAGTGCAAGAGGGTTCCCTTTTCTGCACACTCTCTCCAGCATTTGTTGTTTGTAGATTTTTTGATGATGCCCATTCTAACTGGTGTGAGGTGATACCTCATTGTAGTTTTGATTTGGATTTCCCTAATAATTAGTGATGTTGAGCAGCTTTTCATGCACCTCTTGGCCATCTGTATGTCTTCTTTGGAGAAATGACAAGACCTTGTTTTTTAAAATTTATTTTTGGCTGCATTGGGTCTTCGTTGCTGTGTGTGGGCTTTCTCTAGTTGCGGCGAGCAGGGCTACTCTTCATTGCAGTGTGTGGACTTCTCATTGTGGTGGCTTTTGTTGCGGAGCACAGACTCTAGGTGCACAGGCTTCAGTAGTTGTGGCACGTGAGCTCAGTAGTTGTGGCTCGGGCTCTAGAGCGCAGGCTCAGTAGTTGTAGTGCATGGGCTTAGTTGCTCCATGGCATGTGGGATCTTCCCGGACCAGGGCTTGAACCTGTGTCCCCTGCATTGGCAGGCGGATTCTTAACCACTGTACCACCAGGGAAGCCCAAGACCTTGTTTTAATGATTGATATTCTTTGAGATTTTTCATTACTTTCAATTGCATTGCAATGA
Source organism: Delphinapterus leucas (assembly GCF_059928025.1). Taxonomy (NCBI): domain Eukaryota; kingdom Metazoa; phylum Chordata; class Mammalia; order Artiodactyla; family Monodontidae; genus Delphinapterus; species Delphinapterus leucas. Next base: position 40,066,150 of record NC_143139.1, read on the forward strand.
AGATCAACTACTATTCAGAAAGTTAAAAAAAATTAAATGTGTCATAAAAGCTTTAGAAAATTTAGAATTGGTATTAGAAAGCATGAATCTCATGTCAGAGATTTAAGTCAGATAAGTTTAAAGACATTCCATTTATTTTTTTCAACTTTTTTTTTTTTTTGGCTGCACTTCATGGCCTGTGGGATCCTAGTTCCCCCACCAGGGATCGAACCCACACCCCCTGCTCTGGAAGCACAGAGCCTTAACCACTGTACGGCAAGGGAAGTCCCAAGACATTCCATTTAATAAAAATAAATTTGAAGCTCTGCCTAGAAATGTGTTACTAAAAAGTAATGAATTTATGTCTTATTAGAAACAAAGCATTTTGAATTATTTTGATTTATTAGAACCATCTCCTTGGCCTTGTGAGGAACTAACTTCACCATGGATCACTGGTAGGGGGAAATTGTATTATTTAAGTGAAATTTTAAACATGAACTTTTCAGGGATTTGTAGATAATAATGTAGAATTAAACAATGTTACACTCCCTGCAACTATTCAAAAAGCTAAAAAAAACCCCACAATTGCAGTCAATAGTGCTAAAGCTGAAAAAAGCTTCATTTTAATGAATTTGTACCAGGTGAGAAATGGTAGTTCAGTAGTAGGTCATGTATCAAATTTAATGACAAGAAATTTATTGGGAAAAGAGTTAGCAGATTGGGATCATCAAATGATGGTTATACCATGACCCTTTGCTTTTCTCCTGTATTGGGTCCTTCGTTTCTTCACTCCTGATTTCTCAACATTTGCACCATTGACATTAATTATTTATTCTTTATTGTGAGGCACTATCCATATTCATATGTGTAACTAATTCATTTTTAAATGCTTTGAAGTATTCCATTGAAACATATATCACTGCTGGATATTTACATTATTTCCATTTTTTCACTTTATAAACAGTGTTAAAAGGACATCCTTGTACTTATATGCTAGAATTGCTAGGTATATGCCTCCAGTTTATCCTAACATCTGTAGTGTGAGATCTCATTTCTCTACATCCTTGCCAAAAGTTGGTATTAGCAGACTTAAATCTTTGCCAGTTTGATGGGTATGGAATGACAGTATCATTGGTTTAATTTGTACTTGTCTAATTGATGACAAGAATAAATATGTTTTTTCATGCTTATTGGCCATTTGAATTTCTTTGCTGTGAATTGCTTATTCAAATCCTTTGTTCATTTCCCTCCTAGTTCATTTGCTGTGGTTATCTTTCTATAGTTCCCCCTGGCACTTGTGCATTGATGTACATATTTTCCATTGCATAAATACAATCTTTATCTTGTTGCCCTTAACTTCATTCAACTTCTTCTAAGTAAAAGTCATTCATTTTTTCATTCAATAAATGTTTATTGAGTGCCTATAATATGCTAGGTACAGTGCCAAGCACTGGGGAATTCACTGGAGAACAACACAGTGATTCAGTGGGTTAGGGTTAGTAAATAAATTAATAGAATACTTTAGATAAGTATATGATTGGGAAAAATATAGGAGGCTGTTATAGCCCTTAGAAAGGTTTGGGACTCAAAAGTCTTCCTTGTGGAATTTATGTCTAAACTGAATGGTAAATAAGAATTAGCAAGGCAGAGGGTTGTGTGTGTTTGATTGGTTCACTGGAAGGATAGATAGATTGGATGGGATCAACTGGGGAGAACAAAGCATAGTTGGGGTATGCTTTCTTTAAAAATGGGGAAATGTTCAATATAGCTTAACCCTAGAGTACAGGAAGTAGTAGTCACCTATGAAACCAGAAAGGTAAGCAGGGCCCAGATTTTACAGGGCATTGGAAGACATGTTAAGGAGTTTGAACTCCACTGTAGGAGAACTGGGGAGCCATTAAACATTGTGCCTTAAAGTACGGATTACCTACATCAGAATCACCTACAAGTCGTATTAAAATTGCCCACTCCTATATTCTACCCCAAACCTATTGAACCAAAATCACTGGGGTAGGGATTTCCCTGCGGTCCAGTTGTTAGGACTCCGCGCTTCCACTGCAGTGGGCATGGGTTTGATCCCTGGTCAGGAAACTAAGATCCTGCATGCCATGGGGCCCGGCCAAAGAAATAAAAATAATAAAAAGTTAAAATCACTAGGGTAAAGTTCCCAAATCTATGTTTGTTTGTTTGATTTTTAACAACAATGCCAAGTAATTTCTTAGGCGTATTGAAGTTTGTACAGTAAAGTATTTGAGCCCAGGGAGTGATATGATCAGATGCGTATTTGGTTGCAACATGAACAGTTTAGAAGGTGGCAAAACTGGAGGTTAGGAGACCCATTAGGTGACTGTTGGAATAATCTAGGTAAGAGAAGTTGATGACCTGAACTAGATTGGGATTGGAGTTGGAGAAAAGTAGATGAACGAGAGAGATGTGAATGTCAGATTATTTGGGAGATGAATTGTCAAGACTTGATGGTTTGCTTGGATATGGAGGTAACATGCAGCTGCATGAATGCTGGTGCTATTTCCTGATCTGGAGAGAATGCAGGAAAACTAGCAAGCTCCTTATGGTAGTGGTGGAAGAGTAGAAAAGAGAAACCAAGTTCAACTGTGGGCCTGTTAATTTTAACAGAGGAACACAACATTGTAAAAGCAACTATACTCCAATAAAAATTAATTTAAAAAATTTAATGGGGGACTTAAAAGGAGAGATATCCAGTAGGCAACTAGAGGATAGTTCAATAGTCGCTAAGAGAAATATCTGGCTATAAGATACAGCTATAGCAGAGGCAGATTTGCTGTGAAGCTGATGAAGTTACTCCAGGTCTCTTTTGCAAAGTCTCCTTTCAAGGCTCTGAGACAGGCACTAAGAATTCTATATTTGAAGAGCTATATTAATTTTCTTAAGTTGTGTGAACTTAATTTCCCAATTGTGTAAGCTTTAGGCCTCAGAAAACCTTGGATCTGTTTCTGAGCTATATAGGTCAAAATTATCAGTGTACATGATGGTAACGAAGTACCCTGAGAAGACGAGATTGCCTTAGGAGAATGTATAGAGTAAAAAACAACAGAGATCTTAATATGTTACACATTGTTTTCCAGGAATAGCTATTATTTTAAATTAGGTATAGAGAAAAATCGGGAAAAAAAATCTTAAAAAACAATGTAAAAAAGTTGGTAGTCGTATGATACACTATGATTTAATTGAACTTAAAAGCTTTATATATTTAAAGTATTATATAAATTTGCCTTTTTGGGTAGGCCCATAAGGAATCATTTTGATAACTGTGAATGAAAAAATTAAACTCTCAAGAGTATTTTTTTCTAAATCTTAAAAGAAGGATGAAGATTTAAGTTAAATATGGTGGTTCTTATCTAAATACTTTTCGAATCAGATAAATATCTACTATTTAATGTGTAATAGATCATATATATATCACATATAATATTGGTTTGGCCAAAGAGTTTATTCAATTTTTTCCATAAGATGGCTCTAGTAGCACTTAGTTGTCTTTAACTTCATTCGAAACAATTTTGTTAGATTGTATTGTGACAGCTGTCATATTCAGCGTGCATAAAAAGAAAAAAATCAAAATTGGTGAATTTTTGTGGAGCTATTTTAACATTGAAGATGGAAGAAAAAAGCAATATTTTTGGCATATTATGCTTTATTATTTCAAGAAAGGTCAAAATGCAACTGAAATGCAAAAAAAAAAAGGTTTGTGCAGTGTATGGAGAAGGTACTGTGACTGATCGAACATGTCAAAAGTGGTTTGCAAAGTTCCGTGCTGGAGATTTCTCGCTGGATGATGCTCCACGGTCGGGTGGACCAGTTTAAGTTGATAGCGATCAAATCGAGACATTAATTGAGAACAGTCAACTTTAAACCATGCGGGAGATAGCTGACATACTCAAAATATCCAAATCAAGCACTGAAGATCATTTGCACCAGCTTGGTTATCGCTTTGATGTTTGGGTTCCACATAAGTTAAGCGAAAAAAACCTTCTTGACCGTATTTCCTCATGCGATTCTCAACTGAAATGTAATGAAAATGTTCCGTTTTTAAAACAAATTGTGACGGGTGATGACAAGTGGATACTGTACAATAATGTGGAACGGAAGAGATCGTGGGGCAAGTGAAATGAACCACCACCAACCACACCAAAGGCCTGTCTTTATTCAAAGAAGGTGATGTTGTGTATATGGTGGGATTGGAAGGGAATCCTCTATTATGAGCTCCTTCTGGAAAACTGAACAATTAATTCCAACAAGAGCTGCTCCCAATTAGACCAACTGAAAACAGCCCTTGACGAAAAGCGTCTGGAATTAGTCAACAGAAAACACATAATCTTCCATCAGGATAACGCAAAACCGCATGTTTCTTTGATGACCAGGCAAAAACGGTTACAGCTTGACTGGGAAGTTCTGATTCATCCACCGTATTCACCAGACATTGCACCTTTGGAATTCCATTTATTTCGGTCTTTACAAAATTCTCTTAATGGAAAAAATTTCAATTCCCTGGAAGACTGTAAAAGACAGTTCTTTGCTCAAAAAGATTAAAAGTTTTGGGAAGATGGAATTATGAAGTTGCCTGAAAAATGGCAGAAGGTAGTGGAACAAAAGGGTGAATACGTTGTTCAACAAAGTTCTTGGTGAGGGACTTCCCTGGTGGTCCAGTGGTTAAGGCTCTGTGCTTCCACTGTAGGGGGGCTGGGTTCAATCCCTGGTCAGGGAACTAGATCCTGCATGCATGCCACAACTAAGAGTTTGCATGCCCAACTAAAGATCCTGCATGCCGCAACTAAAAGATCCCAGGTGCTGCAACTAAGACCCGGTGCAGCCTAAATAAATATTTTAAAAAACAATAAAGTTCTTGGTGAAAATGAAAAATGTGCCTTTCATTTTTACTTGAAAACTGAAGGCACTTTTTTGCCAACCCAATATATAGATAAGTGTATCATTTACTCTTTGCCTCAAAAAAAATCTATTCTAGTTCAGTCAATGGCCTTCTCATCTTCATTCTTAAAAATTGTCAAGGAAAGGAAATCTTTATAAATTTATTTATTTAATTTATTTTTGGTTGCATTGGGTCTTTGTTGCTGCGTGCAGGCTTTCTCTAGTTGTGCAGAGCAGGGGCTACTCTTCATTGAGGTGCGTGTGCTTCTCATTGAGGTGGCTTCTCTTCTTGTGGAGCACGGGCTCTAGGTGCGCAGGCTTCAGTAGTTGTGGCCTGCGGGCTCAGTAGTTGTGGCTCACGGGCTCTAGAACGCAGGCTCAGTAGTTGTGACGCACGGGCTTAGTTGCTCCATGGCATGTGGGATCTTCCCGGACCAGGGATCGAACCCATGTCCCCTGCATTGGCAGGCGGATTTTTAACCACTGTGCCACCAGGGAAGTCCCAGGAAAGGAAATCTTCAATAATGTCCCATGATCAGAAATCCCTTATGTCTAATCTAAATCTCTGATTCTCATGCAGGAAGAGGACCATTTTTTAAAAATCAGCTTTATTGGACTTCCCTGGTGGTGCAGTGGTTGAGAGTCCGCCTGCCGATACAGGGGACACGGGTTCGTGCCCCGGTCCGGGAGGATCCCACCTGCCGTGGAGCGGCTAGGCCTGTGAGCCATGGCCGCTGAGCCTGCGCGACTGGAGCCTGTGCTCCGCAACGGGAGAGGCCACAACAGTGAGAGGCCCGCGAACCGCCCCCCCCCACAAAAAAAAATCAGCTTCATTGAGGTATGTTTTACATACATTAAAATTCATCAATTTTAAGTGTACATTTCATTGTGTTTTTGACAAATGTGTACAGCAGTGCAACCACCATGACAATCCAGATATATAATATTTCTGTCACCCTCAAATGTTCCCTGTGCCCCTTTGCCATCAGTCTCCCCCACAATCTCTCACCCCTGCCCCCGGCAACCACTAATCTGTTTTCTGTCATTGCAATTTTGACTTCACCAGAATTTCATATAAATGTTTATAGTCTTTTGTGTCCATCTCTGGCTTCTTTCACTTAACACAATGCTTTTGAGATTATCCATGTTGTATCAGTAGTTCACTCCTTTTTAATGCTAAGTAGTATATTCCATTGTATGGATATATCACAATTTATTGATTCACCAGTTGATGGACATTTCAGTTGTTTCTAGTTGGGGGCTATTATGAAGAAAGCTGCTATGAGTGTTTACATACCAGTTATATACCAGTTCATATTGACATCTGTTTTCATTTCTCTTGGGCAAATACTCAGGAGTAGGATTGCTTAGGAGTGAGTTGCATTGCAATGTGCATTTAACTTTTTAAAAAACTGCCAGACTTTTCCAAAGTGAATGTAATATTTTGCATTCCCACCAGCAATGTGTGAGTTCTAGTTGCTCCCCATTCTCTGCTGCACTTAGTATTGTTAGTCTTTTTAATTATAGTGATTCTAGTGGGTGTAGTGATATCTCGTGGTTAATTTGCATTTCCCTAATAACTAATGATGTGAATCTTTTCATGTGCTTATTTGCATTTCATATATCTTTGTTGATGGAGTATCTGTTCAAATCTTTTGCCCATTTATTAATTGGATTATTTGTCTTATTGAGTTGTAAAAATTATTTATATATTCTGGATACAAGTCTTTTATCAGATACATGCTTTGAAAGTATTTTCTCCCAGTCTGTGGCTTATTTCTTTTTCTTTTTTTTTAAATTAATTAGTTAATTTATTTTTGGCTGCGTTAGGTCTTCGTTGCTGCCCGCGGGCTTTCTCTAGTTGTGGTGAGCAGGAGCCACTCTTCATTGCAGTGCGTGGGCTTCTCATTGTGGTGGTTTCTCTTGTTGTGGAGCACGGGCTCTAGGCACGTGGCTTAGTAGTTGTGGCTCGCAGGCTCTAGAGCACAGGCTCAGTAGTTGTGGTGCACGGGCTTAGTTGCTCCGCGGTATGTGGGATCTTCCCAGACCAGAGAATGAACCTGTGTCCCCTGCACTGGCAGGTGGATTCTTAACCACTGTGCCATCAGGGAAGTCCACTGTGGCTTATTTCTTAATTTTTCTTAAGTGTCTTTCAAAAAGCAGAAGATTTTTTTTCTTTTTGGCTTTTTTTTTTACTTGTCATACCTTTTATTTTTTAATTGAAATATTGTTGATTTACAATATTATATAAGTTGCAGGTGTACAACATAGTGATTCATGATTTTTAAAGGTTATACTCCATTTATAGTTATTATAAAATATTGGCTATATTCCCTGTGCTGTACAATATATCCTTGTAGCTTATTTATTTTATACACAGTAGTTTTTAGCTCTTAATCCCCTACCCCTATCCTTCCCCTCTCTGCTTCCCTCTTCCCACTGGTAACCACTAGTTTGTTCTCTCTGAGTCTGTTTCTTTTTTGTTATATTCACTAGTTTGTTTTATTTTTTAGATTCCACATATAAGTGGTAACATAAAGTATTTGTCTTTCTCTGTCTGACTTATTTCACTAAGCATAGTAACTTCCAAGTCCATACATGCTGTTGCAAATTGCGAAATTTCATTCTTTGTTATGGCTGAGTAGTATTCCATTATATGTATATGTGTGTATATATATATATATATATATATGTATATATATATATATATATATATACACACACACACCACATCTTCTTTATCTTTTCATCTGTTAATGAACACTTAGGTTGCTTCCATATCCTGGTTATTGTAAAGCTGCTATGAATGTTGGGGTGCATGTATCTTTTCAAATTAGTGTTTTTGTTTTCTTTGGATGTATACGCAGAAGTGGAATTGCTAGATAATATGGTAGTTCTATTTTTAGTTTTTTGAGGCACCTCCATACTGTTTTTCACAGTGGTTGTACCAATTTACATTCCCACCAACAGTGCAAGAGGGTTCCCTTTTCTCTACACCCTCACCAACATTTGTTATTTGTGGTCTTTTTGATAATAGCCATTCTGACAGGTGTGAGGTTATATCTCATTGTGGCTTTGATTTGCATTTCTCTGATGGTTAGTGATGTTGAGCATCATTTCATGTGCTATTGTTCATCTGTATGTCTTCTTTGGAAAAATGTGTATTCAGGCCTCCTGCCCATTTTTGGATCAAGTTGTTTTTTTTTTTGATGTTGAATTGTATAAGCTGTTATGTATTTTGGGCATTATCCCCTTATCAGTCACATCATTTACAAATATTTTCTCCCATTCAGTAGGTTGTCTTTTCATTTTGCTGATGGTTTCCTTTGCTGTGCAAAAGCTTTTAAATTTAATTAGGTCCCATTTGTTTATTTTTGCTCTTGTTTCCTTTGCCTTAGGAGATAGATCCAAAAAAATATTGCTGTGATTTATGCCAAAGCCTGTTCTGCCTATGTTTTCTTCCAGAAGTTTTATAATTCCTGGTCTTACGTTTAGGTCTTTAATCCATTTTGAATTTATTTTTGTATATGGTTTGAGAAAATGTTCTAATTTCATTCTTTTACTTGTACCTGTTCAGTTTTTCCAGCATCACCTATTGAAGAGACTGTCTTTTTTCCATTGTATATTCCCAGACAAAAAGAAATAAAAGGAATCCAAACTGGAAAGAAATAAATAAAACTGTCACTGTTTGCAGATAACATGATACTATACATAGAAAATCCTAAAGACACCACCAAAAAACTACTAGAGTTCACCAATGAATTTGGTAAAGTTGCAGAATACAAAATTAATATACAGAAATCTGTTGCATTTCTATGCAGTAACAACGAGCTATCAGAAGGAGAAATTAAGGAAACAATTCCATTTACAATTGCATCAAAAAGAATAAAATAGCTAGAATAAACCTACCTAACGAGGTAAAAGACCTGGACTAAGAAAACTATAAGACACTGATGAAAGAAATTGCATATGACACAAACAGATAGAAAGATATACTGTGTTCATGGATTGGAAGAATTAATATTGTTAAAACGACCATATTACTTGAGGCAATCTACAGATTCACCGCAATCCCTGTCAAAATACCAATGGCATTTTTCACAGAACTAGAAAAAATAATTTAAAAATTTGGATAGAAACAGAAAAGACCTGAAAAAGTCAAAACAATCTTGACAGACAAGCACACAGCTGGGGGTATCACGGTCTCTGACTTCAGACTATACTACAAAAAGCAGAAGTTTTAAGTTTTGATGAAGTACAGTTTATCAGCTTTTTTCTTTTATGGCTTTGTGCTTTTTGAATTCTAAGAAATCTTTGTCTAATCCAAGGTCACAAAGATTTTTGTCTATGTTTTGTAGTTTTAGAAATTTTATAGTTTCATCTCTTACCTATTCTTTTATGATTCATTTCAAGTTAATTTTTTTGTATATGGTGTGAGGTAAGGGTGAAGATTTTTCCACATGGATATCTAGATGTTCCAGCACCATTTGTTGAAAAGGTTATCCTTTCCCCCATTCAATTACTTTGGCCCCTTGGTTGAAAATTAAATGAATATATTTGTGTTTGTCTATTTTTGGACATTCTATTATATTCCATTTAACTGTATGTCTATGATAATCTTTTAGTAATGAAAATAATTTATTTTACTTTGGTGGAAAGTATTCTCAAGTTATTCTTAGATATTATGAGAAAGGGCTGAATCCTATACATGTGAAAAATTTTCATTCTCCTCAAACACCTATTACTCTAACTGGAAATGTATATGTGTACTAAAGGATTTTCCCATAAGTAATTCCTAGGATAGTAAGCTATTGTAGGGAATATACATTTTTTTATGTAATAGACGTAATTAGGCATTTTTTGTTTGCTTATAGCTTCATTTTCTCAGAATGTAAAAAAGAGGGTAAAATAAACTCTTGTCATGTGGAAATCTTTAAAATAACCAAAACTATGTTCTGTTAAGAAAAAAATATTGAAAATTTCAAAGAATAAAGCAGAATAAACCTGTTCTTTGGGAATAATAGCAACATAAATACTACAAATCAAGGAAGGGGATTTCCTGACTTCTGCTTCCAAGCAGTTCCAATAAATGAAGGAGGAAGTTATTTTCCTTTTTAAAAAAACTTATTGTTGGCAGGATTAGTGTACTTCCTTTCACTCTTTTAGGACTTTAAATACATATACACTAATGTTACTGAACTTCATAAACCTTTGGGATTTTTGTCAGATTCTTAGTTTGCAGAGTCTTAAATTGTTTCAGTAAAAAGTCACTTTGTTAAAAAAAAAGTCACTCTGTTGTGGAAAAGTCCAGAGCCAGGGAGATGATGCATTACCGAGAGGGACGGAAACACTCAAACATTAACAATTGACTTGGAGCGTCCCTTGCTCTGGTGAAATAAGCATAGGCTTTGGAACCAGAATACATTTGCATTTAATCTCTTTGACTTCTTAACATGAGTTGGGGGTGGGGGCAAGTTTCCTAACTTCTTTAAGTCTCAGCTTCATCATTGGCAATAATAATACTTGGTTGACGTTGTTGTCATGAGGATTAAATTAAATGACCTAGTACTCTGCTTAGCATATACTACACATGCAGTAAATATCAAATCCCTGTCCCTCTTCTCCCAGTCCTTCCTCATATAGGTTGAGAAGTTTTCTGGAGGTAAATTGTATACCCCACATCAGAAGCTGATCTGTTTGTTCTTCCTTATTTTTTTGGTAACAGACTGATAGAAGTTTGAAAATTACTGGGGAACAGGAGAACAGATGAGCTCAGGGATCAGACTCTAGGATAAGAAACTAGTTCAGCAGGAAGTTTGCACTGTCAGCCCCTTAAGGATCATATGCTCAAGGTGTCTAATCCCATCTCACATGTTTAATACCTCAAATGTCACTTGATGGTAGAAGACTCTCTAGGGAATTCTGTGAGAACAGTACCCAGCTGTAGTGGAAAGCTGACCTGAGAGCACCTTTTAGTCTTTCTCTATCCTTCTTTGTCCTAATGTAATTTAATTATGTCCTCTCTTGCTTCAGCTTTTAAATTCAAAGACACTTATTATTAGAGTTTGTTACCTTAAATTACCAGATTCTGGCCCTTGTCATCTCCTCCCACCTTGATCCTATGAAAGAGACAGTGGCACTGCCTAATTTAAGTTGCTTTTGGTTCCTCTTCCCTGCTTCCCCACACACCTGCCCTTTCACAATTAATTTCATTTCTAAAGGCAGGAAAAAACTTTTCAAAATGCCCCAGCTACTTATTGTGAAGACCTCCATATCCCTATAGCAAACAACAGATCCTCAATTATGTGTGCAGATATCTTAATGTACTTTTTGGGGGATATTGCAGAAAAACTATCAATTTTTATTTTGAGAATATCTGCCAAAACCCAGAACACTCCCAGTCGGTTAGACTGATTACATTAACTTACCGTTATGTCTGTATCACTATTCCAATTCTAACGAAGAACAAAATGAAGACTAGACTTCCTATATTGTTTACTCCCTGTATTAGACCTTGAGAATATAAAAAGTACAAGATTTGGACTTCATACTTAAGTCACAGGGAAGGCAAGCTAATAGAATTCAAAGGCCCTGGGCTTCCCTGGTGGTGCAGTGGTTGAGAGTCCGCCTGCTGGTGCAGGGGACACGGGTTCGTGCCCCGGTCCGGGAAGATCCCACATGCCGCGGAGCGGCTGGGCCCGTGAGCCGTGGCCGCTGAGCCTGCTCATCCGGAGCCTGTGCTCTGCAGTGGGAGAGGCCACAACAGTGAGAAGCCCGCGTACCGCAAAAAAACAAACAATAACAAAAGAACAAAAACAAAAAAAGAATTCAAAGGCCCTAATTCTGTTTTCTGGCATGTACAGAAATTCTATTGTATAGTGCATTGGATTTATCTCAAGCATAAAAATACGCAGAGCTCTTCCTCTGATTCTATATATAAGATATATTCATATATATGTACATATATTTAACTTAGACTATAACACCTATCAAATAATATTTCACTAATTGGTTGACTTCCAAAAGCTCATTCTTTTCTCTGCTCCTTTTATTCATGCATAGATTTGAGCCTGCTCAGATATATATACAAACTTTTTTACACTTTCTGTTACAATGTCACTCAGATGTAGCAACATCATGAGTAAGAAAAACAGTCATTAAACACTCTTTTCTGGAAAGAGTTCTTGTTAGAAGAAATAAGTAAAGGTCTTTATGTTTAAGCTATTGCTACATGGATATTCTGGTACGTGCTGCTGAAAGCACCATTGAAGAAATTCAGTCTATAGTTAAAGCATCTGACCTAGATAGGTGTTCTTCCAGATTTTCAAAAACTAGATCATTTAAATCTTATGTAAACATTTCAAGAAATAGAAAAAGTAGAAATACTCTCCAACTCTTTCCATAAGACCATGATAGCCTTGATACCAAAACAAGGAGAGAAAGAAAAAGGCCAATCTTATAAAAATTCTAAATAAATTATTAGTAAATTGAATCTAGCAGTGAAGATCATTTCCAACATTAAAATGTTACAAGAATTCTCTCTAAAACCAGGAACAAGATAAAGATATCTACTATATACCACTTCTAATGAGAAGTTTATAGAAAGTCCTAGACAGTCCTTAGTCCCATAAGTCAAGGAAAAGAAATAAGAGATAGGAATAAATCTAACAAAATATATATTAGATACAGAGAAATTTTAAATTTTATTGAAAACATTAAAGAAGCTATAAATGAATAGAGAAATATCCCATGTTCATGTGTAGGAGGACTCAATGTCAAAAAGATACTCATTTTTGGGACTTCCCTGGAGGTCCAGTGGGTAAGAACCCATGCTCCCAATGCAGGGGACCCGGGTTCCATCCCTGGTCAGGGAACTAGATCCTGCATGCATGCCGCAAGTAAGAAGCCCGCATGCCACAACTAAAGATCCCGAATGCAGCAACAAAGATCCCGAGTGCTGCAACGAAGACCCGGGGCAGCCAGAAATAAATATTTTTTTAAAAGATACTCATTTTTCAAAATTTATCTATAAATTCAATGCAATCCAATCAAAATCCCAACAGTATTTTTCTAGGAACTTGACCAACTGATTCTAAAAGTTATAGTAGTTAATACACAATATGGTATTATTGGTGCTAAGATTGGTAAATCAATGAAACAGAATATAGGGCCTAATAACAGATTCCTACCTATAAGGATTAATTTGATATATGATTAAAGATGACATTTCAGATCACTGGCTGATGAGGTGGTCAATAAAGAGTGTTGGGATAATTGACTATTCATATGGAAAAATAGGAAATACTGTCCTATTCACATCAAAATAAATTCCAGGTTCAGTAAAGTTCTAATATAAACAGCACGACAAAGCAGAGAATAGAAGGATGTGGAGCTGAGAGACAGTGACTCAATAACTGGTATGTACATCCCACCTGGTACCAATTGGAACCAGTACATTCCATCTCTCACCTAGATCATGGCATGCACAACTTCATTAGCCAGTTTCCCTATGTCTTGTCTTCTGTCTTGTCCTCCCCAGTCCATTCTCTATACCGATAAGAGTATGTGCTCTAAAATGAAAATTTTATTGTTACTCCCCAGCTTAAATTCCATTCATGGCTTCTCATTATCCTCAGTATAAAATCTAAAACCCTCAACATGGCCTGAAGCCTGCTTATATCTTTTTTTTTTTTTGCCTGCTTATATCTTTAGCTTCATCTCTTAGTTCTCTACCTTCACTCTCACTTCCCTGCAGGGTAGGTCCCAGCTCTTCTGACCTTTAGTTCTTTAAGTACAATACTCTGTCTGGCCTCTGGATCTTCTCATGACATTCTCTTGAACTTGGAATACTTTTTCTTACCCTATTTCGCTTGATTAAATCTTCTTTCTCCTTCAGTCCCATCCTAGGAGTCATTCCTCAGGAAAACTTCCTCTGACACAGCAAATTTAGATTAAGCATCCCTTCTAAAATATCCCTTATTAACCTGTAAATTTACTCATTATTATTGCATTTATCAAACCGTATGGTAAATGCTTATTTGTTCCCTTACTACTTTCTTCCAATTCATGAAAGCAGGGATTATTTACCTAATTGATCACCAGTGCTTAGCACATTGGTGTATAGGCATTCAGATACTTATTAAATGAATGATCTCAAGTATAATTTCCTCATTCTTTTTCTTTTGCCCTTACCTGTCCATAATATGGCTTCAAAGTATATACATTTTGATTATTATATTTATCAAAAAATGTTATTTCTAGGGAATACCCTAGAGGTCCAGTGGTTTGGACTGTGCATTTCCACTACAGGGGGCACAGGTTCGATCCCTGGTCTGGAACTAAGATCCCGCATGCTGCAGAGAGTGCGGCCAAAAAACAAAAAATAAAAATAAAAAAAATGTTATTTCTAGTAATGTTTTCATGATAGCTGAATCCACTAACACATGGGTCAGCAAACTATTTCTATAAAGGGCCAGTTAGTAAATATGTTAGACTCTGTAGGCCACATACAGTCTCTGTTACTTCTCCTTCCTCTTTTTCTTTTACCTTTAAAATTCTTTAAACATGTAAAAACTATTTTAGCTTGTGAACTATACAAAATAAGCCATGGGCCAGATTTGGATCACACGTTACAGGTTGCCAACCCTTGCATTAAAACATACAATTTGAGTTCTGTAGATTTTGTTAAAATTAACTCAGCCAATTGTCATTCATTGTTTATTGTAACCTGATGATTTAGATTGAATATTACTGTTGCCACTTTAGAAATTGGAAATTGAAGCAAAGAGAGATTAGATGACTTGCCTAAGATCATACTCTCTGTGTAGTAGACCTCAAACATGTTATTCTCTTGTATCATATGTGTCTTAAATTGGTCCTAAAAATATTCTACCTTTGTAAATAAACTGGGAAAAGTGGAGTAAAAGGAACTAAAAGTTTTAGTTATTGTAATGGTCAGAAATATTATTAACATTTTCTAGATCCTAACATTGAAGGAACACCCTAGAACTTGGTCCATTGGATAAGAGGATGTTGAGGAATATTGTATGATTAAAGCATGCTGGAATAAATACGTAATGATGCCTTCCCAAGGAGTGAGAAAAGGTCAGCAATCTCCTCCAGGCCATAACCTTATGGGAACTGACCTCATCTAGAAGGCAAACTATTTATCCCAATCATTTAAATGTGATGGAAGTTCGTGATAATTGAATTCTGGCAGTTGGTTCTAAATAGTGATCTACAGATTTTTTACCCTAAAAGAAGTCCCAGATGTGTTCAATTTATTTCCTTTCATTGGGAGATTATTTTCATTAGATTTATTAGAGAAGTATAGAATTGTGCTTTAGGGTTGCTTGATTGATTTTGCTTTTTAAGTATGAGTGCCAGGATCTTTAGTAAACCAGAGTTTTTAAGTAGAAGATGAATTAGAACTATGAACTCCAATTAGCTCGTTTACCTAGCAGAATTGGAAGCCAGGGCTTTTGTTTCACCACTCTTGTAATTATAGATTAGTACTTAAAAGACTGACCATATTTCTTTATCTTGATTTCTGTTAGGTTACTCATTTGTTGAACAGCTAAACTAGATAGAAAAGAAAGGGAGAAAAGAGATGGTCCTTCAATAACTTTTCTGGTGGCACAGTGGACAAGACTCAGCACTCCCAATGCAGTGGGCCCTGGTTTGACCCCTGGTCAGGGAGCTAGATCCCACATGCCTGCCACAAATAAGGAGCCTGTGAGCTTCACCTTCACAACCAAATAAATAAATAAAGATACTGAAAAAAAAAAAAAAAAAAGGATATGGTCCTTCATAAGTAGCTTTTTTTTTTTTTTGTGGTACGCGGGCCTCTCACTGCTGCGGCCTCTCCCGTCGTAGAGCACAGGCTCCGGACGCGCAGGCCCAGAGGTCACGGCTCACGGGCCCAGCCGCTCCGCGGCACGTGGGATCCTCCCGGACCGGGGCACGAACCCGCGCACCCCGCATCGGCAGGTGGACTCTCAACCACTGCGCCACCAGCATAAGTAGCTTTTATCCTAGTTGGAGGTACTGGAGATAATCACAACTTGTATATTTATACTTATCCTCTCATTTTGTCCTCTGCTTGAGGCTCTTGATCAAGGCAAAGCCCTTTAAACTCACACAGGACCAGGTCCAAAATCTTAAATTGCACTATCCTTAAAAGGTATTTGTCTTCCAAATAAGTCAGATAGTGGAGCTTCCCATTAGTGAGTCATGCTGACCAAACATAGTTTCTGTGCTTTTCTTGCCATAACCTTTTAATCTTCCCTTTCTTTCTTTCCTATGCCTATTGAATGACTACTGTGAATGCACGACACAAAACAAGTTCTTGCGCACAGTATTTTCATGATTTAAGACATTTCCATGATCTAGGCATTGACAGCAGACTATATATTCAAAGAACAATTTTTTATTTTAGTAGAAAAACAAGTTTTTACTTTTGGTACACCATCTGTGGTGGTTTTAATACATAATTCACAATTTCTTTGATATTCCTCCCTTCAAAATATAGGGCCCCTCCCCTGAATAAGGATAGTACTTAGGGACTTGCTTCTAATGAATAGAATGTGACAGAAATGACAGTGTGGTATTTTTGAGACTAGGTCATAAAATGGCATTGTGGCTTCATCCTTTCTGTCTCTCTTGGGTCATTGGTTCTGGGAGAAGCCAGCTACCATGTCCTGAGGATACCCATGAGGCTCTGTGGGGAGATCCATATGACTTCAGCCAACAACTACTGAGTGAACCAATTTGAAAGCAGGTCCTCCAGCCCTAGTCAGGCCTTCAGATGACTGCAGCCCCAGGCAACATCTTGACTGGAACCTCATGAGAGACCTTGATCCAGAACCAGCTAGCTAAACTGCTTCTGAACTCCTGACCCACAAAAATTGTGAGATAGCATATGTGTGTTGTTTTAAGCCACTAAATTTTGGAGGTACTTTGTTATTCAGCAATAGAGAACTGACATGCCATCATGTAATATTTTGTAGTAAAAATTTTGATAAACCTTTTATCTGTCTTACAGATAAGCCAACCAACATTGCTTTTAGTTCTCCTAAATTCTTACTTTTTTGTTATTATTTCTTTGGACTTTCTTGGACTGAGAGATAGGCATTAAAGTCATTATTAGCATTATTAGCATTTTTCTGTCTATTTCTCCAAATTTCTCCTGTAGTTGCTACTTTACAAAAATTGTTGCTGTATTATTTGTTGCATAGATATTTGTAACTATTATATCTTCATAGTGAATTGTAGCGTTTAGCACTATGAAGTGTCCTTCTTTTTCTCATTTGATGCTTTTTTGCTTGAATGTTACCTTGTCTGGTGTTAAGATTATAACCCTTGCTTTTTAAAATTTGCCTTTACCCAGTACATCTTTGTTTATTCTTTTATAAATTTATTTATTTATTTTTGGCTGTGTTGGGTCTTCGTTGCTGCGCACGGGTTTTCTCTGGTTGTGGTGAGCAGGGGCTACTCTTCATTGCGGTGCGCTGACTTCTTACTGCAGTGGCTTCTCTTGTTGTAGAGCAGGGGCTCTAGGCTCACGGGCTTCGGTAGTTGCGGCACTTGGGCTCAGTAGTTGTGGATTGCGGGATCTAGAGCACAGGCTCAGTAGTTGTGGAGCACAGTCTTAGTTGCTCCGTGGCATGTGGGATCCTCCTCAACCAGGGCTCGAACCCATGTCCCCTGCATTGGCAGGCGGATTCTTAACCACTTCACCACCAGGGAAGTCCGTCTTTGTTCATTCTTTTAGGCTCTTATATCAGCCCAGAATTAGGTTCTATTTTGTGAGTCAATCTGAAAATCTTTTTCTTCTTATAAGTGATTTAAGCCCATATATATGTGTGTGTAAGCCCATATGTATATATGTGTGTGTATACACACACACACACACACACACACACACACACAACTGCTATGTTTGATCTCAATTATGTCATCTTTATAAATACAAAACAATTTATGGTCTTCCAGAAAACTGTGTTTTGTTTTCTTTGCTCTTTCCTTTATTTGTATGTTCTTCTCTTGATATTTAGGAAAATTTGTATTTTTTGTTCTAATGATTTCCTTTGTACCAGTACTCATATAATACCTTGGTCCTCTTTTTCTTTACACATTGACTATTAGTCTCCTGCTTGGAGCAATAATGAACGAACTTGAAACCGCCTTCTCTTTCCTGTGTGCCCTCTACCATCCAATTTTAGTTAATAATGTTACTTTTCTTAATGTTTATTTTTGTCCTCCTAAAATGTTATGGTTTATAATATTCAGTAGTTGGCTTTAAATGACATCCTTTAACTCCCACTTTAAAATTTTTAGACAATCAGTGAGATTATTCTACTCTTTTCTCTCTCTGCCATCTCTCTTTTTTTTTTTAGTTATGACTATATTGTCAGAGCATATAAAATTTATATACTATTCTTATTCCCACCTTTGTTTTAGTCTTAGATATATAGCTAAATATATAATCTCTTTGTTTCACCATTCTTATTTCCATCCTCTGTGTCCTAAATGCTATATTTATTCCTAGTTGCTCTTTTTTGTTGTTTTAGGTTGCATTTCCTGGGACACAGACTAGACTCTGAGACAGAGATTTGTATACATGAAGTTTACTGGAGAGTACCTTTGGGATCAACACTTGTGACAATGTTAAGGAAGGAGTATTGGACAGTAGGAGGAGCTGAGCTGCAATTAATGGTATGCTGGTGAAGGTTTAACAACCAGTTCTCAAGGTGGGTGGGAAGGCGGGGGTGGGAAGCCCTGATTTGCAGCATTTCCAGCATGTAAATACTTCCATCATGGCCAATTTTAAGCTACCAGCATGAGTCACTGAACATGGATCTGCATAGTAGCACCCATACAGATACAATAGATATAACAGGAGCATAGATAATAGTAAATGTAGTAAAATAATTAGGAAGTAATGAGTATTCATTACCTTGGTTTTGAATATAATTTATTTAATTTTGTTTTATATAATTTGTTTTAGTAATGGCTATGGTTAACAACCTGCTTGCAAAATTCCTTAAAATGTTAATTGGCTCTCACAAGCCAGTAAGAGCCAGCTCCAGCACATCACTGACCATGACCAGTCACAACAAAGGTCTTAGCCCATATCATGAAGAGCTTTGAAGTTGGAATGGCCCTTCAGCATGTTCCTCCTTGAGGCAAGGGCCTGTTCATCTTGTCATTGGAGACAGGTGGACCCTGGGGAGAGGGTTAGACCTTGCGTGAGGGAGTTTTCTTTGGCTAAAGGAAGTACCCAGAGAAGGATTCAGCTTCCAACATTCCAGCAACTTGGGGTATTATGGTGTCAGTCCTAAAGTGGGTATCTGGGGAGCACACCACAGGATCCGCTACACTTGTGTCTTGTAGTTTAGTCTTGGTTTCTGTTTTGGGACAGCAATTTTTTCTGGTATACTTTCATCTGTCAAAACTTGTGACTTGTTTCTGTTTTTTGTTTTTTTCTTACAGTAGTTTTGTCTGGATACTGATTTTTTTTTGGTTACTGTTATTCATGTTTGAATATGTTGGATTTTTCTGGGTCAGCTTTTACATATGGATCTTTTGGAGAGAATGGAGAGGGGTTTGAGTGCCTTTCCTGGTTTTTCAGCTCAAGTGCTCCCTCTTCTGTTGCTATAGTGAAGAGCAGTTTTCTTAATTATAATGTGTGCGGGGCATGGGGGTGGGTGTTGGTGTTTTTTTGTTTTGTTTTGTTTTTGTAATCAGACTTCTGACTCTCCTATTCTTTTTTAAAGTGCACTACTTATTACCACTAACTATTTTTCTTTCTTCCAATTAACACGGGCTGCTGTCTCCGAAGAGCATGACTTTCTTTCCAAAGTGCCTCTTTATCCTTAAAGCGGCACTTCTCAAGACTGCCACCTTTGTTCCTATGAATTTTTCGAGCCCTATGTTTTGACTTCTCTTGCCAGGGCTGCTCTGCCAATTTTCAGACCACATCTCAGCTATTCCCACTAAGGTTTGGGTGATTTCCTCCTGGACGTGAATCGTTGATGTTACTGGGTTCTATCAACACTAAGACCCTCCATGTTCCCTTACTCTTTCAAACAGATTCTGTGACCACAGATACACTTGTGGAGATTCCAGATGGTCCCTACTGTATTTTTCTGAACCTGCATGTAAACTGGAGATTGTAGGATTTTTTTTTCTTTCTTTCTGTATTTAGTATCAGTTGTGGGAATTTTTTTTTATATATGATTACTTCTCCAATTTGTTTCACTTTATTTATTTTGATGATCTTTGTCAATTATTACTTGATATAAAATGGGATACTGAATTATATTATGCTTACTTAAAGCAAAGCAAAACAAAACAAAACAGTAATTCCTATATCTTCATTAATTCTTTCCCAGGAAATATTCACTAACATAATTTTGAGTCATACAAACAGTTGTTGATGTTATTTTCTAAGCAGACTTATTTAGGAGTAATTTTACATCTTTCACTCTTTGATAGCTCATCTTAATTTTAAAAAACAACAAATAACAAATAAGCAAACAAAAAATTCCCTAAGTATATTCATAGAGTATGGTATTGCTATATTGTAATTTTTTTTTTAAATCAACTCATTTATACTTTTTATTTTTAATTAATTAATTAATTAAGTTTTGGCTGTGTTGGGTCTTCGTTCCTGTGCGAGGGCTTTCTCTAGTTGCGGCGAGCGGGGGCCACTCTACATCGCGGTGCGCAGGCCTCTCACTGTCGCGGCCTCTCTTGTTGCGGAGCACGGGCTCCAGACGCGCGCAGGCTCAGTAGCTGTGGCGCACGGGCCTAGTTGCTCCGCGGCATGTGGGATCTTCCCAGACCAGGGCTCGAACCCGTGTCCCCTGCGTTAGCAGGCAGATTCTCAACCACTGCGCCACCAGGGAAGCGCTGTAATTTTTATTTTAGTCTTAGCAGACAGTTTATATCCTACAATCATTTTTCAAAAATAGGCGAAATTGTTGTTAATATTGTGGAAAAAATGAACAATTTTCTGATATCATTTTTTATATCTTTCAAAGGAAATTTTACCCACAGCACAAGAATAGCCTCACAGTATATATCAGATAGCCCTATACATCACTGAACTTCTTGATCTCTTTGTGGCATCTGTTATTTTCTAATCTTGCTTATTGCCTGTCACAGAATTATTCAGTCTTCTTTTCCTCTTGCCATCTGTTATCTGGCTCATTCTTTTTTTCTTTTTTTTTTAACATCTTTATCGGAGTATAACTGCTTTACAATGTGGGGTTAGTTTCTGCTTTATAACAAAGTGAAGCGGCTATATGTATACATATATCCCCATATCCCCTCCCTCTTGCGTCTTCCTCCCACCCTCCCTATCCCAACCCTCTAGGTGTTTGCAAAGTACTGAGCTGATCTCCCTGTGCTATGCAGCTGCTTCCCACTAGCTACCTGTTTTACATTTGGTAGTGTGTATATGTCAATGCCACTCTCTCACTTCGTCCCAGCTTACCCTTCCCCCTCCCTGTGTCCTCAAGACCATTCTCTATGTCTGCATCTTTATTCCTATCCTGCCCTGAGGTTCTTCAGAACCATTCTTTTTTTTTTTTTAGATTCCATATATATGTGTTAGCATACAGTATTTGTTTTTCTCTTTCTGACTTAACTTCACTCGTATGACAGACTCTAGGTCCGTCTACCTCACTACAAATAGCTCAATTTCATTTCTTTTTATGGCTGAGTAATATTCCATTGTATATATGTGCCACATCTTCTTTATCCATTCATCTGTCGATGGACACTTAGGTTGCTACCATGTCCTGGCTATTGTAAATAGTGCTGCAATGAACACTGTGGTACATGTCTCTTTTTGAATTATGGTTTTCTCAGGGTATATGCCCAGTAGTGGGATTGTTGGGTCATATGGTAGTTCTATTTTTAGTTTTTTAAGGAACCTCCATACTGTTCTCCACAGTGGCTGTATCAGTTTACATTCCTACCAACAGTGCAGGAGGGTTCCCTTTTCTCCACACCCACTCCAGCATTTATTGTTTCTAGATTTTTTGATGATGGCCATTCTGACTGGTGTGAAGTGATACCTCATTGTAGTTTTGATTTCCATTTCTCTAATAATTAGTGATGTTGAGCATTCTTTCATGTGTTTCTTGGCAGTCTGTATATCTTCTTTGAAGAAATGTCTATTTAGGTCTTCTGCCCATTTTTGGGTTGGGTTGTTTGTTTTTTTGATATTGAGCTGCATGAGCTGCTTGTATATTTTGGAAATTAATCCTTTGTCAGTTGCTTTGTTTGGAAATATTTTCTCCCATTCTGAGGGTTGTCTTTTTGTCTTCTTTATGGTTTCCTTTACTGTGCAAAAGCTTTTAAGTTTCATTAGGTCCCATTTGTTTATTTTTGTTTTTATTTCCATTTCTCTATGAGGTGGGTCAAAAAGGATCTTGCTGTGATTTATGTCATAGAGTGTTCTGCCTATGTTTTCCTCTAAGAGTTTTATAGTGTCTGGCCTTACATTGAGGTCTTTAATCCGTTTTGAGTTTATCTTTGTGTATGGTGTTAGGAAGTGTTCTAATTTCATTCTTTTACATGTAGCTGTCCAGTTTTCCCAGCACCACTTATTGAAGAGACTGTCTTTTCTCCATTGTATATTCTTGCCTCCTTTATCAAAAATAAGGTGACCATATGTGTGTGGGTTTATCTCTGGGCTTTCTATCCTGTTCCATTGATCTATATTTCTGTTTTTGTACCAGTACCATACTGTTTTTGTGCCAGTACCATACTTTTTGTGTACCGCAAAAAAAAAATAGTTGTGAAAGTGGGCAACCTTTTCTTTTTCCTGATCTTAGTGGAAATGCTTTCAGTTTTTCACGATTGAGAACAATGTTGGCTGTAGGGTTGTCATATATGGCCTTTATTATGTTGAGGTAAGTTCCCTCTATGCCTACTTTCTGGAGAGTTTTTGTCATAAATGGGTGTTGAATTTTGTCAAAAGCTTTTTCTGCATCTATGGAGATTATCATATGGTTTTTATCCTTCAGTTTGTTAATATGGTGTACTACATTGATTGATTTGCATATATATATACATATATATATATATTTTTTTGCGGTATGCGGGCCTCTCACTGTTGTGGCCTCTTCCGTTGTGGAGCACAAGCTCCGGACGCGCAGGCTCAATGGCCATGGCTCATGGGCCCAGCCGCTCGGCGGCATGTGGGATCTTCCCGGACCGGGGCACGAACCCGTGTGCCCTGCATTGGCAGGCGGACTCTCAACCACTGTGCCACCAGGGAAGCCCGTGATTTGCATATATTGCAGAATTCTTGCATTCCTGGGATAAATCCCACTTGATCATGGTGTATGATCCTTTTAAGGTGCTGTTGGATTCTGTTTGCTAGTATTTTGTTGAGGATTTTTGCATCTTTGTTCATCAGTGATTTTGGCCTGTAGTTTTCTTTTTCTGTGACATCTTTGTTTGGTTTTGGTATCAGGGTAGTGGTGGCCTCATAGAATGAGTTTGGGAGTGTTTCTATCTCTGCTCTATTTTGGAAGAGTTTGAGAAGGATAGGTTTAGCTCTTCTCTAAATGTTTGATAGAATTCACCTGTGAAGCCATCTGGTCCTGGGCTTTTGTTTGTTGGAAGATTTTTAATCACAATTTCAATTTCAGTGCTTGTGATTGGTCTGTTTATATTTTCTATTTCTTTCTGGTTCAGTGTTGGAAGGTTGTGCTTTTCTAAGAATTTGTCTATTTCTTCCAGGTTGTCCATTTTATCTGCACATAGTTGCTTGTAGAAATCTCTCATGATCCTTCATATTTCTGCAGTGTCAGTTACTTCTCCTTTTTCATTTGTAATTCTGTTGATTTGAGTCTTTCCCATTTTTCTTGATGACTCTGGCTAATGGTTTATCAATTTTGTTTATCTTCTCAAAGAACCAGCTTTTAGTTTTATTGATCTTGGCTATTGTGTCCTTCATTTCTTTTTCATTTATTTCTGATCTGTTTTTTATGATTTCTTTCCTTCTGCTAACTTTGGGCATTTTTTGCTCTTCTTTCTCTAATTGCTTTACGTGTAAGGTTGGGTTGTTTATTCGAGATTTTTCTTGTTTTCTGAGGTAGGATTGTATTGCTGTAAACTTCCCTCTTAGAACTGCTTTTGCTGCATCCCATAGGTTTTGGATCGTTGTGCTTTCATTGTCATTTGTGTCTCAGTATTTTTAGATTTCCTCTTTGATTTCTTCAGTGATCTCTTGGTTATTTAGTAGCGTATTGTTTAGCCTCCGTGTGTTTGTATTTTTTACAGTTTTTTCCTGTAGTTGATATCTAGTCTCATAGTGTTGTAGTCAGAAAAGATACTGGATACGATTTCCATTTTCTTAAATTTACCAAGGCTTGATTTGTGACCCAAGGTATGATCTATCCTGGAGAATGTTCCGTCAGCACTTGAGAAGAAAGTGTATTCTGTTGTTTTTGGATGGAATGTCCTATAAATATCAATTAAGTCCATCTTGTTTAATGTATCATTTAAAGCTTGTGTTTCCTTATTTAGTTTCATTTTGGATGATCTGTCCATTGGTGAAAATGGGGTGTTAAAGTCCCCTACTATGATTGTGTTACTGTCAATTTCCCCTTTTATGGCTGTTAGCATTTGCCTTATGTATTGATGTGCTTCTATGTTGGGTGCATAAATATTTACAATTGTTATATCTTATTCTTGGATTGATCCCTTGATCATTATGTAGTGTCCTTCCTTGTCTCTTGTAACATTCTTTATTTTAAAGTCTATTTTGTGTGATATGAGAATTGCTACTCCAGCTTTCTTTTGATTTCCATTTGCGTGGAATATCTTTTTCCATCCCCTCACTTTCAGTCTGTATGTGTCCCTAGGTCTGAAGTGGGTCTCTTGTAGACAGCATATGTATGCGTCTTGTTTTTGTATCCATTCATCCAGTCTATGTCTTTTGGTTGGAGCATTTAATCCATTTACACTTAAGGTAATTATTGATATGTATGTTCCTATTACCATTTTCTCATTTTCTAAATTGTTTTGGGTTTGTTTTTGTAGGTCTTTTCTTTCTCTTGTGTTTCCTGCCTAGAGAAGTTCCTTTAGCATTTGTTGTAAAGCTGGTTTGGTGGTGCTGAATTCTGTTAGCTTTTGCTTGTCTGTAAGTGTTTTAATTTCTCCGCCAAATCTGAATGAGATCCTTGCTGGGTAGAGTAATCTTGGTTGTAGGTTTTTCCCCTTCATCATTTTAAATATGTCCTGCCACTCCCTTCTGGTGTGCAGAATCTCTGCTGAAAGATCAGCTGTTAACTTTATGGGGATTCCCTTGTATGTTATTTGTTGCTTTTCCCTTGCTGCTTTTAATATTTTTTCTTTGCATTTAATTTTTGCATTTAATTTTTGATAGTTTGATTAATATGTGTCTTGGCGTGTTTCTCCTTTATGGACTCTCTGTGCTTCCTGGACTTGATTGACTGTTGCCTTTCCCATAATAGGGAAGTTTTCAACTATAATCTCTTCAAATATTTTCTCAGTCCCTTTCTTTTTCTCTTCTTCTTCTGGGATCCCTATAATTCGAATGTTGGTGCATTTAATGTTGTCCCAGAGGTCTCTGAGACTGTCCTCAATTCTTTTCATTCTTTTTTCTTTATTCTGCTCTGCGGTAGTTATTTCCACTATTTTATCTTCCAGGTCACTTATCCGTTCTTCTGCCTCAGTTATTCTGCTATTGATTCCTTCTAGAGAATTTTTAATTTCATTTATTGTGTTGTTCATCATCGTTTGTTTGCTCTTTAGTTCTTCTAGGTCCTTGTTAAACATTTCTTGTATCTTCTCCATTCAGTTTCTAAGATCTTGGATCATCTTTACTGTCATTACTCTGAATTCTTTTTCAGGTAGACTGCCTATTTCCTCTTCATTTGTTTGATCTGGTGGGTTTTTACTTTGCTCCTTCATCTGCTGCGTATTTCTCTGTCTTCTCATTTTGTTTAACTTACTGTGTTTGGGGTCTCCTTTTCACAGGCTGCAGGTTCGTAGTTCCCGTTGTTTTTGGTGTCTGCCCCCAGTGGGTAAGGTTGGTTCAGTGGGTTGTGTAGGCTTCCTGGTGGAGGGGACTGGTGCCTGTGTTCTGGGGGATGAGCCTGGATCTTGTCTTTCTGGTGGGCAGAACCACATCTTGTGATGTGTTTTGGGGTGTCTGTGAACTTATTATGATTTTAGGCAGCCTCTCTGATAATGTGTGGGGTTGTGTTCCTGTCTTGCTAGTTGTTTGGCATGGGGTGTCCAGCACTGGAACTTGCTGGTCATTGAGCGGAGCTGGGTCTTAGTGTTGAGACAGAGATCTCTGGGAGAGCTCTTTCCACTTGATATTATGTGGGGCTGTGGTGTCTCTGGTGGTCCAGTGTCCTGAAATCGGCTCTCCCACCTCAGAGGCTCAGGCCTGACACCTGGCTGGAGCAGCAAGACCCTGTCAGCCACACAGCTCAGAAGAAAAGGGAGAAAATAAATAAATAAATAGTTATAAAATAAAATTTAAAAATTATTAAAATACAAAATTTTTTAAAGTAAAAAAAAAAGAAGAGAGCAACCAAACCAATAAACAAATCCACCAGTGATAACAAGTGATAAAAACTATACTATGATAAACATAAAAATCAATAACTAGTCTGTTGCATACAGCAAAACCCAAATCTACAGTTGCTCCCAAATTCCACTGCTTCAATTTTGGGATGATTCTTTGTCTATTCAGGTATTCCACAGATGCAGGGTACATCAAGTTGATTCTGCAGATTTAATTCACTGCTCCTGAGGCTGCACGGAGAAATTTCCGTTTCACTTCTTTGTTTGTACTGCTCCTGGGGTTCAACTTTGGATTTGGCCCCGCCTCTGCATGTAGGTCGCCCTCTGGCGTCTGTTCTTCACCCAGACAGAAGGGGGTTAAAGGAGCGGCTGATTAGGGGGCTCTGGCTCACTCAGGCCCGGGAGAAGGAGGGGTATGGAATGCAGGGCAAGCCTGTGGTGGCAGAGGCCGGCGTGACGTTGCAACAGCCTGATGTGTGCTGTGTGTTCTCCTGGGGAAGTTGTCCCTGGATCACGGGACCCTGGCAGTGGCGGGCTACACAGCCTCCCAGAAGGGGAGGTGTGGATAGTGACCTGTGCTTGCACACAGGATTCTTGGTGGCTGCAGTAGCAGCCTTAGCGTTTCATGCCCGTCTCTGGTGTCCGCACTGGTAGCCGCAGCTCGCGCCCATCTCTGAAGCTCCTTTAGTTGGTGTTCTGAATCTCCTCTCCTCGCGCACCCTGAAACAATGGTCTCTTGACTCTTAGGCAGTTTCAGACTTTTTCCCCGGCTCCTTCCTAGTTAGCTGTGGCAGTGTGGCCCCCTTCAGGCTGTGTTCACACAGCCAACCCCAGTCCTCTCCCTGGGATCTGACCTCCAAAGTCGGAGCCTCAGCTCCCAGCCCCTACCCACCCCGGTGGGTGAGCAGACAAGCCTCTCAGGCTGGTGAGTGCTGGTTGGCCCCCATCCTCTGTGTGGGAATCTCTCTGCTTTTCCCTCTGCATCCCTGTTGCTGAGCTCTCCTCTGTGGCTCCGAAGCTTCCCCCCCACCCCCCACCCCACCGTCTTCCACCAGTGAAGGGGCTGCCTAGTGTGTGGAAACTTTTCCTCCTTCACAGCTCTCTCCTAGAGGTGCAGGTCCCATCCCTATTCTTTTGTCACTGTTTTTTCTTTTTTCTTTTGCCCTACCCAGGTACATGGGGAGTTTCTTGCCTTTTGGGAAGTCTGAGGTCTTCTGCCTGCGTTCAGTAGGTGTTCTGTAGGAGCTATTCCACATGTAGATGTATTTTTGATGTATTTGTGGGGAGGAAGGTGATCTCCACGTCTTACTCCTCCACCATCTTGAAGGTCCTTCACCTGTTTATTTGTTCTTTTGTCTCTATCTTGTTGTTGCTGTTGTTTTTTAAATTTCTGTAGCGTGCTAGGTCTTAATAGTTTGTATTATTATCCTCTTTTTAATTTTCTTTTTCAAAACTGACTCATCTTTTCATGGGCTACTATTGCATATACATTTTATTTTGGCTGCACAGCTTGTGGGATCTTAGTTCCCTGACTAGGGATTGAAACCGGGCCCTTGGCAGTGAGAGTGCAGAATCCTAAACACTGGACCACTAGGGAATTCCCTCCATATCTATTTTAGAATGAGCTTGTCAAGTTTCTAAAAAGTTCCAGCTTACATTTTTAAAAAGATTTGAACTAATTGATTAATTTGGGAAGAGTTGACGTCTTTACTAAGCTAAATTGTTTTATCTAAGAATGTAGTTTATCTATTTTTTCCGATCTTCTTTTATATCCTTTATTAAAGTTTCAAGTTTTTCGGGGAAAAGGTATTATGTCATATTTGTGGATTAATTGTTAAATATTTTATAATTTTTAGCGCTGTTGTGAATGGTAGCTTGCCATTTCTGGTTTGTTATTGCTAGTGTAGAGAAATAATATTTGTTTTTCTGCAGAAATTTTAAAATAAGTGTTTAACTTTATTACATGTTTTATTCTGCAAGTTTGGGGATGAATATGTGATTTTTTTCTCCTTTAATTCATAGATATGGTCAATAACATTGATAGTTTTCTCATGCTAAGCCATTCTTGTGTTCCTGGAAGAACATCTTGATGGTTGAATTTGGTCATATAATATTTATTTGCATCTATTTTTTAAAATCTGTTTTCATTAGTGACCTGGATTATGATTCTCTTTTCTTGTACTATCTATCTGATTTTGGAATAATTTTTTTCCCTCTTTTCCTATTTTCTGGAACAATTTAATTGATAAAAAGATTATTGTTTCCTTGAAGGCTTGGTAAAACTCACTATAAAACCATATAAGCCTGAGACTTTTTTCTAGGGATAAGACTTTTTTCTAGGGATAAGGTCTTAATTACTTTTCAATTTATTTGTAGGTATTTGGTCTGTTCATATTTTTAATTTCTTTTACCAATTTCGGCATTTTATAATTTTCCAAAAATCATCTACTTCACTTAAGTTTAGTGAATGAGTCTATAATTAACCATAATATTCTTTTCTATCTCTGTTGTAGCTGTTGCTAGTTCCCTTGATTTCATTATGTAATTTGAGTATTTACATCTTTTTTGCTGATTAACTCATTAGACAGTTGTCTATCTTACTCATCTTTATAAATAAAATGGCAAAAATAAGTTCTAACATAACTGAAATTATAATAAATATTAATCAGTTAAATCCATCAATAAGAAGACACAAACTCAGATTGGAGCTCAGGCTGGATTTAAAAATTAAGGTCTAGCAATATATTATTATGAGACACACTTAAAATGAAAGAATATGGACAAATTGAAAGTAGAGATATAAGTAGATATTTCAGTCTAATATGAGCAGAAACACCAAACATACAAATATAAAAACAGATAGCTGTTTTATATAAGGTTCAAGGTACAAATTCAAGGTGAAAAGTATCAGGGACAAAGCATAAGGAGTAGGCAGACTATCAGGAGCTTAACCATGTGGTGATATCAAGTGGATAGTTGGATATATAGGACTAGAATTCAGGGGAAAAGTTCAGAAGCAAAATAAAAGCTGAGATATAAATTTGGAGTCATCAGCATATATATGGTATTTAAAGCCATAAGACTGAGTGAGACTATCAAGGAAGTGTAAACAAGAAAAGAGGTCCAAGGAGTAAACTCTGAACCACTCCAACATTCTGAGGTCAGGGAGATGAAGAGGAACCAGCAAAAAGATAGAAGTGGCCAGAAAGATAGGAGCCAAACGAGGAGAGCATCATGTCCTGGAACCACGTGAAAAAATGATTTCAAAGGAAGAGAGTGATTAGCAGTTTCAAATGTTGCTAACAGGCCAAATAAGAGGAGGACTGCAAATTGACCTTTGGAGTTAACAGTCTGGAGGTTGTTGGTGACCTCCCTAGGAGCAAGTTTGATAATGGAGTTGGGGCAAAGACCTGATTAGAGTGGGTTCAAGAGAGGAGAGTAATTTGAGACAGTGAGTTTACACTGGTTTATTTATTTATTAATTTAGTTAGTTAGTTTGGCTGCGTTGGGTCTTCATTGCTGCATGCGGGCTGTCTCTAGTTGCGGCGAGCGGGGGCTACTCTTCATTGCGGTGTGCGGGCTTCTCATTGCAGTGGCTTCTTTTGTTGCGGAGTATGGGCTCTAGGCACACGGGCTTCAGTAGTTGTGGCACATGGGCTCAGTAGTTGTGTCTTGTGTGCCCTAGAGTGCAGGCTTAGTAGTTGTGGTGCACAGGCTTAGTTGCTCTGCAGCATGTGGGATCTTCTGGACCAGGACTCGAACCTGTGTCCCCTGCATTGGCAGGCGGATTCTTAACCACTGCGCCACCAGGGAAGACCCTACACAGTTTTTAAAAGGAGTTTTGCTGCTAAAGGAAGGAGAGAAATGGGGCAGTAACTGGCAGAGGAGATGGATCTAAGAGAGTTGTTTGTTTGTTTTTAAGTTAAAAGTTAAGAAAAATAACATCATGTTAGAGAAGCAAAAGTCGGTGCTGAGAGAAATGGGAGAATTACTGAACCAATGTCCTTGAATAGAAGAGATCTAGTGTGCAAGTAGAGAGGCTGGCATTAAATAGGAGTCATATAGTTCATCCACAGGTAACAAGAGAGAAAGAATATATAAGGACAAATTCAGATAATTAGGGAGATGTGGTTAATAATGTGGAATTAATAATGATTGCTTACATTTTCTCAGTGCAGTAGGGAGCTAGGTCATCGGCCAAGAAAGAAGATGGAAGAGAAGGCTGCAGAGATCTGAAGAGACAGGAGAAAATATAGAATTTTGTCCAGGAAAGTCAGAGTGAATGGATTAGGGAAACATAGTATATTTGCCAGGCAGCATTATGGGCCACTTGAGGTTAATGATTATATAAAGTAAGACCAGTCAGCAAGTTTGAATGTTTTCCTGAAGCTACATTCAGCTTCCAGGGTGCAGCTATGGAGTAGGCAGAGAAAACTGGATTTAAGCTGGGCTGTGGTCAGCCAAGGAGTATTTCAGAGCAAGAGAAAAACAAATGAGTTCGAGTTGAGAGCATATACCAGAAACTGATTAAAATTATAACTATGGAATTCTAGCTGGGTTACAAAGGAAGTGAGGACATGAAGGGGTGAGAGGCAGTAAGAAGGTGGTAGAATTAATGAAGGAAAGGTCTCTGTGGAGTTCAAAAGGATTGTGGAGTTGGGGTACTAGAAGGAGAGAGCTATAAAGAGGTGATGTTTGGAGAATGAATTATTTGAAACCAAGACTATGGAAGGGTTGCAGTTTTCCTTTTTTTTTTTTCCATTAGTCATATCCTTGACAAGGTCAAGGATATGACTAATGGGTAGAGGATTAAATCTCTGAAGGAGAACAGATCAAAGCATTGTGAGGCCAGGTGTTGGAAAGAGCTATGTGAATATCGAAATTACCAGGGATTATGACAGAGGGACTGGATAAAAGTGACAGTGAGCAAGGAGGAGGTAAATGACTGCAACAGAGAGAGCAATGGGTGGTATATAGTCTCATGACAGGAGATTTAAAGCTGAGTCTTATTAGAGAGTAGGGGAGAATGATCTGGAAGTAGCATTGAGGAATGAGGAAGATCCCTACCTCATTTCCAGGCCAAGCGATAAGGGGGATGTGAAAGTTAAAATAGACATCCTTTGAGAGGGCTGCAAGTGAGGCAGTATTATCAGGGGAGAGCAAGGGGTCAGTTATTACTTTGCGTATTTTGAGGATATATTGTTATAAGCATCTATATTAACAATATAGATGTATGATATTATCTCTATATTACACATTTTTGATCTACTGTCTCCCTTTGCCCCTAATGATGCTTCTTGCCTTGAATTCTATTTTTGCCTGTTATTAGATGTCTGCTTGGCTTTTGGGGGGGGTTCATATTTGTCTAGAATTTTTTCTATCTCTCTAACTTTGTCCTGTCCTTTTTAAAAATTTTTATTGGAGTATAGTCAATTTACAATGTTGGGATAGTTTCTGCTGTACAGTAAAGTGAATCAGTTATACATATACATACATCCACTCTTTTTTAGATTCTTTTTGTCCTGTCCTTCTTTTAAGTGTGTCTCTTGTAGACATTATATTGCTAGATCTTGTTTTTAAATTAAATCTGAGAATTCTACCTTTTCTTGGTAAATTTAACTAACTTATTAAATTCCTTTTATGTTGAACATTTTATTTCTTCTTAGATTAAATTTTCTTTCATTTTTTTCTTGCTTATTTACTTATATTAGTTTTTTCTATGGGTTTGAAAAGTATGCATTTTATATTTGTTCTTCCACTGGTTATCTTTAACTTGTTAAGACTCTTACTTGTATTTATCTTTCCCAACTTATGAAACTTATCAACACCTATCTGTATCTTCCTCCATAGTGGGACAAATACTTTAACATACACACTCTTGCCTACCTCTGGATATTGCACTTTGTTATATCTGTGGTGTTTGTGTGTTTGTGTGTGTGTAGTGTATTTATATTTACAATGCTTTTAGACACCAACAAGCTTTACAAAATTATTTTCTCATTTTACTATCTTATATGTTGTAGCATTTCCTAAAAGTTTCATTTGATAGATCACTTCCTTCAAGAGTATTTTCAAAGAGGATCTTAATGATACTGCTGAGACCTTGAAGGCCTGAGACTATATTTGTTGTACCCTTACATTTAAGCAATAGCTTAGCTGAATATAGCTTAGATTCAAAGTTCTGTTTTCAATATTATAAAAATATTTATTATTTTCCTGTCTCTAATGTTGCTCCTGAGAAGTCTGACATTCTGATTCATTCTCTTTGTGGGTGAGCTGCTTTTCTTAGAATTTTCTCTTTGCCTTTGGAGTTCTTAAATTTCATTAAAATATCACTAAGTATTCATGTTTTCTATATCAGCCCTCTTTATCCCCACTCCCCATATACCCTTCCAATATCAGTCTTTCTTTGGAGGTTCTCACTTGTTTTTTTCATACATCATCTTCCCTCCATTAACTTTTTCTCTCCTGCTGGGACTCGTATTATATAAATGCTGTCTTTTCTATGTCTAGCTTCATTAATTTGTATATTTTTTCATCTCTTATTCATTCTCAATGTCTTCTGGAAAAGTTTCTTGACCTGATCTTGGGTTATGTTCATTTTGCTGTTTATATCGTCTAGTGAGTTTATTTCAATTGTGTATTGAATATTCAGTAATCCTGCTTGGTTCTTCATAATTGTTTGTTTCTGCTTCAGTATCAATATCCTCTTTGGGAACGTTTATTTGGCCTGTATTCTATTAATTCTTGTCATCTAGAGTAGGTTATTCAATTTATTGTCTTCCTAATTGTCTAGTTATTTTTCCCTGTGAGGTCATTTTCCTTTACGAGTATCAGTTATCTTGGTGAGTAATGGAAGGAGAAAGGGGTGGGAGGAGTCAAGACCCGCCTTTCGCTTGTACAACTCCTGGTGAGTGGGAGGGTCCAACTTTGAATGTTTTTATATCTATCGCTCTCGTCAGAGGGCTTTGCCCCTTAGTGAAGGTCTCTGTACCCTAGGCTTTGTCCTTTTATTTATTTACTTATTTATTTTTGGCTGCTTTGGGTCATTGTTGCTGTGCGAGGGCTTTCTCTAGTTGCAGCGAGTGGGGGCTACTCTCCGTTGCCGTGCGCGGGCTTCTCATTGTGGTGACTTCTCTTGTTGCGGAGCGCGGGCTCTAGGCGCACGGGCTTCAGTAGTTGTGGCATACGGGCTCAGTAGTTGTGGCACGCAGGCTCAGTAGTTGTGGCATGTGGGCTCTAGAGCACAGGCTCAATAGTTGTGGCGCATGGGCTTAGTTGCTCCGAGGCATGTGGGATCTTCCCAGACCAGGGATTGAACCCGTGTCCCTTGCATTGGCAGGAGGATTCTTAACCACTGCACCACCAGGGAAGTCCCCTTAGGCTTTGTTCTTTTCTAGGAATGTATTTGTCTAACCTCCTGGGTGAAAAGAAAGCCTATGAGGAAAGGTAGGAGGAAACCCTTAGGTGTTTGTTGGCTGAGCCAGCAGTTGCTGGTTTTTTTACCCTACATCCCAGTAGTGTAACCCTATGAACTTGCTTTCTGGTATGTAGAGGGATGATGGGGAAGGCAGTGATCTACTCTAGGCATGCAGTGGATAGAAAAGAGCCCAACTCAAAATTTCTCCCCAAATCTCCATGTTGGAAGCCGGGCCCTCCTTTGTCTAGGGCTACTATTTCCCTTCTTTATCAAACCATAACCATCTTCTGACCCTCCAGGGGTTTCTGCTGGTTTCATTTTCTTTCTTTTTTTTTTTTTTTGCCCATTCATTTCTTATTTCTGAGGCATCTTTGGGCTTGAGTTGGCTGGGGGAGGTAGACTGTGCCACTTTGCCATCATATCAGGGATCATTTTGTGATAGCCTACCTCAGTGTTTGTTGAAGCTTTGTGTTTCAAGTAATTTAGAGCAGAAGATATTCGTTCTTGAGTGGTTATGGTAGTAGTCTGGAAATGAAGATGTTTAACCTGAAGAACTACAGGCAAAATATAAAAATATAGGTTGGACAAAGCAATGTATATACATGAAAGAAAGCAAAATAGGCATTTTACTGAAACATTGAAATTTACTTTCCACATGCTTGTGTTTAATTTTACAGTCACTTGGGAATCTTCTTAAACCTGGAAACAAGATAAGAAAATTAATCTTATTACAAATTACTCTTGAACACATTTGTGGGAAAACAGATGATTCACAGGGAAATTAAGAGTGCCACCAGAACTCACAGTCAAACTAGTAAAATCAGTCTGTAATCCATATTTATAAAAGTCACCTTCACAAGGCAGAATGTCTCCCAGGACCAAAATCAGGAAGAGCAGGGCCTGGCAATAGTTTATACTTATTAGACAGTATTCTTACACCTAAAGTTAGAACACAGCCTAAATATTGACAATGGTTGTTATTTCTGGGCATGGACTTGTCTGTATTTTCCAAATTTTTTTATGATGAACATTCATTACTTTTGTAATTGGAAAAAATTATTCGAATGGAATTTTCAAAGTGAAATCATCATATAAATATACAAACTTGTGCAAGGATATTTGCTGCAGCATCGTTTGCAATGTTGAAAAAGATCCAGATTTCTATCAGTAGGAGAACCGTTCAATAAATTATGATAGATCTTTATAAGAAATATCATACAAACAATAAAGATGATGATATAAGTCTATATTAACATAGAAAAATTTCAAAGATTTACTGTTAAGTGAAGCAAAGTAGGTTAAAAGACATGTCTGAAATGAGCCCATTTTTGCAACCAAAAAGTAAGTGCACAGAAATTTTTTGAAAAGTATATGCAAAAAGTTTCTTCTCAATCTTAACAGCAAGTAAAAAGTTGAGCAAAGTGAAAAATCAACGACTCTTCTTTGATTCTTTGGAGAAGTGAGGTCACAGGGCAAACCATTGCCCCCAAAATTGGAGAGACAGACAGATGATATAGAGAATTACAACTTAACTAGAACAGGAACTCATGAGCAGAAACTTCTGCAGGAACCAGTGCCTGGTAAAAAACCTAAACTGTAATTGATGAATTGCTGGAGGCTCAGTATAAACAAGTCTGAGAGTTAAAAACTCCAGGGGACCTAGTCAAAGGGACCTTCAGAAACTCTACTAGGTCCTGACAGTGAAGATTGGAGAAAAATCCCCTCATGTTTACCCCAGAGGAAGGGGGAAAGTAACCATTCTGAAATACAGCAGAGCATTCTGTTCTTCTTAACAAATCTGCCCTCAGGAGAAACTATTTTACCAGAGTCTAACATGCTGGGGTTTTATCAGGGCCTAACCTACTTGGAGGAAGGGAAATACTCAACTCCAGTCAGCTCTAGCCATCCTGTCCCATCTAAGGTGGAGTGGGAGTCATGGGTACTGAGAAGCACTGGTAAAGTTCATAGTCCAGAGGCATAGGCTCTCCAAAAGACTGAGACCTAATCATAGAACTATAAAATGTTTCCCCTTCTCCCATACTTCACCACACCACTAAAGGCCTATTTACCAGAGTTTCTTTCACCTAGTATATCATGTCTGGATTTTAATTAAAAAATGACAAGGCACACTAAAAGGCAAAAAATACAGTTTGAAGAGGCTGAACATGCATCAGAACCAGAGTCAGATATGGTAGTGATGTTGTAATTATGATAATTATAATCATAATTAACTGTGATTAATATGCTAAGGACTTTGATGAAAAAGTAGATAGCATGCAGGAACATTGGATAATGTGAATTTTCTTCAAAGAAGAACTCTCAAGAAAAATTTTAAAATATTTTGAACTAAATGAA
The DNA here is from genome assembly GCF_059928025.1 of Delphinapterus leucas. Taxonomy (NCBI): domain Eukaryota; kingdom Metazoa; phylum Chordata; class Mammalia; order Artiodactyla; family Monodontidae; genus Delphinapterus; species Delphinapterus leucas. Next base: position 40,102,391 of record NC_143139.1, read on the forward strand.
AATGAAAATACACACATCAAACTTTGTGGGTTGCAGCAAAAGCGGTGTGCTTAGAGGGAAATTTATAGCATTGAATGCACATGTTAGGAAAGAAAAAAATCTTAAATCAATAATCTAAGCTTCCACCTTGGGAAACTAAAAAAAGAGGAGCAAACTAAATCCAAAGTAAGCAGAAGAAAAGAAGTAATAAAAATTAGAGCAGAAATCAATAGAGAAAATCAACAGATTTAAGTGGGCATCTTGCTCATCCCTCAACCATGTGTTAATGTTGTTTAGAGTTACATATATAGTTAAGTATAAAGCCAAATGTGTAGAAATATTAAGAGCAAATTCAGCATAGTGGTTTCTATGGAGCAAGAAGGAGAAAAATGTCATTGGTTAGGAGTACACAGAGGAATTCACTCTTATGTGTGTTTGTATTATGTATTTTTAATTTTTGCTCTTTGGGTTTTTCCTTTCTTTTTTAAAAACAATTATTTAAGTTATTTATTTTTGGCTGCGTTGGGTCTGTGTTGCTGCACACAGGCTTTCTCTAGGTGTGGCGTGCGGGGGCTACCCTGCATTGCAGTGCGCGGGCTTCTCGCTGCAGTGGCTTCTCTTGTTGCGGAGCACAGGCTCTAGGTGCACGGGCTTCAGTAGTTGTGGCGCGCAGACTTACTTGCTCCAGGGCATGTGGGATCCTCTTGGACCAGGGCTCGAACCTGTGTCCCCTGCATTGGCAGGCAGATTCCTAATCACTGCACCACCAGGCAAGTCCTTTCCTTTCTTTTCCTTTCTTTTTTTTTGCGGTACGCAGGCCTCTCGCTGCTGTGGCCTCTCCCGCTGCGGAGCGCAGGTTCCGGACGCACAGGCTCAGCGGCCATGGCCTCACGGGCCTAGCCGCTCGGCGGCATGCGGGATCCTCCCAGACCGGGGCACAAACCCGTGTCCCCTGCATCGGCAGGCGGACTCTCAGCCACTGCGCCACCAGGGAAGCCCCTCCTTTCTTTTTTAAAGAGCATGTTTTTTTCTTTTAAATTTTATTTATTTATTTATTCATTTAGGCCACGTCTCACGGCATGTGGGATCTTAGTTCCCCAACCAGGGATTGAACCTGCACCCCCTGCAGTGGAAGTTCAGAACCTTAACCATTGGACCACCGGGAAAGTCCCCGCATGTTTTATTTCTTAAGCTTAGTGTTGCATTTGCAGATTTTTGAATATTACTGTGCTTTTTGCTGTCTGAAATATTGATAATAAATATCTTTAAAATATTTTGTAGCCCTCTAGATAAAGTCCAGGGAACCTAATATGGATTACAAACACCTTCATGGTTTCTCTGACCCTACTTACCTCTCTAATCTTGCCGCTTCCAGTTTGTACACAGTGGTCCAACCAGGCTGACCAATTTTCCTCAAAAGACCTGCAAGCCTTTGCCATTCCCTCTCTCCAGCACAGCCAGCCCTCCTCCCCTTTTCATCCATCTTCCTCTTGCTATTAAATCTTTGCTTAATTGTCCATAACTTTAGGAAAACTTCTCTGGCACTTTATCTTTGTGTGGATTGAGTACTTCTTTGTAATTCCAAAACATTTAGTACTTTCACCATCTCTTACCACTTATTCACACCATATTGGAATTGTTGATTTACTTCTCTGTAGCTTCCATTTGAATATAAAAGTATAGAAACTGTCTCATTTATCTTAACATCCCTGGCCTCTGCCTAGTACCTGGCAGTAATAGGCCCTCAGTAAATAGTCTTCTAGGAGTCAATTAGTTAGTTAATGATGGGCTGGTTTACTTAACATTCTTTTTTTTTAAATTTTATTTATTTTATTTTTGGCTGCGTTGGGTCTTTTGTTGCTGCATGTGGACTTTTCTGTAGCTGTGGCGAGCGGGGGCTATTCTTTGCTGCAGTGCGCAGGACTCCCATTGCGGTGACTTCTCTTGTTGCAGAGCACGGGCTCTATGCCTACAGGCTTCAGTAGTTGTGGCACGTGTGCTCAGTAGTTATGGTTCATGGGCTCTAGAGCACGGGCTCAGTAATTGTGGTGCACGGGCTTAGCTGCTCTGTGGCATGTGGGATCCTCCCGGACCAGGACTCGAACCCGTGTCCCCTGAACTGACAGGCAGATTCTTAACCACAGAACCACCAGGGAAGCCTTACTTAACATTCTTGAGGCATGCTATAATTTAATTTTTAATGTGAACCCTGTTTAATAATCAGTATTTAGTTGGAATCATAAATCTTAACCATCCCGTAGTGTGGTTAGAAATAATTACCTGGAAAACAGAAACAAAAATAAAAACAAACAAAACCCAAAACAGAAATCATTACCTGGAATAAAGTTCTCTTCAGTCATTCGTATATCAAAGTTTGGGTTAAACTAGGTCTTGCTTTTGTTTTTTAGGATTAGCTCATAGTAGGTGTTCATCAGATTTTTATTTTTATAAATTCAAATTTGATGACTATAATAGGTATTACTCTAATGGATGGTAAGTATGATACCACTTGCATTTAATGAACCTAATAAAAATGCCATTGTTACTTATATTTTCTTCTTAGTCTGCTCTTTTGCTTCATTTTCCTTAGAGTCCATGTGCTGCTAACTAAAGATTGTGATTTACGAACAGCTCCTAACCCCGTATGTAAAAAAAATACTTAAAAAAAATTATTTATTTGGCTGTTTCGGGTCTTCGTTGCAGCACACGGGCTCTTCATTGCAGCTTGCAGGCTTCTCTCTAGTTGTGGCGTGCGGGCCTTTTTCTCTCTGTAGTGAGCTCTGTAGTCTGTGGCTCGTGCACGGGCTCTCTGGTTGAGGCACTCGAGCTCAGTAGTTATGGCGCACGGGCTTAGTTGCCCTGCAGCATGTGGGATCTTAGTTCCCTGACCAGGGATCAAACCCGCATCCCCTGCATTGGAAGGTGGATTCTTTACCACTGGACCACCAGGAAGATATAATATTGTTTTATATCTTAATAAAATAATACAACTTTCCTTTCAAACAAAAGTTATATGCCAAAATGTTAGCAGCAGTATTATCCCTGAATGGTAGGGGTCCAAAGTAATTTTAAAATTTTCTTTGTTATACTTTCTTATACTTTATATATTTTTGAAATATTTTTGTAAAAATATATCAAATTATACTTGGAAAAAAGCAATTCCCTGTTTAAAAAGAAAAACTTTAGGAAAAAGACTTTAAGTGGAATGGCAGATGGTCAGCATGGAAACAAGGAGCATGGGGTCACAGAAGAGTCTCTGGAAAAGCAGCATGCTGCGTAGCCAGCATAACTGTCCAGGTTGTTGGTCAGGTACATTCTTATGGTGGAGATGAATCCACATCATAATCTTATGTCACAACCATTGATATCACGTAAACAGCAGCTTCTGCCCTGATTCTGTATTTGCCAGACAACTTTCTAATTTCTGATTTATGTCCTAAGTAGTTTTTCCCCCTTTAGGGAAAATGCTCTGATAAGCCAAGGCAAACATCTGAACCATTTCCTTATTTTCAAGTGTGCAAGCCCCCTGCTAGGACCAGCCCTTAGAAAAAATAAAGAATTATGACATAGCACACTAGGGACTTCCCTGGTGGCACAGTGGTTAAGACTTCACACTCCCAATGCAGGGGGCCCAGCTTCAATACCTGGTCAGGGAACTAGATCCCACATGCGTGCCACAACTAAGAGTTCTCATGCCACAACAAAGGAGTTGGCAAGCTGCAACTAAGGAGCCCGCCTGCCACAACTAAGACTTGGTGCAGCCAAATAAATAAATAAATAAATATTTTTTAAAAAAGGAATGAATGACATATCACACTATATGCCAGCTTTCTCTACCCATCTTTTAAACAAAGATTTGAATAGTGAAAGACAGAAAGGCACGTGTACGTGTTTGCTTATGTGTGACACACAGAAAGTGGCAGGGCCATAGGGTGAATGACAGAAACAGAAAATCCAGTCATTCTGAGTGACACTAACCTTTGTCTACTGTATGGTAAGTAAGAATTTTCACATCAGATAGTCTTTATCTCAGTGAGAGAGAAATATTTAAACCATTTAGCTTAAGGTAAATTTCAGGTATCTTTAGTGTGGCATGTAGAACTTGTTTGAAATTCTGGTTCTGCTTCAGCTTCCTAGTCTTTAAAATGCTTGCTCTCTTTACCTCATCAGGATGGCTGTGAGGTTTAAATTTGATATTAGATTCACTGTTTGTGAAAAGCACCACACAACTGTGAAGTGTTATTGTTATTACTATTACTTAACAGGTAATAGTACTTCCCTCAATAAAAATTGCACCAGATAGCCTGCAGTTTCCAAAGCTTCCTCTGCCCTAAGAGAGTCCTGTTGAAACTGTTCTTTTGGGAATTCCCAGTGGTTAGGACTCAGCACTTTCACTGCTGGGGCCCGGCTTCAATCCCTGGTCAGGGAACTAAAATCCCACAAGCTGTACATGTAGCCAATAAATAAATAAATATTTTTGAAAATATTTTTTAAAAATGGAAACTGTTCTTTTGAGAGTTGCTGTCTTTTGTAATTCCTCAGTATTTTATCACCCCCTACTTTGATTATTACCCCTTTGGGGAAAGAAACATAGACTTATTCATTCATTCAACATTGAACTTTTTTGGATATCTCTAATGGGTCAAAATGTCAGATCTCCTGGGATACAAAGAGACAGATGCATAAACAGATCATTATAATACATGTGGTAAATACAATGATAGAGTAATAATCTTAGGATATTATGGGAGTTTGGGGAAATGGCACATAAGGGCAATAGGGAAGATTAGGAAAACTTTCCTCAGGGGGAAAAAAGTATAAACTGATTAAGTCAGTAATATTTTGTGCTGCAAGTAACAGAATCCCTACCCTCTTGCACTGTTTGTGGGAATGTAAATTGATACAGCCACTATGCAGAACAGTATGGAGGTTCCTTAAAAAACTAAAATCAGAACTACCATGCAACCCAGCAGTCCCATTACTGGGCATATACCCTGAGAAAACCATAATTCAAAAAGAGTCATGTACCACAATGTTCACTGCAGCTCTGTTTGCAATAGTCAGGACATGGAAGCAATCTAAATGTCCACCGACAGATGAATGGATAAAGAAGATGTGGCACATATATACAGTGGAATATTACTCAGCCATAAAAAGAAACGAAATTGAGTTATTTGTAGTGAGGTGGATGGACCTAGAGTCTGTCATACAGAGTGAAGTAAGTCAGAAAGAGAAAAACAAATACCATATGCTAACACATATATATGGAATCTTAAAAAAAAAAAAAGGTTCTGAAGAACCTAGGGGCAGGACAGGAATAGAGACGCAGATGTAGAGAATGGACTTGAGGGCACGGGGAGCGGGAAGGGTAAGCTGGGATGAAGTAAGAGAGCGGCATGGACATATATACACTACCAAATGTAAAATAGCTAGTGGGAAGTAGCCGCATAGCACAGGGAGATCAGCTCGGTGCTTTGTGACCACCTAGAGGGGTGGGATAAGGAGGGTGGGAGGGAGGGAGCCGCAAGAGGGAGGAGATATGGGAACATATGTATATGTATAGCTGATTCACTTTGTTATACAGCAGAAACTAACACACCGTTGTAAAGCAATTATACTCCAATAAAGATGTTAAAAAAAAAGTAACAGAATCCCTAAGGATGGTTGAAACTAAAAAAGTCATTTATTGCTCACTTAACAAAAAGGCCAGAGGCAGGTGTACTCAGGGTTGTTCCAGCAACTTAATGTTATCAAAGATAGGGTTTCATTTATCCTCCTCCTCTGTAATTCTTGGTGTATTGTCTTTTTGTCCTGTGGTTATCACCTCAGGGTTGCCAAAGATGACAATAGCTCCAAGCATCACATGACACGTCAAGGCAGGAAGAGAAATTTTAGTTCTAGTCATCTCTGTTGGAAACAGGAAGAAAGGGTACTGGAGAGTAGGGAGGTTTTTGTTTTTATATATTTTTAATTTTAAAAAATCATTTATTTATTTGACTGCCTTGGGTCTTAGTTGCGGCACATAGGATCTTCGTTGTGGTGCACGGGCCTCTCTCTAGTTGTGGCACGCGGGCTCCAGAGCATGTGGGCTTAGTTGCCCCAAGGCATGTGGGATCTTAGTTCCCCGACCAGGGATGGAACCCACGTCCCCTGCATTGGAAGGCGGAATCTTAACCACTGGACCACCAGGGAAGTTCCTATATTTTAAATTAAAAAACAATTTTTTTATGAGATAAAGTAAAAGAAGAAATATGTTATTGGCCCTGGATTTTTGCACGTAGTGTTCCTTCTGCCTGGCATCCATGGTCTCTTGAACCCTTTCCACATATTATATCTCAGTGCCTCATTATAGTACCTGGCACATAGGAAGTAGTAAATATTTTTGAAAGGAAAGCAGGCAGAGCAAAAATAGAGGCAGTTGAACACAACAGGCAGTTAATCTCCTTAAAACATATTGTCTAGGGGCTTTCCTGGTGGCACAGTGGTTAAGAATCTGTCTGCCAATGCAGGGGTCACGGGTTCGAGCCCTGGTCCAGGAAGATCCCACATACCACGGAGCAACTAAGCCCATGGGCCACAACTACTGAGTCTGCGCTCTAGAGCCCGTGAGCCACAACTAGTGTGCCCGTGTGCCACAACTACTGAAGCCTGCGTACCTAGAGCCCATGCTCCTAAGCCAGAGAAGCCACCACAATGAGAAGCCTGCACACCCCATCAAAGAGTAGCCCCCGCTCACCACAACTGGAGAAAGCAGGTGCGCAGCAACGAAGACCCAACGAAGCCAAAAATAAATACATTTTAAAAAACATATTGTCTAAAATCAGGGGAGGTAAGTAATAAGGCAATTACAATACAGAATGGTAAGTGCTAAGATAGTATTAATTATAAGACGCTATGGGAGAACACAGGAGTCAGAGAAGACAGCTCGGAAAGAGTGATTGGGAACTTCCCTTTGATCCAGTGGTTAAGACTCTGTGCTTCTAACGCAGGAGGCGGGTGTTCCATCCCTGGTCAGGGAACTAGGATCCCACATGCCCTGCGGCATGGCCAAAAAAAAAAAAGTTGAGAAAAAAAAAGAAAGAGTGATTATTTAAACTGAGATCCAAAGGATGGTAGAAATAACCAAACCCAGAGGGAAAAAAGTCTCTTGGTTTGGACTATAATTGCCACAAAGTAAAAAAATATATAATCCTCTTTGAGGGAGAAAGACCTTGAAGAGATTCTAGGGAGGAAAAAAAGAGGGGGAGGATGGCAAATAGTAACGGATCATGTAGTGCCCGTTATTACTAATTAAAGGTGTCTTAAAAGTAGGTTTAGTGAAAAATAGAAAAGAATCCAAGTCTTCAATTCTTCTATTTGCTATAATGTCTTATTAAAGCTTTTCACTGTTTTCAGCATCTCCTACTCTGAAAGTTTTCAAACATCTAACTCTATAACTCAGAAGCTCCTAATACATATTTTGTATCTAATATCATGTAAAAATGGAAGTTTTGGCAAAGCCCAATAGAAGGGTTGCCAGATTAAATACAGGGTGCCTAGTCAAATTTGAACTTCAGATAAATAATAAATAATTTTTTACAATTACATGGACCATACTTATACTAAATCACTTGCTGTTTATCTGAAATTAAAATTTAACTGGGTGTCCTACCTTTTTATTTGCTAAATCTGGCAACCCTAACGATGGATACCAAATTCCGAAGAGAAGTGGTAGACTAGGATTTACAAAGAAATTAACTCTTAATCTTTTAACTCACTCTGAGGGTATGAGATGGTCAAGGAGAAGAGGATTTTGAGAGTGCTTCTACCCTTCCTCCACTCCAAGAACTTAACACGAGTCTCCAGTTTGGAGGCCCAGTAGACAAGGGTCTGATTCCATACCTGAAAAAAAAACCATACCTGACTGACTGGCTAGCTGCTCTAATGGCAGAAACAAAGAAAAAGCTGCTGCTGCATTGGGATAGGCCTTCAGCCTCAGAGTTTATCTGGACAAAGGAGGCTCAAGTGTTTCCTATAGATTAGATGAGGACCACACATACATATATACCCAGGAGAGATGACATAGGGCTGTCATGTATTCTGTCCAGGAGAACTGCCTTAATATGCAAACACATCTCAGCAGAGAGAAGCTGGGGGTATCACACATGCAAACAACCAGTTGGAATAGAAATGTATCTGCCATGATGAAGAAATCTGCAGGGAATTCCCTGGCTGCCCAGTGGTTAGGACTCCGCACTCTCACTGCCAAGGGCCCGGGTTCCATCCCTGGTCAGGGAACTAAGATCCCACAAGCCGTGGGGTGTGGCCAAAAAGAAAAAAACATGCAGAAGACATCTGCAGATGAGTGATCTCCAGTGATGATGATCACCAAGGAACTCACCAAGTACTCCCATGAAAGAGTCATCTTCAAAAATCTGTCACATCCAGGAAGCGATGATGTGAGAAAATGCAACAGTGGTAGTCAGTAAGAACTTGCTCTTTCCCTTTCCCTCTCCTCCCTTCTCAGAACTGTAATCCATAAGAGGTCCAATACCAGCAAGCTGGAAAAGTTGGAACAAAAGCAGTAGGGCCACAAGAGAGAAAATAAGCTGTTCATGTCCTCCTTCCCTGACTGTTAAGTTGCAATAGTCTAAACTGGAAGAGAGGAGAACTTTAAAAGAAAATTAAAGCTCTATTATACATGGTTCTGGACATTTTAATTACCGACTAGATAAACTTACATTATTGAAAAGTTGCCAGAAATGGGGACTTCCCTGGTGGTCCAGTGGTAAAGAATCCATCTTCCAATGCAGGGGACACGAGTTCGATCCCTGGTCGGGGAATTAAGATCCCACATGCTGCGGGGCAACTGAGCATGCACACCACAACTACTGAGCCTGAGTGCCTCAACTAGAGAGGCCGTGTGCCCGCAAACTACAGAGCCCACGCTCTCTGGAGCCCACACGCCCCAGCAAAAGATCCCGCATGCCACAACGAAGATCCCACCTGCCCCAGCTAAGAATAAATTGTAGCCAAGAATAAAATAAATAAATAAATATTTTAAAAATACTATATAAAAAAAAAGTTACCAGAAATGTCATGGAACCATCTAGGTTTTCATCTAGAGGTAGGGTGAGAACTAGCTTCACTGAATAAATGTAAAGGGATGTAAAATCACTTTGGAAAATAGCTAAGCCATTTCTTATAAAGTAAATATACACTTACCATACAACCCAGCAATCCCACACCTGGGTGTTTTTCTAGGAGAAGTGAAAACTTACATTCACCCCAAAACCTGTATATGAATTTTTATAGCAGTTTTATTCATAAGTGCCAAAAACTGGAAACAACTCAGATGTCTTTGACCTGGTGAATGGATAAAGTAATATGGTGTAACCATACAGTGGAATAATACTAGTCAGGAAGTAAAAGGAAATGAATTACTGATACATGTAACAGCATGGATGAATCACATGAATTATGCCAAGTGGAAAAAGCCAGATTCAAAAGATTACATACTGTATACTTCCATTTATATGACATTCTGGAAAAGAGAAAACTATAGGGACTGCAAGCAGATTAATGCTTGCCATAACTATGCACTTGTCAAGACTCAGAACTGTACCCTAAAGAGGTTAAATGTATATACATTATACCTTAAAAAAAAAATCTATGGGAAGCTCCTTGATTCTGAGTACTTCCAAACAGTAAATTGGAAGTAGGAGTCTCACTAACTTTGTAGGATTTAGCATGAGTAAGAAGTGAATAGTTAGGTCAGTAGTATATCTAATAGTTGAAGCTAGCTGTGGAATGGAGATAAAGGAAATATTATTCAAAGAAAAATTTATACATCTTGTCCCAAGCACTATAGGCATTAAATTAGCAATGTTATCTCTCCAAATAACCTAAGTTAATTAATTTAATTGCTCAAAAAATGTAAGGGAAAATGGGAGACAAAAAGAAAGCTGCTTTCTGATTATAACCTATAACTTAGGAGTCATACTTACTCAACTTAATGGTTACATTTGATTTGGTTACTTTTCTTCATGAACACTTGTGCTCATGGTATATGATTTTATATTGTATACATTATATAATATTTTTGCTATTACTTTACTTTATTATAGAATTTTAAGTGTCTTATTTCATGGTGTCTGCTACCTAAACAAATTGATGAGTTAACACTATTTCTTCTTACCCCAGGACTTGGATTTCACCAGAATAAATCAGACTGCTCCCACAAACTCTTTCAGGTTACAAAAGTTCCATTTCTAAATTCTTAGCTTAGAACATTAAATAATCCTCTTACTTGAGAGAGGTAATGGAGACTCCAAAACTCTTCACTTCCACTAGAATGGTTTCCAATAGTTTCAGTGAAAATCTGGTTTAACAGAATTTGGAAATGTGGAACCACATGACCACCTTACCTGTTCTCTCCGAGTCTCTTCGGTGCATCCTGGGTTACAAGCACTGAATTTACTTCAAATTTGGCCTAGATATGACAACTGCATTTAAGGTCATGTTACTGAACCATGAAGTGGGCGAAAGCATTCTACTACGGTCTTTCTGGTTCTTCCAGTAATAAATCCCTAAGGGTGGAATTCAAAGTGGACCTATCTAGAGTTAGATTAGGTTTCATGGTATTATAACTGCTTTTTGTCTGTTTGTTTGTTTGTTTATATTATTCCAGTAGTGACATCTATAGGCCTATGAAGAGAAACACTAAAAGACTAACGTTGAATTTACCTGTACTATTTTATGGCCGGTGTGAGTCTGACCTCACACCAAAAAACTACTTTTGGCAACTCCCTGGTGCTGTAAGAGAAAGTCAGGTTAGGGAAACAAAAGGTACGTGACCAAAGGCCCAATCACCAGAGTGCTCCCTCCCAGTCCTTAACTTACTTTGGTTGAATGCACGTAAGAGATCTTCGGAACGTAGAGTGAACATCTAACTGGAGCAGCATAGGAATATCTGGGTACCCACCCAGCTGGGCCCAGAGTGAATACATTGATGTCTTCTCTGTTATTGGGTAACTTGAAGTGGGTAGATCAGCATTCCAGATGGCTTCCATTTGGTCTTCTTGTCTAGAGAATCAGAGAACAAGCACCATTTGGAAGCATCAAACTCTCCTGAACTCCATAGCCATTCAAAAGATATAATTCCTATTCTCGCCCCTTCTCTTCACCACCACCGTGTCCTATAAAGCCCCCCTGGCACCAAGGAACATTAGCTATGCCCACTTTGACTGAGAGATGGATTAAAACAGCAGAATTTGCAGAAATAACGTTTTTTCCCCCTGAAAGTTGCATTTCCATGACTTCACCTACTAATACGTTTTAAAATGACTTTCTTAGCTTCATGGAGTATACACTCCATATGCAGGCTATGTTTCCCCCACAGCAGTCTTTTCCCCTTCCTTCCCAAAGTTTCTACCTTCTTAAAAAAAAAAAAAAAAGTAACGCTTCTAAGTTTCTTCACTGTGTGTATTAAAATAATTTGTTTCTTCGTAAGGAAGAATCAACTTCATTTTTTTTAAGGAACTCAAAATTAGTTATTAAATATTTAAGTAGAAATAAGCCTTTTGCTAAATTAGCTAAGAAAATTAATATTCTCCACTGAACCATATCAAAACTGTGGAGAAGGGGAAGCTCTTGGGCAGGAAAAAAAAACATGAGGTCCCAGATATTATCCAAAGAAAGTTTAATGTCAGTCTTTCCTACCACATACCTGAACTTATTGAATATATCATACTTTTTGTCCTCTTCTTTTAGGATTGGCTGTTGAACAAATTTGGTAGAGGCAGATGTTTGCTTCTTTTTGATGATCAAAGGGATAGGTTGATTTAGATTCAATTTATATATCTCTTGAAGCTAAACATAAATAAATCAGAAAAAGGAAATCATGAAAAGAAAGGGCCAAAGTCTTTAGGAAGGTCTTCCTAGCTGGCCTTAGCTAAACTATGACACTTCCTTGGAAAAGGAATTCTCATTCTCCAAGCCCTTTCTCCCTTCCTCCTGCCACTCCTCGACCTCTACCTGCCTCCAACACACAATTTCAGAGTTGGCAACTATGATGTATAAAAACCGTGGTCCTGCATTAAGTTCTAGTTTTAGTCCTCTCATTTCCCAGCTTTGTGACTTTGGGTTAGTTGCTAATTTTATCTGCACTTCTTTTCTCATTTCTAAAACAAGAATAATAAACACAGGGTTCTTATGAGAGTTGTGTAAGACAATATATTCATCAGTTGTGAAACATTGTGCAAATATAATGATAGCTAACTTTGACTGTCAGGTGCTTTCTATGTATTAATTTATTTGATATTTGCTACCTTATGAGATAGGTACTATTATTATCCTTGTCTTCTTACATATGGGGATATGAAGCTCAGAAAAGTTAAGTGGCTTGCCCAAGATCTCTTAGCTAGTATGTGGTGAAGCTGATTTGAACCCAATCTGGTAGCAGAACCAGCCTCTTGACCATCACTCTGATTCAGTGTATTTATTCATTTCTACCCTTTTCTTCCTTTTTGCTTTTTCCCCTCCCTTCTTGATGCCTTGATACCCACGTCATCATCTAGATTCTAGCTTCCCTGACCCCAGACCCATATTAATCCCCTGAAATGCCCTAGACATTGTAATTCCTGTCAGACAGTTCATGACACTGCCAATTCATCTTGCTTTACTCCATTTACATTGGTCGTATTTTCCCAACCCAGAACTGTCAAAAATATCCAATTTTTGAGGTCAGAGAGTTTTAATGTTTAAAGTGTACTTCTAGGGACTTCCTTGGTAGTCCAGTGGGTAAGGCCCGTTGCTCCCAATGCAGGGGGCCCAGGTTCAATCCCTGGTTGGGGAATGAGATCCCGCATGCATGCCGCAACTAAGACCCGGTGCAGCCAAACTAAACTAAACTAAAATAAACTAAACTAAACTAAAATAAAATGTAACTTCTGGGGAGTTCCCTGATGGCCTAGTGGTTAGGATTCCAGGCTTTCACTGCTGTGGCCTGGATTTAATCCTTGGTTGGGGAACTGAGATCCTGCAAGCTGTGTGGCGTGGCCAAAAAAAAAAGAAAAGAAAAGAAAAGAAAAAGTAACTTCTGGGAAATTCACAATATGTCTATAATGAGAAGTCTCTCTGTACCTTCTAGAGTAGCAAGTAAACTAATCTTGTAAATTATTTACTTTAGTAAAAGAAAATGATGTATAAATATTCCTAGAATTCCAAGAATGTTCCAGAACTCCATGCTGGAGAAAATAATGGGAGCATATAATCCCAGAACAAAGAACTCTAATCTCAGCTCTATAACTTTTGGAAGGTATCACTTCCAAAAGCATACTAATGGTCATCTCAGAGAGGGCTCTGAGACATAATTGGGTGGATGTCAGAGTTCAGCAGGATCTTCTGTGCCTGGTGCTATGTAAGCAAGTTAAGTAAACCCTTATCTCCATTTTTTGTAAATGCATATTAAAACTTGCTTTCTGATAGTTTTGAGGAATGTAACCACCAAGAATCAGCTGGAGAGCAGTGAGCTCAAGAGGTTTCATATCTAGAGGCTGGTAGATGTGGGTTGACTAGGAAGGAGTTGAGCATTTCTGGAAGTCTCTCCTATTCTAACCTTTTCTCATCTAGAGAGTCCAGCCAGTATTCCTGTTGTCAATTTAGGAGTTTCACTGAAGTCACAGTGTAGTGGATTGAATGATGAACTCCCCAGAAGATATGTTCACTCAGAACATGTGAATGTGGCCTTATTTGGAAAAAGGGTCTTTACAGATGTAGTTAAGGATCTCAAGATGAGGTCATCCTGGTTTAACCAGATGGGTCCTAAATCCAATGACACATGGCTTTGTAAGAGGAGAACATAAAACACACTAGGAAGAAGGCCATGGGAAAGACAGAGGCAGAGATTGGAGTTATGCAGCTACAAGCCAAGGAATGCCAAGGATTGTCTATAGCCACCAGAATCTAGAAGAGAGACTTGGAACAAATTTCTCCCTCAGAGCCTCCAGAAGGAACCAACCCTGCCAACACCTTGATTTCTCGAACTGGCCTCCACAACTGTAAGAGAATACATTTCTGTTGTTTTAAGCCATGAAATTTGTAGTATGTTATGGTATCTCCAGGTAACTTATTTTCAAAGCCTACCACTTTGCCTTTTCTTACAACACACTGGGGAGAGGGAAAAGAAAACAGATTATCTGGCTGAATAAGTACGTCATTTTCCTCAGGCACTGATTCTGTTTCTGCTGTAGCGACTTCTGCTTCCCTGTGCAGATCTGCATCACCTTTTTTTGATAGTCATCAATTCTGCTCAGCATTATGTAGAGGTTCTGGGTCTCATAACCTCTCCCAGTATTCTGGATGGCTTGTAACCATTTAATTATGTTGTTTCTTGGAAAAATTAACAAGAATGAGATTCATATAATTACTGACACTAACTCAGCAAACCTGGTGTCACCAGTCTCATCTCATCCTTAGTAAGTAGAGAGAGATAGTATAGGGGTGGCAGGCTTGCTTAATGAGACCTTAATCTAGTTCCCTATATGACTAAACTTTCAAAACTCTATATGACTGTCAAATTTTCATTAACTCCTCACACAGTTTTTAGTGTTAAAATAGTGTTGCTTATTATTTTTTTAATATATTATATTTTAGTATTGATATGTATACAACATATAGAAGGTACTTAATACAATTATGAAAAAGAGTGTCCTTGCCTTCAAAGCACTTACAAGCCAGATTAGGAGACTAATAAGTTGTGTCAGAGAGAGAATGAAATAAATGCTAAATAGCAATTTAGCTGTTTGAGCAAAAAGGAAAACATAATTAATTCTAACAAGAGGAATAAAGAATGCTTCATAGGAAGACATTGAATAGGATCTTGAGGAACAGTCATAAAAATGTAGTACCCTCTTTACTATAATGTAGTAAGCCACAATGTTTGGGCCTCCAAAACATGGTTTTTTGCCATCCCTATTCTACAGGAGAGGAAAAGGATTCTGAGCAAAGTTAAGTAATTTTCTAAAGTCACATAATTGATAAATAACAGATTTGGGAAGCAAACCCAGATCTTTTCTCTTTCCACAATACCAGTATTTCTCAAAGTGTGGACCCTAATCACCTGGACTGAATCATTTTGTTGGGGGTGGGAGGGTGGTGCTTGTTGAAAATGCAGATTCCAGGGTGCATCCCCAGACCGTTTGAATAAAAAATCTTGGTGGTAAGCTTCAGGATCTGTATTTTAAAAAAAATCTCAGGTAAACCTTACAGCCACTGAAGTTTGAGAAAAAGGGGATGAAGAATTCCAGGTTGAGGGAACACTATAAATAAAGGCAAGACAATGAAAGTTATATTTTGGGAGTGGTGAATACTCTGGAACTTTTAGACCACAGATATGTGAAAGGATATAGTGGGGGATGAGACTGATATAGCTGGATTATGAAAGGCTTTAAACAGCATATTATGGAGTTTGGATTTTGGGGGAGGTAGGCAATGGGAACCCACTGAAGATGTTTTTCTGAATATACGTATTTTACATATATAGAGAGAGGGGGAAGGGAATAACTCTTAGGTCTCTTTGTGGGTTGTAATAGCTTAGAACCTACTGTATATATGGATCATTTAATACTTAAATATATTAACTTTCTGAGTTAATTTTATATTTTATTATTATTATTTTTTTTGGCTGCGTTGGGTCTTCATTGCTGCGTCCGGGCTTTCTCCAGTTGTGGTGAACGGGGGCTACTCTTTGTTGTGGTGCAGGGACTTCTCATTGCAGTGGCTTCTCTTGCTGCGGAGCATGGACTCTAGGTACGTGGGCTTCATTAGTTGCAGCACACGGGCTCAGTAGTTGGGGCGAGCGGGCTCTAGAGTGCAGGCTCAGTAGGTGTGGCACACGGGCTTAGTTGCTCCATGGCATGTGGGATCTTCCCGGACCAGGGATCGTCCCCTGCATGGGCAGGCGGATTCTCAACCTCTGCGCCACCAGGGAAGTCCCCTTGCAACCATTCTTTGAAGTAATTATCATTACATCAATTTTACAAATTTGAGTCAGCACATTTGAGTGTTAGAGAAGTTCAGAACTGGAAATTCGAGCCAAGGTCTTCCTGACATCAGAGAAAAAGCATGATCAGAATTTGGATATAAAACTATTACTACCCTCCTACACTGTTGGTGGGAATGTAAATTGGTGCAGCCTCTATGGAGAACAGGATGTAGGTTCCCTAAAAAACTAAAAATAGAGTTACCATATGATCCTGCAATCCCACTCCTGGGCATATATCTGGAGAAAACTCTAATTTGAAAAGATACACGTTCTTTTGAAAAGATACATGCACCCCAATGTTCATAGCAGCACTATTTACCATAGCCAAGACATGGAAGCAACCTAGAAGTCCATCAACAGATGAATGGATAAAGATGTGGTATATATAGACAATGGAATATTACTCAGCCATAAAAAGAATGAAATCATGCCATTTGCAGCATATGGATGGACCCAAATTTTATCATATTAAGTGAAGTAAGTCAGACAGAGAAAGACAAATATCATATGATATCACTGATATGTGGCATCTGAAAAAATGGTACAGGGAATTCCCTGGCGGTCCAGTGGTTAGGACTTCATGCTTCCCTGCTTCCACTGCAGGGGACACGGGTTCGATCCCTGGTTGAACTAAGATCCTGCAAACCACATGGCATGGCCAAAAAAAAAAAAAAAGATAAAAATGAACTTATTTACAAAGCAGAAATAGACTCATAGACATAGAAAACAAACTTATGGTTACCAAAGTGGTTACCAGGGGTTGGGGGAGATGAATTAGGAGTTTGGGATCAACATATACACACTACTATATATAAAATAGGTAAACAACAAGGACCTGCTGTATAGCACAGGAAACTATACTCAGTATCCTGTAATAACCTATAATGGAAAAGAATCTGAAAACGAATGTATATATATTTATATGTATATATGTATAACTGAATCACTTTGCAACGAACACAACATTGTAAATTAACTATATATCAATTTTTAAAAATTAAAAAATAAATAAAAATACTTTATTGCTAAAAAATTCTAACAGTCATCTGAGCTGGTAGAGAATCTTGCCTCAGTGCTGATGGCTGCTGACTGATCAGGTGGTGGTTGCTGAAGGTTTGGGTGGCTTTGGCAATTTCTTAAAAAAAGACAACAATGGAGTTTGCTGCATCCATTGACTTGTCCTTTTACGAATGATATCTCTGTAGCCTGCAGAGCTGTGTGATAGCATTTTTTGTTTGTTTGTTTGATAGCATTTTATCCATGGTAGAACTTCTTTTAAAATTAGAGTCAGTCCTCTCAAACCCTGCCACTGCTTTAACAGCTAAGTTTATGTAATATCCTAAATCCTTTGTTGTCATTTCAACAGTCTTCCCAGCGTCTTCATCAGAAGAATCTATCTCAAGAAACCACTTTCTTTGCTCTTCCATAAGAAGCAACTCCTCATCTATTCAGGTTTCATCATGAGATGGTAGCAATTCAGTCCCATCTTCAGGCTCTACTTCTACTTCTAGTTCTCTTGCTGTTTCTACCACATCTGCAGTTACTTCTTACACTGAAGTCTTGAGCTGCTCAGTTATCCATGAAGGTTGGAATCAATTTCTTCTAAACTCCTGTTCACGTTGGTATTTTGCCTTCTTTCCATGAATCATGAATGATCTTAATGGCATCTAGAATGGTGAATCCTTTCCAGGTTTTTAATTGACTTTGCACAGATCCATTATCTATGGCAGCTACTGTATAGCCTTACGAAATCTATTTCTTAAATAATAAGACTTGAAAGTCGAAATTACTCCTTGATCCATGGGCTGCAGAGTGGAAGCTGTGTTAGCAGGCATGAAAACAATGTGAATCTTAATGGAGATTAAGATTAATGGAGCATCTCCATTAGAGCTCTTGGGTGACCAGGTGCATTGTCAATGAGCAGTAATATTTTGAAAGGAATCTTTTTTTTCTGAGCAGTAGGTCTCAATAGTAGGCCTAAAATATTTAGTAAACCATGTTGTCAATAGTTGTGCTGTCATCTAAGCTTTGCTGTTTCATTGATAGAACATAGCAGAGTAGATTTAGCATTTTAATTTAGCATGGTTAATGAGCACTGGCTTCAACTTAAAGTCACCAGCTGCATTAGCCCCTAACAAGAGAGTCAGCCTGTCCTTCAAAGCTCTGAAGCCTTGAAGTCAGGCATTGACTAATCCTCTCTAGCTATGAAAGTCCTAGATGGCATCTTCTTCCAATATAAGGCTGTTTTGTATACATTGAAAATCTGTTTTTTAATATAGCCACCTTCATTACTTATTTTAGCTAGATCTGGATAACTTGCTCCAGCTTCTACATTAGCACTTGCTGCTTCACCTTGCACTTTGATGTTATGAAGAGGCTTCTTTCCTTAAACCTCATAAATCAACCTCTGCTAGCTTCAGACTTTTCTTCTGCAGCTTTCTCACCTCTCTCAGCCTTCATAGAATTGAAGAGACTTAGGGCCGTGCTCTGGATTAGGCTTTCAATTAAGGGAATGTCATGGCTGGTTTGATCTTCTATCCAGACCAGTAAAAGTTTCTCCACATCAGCAATAAGGCTGTTTGTCTTTCTTATCATTCATGTGTTCACTAGAGTAGCACTTTCAATTTCCTTCAAGAACTTTTCCTTTGCATTCACAACTTAGCTAACTGTGCAAAAGGCCTAGCTTTCAGCCTTTCTCAGCTTTCAACATGCCTTCCTTACTAAGCTCATTCATGTCTAGCTTTTGACTTAAAGTGATAAAGTGAGGGACCTGAGACTCTTCCTTCCACTTTAACACTTAGAGGCCATAGTAGGGTTATTAACTGGCCTAACTTCAATATTGTTGTGTGTCTCGGGATAGGGAAGCCCAAGGAGAGGGAGAGAGATGGGGGAACGGCCGATTGGTGAAGCAGTCAGAACACACAAAACATTTATCATTTAAATTTGCCATCTTATATGGATACGGTTCATCGTGCCCCGAAACAGTTACTGGTTTCCACCGACAGACACACACACACACACACACACACACACACACACACACACATGCAACTTTGCTTCTTTCTTCCTTTCTTTGTCCTGCTAGACTCTCTGCCTTTGCTGCCTTACTGACTTTTACTAGTTCTTTGAGACATAGTTCAAAGGTCTGGACTCCTAGAAGCTTTACCTAACTCTCCCCTCTCCTCAGTCCTCTTGTATAGAGTAGGTGATATATTCTTTCCACATCATACTATATAATCATTTGTTTGTATGACTGTCTCTTAGTAGACTTTGAGTGCCCTCAAGGCAGGGTTATGGCTTATCCATTTTTGTATCCTTCCACCCTCTACCCCCTGGGCCTAACCCAGCCCCTGGCATGTAGTGGATATTTTAAATGTT
Organism: Delphinapterus leucas; assembly: GCF_059928025.1. NCBI lineage: Eukaryota > Metazoa > Chordata > Mammalia > Artiodactyla > Monodontidae > Delphinapterus > Delphinapterus leucas. The sequence goes on from NC_143139.1 coordinate 40,121,772, forward strand.
GATGAATTAAATGATAAGTTAAATCCTATCTAGTCACCGCAACATTTAGTATCTTTAAGAACTTTCTCCAATATATATGGAAATGAAATGTTTCATTATCAGCATCTGGTGTAATTTTACATTCTTTCCATCATTGCTTTTCAGGTATATTACACTGATCATGTGGTAATACAACTCTAAAACTGTATTTTAGCATTTAAACATGGAATCTTTACTTACAGAGGTTCTACAAAACTTTCTTTATTCAAAAATAGTTTATATTATTATACTTTATGTTTTCTCTCCCATATAATGTTAGAATCTTCTTGACTCAGCCATTTTTATTATGGAATCTTTCAGCTGTCAATATTTAATTCCTTGTTATACCTGTTGGTGATTTGATTATTATAACATTAAATATTAAAGAAGAGCTTTCTGAAGAATGAACAAATTGATCCTTGATGGATCAATTATAAAAGTTATAAGTGTATAAATTAAATATTGTTGTGAAATGTTGATCTATATATTTCAATTTTTAAATGATTTTACTAAAACAGGTCACATCATGTCACTTAGATCTTCAAAATCTTCACTAAAATTAAACAAACTTAATTGCCATATAAAAATTAAGAAAGTTGTCATAGAATTCCCCCCAAAAGTACCAAGCCCATATAATATCATAGGTGAAATCTACCAAACTTACAAAGAATAGCTAATTTTATCATTAAACTGTTCCAGAGCATAGAAAAAAAATAAGCTTTCACATTTTTTAAATGATATAAACTTAAACCAAAATTTGACAAAGATAGCACCAAGAGAAGTAAACCACCAAACTTACTAATGAATATCAATGCAAAGTAAAATCCTAAATAAAATATTAGCAAATGTAACACATTCAAAGAAAGGTACAACAAGGACAAATTCCAGGGATGTGATGATGGTTTAAAATAATTAATCATATTAATAGAGCTGAGGAGAAAATATGTTCTCTAATAACCATGAAAATGAAGTGCTGAAATCACATTTAACAAAATGTGATTTAATAAATTTAACAAAATTCAACATCCACTCTTGATTTAAAAAAAATAACAGAACAGGAGCTGACAGATACTTCTTTAATATGATAAAATGTATTTCAACCCAAAAGCCAGCATTTTTTAATGACATATACTAGAAAGATGTCCACTATCACCACTATAATAATTAGCAATGAAAGGACTTACATTTTGGCATTCTGAGTTACAAAGGAATGGAGAAAATAACCCCCCTCAAAATGAAGTTGACTAAGGTTAAAGTTGTTTTGTAACTTTTTCAGAAAGGAGAATATAAATATAAACAATCCTTTTAAATGTTCTTGAAGGTGAGTTTTTCCTAGAAAAAAATAACATGGGACCATGGAAGGGCACTACTAGCTGTTACTCAGGGCAAGTCAAATGAACAAAGATGGCCTTGTGGCCACATCACCAATATTTTTTAATATAGTTCTGAAGGTACTAATCAATTCAGGTAGACAGGGACAGAAATGAGATGTTTAAAAGTTGGAAATTCTAGATGTAAAAAATTATTATTTGCAGGTGATATGATTATGTAATTGGAAAACTCAAGAATATCAACTGAAAACCTATCACATGCTTTCGAATACAGTAAGATGGCTGCATACAAAATTGATACAGAGAAATCTAGCCTTCATTTATACAAATAACAACCAGTTAGAAGGTATCATAGAAGAAGAGAGTCCATTTACAATAGTAACAACAAAAATAAAAACTAGCAAGATATACACTTATGGCAGAATATGCAAGAGCTAGATGAAAACTTTAGAATGCTCCAACAGGACACATGCACACACACACACACGTGCACATGCACACACAAACGACCTGAACAAAAGCAAAGGTATATCATTTTCTTGAATAGGAAGACTATATTAATAAAGATAAACTGGGTTTTGCTGTTTGTAAACAAAAGTTTACCTGTTGCTCATACTACAAATCCATCATAGCTTTGCAGGGAATGAGCTTCATTCTATACTCTCAGGAACACAGGCTAACAGAGCAGTCATCACCTTGAACACTATAGGTTATCATACCAGAGGAAAAGGAGACTCTAGAGGGTCTCAAACTGACAATGACAAGCTTAGTACAGAAATGATACACATTAATTCTGCTCACATCTCATTGACAAGTACTGGCAAATAGTACTAACTACCACGAAGACTCAGCATCATAAAAATAAAACTGCAATAAATAACAGAGAATAGAAGTAACTCATCTATATGCAATCAATAAAAAATCATAGAAAATCCAGTTATGGACTTAAATGATACAACAATTTATGATGAAGCTACATTCAAATCAATGAGGGAAAAAGGTAGATTATTTTGTAAATAGTGATGGGGCAACTGTGCAGCCATGTGGGGGAGTGAAAAACATCACACCTATATCTCACAACAGAAAGCTTAGAATCGAAGACTTAAATGTAAAACAAACAAACAAAAAACTAATAACCAACCATAAAAGTACTAAAAGCAACCTAGAAATAATTTTTTTATATTTCTCATAGTGGAGAGGGCCTTTCTAAATATGGTACAAAGCATTATTGCAAATATTGATATAGGGACTTCCATGGTGGTCCAGTGGGTAAGACTCCAAGTTCCCAGTGCAAGAGGCTCGGCTTCGATCCCTGGTCAGGGAACTAGATCCCGCATACATGCCGCAACTAAGAGTCCGCGTACCACAACTAAGACGTCCACATGCCGCAACTAAGACCCAGTGCATCCAAAATAAGTAAATAAATATTTAAATAAGAAAATATAAACACATAAAAATCAAAATTTTTTTAGAAAGCAGAAACCACCAAAAGCAGAGTCAAAACACAAGTGGGGGAAATTTGGCAATTTATGTCACAGACAAGGGACTAATTTTACAAATATTTGAACAGGCCCCACGAATCAATTAAAAAAGCAACTTGACAACCCAACTGAAAAATGGGCAAAGTATTGAATAGAATCTTCACAGAAAATAAAATACAGATGGCTCTTAAGTCTATGAAAAGATGCTTAACCTCAACCTATAATAAAAGTAATGCAAATTAAAGCATTGAAATGCCATATTTTATCTATTACATTGGCAATGAACCAAAAAACTGATAATATTTCATGTTAGTCTTGATGTGGGGAAGTACTCTTTTATAATGCTGACCAATGTATAAATTGTTACCAGTTGGAAGTTACCATTCTTCCAGTTGGAAGCATTTCTAAACTTCTGAAGTTGATATTTTGGAGATCAACCATGATCCACAAAATATACTTAAGCATGTCTGCTAGAGATATAAATGAATGAAATAGATGCTATAAGACATTTTTTATTTCCTAAAAAATATACTTCCTTTTACTATCTTAAATATGCTTCCATTCCACAGACCTTCTATAAGAGAATCTTTTAGAACATCTAATCTGACAAATATGTATACACTTATAGGGCAGTGAGGGAGGATATTTGAAATCAGGACTAAACCTGATTTCAGAAAACTGGACACACAATATTTATATCTACCTTGCACACTGGATCAGCCTATAGGCAATGTACTTGTGGAATAGGTATCCCAGCCGAACTTTGTCCGTATGAAGTGTCTCAATTATGAGATTCCTAGCTGTTGTGTGTAGTTGTGAAGGGAGTATAGAAGCTTTTGTTGCCTGATTTAAGAGAATCAGGTTCTTCTGCTGAGCCTCCACATCAACAAAATAGTTCTGTTCTTTGAGCTCTTGGGGATAGGAAGTGGGCACCATCATCTTGGTTTTCTGGGTACCTGAAAGTGAGGTCAGTATCCAGGTCTTATCTATAGGGGGAAATCGGGATTTCTGGTCCCATTCAGAAGGTGAGCTCTGTGATGTTTTGGGTAGTAAGAGAAGGTAGTGATATTACAGGCTTAATGAGAGTAGGAAGGGCCCCCTCATCAATGTAAGGGGTTTGGGATACTGGTGTCCTGTAATCAGTGAGATAGGACTTAAATGTTCTAAATTGTTCCATAGCAAAAGGATCTCGGGGGTCTCTGGATTTCTTCATAAGTGTCAGAGACCTCTGATATTTGGAACTTCTTAGTGGTGAAAGGGGCTTGAGGTACCTTGAAACTGGGAGCACTGGGATGGACCAATGCTGATTTAGGTTTCAGAGAAGAAATAATTGACAATCTTTCCTTACTTTTCTTAGAGACAGGAGAGGACAAATTTTTCTGGGGCTTTCCAGGGGTTGAGGGAGCCCATAGTGTAGGGCGTTGCCCAGGGGTGGGAGGGATCCATAGTGGGCAAGCTTGCCCAAGAAGGGTCCATGGTGACAGATGCTGCCTAAGGGTAGAAGGGGCTTGTAGATAGCTCATGGGTGGCAGAGGTCTGGAATGCCTGAGGCTGCTCAGAGAGGGTTAAGGGTCCAGATTCCAAGAGTTCCTCAGGGGTGGAAGAAGCCCCAGGAACCAAGCACTTCCTATGAGAGAAAGGAGCCCAGATACTGGGAATCTGTGCAGAAGTGGCTGGGACTCCAGATATAAGGAGCTGTCTGAGGTCAAGAAGGGGCTTCAATATCAGAGGCAACTGGGGAGTCACAATGTCCCTAGATATGAAGAATTGCCTAGAACTAAGAAGGGCCTGGTGCAAGGGGCTGCCCTGGAGTGGGAGAGGGCCCAGATATTGGGCTGGGGACTGGAGCTGGGAACCGAACAGAGGTGGATTGACCCTTAGAAACTGGGGTCTGTCTAGAGGAAGGAAAAGTCTGTGGTGCCAGGAGCTTCCTGGGCTCTGAAGGAATCCTCATTCCCAAGGATTTCCCAGGGACAAAGGGGGCTTGTGTAAGAGGAGACCTTGATATCTGCGAAGGAGTAGAAGAGACCTCAGATAGAGGGGACTTCTCAGCAACAGGAGCAGATGGTACTGGGGACTGCTTAGGAATGTGAGGAGCACGTGTTGTGACAGCTATATCAGTAACGGAAAAGACCCCAACTTCCAGAGTATGTCTTGAAGGAGGACCAGGCCTGCGTGGTAAGGACTGCTCATTAATAAGAAGAGCTCCTAATTTTAGGTCCTGCTCAGACCTGAGAGTAATACCCATGGACTGGGCCTGTCCTGGGGTGAAAGGGGCTCCCAAAGGTTGGATTTGTTCTGGGATGTGGGGAGATTCTAAGGTATAGTTGTTATCTGAGGTGGGAGGAACTCCTAATTCCTCAAACTGTTCTGGAGAGAGAGAAACCCCCAATGCTTGAGCCTGTCCTAAAGTGAGAGGGGCCCCCAAGTCCTGGGCCTGCTGAGGGGTGACATGGATCCCCAGTCCCTGGGCCTGTTGAGGGGTGAGAGTGATCCCCAGTTCCTGGGTCTGCTGAGCGGTGACATGGGGGACCACCTGTGCCTGGGCCTGTTCAGGGGTGACATGAATCCCCGGTGTCTGGGCCTGCTCATGGCTGAGAGTTATCCCCAATGCCTGGACTTGCTGAGGGGTAAGAGTGACCCTCAGTACATGGGCCTGCTCAGGTGCGTGGGCTGCTCCCAAACCCTGAGACATCTTAGGAGTAGGGTTTTCCCCCAATTCCTGAACCTGATGGGAGGTGGGGGTGATTCCCAGTGCCTTGGCCTCTTCAGGGGTGAGGTCAATTTCCATTGCCTGGGCCTGCTGAGGGGTAAGAGTAATGGACTTTGTGGGAGACTGTCCAGAAATAGAAAAGGCTCCTGGTGAGGAAGATTGTGTAGCGATGGGAGGAATGATTGGTATGGGGTGCTTTCCATAGCCAGATTCTCTAATTTCTTAAGATTCCCATTGAACTCTCTTCTTTGGTGTAACTGCAGTGCGTCTTTTGGTGTGCTCTGCCACCTGGAAGACAATGTCACTGAAGTGTGACTGAGCACCTGTTCTGGTTGTTCAGAGGTTTTCATCTCCTTTGCTGTTTTCTGCTTCTGCCTTTCATGGTCCTCTACCTTTCTCCTTGGCTTCTGCTTCTCCTCCTCTCTCTCCCGACTGCTTTCTTGCTCCAGATGTCTCACTTCCTTCTGAACCTGCATCACCTGCTGTCCTTTCTCCTTCTCCAAGGGCACTCCTTGTTCTTTCATTTTTTGCTTCCATGCTTCCAGCTGCTGCTGCTTTGACTTCTGATGCCCTTCTTTCTCCTCTTCCCTTTTCTTTTGCCTCTCATCTGGCTCAATCTGCTTTTGCATCCTCTGTTTTTGCTGTCCCTTCCACACCTCTTCTTCCTGCCACTGTTTCTGCTTCTGTTGCCCTCGCTTTCCCTCCTTCATTGGGAGCCATGCCTCTTCCTTTTCCAAATTCTTATTTATCATCTCATAGCTCCTTTCTTCTAGCCTTTGTTTTTCCTTCTCCTTGTGGTCTTTCCCTACTGTTGAGGCTACAGGAACATCCCGTTCACTTTCTATTTCAGCCAAGATCATTTGTATTAAATTGTCAGTTAGTGGGCCAAGGCTCTCCTGTGAAAGTAAGGTGCTAATTTCTGACTTTGCACTAATCTGCTTCTGAAAATGCAATTCTGGCATAAATGAGACCACCTTTTTTCGCTTCATAGGTTTCTCTCCAATTTGTCCTGCATTTTTTATATCTTTGTATTTTCTCAAGATTTTTGTCACAGTTTCAGCCACTTTTTGGAAATATTCCTCGATTTTTGCCTTTATGATTCCTAATTTTTCAACTTCTGCTCTTTTTAATAATAACTCTTCTTTTGACCTAGTCTTTTTATCCAAAGGCTTTCCTATGTTATCGATTTTCTCTTTTAGGAATGACACTATGGCTTTCTGAAATTCTTCTAGATTACTCTGTTCTCTTTTGCCATCTGGAGTTCCTGAAGTCTCTTTAGTTATCCTAGACTGTGATTTAACAAGTTCAAGAGACTTGACTTTCTTGGCGAAGACTGACATATCCTTCTCTTCAGTTTTTTCTTCTTTGCTTATAATGGTTCCTGGAGAGATTTGGTGTTTCTTTCCTTTTATTTTCATTCTCTCAGAGGAATAATCAAGTTGGCTCAACCTGGATGGCTCTGCTTGGCTACTCATCTCACTTCTGCCTTCTTCGTCCATTGACTCAATGATGAGTTCCTCTTTATTCTCTGAAGAAATTTGACTTTTGCTATGGGAATATTCAGGTTTGGCTTTCCTGAGTCTTTCCCATATACTACTGGTTCCACTTTTGCCACCTTGGCTCTTTGTGTCAGAAGGGAAATCAGAAGGAAAATGTTGACTTTTTGATTCAGTGAGTGACTTTGATTTGCTTTCAGAAAATGATTTTATTTCTTTTCTCTTCTTTTCTAGTGCTTGTATTTCAAAGTGGTGATCAAGTTTGGGCCCTGTGACTTTCTGTTTACCTTTATCATCATTCACATTTGATTCGGAGGTCTCCTGCACATATGGGCCTTTTGTGCGCTTTCCTTTCTGTGATTGGTACTGATCAGTCCCATCTTTCTGAAAGGCACCGCCTTTCTTCGCTGATATCTTATCTATAATGATATCTTCAGTGATCTCTTCAGAAGACTTTTTCTGTTTTTTTTCAGGTAAAGGGTATTGCTGGTCAGTTATATCTGAAATCGTCTCACCTTGGGCTATATATGAAGGAGATGAGTCCCACTTGATCCCCAAGGCTTTGGTCCCTTTTTGGGGAGCCTCATCTACAACAATTTCAAATTCTTTGGCCAAAATATTATCTACACTGTCTAATGTGTCAGCTTGGCTAATGGCTAATTGTGGAGAAGGCTCAGGTAACACTCTCAGTGTTGATGTGGGCAATGCTTGGTGTTCTACACCTTTGGATCGAACAAGGTGTTTATATTTTTCTTCTGCTTCTTGAAGTTTCTGCTGAAGCATTTCATTTTTTTTACTGAGATCTTGTATTATCTTCAGGGAAATCTCTTTTTCTCTTTCACTTGTCTCATTTGTATACATATTGGCACTTTGGAGGTTAATAACTTGCACTTCATCATTTAGTGTACTCAAAGCTTTAGAAAGGTTTTCTATTGTTGATGACATATATTTAATAGCATTGTTTTCCAATTTATTGAACACTGCAGTATCTTTGAGTTCCTGTAGCATATCTTGGATTTCTGAAACCTTTGTATTTGTTGCAAATTGATCACTAATCGTCTGATCTGGTCTTAAAGCATGAGCTGTTGCAGGTCGCTGTATAACACTTTCTATCCAAGATTTCCATAGAGAACCTCTAGATGCTAGAAGAAATAAATAAATAAATAAAATAATGAGATCGCATTTCTTCTTTTGTGCTGTGCTCTATGTTTAAGCCTAAGGAATTTAGCCTAAATTAACAGATAGATATAGGATAAAGTTTCATCAGGTAAGTTTGGCCCCAAAATAAACAGCATTATTTTCAAAAGAATGACTCTTTTCCCACAATCATCTAGAAGTTCTTCTTCCAGAGTTTAGGAGAACTCAGCTGTGACCTCAACTTACTTTCGATTACAATTTTGAGATTAGACATAAGGTAAACCAGAACTTTCCTTTGGTTTTGATTATGCTTGGCGCTTTCCATTTTCTTTCTTGGGTTCCTATCTTTCTTTTCTCCCTTTTCTGAGTCGAAGCTAACCTTGATTCTTTCAAAAGGATCACAAAAGAATAGAAAGCAAACATTTGAAGGGATTTCCAAAATGGCTGAATGAGAAACTCAGCAAATTTTTCCCAAAAAGGCAATGAAAAAACTGAGCAAAACTGCCAAAAACAATCATTTTAGGACGTTGGAAACTGAGCAAAGGCATACAACAAATTGAGAAGAATTTATTCAAGAAAAATTTGCTATGATGTTTTAGCCTGGAGCTGCTTGCATCTCCAACTCCCTAGCCCTATGGCCTGAGTTCTACCAGAGTGAGGCAGCCTGTGAGGACTGACAGCTCTACTGCCTGAGGGGGTTGATTTGATCTAGAGCAAAGCAATTCTTTAACAATACTACTTTAACCCATACACAGATCCGTTAGCAAAGAGTAGAAGCCTTACTGGATCAATCTGGATTAATTAACGATTGACTAATCATTGACTGACCACTAAGCTATGCTGACCCAAAAGTAACCCCTAAAATTCAGGCTTAAAAATAAAAATAAACAAACAAAAAAACACAACTGAGTAGAGATATCAGTGGTTGCCCACTGTGGGGGATACAGACTCCACCAAATTAGTCCAGACAAGTCACTAAAAAACAAACCAAAAAGGCAACAAAAACAAACTCTGGAGGTTGTAAGGAGAATCAAAATCCAGAGTTGCTACAATATATTACCTAAAATGTCCAGTTTTCAACATAAAAAAAAGCATGCAAAGTAACAGAAAAGTGTGACCCATACACAGGAGGAAAAGCAGTCAGTAGAAATTGTCTCAGGGACCAGGGAGAGGAGGTGGGCAGATGTTGGACTTATCAGAAAAAAAGAAGCAGTTATAAATAGGTCCAAAAAACTAAAAGAAACCATATTTTAAAATAAAAGTATGATGACAATTACTCGTCAAATAGAGCATATCATTAAAGAGATGAAAACTGGAAAACCAAGTGGAAAAATTGGAGTTGAGTAGTACAATAACTGAAATGAAAAATTCACCAAAAGGGCTCAACAGCATGTATGAGCTTACAGAAGAAAATAACCAGCAAACCCGATGCTAGATAACTAGAGATTGTCTACTCTGAAGAACAGGGAGGAAAAAGAATAAAGAAAAATGAACAAAGCCTCAGAGACTTGTAAGGTACCATCAAGCATACCAATGTACAAGCAATAGAAATCCCAGAAGAAGAAGACAGTGGGGCATTAAAAGTATTTGAAGAAATAATGGCCAGATCATCTCAAATTTGATGAAAGGCATTAATCAACACGTTCAAGAAGCTCAGCAAATTCTAAGTGGGATAAATACTGAAAGATCAATACCTAGAACATCATAGTCAAACTGTTGAAAGCCAGACAAAGTGAGAGAATCTTTAAAGCAAAAAGAGAAAAATGACTCATCACAATCAAAGGAGACCCATTTAGAACAGGGGAACTGCAGTAAATTTAACAGGTCACTTCTTATCGGAAACAGTGGAGGCAGAAGGCAGTGGGATGGTATATTCAAAGTGCTGAAAGAATAATACTATTAACCAAGAATTCTATGTCCACCAAAACTATTCTTCAAAAATAACCAGCAAACTTGATGCTAGATTGCTAGAAGTTAAGACATCCATTCCCTGAAATAACACTCTTCCCAAAGTAGCATGAATGTACAGCCCTCATAACCATCATTATTGCATGTTTTTAAACACTTCTCTAAATGTATTACAGAAGAGCTATCACATCCATTCACTGAAATAACACTCCTGTCAAAGTTGCTTTCAGTGAACACTCATATATCCATAGTTAATACATGTATTTTTAAACTCTTCTCTAAGTACATTGCAGAATGTCTGTCACATCCATTCACTGAAATAAGTACATGCTTCTCAAAGTAGCATGCATGTACAACTCTTTATTTTTAATGAAGGAGAGAAATAATATATACTGACAGCAAGTAAGCTTATGAGAAGATGCTCAATATCACTTGTCATTAGAGAATTGAAATTACAATGAGATACTGTTACACACCTATTAAAATATCTAAAATTAAAAAAAAAACAGATAATACCAATGCTTGCAAGGATATGGAGTAATGGAACTTTTGTTTATTGCTGGTGGGAATGAAAAATGGTACAGATACTTGAGAAGACAGTTTCGAAGTTTCTTACAAAATTACTTACAAAATAATGTAGTCTTTTAAAAAATTTACTACTATTATTTATTTATTTATTTATTTATTTATTTTTGCCTGCATGGGGTCTTTTTTCCTATGCATGGGCTTTCTCTAGTTGTGGTGAGTGGGGGCTATACTCTTCGTTGTGGTGCGCAGGCTTCTCATGGCTTCTCTTGTTGTGGAGCACAGGCTTTAGGCATGTGGGCTTCAGTAGTTGTGGCACGTGGGCTCAGTAGTTGTGGCTCGTGGGCTTTAGAGCGCAGGCTCAGTAGTTGTGGTGCACAGGCTTAGTTGCTCCGCGGCATGTGGGATCTTCCCGGACCAGGGATCGAACCTGTGTCCCTGCATTGGCAGGCAGATTCTTAACCACTGCACCACCAGGGAAGTCCCAAATAGTTATTTATTTGGCTGTGCCAGGTCTTAGTTACGGCACACAGGATCTTTGTTGCGGCATGCAGACTTCTTAGTTGCGGCATGTGGACTCTTAGTTGCAGCATGTGGGATTTAGTTCCCTGACCACGGATGGAACCCGGGCCTGCATTGGGAGCACGGAGTCTTGACCACTGGACCACCAGGGAAGTCCCAATGTAGTCTTATATGATTCAGCAATCATGCTTCTAGGTATCTACCCAGTTAATTTGAAAACTTACATCCACACAAAATACTTGCATGAGAATGTTTATAGTAACTTTATTCTTAATCACCAAAACCTGGAAGCAGCCAAAATGTCCTTCAATAGGGAGATAAACAAACTGTGGTACATCTATACAATGAAATATTATTCAGCAATAAAAAGAAATAATCTATTAAGCCACAAAATATTATGGAGGAAACTTAAATGTGTATTGCTAAGAGATAGAAACCTGTCTGGAAAAGCTACATACTGCATAATTCCAATTATATGACATTCTTGACAAGTCAAAACTATAGGGACCCTAAACAAGCAGTGGTTGCCAGAGTCTTGGAGAGGGGAAGGATTAAACACAGGGGATTTTTAGGATGGAGAAACTATTCTGTATGATACTGTAATGGTGGATACATGACAATATACATTTGTCAAACCCTACATAACTCTACAGTACCAAGAGTGAAACTACATAGGCAAATTTTAAAAAATAACCATCTAGGAGGTAAGGGGATCCCAGGAAGGAATTCATACTGTGATACGAGAATCTAACCATATTAGAAATGTATGACACAACCTCACTGAAAGAAATGGCAGTGCTGGGGAAGAGGGAGTGTTGCTGACCTAAGTAACTGGAAATGAAAGGATTCTGTAAGACCAAGGCAAAAGGAACTACATATGAGGGCTGTACTGTAGTTGATAAGTTGTTTCCCTTGGGAGTATGGGTTAATAATTCTGATACTGCTATACATGTATACTGTACTGAACAATTAAGTAAATGGATGGCGGATGGTAGGAACAGGTTTCTCACTGTTTGGGGTAGGAATTTACTGATAAGCAAGGGGAGGGAGCTAGAATGATCCATGTGATAATGAACTAGAGTTAGAGACATTGACAAGAACTCATGTTTAGCTTAATGTAGTTACAGATGATTATATACATAAATGTCTATAGATATGTGTATATTCATGGATCAGCACACGCACACATTTTTTTTGCTCTGTCAGATGAGAGGGCCAAGGGAATTCCCTGGTGCTCCGGTGGTTAGGACTCCAAGCTCTCACTCCCAAGGGCCCAGGTTGAATCCCTGGTCAGGGAACTAAGACCTCACAAGCCAAAAAAAAAAAAAAAAGAAAAAAAGAAAGATGAGAGGGCCAAACAGAAATAACACCCTAGTAGCAATGACCACACATAGCAACCAGATCTTGGTTTTTAATACTATTCTCTAATGAAAGGAACCAGAAGTCCTTGGAGAAATGACAGATTCTAGAACTGGGGCAGGAAATATTCAAGATGAACCTGAAGCATCTTGTAACTTGTAAGTACCAGAAAGTAAGGAAGTGCTAAAAAAAAAGAGAGAGAATAAACCACATTGATGCGGGTATGTGAAAGGGGCACAAAAACCAACTGAAAGAGGTTCTGATGGCCAAAGCTGGAACTTGAGCAAGAAAATAAAGTAGTATTAGGTTTTATAACCCAAAGTATTAAATATCTGTGCGTTCATTTTGATATAAATAAATAATCTAATAAATTACTAAATAGGAGAGAAGAGACAGACTCCTGTGCTTAAAAGTTCAAATAATTTATGTAGATACTCCACCCTAGAGGAGGGGGCGCATAACTCTCCATTCCTTAAATGTGGGCTGCACATATGGACTTCCTTTTAAAGAGCACAATATGGCAAATGAGGAAAAAACTACCTTTGCAGTGGAGAAACCTGACAAGCACTATTTTAGCTAGGTGATCAAGGTCAACACTGAGTCATAAATCATTTGATAATATGTACCCTTGAAATGGTATTGTGACAATAGTACTTTACCTCTGTGATCTTTCTCCCAAAACCCCATAGCCCCAGGGTAAATGTGAGAAAAATATCAGATGAATTCCAATAGAGGGGCATTTTACAATACACCTGACTGGTACTCCTCAAACCCATCAGGGACATCAAACACAAGGAAAAATCTGAGAAATTGTCACAGCCAAGAAAGCCTAAGGAGACATGGCAACTAGATGTAATCTGGTACCCTGGATGGTCTCCTGAAACAGAAAAAGGACACTAGGTAAAAACAAGGAATTATTAATCAATTACAAACTTTAATTAATAATGTCTCAATATTGGTTTGTTAATTATAGCAAATGCATCATACTAATGTAAATATTAATAATAATAAAGTATGGTGAGATAAATGGAACTTTATTATAGTCTCAATTTTTCTCTAAATCTAAAACTGCCTGAAAAAAATGACTGTGAAATGAAGACAATCCCAGATAAGCAATGACTTGGTGCTGGTAGACTGGCCTTACAAGACATAGTAAAGAAGTCTTTTAGGTTGAAAGAAAATGACACCAGAGGATAATGCAATTTCACACAAAGAAATAAAGAGCACCAGTATATGTAAGTAAATTTGAAAGACGGTAAAAATATTATTTTCTTTTTCCTCTCTTAGTCAATTAAAAAGACAATCATATAAAACAATAATTTATATGGACTTCCCTGGTGGCGCAGTGGTTAAGAATACTCCCACCAATGCAGGGGACATGGGTTTAACCCCTGGTCCAGGAAGATCCCACATGCCTCGGCACAACTAAGCCCATGTGCCACAACTACTGAGCCCACGTTCCACAACCACTGAAGCCCACGTGCCTAGAGCCTGTGCTCCGCAACAAGAGAAGCCACCACAGTGAGAAGCCTGTGCACTGCAATGAAGAGTAGCCCCCGCTTGCTGCAACTAGAGAAAGCCCGCGTGCAGCAGCGAAGACCCAACGCAGCCAAAAATAAATAAGTAAATAAATAAATAACAATAATTATAAAACTATATTGTTGGGCATATAATGCGTAAATATGTAATATATATGACAAAGCACAAAGGAGGGGAAGAGAATGGAGCTATTGGAGCAAAGGTTCTATATTTTGCTGAAATTAAGTTAGTACTAATCTCTGGCAGATTGTGGTAATTTAAGGTGTATACTGCAGGTCCTAGAACAACCACTAAGAAAATTACTCCAAAAATGTAGGAAAAAATGGAATTAAAAGGTAGACTAGGGCTTCCCTGGTGGCGCAGTGGTTGAGAGTCCACCTGCCGATGCAGGGGACACAGGTTCGTGCCCCGGTCTGGGAGGATACCACATGCCGCGGAGCGGCTGGGCCCGTGAGCCATGGCCGCTGAGCCTGCGCGTCCGGAGCCTGTGCTCTGCAACGGGAGAGGCCACAACGGTGAGAGGCCCGCGTACTTCAAAAAAAAAACCCCAAAAAAAAGGTAGACTAGAAAATATCTGTTTAGGGGACTTCCCTGGTGGTGCAGTGGTTAAGATCCGCCTGCCAATGCACAGGACACGGCTTTGATCCCTGGTCCCGGAAGATCCCACATGCCATGGAGCAAGTAAGCCCGTGTGCTACAACTACTGAGCCTGCACTCTAGAGCCCACGAGCCACAACTGCTGAGCCAGTGTGGCACAACTACTGAAGCCCACGTGCCTAGAACCTGTGCTCCGCAACAAGAGAAGCCACCGCAATGAGAAGCCCGCAAACCACAACAAAGAGTAGTCCCTGCTTGCTGCAACTAGAGGAAGCCTGCACGCAGCAGCGAAGACCCAACACAGCTAAAAATAAAATAAATAAAAATAAAATATCTGTTTAACACAGAAGGCAGTAAAAGAAGAATAGAAGAAGAAAAAGATATATGAGACATATGGAAAACAGCAAAATAGCAGGTATATATCCAACCATATCAATAATTACATTAAATATGAATTAATCACTCCAGCCAAAAGTCAGAGATTGCCATATTGTATTTAAAAAAAAAAAAGCCCACAAGATCCAACTATAAGCAACATATCCTAGATTCAATCTTGCTAACAGTAACTACAGGGGAGCTAGAGAGACTATACTAATATCCGATAAAATAAACGTTAAGGCAAAATAAAAAAAAATGGTTCTAGAGACAACAGAAGACATTTTATAATGATAAAAGGGTCAGTTCATCAGGAAGCTAACACAATTATAAACATATGTGCATCTAACAACAGAGCCTTCAAATACAGGAAGCAAAAAAACTGACAGAATTAAAGAGAGAAATAACAATAATATTGGAGAGTTCAATGTCCCACTCTCAATAATGGATAGAACAACTAGATAGAAAGGTCAGCAAAGAGATACATAGAAGACTAGAACAACAATATAAACCAACTATAAAACACTGCACCTGACAACAACCAGATATATATTCTTTTCAAGAACACATGGAATACTCTCCAGAATAGCTCATATGCTAGGCTATAAAACAAGTCCCAATACATTTAAAAGAATTAAAATAATACAGAGCATGTTCCTCAATTGCAATGTGATAGATGGATAGATAGATTATATATAATCTCCTTCTGGTTCTGCTCTCATGGTTGAATTCTGACTGATACAAGTTCATAATACAACACTAAAACCATGATCCATATAAGAAAAAAATGATAAATTGATGGAACATCATCAAAATTAAACACTTTTGGGTTTCAAGGCACCATTAAGAAAATGAAAGACAAGCCACAGACTGGGAGAAAACATTTGCAAATCACTTTTCTGATAAAGGACTTGTATCCAGGATATATAAGGAACTCTTAAAACTCAATAATAAAAATGGCTAAGTATTTGAATAGACATTTCATCAAAGATATAGGAAAGACTAATAAGCACATGAAAAAATGGTCAACATCATTAATCATTAGGGAAATGCAAATTAAAACCACAATGAGGGCTTCCCTGGTGGCGCAGTGGTTGAGAGTCCGCCTGCCAGATGCAGGGGACACGGGTTCGTGCCCCGTTCTGGGAAGATCCCACGTGCCGCGGAGCAGCTGGGCCCGTGAGCCATGGCCGCTGGGCCTGCACGTCCGGAGCCTGTGCTCCGCAACGGGAGAGGCCACAACAGTGAGAGGCCCGCGTACCGCAAACAAACAAACAAACAAACAAAAAACCACAATGAGATATCACTTCATACTTATTAGAAAGGCTATAATAAAAAAGACAGACAATGACAAGTGTTGTTGAGGATGTGAAGAAACTGGAACCGTAATACACTGCTGATGGAAATTGCAATGGTGCTGTCACTTGGGAAATCAGTTAACAATTTCTTAAAAAGTTAAACATAAGTTTACCAGCAATAGATAAATAAATGACATAGAAATTCTACTCCTAGGTATCTCCAAAAAGAAATGAAATTTTATGTCCACACAAAAACTTATACATGTGTGTTCATAACAGCATTATGCATAAAAGCCAAAAAGTGGGAGCAATGCAAATGTCCATGCACTGGTAAATGGATAAACAAAGTTTGGTATATGCAAACAATGGTCTACAATTGGCAATAGAAAGGAAGAAACTACTGATACATCCTATAACATGGCTGAACCTCAAAAACATTATGCTAAATGAAAGACACCAGACATAAAAGACTACATAAAATATGTTTCCACTTCATGAAATATCCAGGAAAGGCAAATCTACTGAGACAGAAAAGAGATTAGTGGTTGTCTGGGGCTGAGGGTGGGAATGAGGATTGACTGCAAATGGGCCTGAGAGATCTTTGGGGGATGATAAAAATGTTCTAAAGTTAGATTGTGGTGATAGTTGCACAACTCTAAATTTATTAAAAGTCATTGAATTGTACAATTATCGTGGGTAAATTTTATGGTACCTAAATTATAAAGCTCTTTTTTAGAAAAAGTCAAATCTATTTCCAAAGTCTTAGAGCACTCTTACCTGTTTTTTTCTTTTGTTTCTTCTTTTCTTCAAAGATGTACTAATTCTGCTCAGTAGCTTGACATTGCTCTCGATAGCTTTGAGCGTTTCTGGTAACATCTCCATTTGTGCTATACAGTGGTGGTGTTCATCAATATCAATTGTAGTCATCTCAGGCAAAATGACATCTTGAAGAGAGTAAAAAAAATTACTTTTGTGCAGAAAAATAAATAATTATAACCATATAGGCTTATAATATTGGCTACCTATTCAATATTGTAGTATTGGGAAATATAAGTGTCTCATAATGATTTCTATTCTGAGGCTTTCTCTATGAAGAAATTTAAAAAGAGAGACTTGGAATAGAAGGCCGAACAGTAAGCCTTGGCCATGAAAATATGGTTAAAATTGGTTAAAAGGTGTCTAATTTGTTAACTTCAGGGATGGGGCTATCTAAAATGGGAACATGTGCTTTAATATTGGGGATCTAAACCCCAATTAACTCCTTTGGTAAGTTTTCTAGTATTTTATAACACCTGTTACATGAGATTTCTTGTAACTAAATGAAATTTCTCTTTTTTGTATTCTTAGCTTATTCATTCTTTCATTCAACCAGTGTCTCCTCTGTCATGTACTGTTCTAGATCCTGCAGATACAGCATTGAATAAAACAAATTCCCTAATTTCATACTATGTACATTCTAGTGAAAGGACACAGACAAAAAATTTTTAAAAGACACATTAATTATAAAGTATGTCAGATGGTAAGAAATGCTATAGACAAAAATAAAGAAGAGTAAAGAATAATGGACAGTGCCAGTGGGTAGAGAATGCGGATGGTCAGAGAACACCTCATTTTAAAGAGAAATATAAGCAGAGAATGAGCCATGTGGCTACCTGATGGAAAATGTTCCAGGCAAGGGACTAGGAAGCATAAGGACACTGGGCAGGAGTATGCTGGCATGCTCGAAGAAAAGCAAGGAGGCCAGAATAGCTGGTACTAAGTGAGCGAGCTTATATTTTCCTTATTCTATTCTTCCTGGAACAGAGAGCACCTGTTCTCTAAATAACCACCTTAGTCTTTTCTTGTTTAGTCTTTTTCTAATCCTTCATAATTTGCTTATAATTCCATTCTCTAGCTTTTTCATTAACTTTAAATCACTTCTGGAAACTTACTCCATTCTTCCAACCAGGCCAGAATGTAGACAAGAGTCTTTTCTTTAATTTCAGCAGTCTTGGCACAAGTAACTATTTTCTCCAGCAAACTTGCTCTCTATTTCTTATGTTCTGTAAGGGATATTTTCCTTCCAGAGTGCACATTCTCTTCCATAGTA
Organism: Delphinapterus leucas; assembly: GCF_059928025.1. NCBI lineage: Eukaryota > Metazoa > Chordata > Mammalia > Artiodactyla > Monodontidae > Delphinapterus > Delphinapterus leucas. Next base: position 40,140,160 of record NC_143139.1, read on the forward strand.
TAGCAATTTATTATCCACTGCACATTCTGCATGATGTCACCCAACTGCATATTAAGGTCCTATAAGAATAAGAAGGGGGAATATATTAATAAATCCTCTGTTTGACAGTAAGCTTTGACCACCTTTCTTCCCAGAATGTCAGTGACAGTCACTATAGAGCTGTCTAATCAAAGGCCTGCCAATTCTAGTTTTTTGTTGTTGTTGTCTTTTGTTTGTTTTTGGCTGCGTAGCGTGTGAGATCTTAGTTTCCTGACCAGGGATCAAATCCACACCCCCCTGCAGTGGAAGCATGGAGTCTTAACCAGTGGACCACCAGGGAAGTCCCCTAATTCCAGTTTTTCTCTGAGTCTCAGATTTTCCTCTTAAATTTTTTTTCTCTGCCTCCATCCTAGCATTGCTATGATATAATGAAAAGAATATTGGGTCTGAAACCATATCTGGATTCCAACTCTATCTCTCTCGTTAAAATGACTTTTAATAAATCACTTAACAATTCTGAGCTGCCCTGACTCATCTGTAAAATAATGGAGATGCTGAGTTTACAGCTGATGTGAGACGCGTAAGATGTGTGAAATGCCTTATAAACTGTGGCTGCTATAAAAAAACTAATTAATTACTAATTAATCAAAGGAAGTTACTTCTTTTTCTTTTTTTAATCAACGCTTACACCTGGAAAGCAGCTATCAGACTATTCCACGACATGACTTCTACTTCATTATTTCCCCTCCTCAAGAATCTATCAGCAAATTCTCAGTGGGGGTAATTACTGCCTCATATGGGCATTTAGAAATTTGTGGGGACTTCCCTGGTGGCGCAGTGGTTAAGAATCTGCCTGCCAATGCAATGGACACGGGTTCCATCCCTGCTCAGGGAAGATCCCACATGCCGCGAAGCAAATAAGCCCATGCACCATAACTACTGAGACTGCGCTCTAGAGCCAGCGAGCCACAACTACAGAGCCCACACACTGCAACTACTGAAGCCCACATGCCTAGAGCACGTGCTCCGCAACAAGAGTGGCCACTGCAACGAGAAGCCCGCGCACTCCAACAAAGAGTAGCTCCCGCTCACCACAACTAGAGAAAGCCCGCACGCAGCAATGAAGACCCAACGCAGCCTAAATAAATAAATAACTTAAAAAAGAAATTTGTGGAAGCATTTTTCGTTGTAACAATGAATGGGAGGGAAGATTTATTGTATTTAGTAAAAGGTGCTAAGTGGTGCCAGCCCACCCAACAGTGCAATGGACAGTACACATGTTAAAGAATTGGCCCATCCTGCATAAATTTTGACTGTCGCATGGGATATTCACATAGGTTAAAAAAAATCTGTTTATAATTATCTGAGCCTAGAAACTTACTCTTTTTAAAGTATAAATGCAGAATAATTTTTTACGAAGTTTCATTGCTTACTGAAATTTCCAGGAATACAAATATTTTGTAAATCAAAGGAAAATATTCTTTAGAATTTCTCCAATAAAATTTCACCATTCTGAAACACCATAGTACCAACTAGCAAGGCACTACTGCTAATAGTATGTAGTGCCAGTACAATAAACCTGCATTTGTATCAGCCTATATTTGTAGCTTTCATATTTATTTTAATTCTACATAAGGATGCAAGCCTCTATCTACTACTTTGTTACGTCTTCTAGTGAAGTTTGACCTAGAATTTACACATTGAAATGCATGTTATTATAAATTAGCACTTATATTTACCCTCACATATTAATTTTTTAAAGTATAAGTATAGATATTTTATCTATGAATTTCACTTCAGAGGAACAAAGGTATGTTAAAAATATTTTAAAAGGGAATGGTAAATCTGATAGATGGAGAATCACTGCTCCATCTTTTCCAAATTTATCAATTACTCGCTCAGTTTGGCTTCAGACAAACTGAACTCTCTCTACACTCCTTACAATAACATTAAGATTTGGATTTTGCAAGCCAAATCACCATGTCAAAAGAGTAATCAGGGCTTCCCTGGTGGCGCAGTGGTTGAGAGTCCGCCTGCCGATGCAGGGGACGCGGGTTCGTGCCCCGGTCCGGGAGGATCCCACATACTGCGGAGTGGCTGGGCCCGTGAGCCATGGCCGCTGAGCCTGTGCGTCTGGAGCCTGTGCTCCACAATGGGAGAGGCCACAACAGTGAGAGGCCCGCGTACCGCAAAAAAAAAAAAAAAAAAAAAGAGTAATCAAATGTTAGGTGCTGGAAATACTGCAATCAGAAATAGGTAATGCAGTTGCAGCAAATTGTCGGAAATACAAGAGAGCAGAGACAAAGTTTGATAAGCCGTGATGAAGAATAACATTACAAACTAACACACAGCATGGTGATTAAAGAAAAAGTATCACCAACTTCTCATAAATTCTCCCAGAAAATTGAAGAGAAAGGAACCTTTCTCAACTCATTCTTTGTGGTCAGAATTACCCTCATACCAAAGTCAGATAGATACTGCAAAACAGAAAAAACAAAAAAACTACAGACCAACATCTCTAAACATTGTCGCAAAAATCCTCAACAAAATACTAGCAAACAGAATTAAACAGCACATTAATAGAATTATATACCATGACGACGTGGGGTTTATTCCAGGGATGCAAAAATGGTTCAACATGTGAAAATAAATGAAAGAAATATACCAAATTTACAAAATGAAGGGGAAAAAATCATATGATCATCTCAATTGGGAAAAAATCATATGATCATCTCAATTGATGCAGAATAAGCATGTGACAAAATTCAACACCCTTTCATGATGAAAACTTCAACAAAGCAGGTATAGAGGGAACATACCTCAAAATAATAAATGCCATATATGACAAGCCCACAGCTAACATCATACTGAAAAGTGAAAATCTGAAAATTATTCCTCTAAGATTAGGAACAAGGCAAGGATGCCCACTCTTACCAGTTCTATTTGACATATTACTGGAAGTCCTAGCCAGAGTAATTAGGCAAGAAGAAAGAAATAGGGACTTCCCTGGTGGTGCAGTGGTTAAGAATCCACCTGCCAATGCAGGGGACACGGGTTCAATCCCTGGTCTGGGAAGATCCCACATGTTGTGGGGCAACCAAGCCTGTGTACCACAATTACTAAGCCTGTGCTCTAGAACCTGTGAGCCACAGCTACTGAACCTGCGTGCCACAACTACTGGAGCCTGCATGCCACAACTACTGAAGCCCGTGCACCTAAAGCCTGTGCTCCACAACAAGAGAAGCCTGCGCACAGCAACGAAGAGTAGCCCCCACTCACTGCAACTAGAGAAAGCCCACCCGCAGCAGCAAAGACTCAATGCAGCCAAAAATAAATAAATATTTTAAAAAAGAAAAAGAAATAAAAGACATCCATATTGAAAAGGAGGAAATATTATATTTGTTTGCAGATGATATAATCTTATATATAGAAAACTCTAAAGATCCCATCAAAAGGGACTTCCCTTGTGGCGCAGTGGTTAAGAATGCACCTGCCAATGCAGGGGGCATGGGTTCGATCCCTGGTCCAGGAAGAGTCCACATGCCATGGAGCAATTAAGCCCGTGCACCACAACTACTGAGGCTGTGCTCTAGAACCCACAAGCCACAACTACTGGGCCCATGTGCCACAACTACTGAAGCTTGCATGCCTAGAACCCATGCTCCACAAAAGAGAAGTCACCGCAATGAGAAGCCCACTGTAACGAAGAGTAGCCCCTGCTCGCCACAACTAGAGAAACCCTGTGCGCAGCAACGAAGACCCAACACAGCCAAAAAAAAAGTTTCCATCAAAAAACAACAGCAACAACAACAAAAACCAAACCTGTTAGAATAAATGAATTCATGAAAGTTGCAGGATACAAAATCATACACAAAAATGTTTAGTTTTCTATATACTAATAATGAACTATCAGAAAGAGAAATTAAGAAAGTAATCCCATTTACAACTTCATCAAAAAGAATAAAATACCTGAGACTAAATTTAACCAAGGAGGTGAAAGACGTGTATATTGGAAACTACAAGACATTAATGAAAGAAATTGAAGAAGACACACATGGAAAAGTATTTCATGCTCATACACTGTGAGAATTAATATTGTTAAAATATCTATACTACCCAAAGCAACCTACAGATTGAATACAATCCTTTTCAAAATTCCAATGACATCAGAAATAGAACAAAAAAATCCTAAAAACAGAAGAAAAAATCCTGAAATTTTTTACAGAAATAGAACAAAAAATCCTAAAATTTGATTCTTTTGGAATCATAAAAGACTCTGAAGAGCTAAAGCCATATTGAGATAAAAGACAAAAGCTGGAGGCATCAAGCTCCCTGATTTCAAACAATATTACAAAGCTATAGAAATTAAAACAGTATGATATCAGCATAAAAATAAACACATACACCAATGGAACAGAAAAGAGAACCTGGAAATAAACCCACACACACATATCATCAGTTTATGACAAAGGAACCAAGAAGGGCTTCCCTGGTGGTGCAGTGGTTAAGAATCTGCCTGCCAATGCAGGGAACATGGGATCGAGCTCTGGTCCGGGATGATCCCACATGCCGTGGAGCAACTAAACCCATGCACCACAGCTACTGAACCTGTGCTCTAGAGCCCGCAAGCCACAACTACTGAGCCCGTGAGCCACAATTACTGAAGCCCATGTGCCTAGAGCCCGTGCTCTGCCACAAGAGAATCCACCACAATGAGAAACCCGTGCACCGCAACGAAGAGTAGCCCCCACTCACTGCAACTAGAGAAAAGCCCGCGTGCAGCAACAAAGACCTAAGGCAGCCAAAATTATAAATAAATAAATTTTTTAAAAAAAGGAACCAAGAATATACAGTGGAGAAAGGAAAGTCTTTTCAATATATGGTGCTGGGAAAATTGGACAGCCACATGCAAAAGAGTGACACTGGATTTCTATCTTATACCGTACATAAAAATTAACTCCAAATGGATGAAAGACTTGAATGTAAGACCTGGAACTATAAAAATTCCAGAAGAAAACATAGGTAATAATCTCCTTGACATTGCTCTTGGTGATAATTTTTTGGATTTGACACCAATAGCAAAGGTAAAAAAAGCAAAAATAAACAAGTGGTACAACCTCAAACTAAAAAGCTTCTGGGGACTTCCCTGGTGGTCCAGTGGGTAAGACTCCATGCTCCCAATGCAGGGGGTCTGGGTTCAATCCCCAGTCAGGGAACTAGATCCCACATGCATACGACAACTAAGAGACCACATGACACAGCTAAGAGTCTGCATGCCTCAACTAAGAAGTCCGCATGCTGCAACTAAAAGATCCCATATGCTGCAACGAAGATCCCAAGTGCCTCAACTAAGACCTGGTGCAGCCTAAATAAATAAATAGCTTCTGCACAGCAAAGGAAACCATCAACAAAATGAAAAAGCAACCTACCAAATGGGAGAAAATATTTGCAAATAATATATCTGATAAGGGGCTAATATTCAAAATATGTAAAGAACTCATACAACTCAATAGCAAAAACCCAAACAATCTGATTAGAAAAATGGACTGAAGATATGCATAGACATTTTTCCAAAGAAGACATACAGATGGCCAATGGGTACATGAAAAGATGCTCTACCATTATTAATCATCAAGGAAATGCAAATCAAAACCACAGTGAAATGTACCTCACACCTGTTAGAATGGCTATTATCAAAAAGACTAAAATTAACAACACTTCTTAGTGTTGGCAAGGATGTGGAGAAAAGGGAACCCTTGTGCACTGTTGGTGGGAATGTAAATTGGTGCAGCTACTATGGAAAACAAAATGGAGTTTCCTCAAAAGATTAAAAATAGAGCTACCATATGATTCAGCAATTCCACTTTTGGGTATTTATCTGAAGAAAACAAAAATACTAATTAGAAAAGATATTTGCACTCCCATGTTCACTGTAGCATTATTTACAATAGCCAAGATATGGAAACAAACCAAGCATACATAAATATACAATGGAATATTATTCAACCACAGAAAAGAATGAAGTTTTGCCATTTACAACAACATGGATGGACTTTGAGTGCATTATGCTAAGTGAAATAAGTGAGACAGAGAAACACAAATACGGTATGATCTTTCTTATACGTGCAATCTAAAATAAAACTAAATTCATAGCTACAGAGAACAGTTTGGTGGTTACCAAAGGTAGGGGTAGGGACAGTGTGAAAAATGGGTGAACTATTTCTTTTTTTAGTTTAGTTTAAATAAATTGAATTTTTAAAAATCAGTTGTGTTGTTATACACTAACAGTTAACAATCTGAAAAGGAAATTAAGAAAACATTTCTACTTACAGTAGCATCAAAAGAATAAAATACTCATAATAAACTTAACCAAGGAGATGAAAGACAATGTTAAAACATCAGTACTACTGAACCAATCTACAGACAGTACAATCCCTAACAAAACCCCAATGGTGTTTTTTGCAGAAATAGAAAAATCCATCTTTAGGATTCATGTGGAATCTCAAGGCACCCCAAATACCCAAAACCATCTTGAAAAAGAAGAATAAAATTGGAGAGCTCATACTTCTCATTTTCAAATATTACTATAAATCTACAATAATTAAAATAGCATACTGTCATAAAAGACATATAGACCAGTAGAACAGATTACAGAGCCCAGAAATAAACTTTTGCATATATGGCCAAATAATTTTTGACAAGAGTGCCAAGACCATTCAATGGGAGAGGACAATCTGTCAACAAATGATGTTGGGAAAACTGGATACCCACATGCAAGAATGAAGTTGGACCCTTATCTTATACTATATACAAAAATTGACTCAAAATGGATCAAAAACCTAAGCATAAGACCTAAAACTATAAAACAGAGGAAATGTAGAGAGAAAAGCTTCATGACGTTGGATTTGGCAATGATTTCTTAGATATGACACCAAAAGTACAGGCAATAAAAGTAAAAATAGATAGATTGGTCTAAATCAAAATTTAAAACTTGTGTATCAAAGGACACAACAGAGTGAAAAGGTAACCTGTAGAGTGAAAAAAATTTTTGCAAATCATATATCTAATGAAGGGTTAATATCCACAATATATAAAGAACTCTTGGGACTTCCCTGGTGGCACAGTGGATAAGACTCCATGCTCCCAATGCAGGGGGCCCAGGTTCGATCCCTGGTCAAACCCACTGTGGTTTCTGAGAACTAGATCCCACATGCATGCTGCAACTAAGAGTTCGCATGCCACAACTAAGGAGCCCATGTGCTGCAACTAAAACCCAGAGCAATCAAATAAATATTAAAAAGAACTTATTTAAAAATAAACTCTCAACATCAAATAAATAAATAACGCAATTCAAAAATGGGCAAAGGACTTGAATAGACATTCAAAGAAGATATATAAAATGGCCAACAGATATATGAAAAAAAGCTCAACATCACTAATCATTAGGGAAATGCAAATCAAAACCACAATGAGATACCACTTCACACCCATACAGATGGCTACTATCAAAAACAAACAAACAAGTGAAAAATAGAAAATAAATGTTGGCAAGGATGTGAAAATTGGAACTCTTGTGCACTATTGGTGGGAATACAAAATGATACAGCCACTATAGAAAATGTATGGCAGTTCCTCAAAATATTAAAAATAGAATTACCATATGATCCAGCAATTTTACTTCTGGGTGTATACCTGAAATAATTGAAAACAGGGTCCCTAAGAGATCTTAGTACACCTGTGTTCATAGTAGCATTATTCACAATAGCCAAGAGATAGAAGCAACCCAAGTGTGCATTAACAGCTGAAAGGATAACAAGATGTGGTATATACATACATTGAAATGTTATTCAGCCTTAAAAAGGAAAGAAATTCTGACACATGGTACATGGATGAACCTTAAGACATTAAACTAAGTGAAATAAGCCAGTCATAAAAAACAAATACTGTATGATTTCACTAATATGAGATATCTAGAATGGTAGAATTTATAGAAAGAAGTAAAATGGTGGTTTCCAGAGGCAAAAGGAAGAGGGAAATAGGGTATTGTTTAATAGGTGTAGAGTTTTAGTTTTGCAAGATGAAAAAGTTCTGGGGGAATCCCCTGGCAGTCCAGTGGTTAGGACTCCATGCTCTCACTGCCAAGGGCTGTGCAGTGGAGCCAAAAAAAAAAAAGATGAAAAAGTTCTGGAGGTTGATTGCATAACAATGTGATTATACTTAATACTACTGAACTATATACTTAAAAATGATTAAGATGATAAAATTTATGTGCATTCTACCACAATTAAAATTAGACAAAAACTTTTTTTAAATTAAAATAAGGAGTAATCAGATGTTAAGTGCTGGAAATATTGCAATAAGAAACAGATGATCCAGTTGCAGCCAGTAATTTAAGTCAGGTATACAGGAGAGCAGAGTCAAACTTTGCTAGGTCAAGTGATGAAAAATAACATTACGAACTAACCAGCTGCTCATAAATTCTTCCATAAAACTGAACAGGAAAGAACATTTCCCAACTTATTCTTTGAGGCCAGCATTATCCTGATACCCAACTCAGACAAAGACATAAGAAAATAAACTATATGTCAATATTCTTTATGAACACAGTCACAAAAATGCTTAACAAAATATTAGAAATTAGATCAAACAATGGACTAGAAAGAAAACATTATGAATAAGTGGGGTTTATTCCTAGAACACAAGGTTGATTCAAAACTGGAAAATTAATAAATGTAAGTCACCATATCAATAGTCTAAATAAGAAAAAACATATGATCATCTCAATAGATGCAGAAAAAGCAGCTGACAACATTCATTCATGATTTTAAAAAAATTCTATAGCAAACTAGGAATAGAGGATAACTTCCCCAACGTGATGAAGAACATTTACAAAAAATTTACAGCTAGGATTATACTTAATGGTGAAAGTCTAAATTGCTCTAAGGATTCATTTTTATTCAATCTTGTATTAAGGTCCTACCCAATGCAATAAAGTAAGAAAAGGAAATAAAAGAATATTCATTGGAAAGGGAGAAATAAAAGGTTTGTATTTACAGACCAAACAAAAACAAAAACAAACCAAAAATCAAACAAACAAAAAACTGTCTGTGTAAAAACTCCCAAAGAATCTATAAAAAAGAGCTTCCAGTATACAAAAATCAAAATCATATTTCTATACACTAGCAATAAACAATTGAAATTTAATAAAACAGTACCATTTGCAATTAACACTAAAAATATGAAATACTTAAGTACAAATCTAACAAGTGCAAGATCTGTACATTGAAAATTACAAAGCATTGATGAAAGAAATCAAAGAAGATCTAAATAAATAATGACAATTCTAAGCACAGACAAGGATGTAGAGCAACTGGAACTCATACTTTCCCAGTGGGAATGCAAAATAGTAAAGCTATTTAAGATAACAGTTTGGCAGTTTTTTGTAAACGTATGCTACCATACGATCTAGCAATACCATTCCTAGGTATTTAGCCAAGAGATGAAAACTTACGTTTATACAAGAATTTATACATGAATGTTTGTAGTGACTTTACTTGTAATTGCTCCAAACTGGAAACAACCCCAATATCCTTCAACTAGTGAATGCATGCTTTATGCTAAGACAGATTCAAATGATAGGGTATGATTCCCTTTGTGTGGCATTCAGGAAAGGGAAAACTATAAGGACAGAAAACTAATGGCTTCAGGGGTCTATCAGCCAGGGAGAGGTTGGCCACAAAAGAGCATAAGGGGATTTTTCGAGGAGACAGAATTGTTTTAAATCTGAATTTTGATGGTGATGACATGTCTTTGTCAAAACTCTTGAACAGTATACCAAAAAGTGGGAATTTTACCTTAATTAAAAAAACAAAGTTACAGGCAGTAGAATCAGACTACCTGGATTTTATTTTATTTTTTTAATTTTTAAATTTTTTTGGCTGCGTTGCTGTGAGCGGGCTTTCTCTAGTTTTGGTGAGCGGGGGCTATTCTTTGTTGTGGTGCACGGGCTTCTCATTGTGGTGGCTTCTCTTGTTGCAGAACAGAGGCTCTAGGCACACAGGCTTCAGCAGTTGCAGCACTCAGGCTCAGTAGTTGTGGTACACGGGATTAGTTGCTCTGCGGCATGTGGGATCTTCCTGGACCTGGGATCAAACCCGTGTCCCCTGCATTGGCAGGTGGATTCCCAACCACTGCACCACCAGGGAATCCCACACTACCTGGATTTGATTCAGATCCACCACGTGTAACAACTATGACCTTTAGGCAGGCCTCAAATAGTCTCAGTTTCCCATCCGTGAAATAGGATTAATAGTAATACCTATCCATGTTGAATTATCATGGGAATTAAGTGAGATAATCTGTAAATAAACTTTTACCATAGGTAACATGGTAAACACTTTAAATGCTACCAGGTTATTAAGTGCTTACTATATGCCAGAGGGGTGAAAGGGTCAAAGTAAGAAGAAGGGTAGAGAAAGCACCATAACCTGGAGCAGGATAGAACATGAGAAGCAGATAATAGCAATAGCAAAATGAACACAGTGTACCTATTCTCCAGTTGAAAAAACAGAAAATCTTTAAAGTCTCCTGTGTTCCCCATATCAATTTCATCCCTTTCCCAATTCCCAGAGATAAATACTATCCTGAATTTTAATCTCTATACTTTTAACACTGTAGTAAGCTGAATGATGTCCCCATCCCCCAAAGATATTGTTAACGAACACAAGTTCCTTCACAGTGAGGCCAAACAAATCTAAATGTCGGAGTTTGGAGCAGAGAAAGGTTTATTGCAGGGCCAAGCAAGGAGAATGGGTGGCTCCTGCTCAGAAACCCACAACTCTCCAATGGTTTGGGGAGATAAGTTTTTACAGGCAAAATTGGGGGTGAGGGCTGCAGGGTGTGTGACTTTCTTCTGATTAGGTTGGTGGTGAGGCAACAGGGTGGTGCTCTAGGAATCTTGTGTTCAGCCTGAAGTTACCATCCTAAACCTGGGTGGAGGCCTTAGTACCTGCAGAAGAACTCAAAGGTATTGTTATGCATATTCCTTGCAGAGGAACCAGAACCCTGCCCCAAGGCTGCACTGTTTTTTCTTGACTGCTCCTCCTTTGCTTCTGCATTCCCTCCCTTCCCTGATTAGCAACTATTTGAATCTGCCCTTTAGAACTCAGGGAAGGTCGAGGAGGTTGAAGACTTTGCCTGCAAGTAAGAAACGGGGACACGGAAAGGATTTGTAACAGGGAGGGCCCCACAGGGTCTTACTCCATTTCAGTATCAGGTCATAATCCCTGGAATGTGTAAAAGTTACTTTATATGGAAAAAGGGTCTTTGAAGATGTGTTTAAATTAGTGATCTTGGGGTGGAGAGATTATTCTGGATTATCTAGGAGTGCCCTATTGCCATCACAAGTGTCCTTATAAAAGGGAGGAAGAGGGACAAAATTTTACAGACACATACAGAAGAGAAGGTTCAAAGTGAAGATGGAGCAGAGAGAGGTTTGAACCTGCTGGCCTTGGAGACTGGAGTGATGTGGCCACAGACAAGGAATGCCAGCAGCTATCAGAAACTGCAAGAGACAAGGAATGGATTCTCAGAGTCCAGAGAGAGAGCAGCCCTGCTGATATCTGGACTTCAGCCCAGTGATGCAGATTTCAGACCTCTAGAATTTCTGACCTTTAGACTTGTGAGAGACTAAATATGTGTTGTTTTATACCATGTGGTTGTGGATATTTTGTTACAGCAGTGAAGGAAACCATAATATGTCACCCCAAAATATGCCTCTGACATAAAAATTATTTTGAGCTGAAGGCTATTAAGAATCAGCAAACGTGGGAATCCCCTGGCTGTCCAGTGGTTAGAACTCCTGCTTTCACTGCCGAGGGCCTGGGTTCAATCCCTGGTTGAATCCCCGCAAGCTGTGTGGCGCGGCCAAAAAAAAAAAAAAAAAAGCAAATGCCGGAAAAGCTCTCTCGTCCCCCTGTTCTGCCCAAAGGCAGGATACAAATTCTTTTTACTGGAGATAGACTTATCAGCACCAGAGGAATCTGCAAAGAAACCTTTACTCTATTAGTTTCCTCCCATGTATTTACCTTCCCACAGTTTGCCACTTTGAAAGCCTAAAACTACTTTCCTTTGTCCTGTCATTTCTCCACAAATTTATTGTTCTTTGTTGAAGATGCTAACTTAAGCCACTTGGAGTTACTCTTCCTTTAAATTTCTCCCAGGTGATGTGCACTGCACACGTTAATAAAGTGCTTTTCTCTTGTTAATCTGTCTTTTTGTGAAGGAGTACTAGCTGAAAACCTGAAATGGGTGAGGTAAAGTTTTTTCCCCTATAGTAGAGACCACACACGCACTCACTCACGCATGTGTGCACACACATCCTTAGACAGTAGATTGTGTAGTTTTGCTTGTTTTAAAATTATTCTCTTTATCCTTCAGTGACTTGCTTTTTTCCCTCAACATAATGTTGTTTTTAGTTTATACACGTTGGAATGTATACCTATAGCTCGTTCATTTACACTGTTGTGTGTTTAGTATTTTATTGCACAAATATACTACAATTTACTTATCCATTACTATATTGGTTTGTTTTCAGTTTTGTGCTTTTACAGACAATGGTATAAAATTTTTGAACATTCCTCATGGTACACATATGCAAGAGTTTTTCTAGAGCTACGCTGTCCAATATGGTAGCCACTAGCCACATGTAGCTACTGAGAAATTTTAATGAGGCAAGTGTGACAGGAAATAAATTTTAATTTAAATTAAACTAATTGAAAATTTAAAACTAATACAATTCATTTATTGGAAAACCTTTAAGTATTTTGGAAGAACTTGGTATATGAATCTAACTCTTCATCTATAAATTTTATGAAATCTAAATATCTATCAAGTATTTCTGATGAAAATTTGACATGCAATTTGAGATGTATTCTAAGAACAAATTACATGCTGAATTTCAGACAGTATGAAAACAGTGTATACCTCTTAATAATTTTTTTTATTGATAAACAACTTCAAGCTTTGAAGAGTAAATAGCTCTCAACCTAGAACTATATATCCAGCAAAATTATCTTTCAAAAGTATGAGGGTTATATGATATTAATATTATAAAAATATGTTATAAAGAGTTTTCCATTTTTCTCTTCTCTGAAAAATTTGTATAAGTTTAATTTTCCTAGAAAATTTCCCAATTCACCTAAGCTTTCTAAGTTCCTGTCCCCAAGTTGTACAATATATTCTATATCCTCTTATCATTTTTCCAGTCTCTGCTGCATGTACTGTTATATCACCCCTTTCATTCTTTTTTTTTTAAAATATTTATTTATTTATTTGGTTGTGCTGGGTCTTAGTTGCAGCAGGTGGGCTCCTTAGTTGTGGCTACCCCTTTCATTCTTTTTTTTTTTTTAAAGGTAGAAATGAGTTTTCTTCTTTTTTTAAAATTAATTAATTAATTAATTTTTTGGCTGCATTGGGTCTCTGTTGCTGAGTGCGGGCTTTCTCTAGTTGCAGCGAACGGGGGCTACTCTTCATTGCACTGTGCGGGCTTCTCATTGCAGTGGCTTCTCTTGTTGCAGAGCATGGGCCCTAGGTGCGTAGGCTTCAGTAGTTGCGGCACGCGGGCTCAGTAGTTGTGGCTCATGGGCTCTAGAGCACAGGCTCAGTAGTTGTGGCTCTCGGGCTTAGTCACTCCACGGCATGTGGGATCTTCCCAGACCAGGGCTCAAACCTGTGTCCCCTGCATTGACAAGTGGATTCTTAACCACTGCGCCACCAGGGAAGTCCACCCCTTTCATTCTTAATAGTGTTTATTTGCTCCTTGTCTTTTTTTTTCTTGATCAACTGTTACAAAGATTGTTCAATTAGACTACTCAAAGAATCATTTTTTACCTTTCTTAAGCCTCTTCATTGTATTTTTTTCTATTTTTTAAATTTGTACTCTTAATTTTTGTTATTTCCTTCATTTTACATTCTCTGGGCTTAATCTGTTGTTTTTTTTCCCCCAACTTCTAAGTTGTCTGTTTAACTTATGCATTTTTAACTTTCTTTTCTAATATAAGGTATAAATTTCCCTGTAAGTACTACTTTCATTACATCTCATATGCATTTAATATAGTGCATTTATTGTTATTCTAAGTATGTTATTCTAAGCATTTTCTAATTTCTACTATGACTTCTTTGACTTATGAATTATTTTGGAGTTTTCCCCAATTTGTTTCTCTAGTTTTTAGCCAACTTTTGTCCACTAATTTCTAATTTGGTTACATTGTGGTCTGTACGATATCAATTCTTTGAAAATTTTAAAACCTTTAATCTAAAATGTGGCCAATTCTGGGAAATGTTCCTTTTGTGCTTAGAGAATATGTATTTTCCAGTTTTAATGTTGATTCCTGAATTTGTCCATTAGATGATGCTTGTTATTGTGTTGTTTAAACCGTTTACATCTTCAATGTGGTTTTGTTAGCTTAATCAACCAATTATATCAAAATAGTAGATTTTTTTTCAATTTCTTCTTGTACTTGTGAAATCTTTTTCTTTGTATATTTTTAAGCTTTGTTACTAGAGGCATAGGCATGCGTGCAGGTTCAGAATTATCACATATGGAATTGAATCTTATTGCTTGATAACCCTCTTTCTCTCCAGTAATACTTTTTTTTTTTTTTTGGCTGCATTGTGTCTTCGTTGCTGCCTGTGGGCTTTCTCTAGTTGCGGCGAGCAGGGGCTACTCTTCATTGCAGTGCACGGGCTTCTTATTGTGGTGGCTTCTCTTGTTGCAGAGCACAGGCTTTAGTCGCGTGGGCATCAGTAGTTGTGGCACGTGGGCTCAGTAGTTGTGGCTCACTGGCTTAGTTGCTCCACGGCATGTGGGAATCTTCCTGGACCAGGGCTCGAACCCATGTCCCCTGCATTGGCAGGTGGATTCTTAACCACTGCACCACCAGGGAAGCCCTCCAGTAATACTTCTTGACTTAAAGTCTATTAGTCTGATACTAAAACAATTGCACCAACAGTTAATATTTGTCTGGTATATGTTTTGCCATCGTTTTGTTTTCAATTTTTCTGTCTCTTGTTTTAGATATCTTCTAAAGAGAATTTACTGAATTTTTTTCATCCAGTCTAACAAACTTTGTATTTTAATTTTTACTTTTGCATAGCTATTGAATATATCAGTCAGGGTCTAACCAGAAAAAGAGAGAGCATTACATACGTAAAGCATTAAAAAAATTTTAAGTAGAGAATTTGTTACATATGTCATAGAAGAGCCAAAAGGCCAAACAGGGGATGAAAGTGAGGCAACCAGAGATTAGTAACAGCAGGAACAAAGAGAGGAGATTGTGTTACTGAAGCTCAGGTGCTTGGAAGCAGGTATAATAGGCCTGTCATGAACTGGATCCATGAAGGAGATACTCCAGAGACACTGCCCCAGCGAAGCAGGGAGGGGGTCTACCTTCCTCCTGCTTTACAGCCTTTTGCTTTGCCTTCCTTTGTCCAAACCCAGAAGCCCGCTGGCATAGGTGCTTGGGAAAGGCAGCATGCAGGGGTCTGTCCACCTCTCCTCCATTCCTTCCCATGCCACATAATTCAGAGAAGACTAAGGGAAAGGTAAACAGATCCAGGTCCAGCAGATTGATATATTTGCTTCATTTTTACCATCTATAATCATTCACGTTATTTCTAATTAGAATGATTACAAAGCACTAAATAAGATTGATTAGAATACTTACTGTTCTAAGTTTTTCACCTTTCTTCCTGACTTTTGAATTGATTTTTTTCTTTTAGTAATAGCTTCCTTAAAAATTTCAACACATATATTTATAAATTAACACAGTCTAAGGTAAATCAATATCAATACGCATCTTGGATAGTACAAGTATCTTAATGCTTTAACTCTGATCAATCTCTTTTTAATATGTTATTGTTGTCCAGTATTTTATTTCTATTTTTGTAAAGCTCCACAAATTAGACATTGTTATTGTTTTATTGTTATTGTTTTATATACCTGATTTCTTTATATTTGCCTATGTTTACAATTTTATTTTCTCATTACGCCTTTTTTCATATTAAACTTCTCTGTGATTACCTTCCTTCTTCCTCAGAAACATCCTTTAGAAGTTCCTTAAGTGAGGGTCTATTAGTAGCAAACCCTCTAAATTTCTCATTGTCTGAAAATGTCTTTATTTCACCCTCATACTTGAAAGATTTTTTGCTGGATATGCAATTCTAGGTTGAGAGTTGTTTACTCTCAAAGCTTTGAAGTTGTTATCCCATTATCTTTGGTATCCATTGTTACTCTTGAGATAGCTGGGAGAATAAATGCCATTACTTTGTAGGAATCTGACTTTATTCTCTGCCTGCTTTTAAGACGCAATCTTTGTCATTGGTTTTCTGCTGTCTCACAACTATGTATTTAAATATTGATTTGATTTTTGTTACCTTGCTTGGGATTCTTTGGGATACCTGAATCTGAATATTGGTGTCTTTTATCTAATACGTAAAATTCTCAGCCATTATTTATTTATGTATTACCTCTCTCCAGTCTTTTCTATTTTCTCCTTCTGAAAGTCTGACTAGAATATATTGGATCTTCACGTTGGTTAACCCCTCTTTTGTGGTTTCAATTTTTTCATCTCTCTGAGCTGCATTCTTTTTTTTTTGGCCATGCTGCGTGGCTTGTGGGATCTTAGTTCCCCGACCAGGGATTGAACCCAGGTGCATGGCAGTGAAAGCACCAAGTCCCAACCACTGGACCACCAGGGAATTCCCCATGAGCTGCATTCTTAATAATTTCTTCACAATTTTCTCAGTTTATTAACTCTTTCTTTAGTGTTTAATCTGCTATTTCACCTGTCTGTTGAGCTTGTGATTTTAATATTTTTATGTTTAGAAATTTTATTTGGTGGCTTCCCTGCTGGCGCAGTGGTTAAGAATCCACCTGCCAATTGTAGGGGACATGGGTTCGAGCCCTGGTCCAGGAAGATCCCACAGGCCACGGAGCAACTAAGCCCATGCGCCACAACTACTGAGCCTGCACTCTAGAGCCTGAGAACCACAACTACTGAGCCCACGTGCCACAACTACTGAAGCCCACGCCTAGAGCCTGTGCTCCGCAACAAGAGAAGCCACCACAATGAGAAGCCCACGCACCACAATAAAGAGTAACCCCCGCTTGCCACAACTAAAGAAAGCCCACATGCAGCAACGAAGGCCCAACACAGCCAAAAATAAATAAATTTATTTATTAAAAAAAAAAAAGAAATTCTATTTGGTATTTTTCAAAACTTCTTGCTCACTTTGAGAGAATTTTAATCTTATCGTATTCTGGTCATTTTTATTCTTTTAAACATGGTAAATGAGCTTAAATTCTACATCTGACAATTTTAAAAATCCAGTGTTGGTGGGTGTGATTTCTTAGATTCTTGTTTCTGCTAAATCTTGATCATTGTAGCCTATTTCCTCTTCCATAAAACTTCTTTGCTGGGGACATCCCTTGTGGTCCAGTGGTTAAGACTCTGCCCTTCCAATACAGGGGACGTGGGTTGGATCCCTGTTTGGAGAACTAAGATACCACCTGCCCTGCGTACAGCCAAATAAAAAACAAAACAAAACAAAAAAACTTCATGGCTGAAAATACATTGTCTTGTGTTTAAAATAATTCCCCTTGGGCAGGATCTATAGATCTATATATTCATTTTTGGGAAGATCCCTTGTGATTTCTTTAAAATTCCAGCTTGATTTTTAGGGGGATACAGAGTTAGCATGAATTCTGGTTCCAAACTTATATGAGCACCAATCTATTGGTAGGCATTCTAAGAGATTTTCTTTTCTTCTCTACCTTCCAGGCCCAAGACTGAACCAGTAAGCTTTCTTATTATTACCTTTGGTAGTATTGGGCAGTGGAATATAGTTAATTTACTGAGGATATTGTCTATCAAAGGTCCCAATTACATGCAAAGTTCTGTGTTCTGACCTCCCACCTTACTTAAACCCTGGACTTGTCTCGTTCCCCCAAGCTTGTGTCTAGTTAAAATTCAAGTTCTAATCTCTACTTCACACCATAAACAAAATTTAATTCCAGGTGGACTGTAGATCTAAATGTGAAAGGTAAACACAACATATAAATATATTTTCATTACTTTTTTCATATATAAAATGCAAGAAGCACTAAGCATAAAGTAAAAGAGAAATAAATTGGATTACATTAAAATTTAAGAAATTGCATTAGTCAATAGGCACAATTAGGAGCATGAAAGGAAATCCACAGAGTAAGAGAAAATAGTTGCAGGCCATATTATTAGTGAAGGACTTGAATCCAGAACATATAAAGAACACTTACAAATTAATAGAACCCGATAGAAAGACTAGGCAAAAGACATGAATGGTATTTCAATAAAGAGAATGTCCAAATGATCAAAAATCACAAGAAAATGTGTTCAATTTCATCAGTAACTAATAAAATGCAAATGAAAACCATAATAACATAGTATCATATACCCATTGGAATGGCTAAAAATAAGACTGTAATATGAAGTACTGGTAATGCTACAGAGTCATGGCATTCTTATAGATAGTTCGTGGAAGTCTATTTGGTACAACCACTTTAAAAAACTCTTTGGGGGGCTTCCCTGGTGGTCCAGTGGTTAAGAATCTGCTTGCCAATGCAGGGGACACGGGTTCGATCCCTGGTCTGGGAAGATTCCACATGCCAAGGGGCAACTAAGCTCGTGCACCATAACTACTGAGCCTGCGCTCTAGAGCCCATGCACCACAACTACTGAGCCCATGTGCCACAACTACTGAAGCCTGTGTGCTCTGGGGCCCATGTGCCGCAACTACTGAGCCCAAGTGCTGCAACTATTGAAACACTCGCACCTAGAGCCTGTGCTCCACAACAAGAGAAGCCACCGCAATGAAAAGCCTGCTCACCACAACGAAGAGTAGCCTCTGCTCGCCACAACTTGAGAAAGATCGTGTGCAGCAATGAAGACCCAGCGCAGCCAAAAAGAAAAGAATCCACCTTCCAATTCAGGGGACGTGGGTTCGATCCCTGGCTGGGGAACTAAGATCCCACATGCCGCATGGCAACTAAGCCCGTGTGGTGAAACTACTGAGCCCGCGTGTGCTCTGGAGCCTGTGCACGACAACTAGAGAGAAGCCCATGCTCCGCAGCAAAAGATCCTGTGTGCCACATCGAAGATCCCAAGTGCAGCAACTAAGACCCAACGCAGCCAAATAAATAAATAAATAAATATTTTTTTTTAAAAAGAACTCTTTGGGACTTCTGGGTAACTGCAAACAATGGAGGTCATGTAGCAAATAATCTTTCTAAATCTCTTTCCTAAAAGATACAGAATAACATCACATGTATGCAAATTCAATGCAAATGTATACATACATCGCTGAAAGAGAGTTCTGAAAATGCAAGATGACTGTAAGTAAAAAGGGAGAAGAAAAAACTAAATACCAGTTACCCAGTCGCACGTACTCCCACCCCATCCCTGCCCTGCCGCAGAGCTTTATAATGAGCAAAGGGAGACTGATCAAAACTACAGAGAAGGTGGTGCAGTGGTTAAGAATCCGCCTGCCAATGCAGGGGACACGGGTTCGAGCCCTGGTCTGGGAAGATCCCACATGCCGCAGAGTGACTAAGCCTGTGCATCAAAACTAGTGAGCCTGAGCTCTAGAGCCTGTGAGCCACAACTACTGAGCCCACGTGCCACAACTACTGAAGCCCACACACCTAGAGCCCGTGCTCTGCAACAAGAGAAGCCACTGCAATGAGAAGCCCGCACACAGCAATGAAGAGTAGCCCCCGCTCACCGCAACCAGAGAAAAGCCTGCACGCAGCAACAAAGACCCAACACAGCAAAAAAAAAAAAAAAATCAATAAAAAATTACAGGGAAGGGCTTCCCTGGTGGCGCAGTGGTTGAGAGTCGGCCTGTCGATGCAGGGGACATGGGTTCGTGCCCCGGTCTGGGAAGATCCCACATGCCGCAGAGCGGCTGGGCCCGTGAGACATGGCCATTGAGCCTGCGCGTCCGGAGCCTGTGCTCCACAACAGGAGAGGCCACAACAGTGAGAGGCCCGCGTACCGCAAAAAAAAAAAAAAAAACTACAGGGAAGACATAGGAAGGTTGCTAGCAAAGATACCTTAGAATGAATTGGAACAATCCAGAAAAATCAAATTCACCTTAAGTCTGAAAATACTTTAAAAAAGCAGTAACTGAGCAGATGAGATCCTAAATTTCATAGAAGAGATTTCAAAGTTTGGGCATCCTGAAGGCCAGCCGCTATAAAGAGTCAAAGCTGGGTTTTAAAAAGATAAACGCCTTTTCCAGATATGGGATTCAAAGAGACAGATACCATACGGCAGGCCAGGCATGGAACTCTACTTAAAGGGGTATGGCTTAAAAGGGCAGTCTTCTAGGGGGAGAGGGGGAATCCACAGGAAGAAAGAAGCATCTGTTAGTGATTGGGCAGTAAAGAGTGGGGGGAGATAAATTTAGGGTTCTGCAAAACCAAAGAGAACTACAATATCACAGGACTCATAATCCCTCCCCTCACCACTAATGCAAACAAACTAAAATTCTTTAAAATACCTGGATTTTGCTATCCTGACAGAAAAGGGCGCAATTAAACTGGAAATCTATCATAAAATGAGAGAGAATTCCCTGGCTGTCCAGTGGTTAGGACTCTGTGCTCTCACTATCAAGGGCCTGGGTTCAATCCCTGGTCAGGGAGCTGCACAGGCATGGACCAAAGAGAGAGAGAGAGAGAGGAGAGGCAGAGAAAAAAGAAATCTATAATAAATTACTGCAGAAGATTAGGAAATAAGTTTGCACATAAATCAAGTGGGGAAAATCTCTCTCTCCAAAAACAATCAGGAAGTCACAGACAAATTTAAATCCAACTCCAAACAGAATTAAATACACTCAAACAAGTATCTGAGGATATGAAAAACCACCTTGAATCATAAATTTTAAAACTAAAAACAAATATGGACAAAAACAGGGAGAATTGAAAAAAATGATGAAATGGGAAAGAAATGAAAGAAAAATAAAACTAGAAACAACTTAAGTATCCATCCACAGATTAATGGATAAAGAAGATGTAGAATATATATATATGTATGTGTATATATATACACATATATATGTGTATATATATATATATGTGTGTGTGTGTGTGTGTAATATTATTCAGCCATATAAAATGGAAATCCTACCATTTATGACAACATGGATGGACCTGGAGGGTATTGTGCTAAGTGAAATAAGTCAGAGAAACACAAATACTGTATTATCTCACTTATATGTGAAATCCAAAAAAACTAAGTTCATAAATACAGAGAACAGATTGGTTGTTGCCAGATGTGAGGGTTGGGGGGGTGGATGAAATGGATAAAGGTGGTCAAAGGTACAAACTTCTAGTTGTAACATGAATAAGTTCTGGAGATGCAATGTACAGCATGGCAACTATAGTTAACAGTACTGTATGCATATTTGAAAGTTGTTAAGAGAGTAGACCTTAAAAATTTTTATCACAAGGAAAAAATTTTGTAACTGTGAAATGATGGATGTTAATTAAATTTATTGTGGTAATCATTTCACAATGTATATATATAGCAAATCATTATGTTGCACATCTTAAACTAATACAATGTTATATATCAATTATATCTTAATAAAACTAGACAGAAAGATTATTTAAAAATAAACTAAAGATATCTGTTGGCTCATCAGGGAAAAAAAGAAAGAAAAATATAAAATTGTCTCAGAAATAAACTATAAATTACAAGGTGCCCCAAGGGAGAATAGACTCAAGTGTCAATTTAATAAGGGTCATTGAAGTCAAGAAAATAACCAAAATGATGAAGGACATAAGAGAAAAGTCAAAAAGGGCCAGAGAAAAAGTGGATGAAATTGAAGATAAGCAAATAATTAGTAATATTCATATTTTCAGAATCTCTGAACAATAAAAATTTTTTTAATTGTATTTCTATATACTAGCAATGAACAACTGGAAATTGAAATTGAAAAACAATAACATTCACCAATATTTATAGCAGCTTTATTCATAATTGCCAAAACTTGGAAACAACAAGATGTCCTTCAATAGGTAAATGGATTAATAAATTGTGGTTTGTCCAGACAATGGAATATTATTCAGCACTGAAAAAAGAGAGCTATCAAGACATGGAGGAACCTTAAATGCATGTTGCTAAGTAAAAGAAGCCAATCCGAAAAGGCTACATACTCTATGATTCCAACATATCACATTTTGGAAAAGGCAAAAGTGGAGGCAGTAAAAAATCAGTGGTTGTCAAGGGTCAGGGAGGATGGTGAGGCATGAATAGGTGGAGCACAGAGGATTTTTTTTTTTTTTTTTGCGGTACGCGGGCCTCTCACTGTTGTGGCCTCTCCTGTTGCGGAGCACAGGCTCCGGACGCGCAGGCTCAGCGGCCATGGCTCACGGGCCTAGCCGCTCCGCGGCATGTGGGATCTTCCCAGACTGGGGCATGAACCCGTGTGCCCTGCATCAGCAGGCGGACTCTCAACCACTGTGCCACCAGGGAAGCCCATAGAGGATTTTTAGGACAATGAAAATACTCTGTATGATACTATCATGATTGATACATGTCATTATGTATTTGTCCAAACCTATAAAATGTACAGCACAAAGAATGAACCCTAATGTAAACCATGGACTTTGGATGATCATGATATGTCAATGTAGGTTCATCAGTTGTAATAAATGTACCACTCTCTTGGGGGTTGTTAATAATGGAGAAGGGTATGTATTTTTGAAAGGGGGTATATGGGAAATCTCTGTACCTTCCTCTTAATTTTGCTGTGGACCTAAAACTACTCCAAAAAATATAAAGTCTTTCAAAAAATACTCTTCACCATAACGTCAAAAATAAGTCTTTTAAGGAATTGGTCCATTTCATCTAGGTTATCAAATTGGGGGGGGCACAGATTTATTCATATTATTCCTTTATTATCCGTTTAATGTTCATGTAATTTGTAGTGGAATGTTGCCACTTTCATCTCTGATAATAGTAATTTGTGTCCTCTCTCTCTCTTTTTTTTTTTTTTCCCTAGTTAGCCTGGCTAGAGGCTTATCCATTTTATTGTTTTCAAAAAATGAGCTTTGGTTTCATTGATTTTCTCTATTGATTTCCTGTTTCCGATTTTATTGATTTTGGCACTAATTTTATTTCTTTTCTTCTGCTCTCTTTGGATTTAATTTGCTCTTCCTTTTCTAGTTTCCCAAAGTGAAAACTTAAGTTGTTGATTTTAGATCTTTTTCTAATGCTAGTTGGGTTAACATCTATCATGTTTGTTACTGTTTTCTATTTTTTGCCCTCCTTTTTCTATTTTTGTCTTCCACTGTATTTCTGCCTTTTGTGGTTTTCATTGAGCATTTTATATTATGCTCATTTCTCCTTAGTATATCACCTATACATCTTTTTTTTCTTTCTTTTTTTTAGTGATTGCCTTAGAGTTTTCAGTATATTCTTACAACTAATTGAAGTCCATTTTCAAGTAACATTATATCACTTCACAGGTAGTGTGAGTACCTTATAATAACAAAATAATCCTAATTCCTCCCTCTCATCCTTTGTATTATTGCTATCATTCATTTCCCTTTTATACCAGGACACATAAGCACATATATATACAATATATATACAAGCATACGTGGTCAAATACATTTGTTGCTATTATTTTGAGCAAACTGTTATCTGTTAGAGCAATTAAGAATAAGAAAAATGAAAATTTTGGGACTTCCCTGGTGGTGCAGTGGTTGAGAATCCACCTGCCAATGCAGGGGACATGGGTTCGAGCCCTGGTCCAGGAAGATCCCACAGGCCACGGAGCAACTAAGCCCATGCACCACAACTACTGAGCCTGCACTCTAGAGCCCGCGAGCCACAACTACTGAGCCCACGTGCCACAACTACTGAAGCCTGTGCGCCTAGAGCCCATGCTCCGCAACAAAGAGAAGTCACTGCAACGATAAGCCTGTACACCGCAACGAACAGTAGCCCCTGCTCACCACAGCTAGAGAAAGCCCACGCGCAGCAATGAAGACCCAGCCCAGCCAAAAATAAAGTAAATAAATAAATAAATTTATCTTTTAAAAAAAGAAAGAAAGGTTTCTATTTTATCTTTGCTTATTCCTTCTACAATGCTCTTTCTTTCTTTCTGAAGATCAGAATTTCTGGGCTTCCCTGGTGGTGCGGTGGTTAAGAATCTGCCCACCAATGCAGGGGACACGGGTTTGATCCCTGGCCCGGGAAGATCCCACATGCCGCAGAGCAACTAAGCCCGTGCGCCACAACGGCTGAGCCTGCACTCTAGAGCCCACGAGCCACAACTACTGAGCCCGCGAGCCACAACTACTGAAGCCCACATGCCTAGAGCCCGTGCTCCACAACAAGAGGAGCCACTTCAATGAGAAGTCCGCGCACTGCAACGAAGAGTTGCCTTCACTTGCCGCAACTAGAGAAAGCCCACGCGCAGCAACAAAGACCCAACACGACCAAAAATAGATAAATACATTTATTTAAAAAAAAGATCAGAATTTCTGATCTATATTATTTTCCTTCCCTCTAAAGAAGTACTTCAAACATTTCTTGCAAGACAGGTCTATTGGCACCAAATTTCCTCAAATTTTGTTTGAGAAAGTATTTCTCCTTCACTTTTTTTTTTTTTTTTTTTTGCGGTAAGTAGGCCTCTCACTGTTGTGGCCTCTCCTGTTGCGGAGCACAGGCTCTGGACGCGCAGGCTCAGCGGCAATGGCTCATGGGCCCAGCTGCTCCGCGGCACGTGGGATCTTCCCGGACCGGGGCACGAACCTGCGTCCCCTGCATCGGCAGGTGGACTCTCAACCACTGCACCACCAGGGAAGCCCTCTCTTTCACTTTTGATTGGTACATTTGCAGGGTACAGAATTCTAGGTTGGTGGGTTTTTTCTCTAAACACTTTAGATATTACACTCCATTCTCTTGCTTGAATGGTTTCTGGGAAATAGATGTAAAATTCTTACCTTTGTTCCCCTATAGATAAGATTCTTGCCCCCCTTCCCCAGTTTCTTTTAGGATTTTTTTGGTTTTATGAAGTTTGAAAATGATATACCTAAGTGTAGTTTGGGAGGCATTTATCCTGCCTGGTTTTCTCTGAGATTCCTAGATCTGTGGTTTGATGTTTGACATCAATTTGGGGAAAGTCTCAGTAAATATTGCTTCCAATATTGCTTCTGTTCCTTTGCCTCCTCTCCTGGTATTCTAATTACACATCTATTACACCTTTTGTAGTTGTCCCACAGTCTTTCGATATTCTTTTGTTTTTTTCTTTTTTTCTTTTTTTCCCAGTCTTTGTTCTCTTTGCTCTTCAGTTTTGGAGGCTTCTATTTTCATATCCTTGTGTTCAGAGATTCTTTCCTCAGCTATCTCCAATCTACTAATAAGCCCATTAAAGGCATTCTCCATTTCTGTTACAGTGTGTTTGATCTCTAGCATTTCTTTTCGGCTCTTTCCTAGGATTTGCATCTCTGCTTACATTATCCATCTGTTTTTTTTGTTGTTTTTTTGTTTTTCTGAGTATAGTTGCTTATCCATCTGTCCTTGCATGTTGTCTCCTTTTTCCATTAGAGCCTTAAGCATATTAACCATTATTATTTTAAATTTCCAGTGTTATAATTCCAAATCCCTGCCATGTCTGATTGTGATGCTTACTCTGTCTCTTCAAATTGTGCTTTTTGCCTTTTAGCATGCTTTATAATTTTTTGTTGAAATTTATACATGATGTACTGTGTGAGAAGAATTCTGGTAAACAGGTCTTTAGTGGTGTGGTGGTAAGGTGTGGGGGAAGGGGAAACATTTTATAGTCCAGTCTTTGGGAGAGCCTATGCTCTGGACTGTGAACTTCCCCAGTGCTTCTTAGCTTTTCCCCCACTTAGGTGGGACCCAATGGTAAAAGCAAGTTGGAATTAGGTATTATCCTTCCCCCAGGTATATTAGGTTCTGATAAATCCCAGCAGATCTGGCTGTGGTTAAATAGTTTCTCCTGAGGGCAGCCCTTGTTAAGTAGAACAGAGTGCTCTGGCATATTTCAAAATGTATACTTTTTTCCTCCCCTTGCCAAAAGCACAAAGGGATTTTTCTCAGATATTTACTGTGAGAACCTGTTCAAGCTCTTGGAGGTAAAATTCATGAAAGTGACGGGGTGCCCCCTATGATTGGGTCTCCCTGGAATTTTAAACTCTCAGACTCACCTACACTGAGCCTGCAGCAGTTGTCAATTACAATTCAGGTTTTCCTACTCCAGCACTTGTTCCCACAGCGGTTTCTGCTTGTGAGTTCTCTCCTCCAGTAATCCGTTGACTCCCTGTACTCCCCTGTCTCTCCAGTCTTGAGTGCAGTGGTTTGACCCATGTCCTCACCTCTCTTACGGATCCAAGAAGAGTTGATTTTTCAGCTTTTTACTTGTTAGGATGGAATGGTGACTTCCAAGCTCCTCATATACAGAATCAGAAATCATAAGTCTCCCAAAAGGATTGTTTTTTCAACACATTGTTTTGGAATAATTGGATATCTACATGACCAAAAACAATTTTTTAAATGTTTATCCATATCTCATACAATATTAAAAAATTAAGTCAAATGGACCATAGACCCAAATGTAAAATCAACACTATAAAACTAAGAAAACAAAGGAGAAAATATTTGTAACCTTGGGTTAGGCAAAGATTTCTTGGATATGACATCAAAGCACAATCGATAAAAAAACAAATTCATAACTTGGGTTTCACAAAAAGTTTAGACTTCTGCTCTTTTGAAAACACTGTTAAGAGAATTAAAAGTCAGGGACTTCCCTGGTGGCACAGTGGTTAAGAATCCACCTGCCAATGCAGGGGACATGGGTTCAAGCCCTGGTCCAGGAAGATCCCACATATCGCAGAGCAACTAAGCCCATGTGCCACAATTACTTAGCCTGCGCTCTAGAGCCTGCGAGCCACAACTGCTGAGCCCGCTGCCACAACTACTGAAACCCATGTGCCTAGAGCCTATGCTCCGCAACAAGAGAAGCCACCGCAATGAGAAGCCCATGCACCACAATGAAGAGTAGCCCCTGCTCTCCGCAACTAACAAAAGCCTGTGCACAGCAACGAAGACCCAATGCAGCCAAAAATAAATAAATAAATTTATTTAAAAAAAGGAAAAGAAAAGAAAAAGTCAAGCCACAGACTGGGAATAAATATTTGCAAAACATGCTGCTGGTGGAAATGCTAACTGGTACAACTTTTATGGAAGGAACTTTGTCATTACTTAACAGAACTACACATGCATTTACATTTCAACCCACCAGCCCCACTTCTAAGGATCTACCTTGAAGGTATACATTTAACCACATGAAAATATATATACACAAGGTTATTCATTGAATCAATGCTTGAATTACAAAATTTTGCAAACAACCTAAATATCCATACACAAGAGAGTGATTGAATCAACTACCATCTACCCACATAATGGATTATTATACAGCTATAAAAAAGAATAAGCAAGATCTCTTTGAATTGGTATGATCTCCAGGACACAGAGTTAAAGTGAAAAAAATAAAGCAAACAAGAATAACTATTGTATGCTGCATTTTGTGCAGAAAAGAGAGAATATAAGAAACTACACATGAATCTGCTCATTTATATGGAAGAAATACAAGAAGAATAAGCTAGACGCTAAAGAGATTGGTTATATACAGGATATATGTTGGAAATGGGTGGAAGGAAAGGAGGAATAAGAATGGGGCAACAGGGATGAGGAGGAAGTGACATTTTTCTGAGTATATCTTTTTGTATAGCTCTGGCTTGTATCACCATAGTAATGTTTCACATACCCTTCACATACTTGATAAAAAAAAAAAACTATTAAAACCAACCAGTATATGGGGTGACAAGGAATGGATACAAATACTAACAATTGAACCTAATTGTATACAAGTGAATAACATAACCACACTGAGAAGAAAAGAACTAGCTAGTAACTTTGGAAAACAATATCTTGGCTGAATAATGTAATGTTAAAGAATGATACATATATGCCGTACTAGTCAGTAAACGTGTTTCTTGCAGGCTTATGAGTTAGCAGCTCTGAAACTACTCTATGTGTACGCTAGAAATGAACAAATAAATAAATATACTGTAGATAACTAGAAGTGGGATTCTAACTCTTGGGGAAAGAAGTAACAAATAAGGAACAAGAAAAGAGTAACATGAACCCTGTGGTACAGGACTGGAATCTGAACTATCAGTATAAAACCATATTTTAAATATATATACAGAGAGATAGTTATATAAATATCTATATATACATGGGCTAATACACATACATATATTTCCTAGCTCTTTTCTTGCTGAGAGGGCCTAGAAGAAATGACACTTGGATAGTAATGAACACACCTAGCCAAAGGTTTGGTTTCTAAACATCATTCTCCAGTAAAAGGAACCAGGGCTTTTGGAAAAGTCATTGATTCCAGGGCTGGGCTGGGAATGTAAAAGTTATGCTTCCAAAAAATAATGAAATGCAGATAGATAGATAGATAGATAGATAGATAAATAGATAGATAGCCGCTTGTTGAAAGGACACAGGAATCAATCTGAAGGTGCTCCTAATGGGCCAATCTGGAACTATTTAAGCCACACACACACACACACACACACACACACATAGTTTGAATAATAACCCCACAGGCTAGAATAAATATCTATCAACCTATCAGTATATGTAAGTAAATAAATGGAAGAGGTAGCTCTTCCTTGCAATTGACTTCCAATTAATAAATATGAAAGAAGGAAATTTAAAAATTACCATTAGGTAAACACCACAGTAATAATTGTTGCAGACAATATTTATCAGTGGATTCCAAAATGTGGACAAAAGTTTGAGAAGGTACAGAATGTGCATAATCTCAAAGTATCTTCCCCAAGATATTTCTTTTTTTTTTTTTATAAATGTATTTATTTATTTTTGGCTGCATTGGGCCTTCGTTGCAGTGTGCTGGCTTCTCATTGTGGTTGCTTCTCTTGTTGAGGAGCACAGGCTCTAGGCATGCAGGCTTCAGTAGTTGTGGCTCGTGGGCTCTAGAGCACAGGCTCAGAAGTTGTGGCTCACAGGCTTAGTTTCTCTGCGGCATGTGGGATCTTCCTGGACCATGGCTCGAACCCATGTCCCCTGCATTGGCAGGTGGATTCTTAACTACTGTGCCACCAGGGAAGCGCCCCAAGATATTTCTTAACTACAAAGGGAAAAATAGTAACTTTACAGTGAACAAGCCACTTTAACCAAGTGACCAAGTTCAACATTAGTCATACCACAAAACACTGTAATATGATGTACTGAGGACACAGATCATTTCTAGTGTATATTCTTGACCCCAAAATGCATAACCTCAGTCCCACCATGAAAAATATTAGAGAAACCAAAATTGATAGACATTCAGAAAAGTAATATTCTTTGAAAATATCAAGGTCATGAAGGACAATGAGTAATGGTCTAAGGAAATAGTAAAGACTGCAGAGGAATAAGGAGAAACAAGTAAACGTTATATGAGACCCTGGATAGGATCTGGTTACAGAAAAAGAATATCGGTGGAAAAACTGGTAAAATTCAAATGAGATCTTTAAGAGTATTTTATCAATTTTAATTTCCTGGTTTCAACAATTTTACTATGGTTATATAAGATGTTAACCTTAAGGGAAGCTGGGTTAGAGATATATGGAAACTGTGCTATTTTTGGGGCTCTTCTTTAAATCTAAAATTAACTTGAAGTAAAAATCTTAAAGAAAAAAACCTATTTTGCATTATTTACTAAAGTTGAGTCTATACATAGCTGATTGCCCAGCAATTTCATTCGTAGATGAAATGCATGCTTACATGCATCAAAAGATATTCACAAAATGTTTATTGCAATATTATTTGTAGTAGACAAAAGTAGCAGAATGGATAAAATCATAAAATAGAATGACAGTGATAAAAATAAACTATAGCTTCATATAAAGAATCTCATGAACTTAGTATTAAGCAAAAGAAGCCAGACATTAAAGAATATATACTGTGTGCTTCTATTTATCAGGAAAAGCTAACCTAGAATGTTAAAGGTCAGGATAATAGTTGTCTTCAGAGGAAATCGGGAGGTTTCTGTAATGCAGATAATTGTTTTGTTTTTAATTTCAGAGTTTGTTCACTTCATGATAATTGTTGAGTTTTTCAACTGTGGGTTCTCACTTATGTTTATTATAATTTTTAAAGTTTTTAAAAGAAGAATTTAACCTATGTTACTACCCTAGATAAAGACACATGGGCCAGATTTATTCTCTTATCTGAAACAACTAAAAGAGGGCCACCTAAAAGGGTTAATAGAAACAATCCCCAGAGGTCACATAGGGAGGAGTATTTTCTGTTCTCAGCTGGAGTAGAAAGCTTAACTCCTGGGACAACTAGTAGAGTACTCAGAAGGATTTTTGCCTCAGTGGTAGTGGGAACAAAATTAAGCGTAGGGTAAATGCTGTTATAGTCTCACATAACAACGCACAAACGGAAGATTCAAAAGGCTCAGACTACTTCCGCATAACTTAACTGTGTTCTCAAAATTTGAGAATATTTATAAGATTAGAAAAATACCCAGCACCTAACAAGATAAAAATTACAATATCTGATATTCGATCACACAGGAGGAGTGACACCAAGGAAGATGGCTGAGTAGAAAGCATGAGGAATCTATCTCTCCAACTAGACAACAACTGTATTGGCAGAATCTGTCTGATTTAACTGTTTTGGAATTCTGGAGTCTGTTCAATGGTTTCCATCTTTCAAAGGAAGACTTGGCCAGTAAAGTATGGGCAATTTCATTCAATTGCAGCCTTTAACATGGTAGCAGCTATTCATTTCCTACCCTCCACGCCTGTGACAGGAAGTGTTCCTAGAGCAGCTTACAAGAGCCAGGATGGGCAATAAGAATCTTGTCCTCCAAATATGAGAGATCTGTGTTCTGATTATGAACTGCTGTTTCAAATCACAGAGGTGCAGATACAAAGGCAAGCTACCATTTTAACCTGCACTGGGTGGAAGCTGCTTTCAGGGGATTTAAACAGACAGTTTCAGGCTTTTTTCCCCTCACTTTTCCTTTTTCCCCTTTTGGGAGCCAGACATTTAAAGATTAGAACATTCAAATGCAACTGTGTTTTCAAGGGAACTTAGAAAGTCACCAAGCATGCCCGTAAAAAGATGCAGTTTCAGAAAACACCTGAGAAGAGCTGAAATTTACACCTCAGGCTGATCCATGGCACATAGTAGACACCATACAACACTAAAAACAAACAACAATCCTGGGAGAGAAGGAGAATCTGATTTCCAGACTTACAACATTATGAGATTCAGATGTCCAGTTTTCAACAAAAAAAAAATCATAAAGCATACAAATAAATAGGAAAGCATGTCCCAGTCAAAGGAAAAAAAATTACAGAAACCACGAGGAAGAACTTAAGACATTATCAGATAAAAGCTGAGAACTGCCTTATGAGATATGCTAAAGGCAGTCCTTCAGGTTGAAATGAAAGTACTCAATGTTGTGTGAAGAAATAAAAATCTTTGGTAAAGGCAAATACATGGGAAATTATAAAAGCTAGTATCGATGTAATTTTGGTTTATAACTCCACTTCTTATTTTCTACATGATTTAAAATACAAATGCAGGGCTTTTGCTCGTGGCGCAGTGGATAAGAATCTGCCTGCCAATACAGGGGACACAGGTTCGATCCCTGCCCCTGTGGGGCAGCTAAGCCTGTGCGCCACAACTACTGAGCCTGAGAGCCACAACTACTGAAGCCCGTGTGCCTAGAGCCTGTGCTCTGCAACAAGAGAATCCACTGCACTGCAACAAACAGTAGCCCCCACTCGCCGCAACTAGAGAAAGCCCTCGTGCAGCAACGAAGACCCAACACAGCCAAAAATACAATAAATAAATTGAAAAAGTTTTTTAAAAGATTTAAAAAATACAAATACATTAAAAAACAATTACAAGTCTGTTTGGGGGCACACGCTGTATGAAGATATAATTTGTGATATCAGTAATTGAAAGGAGTGGGGACAGAGAAGTAAGGGGCAGAGTTACTATATGCTATTAAAGTTTAACTGGTATAAATTCAAGTTAAGAGTGTATATAACTTTACAAAATTATGTGTAATTCTCATGATAAACACAAAGCAAATAAATATAGAATACACTCAAAAGGAAATGAGAAGGGAATTTTTAAATTTCACTAAAAAAAGAAATTTTAAAAAACACAAAAGATGACAGCAATGAAAGAAATGAAGGGGGAAAAGCTATAACACAAATAGAAAACAAATAACAAAATGGCAAAGGTTAAACCCTCCTTATCAGTAATTACTTTAAATGTAAATGGATTAAACCATTTTATCAAAAGATAGGGATTAGCAGAACAGATTTTTTAAAAAACCAATGATCCATGCCCTCTGTAAGAGACTCACTTTAGTCCAAAGACCCAAAGAGGTTGAAACTGAAAGGATGGAAAAAGATATCCATGTAAGTAATACCCAAAAGAGAAGTTGGTAGTTATATTAATATCAGAAAAAATAGACTTTTTTTTTCCACTGGGGTATAGTTGCTTTACAATGTTGTGCTAGTTTCTGCTGTACAATGAAGTGAATCAGCTATATGTATACATATATCCCCTCCCTCTTGGACCTCCCTCCCACCACTCCCATCCCACCCATCTAGGTCACCACAGAGCACTGAGCTGAGCTCCCTGAACTATACAGCAGGTTCCCACTAGCTATCTGTTTTACACATGGTAGTGTATATATGTCAATCCCAATCTCCCAATTCATCCCACCTCCCCTCCCCACTCCCATCCACATGTCCATTCTCTACGTCTGCATCTCTATTCCTGCCCTGCAAATAGGTTCATCTGTTCCATTTTTCTAGATTCCACATATATGCATTAATATATGATATTTGTTTTTCTCTTTCTGACTTACTTCACTCTGTAAAGTCAGACTTTAGGTCCATCCACATCGCTACAAATGACCTAATTTCATTCCTTTTTATGGCTGAGTAACATTCCATTGTATATATGTACCACATCTACTTTATCCATTCATCTGTCGATGGATGCATGTTTCCATCCATCAGGACATGGTTGCTTCCATGTCCTGGCTATTGTAAATAGTGCTGCAGTGAACATTGGGGTGCATGTGTCTTTTTGAATTACAGTTTTCTCAGGGTATATGCCCAGTAGTGGGATTGCTGGGTCATATGATAGTTCTATCTTTAGTTTTTTAAGGAACCTCCATACTGTTCTCCATAGTGGCTGTACCAATTTACATTCCCACCAACAGTGCAAGAGGGTTTCCTTTTCTCCACACCCTCTCCAGCATTTATTGTTTGTAGATTTTTTGATGATGGCCATTCTGACTGGTGTGGGGTGATGCCTCACGGTAGTTTTGATTTGCATTTCCCTAATAATTAATGGTGTTGAGCATCTTTTCATGTGCCTGTTGGCCATCTGTATATCTTCTTTAGAGAAATGCCTATTTAGATCTTCCGCCCATTTTTTGATTGGGTTTTTTTTTTAACATCTTTATTGGAGTATAATTGCTTTACAATGTTCTGTTAATTTCTGCTGTATAACAAATGAATCAGCTATATGTGTACATATATCCCCATATCTCCCTCTTGCATCTCTTTCCCACCCTCCCTATCCCACTCCTCTAGGTGGTCACAAAGCACTAAGCTGATCTCCCTGTGCTATGCAGCTGCTTCCCACTAGCTACCTGTTTTACATTTTGTTGTGTATATATGTCAATGCTACTCTCTCACTTCATCCCAGCTTACCCTTCCCCCTCCCTGTGTCCTCAAGTCCATTCTCTACATCTGCATCTTTATTCCTGTCCTGCCCCTAGGTTCATCAGAACCTTTTTTTTTTAGATTCCATATATATATATATATATATATATATATATGTTAGCATACGGTATTTGTTTCTTTTGTTTTTCTTTCTGACTTACTTCACTCTGTATGACAAACGCTAGGTCCATCCACCTCGCTACAAATAACTCAATTTCATTTTTTATGGCTGAGTAATATTCCATTGTATACATGTGCCCCATCTTCTTTATCCATTCTTCTGTCGATGGACACCTAGGTGGCTTCCATGTCCTGGCTATTGTAAATAGTGCTGCAATGAACCTTGTAGTACATGTGTCTTTTTGAATTCTGGTTTTCTCAAGGTATATTTCCAGTAGTGGGATTGCTGGGTCATATGGTAGTTCTATTTTTAGTTTTTTAAGGAACCTCCATACTGTTCTCCATAGTGGCTGTATCAATTTACATTCCCACCAACAGTGCAAGAGGGTTCCCTTTTCTCCAGCATTTATTGTTTGTAGCTTTTTTGATGATGGCCATTCTGACTGGTGTGAGGTGATACCTCATTGTAGTTTTGATCTACATTTCTCTAATAATGATGTTGAGCAGCTTTTCATGTGCCTCTTGGCCATCTATATGTCTTCTTTGGAGAAATGTCTATTTAGGTCTTCTGCCCATTTTTGATTGAGTTGCTTGTTTTTTTGATATTGAACTGCATGAGCTGTTTGTATATTTTGGAGACTAATCCCTTGTCAGTTGCTTCATTTGCAAATATTTTCTCCCATTCTGAGGGTTGTCTTTTTGTCTCATTTATGGTTTTCTTTGCTGTGCAAAAGTTTGATTAGGTCCTATTTATTTATCTTTGGTTTTATTTTCATTACCCTAGGAGGTGGGTCAAAAAAGATCTCTCTGTGGTTTATGTCAAGGAGTGTTCTTCCTATGTTTTTCTCTAAGAGTTTTATAGGGTGTGGTCTTACATTTAGGTCTTTAATCCACTTTGAGTTTATTTTTGTGTATGGTGTTAGGAAGTGTTCTAATTTCATTCTTTTACATGTAGCTGTCCAGTTTTCCCAGCACCACTTATTGAAAGACTCTCTTTTCTCCACTGTATATTCTTGCCTCCTTTATCATGGATTAGGTGACCATAGGTGTGTGGGTTTATTTCTAGGCTTTCTATCCTGTTCCATTGATCTATATTTCTGTTTTTGTGCCAGTACCATACTGTCTTGATTCCTGTAGCTTTGTAGTATAGTCTGAAGTCAGGGAGCCTGATTCCTCCAGCTCCATTTTTCTTTCTCAATATTGCTTTGGCTATTCAGGGTCTTTTGTGTTTCCATACAAATTGTAAAATTTTTTGTTCTAATTCTGTGAAAAATGCCATTGGTAATTTGATAGGGGTTGCATTGAATCTGTAGATTGCTTTGGGTAGTATAGTCATTTTCACAATATTAATTCTTCCAGTCCAAGAACATGGTATATCTCTCCATCTGTTTGTGTCATCTTTGATTCCTTTCGTTGGTGTCTTATAGTTTTCTGAGTACAGGTCTTTTACCTCCTTAGGTAGGTTTATTCCTAGCTATTTTACTCTTTTTGTTGCAATGGTAAATGGGATTGTTTCCTTAATTTCTCTTTCTGATTCTTCGTTGTTAAGGTATAGGAATGCAAGAGATTTCTGTGCATTAATTTTTTATCCTGCAACTGTAGCAGATTCATTGATTAGCTCTAGTAGTTTTCTGGTGGCATCTTTAGGATTTTCTAGGTATAGTATCATGTCATCTGCAAACAGTGACAGTTTTACTGCTTTTCCAATTTGGATTACTTTTACTTCTTTTCCTTCTCTGACTGCCGTGGATAGGACTTTCAAAACTCTATTGAATAATAGTGGTGAGAGTGGACAGCCTTGTCTTGTTCCTCATCTTAGAGGAAATGCTTTCAGTTTTTCACCATTGAGAATGATGTTTGCTGTGGGCTTGTCATTTATGGCCTTTATTATGTTGAGGTAGGGCATAACTTCTATGCCCACTTTCTGGAGAGTTTTTTTCATAAATGGGTGTTGAATTTTGTCAAAATCTTTTTCTGCATCTATTGAGATGATCATATGGTTTTTATTCTTTAATTTGTTAATATGGTGTATCACATTGATTGATTTGCATGTGTTGAAGAATCCTTGCATCCCTCAGTTAAATCCCACTTGATCATGGTATATGATCCTTTTAATGTGCTGTTGGATTCTGTTTGCTAGTATTTTGTTGAGGACTTTTGCGTCTATGTTCATCAGTGATATATGTCTGTAATTTTCTTTTTTTGTAGTATCTTTTTCTGGTTTTGGTATCAGGGTGATGGTGGCCTTGTAGAATGAGCTTGGGAGTGTTCCTTCCTCTGCAATTTTTTGGAAGGGTTTGAGAAGGATGGGTGTCAGCTCTTCTCTAAGTGTTTGGTAGAAGTCAGCTGTGAAGCCATCTGGTCCTGGATTTTTGTTTGTTGGAAGATTTTAATTGCAGTTTCAATTTCATTACTTGTGTTTTAGTCTCTTTATATTTTCTGTTTCTTCCTGGTTCAGTCTTGGAATGTTGTACCTTTCTAAGGGTTTGACCGTTTCTTCTAGGTTGTCCATTTTATTGGCATATAGTTGCTTATAGTAGTTTCTTATGATCCTTTCTATTTCTGCAGTGTCAGTTGTAATTTCTCCTTTTTCATTTCTGATTTTAGTGATTTGAATCCTCTCCTTTTTTCCCCCCCTTTTTTTCTTGATGAGTCTGGCTAAAAGTTTATCTTCTCAAATAACCAGCTCTTGGTTTCACTGATGTTTGTTATTATTTCCTTCCTTTCTATTTCATTTAGTTCTGCTCTGGTTATTATGATTTCTTTCCTTTTACTAACTTTGGGTTTTTTTGTTCCTTCTCTAGTTGCTTTAGGTGTAAGTTTAGGTTGTTTATTTGAGATTTTTCTTGTTTCTTGAGGTAGGATTGAATTGCTATAAACTCCCCTCTTAGGACTGCTTTTGCTGCATCCCATAGGTTTTGCGTCATCATGTTTTCATTGTCATTTTTTTTTTTTTTTTCAAATTTGGAAAAGGGTCTTTAATTTTATTGAAGCTCATTTTTCTGGGCTCCATTGAATAGGGCTCTAACTTTGGGTGTATCTCCAACTTCAATGATTTTGGCTCCAGCTAACAACTGCAAAATCAAACCAGATGTTACAATTGGGGAGATACCCAATTGCATTAAAGTTCCTCTGTTGGATGCAAGAATAACTCCCATCCGGTAAAAAGGATCTGCAGAAACTGATGACATGATTCCAAATGGTGGTATCTGACAACATACTAAGAAGATGAAGAAAGTTATAGGAGTCCATAGTACCTTTTTTCTAAACTGGATTTTCCTTTCAGGTTTCTGAATATCTGGTAGAACTGCACAGAATGGTTTGATAACTTCTAAAAGTTAACCCCAGCGACCTTGGGGAGGCCTTCACTAGGGTCCCAAGGCTCAGGCTTCAGCACCCACTGCGGATACTCTATGTATTTTTTGATTTCCTCTTTGATTTCTTCAGTGACCTCTTGGTTATTTATTAGCGTATTGTTTAGCCTCCATGTGTTTGCGGGGTTTTTTGTTTGTTTGTTTGTTTGTTTTGCGGTACGTGGGCCTCTCACTGCTGTGGCCTCTCCCGTTGCGGAGCACAGGTTCCAGACGTGCAGGCTCAGCGGCCGTGGCTCACAGGCCCAGCCACTCCGCGGCATGTGAGATCCTCCTGGACCGGGGCACGAACCCGTGCCCCCTGCATCGGCAGGCGGACTCTCAACCACTGTGCCACCAGGGAAGCCTGTGTTTGCATTTTTTACAGTTTTTTTTCCTGTAATTGATTTCTAATTTCATAGTGTTGTGGTGGGAAAAGATGCTTGATACGATATCAATTTTCTTAAATTTAGTGAAGCTTGATTTGTGACCCAAGATGTGCTCTATCCTGGAGAATGTTCTGTGTGCACTTGAGAAGTAAGTGTATTCTGCTGCTTTTGGATGAAATGTCCTATAAATGTCAATTAAGTCTATCTGGTCTAATGTGTCATTTAAAGCTTGTGTTTCCTTATTTATTTTCTGTTTGGATGATCTGTCCATTGGTGTAAGTGGGGTGTTAAAGTCCCCCACTTTTATTGTGTTACTGTCAATTACCCCTTTTATGGCTGTTAGCATTTGCTGTATGTATTGAAGTGCTCCAATATTGGGTGCATAAATATTTATAATTGTTATGTCTTCTTCTCTGATTGATCCCTTGATCATTATGTAATGTCCTTCCTTGTCTCTTGTAACAGCCTTTATTTTAAAATCTAGTTTATCTCATGAGTATTGCTACTCCAGCTTTCTTTTGATTTCCATTTGCATGGAATGTCTTTTTCCATCCCCTCACTTTCAGTCTGTATGTGTCTCTAGGTCTGAAGTGGGTCTCTTGTAGACAGCATATATACGGGTCTTGTTTTTGTATCCATTCAGTCAATCTGTGTCTTTTGGTTGAAACATTTAATCCATTTACATTTAAGGTAATTATCAATATGTATGTTCCTATTACCATTTTCTTTATTGTTTTGGGTTTGTTTTTGTAGATCTTTTTCTTCTCTTGTGTTTCCCGCCTACAGAAATTCCTTTAGCATTTTGTTGTAAAGCTGGTTTGGTGGTGCTGAATTCTCTAAGAGTTTGCTTGTCTGTAAAGCTTTTGATTTCTCCATCAAATCTAAATGAGATCCTTGCTCGGTAGAGTAATCTTGGTTGTAGGTTTTTCCATTTCATTACTTTAAATACATCCTACCACTCCTTTCTGGCCTGCAGAGTTTCTGCTGAAAAATCAGCTGATAACTTTATGGGGATTCCCTTGTATGTTATTTTTTGCTTTTCCCTTGATGCTTTTAATATTTTTTTCTTTGAATTTAACTTTTGTTAGTTTGATTAATATGTGTCTTGGCATGTTTCTCCTTAGGTTTATCGTGTATGGGACTCTCTGTGCTTCCTGGACTTGGGTTGCTATTTCTTTTCCCATGTTAGGGAAGTTTTCAACTATAATCTCTCTGAATGTTCTCTCAGACCCTTTCTTTTTCTCTTCTTCCTCTGGGACCCCTATAATTTGAATGTTGGTGCATTTAATGTTGTACCAGAGGTCTCTGAGACTGTCCTCATTTCTTTTCATTCTTTTTTCTTTATTTCTTTAGTTTTTAATTTATTTATTTTTGGCTGTGTTGGGTCTTCATTGCTGCACGTGGGCTTTCTCTAGTTGCGGCGAGCAAGGGCTACTCTTCGTTGTGGTGCATGTGCTACTCATTGTGGTGGCTTCTCTTATTGCAGAGCACAGGCTCTATGCGCGCAGGCTTCAATAGTTGCAGCATGCGGGCTCAGTAGTTGTGGCACGTGGGACCTAACGTGTGGGCTTCAGTAGTTGCGGTGCGTCAGCTCAGTAGTTGTGGTGCATGGGCTCTAGGGTATGCGGGCTTCAGTAGTTGTGGAGTGTGAGCTCAGTAATTGTGGCTCGCGGGCTTTAGAGCACAGGCTCAGTAGTTGTGGCACATGGACTTTGTTGCTCCACGACATGTGGGATCTTTCCAGACCAGGAATCGAACCCATGTCCCCTGCATTGGCAGGCAGATTCTTAACTACTGTGTCACCAGGGAAGTCCCTTCGTTCTTTATTCTTTATTCGGCTTCTCAGCAGTTATTTCCACCACTCTATCTTCCAGCTCACTTATTCGTTCTTCTGTCTCAGTTTTTCTGCTATTGATTCCTGTAGTGTGTTTTTCATTTCGGTTATTGTGTTATTCATCACTCTTTGTTTGTTCTTTACTTCTTCTAGGTCCTTGTTAAACATTTCTCATATTTTCTTGATCCGTGCCTCCATTCTCTTTCTGAGATTTTGGATCATCTTTACTATCATTACTCTGAATTCTTTTTCAGGTAGGTTGCCTATTTCCTCTTCGTTTATTTGGTCTTATACGTTTTTACCTTAATCCTCATCTGTAACATTTTTTTGTTATCTTATTTTTTTGATGGGTGGGGCTGTGTTCCTGTCCTGGTAGTTGTTTGGCCTGAGGTGTCCAGCACTGGAGTTTGCAGGCAGTGGGTAGGGCCGGCTCTTGGTGCTGAGATGAGGACCTCCAGGAGACCTCACACCAAGTAATATTCCCTGGGACCTGCAGTTCTTTGTTAGTCTAGCAGCTGGGACTTGGCGCTTGCACAACAGGAGCTCAGGCCTGACAACCAAGATCCTGCAAGCTGTGCAGCGTGGTAAAAAAAATCAATCAACAAAAAGAAAAGAGCAGAACAATAACAAAGACTAAGAAATAAAATAAAATTAGGGCTTCCCTGGTGGCGCAGTGGTTGAGAGTCCGCCTGCCAATGCAGGGGGACACGGGTTCGTGCCCCAGTCCAGGAAGATCCCACATGCCACGGAGCAGCTGGGCCCATGAGCCATGGCCACTGAGCCTGCGCGTCCGGAGCCTGTGCTCCGCAACAGGAGAGGCCACAACAGTGAGAGGCCCGCATACCACACACACACAAAAATAAAATAAAATGAAATAAGAAAAATAAAAAATATATTAGAAAAAAATAACAATAAAAATGAAACAACCATAAAACAAAGCAGAACCACAACAGCAAAAACAATTTTAAATAAAATAAAGAAAATAAAAAATATTTTAAAAAATAAAAATAAAAGATAAAAAAATAAGATAAAAAAATAAGATAAAAAAATAAAAATTCCCTGGTGCCTCCTCATCAGTGTCCTTGCCCTGATGGTGAGCTACAGCTTCCTCCCACCTCCCCAGTAGGCCTCCGAGACCTCTAGGTAGGTCTCTGGACCTGCTGTGTCAGCCCCACCTCTGTATGTGTTCCTCTCCCACAGGGGCTGGCGCAGCCAGGGGAGGCCTTGGAAGGGGGCAGTGCTTGGCCCGCCTGGACTTGCACAGCCAGAGGAGGCCCTGTCAGGGACAGCACTCGGGCTGCCTGCATGCACGTGGCTAGAGGAGGCTTTGGTGGGGGTGGGGCTCAGGCCCAGGACGCCCTCGTCTGGAACAGGCTTTGTTGGGACAGTTCACGGTCTGTCAGGACCTGTGTGGCCCATGGAGGCTTTGTGGGGAAGCTGTGCTCGGGCCACTGGGAACCGCACGACCCACAGAGGCCTTGCTGGGGGCGGTACTCAGGTCTGCCAGGACCCAAGCAGCCAAAGGAGGCCCCAGCTGGGGCACAGCTGAGGCCCAGGACCCACGCACTCAGAAGAGGCTTGGCGGGGAGCTCAGGCCCAGGACCAGCACAGCCGGAGGGAGCCTCAGGTGGGTGGGGATTCAGGCCTGGGACCCCAGCAGGCTTGCTGGGGCCTGAGCAGGCGGGGAAGAAGTATTCCCCTCCGATCCCCCAATCCCCTGAAGGTCCCTCTTCGTCCCCACTGTCCCATGTCCATGAGTGGGCACCTCTGAGCGTGGGAACATTTCCCCTCCCCCATCCCCCTTCACGGGTGCCGGTCCCATGCCACCTCTGCTTTTTTTTTTTTCACACACACTGTATTTTATTTTTACAAGAGATAAATAAACTGACACCAAGCATTGTAAATGGATGACCACAATAAAAGCAACAATGATTGCAATTACCAAACAGGAAGCACACTCATACTATGTCATAATATTGACATTCAGTCCAGTAATCCTCCACGGTAACAGCTCCTTTACTTTGCAGTGAAAATTGATTTGTATATTTTTTGCCTCTGAGTCCTTGTGGGATTTTTTTTGTTTTTATTGAAACAGAAAGTCACAAATATTATTATCATCCTCATCAGTTCACTCAGTCCCATGTAATTAATTTTTTTTCATCTTGATCTTTGTTAACACTTTTATGAATTCATCAGTTTTCCATTAGAGTTCTGAAAATGCTTATTCATTCAGTTCAGCAGTATAGTCAGTTACCAGAAACCTGTATTTGTCAGTCTTTTCCATGAATTCCTTGAAGATGAAACACTTTTATAGGAACATTTTTGCAAAAGTATCAGAGTACACCCAGAACTGTCTGTAAATGACAAAAGACTTAAAAATGACCACGGATAAAGATTTGATGAAAGTTCATAATAATGCAATTGACAAGGAAATTTAGTTATTTCTGAGATATACATTTTAAAATAATAACTAGAATTATGACTTATAACATTATACCAGAACATATAAGATTTTTAGAAATTTCATGTAATGTCTGAAACATTTATATTAACATATTTCCATACAAATAACCCAAAGAAAGTTTAGTATTAGTTGTCTTTTTTGTTTGTTTGTTTGTTTGTTTATGCTACAGGTTCTTATTACTCATCAATTTTATACACATCAGTGTATACATGTCAATCCCAATCACCCAATTCAGCGCACCACCATCCCCACCCCACCGCGGTTTTCCCCACTTTGTGTCCATACGTTTGTCCTCTACATCTGTGTCTCAACTTCTGCCCTGCAAACCGGTTCATCTGTACCATTTTTCTAGGTTCCACATACATGCGTTAATATACGATATTTGTTTTCCTCTTTCTGACTTACTTCACTCTGTATGGCAGTCTCTAGATCCATCCACATCTCAACAAATGACTCAATTTCATTCCATTTTATGGCTGAGTAATATTCCACTGTATATATGTACCACATCTTCTTTATCCATTTGTCTGTCAATGGGCATTTAGGTTGCTTCCGTGTCCTGGCTATTGTAAATAGTGCTGCAATGAACATTGTGGTGCATGTGTCTTTTTGAATTATGGTTTTCTCTGGGTATATGCCCAGTAGTGGGATTGCTGGGTCATATGGTAATTCTATTTTTAGTTTTTTAAGGAACCTCCATACTGTTCTCCATAGTGGCTGTATCAATTTACATTCCCACCAACAGTGCAAGAGGGTTCCCTTTTCTCCACACCCTCTCCAGCACTTATTGTTTGTAGATTTTTTGATGATGCCCATTCTAACTGGTGTGGGGTGATACCTCATTGTAGTTTTGATTTGCATTTCTCTAATAATTAGTGATGTTGAGCAGCTTTTCATGTGCTTCTTGGCCATCTGTATGTCTTCATTGGAGAAATGTCTATTTAGTTCTTCTGCCCATTTTTGGATTGGGTTGTTTGTTTCTTTAATATTGAGCTGCATGAGCTGTTTATATATTTTGGAGATAATCCTTTGTCCATTGATTCGTGTGTGAATATCTTCTCCCATTCTGAGGGTTGTCCTTTCATCTTGTTTATGGTTTCCTTTGCTGTGCAAATGCTTTAAAGTTTCATTAGGTCCCATTTGTTTATTTTTGTTTTTATTTCCATAACTCTATGAGGTGGATCAAAAAAGATCTTGCTGTGATTTATGTCAAAGAGTGTTCTTCCTATGTTTTCTTCTAAGAGTTTTATAGTG
This sequence comes from Delphinapterus leucas, assembly GCF_059928025.1. Classification (NCBI taxonomy): domain Eukaryota; kingdom Metazoa; phylum Chordata; class Mammalia; order Artiodactyla; family Monodontidae; genus Delphinapterus; species Delphinapterus leucas. Next base: position 40,183,478 of record NC_143139.1, read on the forward strand.
TCCGGACTTACATTTAGGTCTTGAATCCATTTTGAGTTTATTTTTGTGTATGGTGTTAGGGAGTGTTCTAATTTCACTCTTTTACATGTAGCTGTCCAGTTTTCCCAGCACCACTTATTGAAGAGATTGTCTTTTCTCCATTGTATATCTTTGCCTCCTTTGTCATAGATCAGTTGACGTAGGTGCATGGGTTTATCTCTGGGTTTTCTATCTTGTTCCATTGATCTATGTTTCTGTTTTTGTGCCAGTACCATATTGTCTTGATTACTGTAGCTTTGTAGTATAGTCTGAAGTCAGGGAGTCTGATTCCTCCAGCTCCATTTTTTTCCCTCAAGACTGCTTTGGCTATTCAGGGTCTTTTGTGTCTCCATACAAATTTTAAGATGATTTGTTCTAGTTCTGTAAAAAATGCCATTGGTAATTTGATAGGGATTGCATTGAATCTAGATTGCTTTGGGTAGTATAGTCATTTTCACAATATTGATTCTTCCAATCCAAGAACATGGTATATCTCTCCGTCTGTTGGTATCATTTTAAATTTCTTTCATCAGTGTCTTAGAGTTTTCTGCATACAGGTCTTTTGTTTCCCTAGGTAGGTTTATTCCTAGGTATTATATTCTTTTTGTTGCAATGGTAAATGGGAGTGTTTCCATAATTATTCTTTCAGATTTTTCACCATTAGTGTATAGGAAGGCAAGAGATTTCTGTGCATTAATTTTGTATTCTGCAACTTTACCAAATTCATTGATTAGCTCTAGTAGTTTTCTGGTGGCGTTTTTAGGATTCTCTATGTATAGTATCATGTCATCTGCAAACAGTGACAGTTTTACTTCTTTTCCAATTTGTATTCCTTTTATTTCTTTTTCTTCTCTGATTGCCGTGGATAGGACTTTCAAAGCTCTATTGAATAATAGTGGTGAGAGTGGACAGCCTTGTCTTTTTCCTCATCTTAGAGGAAATGCTTTCAGTTTTTCACCATTGAGAATGATGTTTGCTGTGGGCTTGTCATATGGCCTTTATTATGTTGAGGTAGGTTTCCTCTATGCCCACTTTCTGGAGAGTTTTTATCATAAATGGGTGTTGATTTTTGACAAAAGGTTTTTCTGCATCTATTGAGATGATCATATGGTTTCTATTCTTCAGTTTGTTAATATGATGTATCACATCGATTGATTTGTGTGTATTGAAGAATCCTTAGATCCCTGGGATAAATCCCACTTGATCATGGTGTATGATCCTTTTAATGTGTTGTTGGATTCTGTTTGCTAGTATTTTGTTGAGGATTTTTGCATCTATATTCATCAGTGATATTGGTCTGTAATTTTGTTTTTTTGTAGTATCTTTTTCTGGTTTTGGTATCAGGGTGATGGTGGCCTCATAGAATGAGTTTGGGAGTGTTGCGTCCTCTGCAATTTTTTGGAAGAGTTTCAGAAGGCTGGGTGTTAGCTCTTCTCTAAATGTCTGATAGAATTCACCTGTGAAGCCATCTGGTCCTGGAGTTTTGTTTGTTGGAATATTTTTAATCACAGTTTCAATTTCATTACTTGTGATTGGTCTGTTCATATTTTCTATTTCTGTCTGGTTCAGTCTTGGAAGGTTATACCTTACTAAGGATTTGTCCATTTCTTCCATGTTGTCCATTTTCTTGGCATAGAGTTGCTTGTAGTAGTCTCTTAGGATGCTTTGTATTTCTGCAGTGTCTGTTGTAACTTCTCCTGTTTAATTTTAATTTTATTGATTTGAGTCCTCTCCCTCTTTTTCTTGATGAGCCTGGCTAATGGTTTATCAATTTTGTTTATCTTCTCAAAGAACCAGCTTTTAGTTTTATTGATCTGTGCTACTGTTTTCTTTGTTTCTATTTCATTTATTTCTGCTCTGATCTTTATAATTTCTTTCCTTCTGCTAACTTTGGGTTTTGTTTGTTCTTCTTTCTCTAATTCCTTTAGGTGTAAGGTTAGATTGTTTATTTGAGATTTTTCTTGTTTCTTGAGGTAGGCTTGTATAGCTATAAACTTCCCTCTTAGAACTGCTTTTGCTGCATCCCATAGGTTTTGGATCGACATGTTTTCATTGTCATTTGTCTCTAGGTATTTTTTGATTTCCTCTTTGATTTCTTTAGTGGTATCTTGGTTATTTAGTAACATATTGTTTAGCCTCCACGTGTTTGTGTTTTTTACTTTTTTTCCCTGTAATTCATTTCTAATCTCATAGCATTGTGGTCAGAAAAGATGCTTGATATGATTTCAATTTTCTTAAATTTACTGAGGCTTGATTTGTGATCCAAGATGTGATCTATCCTGGAGAATGTTCCGTGCGCACTTGAGAAGTGTAATCTGCTGTTTTTGGATGGAATGTCCTATAAATATCAATTAAATCTGTCTGGTCTATTGTGTTATTTAAAGCTTCTGTTTCCTTATTTATTTTCATTTTGGATGATCTGTCCATTTGTGTAAGTGAGGTGTTAAAGTCCCCAACTGTTATTGTGTTACTGTCGATTTCCTCTTTTATAGCGGTTAGCAGTTGCTTTATGTATTGAGGTGCTCCTATGTTGGGTGCATATATATTTATATTTGTTATACCTTCTTCTTGGATTGATCCCTTGATTATTATGTAGTGTCCTTCCTTGTCTCTTGTAACATTCTTTATTTTAACGTCTATTTTATCTGATATGAGTATTGCTACTCCAGCTTTCTTTTGATTTCCATTTGCATGGAATATCTTTTTCCATCCTCTCACTTTCAGTCTATATGTGTCCCTAGGTCTGAAGTGGGTCTCTTGTAGACTGCATATATGTAGGTCTTGTTTTCATGTCCATTCAGCGAGCCTGTGTCTTTTGGTTGGAGCATTTAATCCATTCACGTTTAAGGTAATTATCGATATGTATGTTCCTATGACCATTTTCTTAATGGTTTTGGGTTTGCTTTTGTAGATCCTTTTCTTCTCTTGTGTTTCCCACTTAGAGAAGTTCCTTTAGCATTTGTTGTAGAGCTGGTTTGGTGGTGCTGAATTCTCTTAGCTTTTGCTTGTCTGTAAAGCTTTTGATTTCTCCATCAAGTCTGAATGAGATCCTTGCCAGGTAGAGTAATCTTGGTTGTAGGTTCTTCCCTTTCGTCACTTTAAGTATATCATGCCACTCCCTTCTGGCTTGTAGAGTTTCTGCTGAGAAATCAGCTGTTAACCTATGGGAGTTCCCTTGTATGTTATTTGTCGTTTTTCCCTTGCTGCTTTCAATAATTTTTCTTTGTCTTTAATTTTTGCCAATTTGATTACTATATATCTCGGTGTGTTTCTCCTTGCGTTTATCCTGTATGGGACTCACTGCACTTCCTGGACTTGGGTGGCTGTTTCCTTTCCCATGTTAGGGAAGTGTTCGACTGTAATCTCCTCAAATATTTTCTCTGGTCCTTTCTCTCTCTCTTCTCCTTCTGGGACCCCTGTAATGCAAATGTTGTTGCGTTTAATGTTGTCCCAGAGGTCTCTTAGGCTGTCTTCATTTCTTTTCATTCTTTTTTCTTTATTCTGTTCCACAGCAGTGAATTCCACCATTCTGTCTTCCAGGTCACTTATCCGTTCTTCTGCCTCAGTTATTCTGCTATTGATTCCTTCTAGTATAGTTTTCATTTCAGTTATTGTATTGTTTATCCCTCTTTTTTGTTTAAGTCTTCTAGGTCTTTGTTAAACATTTCTTGCATCTTCTCGATCTTTGCCTCCATCCTTTTTCCGAGGTCCTGGATCATCTTCACTACCATTATTCTGAATTCTTTTTCTGGAAGATTGCCTATCTCCACTTCATTTAGTTGTTTTTCTGGGGTTTTGTCTTGTTCCTTCATCTGGTACATAGCCCTCTGCCTTTTCATCTTGTCTGTCTTTCTGTGAATGTGATTTTCGTTCCACAGGCTGCAGGATTGTAATTCTTCTTGCTTCTGCACTCTGCCCTCTTGTGGATGAGGCTATCTAAGAGGCTTGATGGGAGGGACTGTTGGTGGGTAGAGCTGGCTGTTGCTCTGGTGGGCAGAGCTCAGTAAAACTTTAATCCACTTGACTGTTTATGGGTGGGGCGGGTTCCCTCCCTGTTGGTTGTTTGGCCTGAGGCAACCCAACACTGGAGCCTACCTGGGCTCTTTGGTGGGGCTAATGACAGACTCGGAGGGCTCACGCCAAGGAGTACTTCCCAGAACTTCTGCTGTAAGTGTCCTTGGCCCCACAGTGAGCCACAGCACCCCCCGCCATGCCACGCGTCTGCAGGAGACCCTCCAACACTAGCAGGTAGGTCTGGTTCAGTCTCCCCTGGGGTCACTACTCCTTCCCCTGGGTCCCGATGTGCACACTACTTTGTGTGTGCCCTCCAAGAGTAGAGTCTATGTTTCCCCCAGTCCTGTCACAGTCCTGCAATCAATTAATTCCCACTAGGCTTCAAAGTCTGATTCTCTACGAATTCCTCCTCCCCTTTCCGGACCCCCAGGCTGGGAAGCCTGACGTGGGGCTCAGAACCTTCACTCCAGTGGGTGGACCTCTGTGTTATAAGTGTTCTCCAGTCTGTGAGTCACCCACCCAGCAGTTATGGGATTTGATTTTACTGTGATTGTGCCCCTCCTACTGTCTCATTGTGGCTTCTCCTTTGTATTTGGATGTGGGGTATCTTTTTTGGTGAGTTCCAGTGTCTTCCTGTTGATGATTGTCCAGCAGCTAGTTGTGATTCTGGTGTTCTCTCAAGAGGGAATGAGAGCACGTCCTTCTACTCTGCCATCTTGGTTCCCCTCTCACTTGTCTTTAAGTTTGTTTCCTAGGCAAATGTCCAAGCAGTGACTGGGGGAATGACTCACTCTGGTCTCTGTGAGACTCTAACTTCTCTCTGTTTCTTCCTCTGTAACAGCCCCACCTCCATTTTTCTTTCCCCTCTCCCTCCCACATCCTACCTGGTCACGTGGGGATTCCTCCCGTCCCCTTAGGTATCTGAGGTCCCCACCAGCACTTAGTAGGTGCCCTAGTTGTGGGGAGATGCAAACTCCATGTCCTTCTACTCTGCCATCTTGACTCCGTCCCCCAAAATAGAGTTTAAATTTTTTAAAAGATTGCAAGAGACTGTAATAAAAAGGTTTAATAGAGGAAGAAGATATAACAATTATAAAAATGTACGCACCTAATAACATTCCTTCCAAATATAAGAAGCAAAAATTAATGGACTTGAAGGGAGAAATAGATAGTTCTACAGCAATAAGGGGAGATTTCACTTTCAGTAATGGACAGAACAACTATACAGAGATAAATTAGGAAATGGAGGACTTGAACAACCAATAAACCATCTAGATATAATAGATGTATACAGAATACTCCATCAAATAACAGAATACAAGAAAAGGGACTTTCCTGGTGGTCTAGTGGTTAAGACGCCACACTCCCAATGCTGGGGACATGGGTTTGATCCCTGGTCAGGGAACTAAGAGCTCACATGCCTTACCACATGCCAAAAACAAACAAAAAAACCCAGAATACACAATTTTTTCAACTGCATGTGGGGCATTCTCCAGGATAGACCCTTCTCCAGGATAGGCCACAAAATAAATCTCAATGTATTTAAAATTATATTATACAAAGTATCTTTTCCAACCACAGTGAGATGAAATTATAAATCAACCACAGAAGGAAAACTGGAAAATTCACAAATATGTGGAAATTAACACATTCTTAAACAAGTGAGTCAAAGATGAGATTACAAAGGAAATTTAAAAATACTTAGAGATGAAAATGAAATCACAACATACAAAAACTTATGGAGGGACGGCTTCCCTGGTGGTGCAGTGTTTAAGAATCCTTCTGCCAATGCAGGGGACACAGGGGACACAGGTTCTTCCCCTAGTCTGGGAAGATCCCACATGCTGCAGAGCAACTAAGCCCGCGCACCACAACTACTGAGCCTGAGCTCTAGAGCCCGTGAGCCACAACAACTGAAGCCTGCGTGCCTATAGCCCAAGTTCCGCAACAACAGAAGCCACCACAGTGAGAAGCCCATGCACCAAAATGAAGGGTAGCCCCTGCTTGTCGCAACTAGAGAAAGCCCTTGTGCAGCAACAAAGACCCAACGCAACCAAACATAAATAAATAAATAAACTTATGGGGGGACTTCCATGGTGGTGCAGTGGTTAAGAATCTGCCTGCCAATGCAGGGGACACAGGTTTGATCCCGGGTCTGGGAAGATCCCACATGCTGCGGAGCCACTAAGCCTGTGCACCACAACTACTGAGCCTGTGTGCTGCAACTACTGAAGCCCGCATGCTCTAAGGTCTGCATGCTGCAACTACTGAGCCCATGTGCTGCAACTACTGAAGCCCGCATGCTCTAAGGCCCATATGCTGCAACTACTGAGCCCATGTGCTGCAACTACTGAAGCCCGTGTGCCTAGAGCCCGTGCTCTGCAACAAGAGAAGCCACTGCAATGAGAAGCCTGTGAACCGCTCGCCACAACTAGAGAAAGCCCTCGTGCAGCAACGAAGACCCAACGCAGCCAAAAAAAAAAACCAAAAAACAAAAAACTTATGGGATGTAGCAAAAGCAGTGCTAAGAGGGAAATTTATAGAAATAAACATGAAAAAAAGAAGGTCTCAAGTCAACAACCTAACTTTATACCTTGAATGAACTAGAGAAAGAAAAATTAACCCAAAGCTAGCAGAAAGAAGGATTAGAAAAATTAGAGCAGACTTAAAAAAAAAAGAGTATAGGGACTTCCCTGGTGGTCCAATGGTTAAGACTCCAAGCTTCCACTGCAGGGGGCACGGGATCAATCCCTGATTAGGGAACTAAGATCCCACATGCCCCATGGCATAGTCCCAAATAAATAAATAAATGAGTTTAGAGAATCAATACAGAAAATCAATGAAACAAAAAGTTGACTTTTCCCCCTAAATCAACAAAATTGACAAACCTTTAATTAGACTGACAAAAAAAGAGATTGCTCAAATTACTTAAACCAGAAATCAATGTGGGGACATTACTACTGATTCTACAGAAATAAACAGGATTAACAAAAACACAAATTCGAAAAGATACATGCACCCCAATGTTCATAGCAGCATTATTTACAATAGCCAAGAGATGGACACAATCTAAGCATCCATCAACAGATGAATGGATAAAGATGAATGGATAAAGAAGATGTACATAGGGACTTCCCTGGTAGTCCAGTGGTTAAGACTTTGTGCTTCCACTGCAGGGGGTGTGGGTTTGATCCCTGGTCAGGGAACTAAGATCCCACATGCCACGTGGTGTGGCCAAAAAAAATAAAAAAGAAAAGAAAATGTACACATACACACACAATGGAATACTACGCAGCCATAAAAAAGAATGAAATTTTGCCATTTGCAACAACATGGATGGACCTAGAGGGTATTATGCTTAGTGAAATAAGTCAGACAGAGAAAAACAAATACTGTATGATATCGCTTATATCTGGAATCTAAAAAATACAACAGACTAGTGAATATAACAAAAAAGAAGCAGATTCACAGATATAGAGAGCAAACTAGTGGTTACCCGTGGAGAGAGGGAAGGGGGGAGGGGCAGTATAGCGGTAGGGGAACAAGAGATACAAGCTATTAGGTATAAAAGAAGCTACAAGGATATATTGTACAACACAGGGAATATAGTCAATATTTTATAATAACTATAAATGGGGTATAACCTTTAAAAATTGTGAATCACGGAATGGGTGGGTGAATGGATGGGTGGATCGGTGGTGGATGGGTAGATGAATGAGTGGGTGGGTGGATGGATGGGTGGATAGATGGTTGGGTGGGCGGAAGAAAAATTATGAATCACTATATTGTACACCCATAACATAAAATATTGTACATCAATTATACTTCAATTTTAAAAATTTTAAAGAAATAAGGAGGATTACAAGAGGGTACTATGAACGATTGTATGCCACCAAATTGTTAACCTAGATGAAATGGGAAAATTCCTGAAAACACAAAACATATGAAAACTGAATAACAAAGAAATATAAAATCTGAATAGACACATAACTAGAACAGAGAACAAACCGGTAATAAAAAACCTCCCAACAAAGAAGAGTCCTAGACCAGGTGGCTTCACTGGTGAATTCTACCAAACTGGAGAGTTGGTATGTCCTGAGGTAGACCAATAAAAGTGTATTGCTCGCCTTGCCCACTGAAAGAAAATTGCGTCTGGTGGTCCATATTGACAGGTATGGAGAAAGCCATTTGCCAGGTCAGTAGCTGCATACGAGGTACCAGAGTGTGTGACAATTTGCTCAAGCGATGAAACCACATCTGGTACATCAGCTGCAACTGGAGTCACCGCCTGATTAATTTTACAATAATCCGCTGTCATTCTCAAAGGTCCATCTCTCTTCTGCACAAGCCAGACAGGCAAGTTGAATGAGGATGTGATGGGAATTACCACTCCTGCATCTTTCCCTGATGGTGGCATTTACTTCTGCAGTTCCTCTAGAAATGCAGTATTGTTTTTGGTTTACTACTTTCCTAGGTAAAGGCAGCTCTAGTGGCTTCCACTTGGCATTTCCCACCACAATAGCCCTCAGTCCACAGGTCAGGGAACTAGTGTGGGGATTCTGCCAGCTGCTGAGTATGTCTTTTCCTTTTACGTATTCCAGAATTGGCAAAATAAGCACAGGATGGGTTCAGGGACCCAGTGGGCCCACTGTGATATGGACCTGAGCTAAAACTCTATTAATCACATGACTTCTATAAGTCCCTACTCTGACTGGTAGACCATAGATTACACTTTGGATCTCCTAGAATTAGTATCAGTTGAGAGCCAGTAGTCCCCAAAAGGTCTGGTTATTTCCTTTTCTCCAATGCACAGTTATCCTGGTAAAAGGCCAGTTCTCTTCAGAGAAGGCTTGGAGAAGGACTAATAGTATAAAATTTGACAGTGTCCTTCTGCAAGGAAACCCAACCTCCCCTTCATTCAAGTGGTTCTGGGTCTGTAAACTGGCTTAAGTCTGAGAATTGATTGAGGGGCCATGACTCTCTGTTGTTACGATTCAGGTTAGACTTTTGTTCACTTGACCTAGAAATTTTCCACTTATACAGATCAGGTAAGAATTTAGTAGGTTCCTAACTATTTTACTTTTAGTAGGAATACCGCGATCGACTAGCCAATGCCATAGTTCTTCATAAGTCAGACTATTCTCATTGATGCTTTGACTCTGCTGTCCATTATGGTAACCATGCCCACTTGGCCTTTGATGGTTGACTGCCACCACTTGGTCCTTGGCATCTCAGGATCCAATCACTCCCATTGTTTTTAGATTTCCCACTGTAAGTTCTGGTCTACAGAGAAGAGTGATCACAGAGTTCTCCAAGGATGCCAAGGCTCCTCTCGTACATCTGTTTCTCACAGTCATGATGAAAGGTATGTCTTCTGGACTCTCCCAGGTTGGATGAGCAGATCTTCAATGACAAATCCACTTTAACATTCCAATTTCTCTAAGCCTTTTAATTCTTTCCCCTACATTAGACAAGTCTGGCATGTCTAACTTATTCACTGTGAGTAACCTTTCGGTCCATGTTTCAGTCAACCAACCAAACTGTTAGAACCTTTTCTGATTCCCCAAGCTGAAATGTTAAATACTGAATCTCAGCTTAGTGAGTCTACATCAGTTGGCCTGATCCAACTTTATGTTCCTTCCACCATTATCCCACATCTTTAACATCTTTAACATGTTAACATCTTTAACATCCATTCCCACACATATTCCCTGGATTTCTGCCTGTAAAAATTAGAAAACTCAAGTAGTTCTTCTGTAGTGTACCTCCTCATGGGTCACCCTTTGTACCTCACTTTTAGTGGCCTACTGGGATTTGAATCTAGTTATAGATCTAGAAAGAAAGAAATGCTGTGGGAGTGGTTCCTGAGGAAACTCAGCCTTGTCTTGCATGACAACTGCCTCAGGAGAGGTCAGTACAGTTTCCTCAGGCAATGCAGGGTTCATACTCTCAGACAGGGGTGGAGTGGCCATTCCCACTGGTGTTGGGTGAAGAGGCCGCTCCCCTGGCAAAGAACACTCATCAGAATTTAGAGCTTTCAACATCCCAAGCTTTAACGAAGTCTTTCCACACATCCCCATTCCAACTTTCAGGATCCCATTCCTTTTCAGTCAATGCCCTTACTTTATAAATTTATTTATTTATATTTAGCTGCATTGGGTCTTCGTTGCTGTGTGCGGGCTTCTCATTGCAGTGGCTTCTCTTGTTGCAGAGCACGGGCTCTAGGCACGTGGGCTTCAGTAGTTGTGGCACGCGGGCTCAGTAGTTGTGGCACGCGGGCTCAGTAGTTGTGGCACACAGGTTTTGTTGCTCTACGGCATGTGGGATCTTCCTGGACCAGGGCTCAAACCCGTGTCCCCTGCATTAGCAGGAGGATTCTTAACCACTGCGTCACCAGGGTAGTCCCAATGCCCTCACTTTAACATTAGCCACCCAGTAAGGCTGGGAGATCAACTTGTAATTCAGCTAGTCAGAGAATGAGATTCTTTGTTTAATTTCATCAGTCTTAGCCTGGAGCTACAGGAGATTAAGGGTCTCCTTTAAGGCACACACAGAAGCTTTCAGGTCATTTATGTGGCACTTGAGCTGGGAATCTGATTCCCTGAGCTCATCCTTTTCTTTCCCCACTTTGTTCAGTGACATTAGGAGCAACCAACCAATCTCATTATATTTGTTAATTTGCCAAAAATGTTTGAAAGTGTCATATACACAGTCACCCAGGTTCTTGCTTCTTATAAGCAGTGCATTAGGAATATCCAGTGGTGACATTTTGCATATCTTAATTGCCAGATCATGCCAAGGATGGAGATAAACAGGATACTGGCTCTAAGTAGTTAAGGTGCATGTCAAAGGAATGATTTCAATGAGCCCAGATTCTTGCATCTTCCCAGTTAATGAATTTAGAGAAGTGCGAAATTCATTAACTTGAAATATCTGGTTTTCTTTAATTAACAATAATCTTTTCTGATGTTCCAGCTACCTGTTGTTGTTGGGTTTTTTTTAATGCAAAACATCCTATATATCCTTGGTCCTCCCTTACGTCTTTGGAACAGTCCCTCACAGCTATCTGAGAGGCTGTCTCCTGGGCTTAAGTTTTCAGCAATTGCACCAAATAAAACATAATTCTCAACTTTTAGGTTGTGCATTTTTTTTCAGTTGATATATATATCTTTTTTTTCTCTTATAATGAATCAGCTCACATGATTGTGGAGGCTAAGAAGTATCATGATCTCTACTTGGCAAGCTAGAGACCCAGGAGAGCCCAAGGTATAGTTCCAGTCTAAAAGCCAGCAGGTCCAAGACCCAAGAAGAGCTGATGTTTCAGTTCAAGCCTAAAGACTGAAAAGACTAAAGTCCCAGCCCAAGGCAGTCAGACAGGTGGAGTTCCCTTCTGCTTAGACTTTTTTTGTTCTATTCAGGTCTTTAATTGGGTAAGACCCACCCACATTAGGGAGGGCATTCTGCTTTACTCAGTCTACTGATTCAAGTGTCAATCTCATCCAGAAACATCTTCACAGACATACCCAGAATATCTGACTAAATGTCCGGGGTCCCTGTAGGCCAGTCAAGTTGACACATAAAATTGATTGGCACAACTATCAACAGAGTAAAAAGGCAATACACAGAATGGGAGAAAATATTTGCAAATCACACGTCTCATAAGTAGTTAACACCCAGAATATATAAAGAATTCCTACAACTCAACAAGAACAAACCTAGTTCCAAAATGGGCAAAAGACTTGAATAGACATTTCTCCAAAGAATATATACACATGACAAGCAAGCACATGAAAAGATGCTCAACGTCACTAATCATTTGGGAAATGCAAATCAAAATCACAGTGAGATACTTCAGACCCATTAGGATAGCTATTATGAGAAAAAAAGCCAAAACCTAGAAAATAACAAGTGTTGGTGAGAGTGTGAGGAAATTGGAACCCTTGTGCACTGCTGATAAGGATGTAAAATGGTGCAGCCATACGGAAAACAGTATGGCAGTTCCTTAAGAAATGAAAAATAAAATTATCATATGATCCAGCAATTCTACTCCTGGATATACAAAGAATTGACAGCAGGGACTTAAACAGATATTTGTACTCCTATGTTCATAGCAGCATTATTCACAACGGCAGAGAGGTGGAAGCAACTCGCGTGTCCAATGATGAATGAGTGGATAAACAAAACGTGATATATACATACAATGGAATAATAGTTAGCCTTTAAAAGAAAGGAAATTCTAACAGATACTGCAATAGTGATGAACGCTGAGGACATGCTAAATGAAATAAACCAGGCACAAAAGGACAAATACTTTATGATTTCACTTAGATAAGGTATCTAGAGTAGGCAAATTCATAGAGACAGAAAGATGAATGGTTGTTGCCAGGGTTTGGGGGAAAAGGGGAATGGGTAGTTACTGTTTAACGGGTCAGTGTTTCTGTTTGGGGTGATGAAAAAGTTAGTTATGAAAAAGTTTAGTTAACAAAAATGTAGCTAATCGAATACAACATAGTAAAAAGAATGCTACATCATGAGTAAATGGGATTTACTCTAAAAGTGTAAGGTTGGTTTAACATTCATAACTTTAATGTAATTCACTATATTGCCAGATTCAAATAGGGGGGAAAAAATCATGATTATCTCCTTAGATGCGGTAAAACCTTTTGATAAAACCCAATACCTATTCCTGATTAAAAACTCACCAGGGGCTTCCCTGGTGGCGCAGTGGTTGAGAGTCCGCCTGCCGATGCAGGGGACACGCGTTTGTGCCCTGGTCCGGGAAGATCCCACGTGCCGCGGAGCGGCTGGGCCCGTGAGCCATGGCCGCTGAGCTTGCGCGTCCCGAGCCTGTGCTCCGCAACGGGAGAGGCCACAACAGTGAGAGGCCCGCGTACAGCAAAAAAAAAAAAAAAAAAACTCAACAAACTAGGAAAAGAAGGAATTTCCCAACTTGATAAAGAGCCATAAAATATATACAGCTGTTTCATACTTAATGGTAGAAGACTGAATGCTTTCCGCTAAAGCCTAACATCAAGAACAAAGCAAGGATGTCTCATCACTTTTATTCAACTTGATATTGGAGGTCCTAGCCTAACCAATGAGTCAAGAACCAAGTTTAAGTGCACAGAGATATGAAAGGAGGAAATAAAACTGCCTCTATTAGTATATGATAGGATTGTCTATGTAGAAAATCCAAAGACTGTACAAAGAATATCTATGAAAACTAATAAATTAGGTTTCAGTATACAAGATCAATATACAAAAATTTATTGTATTTCTTTGTTAGTTGTGAACAATCGAGAATAGAAATTAAGGAACAATACTATTTACAATAATATAAAAATATGAACTACTTGGGGATAAATCTGACAAAAGATATGCAAAGCACTTCTGAGAAAAATTAGACCTAAATAAATGGAGATATATGCTATATTCAAGGGTCAGAGACTCAATATTGTTAAGATTTCAATTCTCCCCAAATTGATCTACAAATTCAATACATTCCCAGTCAAAATACCAGTAGGCTTTTTTTTTTTCCCCCAATAGTATTTGACAGACTGATTCTAAATATCCTATGGAAAAGCAAAGGGAGAAAGCAGTGTGGATAAAGACAGTTTTTATTTTTTAAAATAAATTTATTTATTATTTATTTTTGGCTGCTTTGGGTCTTGCTGTGCGTGGGCTTTCCCTAGTTGCAGCGAGCGGGGGCTACTCTTCGTTGAGGTGCCCGGGCTTCTCACTGTGGTGGCTTCTTGTGTTGCGGAGCACGGGCTCTAGGTGTGCGGGCTTCAGTAGTTGTGGCATGTGAGCTCAGCAGTTGTGGCTCATGGGCTGTAGAGCACAGGCTCGGTAGTTGTGGCACATGGGCTTAGTAGCTCCGTGGCATGTGGGATCTTACCGGACCGAGGCTCAAACCCATGTCCCCTGCATTGGCAGGTGGATTCTTAACCACTGCGCCATCAGGGAAGTCTCAAAGGCAGGTTTCAGATTATGAGTGTTTGAGTCTTGAGAGAAAAGCCCAAGAAGAGGAAAAGGAAGTAAAAGGAAGATGAGAGAAGTTGGGCACAATTGAAAAAGAACAAAGTTTAGGAATTAAAACTACATGATTTCAAGAATTATTATGAAACCTCAGTAATCAAGATACTGTGGTATTGTGGGACTTCTCTGGCGGCACAGTGGCTAAGAATCTGTGGTGTACCCTGATACTAGCCGTGGTGTTTCAGTCCGAGTGATGTCATAATAGACCCATTGTGACGTTATCATTGACTCAAACATTTAAAGAGTGCTTACTATATGCAGAGAATTAGGCATTCTATATGCTGTGATGGTAGCGGGTGAAGGGGGGAAGGAGGGAAGGAAAGAATAAACAGGAACGCTAAAAGAAATAGAAGGTATAGTCCTGCTTTAAATGAGCTTAAAATCTAGGTGTTAGAATTCAAGATCCAGTGTATCAAATGTAACTTCTGGTTCTTCTCTCCTCCTGAGGTTTCGCTTAAGAATGTTTAAGCTTGTAATGGAATAATTGTGTTACAACTTCCTCAGCTGCCCTTCAACTTTTCCTAGACTTGTAGTAACTTGGAAGATAGTATTTGCATGAAGATAACACTCTTTGCACTGACTGCCTAGTGGCTCATTTTTTCAAGAAGCCTGACTGAAGAAGGCTTTGACGTTCTGTAGTTGGCTGGGAAATTGAAGGGAACGCTTAGAGGCTGCTTTCTAACTGAAAGAAGAGTACTTTGGGCAGCTCCTCTGATTGTAGAGGTGGTGAAAGGATTTAGGACACTAGAGCAATTAAAAGGACAGATGGTTTTGTTGGTTGTGTAGATTATTTTTTAATTAAAAAAAATGTGAAAAGTACAGAAAGAAATATAACAAATAGCCATGTGCCTACCACCCAGAATGAACAGATATTAACATTTTGTCATATTTGCTTCAGATATTTTTAAATAAAAGAAAGCATTAGAGATAAAGTTGAAGTCCCCTTTGGTGTTCTCCCCAGACTCCTTCCTTCCTGTTTTTCCCTTTTCAGAGGGCCATAACAAGCATGAATTTGATGTATTTGTGTCTAGTCTCTGTTTATATACTTTTACTGCAGGTGTATGTGTTCATAAACTATGTAATATCATTTTGTATGTTTTAGATTTTATATAAATTGTGGATGTATAACAATTTCTCTATGAGAACTTCCTATGTTGAGTCCTTATTGTAACTTAGTCCTATGTTGAGTGCTTGTTGTAAACTTGTAAATTTAAACAATTTGTTTCAATCCTTCAGAGAAAGGGATACAGGGGATCATAATGTAATTGTCTTTCAAAAATATCAATCAATATGTAAGAGCAAGTTAAATATTTTCCCTTCTAAGATCCTGTTGTCTAAATTACTCCCTCCCCTGTGTTCCCAAATCATTTTGTAAACTTTGTATTATAGCACTTATCTCATTGAGTGTAACTATTTATTATTTGTTTCTATCCACCAGTTGGTGAACCTCTCAAAACCAGATGCGGTACTTTAGGTTTCTTTATCTAACATTTGGCATATTCTTCCTCAGTACCTCCATGGAAACTGTCTAAAATTTGGATATTCATTATAGTTTAAAACTCCTCTCCTCATGGAAACGTTTCCAAGTCCCAGAATACTTTCATACTTTCTTTTATTGTTAGACTGCACCCTCCCCCCCAGTCATAAAATATCACTCCCTCCTTTCCTATAAATCACAATTAAGTCTATTTATTCAAGGAAGTTCATAATGTTTTCTGAAAGGGCCACATTTTTTTAAAACATCTTTATTGGAGTATAATTGCTTTACAATGGTGTGTTAGTTTCTGCTTTACAACAAAATGAATCAGTTATATATATACATATATCCCCATATCTCTTCCCTCTTGCGTCTCCCTCCCTCCCACTCTCCCACTCCCACCCCTCCAGGCGGTCACAAAGCACTGAGCTGATCTCCCTGTGCTATGCGGCTGCTTCCCACTAGCTATCTACCTTACATTTGGTAGTGTATATATGTCCATGCCTCTCTCTCGCTTTATCACAGCTTACCCTTCCCCCTCCCCATATCCTCAAGTCCATTCTCTAGTAGGTCTGGGTCTTTATTCCTGTCTTACCCCTAGGCTCTTCATGACATTTTTTTTTCTTAAATTCCATATATATGTGTTAGTATACGGTATTTGTCTCTCTCTTTCTGACTTACTTCACTCTGTATGACAGACTCTAGGTCTATCCACCTCATTACAAATAGTTCAATTTCGTTTCTTTTTATGGCTGAGTAATATTCCATTGTATATATGTGCCACATCTTCTTTATCCATTCATCCGATGATGGACACTTAGGTTGTTTCCATCTCCAGGCTATTGTAAATAGAGCTGCAATGAACATTTTGGTACATGACTCGTTTTGAATTATGGGATTGCTGGGTCATATGGTAGTTCTATTTGTAGTTTTTTAAGGAATCTCCATACTGTTCTCCACAGTGGCTGTATCAGTTTACATTCCCACCAACAGTTACATGTACCTGTCCAGTATTCCCAGCACCACTTATTGAAGAGGCTGTCCTTTCTCCACTGTACATTCCTGTGAAAGGGCCACATTTAAGGAGAATTATTTATTTATATAAATGTGAGGTTTCATTAAAATATCTATCATTACCCAGCATTTCTCAACATAATTAATCTATTAAATTACTTTGTTGATAATAATACTATATTGTGAGATCCTTAAATAACTGTTAATTTCTCTTGATTTCTTTATATTGCTTACCTTAGTGGGCATTCACAAAGCAGCCTACATACTTGTCAACAAAACTAATTTAGTATTATTGTGCTCTCTCTCTTCTTCATATTTTTTTATGCAGCATGGAATTCATCAGCAACTGGAAATGAAGGCTTTTTAAAGCAAATTTTAAAATCTCTTCAATCTGACAAGCATTTGTTGAGATACTACCATGTGGCTACCATTATACTAGACTGAAAAATATATGATAGGGACCTGTGAAGAAACTAAAAAACAAAAAAAAAAATTTAAGATAGAATATAATATTCAAGTGCTAACAAGGGACATGAAGAAGAGACCTGTGAGGAGCAGAGTCTTTGGGAGAATCTTATGGAGAGAGAAGATTGACTGACAAATGAAGGCATTTCAGATAGGCTTTTCAATGAGCCATGGCTTTGGAGGTGAGTGCAGAGTTTGTTATTTCAGGGAAAAAGTAAGGAGACTGGTTTAATTGAGATGAGGTAATGTTGAGTTTACTGCAGATCAGAGTAGGAGAGTATGGGACAGAAATATCAGCAATTCAAAGGGGAAATTAATTTGGTATCTAAATGAAAAATGAAGGGATTCATTTGAGGTTAAGGGAGATTACATAGGATCAGAATGGTAAGGTCTTGAAAGCAAATAACAGTTTGGTAAAAATGAAACTTTCAAATTAGGAAGATTTTTTGAAATAATAGAATAGAAAAAATCCATTGGAGAAGATCAAGACATGACTGTTTAAAACGATGAGTGTCAGAGCTAGGATATAGAAGTGGGACTGATAAGGGAGGGATAAATCCTAGTAAGTGTTGCTAAAGATAATAAGGATTTTGGATCATCTAACAGAAAATTATAAAGATAATTAAAAAATTTTTTTGTTGTATTTCATTTGAATTAATGGCAGAACATCAACGAAGAGGCTATCCAGGCTAAGTACTACCAAATAGGATTATATTGAGCAGAGATGTGGTTACCTAATTCAAGGGAACTTGGGGCAAAGTGTGTTCTAGAGAGCTCCTTCAACTGTAAAATAGGAATAATAGTATTATTGCGTTGGATTGTTTAGATTAATTCACGTAAAATACTTAGAATAGTGCCAGGCATGTAGTAGGCCTTTAATGTACAGCAGTTGCTGTTAATATATTTACTATTACTGCTGCTTTTTTCCCTTCTCTACTTTTTCCCTGAGAGCCGCCGCCTTTTCGGCAGGGCTTGTTGTTTTTCAGTACATTTTGCACAAGCTCGGCTTTTTATCAGATCTAGGTCTTCGGCCACGAGAACTGCGGAGTTATCATGGCCATGGTAACTATCCGTTTCGCCAGGGATAAAATGCGCCTGTAAAATTTTTACATACTCCCGTGGCACAGAATGGTGCCTTCCTCTGATCGCTTCCCCCGCCCCCCCCGCCCGGCCACATGATAGTACAGTCCATACTGCGGCTGGAAAAGGTAGCGCAAAAGTTGAGCGCGCCGAGGATTTTCTCTTCTCCCGGAAGCAATTGTTCTCTAGAGCCGGAAACAGTTGCTGTTTCAAGGGAGGTGGGACTGGGCGGGTCAGGCCGCAGCGGCTGACGGCGGGGGAGGAGCCGGGTCCGCTGCCGGGTGGAGGGGCCAGGCGAGTGTCCTTATCCTAGCTATTGGGGCTCCGGCCTGTAAGCCAGTTGGAGTCGCGTCGGCGAGAACGATTGGGCCGAGCGGAGAAAGTCATGTTGCTCTTCGTGGAGGTGAGTGGACTTGGGATTCTCGTCCTGCTCTGAGGAGAGCAGGAGTGTGAAGGCGCCGGCCGGTTCCAGCGCCATGTGACTTTCCAGGCCGTACACGGCGCGGAACCGGCAGATAGGCTGACACAGCACCTGGGCCGTGCAGGCCCGCGGCTCCGCTTTGCGCGCTCGCAGCACTTTAGGAGGCTGTGAGAGGCGAGCGCCGTGGCGGGGGAGAACCGAAGGTGGAGTATCGAGGCTTCTCTGGTGCGGCGTGAGGATCGGAGGAAGGGGAAAGCGTCCCATATGGACCTTCTAGAGGAGGCGAGCGAGGGGGGGAGGGGGGCGGGGAGGGCGGAGTCTGCGGAGAAAAGGGTAATCAGGTGGGCGCGTTCCGGGGTGAACCGAGGCCTCGCGCGGCCCTCTGGGAGCAGGCGAGCAACATGTGGGGCTGCGGAGGCAGGAAGGTGAAATTCGGTAGAAGTGTTTGGGAAAGAAAGTTGAAAGCTTCTGTTTAGCAACCCCCACCAAATTTTGTTTGGTCCCCGTCCCTAGATCTCTGGAACGTTCTGTGGGTGGCAAGCGAGTTACTGTGAACGGAGGAGAAGCCAGTAGGATTTGGCTGTATAAAGTTAACTCAGGCAGCCGCTCCGTGGTGAGGGGCTGATTTTATGAACGGATAAGAGCCCTTTACAAGGAAAATTTCAAGAACGAGCGAAACCTAGTTCGGGGAAAGCCGGTTGTTTGGGTTTTTTTTAATTGTTATTTTAACAATAGAAATACTTTTATTACTTTAACTGGAACATCTGCTGTTGGCCTATTTTAGCTTTAAAACGTAGTGGTTTTACGAGGTTCAGTTTCTCTTATTTCTGTCTTTCTCTTGTGTGCAGTGAGCATCAGCTGACTGCCTGGCTAATGCTTTGAGTAGATTCCAGATCATATTGTTCTTGCATTGTGAAAACGTCAAACCAGCAAAGCTGCAACTTCGCAGCTTGGCACTTGTTAACTATGCCCACAAAAAGAATCTTTTCAATGAGGGAAGGAATTTACAGGTTGTATAATGGATCGGGAGCCAGTCTATGGCGGGTTTTTTTCAGACGGACGTGGCGGGGGGGGGGGGAAATCTTAATCTATAGTATTCCGGCATAAAGTAGACACATGCTTCTGCCTTTTTTTTTAAATCTAACCGACAATATGTAGCTGATAAATTTGATATCTTTATATTGGGTTTTAAAGAGACAGCTACCTTATAGAGTATTCCAACCTTGGTAGTAAAGATTCCAAGTAAATCATGAAGAGATTTAAAATTATTGAATCCATTCTGTTGATCGTTTTTTATCCTCGTTGTTTTCCTTAGGCAGAATAAGAAATCATATCTGATTTCAAGCAGTGCCAGTTTGTGTTAGGAATGTTATGCCAAGCAAATGCTGCAGGTTTTAAGTGTGTATGTGTTTTGCCGGGCAAAGGACTGTGAAGTTGTAGTTGTATAAACATGAATTCCAGAATAAACTTTTGAGGTCCAAATTGATTGCTTTGGCTTTGTTAAAATGTGAACTTTAATAATAACTCCATTTATTGACCGTTTAAGCTAGATCCTCTCCTTTCTAAAACAACCTTGCAGTGTTCTATAGATGAGAAAACTGAGGTGGAGAGTTTAACTTAGTAAGACTAAAGTAGTGGAACTGGGATTTAGATACAGGTCATTCTGAAGCCAAATCATAGCTCTCACTAAAATGTTACATATAGTTAATATTTTCATTTTCTTTGTAAATCAGTATGTGGTTTTTAATTTTTCACATATAATGAGTTTTACTGAAAATTAACAATGGCATTAAATATTTGGGTCTAATTATATGGTATTAAAATCAATAAAATATAACATACTGGTCTCTCGGCATTTTGTTAACTAATATTCAATCCTTGTAACCTCATGATGTAGGAATTATTCTAAATGAGGGAACCAAAGTTCAGAAGTTTGATGTCTAAGGTCATTCAGGTGTAAATAATGTGGGGACTAAAGTCTGAAGTCTGGCTTCTAGAACATAAGTCACAGACTCCAAAACTTATTTTTGCACTTACTTTCCAATAAGCCAGGGGTTCTTAATCTGGGTCCCTAGATGGAATTGAGGAAAAAAAAATTTGCCTGTTTATTTTCACTAGCTTCTAATTGAAATCTAGAATTGAAGAGAATTAAAAATTCTTGACATTTCAATGGATGCAACAAGAGAAGTGTTTTCATATCATATTACAGTTTTTGCAGATATCTTGAAATGTTTACGCGCATTGCTCCTTATTATATGTAAAAAAAAGTCTTGTTTAATGCACTTGTAAAGAAACATTTATTACTAAATTAGAAATTTTAAAATACTTTCATAACTATACTATAACTGATTTTTTGTAGTCCTGTGTATTTCATATACTTAAAAACATTCTGAGAAGAGATTCATAGGTTAATTGGACTACTGAAGAGGTCCATGGCATGAGGGAGGTTAATAACCACTTTACTACCAACTAAGTTGCTTTGGTAGGACTTCTCTAATCTGGGATTGATGAGTCCTCTGCAGCTGTGTTCAAAATCTTTTATTTGTGTGCATTTTTCTGGAGAGACCCCAGCTTAACTAGTTTATAACTGGAATCAGTGGGATAGGTAATAGGAATGATAATAATATAATAATAGTTGTGGTCTCATGAATTGTGCTCACTATTGATATGTCAGGCCTGTTAAGTCTTTTTGCATGTATACATTTATATACATCAACTCAAACCTATCTATGAGGTAAGTAGGATTATTATCGCCATTTTAGAGATAAAGAAACTAAGGCACAGAAAATTTAAGAAACTTGCCCAAGATCATACAGCTAGTGAATATTGAAGGTGGAATTAGAACTCTAAATTGCAGTATACTGCAATAGAAATCTATAGGCAGACTAGGAATCCTATTTTAGGTAATACTTAGATGTACCTTTTTTAAAACTTGGTCTTGCAGACAAAGGGCTATACTGACTTCAGTAGTTTTATTGTCTTTATCTCATCTCTGTTCTGAAGGAGACAC
Source organism: Delphinapterus leucas (assembly GCF_059928025.1). NCBI lineage: Eukaryota > Metazoa > Chordata > Mammalia > Artiodactyla > Monodontidae > Delphinapterus > Delphinapterus leucas. The sequence continues at coordinate 40,205,015 of NC_143139.1, forward strand.
ATACCGTGTCTGTCTGTCTGGGAAGAGGTAAAAACGTTTGGATAATATACCAAATTGTCAAACATGTTCCAACATAAATTCGGTTACAAAAAATTCTGAAAGTTTGAAACAGCAATTTGCTGTGTTCTTCTGACTGCTAGAGAGTTATTTAAGTTTTTGAGCGCCAAGGAGGCAGTTTGCAATCTTTTCGTGTTTTTATGGTTTGCCAGTATTTTATTCATTTTTCAGATCATTTTCTCCCTCCAGTATTTCCAGCCAATTATGTCTGCTCTAGTTGTTTGGCAATGTTTTAATTGGATTTCTGTCTCTATTTGAGTTTTTCCCTAAAAATGAATACTTATAACTACTTATTTAGGTAGCAGTGACTTTTATGCACCCTAGGATGCATACTCTCACATAATTTTTAAAATTTATGGTAAAATACACATAACAAAATGTATCATCTTAACCATTTTTAATGTACAGTTCAGTGGTATTAAGTACATTTACATTGTTGTGCAACCATTGCCACCATCCATCTCCAGAAGCTTCATCTTGCAAAACCGAAGCTCTGTACACATTAAACAGTAAATCCCTCTTCCCCCAGATCTTATACAATTTTAAAAGTAATTTATTTGACTTCTGAAGTTTTCTGCTTTTTTAGGTGATAACGTTTTAAATTTTAGGTTAGCTTTAGAATCTGAAGTAAGTGAGATATTTGCCTAGATAATTTTTCATTGATTTTATATTTCAGTAATCATGGGAAGTATTGTGCCTTTTACCTCAAGTATAGTACTCAGTTTTTTCCCATTAGCTTAAATAATCACATATTTATAAAAAGTTATTGGATATGACTTAGTTGAAATGACTTTTCAAAAATGACTGAAAAGAAGAAAGTGCCTTAACGAATTGTGAAATTATTGCCAAGAAGAATTATAAATAAGTGAATAGCTGAGTGATTTTTGAACAATTTGATTTTGGAATATTTATTGGAGGTGGATACAGAGTTTTAAAAAGGATAAACATTTTCAAAGAAATATTTTCAAATATAATGGGCTGAAAATGAAGTAGAAATTATTTTTGAAGTGTGAAAAGTGGAATAAAATGCTCAGAAGTGAATATAAAGATGTAAAAGTACCTCATGGTGCTTCAAATTACAGTATGTGAAAAACCAGTAACTAGAAATATTGATATTCAACTATTTTCTATCAATTCAGGCTGTCTGTCAGCTCTATATTACTTCTCAGCTAATGGAAGTGATCTTTAGTACTAGACATGAACATTTGAAATCTGTAATTTTGGTCTCTCCCTAAGAGCTTAAAAAAAGATTTAGACCCTGTAGGTAGAGATGGGGTCCGTGTCTGTATTGCAGAGGAGTGGAAAGTAGAGGAAGTTAGGAAACGAATGCAGCTATCATTGTGAAGTCTTAAAAAAATTTTTTTAAGCTTCCACTTCGAATATCCTTAAGTGAAAATGGAAAGTGACTCTTTAGCTCTGATAGTGCTTGTAGGATTTTAATATATTGTTCCTATAGTCTGTGTTTTGCTTAAGTTGTGTTTTCTTTAAAGTTCAATTCTTGAGGGAGGTTTCCAGTCTTGAAAACATTGTAAACTTTTGTGTTTTGCGCTATGATTTTCTGTAAGGGTTTTGGAATCCTGGGTTCAAATGTTAGCTATGACCTGAGGCAAGTGACAACTTTTTTTGATCCTCAACTTCTTATCTGTAATTTGAGAATGATTCTTCTGACAGTTTAGGTTGTGTTCATGGTGGGTTTTTTTGTTTTCTTTTTTGTTTTGTTTGGCTGTGTTGGGTCTTTGTTGCTGCACGCGGGCTTTCTCTAGTGGCGGCCAGCCAGGGCTACTCTTCGTTGCAGTGCGCAGGCTTCTCATTGCGGTGGCTCCTCTAGTTGTGGAGCACAGGCTCTAGGTGCGTGGGCTTCAGTAGTTGTGGCTCATGGGGCTCTGGAGCACAGGCTTGGTAGTTGTGGCGCACGGGCTTAGTTGCTCCGCGGCATGTGGGATCTTCCCGGGCTAGGGATTGAACCCGTGTCCCCTGCATTGGCAGGCAGATTCTCAACCACTGCACCACCAGGGAAGGAAGCCCTGTGTTCATGGTGCTTATGTATTAAGCCTTGTTTGTAATACAGTCTAGGTAAAGGCTTGACAGACACTATCATGTGATCATCACAGCAAGTATTTCTGGGAAATTTATTAAAACTACATGATAGTAGCACTATTAATTGCAAAAGCTACTGTGAGATAGCACTGATTTAAGAGACGTATAACTTTGAGTTTGAATCCCAGCATCGTTATTGTTTTGCTGTAAGCCAAACAGGTTAATTACCTTACTTTAAATTTTTTATAGTTTGAGTATATTATCAATTGGGCAAATAAAACTTTTAAAATGAGAATGAAGCTTGCGGACTGTTAAAATTTAGACTCATTTATGTGCAAGATTTAAAGAAATACAAATGATAAAGTGCAAATCGGCACTTTATATTTGCTCTTGTGGAAAAAAATATTTTTTCTAATGTATAAGTGTAAGTAAATGTAAGGAAAAGAAACTTGAATATCACATACTCATGTTTCCTCTCGTCTGTTGCCTTGTCTGGACATTTGAACCAATCTTTAGTTCAGAAAATGTCTCTGTATTTATAAACGACTGGCTCTAAATTAAAGACAGAGGAGTACTTTAGATGAATATTACTAGGAGTATGGTATGAACATAGGCATAGAGCCAAGGATGAGGAATTTAGTTTTGTTTGATTTATATATTATTGAGGGAAGAGAAAAGCATTTTCTCTGTCAGGGCAGAAAAGTCAGGAGTAATCCAGGGTTTGTATAGTACATAGTTGGCCAGTATTTCATACCACTAGGTAGTGCAAACTACAAAATGGGTAGAGTGACCATACCTCCCATTTTGTCCTGGACAGTCATAGTGTACACCTGTTTTCTGGAACAGATGTCGCACCCCGTTTTATTCTCAAAAATGTCCTGGTTTGTATGATAATTTTTCAGAGGAGATCAGAGATTTACTGTGTGCTTTTTGGCTGGTTGTTGTTTTTCCATATCATTAACAAGGGAAGATAGTGTATTAAATTGGTACTAAAGTATTTGTTGTTGAATTGGCTATGGGAAATGTAAATTTATAGGATTTACAAAAATTTGCAGTTGAGCAAGCCAAGGGAAATAGGGTTATTCTATCGTTTTGAGTTGGAGGAAGGAAAAAAATAGGAGGGCAGTGATTGAGTAATAATAAGATACATTTATATGAAAGGTTGCATAAAAGAATGGTTAAGAACATGGACTCTGGGGCCAGGCTGCCTGCTCAGGTTAGGCAACTTTCTAGTTGTATGACCTTGGGCAAGTTGTTTAACTTGTGTTTCTCAGTTTCCTTATCTGTAAACTGAGGATAATACTAATATATGAGATATTATAATTATTATCTATCTCAAAGGGTTGTTAAGAGGATTGACAGTCAATGTAAAGCACTTAGTGTCTGGTACATAATAAACATAAGTGAGTTGCTGCTTTCACATATACTTATGAAATATCTCATTTCAGTTTTCGTAACAAATGGTTTGCTGACTTGGCTATACACACTAGGAATTAAAAGGTGCCCTTTTTGAAAAGGATTATTTTGATATTTAGTACTGATATTTGAGGTTTGAGGTTTTTTGAGTTCATTTGTATGGTTAGCTATTGGCTTTATCAGATGACCAATTTGAAGTAAAATGACTTGGTATTTTGAGGACTATTTAAATGCTAAATATCTATTAATTGGGTTCTTAGTCCTTAACAGTAAGGTGATTATGAATCTCATATGAAGAACTTTTTAGGAAGAAGTCTAATTTTGATTATATCTTCAGATCAATCCATGATTCCCCCAAAGGTGGTTAGTTGGTTTTTTTTTTGACCGCGTTGGGTCTTCGTTGCGTTCGGGCTTTCTCTTGTTGCGGCGAGTGGGGGCTTCTCTTCATTGCGGTGCTCAGGCTTCTCATTGCGGTGGCTTCTCCTTGCGGAGCACAGGCTCTAGGCGCACAGGCTTCAGTAGTTGTGGTGCACGGGCTTAGTTGCTCCACAGCATGTGGTATCTTCCGGGACCAGGACTCGAACCCGTGTCCCCTGTATTGGTAGGTGGATTCTTAACTACTGTGCCACCAGGGAAGCCCTCCCCCAGAGTTTTAAGCACTCATCATCTGTCATATGACTGAGGAAGTGGGAATTGGGGGAACTTGTCTTTCCCTCTGATATTAGAGGATCAGCAGTAATAGTTTTATTGATGAATAAACTGAAGATTTCCTTCCAGGTGTGGAGTAAGTGAATCCTGATTTTTGACAATTGGGCAAATGACTTAGGTTGGTCCAGTTACCTTGCTATTCAAAGTGTGAGCCTCAGTAACTTCTTTACCCAGGGCTTGTTAGAATACAAACTCTCTAGCCCTATCCCTGAACTGCTGAATCAGAATCTGCATTTTATCAAGATCCCTAGATGATTCTTATGCACAGTAAAGTTTAAGAAACTCTCATATAGCATTATAAATTTTATTATTGGTCTCCTGTGTGCTAGTTACTGTTCAAGGTGCTAGAGAAGAGTAAACCATAGACAAGGTCGCTGCCATTGTGGAGCTTGTGGACAAAATAATTCAAGTTAGGGTAAGTGCTTTGTAATAGGGGGTAAATTTTATTGCATAAATTACCATGGATCTTACCTTTTAAAAAAAATTTTTTTTTAATAGCTGAAAATTAGCTGTACCATGGCCCTAAGATAGAAATCATTGCAGAGCTGAATTGACTTCTGCCCTGGGTACTCTAGTTCTTATCTGGTGTCTATTTTCTATATCCATTTCTTCTGTATTGTTAGACACTCTAGGTGGAACTGGGGCCAGGGACTGTTTTACAGACTTGGTGAGGAGATTTGTAATATTCCTTAAATAGTATGTAACTTGTTGTCTTAAAGTTTTCTCTGAGGCAACTGTAGTATAGTGGCAGACTCTGCAGAGTGCCTAGGTTCAAATTCTGGCTCTGTCTTTATTAGCTGTGCAGCCTTGGGCAGATTACCTTTAGGTAATGTAAGGTTTTCCTTATCTACAAAATGTAGATGATAGAATTTAAATGTAGTTGTTATGAAGATGAATTAAGTGTTCCATAAATGTTAGTTATCCTTCTTTGTCAGAATGGGTGAAAAATTCCCATTTTTCATTTTTACTTTCTATAAAATGCCCCTAAGCATCTTCTAGTAGGACTCTGAAGTTTCATGCTGGATGAAATGACAGGTGTTTATTTTTTTTGGGGGGTGGGGGGCGGCTGTGCCTTGCAGCTTGTGGGATCTTAGTTCCCTGATCAGGGATTGAACCTGTGCCCCTTGCAGTGGAATTGCGGAGTCATAACCGCTGGACCGCCAGGGAATTCCACCCCACTTTTTTTTTAAAGTACTTGTGGTGTTGTCCTCTCAGTATTGGAGATGTAAAAATTAAACCTGGATGATTGATCTGCCATGAGGCAAATAAGTTTAATCAATTTCTATACTTTATTTCTGTTTTTCAGCATTTGTAGGGTTAAGTGGCATGGGATTTCTGTTTCTGATAGTAAATAGGTAAGTAAAACAAACAGTTATATATGACCAAAGAGATGGTTTTGCCATATTTATGGTGACTTTTTCCTAACTCTTGGTTCTGTTACCTTAAAACTGCTCTTTTATGACCAGAAGATATCATTTTGTCAAGAAATTTATGTTTCTGTTTTTTCCTTTCATTTGTATCTTTCCCCAGATAGGAACTGGCATAAAATGGGTCAATCATAAGGACTGCTTTTGGCTTATTCGATAATGGCATATATTGCTTAGAGATAGAGGTGTTGATCTGTTAGTTTTATGGACTGACAATTTGAATTTTTTTGTGGTGATTTGAGAGTATCTTTGTGCTTACATACTGCACATGTGTATGTTGGCAGATAGTTTCAGCATGCACTTGGACAATTTACATCCTTTAATAGATGTTTTATATAACTGTAGCCTCAAGGGCTTACTTCTAGTTCTGTGGGAGAGATAAGGATTTTTTTTTTAATGAGATAAGGATTTTTATGGGCTTCTTCATTAAACTTAGTCAAAAGATGAGTCAAACATGGTTATCTAGAATTTAAATGAAAAATTAAGTCTTTTTTTCTCATTAAACTGACTTGTCAGATTCATTATTGTGTCATTTTAAAGATTATTTGTTATATGAAAACATCAACGTTTTAATTTTTTTTTCAATTAAAAAATTTATTTATTTTGGCTGTGCTGGGTCTTTGTTGCAGCACTCAGGATCTTTAGTTGTGGCATGTGTGCGGGACCTAGTTCCCTGACCAGGGATCAAACCCAGGCCCCCTGCATTGGGAGCTCGGAGTCTTACCCACTGGACTACCAGGAAGTCCCCACATCAAGTTTTTTTGATGGACATTTTCAGTTTCCAAATTTTCTTTATATTGAGCAATTCTATAAAGGACATTCTTATGTATAAAGCTGTTAGGCTAATATTCTCTGTGGTAGCTCAAATAGTGAATGTTTTAAAAGTTTTTCACATCAATATTGACATATTGCTTTACAAAGGTGTTATGACCTTATTTATTTATTTGTTTGTTTATTTATTTGCCGTGCCATGCGGCAAGCAGATCTTAGTTCCCAGACCAGGGATCAAACCTATGCCCCCTCAGCGGAAACATGGAGTCCTAACTGCTGGACCACCAGGGAATTCCCTCTCCACTTTTTTCTGTGCTTGTGCATTATTTCACACACTTGAATCATTTCCATAAGATAGCAACTTGCTTTACTGTTTTTCCAAGTGTCTTCAAAATGTGAACATTTTCCATGTCTTCTATATTTTTTTCTCCATTTTTAAAAACTTTATTTTGAAATAATTATAGATTCACAAGAAGTTGTCCCCAGAACGTACAGCGTGGTACCGTGTACTTTTTGCCCAGGTCCCTCCAGTAGTAACACCTTGCTTAACCATAGTATGATGTAAAGACAAGCAAATTTACGTTGATACAGTCCGCAGAACTTATTCAGGTCTCATCAGTTTTATATACAATCTGGTTTTAAGGCTCTAGGATATTCTGTATGTGGCTGGACTACAGTTACTGAACAAATCCTCACTCTCTTGTTGGTGTCTTGTTCTATTCGGGCTGCTATAACAATATCACAGATTAGGTAGCTTATGAACAACAGAAATTTATTTCTGGGAAGTCCAGGATCATGGTGCCAACAGATTTGGTATTTCTTGAGGGTTTTCTGGTTCATAGATGGTGCCTTTTCACTGTGTCCTCAGTGGTGGAAGGGACTAGGGAGGTCTGTGGACTCTCTTTTAGAAGAGCACTAATCTCATTCATTTTCATGACTTAAGCAACTCCCAAAGGCCCCACCTCCCAGTACTATGACATTGGGCATTAGGATTTCAATATATGAAGTTGGGAGTTACACAGATGTTCAGACCATAGCAGTTGAATGTTTCTAACTTTTCACTATTATAAAATTGTGATGAACATCTTTGTATTTATATTTTTGTATATCTTTCTTTTGAGCAAATCTGACAAGTAGAATTTCTGGACCAAAGAATATATAATTTTAAGGCTTTTGATAAACATTGCCAACTCTTAGCAAAGTTATATGAATTACAGCAGTGAGTTGTTTCTTTTTATACTTGTCAAAATGGCACTAAGTAGTTCAATAGGCAAAATTGACATTTAAAAAATTTTTTTTAATTTATTTTTGGCTGCATTGGGTCTTAGTTGCAACGCACAGGTTTCTCTCCAATTGTGGCGCGCGGGCTCAGTAGTTGCGGTGTGTGGGCTCTCTAGTTGTGGTACGTGGACTTAGTTGTCCTGCAGCACGTGGGATCTTAGTTCCCCGACCAGGGATCAAACCAGTGTCCCTTGCATTGGAAGGCGGATTCTTAACCGCTGGACCACGAGGGAAGTCCCGGTAAAATTGACTTTTTTTGGCTGGGGGGTGGGGGGCCATGCTGCGCAGCATGCGGGATCTTAGTTCCATGACCAGGATTGAACCCGTGCCTCCTGCAGTAGAAGTGTGGAGTCCTAACCACTGGACACCAGGAAATTCCCTAAAATTGACATTTTGCAATTAATTATTCCTGCTTGTTTTTGTACCTTTTCCCTGTTTGGTAGATCTCTTACTAGTTTGCAGTTCTATTGTTTTATTTTCTTTTTTTTTGCCTGCATTGTGTCTTTGCTGCTGTGGGCGGTCTTGCTCCAGTCAGAGAAATGGCTACTCTTCATTGTGGTCTGCGGGCCTCTCACTGCGGTGGCTTCTTGTTGTGGAGCACGGGCTCTTGATGCATGGGCTTCAGTAGTTGCAGCACACGGGCTCAGTAGTTGTGGCACACAGGCCCTAGAGTGTGTGGGCTTCAGTAGTTGTGGGGGTGTGTGGGCTCATTACTTGCGGCGCACAGGCGCTAGGGTGCGTGGACTTCAGTAGTCGTGGCTCGCGGGCTCTAGAGCGCCGGCTCAGTAGTTGTGGCGCATGGGCTTAGTTGCTCCGCAGCATGTGGGATCTTCCTGGACCAGGGCTCAAACCCGTGTCCCCTGCATTGACAGGCGGATTCTTAACCACTGCACCACCAGGGAAGTCCCCAGTTCTATTGTTAATAGTAACCTTCCAAACCTTTTCTGTTTTTACATACCAATATGTTTATCTGCACAATGATTTTATGTTTGTTAATATGAATAAAAACCAAAATGCTTATTGTTTTGCAACTTGAATTTTTTCACTGAATAATATACCTTGGAGCACTTTCCACATTAGTGTATGTAGGCCTTTTTTTTTAAACTTTTATAGTATTCTATGTTATGAAATATACTACATTTTATTTAACCATTTGTCTATAGATGGATATTTAGGTTATTTTCAGTCTTTCACTAATGGGGTCAGGGCTGCAATATACATTCTTGTATACGTCTTCTTCTGTACATTAATGGCTTTTAGAGTGTATACTCTTAACTAGTCTGGAGAAAAATATAAACATGCACAGGAATACTGCTCGTCTATATGCCATAGACCTCACACTTTGATTATTCTTGGCACCATTAGCAAGGGAGACATCAGATTTATGGGTAGTATGCTGCTGAAAGGCATCTAGTTAATTATTTTGAGTCATTATTAAATGCTCAGTGAAATAGTACATCCCGTCAGTAAGTAAAAGTTAAGCTTTTTTAATCATAATTCCCCAATATTGGGTATTTATTTATAAATTAAGTATACGTGGCATAATATATCTTGTATGTTAAATATTAGCCTTAATCTCTTTATCATATTTGGGACCTCCCAATTCTTCAGTAGCTTTCTACATTTGCAGAAATGCCCATATTATGAGTTAGGCCTCTCCAGTGAACGTACTAGTCAAAACGCAAATTCCCAGATTCCCTTGTATCTGGATGGATGCAGGCATGTTACTAAGAGCCACTAGTCAGACCACACCTACAGATGTCTTCTATTTGAAAATATACAATGTAGGGAAATGAGGGTTCTATTCATAACTTCCATTTTATAGACGGAAGTGGCAGTAGAGGTGGTCAGCTTAAAGTGGAGTTAGTACAAGGTTGAGTTAGTTCCTAATGGAGAAGTGACATTGGTGCTGGTAATAATAAAAGTTGTAATGGATTTGAGTTTTGGCGTTTACTGCTTGGTGGTGGCAGGGTTAGTGATTTCCTCATCAGGGCACTTCCGGAACATTTTTTTTTTTTTTTTTTTTTAAAGAAGATGTTGGGGGTAGGAGTTTATTAATTTATTTATTTTTGCTGTGCTGGGTTTTCGTTTCTGTGCGAGGTCTTTCTCTAGTTGTGGCAAGCAGGGGCCACTCTTCATTGCGGTGTGTGGGCCTCTCACTATTGGCGGCCTCTCTTGTTGCAGAGCACAGGCTCCAGACGTGCAGGCTCAGTAGTTGTGGTTCACGGGCCTAGTTGCTCCGCGGCATGTGGGATCCTCCAGACCAGGGCTCGAACCCATGTCCTCTGCATTAGCAGGCAGATTCTCAACCACTGTGCCACCAGGGAAGCCTGACACTATCTTTTAATAAATTACCTTTCTGTTTAATTTAGCCAGAGTGGATTCTGAATTCTAACTGATAAGCATGCACTGTTCACATGTCTACATAGGGGCAAATGTAAAGTTTACTTGCATTCTAAAATTGCTACATAAGGACTTCCCTGGTGGTCCAGTGGCTAAGGCTCCGCTCTCCAATGCAGGGGGCCCAGGTTTGATCCCTGGTCAGGGAACTAGATCCCACATGCATGCTGCAACTAAGAGTTTGCATGCCGCAACTAAAGTTTGTGCATGCTGCAACTAAAGTTCCTGCATGCTGCGAAGAAGATCCCGCGTGCCACAACTAAGACCCGGTGCAGCCAAATAAATAAATAAATAAATATTTAAAAAAACAAAAGAAAAAGAAAAAACTGGTACCTAGAGGTGTTTTTGATTGTTTGTTTCTTTTGCCAAGTCGTGAGGCTTTCAGGATCCCAGTTTCCCGACCAGGAATTGAACCCCTACCCCCTGCAGTGGAAGCATGGAGACCCAATCACTGGAGCGCCAAGGAATTACGTACCTAGAGGTTTTTAAATAATACCTGGGTACCTGTCCTGGTGGGGCTACCTGGTGGTACCATAAGAAAATTGGTTGTTTATTGCCTGAGCTAATTAATGATATGAAGTAGTTGTAAATTAACATCTCTAAGCGAAGATGTTGCTTTGGTTATTCATCTTTGGTGCTACTTTAAAGATGCTTTTGCTCCCTTGCTACGTTTGACATTTTGTTATTGGTTTTGATGTTTATTGTAAAAGCTTTTAGCAGCCCTGAAATCAAAAAGCCAAGACCCACTCCAATGTAAGACTTCCATTTTAAACAGGCACATGAAAACAAGGAAGACTGTATCAACTCTGATTTTCTAGCACATCAGAAGGGTAAATACAATAGTTAAACATTAGTTGGGTTCTTTTGTTTGTTTTGTTTTGCACCTATGCCTCTACTGTTCCATTCAAATAGACAGTTGAAAGTGTACTCTTGGCCTGGTTTATATTAATAGCTGAAATAGAAGAGGAAGACCCAGTTTCTACCTTTTCTTCATTGAGCCCACTGCCTGGTTGCAAAGAACACTTACTTAAATAAACTATTACAGTGGTAACAAAATAGAAGTATGTACAAATAACAAGAGGGAAAGAGGAAGTAGTGACCAACACACATGAAGTTAGGTGTCCAAGGTGTGTAGAAACTATAAGGAGTTTTGGTAGAATAGGCATTATACATATACACACACACACACACACACACATATATATTTTTAAAACTTGCTTGTTTACTTTTTTTACCTAATGAAGGTTTTATTTATTTATTTATTTATTTATTATTTTGTTTGGCTGTGTTGGGTCTTTGTTGCTGCACGCGGGCTTTCTCTAGTTGTGGTGAACAGGGGCTACTCTTCACTGTGGTGCGCGGGCTTCTCATTGCTGGGGCTTCTCTTGTTGCGGAGCATGCGGGCTCTAGGCGCGCCGGCTTCAGTAGTTGTGGCTTGAGAACCCTAGAGCTCAGGCTCAGTAGTTGTGGCTCACAGGCTTAGCTACTCCGCGGCATGTGGGATCTTCCCAGACCAGAGCTTGAACCCATGTCCTCTGCATTGGCAGGTGGATTCTTAACCACTGCACCACCAGGGAAGTCCCATTATATTTTTTAAAATAAGGAAACTGGGGTCAGTGATTGCACAGTTACTGGGTGGAAGAGTAAACTGGATCTTTGTCTGTTATACCATAGTTGCCTCTCAATTGTTGGAATTTCTCTTCAATTTTGCTTTTTTTAAAAAAAATTATTTATTTATTTTGGGCTGCATTGGGCTTTCGTTGCTGCACGCAGGCTTTCTCTAGTTGCAGTGAGCAGGAGCCACTCTTCATTGCAGTGCGCGGCACTCTCACTGCGGTGGCCTCTCCCACTGCGGAGCATGGCCCCTAGGCACCTGTGCGTCAGCAGTTGTGGCTCGCAGTCTCTAGAGCACAGGCTTAGCAGCTGTGGCGCACAGGCTTAGTTGCTCTGCGGCATGTGGGATCCTCCTGGACCAGGGCTCGAACCTGTGTCTCCTGCATTGGCAGGCGGATTCCCAACCACTGCGCCACCAGGGAAGTCCCCAATTTAGCTTTCTTAAGACAGTATTGGTACTTTTAAAGAAATATGAATTTGAGATTTTGGAAAACAACTGGGAAGGTGGTTAATTTTTAAAAATTATGTTTTAAGCAGAGCTTTAAGCTGGTAAGAAAGCAAATGAAATCTTCAGACCAAAAAAATCAGGAAGTACTAATCCAGAGAAAGAAGCAGGTGTTAAACCTAGGTCCTGCCCCTAATGCATCTGTTGATCCTTAGTGGCCCAGAGCTTAGATTTTCATCGCAGTGCTTAGAGACAGGGCAAAAGATAAACTAGGGGAAAAAACAGCTTTCTCAGAGAAAAGGAAAACTTGTCAGCTTTAGCCTTGGCTCTGGGTTGGTGGAAGGAGGGATCTTATTCTAACCACAAATCCTCTATGATGCAAAGTAGGGCTAAAATTCCCTACTTGTTCTCCAGAAACCCACGTTGAAAATTTTAAGTGATACCAGATTGGTTGTCTTACTGTGCAGTCATCCAGCAGAAAGAAAACAAATCCTCTGGGCTTCCCTGGTGGCGCAGTGTTTAGGAATCCGCCTGCCAATGCAGGGAACACGGGTTCCAGCCCTGGTCTGGTAAGATCCCACATACCGCGGAGTGACTAAGCCTGTGTGCCACAACTACTGAGCCCGCGTGCCACAACTACCGAGCCCGCATGCCTAGAGCCTGTGCTCCACTACAAGAGAAGCCACCTCAATGAGAAGCCACCTCAATGAGAAGCCCGCGTGCCGCAACTAGAGAAAGTCTGAAGGCAGCAACAAAGACCCAACGCAGCCAAAAATAAATTAATTAATTAAAAAAAAGAAAATACACTTTCAGGACAAATGAAATAATGCATTGTAACATAAGGCAGAATGCGGTTTTTGACTTGGGAAAAAATTTCCACTTACGGAATCATTCAGACTCTCTATCACAGCTTAGATGGCAATAAAAATTGTACTGTGGAAAATTGCTGTAGATAACTCAAAAATTTGTTCTAGGTACTCAAACACACACTAACATCAAAGATATATGAATAGATTTAATAAATTTAACAATACTTGCAAGTAGGTTGGGGTAAAGCAGTATTTCTATACTAATAGTATTTTATAAAAATATGTTTTTATTGTATAGGTAGCTAAATTTTACATATAAACATTTCAAGTTCATCTGCTTAAAAAGGTTTATATTTTCAAGTTGAGCCAAAAACTTTAAAATATTGTTTATTTAATATTTATTATTAGATTACATAATATTATTGGGGATTTTCTTCACATTTAAGTAATGGAAAAGTTTTGTCTAAATTTATAATTTTAATGCACTGACTTTTTTTTTTTTTTTTTTTTTTTTTGCGGTGCGCCAGCCTCTCACTGTTGTGGCCTCTCCCGTTGCGGAGCACAGGCTCCGGATGTACAGGCTCAGCGGCCATGGCTCACGGGCCTAGCCGCTTCGCGGCATGTGAGATCTTCCCGGACCAGGGCATGAACCCGTGTCCCCTGCATTGGCAGGCGGACTCTCAACCACTGCGCCACCAGGGAAGCCCTGCTCTGACCTTTAAAATTAACAAATGGATCCTTTTAATATTTAGCAGGTAACATCTAAAGGAACTGGCTTAAATCCTAATGCCAAAGTATGGCAAGAAATACCTCCAGGAAATACTGATGCCACTCCAGTAACTCATGGAACTGAAAGCTCTTGGCATGAAACAGCAGCCACATCAGGGTCTCATCCTGAGGGTAAGTCGTAAATATTTCATCAGATTGAATCACATTTTGGTTAAACATACGGCCAAACCAGTTTATAGAACTTTTAATACATTCTTTGATTATTTGATAAAATATATTTATAAATGTTTAACATGTAATTTGTATACCATTCTCGTTTATTTCCAGTACGAATGGATTGTCACTAATTTCAGACAGTAGCTGTATCTTTGGGTTCAGCATTTAACCCATGTACAATATGGTATTTTTAAATTAGTTTTGATCTACCATCATTGCCAGTGTTACTCACTGTTTGATCTTAGGCAAATGACTTAACCTCTCCATGCTTGTTGCCTTCATCTGTAAAACATTAACAATAGCAATTAATTTGGCATTGGTCTTTCTGAGAATTAAGTGAATAAAGTACATGAAGCTGTCTTATACATAGATAGTACTATGTAAGTTTAAGCTATTGTTAATCATTTTAGCTTATCCATAATGGTCAAACTTACCTCCTTTGGACTCTTACCTAAAATCTTGTGGATATTTTCCCAATTGCTAGAATTCTTTAAAATCTTGTTGTGCCGAGAGTGCCTAAAGATAGGATTTTAAAGAATTACTATTCACTTCCAGTATGTTTTCTTTAATACAGGTAATAGAGAACTTGCAGATGATATGTGTAAGGAATATGAAGTAATGTATTCATCTTGTGAAACCACAAGAACTACTACAGGCATTGAGGAATCAACTGATGGAATGATTCTGGGGCCAGAAGATCTGAGTTACCAAATATATGATGTTTCTGGTAAACTTTATGGTTTTATTGTTAAAATGAGAATGCAGTATGCTAGTCTTTTTCCCCCTCCAGTCTCTTTATCATTGTTCTAGTAAACATGGCATTGATTGGTCTATTTTATTATTTGAAAAGAAGTTTATGTTAATGAAATATTAGGTGACTTTTATAAATACTGTTTTCAAATGGCCAAACATGAACATTGTAATTTAAAAAGAATGTTTATTTTAAAGATCTTACTAAAGGAAAGTGTGAAATTAAAGATGAAAGGAGAAAACAGTCAATATAGTTAAAAAAGAGACCTAAATTACAATCTTTCAGAGTCCAAGTTTCTTGATCTATTAGTTGGGATCAACGCAAGTTCTGTCAATTTTCCCATCACTTTTGTCAGTGTGAAATGCATTTATAAATGTGAGATTGCAGGGATTAATTTTGAGAAAAAGGTTGTGTTATATCATAGTTCTACTACAGTTCAACTTGTGAGATATGTTTTTTTTCACATTCATTTAATTAGCATGGATTATTAATTGCTTGGACTTAAAATGGATAAAATTTAAAAGAAACTAAAGATAGACTGTAGAACCTGATTACCTAACTTTATTTTTCTAAGTTCTAAAGGGTTTCTTTGGAAAATAAGTGTAATAGGGAGTAGGCATCTCTGTCACTGCTTAGTTCCCTGGCATTAGTCAAGGTATATAAACCTTTGTTCTCAGTTTATTTATTATATATATCTGGATTAGATTTCTAAGGTCGGTCAGCTTGTAAGTTGATATCTGAAGTAGAATGGGGTGGTATTTCCATATAATAATTTAAGGTGGTTAGGTTTTGCTCCCTCCTTGTTATAATATACCTATCCTGGCTACTTTGAACTTAGAGTTGGTTTAAGTGAATTGGCAACCAATTGGTATTTTTAAAAGTTTGCTGTAATAACACTGAAAGCTTAAATGAAGTTATTATTCATTTAGCCAGCATTTGGGTAGATGAATTTTATATAGAAGGGTTGCATATACTATATAGAAATAGAGTGCTTCTTATTTCATTTTTAATGAAATTAATTTAATATCTAATATTTTGAATCTTGAGTAGTAAGACAAAGTAGTGGTAAAATCATGCACAAAATTTATCTTTACAGGAAAATATAGTGCTCTAAAATTAAGCAGTGAAAAGAGTATTAAGAGATAGAAGTGGGTTTTTTTTTTAATTGAAGTATAGTTGATTTACAATGTGTTAATTTCTGCTGTACAGCAAAGGGATTCAATAACACACACACACACACACGTTCTTTTTTATATTCTTTTCCATTATGTTTTATCACAGAATGTTGAATATAGTTCCCTGTGCTATATAGTAGGACCTTGTTTATCCATTCTTTATATAATAGTTTGCATCTACTAGCCCCAAATTCCCAATCCATCCCTCCCCTACCCCACCTCCCCCTTGGCAACAAGAAGTCTGTTAAGAGATAGAAGTTTAAGGAGTGTGACTAATATCAGATTTACTACCGATAGTACAGATGTGGAGCCATATATATATCCCACTTTGTGTAGTTCCTGTCTTCAAATTTAGATTACTGTTACTTTTGTTTATGTATATAAATTTATTTGTTTTTTTGGCTGCGTTGGGTCTTCGTTGCTGTGTGTGGGCTTTCTTTAGTTGCGGCATGTGGGCTTCTCACTGCGGTGGCTTCTCTTGTTGCGGAGCACAGGTTCTAGGCGCGCAGGCTTCAGTAGTTGTGGCTTGAGGGCTCAGTAGTTGTGGCTTGAGGGCTCAGTAGTTGTGGCTTGAGGGCTCAGTAGTTGTGGCTCACGGGCTCTAAAGTGCAGGCTCAGTAGTTAGTTGTGGTGCACGGGCTTAGTTGCTCCACGGCATGTGGGATCTTCCCGGACCAGGGCTCAAACCCGTGTTCCCTGCATTGGCAGGCGGATTCTTAACCACTGCACCACCAGGGAAGCCCCTAGATTACTATTACTTTTTTCTTTTTTTTTTTGGCGGTACGCAGGCCTCTCACTGTTGTGGCCTCTCCCGTTGCGGAGCACAGGCTCTGGACGCGCAGGCTCAGCGGCCATGGCTCACGGGCCCATGACCAGGTCACGAACCCGTGTCCCCTGCATCGGCAGGCGGACTCCCAACCGCTGCACCACCAGGGAAGCCCCACTATTACTTTTGTTCTTTGAGTTTTCATTAAAGGAATAAATAGTTATCACATTTTTTAAAGTATTTAGGGTAATGTTTTACAGTATGGTATCTAAGTGCTTTTAGTATTACCGATGATTTGTTAATTACTTGATAAAATATGTAATTTAAAAACTGATATGAGGGCTTCCCTGGTGGTGTAGTGGTTGAGAGTCTGCCTGCCAATGCAGGGGACGCGGGTTCGTGCCCCAGTCCGGGAAGATGCCACATGCCGCGGAGCAGCTGGGCCCGTGAACCATGGCCACTGAGCCTGCGCGTCGGGAGCCTGTGCTCCGCAATAGGAGAGGCCACAACAGTGAGAGGCCCGCGTACCACACACACACACAAAAAAAACTGATATGAAATCTGTCTAAAGAAAGAAGAATAGATAGGTTAAAAGGTAGACCTTGTGTGTATCTGAATTCTAAAAAGAATAAAAATACAGTTTTCTGGTGATTTTAATTTGTGCATACTTTGTGGCTTACTCTGAAAACAATATGTAAAGTTTACTACCTATGGTAATTAGGTATTAACATTTCCCCTCTTGTTTTCTACTATCAGGAGAAAGCAACTCAGCAATTTCTACAGAAGAACTAAAAGAGTGTTTGAAGAAACAATTAGAATTCTGTTTCTCACGGTACACTATCATTTTTAAATTGACCTTTCTCCGTTTTGAATTGTTTGATTAGTAGATGTGAAATACCTATGAAATAGAATGGAAAAATGGTTTTAATTTCCTTTGGTGATGTATTTTGGTATCATTCTTCAGTATATTTCTTAACTAGATTTAAAGATGTGGTGGTCTCCAGTTGATTATGTAAAGGATCTAGTCCCAGTAGAAAGATAATGAAATTTCTGTTGGATATTTTTCCTATAATCATATTCATTTTTAGAGTTCTCTATGTTTTTAGTAGTTTGCTCTTGTAATCTTTGAGCATAGAGTTATTTTTAATAAGATGTGGATGGGTATAGAATTTATATTACCAGTTTCTTCTATTAAATAAAGAGTTCCTTCAGGCAAACATTTCAAGATACCTTATTTACAGATAAGAATTAAGAATTATGTAGGTATATTTATAGCTTAGATGTATAAACCTTCAGTATGTAGAACTACCCCTTCCAAAATAAACAGAAGTTTGGATATGCGTGCAAATGTAATGCCTTCTGTTTTTTGGAGGAGGACCAGTAAACCAATTTTTTAAGCTAGAAACCTGGATTTTATCATAGACTTCTTTATTTCCTTACATATAATACAGTCTTGACTCAGTTTTAATTGATTCTTCATCCTGAATATCTCCCTTTTCTTCTCCACCTTTTTCTTCTTTGCCTTTATAGTCTAGTACAGGCCCTCGTTTTATGAAAACAAGACCCTTCTAGTCAGTTGTGCCTATGATGCAATTCATTTTGTCTCCCATACTTGTCATAGTTATTTTAAAATCTTTGCCTACTAGCTGGATCATTTGTGTGTCTGCTTATATTTGAGGTTTTTTTCTCTTGATTGTCACAATTTCCTGGCTTTTTGCATGTCTTATAAATTTTGATTATAATTTGGACACTACATATGCTGGGCACTACATATAAAAGAAACTAGAAAGCTGCAGTGCCATAATTTTTCTCTCTAGACAAGATTTGAGCTTTCTTCTGGTAAGCAGAAGCAGATTGATTTCTTCAATCCACTTAAGGATTGAGCTGAGTCAGGGCTGAGCAGCCACTTTAATTAGACTCGATCGACCTCTGATTTATCTCTGTTCCTTAGGCATGACCTTCTTAGGCTTTTGATTTAGAAGTTGGCAGGTTTCTGTTACCTCAGTCATGAAACACCAAGGGAAATTTAGTTCTGTTCTTCAGATGTTTGAGATGAGCTCTTTAGCCTCTTACCCTGTACAGCTTCAAAATCTGGCAAATGTCTTGTCAGGGAGACCTGTCTTAGGTTTGATGCAAGGTTCCTTCTTCTACTGGGGCTTCCACAAGACCACAAAGATTTTACTCTGCTTTTTCAGCCTTCCATCTTTCAGGGTCCCAGCCTTCCATCTTCCTCCTTAGAACTCAGTAAATGTCATATGGAGGAAAATCAGCTGTGTATTGGGGGCTCCTTTAGCTTCCAATTCATAATACCAGTCTTGTGCAACTGCCTAAAATAAAGCTCTACTAGTTTCTTTCTGGTCCAGGATCTGCAGATATCCTTGGAAAAGAAAGATTATCTTTCTGGAATTTCATTTTGTCCTTGTAGCTTCTACAGTTTTTATCTCCAAAAACATGATTTTTTTTGTAATCTATCCAAGTTATTTTAGTTGTTGTAGCATGAGCTCTGGCTTATCATGATCTATCACATCCTACTCAGAACTACGATACAGTTCAAACCAGCCGGGTAATTGCCATTTGTAGCTCAGTAGAATTGCCACTAAGACATACTAGGTATTAGTCATGAACATAATAAGTATTAGTCATAATCCTCGATGTTATATATCTATTAATTTGACTTACTTCTGACAAGGTAGTTTCTTTAAGGGTGTGTCATACTGTTTTATGAGAGACTGGCTGAAAGTCTGAGTTGATTTAGGCTACAGCCTTTTAGTTGTACAATATTATGTTTACAGTTGTCTTATTTTCAAGTTCTTAAAGAATATCTGGTTGACTAGTATGTTCTTTTTTTTTTTAATAAATAAATTTATATATTTTATTTTTGGGTCTTCGTTGCTCTCTGCAGGCTTTCTCTAGTTGCGGCGAGCGGAGGCTACTCTTCGTTGCAGTGCGCAGGCTTCTCATTGCGCTGGCTTCTCTTGTTGCAGAACACAGGCTCTAGGCACCAAGGCTTCAGTAGTTGTGGCACACGGACTCAGTAGTTGTGGTTTGTGGGCTCCAGAGTGCAGGCTCAGTAGTTGTGGCACACGGGCTTAGTTGCTCTGCAGCATGTGGGGTATTCCCGGATCAGGGCTCTAACCGTGATCCCTGCATTGGCAGGTGGATTCTTAACCACTGCGCCACTAGGGAAGCCCTGTTCTTTCTTTTATGCTGAAGTGAGTTTAACTGTTACTGGTATCCTCTCTATTCTTTTTTCCTCCAAGACAAATAACCACCACTTGTTGACAATTGTAACCTTAAAAAGGTAATTACTACTCTATTTTAGTATAATTTGAATGTAAAGGCCTGGACCCTACTCTTTGCCAAGTACTAAGGCTTTGTCATTTTGAATGACAAAGATCCTTTGTGGAACCTGTATTCTGACTGGGGGAGACAAAACAATAAACATAATAAATAAGCAGCTTAGAAGTGTGTTAGGTGATAAGTGCTATGGAAAAAAGTAGAGGGGAGTAAGCAAGGGAAGAGGGGAATCAGGAGTACTTGGGTGGTTTCAGAATAGGGTGGTCATTGAGAAGTCATTGAGAAGGTGGCTTTTAAGCAAAGATTTCTAGCTATTTATAACCAGACTACTTCAAAGGTTTGATGTAAATAACAAGACATGAATTTGATTCTCCTTCAGTTTGTTGAACAAGATTTTATGTGTAAGATAGAGCATTTGTATCTTCTTTTTTAAAAAATGTATCTTAGTCTTTTGTCTTAATTTAAAACGTTTTATATTTATTATTTTAACTTTATTATTTAAATTTAAATAAAAAGTCAAACATACCTATTAAAAAATGCAAACATTAAGAAACTGAAAATCCTCCATGATCCAACTCATGGTTTACATTACAATTTTCTCCATATGCATATTCTAACATCAGTGATAAGGTATTTATAAGATGGAACAAAACTGTATGTAATATTTTGTAATATACTTTAATATTAAGCCTCTTTCCACATCAATATAATTTCATAAATTCCTTGTTCAAAACTGTTGGGCCCAATGTATTTGGGGATTCAGAAACTTTCCAGAAGTTGTTAGAATGTATCTGTTGTATATTACGTATTTTCATAGTTCACTGTGTTATTTCTGATAGCATAATTTTGTTTTCCTAGGTTTAGTGACAAAAGTGAATAAGGCATCTCTTTTCTTTAGGTGCTTTTTAAGATTTGTTTGTTTTATAGGACTGTTGCTTCTCTTATTCCTTTCAGAGAAAATTTGTCAAAGGATCTTTACCTGATATCTCAAATGGACAGTGATCAGTTCATCCCAATTTGGACAGTTGCCAACATGGAAGAAATAAAAAAGCTGACCACAGACCCTGACCTAATTCTTGAAGTGTTGAGATGTATGTAAATCCTACCTTTTAGCTTACTTTTAAAATCAAAGATTAAATATTCTTTTGACTTCTGATCATGCAGGAAATTGTTTTTAACTCCATATTTTTTGCTATTCTGTGCTAATAATTTATCTGTTTTTACTGACTGGTACATATATAGCTTGTATATCAGTTCTGTACCTTGGTTGTTCATCTTGATACCCATTTACTCAAGTATAAGCAATTAAACCTCTGTTTTCTGGGCTATTAGAAAGCTATATGTGTCATTATCACACCCTGTAAAGCAATCTGTTTCAAACTTCTGAACAAAAGTAATAAGTAAACTTTATATCACAACCCAATACACACAACTGAAATGTTAATAGTAGATTAATACTAAATGCTTGAAATGAGTTCATTTCTTTTATTATAAAATTGTTTTCACAACCTATTAAAAGAGTTGCGACCTGCAGTTTGACAAACACTGCTCCAAAGTTTGGTAAAGAATTTATATTTTAGATTGAGGCTTAAGAATTTTTAGTGGTGTTTGTGTCTTATATCAGCATTTCTCGGTAACCTCTCTTATACAGGTTTTGTTAACTACTTGAGTAAAGGTGGATCTTCACTTTTTTTTTGAAATTCGTTGAAATGTTTGAAAGTTAAATAAAGCAAGTCCAGTAATAGACTTACATGGGAGTAGGGATTTCCATTGTCAGAGGGATAAAAACATTTATGAAATCTCTGATCGGTTTGTACAGATCAAACCAGCCTTGATCTGGTTTGACCAGATCTTAAAATGACCCAGTCTTGTCAACATTTAAAGAATTTGCCAAGAGACAGAATCTCCTACCTCCAAGGGCTGAAACCTAGCACTTATACACAGGCCTTCTTCCTTAACAACTACTTTTATTCTCTCTACTTACCTGCACAGGAAGATGTGACATATTATCCTTTGAAGGGACTAGAAATAAAAGTTTTGGCTTGTGGTACTACCTTCATTCTATATTAACTCAAAACCAGCATCTGAAAGAAAGACTGTAATTATTTATATATAATTCTTGGTTTTAAGTGTTTCTCAGACTTTAATTTTAAGGAGAATTTTTTCACATATCAAAGCTCATTACATTCCCTAGAGTAGTGTTTGGCTAATGCAGTACATTGATTTTACTTGAAATAAAGAATTTGGTAATTGTATACAGGGAAGTGCCCTATAAGGTATAAATATTGTATACTCCTTAAAGGCTTCTTTTCAACTCCAACACTGTGCCACGTCACAAAATAAGTACACTGAGTATTTGTGCAATGAATAACATTGGACAATGTTCTTTGCATATCAGTCTCAAGATACTTTATTGTAACTGTGATCTTTGATTCTACAACTTAATTTCTTTAAGATGTTAGCCTCTGCTAATTTATTCAGTTGGAAATTGAATAGTTTTTTAATGGAATTATTAATATCACTATTCTTACACTTTTGAATGAAACTTCTTTAAAATTTCAGCTTCTCCCATGGTGCAAGTTGATGAGAAGGGCGAGAAAGTGAGACCAAGTCATAAGCGTTGTATTGTAATTCTTAGAGAGATTCCTGAAACAACACCAGTAGAGGTAAATCATTAGTATTGTTAAAGCTAAATATTCTTAACTGTTTATTTTATTTTATTTTCAGTAATTTTTAATAGATTTATTTATTTTTGTTTATTTTTTTGGCTGCATTGGGTCTTCGTTGCTGCGCGCGGGCTTTCTCTAGTTGCGGCGAGCGGGGGCTACTTTTCGTTGTGGTGCATGTGCTTCTCATTGTGGTGGCTTCTCTTGTTGTGGAGCACAGGCTCTAGGCGTGCAGGCTTCCGTAGTTGTGGCACACGGGCTTAGTTGTTCTGTAGCATGTGGGATCTTCCCGGACCAGGGCTCGAGCCCATGTCCCCTGCATTGGCAGGCAGATTCTTAACCACTGTGCCACCAGGGAAGTCCCTCTGAGTTTTGATAATTATCTTTTTCTAAATCCATATTTTTTTTGAGTTTTAGTTTTTAATTAAATCAGTTATGAAAAACAAGATATCTGGGGCTTCCCTGGTGGCGCAGTGGTTGAGAGTCCGCCTGCCAATGTGGGGGACACGGGTTCGTGCCCCGGTCTGGGAAGATCCCACATGCCGGAGCGGCTGGGCGTGTGAGCCATGGCCACTGAGCCTGCGTGTCCGGAGCCTGTGCTCCGCAACGGGAGAGGCCACAACAGTGAGAGGCCCGCGTACCGCAAAAAAAAAAAAAAAAAAAAAACAAGATATCTGTGCACAGTTCATGTCTGTGACTGTTGTAGACAGAGCATTTGGATTAAATGAAAATGCATAAAAATACTTTGCACCTAGAAAATGTTAATGTAGGACAGTCCCCCCATCCACCCACACCTTTTTTTTTGGACAATGACAGGACTGGAAAGATTTTACTCTTAAGCAGAATTTAGCTTGCCACTAGGATTGAAATAATACTTCAGTTTTGCTGATTATAAAATAAGCTTCCATCCCTAAATCATGCACAAAATTTGCACTATAACTATGCATGTTCTTGTTTCAGAGTATAATTCTACTCAACAGAAAAATGGGCAGAAGGCGTAAACAGTTACTAAGTAAAGAAATAGAAAGGACCAAAAGACATGAAGAGGAAAAAAAATGCCCATTTTTGATATATTTTTAGAGTTAACTGAAGATTTTCTTTTTTAGGAAGTAAAAGCTTTGTTTAAAAATGAAAACTGCCCCAAGGTGATAAGCTGTGAATTTGCACACAATAGCAACTGGTATATCACTTTCCAGTCAGACACAGATGCACAGCAGGTGAGAAGAAAACTTTTCTTCTGATTTGAAGTCCTGGTGATAAAAGCAGTAGTGTATATTTTACTTGAGAAAAATGTGTGCTTACAGTAATGTTTGTAAAGACTTTGGAGAACCTTGTTCACCTTTTTGGTGCTGCTTATTAATTGATTTCCTTTTTGATGATCTTCTTAAAGCTTTTTTTGTTTCAATTTAAGAACAGTTTGTTTCCTATCAGTAAAAATATTAACAATTTTTAAATTAACATGGGAATCAGAGACCATGTACTCAGTAGTTAGTATTTCTATTACAGAGTAGGCCCGCAGTATATATAACTTCCGTTCTGATTCTTGGTATTTTGACATAATGATTTTACCCTTAATTGTTATCATGGCCTATTTAAAGATAAGTAATATTCCTTTGAAACAAAAATTTCTATAATAGCCTTTTAAAACCTTGTACTGATTTTTTTTTTAATTCTTCATCTTAGAAGGCCCTCCGAACCCATTTTAAAATTGATAGGTAGTGATATTTTGGGTCTGTTTTGAATTTTGTGAGTATGTGTCAGTAGTAATCCATAGTAGTTTAATATACAATAAATGTGAACTGTAGCCTTAAATTTTTACTTTTTCATTCCCTGTCACCTGCATAATGGGATCATCTTCAGAATTTTTTATTGTTTAGTTTAGAGATAGTTGCAATTACCAAAACTCTCTTGATAGAATAATGATGGCTTTAATGAAATGTTTGAATGCTAATGAAAGTTCCTTCCTGCTTTGTTAACAGGCTTTTAAATACTTAAGAGAAGAAGTTAAGACATTTCAGGGCAAGCCAATCATGGTAAGAAACATTTGTTAGTCCATCATGAGACAAGAAGGTTTTTGTTGTCTGTCTATTAACAAACAAAGATGAATAACATTTTATAAAACCCATAATGATTTTAAAGAAATTTCTGGCTCATATGAAATGCTATTTCAGGAAATTAGTGATAGAATGTCAAAATACTTTGTAAACAGCAGTTTCTTCTAGAAGTATAACTTCAGACAGCATGAAGTTTAAGTTAGATGCTGATTGACGATGTGTAAGATAATCATAGATCTCAATCCTGCTCTTAGGAGCAGGAATAATTTTTTAGTAACAAAGGTGGAAAACATTCTCAGTACTTTCATTTCAATTAACTGCATCACTGCATTAATACTCAGCCATTTGGGAACCAGGAAATTGTCGTTGATGACACTTGCTCACAGTTTACATGTCTAATCTGTTCTCACATCCCATGAAATCTGCCTTCAAAACTTCTTTCAATCATTACTACCATTGTTTAGGCTTGAGCAATTGGAATAGCCTTTTAGCTGTTAGGCCTTCAGCTTTCCCCTCCTTACAGTCCATCCTCCACATTATTTTAAGTGTGAAAGTAATACCTATATGTGGTAAGAAAGCCAAATGATTTATAGTAAATAAGTTAATTAAATCTCCCTGTCCCAGATTCCTCCAGTCATTTTCCCTAGAGGTGATGAGAGAGCAGTTTTTTCTGCACCTATCTAGGAATTTTCTTTCTGTCTTTACATGAATGGAAATGTATAGTATATACACGCCTATTCTTTTCTCATAATAGATCTTTTCATTCACCATTGTCACAGGTATACATTTAATACTGTTCCGTGATTTAATTATTAAGTTGTTGTTCTATTTACAAATAATTTGTAACATGCTTTCTTTAAAAGTTTTTTTTATTGTGATAAAATATGCATACATACAATTTACCATTTTTAAGTGTACAGCTAACCCAGTGGCGTTTAGTACATTCACATTGCTGTGCAACCATCACCGGTATTTATTTCCAGAACTTTGCAGCATCCCCAGAAACTCTATACCCATGAAACCATAACTTCCCATTCTTCCCAGCTGCTGGTAACTTCCCTTCTAGTCTCTGTCTTTCTGAATGTACCTATTTTAGATACCACATATAAATGGAATCATGCAATATTTGTCCTTTTGTATCTGGCTTATTTCACTTAGCATAATATTTTCCAGCTTCATCTATGTGGAGCATGTGTCAGAACTTCATTACTTTTTATTGGCTGAATAATATTCCATTGTATGTATATACCACATTTTGTTTATTCATTATCTATTGAAGGATGCTTGGGTTGCTTCCATCTTTGGATTACTGTGAATAATGCTGCACAACTATCTGAGTCCCTGCTTTCAACTCTTTTGGGTATATACTAGGAATTACTGGGTAATATGATAATTATATGTTTAACATATTGAGGAGTGCATAACTGTTTTCCAAAGCAGTTGTATCGTTTTACATTCCCACCAGCAATGGAGGAGGATTCAAATTTTTCTACATCCTTAACAACACTTGTTATTTTTGCTTTTTGGATAAAGCCCTCATCCTAATGGGTAGAAAGTGGTATCTCATCATGGTTTTGTGCTTCATTTTCCTAGTGGCGTATGATATCGGGCATCTTTTCATGTGCTTCTTTGCCATTTATATGTCTTTTTTGGAGAAATGTCTGTTCAAGTCCTTTGACCATTTTTT
Organism: Delphinapterus leucas; assembly: GCF_059928025.1. NCBI lineage: Eukaryota > Metazoa > Chordata > Mammalia > Artiodactyla > Monodontidae > Delphinapterus > Delphinapterus leucas. The sequence continues at coordinate 40,231,321 of NC_143139.1, forward strand.
AAATTGGGTTATTTGTTGTTGAGCTGTACCAGATCTTTATATATTCTGGATATTAAACTCTTGTCAGATATATGATCTGCAAATATTTTCTCCTATTTTGTGGGTTATCTTTTTTACTCTCTTGAAGTGTCTTTGAGGCTCAAAAGCTTTTAATTTTTATGAAGTCCAATTAATTTTTTTGTTATCTGTGCTTTTGTTGCCATACTTCATAAATTGTTGCCAAATCCAAGATCATGAAATGTTTCCCCTATGTTTTCTAAGGGTTTTATAATATTAGCCTTTCCTTTTAATTGAAATATAGTTGATGTACAATATTATGTTCATTTCAGGTATACTACATAGTGATTTGACATTTGCATACATTATGAAATGATCACTGTGTTAAGTCTAGTAACCATCTGTCCCCATGCAAAGTTAATACAATATTATTTAACCATATTCTTTTTAAAAAATATTCATTCATTCATTCATTCATTTATTTTGGCTGTGCTGGCTCTTAGTTGGGGCACGTGGGATCTTCATTGTGGCATGCGGACTTTAGTTGCGGCATGCAGGCTTCTTAGTTGCGGCATGTGGACTCTTAGTTGCGGCACGCGTGCGGGATCTAGTTCCCCGACCAGGGATCAAACCCGGGCCACCTGCATTGGGAGCGTGGAGTCTTAACCACTGGACCAGCAGGGAACTCCCTGACCATATTCTTTTTTTTTTTTTTTTTTTTTTTGCGGTACGCGGGCCTCTCACTGTTGTGGCCTCTCCCGTTGCGGAGCACAGACTCCGGATGCGCAGGCTCAGCGGCCATGGCTCACGGGCCCAGCCGCTCCGCGGCATGTGGGATCTTCCCAGACCGGGGCACGAACCCGTGTCCCCTGCCTTGGCAGGCGGACTCTCAACCACTGCGCCACCAGGGAAGCCCCCTGACCATATTCTTTATGCTGTATATTACATCCCCATGGCTTATTTATTGTATAACTGGAGGCTTGTACCTCTTAATTCCATTCACCTATTTACCTGCCCCACAACCCCCTCCCCTCCGTCAACTACCCAAATGTTCTCTGTATCTATGAGTCTGTTTTCATTTTGTTTTGTTTGTTTTATTTTTTAGTTTCCACATATAAGTGAGATCATGTGGTATTTGCTTTTCTTTGTCTTACCTCACTTAGCATAATTACCCTCTAGATCCATCCATGTTGTCACAAATGGCAATATTTCTTTTTTTATGGCTGAGTAATACTCCACTGTGTATATATATCATATCTTCTTTATCCATTCATCTATTGATGGGGACTTAGGTTGCTTCCATATCTTGGCTGTTGTAAATAATGCTGCAGTGAATATAAGGGTGCATATATCTTTTGGAATTAGTAGTTTTGATTTCCTTGGGTAAATACCCAGAAGTGAATTTGCTGGATCCTATAGGAGTTCCATTTTTAATTTCTTGAGGAAGCTCCATACTGTTTTTCCATAGTGGCTGCACCAATTTACAATCCTACAAGTGCACAAGGGTTCCCTTTTCTCCACATCTTCGCCAACACTTGTTATTTGTTGTCTTTTTGATGATAGCCATCTGACGGTTTTGAGGTGGTATCTCACTGTGGTTTTGATTTCCATTTCTCTGATTATAGTGATGTGGAGCATCTTTTCTGTCTGTGGCCATCTGTGTGTCTTCTTTGAGGGAATAAAAAGCCTGTATTCCGGTCTTCTGCCCATTTGTATATGGTGTGAGAATGTAGTCCAATTTGATTCTTTTGCATGTAGCTATCCAGTTTTCCCAGCTCTCTTTAAGAGGCTGTCTTTTCCTCATTGTTTATTCTTGCCTCCTTTGCCATAGATTAATAGGCCAAATATGTGTGGATTTATTTCTGGGCTCTCTCTTTGGTTTCATTGATCTGTGTGTCTGTTTTTGAGCTAGCACCATACTATTTGATTATTGAAGCTTTGTAATATAGTTTGAAATCTGGGAGCGAAATACCTCCAGCTCTGTTTTTCTTCCTCAAGATTGCTTTGGTATTTGAGATCTTTTGGTATCCATACAGAGTTTAGAATTACTGTTCTATTTCTGTGAAAAATGCCCTTGATATTTTGATAGAGATTGCTTTGAATCTATAGATTGCCTTGCTTAGTTTGGTCATTTTAACAATATTAATTCTTCAGTCCATGAGCATGGTGTGCCATTTCGTTTGTTTGTGTCATCTTTGGTTTCTTTCATCAGTGCCTTATAGTTTTCAGAGTATAAGTCATTTACCTCTTTGGTTAGATATTTTATTTTTTGATGCAGTTATAAATGGGATTGTTTTCTTAAAATCTCTTTCTGATAGTTCATTATTAATGTATAGAAGGGCAGCAGATTTCTGTGTATTAGTTTTGTATCCTACAACTGTACTGAATTCATGTATTTTAATAGATTTTTGATAGCATCCTTAGGCTTTTCTATATATAGTATCATGTCATTTACAAACAGTGACAGTTTTACTGCTTCCTTTCCAATTTGAATTCCTTTTATTTCTCTTCCTCGTTATTGCTATGGCTAGGACTTCCAGTACTGTATTGAATAAAAATGGCAAGAGTGGGCATCCTTGTCATGTTCCTTAACTTACTGGAAATGCTTCAGCTTTTCGCCATTGAGTATGATGTTGGCTGTGGGTTTGTCATATATAGCCTTTATTATGTTGAGGTATGTTCCTTATATACCCACTTATTGGGAGTTTTTATCATAAATGTTAAATGTTTAATTTTCAAAAGCTTTTTCTACATCTGTTGAGATGATCATATGATTTTTATGTTCAGTTTGTTAAAGTGATATATCATATTGATTTATTTGCAGATATTAAACCATCCTTGATCCCTGAGATAAATCTTACTTGATCATGATGTGTGATCTATTTAATGTACTGTTGAATCCTGTTTGCTAATATTTTGTTGAGGATGTTAGCATCCATGTTCATCAGTGATATTGGCCTGTAGTTTTCTTTTTTTGTGTCTAGTTTTGGTATCTAGGTGATGCTGGCCTCATAGAATAAGCTCAGAAGCATTCCTCCTTCAATTTTTTGGAATAGTTTAAGAAGAATAGGTGTTAATGCGTCATTAAATGTTTTGTAGAATTCCCCTGTGTAGCCATCTGTCTGGTTCTGGGTGGGTGAGATTTTTGCGTCCACCCTTTAGGAGCAGATTCTCTTGTTTCCTACAATCTTCTCAGTGTCCAGTATGCAAGCTCCACTGATTTTCAAAGCCAGACCTGGCGCCTCATCTTCTTGTTTTAGGACCCTCAGCCTGGGAAGCCCAATGTGGCATTTGGACCTCTTGCTCCTTGGGGGAGGAACTCTACAATTGTGATATTCTTCCTGTTTGTGGGTCACCAACCAGGGTGTTTGGGTGCTGACTATGTCTCATTTCCACCCATTCTACCCATCTCATGCTTCCTTTTTCACGTCTTTAGTTGTGGAAAATCTTTTCTGCTAGTCTTCAGGTTGTTGTCATAGATACTTGTTCTGTAAGTACTTGTAAATTTGGTGTGTCCATGGGAGGAGCTGGGTTTATTTCTGGGTTCTCTGTTTCCATTTAATTGATCTGTATGTCTGTCTTTATGCCAGTACCACACTATTTCAATTATTGTAGCTCTGTAGTAAGATTTGAAAACGAGAAGTATGAGCTGTTCAATTTTACTGTTCTTTTTTAATACTGTTGAGGGTATTCAGGGCCACTTGAAATCTCATATGAATTTTAGGTTGGAGTTTTCTGTTTCTCCAAGCAAATGCCATTGGGACTTTGATAGTACACTGAGTCTGTATATCATTTGAATATTGTTGTCATCTTAACAATATTGAGTCCTCCAGTCCATGAACATGGGTTTCATTCTATTTATTTAGGTTTTTCATTTCTTTCAGCAATTTGTAATAGTTTTCATTGTATAGGTGATGTATTCCTAAGTATTTTGTTCTTTTTGATACTGTTGTTGATGGAATTTTCTTAATTTCCTTTTCAGATTGTTCGTTCCTAGTGTATAGAAATACAACCATTTTGAGTGTTGATTTTATATCCTGCATCTTTGCTGTACTAGTTGATTAGATCTAACTTTTTTGGGGGGTGGGGGTGGGGGTCTGATTCTTTAAGAATTTTCTACATGTAAGATCATGTTATTTACAAACAGATCATTTTACTTCTCCTTTCTAGTTTGGATGTCTTTTATTACTTTTTCTTGCCTAATTGCTCTGGCTAGACCTCCCAATACTATGTTGAGCGAAATGGCAAAAGTGGGCATCCTTGTCTTGTTCTTGATCTTAGGGGAAAAACCATCAGTCTTTTACCACTGAGTGTGATATCAACTATGTGCTTTTCACATACGGCCTTTGTCATGTTGATGAAGTTCCCTTCCCTTCCCAGTTTGAGTATTCTTACCTTGAAAGTGTGGAATTCTTTGAAATGCTTTTTCTGTATCAATTGAGATGATCATGTGTGGTTTTCCTTTGTTCTGTTAATGTGCCATATTACATTGATTTTCTTATGTTGAACCACCCCACCTCCCATCCTCCCTCCCCACCCTCCCGCTCCCATTTCTGGAATAAATCCCACTTGGTCAAGATGTATACTCTTAACTCCTGACAAGTTGAATTTGCTAGTATTTTTTTGTGGATTTTTAAAATCTATATTCATAAGAGATATTGGCCTGTAGGTTCCCCCCCCTTGTAGTGTCTTTGTCTGTTTTATCAGAGTAATACTGGCCTCTTAGAATGAGTTAGGAAGTGTTTCTTCTTCAATTTTTTTGGAAGAGTTTGAGAAGGATTGGTGTTAATTGAGAAGGATTGGTGAAATTTTTCTTTTCTTTTTCATTATGGTTTATTACAGGATATTGAATATAGTTCCCTGTGCTGTACAATAGAATCTTGTTGTCTATCCATTCTGTATATAATAGTTTCCATCTGCTAGTCCCAAACTCCCAATCCAACCCTCCCTCACCCCTCCTCCCCCTTGGCAACCACAAGTCTGCTCTCTACATATATGACTCTTTCTGTTTCATAGATAAGTTCATTTGTATCATATTTTAGATTCCACATATAAGTGATATCATACGCTATTTGTCTTTCTCTTTCTGACTGATTTCACTTAGTGTGATAATCTCTAGGTCCATCCATGTAGCTGCAGATGGCATTATTTCATTCTTTCTTTATGGCTGAGTAATGTTCCGTGTGTGTGTGTGTGTATCTCACATCTTCTTTATCCATTCATCTGTCAGTGGGCATTTAGGTTGTTTCCATGTCTTGGCTGTTGTAAATAGTGCTATTATGAACATAGGGGTGCACGTATCTTTTCAGATTATAGTTTTGTCTGGATATATGTCCAGGAGTGGGATTGCTGGATCATATGGCCTCTTTGAAATTTTAAAATCACTGATTCAACCTCCTTCTTAAAGGTTTATTCAAATTTCCACCTTCTCGGGTCAGTTTTTGTAGTTTGTGTGTTTCTAGGAATCTGTCCGTTTCGTCTAGGTTATCCACATGTTGATCTGCCTTTGTTTACACTGTTCTCTTGTATTATTTTTATTTCTGTAAAATCAGTATTTGGGTCTGATTTTAGTTCTCATTTCTGATTTAGGAATTGGAATCTTTAACCTTTCTTAGTCTAGCTAAAGGTTTGTTCATTTTCTTGATCTTTTCAAAGAACCAGCGTTCAGTTTCATTGATTTTTCTGTCATTTTTCTGTTATTTTTATCTCCATTCTAATCTTTATTATTTCCTCCTGCTATCTTTGGTTTTAGTTTGCTTCTTTCTAGTTTTTAGGTGGTAGCTTAGGTTATTGCTTTGAGATCATTCTTTGTTAACATAGGTGCTTATAGCTATAAGTTTCCCTCTTTGCACTGTTTTTATAACATCCAGTAAATTCTTTTTTATTGGGTTATAGTTGTTTTACAATGTTGTCTTCATTTCTACTGTACAGTGGAGTTCCCTGTGCTATACAGCAGGTTCTCATTAGTTATCTATTTTATACATATTAGTGTATATATGTCAATTCCAGTCTCCCAGTTCAACCCACCCCCCTTCCCCCCTTGGTGTCCATATGTATGTTCTCTGTGTCTGTGTCTCTGTTGCTGCCTTGCAAACCGATTCATCTGTACCATTTTTCTAGATTCCGCACATATGCATTAATATACGATTTTTTTAAAATTTATTTATTTATTTATTTATTTTTGGCTGTGTTGGGCCTTCGTTTCTGTGCAAGGGCTTTCTCTAGTTGTGGCGAGCGGGGGCCACTCTTCATCGCAGTGCGCGGGCCTTTCACTGTTGTGGCCTCTCTTGTTGCGGAGCACAGGCTCCAGACGCGCAGGCTCAGTAGTTGTGGCTCACGGGCCCAGTTGCTCCGCGGCATGTGGGATCTTCCCGGACCAGGGCTCGAACCCACGTCCCCTGCATTGGCAGGCAGACTCTCAACCACTGCGCCACCAGGGAAGCACACGATATTTGTTTTTCTCTTTCTGACTTACTTCACTCTGTATGACAGTCTCTGGGTCCATCCACATCTCTACAGATGACCCAGTTTTGTTCCTTTTTATGGCTAATACATCCAGTAAGTTCTGATATGTTGTGTTTTTGTGTTCATTCATCTCAAATTATTTTCTAATTTCTCTTGCGATTTCATCTTTGACCCATTGGTTAAGAACGTGTGTTGTTTAATGTGTGAATTTTCTAGTTTTCCTTCTGTCACTGATTTCTAGTTTCATTCCATTGTGGACAGAGGAGATACTTTGTAAGATATCAGTCTTTCGAAATTTATTAAAACCAGTTTTGGTCTCTCATAGAGAATGTTCCATGTACACTTGATAAAAATATATACTCTGGTGTTTAGAGTACTGTCTGTCAGTGTTTGTAGTGTTATTCAAGTTCCCTGTTTGTTTATTGCTTTTATTTTATTTATTTGGTTGCATTGGGTCTTAGTTGTGGCAGGAGGGCTCCTTAGTTGTGGCATGCAAACTCTAAGTTGTAGCATGCATGTGGGATCTAGTTCCCTGACCAGGGATCAAATCTGGGCCCCCTGCATTGGGAGCATGGAGTCTTAACCACTGTGCCACCAGGGAAGTCCCTGTTTATTGCTTTTCTGTTTTGTTATTATTCATTATTGAAAGTGGGTTATTGAAGTCTCTATTATTGCAGAACTGTCTATCCTTTCAGTTCTGTCAGTTTTTGCTTTACATATTTTGGGGCTCTCTTGGTAGATGCATGTATGTTTATAATTGTTTTATCTTTTTGCTGGATTGAACCTTTTATCAATATATAATCTCCTTTGTCTCTGGTAACCTTTTTTGACTTTGTTTTGCATAATAATAATATAGTCATCTTAGCTGTATTTTGATTACTATTTGCTTGGAATACCCTTTTCAGTTCTGTTAATTTCAATGCCTTTGAATCTAAAAGGAATCTCTTATAGACAGCATATGGATGAATATTGGTTTTTTTTTCAACCCACCAGTGTCTGCCTTTTAAGAGGAGAGTTTAAGCCATTTACATTTAAAGTTCTTACTGCTAAGTAGGGAATGCTTCTGCCATTTAGGTATTTGTTTTCTGTGTGTCCTAAATGTCTTTTCCCCCTGAATTCCTCCATTATTGCCTTTTTTGAAATTTTGTAATGTAACTATTTTGATATCCTTTCCTATTCTGTATACTTTTAAGTTTTGTTTTGTTTTGTTTTTTTTTAGTGGTTCTCTTGGGGGTTACAATTAACATCTTAAATATATAACAACCTCATTTGAATAATACCAATTTAGTTTCAGTAGTGTACAAATACTCTGCTTCTATACTTCTCTGTCCATCCCCCTTTATATTCTTATTGTCACAGGTTACATCTTTATATGTGTGCCCATTGTGGTATCACTTTATATTTTGTTCATTTTTCTTTTGAATCATATAAGGAAAAAAGAGGAGTCACATACCAAAGGTGCAGTCAGCCCTTTGTATTTCTAGGTTCTGCAACCAGTCCTCTGTGGATACCAAGGGACAATGTACAATAATATTTTTTTAATTTACCTATGTAATTACCAGTGTTCTTTATTTCTTCTTATGGCTTTGATTGTTTGGTGTCTTTTCATTTCACCTTGAACAACTCCCGTTAGCATTTCTTGAAGGGTAGGTGTACTGATTACCTTTTATCATTTTGTTTATACATCTTTTTCCTGATCGCTATTAGGTTTGTCCATGGTTTTCATTAGCTTATTGAGTATACTTAAGATAGTTGATTTAACGTCTTTGGCCAGTAATTCTAATGTCTGAGCTTCCTCAGGATGGTTTCTATCAAATTCTGTTTTTCCTGTGAATGGACCATAGTTTTTTGTTTCCTCGTGTGTTTTGTAATTTTTTTTGAGAATTAGACATGCCAAGGTAGTGTAAAGTGTTAACTCTGGAAATCTGATTCTCCTGCTCCTCATATATTACTGATTTTTTGCTTGTTGAGGGCTATAGCTGTTCATTTGTGACTTTTCCAAATTATTTTCGCAAAATATATATTCCTTGTTGTTTATGGTCACTGAAATTTCTGTTCCATTATCTCTGCATTTGGCATGTGACCTAAAAAAGATTTCCATAAATGTCTGGCTCTGAATAGGGTAGTACTGGTGGCAAAGGATTTTGTCCTTTTAAGTCAGTCACCAGTGCTGCTGTGAATCAAAACTAAGGCAAGCATGGGCACTGATTTCTCAGGAATCCACCAGACCAACCACAGTGCACCCTCAATTTTTGGAGAACAAAGTCCCCACTACATGCCTTGGCACCAGCCAGCCACTCCAGGAACACAAGCTACTGAGGGGCAGGGTTGGTAGCTACTTTTATATACTGCTCACTTAGAAAAGATCAGCAGCCTCTCCTTTTGTCAAGCACTCACCTAGTTATAAGTGTACAAGCACTCTTTCTTGCTTAATTATTGATGCAGTGGAGGTACCTACGCATAGAGCCTATTCAGCTGTTACCACTGTTTTTCTGTTTATATATGCAATTATAACTTTAGGATAATACCCTAGAACTAAATTATCTGTATCGAAGAGTATATCCATTTACTTATTAGGTAGAACCAATTTACACTCTTACAGTATATTTTTTTTTAATTTATTTATTTTATTTATTTACTTTTGGCTGTGTTGAGTCTTCATTGCTGCATGGGGGCTTTCTCCAGTTGCGGTGAGCGGGGGCTACTCTTGGTTGTGGTGCACGGGCTTCTCATTGTGGTGGCTTCTCTTGTTGCGGAGCACAGGCTCTAGGTGCACGGGCTTCAGTAGTCGTGGCTCGTGGGCTCTAGAGCACAGACTCAGTAGCTATGGTGCATGGGCTTAGTTGTTCCACGGCATGTGGGATCTTCCAGGACCAGGGCTCAAACCCGTGTCCCCTGCATTGGCAGGCGGATTCTTAACCACTGTGCCACCAGGGAAGTCCCTACAGTATTTTCTATTTCTTTAAAATTTCCTGTAGTTGATTCTCTGATTTTCCAACTTTTTTTTTTGGCCACACTACACATGTGGGATCTTAGTTCCCTGACCAGGGATTGAACCTGTGCCCCCTGCAGTGGAAACATGGAGTCTTAACCAATGGACTGCCAGGGAAGTCCCCATGACTATTTTTCTGTGAAGATTTTCTTATTGATTTGTATGAGTTCTTAGAGGAGCTTAATCTTCTTGTCAAATTAACTATTTGTATTGTTACTATGTTTGTGGTATTTGTGTGGAAATCCATTTTGTTGCAGCAAGATTACAAGATTGATATTTTTCTTTATGCCTTTGGATTTGAATGTAGTTTTGCTAGGCCCTCTCTAAGAAAAATTTTCTTTTTTAATCAACATTCTTATAGTTTACATACAATAAAATGTACTTATTTGAAGCATACATTTTTATTAGTTTTTGCAAATTTATGCACTGTTGTTTTCTCAGTCAGTCTCCCCTCATCAACATCCAGTGTTGGCAATTATTGATCTGCTTTTTGCTGCTATAGGTTTGTTTTCTTCTGTAGTTTCATATGAATGAAACCACACAGTATATTCTCTTTTGTACCTGACTTCTTTCACTTGCCATAATTATTTTTAGTAAACCGTATTGTAGCATGTATTGGTAGTACACTCTTTTTTATTGCCAAGTAGTATTCCAGTGTAGGAATATACAGGCATACCTTGGAGCTATGGAGGGTTCAGTTTCAGACCACTGCAGTAAGGCAAGTCACACGAATTTTTTGGTTTCCCAGTGCATGTAAAAGTTACATTTACACTCTACTGGAATCTGTGAAGTGTGCAATAGCATTATGTCAAAAAATGTACATACCTTAATTTCAAAATACTTTATTGCTAAAAAAAAGTGGCAGTCATCATCCATGTCTTCAACCAGTTGTAATCTTTTTGCTGGTGGGGGATCTTGCCTTGATGTTGATAGCTGCTGATGGATCAGGATGGTGGTGGCTGAAGGTAGGGGTGGCCATGGCAGTTTCTTAAAATAGGACAACAGTGAAGTTTGCTGTATCAATTCTGTCCTTTCACAAACCATTTCTCTGTAGCACACAGTGCTGTTGGTAGCATTTTATCCACAGTAGAACCTCTTTTAAAATTGGAGTCAGTCCTCTCAAGCCCTGCCACTGCCTTAACAACTCAGTTTATGTAATATTCTAAATCCTTTGTTGTCATTTCAACAGTCTTCCCAGCATCTTCATCAGAAGGAGATTCTATCTCAAGAAACCACTTTCTTTCCTCATCTATAAGAAGTAACTCCTCATCTGTTTAAGTTTCATCATGAGATGGTAGCAATTCAGTCCCATCTTCAGGCTCTACTTCTCATTCTAGTTCTCTTGCTATTTCCACTGCATCTTCAGTTACTTCTTACACTGAAGTCTTGAACTGCTCAGTTATCCATGAAGGTTGGAATCAACTTCTTCTAAACTCCTATTCATGTTGGTATTTTGTCTTCTTTCCATGAATCATGAATGAACTTAATGGCGTCTAGAATGGGTGAATCCATTCCAGAGGTTTTTGATTGACTTTGCCCAGACCCGTCATCCATGGCAGCTACTATATAGCCTTACGAAATCTATTTCTTAAATAATAAGACTTGAAAGTCGAAATTACTCCTTGATCCATGGGCTGCAGAGTGGAAGCTGTGTTAGCAGGCATGAAAACAACGTGAATCTTAACGTGCATCTCCATTAGAGCTCTTGGGTGACCAGGTGCATTGTCAGTGAGCAGTAATATTTTGAAAGGAATCTTTTTTTCTGAGCAGTAGTTCTCAATAGTAGGCCTAAAATATTTAGTAAACCATGTTGTCAGCAGTTGTGCTATCATCTGAGCTTTGTTGTTTCATTCACAGAACACAGGTAGAGTAGATTTAGCATAATTCTGAAGGGCCAAAGGATTTTTGGAATGGCTAATGAGCATTGGTTTCAACTTAAAGTCACCAGCTGCATTAGCCCATAACAAGAGAGTCAGCCTGTCCTTTGAAGCTTTGAAGCCTTGAGGCCAGGCATTGGCTTATCCTCTCTAGCTATGAAAGTCCTAGATGGCATCTTCTTCCAATATAAAGCTGTTTTGTCTACGTTGAAAATCTTCATTACTTATTTTAGCTAGATCTGCTGAATAATTTGTTGCAGCTTCTACATCAGCACTTGCTGCTTCACCTTGTACTTTGATGTTGTGGAGACGTCTTCTTTCCTTAAACCTCATGAACCAACCTCTGCTAGCTTCAGACTTTTCTTCTGCAGCTTCCTCACCTCTCTCAGCGTTCATAGAATTGAAGAGAGAGTCTTGCTCTGGATTAGGCTTATGCTTAAGGGAATGTTGTGACTGGTTTGGTCATCTATCCAGATCACTAAAACTTTCCCACATCAGCAATAAGGCTGTTTGGCTTTCTTAGCATTCGTGTGTTCACTGCAGTAGTCCTTCTCATTTCTTTCAAGAACTTTTTCTTTGCATGCACGACTTGGCTTAACTGTTTGGCACAAGAGGCCTAGCTTTCAGCCTGTCTTGACTTTTGACATGCCTTCCTCACTAAGCTTAATCATTTCTAGTTTTTGATTTAAAGTGAGAGATATGTGACTCTTTCTTTCACTTGAATACTTAGAGGCCATTTTAGGGCCAAATTGGCCCAGTGTCAATATTGTTGTGTCTCAGGGAATAGGGTGGCCCAAGGAGAGATAGAGAACGGGAGAACTGCCCATTGGTGGAGTCAGAAACACACCTGTTGATTAAGTTCATTGCCTTATATGGGCATGCTTTGTGGTGTCGCAAAACAATTACATTAGTAACATCAAAGATCACAGATCACCATAACAAAGATAATAATTTTGACAAAGTGAGAAATATTGCGAGAATTACCAAAATGTCATACAGAGACACAAAGTTATTAAATGCTGTTGATATAAAAATATTGGACAGTATTTTGTACACTTGAAACCAATAAAATACTGTGTGGGGACTTCCTGGGTGGCACAGCGGTTAAGAATCCACCTGCCAGTGATGGGGACATGGGTTCGAGCCCAGGTCTGGGAAGATCCCACAGAGGAAGATCCCTCTGTGCCCTGCAACAAGAGAAGCCACCACAATGACAAGCCCACGCACTGCAATGAAGAGTAGCTCCCGCTTGCTGCAACTAGAGAAAGCCTACATGCAGGAACAAAGACTTGACGCAGCCAAAAAAAATTATAATAATAATAAATAAATACATAAAAAAATGTTTTTAACTGCAATATTTGGGAAATACAATAAAGCAAAGCACAATAAAATACAGTATGCCTGTAGTGTGATTTGATTATCTAGTCACTTGTTCTTAGACATCTTCGTTCTTTCCATACATCTGTTTTAGTTAACTGTCTTTTTAAATCTTTTTTGTATCTTTAAAAATTTGGTGGTTAGTCTGATTATTGATTTGTAAGCGTTCCTTATGTATTCTGGTTACAAGTTTTTTGTCAGATGTGTATTACAAATATATTACAAATATATTTGCCCTAGTTTGTGAATTGCCTTTTGCTTTCTTAACAGTGTATATTAAAGAGTAGACTTTTAATTTTGATGAAGTCTGTTTAATCTCCTTTTTCTTTTAGGGTTCATTATTTTTGTCTTCTCTAAAATCAACCCCTCCTATGTCATGAGTATTTTTTTTCATGATTTCTTCTAGAAGTATTATAGTTTTAGTATTTATATTTACGTCTTATGATCTATATCAAGTTACTTTGTGTTTTTTGGAAGGAAAAGTCAAGATTCTTTTTTTAAAAGAAGTATAATACTTGTTCCAGCACCATTTGTTGAAGACTATTCCTTTGTTGACTATTAAAGCATATATGTGCTTGGGTCTATTTCTAGACTCTGTTCTTTTCTGTTGATCTGTGTTTGTCCCTTAAGTCAGTTCCCTGCTGTTTTGATTACTGTAGCTTTATAATAAGTTACAAAATCAGATAATATGTAAGTTCTCAAAGTTGTTTTGATTTTCCAAAATTATTTTTGGTATTCCAAGTCATTAACATTTTCATATAAATTTTCAAATCAGTGTGTCGATTTTACAAAAATATTTGCTGGTATTTTGATTGGGATTGCATTGACACTATACATTAATTTGAGAGGATTGCCACCTTATTAATATCGAGTCCTCTAACATGGTATCTCCATTTATCTAGGCTTTTCGTTTCTCTCCTCATTGCTTTGTAGTTTTCGGCGTACATGTCTTAAACGTATTTTGTTAAATGTATTAACAAGGTAAATGTAATTTTTTTGTGTTTGGGCCTTTTAAATCATTTGTATATTCATTACAGTAATGTATTCTACCCTACCTAATACAGAATCTCTTTCCTGAATCCATAAAGCATATTGTATTGAATGTAAACACTCCTTGCAGCATATTAACATGATTTCTTTACTACTTGCTCTTTGATGAAGTAAATTAACTTAATACATACTGATTTCTGTTTTATAGTACAGCATATACAAATACAAAATATAAATATTAGTAATTCTGTTCTTAACCTAAGAAAGATTTTTTTAATGGAGAGTTATTTATTTTAAAGTAGTTTAAAATCTGATGTGAAATTAGATTCTGACAATTTTTTTTAATAAAATGGCTTTAAATGCTTAAACTCCAATTTAGACCTATCATTTTTCTTAGATTTTATCTATTTTATGTAAAGATGCTTTTGCATGTGTTTTCCTCTAAATCATAGTTATTTACGTTTTTCACAAAAATTTAAAAGTTATAAAAGCTATTATACCATAGTGCTGTATTTTATTATAGTATCTTTGTGCCCAATTAATTGGAAAATTATAGTGTTCGTGATTCAAAAATTAATAAAAATCACCCATGATAATTTGGGAGAGCTCTCACTCTTGTGCAGTGGACATCCAAGGTCAAGGGTCCTTGCAGACTTTGGCCTAGAGATATGCTTGTGAAGGAGTCCAATGAAACATTTATTTTGTGTGCTAATAAGTTGCTTCACATTTTATCTTGTTTCTCTTGTAAATAAGCAAGAACGCTTTTTTTTTTTCTTTTCTTTTTTTTTGCGGTATGCGGGCCTGTCACTGCTGTGGCCTCTCCGGTTGCGGAACACAGGCTCTGGACACGCAGGCTCAGCGGCCATGGCTCACGGGCCCAGCCGCTCCGTGGCATGTGGGGTCCTCTCGGACCGGGGCACGAACCCGTGTCCCCTACATTGCCAGGCGGACTCTCAACCACTGCGCTACCAGGGAAGCCCGAGAACGCATTTTTTATTGCTCTTCCTCCATAGATCAGTTCTACCTGGTATTAGTTCCTTTCAGGCTAAAGAACTTCCTTTGATGTTATTTAACAGTGTCCACCAGTAATGAATTTTCTTAGTTTCTCCTCATCTAAAGCTGTCTTGTATTTCACACTCATTTTTGATGGGTACAGAATTCTGTACATTGATACATGTACATGGATACAGAATTCTGGGTTGATAGTTTTAATTTTTTTCCTTCTTTTAAGATTGCATTGTTTTCTGGCTTCTGTTCTTTCTAGTGAGTCATTCTTGTAATATATGTAGTTTTTCCCCACCTGCCGCCAAGATATTTTTTGTTTTGTTTTCTCTTTGGTTTTCAGTAGGTTGACTCTAATGTGTCTAGCTATGGTTTTCTATTTATACTGCTTGGGGTGTTCTGAACTTATTGTTTGTAAATTGATGTTTTTCACCAAATTGGGGGAATTTCAACCTCTAGTTTTTCAAAAAATTTTCTGCCTCACTTTCTCCTCTCCTTTTGAGACTTCAGTTACACATACGTAGTATTGCTTGATTCACTGCGATTCTGTTTTTCTTCCATCTCTTTCTTCTTCAGATTGAATACTTTCTGTGGACTTGAATTCATCTTCAAGTTGGGTTCTAGCATTTCTATTTTAAACAATATATTCCTTCTCTGCTGAGATTTCCCCTTTTATTCAGTTTTTAAGAACATTATTTCCCTTTTATCCATAGCATATTTATTTGGTTTTAATAGATTGATTAGTAGAGCATGGCTCTTCTTGTTTCATCTTAATCCCACCTACTTCCCGATGTCCCCAGGTTTTTTGAAGCAAATTTGAAACTTAATTTCATCTGTATGTAAATAAACTAATACTGGTATCTCTAAAAGAAAGGGATTAAAAAAAATAGCCACACTACTATCACACTTTTTGAAAAATAAACGATAATTTCTTAAACATCAGGCAGTGTTCACATTTTCCTGATTCACATTTTTTCTTTCTCTTTTTTCTTTTTTAAAATTTATGATTTGGGGAATTGCCTGGTAGTCCAGTGGTTCGGACTCGGCATTCTCACTGCTGGGGCCCCAGGTTCGATCCCTGGTCAGGGAACTAAGATCCCACAAGCTGCGGGGAGCGGCAAAATAATAATAATAAAAAATATAAAATACAATTTATGATTTTGTCCTCTGCCTCTTTAGTTTTACTTTTGGAAGTATGTTTTTGAAATCACTGTTATTTGTCTTACAAAGTTTCTCACATTATACATTTCATTAGCTATGTGTTTTTTTATTGTGTTAAAATATACATACATAAAATTTACCATCTTAACGATTTTAAATTTTAATTTCATTTATCAGTGCCGTAATATTAAACACATTCACGTTGTTGTGCAGCCATCACCACCATCCATTCTCATAACTCTTTTCTTGTAAAATTGAAACTCTGCCTATTAAACAGTAACTCTCCACTTTCCCCTCCTTCAGCCCATACTTTCTTTGATTTTTGACCATTTACCTCATATAAATGGAATCATATAGTATTTGTCTCCTTGTGACTTGCTTATTTCACTTTAATATGGTGTCTTCAAGGTTCATCCATGTAGCATATTGCAGAATTTCCCTCCTTTCTAAGGCTGAATAATCCATTGTATGTATATACAACAATTCGTTTATCCATTCATCTATTGATGGACACTTGGGTTTGCTTCCACATTTTAGCTTTTGTGAATAAGGCTGCTATGAACATCGGTATACAGATTTCTCTTCAAGATTCTGCTTTTAATTCTTTTGCATATATACCCAGAAGTGGAATTGCTGGGTCATATGGTAATTCTATTTTTAATTTTTCGAGGGACCTCCATACTGTTTTCCACAATGGCTATACCACTTTATATTCCCACCAACAGTGCACAAGGGTTCCAGTTTCTCCACATCCTCTCCAACATTTGGCTGTTTTCTGTTTCTTGATAGTAGCTCTTTTAATGAATGTGATGTGATATCTCTTCGTGGTTTTAATTGCATTTCTTCAATGATTAGTGATAGTGAGCACCTCTTCGCCTACTTATTGTCCACTTATATATCTTCTTTAGAGAAATACCTATTCAAGTTCTCTGCCCACTTTTGAATTGACTAGTTATATTTTTTTGTTTTAAAAACGAGCTCTTTTTTTAATAAGTTTTTTTTAAATATAAATTTATTTATTTTTGGCTGCGTTGGGTCTTCATTGCTGCGCGTGGAGTTTCTCTAGTTGCAGTGAGTGGGGGCTACTCTTCGTTGCGGTGCGCGGGCTTCTCATTACAGTTGTTTCTCTTGTTGCGGTGCATGGGCTTCAGTAGTTGTGGCTCGCGGGCTCTAGAGCACAGGCTCAGTAGCTGTGGTGCATGGGCTTAGTTGTTCCACAGCATGTGGGATCTTCCAGGACCAGGGCACGAACCCATGTCCCCTGCATTGGCAGGTGGATTCTTAACCACTGTGCCACCAGGGAAGTCCCAAGTTGTATTCTTGAGTGTAGTTTAACACGATCCTCTGACCTCTGTATTTTATGCAAATTGGTAGCTAGATCTAGAGGCTTAATCAGAATTAGATTTTATTTTGGAGCAGCAAAGAGAACAAAAACATGTAGTATATGTCTTTGTGTGTCTCTCTTATACTAGCTGCTGCTGATCATTGACTAGATATATTGATTTGTTAATGGTTGCAAAGTGGTACTATTTCTGTGCTTTTTTCCATTTATTATTTGAAACACTTCCATAAAGAAAAGCTTTCCTTCATCTTCATTACCCTGAGGTACAGCTCATATATGCAATGTGTGATAAATGCTTGGTTCTAGCTTTTACTACCAGTTTTCAAAATAATGTGTCGGTTCCCTGGCAACCTTCAAAAACGACCATTCAGATATTTTTTGGTTTTGAATATTTAAACATATTTGGTGTGTTCATTGTCCTTACTGATGAAGTATGGCCTCTTTGAGTCCTTTTGTAATGGTAATTTTCAATGTTCCTTGCTCTCTAGTGTGACAAGATGTTCCAGGCTCTTGTACATTTTGTGTCAAAAGGCTCTGGAGTTGCCATGTTACTTTTATGGGAAAGTAATGTTTTGCAGTCCACTGGTTAGGCACAAGGAGTGCTTCTGGCTAATTGTTTGGTTATTTCTAAGCCTTTTCTTTGAACAGAGCTATTAAATACTTTTTTTTAAATGACAATATATATCATGAGTTTATATAGATGCTTTCGATTTAAATTCAGGCTACATGGTTTTTACTTCTTCAGTTGCTGTCTGCATCTCTTTTCTCCCACGTGAAAATCTCAGATGTCAGTGACCCCAATATATAATTTATGATTTGCTATATCCAAAATCACAGACAGAAGTCTCAGAATAAAAATACCAGAAGTCATTTAGAGTTTCTCTGTGTTA
Organism: Delphinapterus leucas; assembly: GCF_059928025.1. Lineage (NCBI taxonomy): Eukaryota > Metazoa > Chordata > Mammalia > Artiodactyla > Monodontidae > Delphinapterus > Delphinapterus leucas. The sequence continues at coordinate 40,249,414 of NC_143139.1, forward strand.
TTCCTCTAGTTGGATACACATTTAGGTTCATTTTGCATTGAACTTTTACAAACTGATTTTTTAAAATTTTATTCAATGTGTGCATGGCTTAAAAGTAAAATATCTAAAGCAGTATATTAAATTCATATTCACGTGTCTGTGTGTATGAATGCAAGTATATCTTCATATCCACATCTAACTTATCTAAACAACACCTTACTATACATACCTTTCTCCTTGCATTGCCTCTTTTTTTTTTAAATAGTATTTTCTAGAAATCACTCCATTATAATATTTAGAGCAGTTCCTCAGGTTTCTTTCTTTTTTTGTTTTTTCTTACATCTGATAATTGTGTGGATATACCACGTTGTTTTCAATCATTGATGGACTGTTGGGTTGTCTCGTGTGTGTGAGCGTGTGTGTGGGAGAGATGTGGGTCTGAGCCCCCTCACCCCCCATGTCCCCCCACTTCCTATCATAGTAAGTGTCAGTGAATAGCCGTATGCATCATTTTTTTAAAAACCTCTTTTTGGTCTGTGTATATGTGGTAAATTTCCTAGAAGTGGGGTTGATAAGAATATGATAATATGCATATGTGATATTTTGGAAGACATTGCTGAATTTTCCTTTTTAAGGGTTGTGTTGTTTTGAATGCCCATCATCAATGTATCAGAGTACCTGTTTTGCCACAGCCTTATCAATAGAGTATGTTGTCAAATTTTTAGACTTTTTCCAATTTTATAAGTGAGAAATGTTAATCCCATTTTAATTGCATTTCTCTTATGAGCAAGGTCAAGCATCTTTTCATATAAGAGCCATTTGCCTTTCTTTTTCCCCCTTGTGATAAGTTGCAGTTAGTTTTAATATTTTGACATTCATGGTTTTACTTTGTTTATTGTATTAATTGTATTTGCCATGTAAAAGTTTTTAAAAGTACAGCTATCAATCATTTCCTTTTCTCTTGCTCTACTAACTCTATAGTACGTGGAAATAATGTCATGGAAAATATGATCCAAATGTAAATTAAATGTATTTGTGAAAATATACACTTTATCCTTTGTGATTATATCCTTTGTGTTCTTGCTTCTAGGCAAGGATAAAAGCCATCAATACGTTTTTTGCTAAGAATGGTTATCGATTAATGGATTCTAGTATGTATAGTCCGCCCATTCAAACTCAAGCACAGTATGCCTCACCGGTCTTTATGCAGCCTGTATATAATCCTCACCAACAGTACTCTGTTTATAGTATTGTGCCTCAGTCTTGGTCTCCAAATCCCACACCTTACTTTGAAACACCACTGGTAAGTGAGATCCTTACAGAATAATACAATTTTTTCACTGAAGCTGAAATTTGAAGAAATCAGCTAGAATTAGAGTTCATGTTTTATTTTGTTTTGTGTTGATATTGGTTACTTTCTGGCTTTTAAATGGTGATAAGGATATTTAATCCCCCATATCAAATATATGCATATGACTAAGTCTAAGAGTTGAGCTATTGGTTCCTATCATTTTATTCTTTAAATGTTGCTGAGTAAATTAATAGACTGGAAAAATCCTGAATGATTTAAAATGATTTTAGTTTTGTGAAACTTTTTCAGAGAGAAATATTCTTTATTAAGTGTTGAACCAGTTGTTCCTTGTTCTGTAATTCAAGTGATAACTTGGAGTGAGCATTGCAAATGTTTAAAATTATTTTTGGCTTATCAAAGAAATTGATGCTAGGTTAGTTCATCAGAAGTTTCTTATGACCTTCACACCAGATTTTTGTCTTTACTATGAATAGCTTTTAAACATTAAAATTTTCTTTTAGGCTCCTTTTCCCAATGGTAGTTTTGTGAATGGCTTTAATTCACCAGGATCTTATAAAACAAATGCTGCTGCTGCTGCTGCTGCTGTGAATATGGGTCGACCATTCCAAAAAAATCGGTAAGATAAAAAACGATAGTTGGAATTTATTTATTTATTTTTAAATTTATTTAAGTTATTTTATTTTTGGCTGTGTTGGGTCTTCAGTTGCTGTGCGCAGGTTTTCTCTAGTTGCGGCAAACGGGGACTACTCTTTGTTGTGGTGCACAGGCTTCTCATTGAGTGGCTCCTCTTGTTGCAGAGCACAGGCTCTAGGCGCGCGGGCTTCAGTAGTGGTGGCACTCGGGCTCAGTAGTTGTGGAGCACAGGCTTAGTTGCTCTGCGGCATGTGGGATCTTCCTGGACCAGGGCACGAACCTGTGTCCCCTGCATTGGCAGCAGGATTCTTAACCACTGCACCACCAGGGAAGCCATGTACTCACTTTAACTGACACAATTGGTTAAAGCATTTGAATATCTTTTTTTTTTTTTCCCTGCCTTGCGGCCTGTGGGATCTTAGTTCCCTGACTGAGTTCCCCAGATCAAACCCTGGGCCCACGGCAGTGAAAGCACCAAGTCCTAACCACTGGACTGCCAGGGGATTCCCTGAAGATCATTTTTAAGTGTACAGAAAATTTTACTACATATACACATTCTTTAATTGCTTTATGAAGTTTCGAATGAGAACTCTTCGTATTGTAAGAATGAAGGATTCTTTATAAACAAAAGATTACTTGTGCTCTTGTAGATGACCCTTAGTTTGGTGATACAGTAATAACAGCAAAATTGAAGTATTGCTAGGACATATGAGTAGAAGTACAGTGAGCTTTAAAAACACACACTGTCCTCTAACCTCCATCCTGTTGTTCCAAAAAGATTATTTAATTTCCATGTGCACACAGAGACAGTAATGTTTAAATCTGGAAAGACCTTTGTTATGATGTAGTTTTAATTCATTTTACAGATGAATTGAAGAAAGTGAAAGTTGAAGAGGATGAATACCTTGCTAGGGTTACATGGCTTTTTATCATCAGCAGACCTGAGATTAGCACATTTTCTTTTCTTCTACTATAGCTAGTAAAGTTTTTTTCTTAAAAATAATTGAGTTAATGGGCTTCCCTGGTGGCGCAGTGGTTGAGAGTCCGCCTGCCGATGCAGGGGACACGGGTTTGTGCCCTGGTCTGGGAAGATCCCACGTGCCGCGGAGCAGCTGGGCCCGTGAGCCATGGCCGCTGAGCCTGCACGTCCGGAGCCTGCGCTCCGCAACGGGAGAGGCCACAACAGTGATAGGCCCGCGAACCCCCCAAAAAAATAATAATAATAATTGAGTTAATACAAATGACAGTTTATAACTTCCCTTGTGAGGAGATACAGATTTCTCATGATTAGAAATAGTAGCTTTGTAAAAATATGTATCTGTTGATTTCACGTTTCTTTGAAGAGGTGAATTTTGCTTTAAACAGTTACGTCTACATGAAGTAGACGTCTTGGTTATAAGAGACTAATAACAATTTTTAATAACAAAAAGTATTGGTGTTTGCAAATGCTTGACTTAAAAATACATTAAGTGGGCTTATGGTATTCCTTTATTGTCACTTGAGAGCACTGCTGTGCTTTCAAGAGGTAAAAAAAGAGATAAAAATACAATAAGAGGTAAAAATACAATAAGAAAGCCAAGAATGACAGTCAAGTCATTCTTGCTTTTTAAAAAAGTATATTTATTTATTTACTTACTTGGTTGGTTGGTTGGTTGAATGGATGGATGGATGGATGGATCCGGTCTTAGTTTTGGGAGGTGGGCTCCTTGGTTGCAGGAGGTGGGCGCCTCAGTTGCGGCGTGCATGTGGGATCCAGTTCCCTGAGGAGGGATCGATACTAAGCCCCTTGCATTGGGAGCGAAGGGTCTTAACCACTGCGCCACCAGGGAAGTCCCAAGTCATTCTTGCTTATAAGGATATATATCTGGTTTTGAAGATACAGGATAGGTTTAGTATAATTTTGCTTGTTATTCAAAACTACTTGTGTACAGTTTTTTGCGTTTGTTTGACCAGTACAGGTTGTTGTTAATTTTTAGTCACAGAAATAATACACGAATACTTCCTTATAAAAATGGAGATATTGCAGATGAACTAGAACCTTTTGACCACCAACCCAAATCCTTGCTTCCTTCTTACTTCTAAGAAGTGACCACTGCCAGGCCTTTATTTTTATTTAAGTTATCAGTCAGGAGCAGTTTATTACATTAACTTTGTAACAGCCCAGTGATGATCACTAGACCTACTTAGAGAGAATAGGACTAACTTTCAGAAGTCTGGGCAATTTTCTACCTTTCATACTTTATCTTTCTGTCATTTCCTTCTTCCTTTACATCCTTTATCACTTCTTTCTTTCATCATCCTTTTTTCTTTTGCCAAGACTGCGATTGTTAAGTCCCTCTCTGTGAAGGGTAAGATTATGAGATCTGAGGGCTGTTAAACCTAATAACTTGTTTACTGGGTGTATTGAAATGCAATGAGAGAATTTCAGTGAGGGATAGTTTCTGAACAGATACATAAACAGCAATATCTACCTCATGAGGTCATTTTCAGATATGATGGATAATGTAAATTAGTTTGTGTTAGTTGACATACTGTAAATTTCATTGCTATTCAGAAACTATTTTGTAACGCATAAGTAATTATCTGGAAAAGTATTGTATATGAGACTTAGCCCAACATTATAGCCTAATTTTTATGTTTAAGTTTTAGTAGTAGTAATCTAATTTGTTATACTCTCTAAAGAGTAGTTAGTAGGATAGCTGGAGATGCTATTGGAATTAATGTTTAATTGTTCATCATTATGAGGTTTAAAATCCCTATTCAAAGAACCAGGAATTTACAGTGTGTTATTAATATTATAAATTTGTAACTATGAAAATAGACTGTAAAAAAATGGAGTATATAAACTGCAAGCAAGGGGCTAAATAGAGATCTAATACTTCCTTTTTTAATCTCCTGTAGAGCCAGTGTCCTCAGTTTCTTGGGCTTACTTTAGATGTTTTCACTATTGATTAAACTGCATCCTCTCTCCTTTACCCTGCCTTAGCTTCATCTGCTTACAAATTGTTAAGAGAGTTGGGTACTTATACCCATCATCCAAGGTAAAAGCTACTTTTGTTAGATGTAGGTGGTTTTTGTTTTTGTTTTGTTTTGCTTTGTTTGTCTTTGGTTTGGTTTGTTTTTTTGTTTTTTACCAGATTCCATACCTTAATTCATGAAGTCATGCCAGGCTATTAGTTGCGTTATATTTTCCTAGTTTTTTGGTCTCACATCTTTGTTGGATCTTTGAACAACTGATTTCATTTGGAGAGGGATGCTTAGTAGGAAGCTGGGATTTTAATATATTCCACTGTTCCTTACTTTAAAAAAAAATTATCAGTCCCCTAAAGAGTTTTTTTAGACTTTTCCCCCAATTCCCCCATATGAAAATTTAATAATAGAGATTATTGTATATCTATTTGTGTAATGTATGCCAGTTCTTACTCCCTTTGTGGGTATTGTTGCCCCATTGAGAATGTATGGCATAGACTCAATAAGCTTCCAGCCTGGCTGATTTAGATGTATCAGAACTGCAGTTCGTGTTAAAGAAATTAGCTAAAATCCTAGTTATATCCTAAATTTGGGGGTAGAAGTAGCCTTATCTTGAAGAACTTTGGATCACCTCCCAAATCTCTCCAAACAGCTTTTTTTTAATGTAAAAATTCTTTGCCTTTTAAAAATAATATGTCTGAGACATTAAAGGGTTTACATTTTTACAACACAATGCTTCTGTGTCCAACCCAGTTTATGGAAAATCAGAATAGAGCAGAAGGCAATTTTTAACTTGGCCTGTTAAGAGTCTCTACCATTAAGAGAAAATATTTTCCATTTTAATTTATCCTTTCACGTATATGGTCTTATATTTCTTATAGTGTGAAGCCTCATTTTAGGTCAAGTGGTTCAGAACACTCAACAGAGGGCTCTGTGTCATTGGGGGATGGACCATTGAACAGATCTGGTTCAAGGAACTTTCCAACTGAACGACATAACCCTACAGTAACAGGGCACCAGGAGCAAAGCTACCTTCCAAAAGAGACTCCCACTTTGCAGATGGAACAGAATGGGGACTATGGTAGGGGCAGGTAAGGAAATATGGTAATAAATATGGAAATAAGGTATATGAAAATTCTTTAATCATAATATGAATGTTTGAAGACCATGATCTAGTGATTTTTAAATTTAATTATTGGTATATAGTTATGCTAAATACTTTATTCATGTAATATGTGTTACTAGTTTTTCATAATTAAGAAATTCAGAATGCCCATATAGCTCTGAGTCAGAGGTTTATAAAAGTTATTCTGAAGTTCTTTACAGTTCACTAAGGAAAGATTAGCTTAGAAAGATAAGATTCCATCTGCATCATAGTTTTAATTTCTAGCAACATCTAAACTGTGGGAATGGAGTTATATGTTATCTACCCTTCCTAAACAAAACAAAAAAAATGAACCCTAATATGCTCCTGATTTGGAGGGAGCACTGCTAATAAAAATGGGCCCAGCTTACTTAGTGGTGGTGGTGGTAGTAGGTGAAGTTTTTGGTAGATTAGCTCAGGATCTCTTCAGAAGAAAATATATCTTTTAATAATAAAGGAGATTTAGGAAGTATAGATACTTAAAATAGAAGTTCACCCATCTTTGATAGAATGTATACATTTGAAGAAACTTATGAGTTGTCCCTCCCACCTGCTTCCCCACCCCCACTCCCTTTTGTCATTGTTTAAAGGAGAACTCTCTTCAGAGGTCGAAGACGTCGGGAAGATGAAAGGATCCCAGTAAGTTTTTTTTTTTTTTAACCTTTAATTACATACGTTCAATTTTTTTTTTTCTTCTGTGATTTACTATGGCGTTGACTTCTGGTGTATCTTTCCGGGTTTTTGTTTTATTGATTATAATATTGATTATAATTAGAGCCTGTTCTTACCCTGAAATATCCACCATCACCACTCCCCCTCACCCTTAAAGCACACATATAGTTAGAGCTTTGACCTGTGTTGCTCACTTTTAAAAAAAATTACTTGAATACCTAATCTGTTCACATGGTTTAAAATAAAATATATGAAAATATTCCATGGAAAGTTTAATTATTGCTTTATTAATGGAAATTTAAAGAGGTTCAATCTTTTGATTGTACAATGCTGCCACAGACAGTGCAATGATAACATCATATAACCATCACTTCCTATGTGTGCTGTAGTATCTGAAGGAGAATCCCTAGAAGTGGAATTTCTGAGTCACAGTTCAGTAAGTTGCTGCCTAATGGCTTTCTATAGGGGTTGTGCTGATTTTCACTCTTTGAAAAAAAGTTTCTGTTTATCCATAAATCTTACAAGGTATATGATTTTTTGCCAGTCTGGTAGCATATGTGATTCACTTTTAAAGCTCTGTTGGATGGTGTTGGAAACTGTTATACTATTTATTAATTGTTACTTGGGGGCAGTTTTCTACCTAGTGCTGATTCTTATATTTGCCAATCCTGTAAAACCACTTCGAGATTTTTAAAAAAAATTTTATAGTTCTAGGCAGGTTCTTATTTGAATCCTCACTTACCTAGCTTCAAATTATTCATTTTTTTTGTGTGTGTGTGGTTTGTTCATGGTGAATGTTTCCCATTTCTTAACTGTGGTCAGAAGGAGTTGAGGAACAAAAATAGTACAGGAAGACATGGAGGTCTGAAGAAAACCCTGCCTGGAATTTACATTTATATCATAAATGTGAAATACAATACTCACTTTACATGTATAAGTAGTGAATTGTATACATATATAATAGTATACTATATAGTGTACATATACATATAAGTATACAGATATCACATGTTTAAGCAGTGAAAAGGTACAAATTTTCAAAGAAGAAAAATATTGCATTATAACAAAAAGAATAGTCCTTGGGGCAAACTGTGAACCTTTTAAAAGTGTTGGTTTTTCATTTATAGCTTTCTATACCATGGCAGCCTTGAGACTTTAGGCAACACCTTTTTTAGGATACCATTGTAGCAGTCTATGTGAATTCTCAAGTGGCCCTGAACAATTGAGGAGAGGAGAGATTAGGTTAGAGGTCTGTTTAATATGTTGAAAATACCTGGATTGAGGACTGAAGATTAGGACTGAAGAAACAGGAGACCGGCATGCTTCTTAGTACAAAGGGCAGGGTGGGGGTACCCTTGTGCAGTGAGGAGATCTTAGCTAGAGGTACAATTTAGGATTTGTAAGCTTACATGTAGTAATTAAAGTTACAAGGGTAGACGAGATCATGCAGGGGACTCTCAGTAGAGTAAGTGATTTTAAAAAGGGCCAAGAATGGAACTTGAGGAACATAGTAGCTGTGGGGCTGAAAAATGTGATTATTCATTTTGTTGTTTGAAGTACCCAAGAGAAATCCAAGTGGAGATAGCTAATAGGCAAATTGATATCTGGGTTTCAGGCAAAGATCTGGTCTGAAAATATTTAAAGCGTACAACCTAGTGAGTTTTGGTAAATTTTCAGAGTTGTGCAGCCAAAAATTCACCAAAAAGTGAAAAAGATTGTTTTAAGAGTTGTTTGCATGTAGGTAGTAGTTGAAGCTGTGGATAATGGATATCACACAGGGAGAGTATGGAAAGGGAGAAAGAGTGGCAATCATATAGAAACCAAAACCATCCAAAGAGGTGGTCAGGGGGAGAAGAGCACATGCTTGTCAGATCTGAGAATGAAGGAAAAGAGGTATCAGAAGATGAGCTCCCACAGGAAAGAATGTTTACCATACCAAATGCTAGAGTGAGGTCAGAAAAAAAAGTCTTGTCAGATTTTGCATTGTGGAAGAAGGCATTGGTGACTTGTCAAAGCAATTTTAGTGGTGTGGTGAGGGAGTAGAGAAGAAGATATAAGTGAGAGGTTTGTCAGAGGGTATAGAGAGTGGTAGGTGGAGGAGAAAGATGAAAAGATTTTCAAGGAAGGATATTGTTTTCCCTTGAGACTATAAAAGGAGAAAAGATGATGGCAAACTTAGATAGTGTAGGGGTTTTTGTGTTTATTTTTGTTATGGAAGAGGGTATAGCAAATTTAGAAAGCAAAGAATAGTGGAGATTGATTAGAAGGTTTAAAGAGTGTGGCAGAGTTTGCAAAAGAACCAATAGAAGGAGCTGACTAAAGATAGGTCAGATTGATCAATACTAATGAGAACTCAACTAAAATGAGAATCCAGGAATTTATAGGGGAACAGTTCTCTTCATTAGGTGGAGTTTGGTTTGTTTGTTTCTTAGAGCTTTCAGCTTCTGTGGTACAGGATTAGAGAATGAGATGAGCATGTAACCTGTTTTTTGATTTGTGTCTTTTAGAGACCCCATCCTTCAACAGCTGAAGCAAAGGCTCCAACACCAAAGTTTGACTTATTAGCCTCAAATTTTCCTCCTTTACCTGGAAGTTCATCAAGAACGCCAGGTGAACTTGTTTTGGAGAGTAGGTTGTCTGATGTTGTTAAAGGTGTCTGCAAAGAAAAGGTAAACACTGAAGCATCCAGTCTTTATCTTATGGGACCAATCTTTTGCCTTTGTTTTCAGGGTTATTTAACATTTTATTTGCACTCAGTGTTTATTTCTATCAGAGTGTTTATTCATGAGTTTTTAGCATACTCTGAGTATTATGAAAAGATTTGTGATAAAGCTACACAAGGTCAATAAAATGTTTCTTCACCTTTGCCTGTCTTTGTATCAGTCAACCCAGCTTGGTAGAACTAATTTATGAAAGCTGAATGGAAAATGTCATTTCCACTTAAGTGCATATATCGATAATTAAGTGATAACGCGAATGAATTCTAAGCTACTCTGGTAAACTCAGTCTTCCAAATAAATGGAGAGTTGATGTCAAAAGGTTGGGATAACCCATCCTACAATTTTTTTTTAAGTGCAGACCTCTTTATGTGCTAAATCCTCATGCCCCACAAATTTTTCTCATTTTCTACCTTTTGTTTCTAATTCAGCTTCATTTTCAAGAGTACATGTACATAGTATATCTAGGCTTATAATGAAAAATAGTAGTCCCCTGCTACCACTTTCAACTCTAGCTTTTTCTCCTGACATTTATCCCTGTATATCTAATTAACATGTTTATACTGCTCCTTCTTAGATTTTTCAGTTTTAGATGTTGTCTCTTAACTTTACATTCTAGAAGCTGAGGGTTTAGCTCTCTTAAACCAATATACTTTTCTCATCCTCTCAGTATATTGTACTTCATCATATCTATGCTGCCATCAATTACAAGATGCCCCATTATTTTGGTATCACTAAGAAAGCAAAAGACACTGCCAGGTAGACTAGGTCATGCCATCATTTGTATGTCACATCTCAATATTGCATCATTTTTTTCCATAACTGAGGCTTATGGTATATTGTTATTATGTCTCCTTTCTTATACTCTGCACAGCTGTGTTCCTGGGACTTCACTGTCATCCTGGGAATTTTCTTTACTCTTCTTTGGTGGATCCCTTCTTTTTCTTACTCTTGTATGACTTTCCCAAATTATGGTGGGTCACATCTTCCCAGGCTTCCTGTATAAGGTTTTTAGTATAAATTTCTTGAGATCTTGCATTCTGAAATGTTCTTCTGTTCTCACACTTGATCAGTAGCTTATCTCTGTAGAATTCTCTATTAGAAATCATTTTCCCTCAGAAGTTTGAAGGTATTTCACTGTCTTGTTAAAAAAATTATGCAATTTTGTAATTGTTTCACCACTTCTAAGACCTTTTTTTTTTTTTGCGATGCACGGGCCTCTTACTGTTGTGGCCTCTCCCGTTGCGGAGCACAGGCTCAGCAGCCATGGCTCACGGGCCCAGCCGCTCCGTGACATGTGGGATCTTCCCGGACCGGGGCACGAACCCATGTCCCCTGCATCGGCAGGCGGACTCTCAACCAGTGCGCCACCAGGGAAGCCCCTAAGACCTTTTTTTAAAAAAAAAAATTATTATTATTACATTTTCCCCATGAAAGTCAGGCTGTTTTATAATTAAAAAACTATTGTAGTTTTAGTGGCAGTGTTTTTTCTTAGTATATAAAATAATGGTGTGTTTTAAAGTTGATGGCTTCTCAGATTTGGTGAGGTGTGATACACAGACACATTTATTTGTTTGTTTGTTTGTTTGTTTATGGCTGCATTGGGTCTTTGTTGCTGCGCACAGGCTTTCTCTAGTTGCGGCGAGTGGGGGCTATTCTTCATTGCGGTGCGCAGCCTTCTTATCGTAGTGGCTTCTCTTGTTGCGGAGCACGGGCTCTAGGCATGCAGGCTCAGTAGTTGTGGTGCACGGGCTTAGTTACTCCACAGTATGTGGGATCTTCCTGGACCAGGGCTCGAACCGGTGTGCCCTGCATTGGCAGGCGGATTCTTAACCACTGCGCCACCAGGGAAGTCCCCACAGATACTTTTTTTTTTTTTTTTTTTTTTTTTTTGCGGTACGTGGGCCTCTCATTGCTGTGGCCTCTCCCGCTGCGGAGCACAGGCTCCGGACGCGCAGGCTCAGCGGCCATGGCTCACGGGCCCAGCCGCTCCACGGCATGTGGGATCCTCCTGGACCGGGGCACACCCTGCATCGGCAGGCGGACTCTCAACCACTGCGCCACCAGGGAAGCCTCCAGGGCTCTTTCTTGATATTCGTTTTTTACTTGTGGTAAAATGCACATAACATAAAATTTATCATCTTGACCATGTTAAGCATGTACAGTTAAGTAGTGTTAAATGCATTCACATTGTTGTGCAACCAGTCTCCAGAACTGTTTTTATCTTGCAAAACTAAAATGGTTTACCCATTAAATAGCAGCTCACATTCCCCCACTTCTCTCAGGCCCTGGCAACCACCATTCTGCTTTGTCTCTGAATTTGACTACTCTAGGTATCTCATATAAGTGGAATCAAACAGTATTTGTCTTTTTGTGACTGTCTTATTTCACTTAGCATAATGTCCTCAAGGGTCATTCTTTGTCATAGTGTGTATCAGTACTTCATTCCTCTCATTGTACAGTAATATTCCACTGGATAGTTACACCACATTTTGTTTATCCACTCACCAGCTGAATATTTAGCTTGTTCTCACTTTTTGGCTATTATGAATAATGTTATTGTGAACATTTGTGTATAAGTTTTTGTATAGACGTGTTTCCTCTTGGGTTTATAACTAAGCGGAATTGCTGGGTCATATGGTAACTCTATATTTAACTTTTTGAGGAGCTGCCAGACTGTTTTTTTTTTTTTTGGTACGCGGGCCTCTCACTGTTGTGGCCTCTCCTGTTGCGGAGCACAGGCTCCGGATGCGCAGGCTCAGCGGCCATGGCGCACGGGCCCAGCTGCTCCGCGGCATGTGGGATCTTCCTGGACCGGGCCACGAACCCATTTCCCCTGCATCGGCAGGCGGACTCTCAACCACTGCGCCACCAGGGAATCCCCATGCCAGACTGTTTTTGCAAAGTGGCTGCATCATTTTACATTTCCACCCTCAATGTATGAGAGTCCCAATATCTACATACCATCAGTAACATTCATTATTGTCTGTCTTACTGATTATAGCTATCCTAGTGAGTGTGAAACGGTTTCTCATTGTGGGTTTGATTTGCATTTCCCTAATGGACAGTTATGTTGAGCTTTTCATGCATGTGCTTATTGGCCATTTGTTTATCTTCTTTGGAGAAGCATCTATAAAAGTTCAATTTTGAAATATGTTTCCACTTTAAGGATAAGGAAGAGTTGAGAGTTAGTTGCCCAGTGACTGCAGAGGATGAACAGACAGACTGCACCTCTGCCCAGCAACTCAGTATGAGCACCAGTCCTCCATGTACAGCTGAGCTTTCTGCATTAAGGTACAATTTCAAAGTAGATGATCTCTCACATTAAGATTACTTTTTCTTCTGATCATTTCTCAGGTGTTTCTTTGTGCTCTATACTAAGCCTAATGTCAAGTTCTTTTTTTCATAGCACAACTCAGCAAGAAAAGGATCTAATAGAGGATTCCACTGTTCAGAAAGATGTTCCCAACCAGACAACTATACCAGTTTCTTCCCCGAGTACTGCAAAGCCATCGAGAACAAATACTGCTTCACCATGTAATAGTAACATAAGTGCAGCTGTAGCTGTGGCCCTACAGGTAACTTGAATTTAGTTTAGCGAGAATAAAACAATAGGTTAAATAATGAGAAATTTTATTTTTCACATAACTCTTTGCTAGAGCAGAGTCATTTGGAAATAGCCCAATTGGGGCTGGTTGCCCATATCGAAAAAGGAATTTAAAGTCACTCTGAAGAAATTGGAAATTTTAGCCTTGTTGAGGGAATGAAGAAATTACTGTTTATTCTGTTTCTTTTGATTGCTTTATTTCCAATCAGAGTGTGGTTAAGTGAAGCTTCCTTCTCATTATGATGACTGTACCTTTTTTTGGGCTAGGGTATAGAGGTTTTGAGGCTCTTGAAATTCTTTTTTGTATAATGCTTAACAAATCTATGAAACCCATGAGGAGCCGCTGCCATTTTTATTCAATTTCCAGAATCGTTTTTATAATTTGAAAGATATAGAAAAGCAGGGGGAAAAAAGCCACAGAATTTACCTATAAGTCTTTCATTCATTGATATAACTAGTGCATTTTTGGTACAGCTCTTTTTTTTTCCAGGTTAAGCACATTTTATCTTGTCTTTTAATAATAACGATAATAATAATAGAATAGCACCTACCACTTATGAAATGCCTACTATATGCTAGGACCAGTACTAAAGACTTTTTTTATGCTCTAGCCCATTCTCACAGCATCCCTATTCTCCTCCTTTTCAGATGAGGTAATTAAGAGTTTATATTATTGGTTTCCAACTGCTCTGCTGAGATTCTTGTATCTCTCTTAGGGTTCTTTGTAGTCAGGGAAGAGAGAATGGAACCATTTTATTTCGTCATGTGGATGTACCATTATTAATTTAATCTGTTCTTCCTTGTTAGCCATTTAGGTTTCCAGGTTTTTTTGCATCATTATAAACATTGCTGACTTGTATATCCTTCAGATAAATATCTCAAGTGAAATTATTGTATCATACATAAATTGCTAAGACTTTTTAATTATATTCAACAAATTTTATTTTTAAAGATTGTACCTGTACACTTTAATAGCAGTGTATAAGAGACTGCCTAGTGCCCTTTCCTACAAGATAACTTACTGATTTCTTGTGGTTAACACTATTCTTTCTGTACTTTATTATTTAGAGAATATGTACCATAAATGTTTTTGTTTCTTATCTTTACTTCAAAGGAACCTCGGAAGCTAAGTTATGCTGAAGTGTGCCAGAAGCCCCCTAAAGAGCCATCTCCAGTTCTTGTGCAGCCACTGCGAGAACTTCGCTCCAATGCAGTATCTCCCACCAAAAATGAAGAGAATGGAGCTCCTGAGAAGTCCTTTGAGAAACAACATGAGAAGCCAGAAGCAAGGGCTAGTAAGGATTACTCTGGCTTCCGGGGCAATCCCATTCCCAGGGGAGCAGCTGGAAAAATCAGGGAACAGAGACGCCAGTTTGGCCATAGGGCTATACCTCAGGGAGTGACTCGACGTAATGGCAAAGAGCAATACGTGCCACCCAGATCACCAAAGTAAACAAAAACAAAAAAAACTGTTCAAAAACTTCTCTCTCTTCCCATTAAACTTGAGCCTGGCTATATTGAACTGTTTTGGAGGGGAGGGCGTGGCCAGGAAGGAAACAAGAGAAAGTACATCCTTAAATCATTATGGATTTTGGAGTTGTGAGCTATAGAATCCCAAAATTCATCTCTAAAGCGATTTTAAAATGCTGGAGGATTCCAATCAGTATAAATATATATATATATGTATACATATATAAAAATATAATTTTTCTATTTTTGTTTTTGATTTTAATTTGCAGAGATCTTCTGCCTGGAATCAATTTTGAGGGTTCAGATTTAGCTTGGGAGAAAAACACATTATACATCCTTCAGTATAGGAGATGAGGGAGTGAGAGAAAATATTTTTTGAAGAAACATTTCTGTAAAATTAGAAATTACTTTTTTTAATCTATTTAAAGTTTGGCTTGGAGAATGCCATTTCTGCCTATATGGCCTTGTGTTGCAAAACAGATCGGTGGCTGGGGTGACTGTTGTGGTGTGAGTGTGTGCAAGTATGATTGAAGCCAAATCTGTTGTCATGTTAGTAAATGATTTGAAAACTGAATGTAATACTTGAGTAGATTTTTTTTTTTCCAGTTTGAAATTTAGTCTGTCTTTTTGACCTTACTAATATTTCATTCAACAAGCTGTTAAACTCTGATTGTACTTGGGGATGTGACTACCAATCAGTTTGATACTCAAGGAAAGAATGGGGGTTATTTGAAAAATTAAAATTTTGTGTTATATCTGAGGGGGTGGGTCAAATGGAGCTCAGAGGTTCAAGCTGCCCTGTGATTTTTCTTCCCCCCCCCTAAAATAGGAAACGATTTCTTTTTTTTTGTTACTTTCTTCATTACTCTGTTCTTTGATTATCCACCCCCAAAAGCAAAATAACCAATCACCTACAGAATTGTATGTTTCTAGCTGCCTCGCTCAGTCTAGTCAAATCATATAACTGTTCTAAATTTCTGACTTGAACATTAAAGTATTTTACTCTTCTGGTCATGTATTTAGAACTTTAGATCCCAGAATGATAGGGCAGACCGACCCTACAGTAATTTATTTGTGTTAGTGTTAAAGATGAAACATTGTAGCTGACTCTTAAAGTGTTAAATAGTATAGATGTAAAAAGAAATTTCTTTTTAAAGGTTTAATTTGGGGACAACCTTTTCTGTTTACAATGTATTTATCACCTTCCTTCTTTCCCTTTCTCAAAAAAAAAAAAAAAAGCAGTTTGGAATTCACAGAAACAGAACCAGCAAGTCACAAAATTTTTGAGTTGAGGTTAGATAGTTAAAATTAACATATAATTTCTCAGTGAATAAAGTTGTAGCTCTCACATTAAATAGGCAAGTTTACATGCTGGTGTTTAGAAAATGGCTAAAAAAATTAAAAACCATGTTGCATTAATCTGTTTTAAGTCATACCATTTTCAGAGTTCTATGTAAGGTGGGGTTTTGTTTTCTTTTTAGGGATAGTTTGTGATAGTAATAACTGTCCCTTATGTTAGTGAATTACATATGTACAAATTGAAACTGTAAATTGTGAACACTGGAAAGCACCATTGTGACATAGAGTAAACATCTTAGTAATATATTAAAATGAATGTAAATGAGGGTTAAAATTACATTACTGTGAAACTCATCTTCCAACTCTAAGTTAAGCTTTGGAGATTTGTATTAGTAGGTAACTGTTCAGAGCTTTGAAAACACCGCACATTTCTGTACAAGCCAGAATTATCATTTCTTTGTAACTTATTATTCAGCTTGGCAATTGCTTTTGATTTGGTGGATTGATAACATGATATATTTAAGCAGTTTGAAACTATTCATTTCTACACACTATTTTCTACTAAATGAAACATACCATAAAACTACCTGTGCTGAAATTTGGGGGAAGTTTAGGTCCTTTAAAAAAAAAAGTATTAATAATCACTGACTACATCTATGATAAAAGTGCTTATTTTGGTTTACTTAGATAATGCTGCAGCTGGTGGAAATGATAAACGTTTAAAGTGTTAACACTCTGTGAATGTATTGGATTTAAGAGAATAAACATTTTACAAAAATCGCTTGGTAAGGATTATAAACTTAATTATTGCACTTAGATGAAACAATACTTTTTTTTTTTTTTTTACAATGTGTCACAGAAATAGGCCTATATTACTTGTATCCTTGTATGACTTGCTGTTAGTCTACCCAACTTCTAAAAACTAAATGTTCTAATTGATACACAAGAAAAGAGTTCTTTTTCAAGAAAGCAAGTGTGTTCTTGCTTTTTCCCAGAAGGTGTTATTGAAAGTAGAAATTGAAAGACATGACCATTTTTAAATTTCATATTAAATATGTTTTTCAGTTAATTTGCCTCATTACAGCTAATAGTTCCCATTTTGATGGGATGTATAGGGAAGAATAATGTGTGGGTGTATGTGTGTGTGTGTGTATATATATATAATATATATATTCACAATATGTATTTAGCATTTATTTTATTATATCAGATTTAAGGTTTGTATCTAAATGATGCCTGTGAGTTGTGTGAAACTGATGGCTTTTTTGTCCAGCATTACTCTGTAACTGATGAGGGTCGGGCATTCATTGTAGTTTAACTATTTATTTGGTTCTTTAGAAGGAGGAATTTAAATGTCAAGTTTTTCTCTTCATCCTTATGACTTAGCGTGTCCTTGGGTTGTTGGAGGGTAAAAGTAGATACAAATGATCTTGAGTGTATGGTTCAGTGATCTTCTGCCATACTTCTTAAATGCATGAGAACAAGAGTCACACAAGTTCATCACCTTGCACTTCACAGAGAAGGTGTATAGATAGAGATATGGCAAAACCTGCCTCCATTTTCTATCCAGATAATTAAGGTTTTCATGGCATCTAGGCCTGTCCTTAATCTGAGTAATTTCATTTTTGCAAATATAGACACTGGCATTCAAAGGAATGATCCATCTAAATTTTTTTCAACTGGATTTTGGAAGAAGATAAGATCTTTCAGTGATATGGTTTTATTGTTCTTATCATCTTATGTGCTCAATTTGCATGTGATCAGATGACATGCAGATTTATTTATGTTTGGTTTCTAAAATTAAGGTATCTTGAATATTGTTGTACATTCCTTTTTCTTTTTGAATACCAGGTTGGCTTTGGAGAAGGCGTAATGAGGGAGTATTAGCATCTGCTGGAGCAGAGACTAGTATTTAAAAGTTACTGAACACTTTATAGTTTTATTAGTTATGGCCTTAAATATTTAGTCTTTTGGCTTAAATGTCCATTGGTTTTACTTTGATACAGTTGAGCAGCACTGGGGTTAAGTCTGTTATTTATGTTGGCCATGTATATTAACCATATTTTAAAAGTACTGTTTTGTTTTTACAGAAAAGGTAAAATGCGAAAGAGGAGTTTTTGTAAATTCTTAACTACAGTGTATGGTGTTCTTTCCTAAGTTTTCATATTTCCTTACAATTTGGTGGCCATTAATTTAACTTTGGGCTTTTTGGTGTATGCTAATTTAGTCTGAGATTTCAAGAAGATACATAGACATTTCAGTCCTCATTAATTGAGGACATTTTAAGAAATTGAAAGAGAATTTGTTTTCAAGTTGAGAATGTATTCTTTTTTAAATTCCACCTAATTATTAAATAGTTTCAATTTTATTTTTAAAAGCTGTGAATTGTTGAGTAGACGGTTCCTGAAAGTACAAGTGAGATATCAACAGGCTGTGTATACAATGAAATGGTTTTATTTTCAGTTTTGAAGCACAAAACACTGATTAGTGTAAGAAACAATCCACATCATTATTGGGTTTTGTGTTTTGTTTTTTGCCTGATTCAGGTGTGAGTGATATCTCTTAAATGTTCGGGGTTGGGAGTCAGAACCAGTTATCTGGCTTCTCTTGTCCATTGCTTAGGTTTGTTCTTGTTGTCAAAACTGCACTCCCCCCTCCCCCCCCACCCCCACCCCCACCCCGCAAATGGTGTGACACATGCTCATGCATATTATGTTATAATGAGTACATCGTTGTATTTGTATTTTTGTTTTCAACATTGCCAAGGTGCTATGGGAAATTAACACAAAATTAGAAAAAATAAAATTATTAAAAAGCAGGACTGGTTTCCTTTTCTCCAGGTGGCTTATCTCTAATGGCTACTTGTATTTACTTTCTGATTAGTTTTTATGTTGCCCACTCTCTAGTTCTATTCTGGTTTCAGCTATTGTTTTGTTTTTGGGAGCGGGGTATGGATTGTGTGATATTTCATCTGCACAGTGAGGGTAGAGAGCTAGAAGATTCAGCTCTGTGATTCTGGGGTTTTCTTAAATTCTTTTAGTGTCAGAAGCAGTTATTGAAGGGGAGAAAAATCACAGGGCAATGTGCAGCTTAAGGGTTTGCCTTCGTGGGTCAGATTATGGCCTGATTTGAGTGTGTAAATTCTGGGTCTTTAAACGTCTGTTTCCAAGAGAAAGCCCCTTGGTTACCTTTACTTTTTCAACCACATCTTTGATTGCAAACCCTAGAGCTAAAGGGTTTGGGGGAGCTTTTTAAGGGAAGGTTTACTGGGAAATTTAAATGAGTCTTTTAATCTTTTTTTAAACTATGATAACGGCAAAAATGGAAAAGCTGAGCAATCTCTGGCTTTTTTTAACAACTGGTATCTGGAAATTAATGTGACAGCTCAACTTTTATTGAATATAGCATTGCTAAAAAACCCTGAAGTGTTACATAGCTGTTATGCCACAGTTTATTCTTGAATAGTAGAAATCTAGGTCTTTTAAAATATAGGCCAATTTCAAATTAGATTTTCTAATTCTCATATATTCAGAAATGTTTATTCCACAAGTTACGTGTTATGAGTGTATTTATAAATAATACATATAAAGGTAACATTTAATGTGAACATTCACTTTGATGATGACTTAGCATTGCCCTTTCAACAGCTAAAACCTTTATTTTGCTAATGAACATTTATCTTAATGAAGATAGCTGATATCAGTGAGCAAAATCATCCCAGTAATATCAGGTTTACAGGGGAAACATGCTAACAAAGCCTTAGGGCTTTCTATCAGTGTGTTAGTGAATTTATTTGGCCAAGAGAGGAGGTGCATAACTTAAATTTCTTCTTTACCATATCAGGAACACACTGTAATTGTGTATTATTTTAGGTGGACTAATGACCAATTGATAAACTTAGTTATGTAGGCTTTTGAGTTGTATTAAAAATGAATGGATTTATCAAGAGTCATATCACTGAGATACTTTATATATTTATGCCTTGTTAGAAAATGTTAACCGAAGTATGTCTCCAAGTTTAAATTTCAGTTTTATGCCTGGAAGTTTTTATTAAAAGTTTAACACTACTAGAGGACTGAATTTCCTTAAAAATCTCTGGAATGAAAACTATCAAGGGTGTCTTTAGTTTGTGTGAGGGTTTAAAGGAATTGAGATGTTTTCACTTTCTTCATAATGCTCCATTTTCTTCTGGTGTTGTGGGAAGGAACAAGCTTCCTAAATGTTCTCTTTTAAATTCATTTTTGGTAGCTGTTATGCAAATCTTTGAAGCTGCTGTACTTCTCTCCTGTTTCCTCTGCATACCTGCTGTATCAGACTTAATGAACCATAGTAGAACTCCAGCCTCCCTATAACCTTATGTAGGCTGTTATCTATCTTTAACGTATGTTTTATATTTATTTTGAATGATGCATCTAAGTTCTAATTTTGCTATTTTGCATTCCAGATTCTGCCTATACAAATAACTATGACCTCGACATGTCAAAACTGAGGGTATTGACTTAGCATTGGACCTAATCGTGATGGGTGGGGTATTTGTTTAGCCAGTATATATTGCATGCTGTGTTCCAGGCATTGTGCTAGACAGCAAAAAATAGATTGGATTCCTACCCTTATGGTGCTTAGCATGAAATAATCATAAGTAATTGCAAAATTAGACCAGCAGTAAATGTGAAAGCCAGAACCAGGCAGAATCCATGCAGTTGGAGTGGGGGGTGGTACAGGGATGAATGCTTTCCTGAGAAACAGGACAGATATCTGAAGGAGTAGGAGTTAATTAGGTGAGCCCGGAGGAGAGTGTTCCAGATGAAGGAGCAACCCTGTACATCTTTATGATGCATTGGAAGAATTATAGGGTCCTGCAGATACAGTATGGGGGGGACCTTGTTCCGTCTTCCAAGCTGAGGACAGAGAAAGAGGTTAAGAGCCAGACTCCTGGGTTTGAAATTTGTGCATTATGGAGAACAGATGAGACGAGTTAGATTTTACCTGGTGATGATACAGTTGGAGCAAAGTGGTAGATTTGAGAAACATTTGGGAAAAAGACGTGAATGGGTTAGATACAGAGGGTGAGAGGAAGGCATAGAAAATGACTCATGAATTTGTGACTTTGGAACTGGATGGAAGTTTGTGGCATTCACTATGATTGAATACATTGGCAAAGAACCTTTTGTGGGCAGGGAGATATCAGTACGGTTTTGAGATGGTTATGCTTGTTCTTGCAGGATTTCTGATAATCCTAACAATGGCAAGATGGGGGGGGGACTGCAAAAAGAAATACTGAACTAAAATCATTCCCTTTAATTCTAAAAGACAGTTCATCTCTAGCATTATGGTGGTTTTCATTAGATTACATTTTCTTTCAGCTTACTTAGGGATAGGGCTAAAAATTATTTAATTTATATCTACCCCTATTTCTGTCTTAATTGTTGCTACCCTAATCCTAATTATCATCCTCTCTTCCCACCTGGACAGTCTCCATGCCAACTACTGTCAAGCACTTCTCATGTGAGTTCACTCAAGTTTTAATGTTTCCAATCCTCACCAATAAAATTGTCAGATTGGAGAGGAATTAAAAGCATTAAGCTTGTTGTGACTGTTATCACTGCTAAAAAAAATTTTATTATCAACTTGCCATTTTTCTATGGGAAGATCCCTAAAAAACATAATTCACACATGCCTCAGCAAACCAGCTGTGTCCTAGAAATGAAGTAACACGCTCATAAACACGGCTAGAAGGTTATAAAATTTGAATGTCTATCAAATCCCCCCCAACCCTGAGTAACATTATAGTCTTCCCATAGCTATAGCCAACTCTGTTATTAATCTTGGTGTATTTAGGCAAATCATTTATTTCTCTCAGCTTGTTTACTCATCCAAAAATTTAGGGAGTAATAGCACATACTCTTCAAGATTCCAGATTTAACTTACTAAGTTAAAAACATTTTTTATTGTGTCTCACCACTTATTTTCTTGTGGATGTATGGCTGTTTGTGTAGCATGCCACTTTCCATCAGCACTCAAATCTTAGAAATACCCACACACTAACTCCATGACCTTAATTGTTTCATTTATGACCATTTTGATCTTACATATCTACTATAAGCCAAGACACTAGGTGCACAGAATGCTAAAATTATGAAATTTCTACCCTTAATAACTAGAGTGGAGCATTATAAGCCAAAATATTACTATGAAGTGTTATGAATGTTTTGATGGTATTAGAAATACACATTCAATGGTGGTCAGCTCTGCTGGGGTTGGGGGGATAGGCATTAACTTCCAAATGGATTCATGAACAATATGTGGCTAGGTAGGTGAAGGAAGAATGAACAGCATACTGACAGAGTGCAAGTAAAGAAGGGCAAAGAGGCATGACCATGTGGCAAATTCAGTATAATAGTTTGGAATGGCTGGAGTGTAGGTTTCAGTAGAGTACGACAAGAGAAAAGCTGAATTTACTTTGCAGTCAAATCATGACCAATTGTATGCTAAGAAAATGACTTCACTTGATTCTGTAGGGAATGCTCAACCACCGAAAGTCTTAAGGAGAGGATTATGGTTATATTCGAAATTGAGAACACAAAGCTGGTGGCTATGTGAATAGTTTGGGAATTGTCCAGGTGAGAAGGATGTTTGGAATTAAGGGAGCAGTAGTTAAAACAGTATGAGAGGTTGAATAATCTCTCCCACAAAGATGTCCACATCCTAATCTCCAGAACCTGTGAAAGTTATTTATACTGCAAAGGGGATTTTGCAGATGTCATTAAGTTAAAGATTTGGAATGAGGTTTTCCTGGATTGTCCAGGTGGGCCCAATATATTCACAAAGGTAAGTCTAAGAGGGAGGCAGGAGATGAGTCAGTAGTACTATAGTATGTCTTGTGATGAAATACTATATATCACTTAAAGTGAATGAACTGGAAACAGCTCTTACGTGTCAAAAGAAATATTGAAAGAGCAAGTTAGATTGACATATAGAGTTTGATATCTTTTATTTATAGTTTTTAAATTACTATTTATTGTTTATGGATACATCTAGTAAAAGTATAAAAATGTAATAATATACTTGGGAATGATACCGGCTGCAAGATGGTGGATACCTTTTAAATAACCATCTTTTGGGAAGGAGGAAGGGAGGTAAATAATACTAGGGATGCATGTATAGGGCCTTCAAATGTATCTATAATGTCTTTAAAGTTCTGAAGCAGAAATAGATGGTGAGATAGGTACATAGGTATAATTCTCTATACCTGGAAATATTTTCAAGTAAAAACACTTTTTAAAAATGTAAAAGAAGGCAGAGGAAAAGGAGTTCCCAAACAATACTGGCATTAAATGTTCTAACAAGAGAAGCAGGAGAAAGAGATGTTAAAGAAATTAAAGGAGAAAATGTCAAGATGTAAAGTATAAATGCAACGTAAGTGAGATGACGAGTCCATTGGATTTGACAGTTGGACGGCTACTGGTAACCATTACCAAACTGATTCAATAGACTAGGAGTGGAGGCCTGATAATAGAGGGTTGAGAATAGGTTGGAAAATAAGTAGAGGGGAGCCAGTGGCTTACTTTAAACGTTCAGTGATGGAGCTGGACCCAAGTGCATAATCAATCTTAATCTAATCCCTCTCTCTCCTCTTCCCTCACCTTTTTTCCACACCTTTCCCTCCCATGCCCAATCCACTAGCTGTATGTTGGCTTCTTCCTCAGGTGCGTTCTCTATGTGACAGGAAAGATTGGTCAGTAGCAGTTACAGGTTTACGAGGTCCTTGCAGCAATTTCCAGATGAGGAAAGAATTCTCCTCCCCAGTGTCCAAATCTTTCACACAACAGGACAAATCACCCTCAAGAGTTTTGGGCTTTTATGATTCTGTAGCTTATGATCCTCAGCCATCAAGGGAAGGGATACACCCAGTATCTATATATCATTTAGGTACTTCTTATCTGTTATTGCTAAAATTATATTTCTTTGATTGCTGGTAAGTTTTTAAATTTTTTTGTATCCTTATTAGCCATTTATTATTTGTTACTTATTTTTTCATTAGGTGGTCAATTTTTATTGTTTACTGGTAGGGCTCTTTTTTTATAATCTATTTTTGTTTGTTTTTTATAATTTATTTACTTATTTATATTTGGCTGTGTTGGGTCTTTGGTGCTGCGCGCGGGCTTTCTCTAGTTGCGGCGGCGAGTGGGGGCTACTCATTGCAGTGCGCGGGCTTCTCATTGCAGTGGCTTCTCTTGTTGCAGAGCACGGGCTCTAGGCGCGCGGGCTTCAGCAGCCGTGGCTCGTGGGCTCTAGAGCGCAGGCTCAGTAGTTGTGGCTCACGGGCTTAGTTGCTCCGCGGCATGTGGGATCTTCCAGGACCAGGGCACGAACCTGTGTCCCCTGCATTGACAAGCGGATTCTTAACCTCTGCGCCACCAGGGAAGTCCAGGACTCTTTTTTATGTTCCGGATATTTCACTGTCTGTTAAATATACTGGAAACACATTCTTATTTGTAATTTAAAAAATGTTAACGTTTATATCAGCGGTCCCCAACCTTTTTTGACACCAGGGACTGGTTTCGTGGAAGACAATTTTTCCACGGACTGTGGCGGGGGTGGGGGGGATGGTTCAGGCAGCTTGGGGACACCTGTTGTATATGGTTTCTTGCATTTTAATTGTTTTGGGGGCCATATATATCAACATTCACCTGTACAACTTGCTTAGAAAGCCCTGCCTATGCTGAAGTTATTAAATATTTTTCCTCTCTTCTAATACCTTAATTTTTTTCTTTAAATTTTAACTTTTAAACACATTCAGTTTCTTTTGGTGCATTATGAAGTGTCACTCTTATTTCTTCTAAATAGTAATTTGTTAAAAAACAATTTGTTAGATACTTGATCTTTTCTCCTTGATTTGAGGCGCCACCGTTATCATAAAGGAAATTCCTAGTTATGCGTAAGTCTGTTTCTTCAGTATTTATCAAATTCCTTCTATCCTCTTCCTGCACTAATAACACCCTGTTTTAACTCCAGTAGTTTTTTAGCATATTTTGTTATTTGAAAGGACAAATGGTTCCCATGGTTTTTTTATTTAGAATGTTTGGCCATTCTTGTGAATTTTTTTCTTTAATATGGGCTTTAGAATCACCTAACAAATTTTGTTTTAGAAAAACCCAAAACGTTCTGTTGAAGATTTTATGGATATTGCATTGTACTAACAAGAAATTTTGGGAGAACTGACTCGACAAAAATTATGAGTCTTGCCACTAAATAACATGCATGTTTGTCTTATCTTTCATTATTCACAATCAGTATTCCTTCATGACTTTTTGGTTTTGAGGCTTGTTGATTTTTAGTATGTTTTGATATCTGCTCAGGCAAATTCCTCTTCTAAATTTTTAAATTTTTCTTGACTTTCCTTGAGCATTTAGTCTTCTATTTAAACTTTAGAATCTGCTTGTCAAGATTTAGAAAATTAAAGTAATATTTTGATAAAGATTGCATTCACTTTTTTTTTTTTTTTTTGCGGTGCGCGGGCCTACTCACTGTTGTGGCCTCTCCCGTTGCGGAGCACAGGCTCCGGACGCGCAGGCTCAGCGGCCATGGCTCATGGGCCCAGCTGCTCCGCGGCATGTGGGATCTTCCCGGACCGGGGCACGAACCCGTGTCCCCTGCATCGGCAGGCGGACTCTCAACCACTGCGCCACCAGGGAAGCCCTGCATTAACTTTTATAGATTAATTTTTGGAGTATTGATATCCTTATGATATTGTGTCTTCCCATCTGGGAATAGGTAACTATTATTTAGGTTTACAGTTTTCTTCATATAAATCGTACACATTTCTTGTTAGGTTTATTCCTACTTATGTTTTGCTGTGACCGAATGGATTTTTCTTTGAATTGCCTATTGCTGTAAGACAGGAAATTATTTATTTTTATATGTTGGCCTAATCTTAAGCCACTTCATAAAACTAATTGTAATTCTGATAGAACTAAACTAAGCTCCGTGAGAGTATACACCTTTTTCAAACACTGTATTCCTAGCACCTAGACAGTTCCTAACATGTTACATTAACTCAGTATGTTTGAATGAATGAATGAGTGAATGATAGTATTTTAGTTGATTCTCTTGGATTTCTGGGTAGACAATATTTCCAGTTTTTCAACTGTTATAATTATGAAACTTTTAGTAAAGATTGCTTTGTAGATTCATGTTTTAAAGTACCCATTCTCTTAATATATAGCAATATTAGAAAAAATAGAAAAAGATACAATTACAAAGGTATGATCTCCTGCAGAAATATTTCTCTGTACTTAAAAAAATGTTTATTTATGGAAATTTAAAAATATATACAAAAGTAGAATAGTATAATCAAGCTGCATATTCCCGTCACCCAACTCCTTCTATGATCTCAGCCAATATTACTTCAGATATACCTCTACCTTCTTCTCACCCCACCTTACACTGGGTTATTATGAAGCAAATCTCAGGCATACCATTTCATCCATAAATATTTGAGTATGTTTTCCCATTAAAAATTACTATTTTAAAGTATATAATCACAATGTCATTACCATATGTAAAAATATGACAATAATTCCTAAATAGTGTTCAAATTTTCCTGATCCTCATAAATTTTTTCTTTCCTTTAAAAATCTCTTATTTAAGGGCTTCCCTGGTGGCGCAGTGGTTAAGAATCCGCCTGCCAGTGCAGGGGACACAGGTTCGAGCCCTGGTCCAGGAAGATCCCACATGCCACGGAGCAACTAAGCCCGTGTGCCAGAGCCCACGAGCCACAACTGCTGAGCCCATACACCACAACTACTGAAGCCC
This sequence comes from Delphinapterus leucas, assembly GCF_059928025.1. Lineage (NCBI taxonomy): Eukaryota > Metazoa > Chordata > Mammalia > Artiodactyla > Monodontidae > Delphinapterus > Delphinapterus leucas. The sequence goes on from NC_143139.1 coordinate 40,276,032, forward strand.
ACTCGCCTAGAGCCCGAGCTCCACAACAAGAGAAGCCACCGCAACCAGAAGCCCGTGCACCGCAACAATGAGTAGCCCCCGCTCACCGCAACTAGAGAAAGCCCGCGCTCAGCAATGAACACGCAACGTAGCCATAATTTAATAGATAAAATAAAATTTAAAAACTGCCATAGTCCTCATGTAAACCAGAAGACATACATACATATATTCCCATAGATTCTCCTTACATTGTTGCAGTTAAACGGAAATTTCAAAGTCTACTTCCCAGTCAACCATATTACATTCCTTTTTTAAGCTGAAATTCTTTCCTCAACCTAAAAAAAATTTTTTTTTCCCCTCCAGCCCATGAATGATATAATACTGTCTGGGAACTACTAAAGAACAGATGCTAAGGCCTTACTCTCAAAGGACCAATTTTGGATCAGAATGGAAGGGAAGGAAAAACACTGGAATTCCCTCTAATTCTGCAGGGGACTTTTGACGTTTAAAAAAAGATTCAATACTACTAAAGAAAGACTATGAATGACAGTTTAAGGCATCTGCCCCAGTAGTTCCTGGTAAAAACACACACATGTGTGGATCCTTATACTGAATTAAAATATTAATACTTTTGGAACACCTATTAAGTCATACACCAAGGAGGATAAAAAGATAAAGAAGACGAAGTTCTCCTGTAAGTGGTTAGATGTCTAGGAAGGGGGAGGCAGATTCTCCCTCCTTTGTCTTAAATGCTAGAACTGAAATAGAAAAAAAAGAGCTCCTGGTAAATGCAGTCGGGAAGCCCCAGTGAAAGAACTGGCCTGAGTTCAAATCTTTATGAATCGGAGGTGTCAATTAGGGGGAAACGGAAGAAGTGACAAGACAAAGGGATACACAACTAAGTGAAGAGAACTGGAAAGAGCAAGGCCTGGGGCCCCTGAAAACTGCGTGGTCGTGAGTTCGTAAAAGGTAAAGGCTACGTGTCCCGGTGGACATCAACACCGTTGGCGTATTTAGCGTTGGAGAAATCGGGGCGGCGGGCTTGGACTCGTCGTTTCAGGAGTCTGCCAGTAGAGGGCGCCATCAGACCGCGAGTGCTCAGCCTGACTCGGCTTCGGAGGCGGTGCATCCTCAGCCCGGGGGCGGGGCTGCCGCGCTCACGTGACCCTTGCTCATGGCGGCGGCAGCAGCGGAGGCGGTGGCGGCGCTTGGCGGCCGGAGCCGGATCCTGTAGACGGGGTGTGGGCTCGCGTCAGTCCGTCCCTCTTTCGGCCCCCTCGGTTGTCTTCCGGAGTGTGGCTGACAGAGCCGGGATGGCGGAGCGAGGCCTGGAACCCTCGCCGGCTGCGGTGGCGGCGCTGCCGCCCGAAGTGCGGGCGCAGCTGGCGGAGCTGGAGCTGGAGCTCTCGGAAGGTAGGAGACGGGCGGGGGGGAGCGGTCGCCCGGGCGCCGCTGCGGATCGCGGCGAGGGGAGACCAGGTCCCCGCCGCGCGCCCTGGTGGCCGTGCGGGCAGAGTGGAGGAGGGTCCCGGAAATCTGGCCCGGGCTCTGAAGGGTCGCTCCCCTTCTCTCTCACCCTGGGAAGTGGATTTCCGTGTGATTCATTGTGTTCCCTGGGAGGGGGTGAGCAGAGGCTTGGAGGAGAGGTCCTCCCCAGGCCCGGGCTGCTTCTGCGCTCCCTGCCCCCCAAAACCCGAGACAAAGCTGTGTCCTCCCGCTTCAGGCTTCTGCCCGGGCGCCGGGGCACGGTGGGGGCGGGGCGGGGGTGAGGCCGCCAGCAGGGTGGCTGACAGCTTTCTCCTGTTCTCCTCTACGCTTTTCCAGGGGAGGGCCCTAGCCTGTTTCAGCTCCCCTTCCCCGCCTTCAGAAAAAGAGAAAGACAAGGGAAATCCGCCAGCATTTCTTCTTCCTTCTTTAACAATGCGAGATGCCTCCCTAGTGACAGGAGAGAGATAGAAGCGGGGTGGGCCGTAGAGGGTCCTAGGGAGGCCAGAAGAAGTGGCATTAACACAGAGAGGGACACACAGGGCTGCTTCTAGAACACCTTTGTCATAAGGGTTTTTTTTCCTGGTGCCTGTATTCGGGCTGAATTGTCCGCATCTGATCACCTTTTGCAGTCTTTGAAGAGGGAAGGAGAGAGGTGGCTACCGGTTACATGCAAATCCTGGCCGGCACCGTCTTTCTTTTGTTAATGGTTTGTTACAAGGAGGGTTGGATTGGTATTGAGAATTAAAAGAATGGAATAAGTCGAGCCACTATTATTAGAGAAGTCCCTGGACAACAATGAGAGAAACGTTGCTCTGTTGTGGGCATGTGATCAGGCTTCTTGTGCAGTTGTGATCAGTTCTTCACAAAGTTCCTGTTTTTATCACAGGCTGCCTCTGAGACAAAAGCAGCATTTTCTCCAAGCTTGATGTCAGTACTGTGGTGGTGTCCCCAGAGTTGCATATTCTTATTGAGTTCTTTGCCAAAGGCCCTCTTCGCTAGCATTTTTCAAGTGGATTAAAAATTGTTGGTTGGAAAAGAAGAATGTGATAAGTTCCCAGGAGAGTTCTGACTTTTTGTTTACTTATCAAGGCATTCTCTCTCCCACCCCGCAGTCCTTTACAATGAAAAACCAGAAGTAGATTTGAGTGTTATAAAGCCAGTTGAGCATGGAGGGAAATAATTATTTTTAATAACCCTGTTAGGTTTTCCCAGTGTGTAGGGAGGTGCTGTTTTCATTTGCACTTTATTATCAGCATATTTTTTTTCAGTTAACCAGTTGGGAAGTTATTCTTTGGCCAGTGCCCAGAATCAGTTGTGGTGGGTGAGTTTGTTTCTGTGAAATGTTTAGGGCATTGCTATCTTGGTTCTGCCTCTCAAAAAACCTCATTCTTCTGGACTAAAGCATTGTCATTCAATCCGTGATGACTTTCATTCAAGTCAGACTTTTAAAAGTTACTTTATAGTATCACATCAGCTATCTTTGATTAGCCAGAAGGAGAGAAGTTTGGCTGGATGTTTGCATCAGAACGAGATTAAAAATAGGAGTTGATTGCTTTTACACGGAAAGGGAAATCCTGGAAGCTCTTTATTCTTGATATATCTGCTTCCAGCTTTTTATCGTTTACTTCTCTGGGTGTTTCTAGAGATGATTCCAAGGAACTATTTCTAGGACTCACACTGATTAGCTCACCTTTGTCTCCTTCAAGAAAGTGTGAAACTCCTACAAACTGTATTGCCAAGCCTTCAACATTTTTAAGGACAAGTGCATGGTTTGTTTTCTGATGCAGGGTTGTTTTGCTTTGGCATGTAACTGAGTTTGAATTGGTTTCTTAAAGGTTTATACTACATTATCCTGTATTTCATCTCTTTTAGCGATGGAAAACGGGAAAAAATATAGTTGAAAAACCTCGGACCTGCAGTGTCAGCATCTTGGCCATCTGTCTGTCTCTCTTGCTTAAGGTACAGAGGATGGTTGACTGGAGGAGTAGGTAGACATTTTTAGGAATTCAAGTGAAGTTGAAACCACCAACAACCCCCAAATCTATAGCATGCTATTTGTGATGTCTGTACCATATTTTGAAGGGACCTATGTTTGTTTAAAATTTTCTCTATGGTTACTGCTCTGACAAAAGTACTTTTTTCTTCTGGGGAAAAAAAAAGATGCTTTTAACTATGTGTTCATTGTGTGTTGTTGGCTTTGGTGCACTCATTCCTCCATTTTATTCATTTTTGTAGGTTCAGGCTGTAGTTGGTCCTAATTATAGCGATCGTCTGAGCTGTATGCCATTAAAGAATTTTCTTTGTGCTTGCCTGTATTTTCAGCTGCAGGCTCTGGTCGCAGATGAGCCAGCTCTGCGCCGGAACGCAGGTTGTGCCACCCTGGGCTGTTTGCCGCAGAGTGCGTTGCAGAACCCAGTGCTGTGGCTGGTGCTTCATTCAGGCAGGTCACCATGGACTTGGTGCTTAAAGCTGCCTGCTTTTGCACCAAAAAGAACAGCCCAGCACTGTCCAGAGAATCATTTAAAATTGAACGGACACCTAATCATGCTTTTCTGTAGACTAACTGAATAGGCAGGAGGCTTCCGCAAGTATTCCCATAACTGAAAATTTTTTCATGATTCACATGTATTGTTATATTTATTATGTATTTGGTAATAAGCTCTGTTGTCTGAACTTGAGTCATATGTTTTAGTCAAGTGTATGCACATAAAATAACACTAATGAGGGGAATTTGTTTAAATCTGTCTGATAATTCATTGTGTTTGTGTCATGATCTTATGCATTATGTCGTTTGAGTGTCACTGCAACTTTGTGATTAGGTAGAACAGATGTTATTAACACCTGTTAATAGTTTTTTGTTGTTGTTTTGGTTTAACAGAAGGGAAAACTAAGACTCAGAAAGGTTAAGTATTTTGTCTAAAGTTGCTCACTAATAAGTGCGTTATCTTCAGCTGACATGTAATTATGGCATCTGTTACCATCGAATGATTTAAATATCTTTACGGTTATTGCACAAGCTATTAACTCTAATTTTTACTCTAAGCAAATGCTACGAAATAGTTGTATGCCACAATTCCAAAGAGTCTTGTTGATTCTCTTTCTGAAATCTCTTTTAAATCTATCTTTCACTTGATTCAGCAGACATTTATTCTCTGCTTACTATGTGCTAGGGATACAGAGGTGAGTATGGTACTGTGTTAGCTTTCAAGGAGCTCTGAGTCCGGTAGGGAAATCACTTAAAAATACCAACAAAACAGTCCATGAGACAAAACAGTCCATGAGGGTTCTGTACAGAAACTGCCTTCTAAGAAAAGAGGAAGCTGTCTGCTTTGTTGTTGTGAAAAAGGAACAGCAGAGAACCTTAAATACAAAACTGGATGCTGGTAGAGAGGGCTGTGATTTAGCTCGTGAAGTTGTCATAAGTGTGAAGGAAAGAAGGCAGTCTGTGGCAAATTAGAAGGGGTGCAAGTCTTTCAGTGCCTGAAAACAGTCCCAAGATGACAACTGGAAAGGTATCTAAGATAAAATAACGCTTACAGGAAGAGATCCTCCCTTTTCTTTTTTGAACACTTCTCTGACCACAAACACAACAAACCCAGTCACATCCTCCCTTTCTCCTGTCTATTTCATCATGTATCTCAGGGTCCTCAAAGAGTGGTACAGGTCCACCTTGAAGGTGGAGGGGAGAGAGACAGCTGCTTCCTAGGAGTTGAAGTGAATCCTCTTTAGGAGTTGGGCAGAGGTGGGGGAGTTGAAGAGGAAAAGGGGGAGATGCTGAATTGAGATTGTATTTCACAGTGTTCAAAGTGGGCAATTGGAATTAAGCCACTAGAAAACTGGTAAATCCTTCTTACTTTACTTATAATGGGAAAGTGGGCCACTTCCCCCCAAATATGTAGCATAGTCATTAATTCATAAGAAACACCTTTATCAGAAAATTATGACTAAGGAGTTGTCGTTCCTAGTGTTAGGAGTATTAAGGAAGGCAGGTGTGTGGGTTTTTGAAAAACCAAAACTGGGCATTATCTAAGTGATTTATTCTCTGAAAGTTGCATATCTATATTTTTGGTGGGCTATACCCGCCTTATGTTGGAGCTTATCTTTAGGAATTGCTTGTCAGAGCCTGTGACACATTCCTTTGAAAATCCTCATAGCGGCAAATTTTAATTCTTTGAGGGTAGAGTTTCATTTTATGGGTTACTTGGTGTCAAGTAGAGAAAAGCTGGTTGATGTTCTTCTGGAGTCCAAACTAGCTGTGAATGAAAAAATTAGAGTGATTATAAATGTGTTTTATTTGTAACTGTCAAAAAATTAGAATGATGGTAAACTGGTTTTGAGGGTAGTTCCAGAAGAGTAGTGACAGACAAATTCACTGGAAGAATGATTCACTTTACTGTAAAGGATAGCGCTTGTTTAGACACCCTAGTTCTATGTATTTTGAAAAATTAATCTTGTTGTTTGACAGTCCATAACACTGAGCTGGATTTTTTTTTTATAAATTTATTTATCTATTTATTTATGGCTGCGTTGTGTCTTCGTCGCGGTGCGTGGGCTTCTCATTGCGTGGGCTTCTCATTGCGGTGGCTTGAACTGTCTCAGAGTTTGGGCTCTAGGTGCGTGGGCTTCAGTAGTTGTGGCACACGGGCTCAGTAGTTGTGGCTCGCGGGCTCTAGAGCGCAGGCTCAGTAGTTGTGGCTCATGGGCTTAGTTGCTCCGTGGCATGTGGGATCTTCCCGGACCAGGGCACGAACATGTGTCCCCTGCTTTGACAGGCGGATTCTTAACCACTTCTCTACCAGGGAAGCCCCTGGATTTTTGAATAAGAGAAATCTTTAACCCTTCACTCTCAGCCCAGCCCTTGGTGGCTGCCTTCTTTCCTGGCCTTTGTGAGGATTAGCACCTCAGGGTTGAAAGTTCAGATGATTGGCTAAAAACGGCCTTCACATGTATTTGTATTTTAATGATTATAGTTCTTCATGGTTCTCTTTCATGATTAATCAGGAATGGTCTTTGAAACACTCCTTCCCGCTTGTCTGCACCATTTCTCACAGTTCTTTAAGAGTTAGTTGAACTTCTACCTTTTTTCTAAACCTGCCCCTGAACACTGTGAGCTCTCTTTCTCCAGACCTTATAGCATTTACAGTTTATATCATTTTTGCCAGTCATAGATTTTGTAAATATTTAAATTGTTTTTCATTTCACCTCCATGTAAGCTCCTAAGTCTTTTAAACAACTGCTCAACAATTTCTTTCTTGTATTGTTTTAGGAGTGCGATAAATTTTTGTTCACCTCAGATTTTAATTGAAGCAGAGTCCCTGTCTTGGGGATTTGATTTTGGCACAAGGGGTGGGGTTGTATGATCATTTAAGGAGCGCGGGTTTTGGCATCTGGTGGGCTTGGGTCCAAGTCCTGGCTGTCACTTAGCCCTGTGGCCTTGGATGGACTGCCTAACCTCCCTGGTTTTAGTTCTTCAGTTCTTAAAAAAGGAAGGACAACCTCATTAGAGTTGTAAGGAGGTTTAAAATGAGATCGTAGGAGAACGGCTGAGTGTGGTGTGTGCGTGTAGTAAGTGCTCGGTGTGTGTAGTCTTTATTGTTTCTGATAGTGAACGGATGCATAGTGACTTGGCTGTTTTTAATATCTAGTGTTACTTAGCGGAATTTGATTACATGTGAAGTGACGAATGGAATCAATTAGTGTAATTCTTTTTTGCAAGTAATACTTGACTCCTCCATCAGTTGCTCCTGTCGGCACCCTCTACCCTAGTTCAGCACGTGTTGTGTCAGTGCAAGCGGTTGACTAGAGCAGCACAGAGTAGCTGGTTTGTTTCACGTAGACATCTGGCATGTGTGCATTTCTAAGCCTGTAGGCTCTGGCAAATGGCTCTGAAATTTAAGCATGGTTTCTTAGACTCAAGCGTCTTCCAGCTATGTATGAAAAGGCACGTGTGGATGCTCAACCTTCACATGGTTTTTGACTCTTCCTTTTCCCCCCATTTGTCCTTCGTGAACAACTCCTTTTGGCTCCTCGTTCAAAAGTTTTCTTGCATCCATTTTTCCTTTAAGTTGCATTTACCACCAGCCTTGTTCAGTCCTCTATCTTTAGACCTAAGGGTCAGCTCTAGATGGATCTTTTATCTTTTAAAAATACTATTTTTATCTAAAGGCGTTGCTAAATCCAAGGCTCTGTCGCTCATTGTCTTTATTTTAGTTTTTATTTTTAAAAATATTTATTTATTTATTTATTTTTGGCTGCGTTGGGTCTTCGTTGCTGTGTGCGGGCTTTCTCTAGTTGTGGTGAGCGGGGGCTACTCTTTGTTGCGGTGCGCGGGCATCTCATTGTGGTGGCTTCTCTTGTTGCGGAGCATGGGCTCTAGGTGCGCAGCTTCAGTAGTTGTGGTGTGCGGGCTCAGTTGTTGTGGCTCGCGGGCTCTAGAGCCCAGGCTCAGTAGTTGTGGTACACGGGCTTAGTTGCTCCGCGGCATGTGGGATCTTCCTGGACCAGGGCTCGAACTCGTGTCCCCTTCATTGGCAGGCTGATTCTTAACCACTGCGCCACCAGTGAAGTCTAGTCCAACTTTTTTTGGACTATGTCATGGACATTTAAGTAAGAGTTTTCGTATATTTGTGTTTATAATGAATAAGTTGCCTTCCCTTGTGGATGCTCTTCTATGAATAAAATATTTTCTGAAAGGCCATTTCTTTGGAATTTTATAGCATCACAGCTGACAGAATCTTTGGATACACGGGTTGGCTTTAGTGGACCTGGAAACTCTAAAGCCGTGTGTAGAATTGTGAGTGTGAGTGCTTATGTGCCTTTTTGGGGAGCAGAGTCTCCAGCTTTCATCAGTTTCTCAAAGAGGACTGTGAAGCAAGAACCAAATCTGTGTACTACCACTCTTCATTCTTACTAGCCTGTAAGGAACGCCAGACTCCCTCAGCATCCCTCCTCAACACTCACAAACTTACCTATATCAGTTCCCACCCGTATCCTCCTTCCTTCTTTCCTCAGAGGAAGAACTGTCCCCCTCCTGTTCTGCAGTGTGTCCCTGTGACTATGATCTCAGTCCTCATCCCTTCTCCTCTTCTGGGATCTTGGGATCTTACTTTATTGATCCATCTATTCACTTGTAGTCTTTTGTCTTTGTTTTTTCCTCTCATCTTTAGCCTCTCACTTAACACTTGGCTCTTGGCCCCCTCCCTTCAGCCTATAGATACGCTGAAGTTTCTCCCATCTTAAGAAAAGTATCTTCCCGCGATCTTGTATTGGAACCTATTTGCTTTCGTGTGCTAGCGTTCACTCCCCCTCATAGATCTTAGAAAGTAGAGCCTACATTTCCTTTATTTTGTTTCTTACCTTTGCTCACTCCTCAGTCCGTTGCTTCTGTCTCATCAAGCCTCTGAAAAAAAGGTCTCCAAGGCCACCAGTGACTTCTGATTTAGACTGAAAAGTACCCACATCTTTCTCCGCAGCATTGGATGCTGTGGACCAGTATCTTTATAAAACTCCCTCCTTCCTTAGCTTTTATGGTATAATTTCCTTCCAGCTCCCTACCTATTCCTTCTCCTCTCCTTTGGGCTTCTTTTTCTCTTTCTTCCTCCTGGTGTGGGTGTTCCTGGTATCTGTCATTAGCCTTCATCTCACTTCACAGACACTTGCTGACTGATCTCATCTATGCCCAGGGCCTCGGCTGTCAAGGCTGGGAGATGACTCCCTAGTCTGTATCTCTAGCCCTGACTCCTCTCTGCTCCAGACATCCCATTTATTCTCCCCAGACAACTGTAACTTAGTAGGTCCAAAACTGTACTCCTTGTTTCTGCTCCGCAAATACTTGGGGGTCATCCTTAACTTCTGATGAGTCACCAAGTTCTGTTGATTCTGCTTCCTCCCCTCCATTCCCATTGTTTCAGCCTTTGTTTAAGCTCTTACCATCTTCTGCTGAGACCATTACAGTAGTCTCCTAACTCGTCTGCCTGCCTTCAGTCTCTTCTCTCTTCAGTTCATCCTTCTCTATTCTGTGATGGAATTGATCATTCTGAAACACAGATCTAATTGTGTCCTTTTCCCTGTTGAAAAATTTTCACTGGCTTCCCCAATCCACAGGATAAACTCCAGGCATCCTTTGTGTAACAAGACCTGCCTGCCTGCCTTTTTAGCCCCGCTCCCCGCGCCTTCCATGTTTTTGCTGTCTTCTCTAGCCATGCCGAATGACTTGTATTTCCCTGAATACATACATGGTGCTTTTTCACTTCCATTCCTTTGTACACGTTGCCTTTCTCTGAGAAATGCCCACTCTGGCATGTTCTTCCCCTTTTTCTGTCTCTTTAACTTCTGTTCCACTCAATTTCCTGTAAGAAGCCAGCCTTTCCTAAGCTCTCTTAAGAAGCTAAGATCTCTGTATAAGTAGCCATCAATTATTGAGTGCTTATTATGTAACAGGCCCTGTGCTTAGCACTTTATATATCCTGCCTGACCAGTAAGTAGGTGCTGAATAAATTGCTGCTGTTGTCATGGTGATGAGGGAACTGAGCTAGCAAAAAGCAACTGAACCTTGAGTGGAACAAAGGGTGTGCCAGCTCCTGCCCTCACACAGACCTGATCTTTCCCTTTTTCCCTACCAGGAACAGTAACCTTCTGAAGTGAATGGCAAAGGGGAGAGAACACACTTGAATCATTTAGAACTGTTTCTGCTGCTTACTGTATGATCTTGGACAAGTCTTTGAAGTGTGCTTCTAATCCTAACAACTCCTAAAGATAGGTGTGTCATTTCCATTCTGTAGAGACTTGTTAAGGAACGTGAAGCCTGAAGGTAAAGTGCTCTGGGGTTGGAACCCACCTCAACTTGGCTCCAAACCCCACGGTGTTTCCACACTGCCTCCATCTCCCCGAATCACGTTTCAAGTAATTCAGCAAAATTCTTTTCCATCTTAACTATTGGGCCCCACTTTTCTTAGGATACAGCTTCTGTCTTTGGAGTTTGGGAGGTAGGGCTCCCCAGAGAGAAAAGAATGGGAATGTTCTATCCTATTCTAAGAGAAATGGATAGCAGTTGGAGTGACGTTGGTTATTTTTGACCTTGCTTTGCCAGAACCAGCACTCCAACATATATTTGGAGGATTTCATTTATATCAGCTTGACTTCTGGAAGGGTGTGACTTCTTCTTTTCTAAAAAGAGCAAAAGATATTGGGTAAAATCCTTTAAGACTGCGTATCTGTAAAGTAAGAGATAATTTTATGTACTTATATTTTGATGTGAAATTGATTTTTCTTCCTTGAATTGAGATGGGGTTGATGAGAAGCTGAAAGGGGAAAATCCAGAAGGAGAATATCTTGAATGCTACACAGGACAGCCCTAAATGAAAATGCACAGGTCTGGCGTCTTTGAAAGGTCCTTACTGTGCCCTGGACTTGAGCTTCTGGGCTACAGATAGAGTATTGTGGTTACATTCTGGTTCAGAAAGAGTTTTTTGTTTGTTTTGTTTTTTCCTTAGGATATTTAATGTTTAATTTAAAAATTAATGTTTAAATTAATGTAGATATTTCTGTAAATGACATTTACTTTAGTTGATTTTTCTGGAGTTATTTTTTGTCAAAGAAGAGCCCTCTCATATCTCCTTTTTTTTTCCAGAGGACTCTTGCTTTTAGGGGTAAACTAAAGCAGCTGTAGGATTTTTTTCTTTCTTTTTAAGGACCTTGTTTCAAGGTTATGTTTGGGTTATGTTTCAATTTATTCATAAACTGGAACCTTCTGGGTTTTAATTCAGGTCAGGCATGAATGCATTACAGTGCTGGCCAGTCTTGTCACTGAATCTCCTTTTTTTTTTTTTTTTTTTTGCGGTACGCAGGCCTCTCACTGTTGTGGCCTCTCCCGTTGCGGAGCACAGGCTCCGGACGCGCAGGCTCAGCGGCCATGGCTCATGGGCCCAGCTGCTCCGCGGCACGTGGGATCTTCCCGGACCGGGGCACGAACCCGCATCCCCTGCATCGGCAGGCGGACTCTTAACCACTGCGCCACCAGGGAAGCCCTGAATCTCCTTTTTAAAAATGAACCCAGGGGCTTCCCTCGTGGCGCAGTGGTTGAGAATCAGCCTGCCAATGCACGGCACACAGGTTCGAGCCCTGATCCGGGAAGATCCCACGTGCCGCGGAGCAACTAAGCCTGTGAGCCACAACTACTGAGCCCACGTGCCACAACTACTGAAGCCCGTGCGCCTAGAGCCCATGCTCTGCAACAAGAGGAGCGACCGCAATGAGAAGCCCTCGCCCGCAACGAAGAGTAACCCCTGCTTGGCGCAACCAGAGAAAAGCCCACGTGCAGCAGCAAAGACCCAACACAGCCAAAAATATAAAAAATAAAAAATGAAAATGAACCCAGCAGGAACTGTGAGGAGAAGTTTCTGATAGTTTCTTGCATAGTAAATCTGTGACTGAGGCAAGCAGGCTGTCTTAATTTTTTTTTTTTAAATCAAGGTATAATTGACATACAACGTTATATTAGTTTCCAGAGTATGACATAATGATTTGATATTTCTATATGTTGGGAAATGATCACCTCAATAAATCTCATTAACATCTGTCATCATACATAGTTACAATTTTTTCCTGTCTTAAAATTGTAAAGAGTTGTCATTCTTTTTTTGGCTGCGCTGCATGGCATGCGGGATCTTAGTTCCCTGACTGGGGATTGAACCCGTGCCCCCTGCAGTGGAAATGCAGAGTTTTAACCACTGGACTGCTAGGGAAGTCCCAAGAGTTGTTATTCTTACTTTATTGGACTTCCTTTCTGGTTTGGAGAAACTTTCATTTTTAAATTGAATGTGTAGCAAAAGCATTTGTGAGTTTTCCTCCCATGGTTCTTTGCTTATCGTTTTCTTCAAGGAGACCAAGGGAAGTCCTAGAAGAGAACTTCCTCATTTGTTGGTTCTCTGAGCTCTAATCTGTAATGTTACTCCTATATTATAGTTATTTTTCAAATGACCTTAAAGCTATTATATGATCATTTGCATAAATATTCTCATCTCCCTTTGTAAGCTGCTTGAGGACAGCACACAGCATCCTCCAGCATAAGTGCTTTTCAGTACTTATTCAGCCAGTGAATGAATCTAGACTCTTTTCGTCAGCCTCCTTATCTATTCTTATTTCCTTAGTAGTGTCTGACAGACTCTTCTATTACAGTCAGACTGGTTTCCTCCCTCTTTTTCCTGACTGGCTCATTCTCATCTCTATGCCTTTGCAGCGACTGTTTTCTTTGTCAGGACTACCTTTTCTCCTAGTAAAATTTACCTGTGGTTTCACGGCCTGGTTGATGTCCTTTCATCATGAAACCAACTGACTACTTTAGTCCTTATTAATCTCTTCTATTTTTAAGCTATTGTTGTATTCAGTGACAGTTTAACACTTAACTGACAGCTGTTTATTTGTTTTGTTTATGTTGTTTTTGCCTCCTCAGTTAGACTTTAGGTTTTGTGAGTGTAATGACAAGGTCTTCTACCTTTGGGAACTTGTAAGGTGCTAAACATATCAATATATCAGTAAAGATGTATTGAGCACATTTATTTACAAGATCTATTGAGAGGGTGAGAGATACATAGGAGGCAGATACCCTGCTCTCAAGGAGCTTTCAGTCTAGTAACTTCTCAACAAATAGCTGTTTGGGCTTTAAAAATATTAATTTAAAGTAATTGTCTTTTGAGTGAGCACGTAGAAACTATTTTATACTTGAGTGATAAGATAGCATTTAAACAACCCCATTTGAAATGATTCTGGGAAAATGGCAGTTTGAGCACATCTCTGCTGCCCTCTTTTTTTAAAACTCAGTTCAAGTAAAATAACAATTTCAAAGCTTAGAACAAAAATACTGAGAGTTGGAATGGGAACTCATGAAAGTCGAAGGACTTGGAGGGTAGGTCCAGGAAACCAAAAATGCAGATAACAAGAATTTTAGAAGGAGGAATAAGTAATAGAAGAAAAATTCCCTGAGCCAAAAAAAGATTGAAAAAGACTGAAGATTGAATGAGTTCACTGTGTTCCAGGCAAGATCGATGAGAAAAGGCACAAACCTAGGCATATTCTGATAAAATTCTTGAATTCAGTGGTAAAGACAAAAAAAAACTACAAGTAAGTTCCTAGATAGAAAGATAAAGATTCAAAAGAAAAGAAAAGGTTAGAAACATTCAAAAGAAGATAAAGATACAAAAGAAAAAGTTAAAACTACCACAAAACAGACTGTCCTCATTTGCATCACTGTAGTGTTAGTGGAAGAAGCAGACTATTTAGAGAAAAGGTCCACTCCAGAAACCTTGTAGGCAGTCTAGATACTATTCACCTTTCAGGGAGAAGAAAGCTCTGTGTGGGTGTGCAAGGATTCACATTATGTCACCCGTAGACTCTAATCTGGACAGTATACTCTAATCAAACAAATAATATTTCCTCTCCTCCTTCCAAAGTAGGAAGAGGAGAGGAAACAGTGATAGACAGTGGACTTTGAAATATATATATATATATATCATATATTATTGTTACTCTATGTTACATATAATATATATATCAATATAATTACGTATATTGAGAGTGATAAGGAATGTGTAATATAAATGCTAAGTAAGGATCTTTGAAATTGAAGACACATGTTGAAAGAGAAAACCTTGCCGTCTGAAGGAAATATTCTAAATGATTCCAGCAAAACTTGGACATCGCAGGACAGGGTAGTGTGTGGTGAGTGGGAACTAAAAGCATTCTTTGGTATCATTGAGATGTTGGCAGGGGAAGTATGGCAATGAACTGCCTTTGTGAGGAGAAGAATACTTCATTTATACTAGTGCTAAAAAAATTGTAAAATACTTAAGGGAAAGTATCACAAGAAAGGCGCAGGCTCTGTGTGAAGAAAATGGTAAAAGATTAAGGATGATCTGAAAAAAATGGAAATATATACCATGTTCCTGGATGGGAAAACTAAATAGATGTAAATTTAATGGAAATTAATTACAACTCCAGTGGAGAATTCTTTTGGTGGTGGGGAAATAGGTAAAACAATCTGTGTTCAGATAGAAGAATAAATGTTTTAGAATAGCCAAGAATATTTAGGCACAGAATAGTGAGGTGGTCCTTGCTTTACCATGTATTGAAACAGATTCTAAAATGATCATACTCAAAGCAGTGTGGTATCAGCATGTGAATAAGGATGAGCAAACAATAAAGTACCCCAATCCTTGTATATGTAAGAAACATAATTATAAAAACATGAAGGTTTTGCAAGCTTAGACTAGCTTTCTTTCCAATTGTCTCAAATTAACAAAAGATCTTAAAATAAGTTGGCCAGGGCTCCATAGGACATCAGAAATACTGATGTTGTATTTATCCTTGATACTCTATTTATCCTGCCAAGAGGAGCACACTGGAACCATTCCTCCTGCAGTGTCTTTCCAGTGCCTCTAAAAACAAAGCTTAATATTGTGGCATCTGGCAAAGGAAAAATATTTAAAGGGTTCATCTTAATTTTCACAGAGCAGGCCATGAAGGGGTGATTTGGAGCTGAGAAGCAATAAATTGATAACTGGCACATTCTTGACTCCTCTCTTTTCTTCAATCCAACGGCCCATATCTAGTCCATCAGTAAGTCTTTTTGGTGCTACCTTGAGAAGTACCCTCGCATCTGCTTTTCCATCACTGATCACTGCCGATCATCACCTTGCCTCTGTTACCTCATCTGTAGCTTCATAGTGCCTTATCTCGTGTCCCTGCTTTTTTCTCTCTAACCTATTTTCCACATGGCAGCTACAGTCAGCTCTGTAAAATACAAATTAGATCATGTTGCTTCCCTGCCATTGAATTTCCTTCAGTGGATTTCTGTCTTTTAAATAAGATTCCAGGGACTTCCCTGGTGGCACAGTGGTTAAGAATCCACCTGCCAATTCAGGGGACACGGGTTTGATCCCTGGTCCAGGAAGATCCCACATGCCGCGGAGCAACTAACCCTGCGAGCCACAACTACTGAGCCCGCATACCACAACTACTGAGTCTGTGCTCTAGAGCCCATGAGCCACAACTACTGAGCCCATGCGCTGCAACGGCTGAAGCCCGCGCGCCTAGAGCCTGTGCTCTGCAACAAGAGAAGCCACCGCAATGAGAAGCCCATGCACCGCAACAAAGAGTAGCCTCCACTCGCTGCAACTAGAGAAAGCCCGCGTGCAGCAAGGAAGACCCAATGGAGCCAAAAATAAATAAAATTAAAAAAAAAAAAGTAAAATAAAATTCCAGCTCCTGTTCCATGGTCTACAAGGCCAGCACTCCTGTTCCCTCATCTACTTTGCTTCAGCCACACTGGCTGACTCTTCTTTCCCTCCTTTCTCTTTTCCTCCCTCTCTCCTTTTCTTTTTTCCCTCTCATTCTTTTCCTCTCTTCCTTCTTTCTCTGCCTCCCTCCCTTTCTCTTTTCTTTTCCTTTTTATTTATTTAGCTACTATTTACTGAGTGCCTACTTTATGCCACATAGGTACAGGCAATACGGCAGTGATTAAAATAACAAAAATCCCTGCCCTTAAGGGGCTTACGTTCTGTAGGAATAGACAGAAATTAATAAGTAATTTCTATTGCCTGTCAGATGGTAAAAATTTCAGTGGAGAAAAATCATGAAGAGCAATAGAGAATACTGGGGCCGGTCAGTGAATACAATTTAAAGTAGGGAGTCAGGGATGACTTCATCATAAGATGGCACTCGAACAGAAACCTGAGGATGGTGAGGCTTTTTCTCTCCTTTGAACAAACCATGCTTGTTCCTGCCTCCAGACCTTGTTTCTTGCTTTTCTTCTGCTGAGAATGCTCTGCTCCAAGTGCTGTGCTTGGCTGGCAACTTTGCCTCCTTTCTGTCTCAGCTCAAAAGTGACCTTCTCAGAGATGCCTTCCCTGACTGCTGAGTTTAAATGAGCAGCTCCTCCCCACTTTCCCGATCTCATCTTTTTATTTATTTATTTTGAAGTCAAAGTGATTATTTATTTATTTATTTATTTTAGGCTGTGTTGGGCCTTCATTGCTGTGCGCCGCCTTTCTCTAGTTATGGTGCACGAGGCTACTCTTCGTTATGGTGCGTGGGCTTCTCATTGTGGTGGCTTCTCTTGTGGAGCACAGGCTCTAGGTGTGAGGGCTTCAGTAGTTGTGGCCAGTGGGCTTCAGTAGTTGTGGCTTGCGGGCTCTAGAGTGCAGACTCAGTAGTTGTGGCACACAGGCTTAGTTGCTCCGTGGCATGTGGGATCTTCCTGCGCCAGGGCTTGAACCCATGTCCCCTGCACTGGCAGGCAGATTCTCAACCACTGCACCACCAGGGAAGCCCTCATCTTTTTTTTTTTTTTCTGTTTAAAATTTTCTATTTAATACCACCATTTGAAATGATCTTGTTTGTGTATTTATTATCTGATTCCAGTAAAATGTTAGTTCTGTGAGAGGCCTTGCTGCCTTGCTCCCTGCTGGATGCCAGGACCTAGAATAGAAGACACTCAGTAGACACTTGTTCGCGAATAGATGGACTTTGCAGGGAGAAGATTCCAACAGGATTCCTTAGATGGTGATAGCTTTACAGAGTAAAGAAATGTCGGCTCTGTCCCAGGGCCTCTGCTGGGAAGGGACAGGGACCCCTGTGGAAGCTGGCCAGGGCTGGAACTCAGGGGCCCATGATGTTTCCTGGCATTCGGTTAGTTTCTCATGTTTGTTTTTCCTTTGTTTCCTTCACCTATTTATCTGCACGCTCTGATTTTCCATGTGACTTTTACAGCTGGGTGGTGTGTGACAACTTTCCATTTTATCAGCGGGCCTGGCTCTTTGGCCCATACATTTCAGTTCAGCTGATATTTATTATGCAGAAGTGTATAGAAGATGCAGTGCCAAGCCTGGTAGAGCGCTTGCATGAGAGCCAGAGCTGGAGCCAGGCCGCCGAGTACCTCTGCTCCCCGCATGGAGGGACATCCGCTTCTGTGTTGACTTGTACTTGCCTGTGTGTCGATTCCCTTTTCCTCTACCTTGACCAGCTGTATTACTCACAGGATCTGATCTGAGGTGTAAGCTCATTGGGTGAGTTTTTCTGTAGAATAGATAGTGGAAGCAACCTCGTTTTGGTTTAACTGGTCAGTCCTGGTTGGGAAAAACTAAATATTTCCCATGTTTGGTTTTTCAACATCTTTTCTTGGCCACATTACATCTTTTCCAAAATGTTGGAAAACCAGGGAAGTGAACTATTTAGCCATATGGTAAGTATTTGGTTTGTTGAACTGTCCCACCTTTGGACAGTTTATCGTAGTTTATGCAAATTGTGTGGCCAGCTAGACTTCTGAGGGCATTCATAGGCCACCCGTAACATGGCTACCTGTATGCATACGACACTTTTATTTTAGGTCCCAATGTTTTCTCTCAGGTGCCTCTTTGAGTACCTGTGTCCAAGGTGTTGTTCGGACACTAAATTTATTGTAATTTTACACATAGGATAAATATAATAAAAATCTCAAATATTCCATTTATTTATTATTCTGTCATCAACTTGAAGTTTATCTTTGTGGCTGAGAAATAGAACTTGTGAAACATCTTAATAATTAATATTATCCTATTTCAGCAAGGGTTGAAAGAAATATGATTTAGATGATTATCATGTTGAAAACAAGACTAAAGTATTATATGTTTATCAACCAGAGATCACCATTGACAGAAGTAGTAAATTGCTCAGAATTCTGAATTTGATTTGATTATCTTCTAACTTTTCCTTGCAATTGTAGAAAAAAGAGTTTTTCATTAGAGGTAGGGATTCTTTCCTGCCTTCCCCCCCACCCCCCTGCCCCAGTCCGTTTTTTTTTTTTTTTTTTTGGTGGTATGTGGGCGTCTCACTGTTGCGGCCTCTCGCCTTGTGGAGCACAGGCTCCAGACGCGCAGGCTCAGCGGCCATGGCTCACGGGCCCAGCCGCTCCGCGGCATGTGGGATCTTCCCGGACCGGGGCACGAACCCGCGTCCCCTGCATCGGCAGGCGGACTCTCAACCACTGCACCACCAGGGAAGCCCCGCAGTCAGTTTTAGTTGTCTGCTTCCATACCTATGAAATGTGGTTAAGAATGCTATCAACCTTACAGGATTGATGTGAGAATTAAATTAGTTAATACATGAAAATACCTGATTAGAACAGTGCCCAGCCAGGAAGCCCCTGGCAGTAGTTTTTTGTCGTTTTTTGCAGAGATAAGATACTGCAAACAGTATCTTTATTGCATAATAAATGCCATAAGGAAGGCATGTACAAATACTGAGGGTGCTCAGGCAAAGGGCGTTCACGTACCTATGTTGTTTCTGGGGAGGAGTATCGCTCAGGCTCAGAGTCATCAGTTGAATAGGAGTTTGGTGGGAGGACAGACCAGGGAGGAGGATAGTTTAGGTTTGGAGAAAGACATGGGTTTGCGAATCACTGGAGTATGTTGGAGGAATTACGATGATTTAGTAGTCATTGCTAGAGCATAAAGAGTAAGCTCAGTAGGTCCAATAAGCCTGGACAGGTGGGTAGGTCTTAGAATCTTAAATTTTATCTCGTAGGTTCTTGCTTCTCAGTAGGAAATGTGCCAGGGTACTCAAAACTGTAGGATAAACATGGTACAAGAATCTTCTTGGGGTATCCATTTAATTGAATTTGGGGGAAATTATTGCTACATTAAAACATGAATATATTATAATACAGGATTTAAAATCCAAGATAAAATATAATTTTAACTTTTTAAATAAAAAAATAATACATTTTGCCTTAGTTGCTGGCTTTTTCAGGCTGTGCCTCTTCTAGACCCTCCATTCCCCCCCATCACTTTCTTCGGGTGAAAGTTTAAAAAGCACCCATATAGGTCATGGGGAAGCATTGAGGAATTGTAAGCAGGAGTGGATGACATCCGTATTTGGTGGAGATCAGCCTAGAGGAGGATGGTTTCAGGCTCCTGTGTCACACAGTCAAGGGTCACCATTCACATAGAATACAATGCGAAATACCTTAAGTAGATAAGAACAGGGCAAGAGGGCAAGACAGGACAGGGAGAGTTACAAGGTGGCTACTGAAACGAGCTGGTGGCCTCTGCAGTGGGATTGGGGAAGAGGGAATGAAAAGAGGTGTTTAAGGAGAATCGATGAGACTCGTGTAGAAGAGGAGAGCGTGTGATGTGTTGGAAGAACCTAAGTTGACGCCTAAGAAACTTAAATTTCTGGCTTAGCGTCTTGAGGGAAAGAGGGCACCATTTTCTAGTACAAGGAATAGCAGAAGAACAGTTTGGAGTACGGGAGGAGATAAATTCAGTGTTCCTGAATTGGAGGGGTCTTTGGGCCATGCGGGTGAAGGTGCGTAGCAGGCAGTTGGCTATGTGTGTGTGGAGCTCTTTAGAAAGGCCTGTCCTGATGACACACCTTCAGTTCTCCCGAGTGGCCATCACTGGCAGTGAGGCCCACGGGCATGACTGAGGTGGTCTGAGAGGAGCACAGCGAGTGAGAAGAGGCTAAACAGAGAGCTCTGGAAGTGCTGCCATTTAAGGGGGGAGGCTGAAGGAAAGGAACCTGAGAAACTGTCAGAGGTATGACAAAGAGGGAGGAGAAGAGCAAAGCAGCAGGGAATTTCAAGAAGTGCCTGTCGCTGCAAGAGAGTTTAAGAGTAGACTGGGAAATGCCGTCCAGATTTACCGGTGGAGGAGGCCACTGCTGGTGACCTTTGCTTGAGCTGTTTCAGTGGTGTTGGGGGTGGGGACTGCAAACCTGTCCGGAGAGGATGAGGCATCCAAGGCGGGAGAGGAAGTAGAGGCAGGCTGCCCGCGCTGCTTTTGCGAGCCTGGCTCTGTGAAGTGGAGGAGAGAACAGTAGCTAGGATGCTTATACATTCACCTCCTCTTTCTCTCCCACTGGAAAGTAAGTTGCACGAGGGCAGGAACTTCATTTTATTCACTGCTATATCTCCAGGGTAGAAGAGAGCTCCTGGCACCTAGTAGGTGCTCAATAAATATTTGGTGGCTGAATTAATGAGTTATGTTAAGATGGGAGAGACTTGAGCATGTTCATTTGTAGGGTGGAAGGGTAAGAGGTCTTGGAGAGGAAAGTTTGAAGGTCTAGAGGAGAAAGGATGTGATGGAACGTGGTCTCCATGAGTCAGGAAAGTTTGAGATTCCAAGCCCCTCTGGAGTGACTATCCAGGATACCAGGAGTGGCTCCTTTTCTGCTGAAACTGAAGGAAAGGAGGAATGGATGGGAGCAGAGGTAGATGTTCACAGGTGGTGGAGGAGGAAGTTGAGGGAGTTCTCTCCTGATGGTCTTATGAGTATTCTCTGAGTTAAAAATAAATTAAGAATGAGTATCATGTGTGTATCCTTGGAAAACATTTTGTGAAGACATACAAAAAAGCCACCCCTATTTAAGCAGTTATGCTTATGGGGAGAGTCACAGACAGGTAACTGTAGGCACACACAAGGTTGTGGTCGGTGATATAAAGGGTAGATGAGGTAAGGATGCACCCAGGGGATGAGTAAGTAGGTGAGACAAGAGGTCTCAAGTTTCAGACGGGAATGCAGGGAGTGGCTGGGAGCTGGGAGGAGGGATCCACACACACTGTGCACGCCATTTCACCCTGCCCCAGGAACCTTCTGTCAGCAGGAGACTGTCCTTGGATCATGGGGAAGTGGGAGGAGAGGCAGTGCATGAAGCTCCTCTTTGAGATAAAATGAACTGAAACCTGAGCCTTGAGGGAGGTAGAGTCACTCATTGTTAGTAACTCTTCTGGTTCTAACCAGGCTGGTTTTCCAGTGATTTATTTCTGATTCATTTGATAGGAAACTGCTTTCCCAACTTTTGACAAACCTGTTATCTGAAATGATTTGTCTGTTTAGAAGCACAGGTAGTAGTGAGAAAGGATATGAGAGTGTCGCAGCGAGTCATGAAGAACAAGACATGACCATATTTATTTACTACATCAGGCTTTAGCTAGAATTAATTTAAAGAATATTAAAGTGTCCATTTTATTTTAATTAGCAATTGTTTAGTAATAAAGCTTCACTTGTTCAGAATTCTCTATTTTCAGTCTATTCGAGTTCAAGACTACTTACTTCTCAGAAACTTTCTGAAAGGGAAACTAGAGTAGTAAGGATGGGTCTTTTAGTCTTCTAGACTTCCGTTGAAATTAAATAACCCAGCGAAGCAAATTTTGTTTTTGTCTTTTGCTATTAACCTTAGTGGCCATTATTGCAAATTAGTCTCTGATAGCTAAGCAGCATGAGGCAGGTTAGAGTTGAACTTGAGTCCTGGCTACTTCTGTTCTTGGATTTCTCACATGTTAAAACACGTTCCCTATAAAATGAGCAGAGGATCTTTCAGAAAGGGATCTGATTCTAAGAGTTAAAGGGGTTTTGCTTAGAACAAGTTGCAAATTCTAATCACTTATTTAATTGCCCTATCAGGGAAGGCAGGTTTATGATGTAAAAAGCACCTGTCAATTTTTGGAGATGGAGAGAAGTACCTTTTTTTTTCTTGACAGGAGGTGAAATCAGAGGTTGACTAAGACATGCTAATTGGAACTTGGTATCGTCTCAGTTGGCTCAGTACTTAGAATTCATTTTCTCTAAGCCAGTGGTCCCCAATCTTTCTGGCACCAGGGACTGCTTTCGTGGAAGACAATTTTTCCACAGATGGGGTGGGGGGAGGGTTCAGGTGGAATGGGGGTGATGGGGAGCAGCAGAGGAAGCTTCGCTCGCCCGCCCACCCCTCACCTCCTGCTTGCGTCCCGGTTCCTAACAGGCCGTGGACCGGAACCAGTCAGCAGCCCGGGGGTTGGGGACCCTTGCTGCAAGCCATCCCAGTTCTGATGGGGAATGGGGGGAAACCCTATGTGCCTCCACCTCATTCCCCCCAATTCTAAGTTTTTTAGCCATTAGTTGAATAGTTAGAACTCCAGTTAGGCCTTTATTTGGGGGAAGAAGAATGACTTTATCAGCCTTTGGGGGAGAACCTAGGGGACAAGAGAGTCTTCAGGTCAATTTGGCATCAACAAGCTGAGGACCTGTTTCTCATTTTTACAGAGAACTAAGTTATAGCCAGATCCCTATTTTCCTGGAATTTATGTTGTGTGTGTGTGTGTGTGTGTGTGTGTGTGTGTCTAAGAGAACATGTTGAAGACTTTTGAAAGAGACCTGACGTCTGGACCCTCTTTACAGATTGTCATTTTTGTTGCCTTTTACAGGAATCAACTGGGAAAGCATTCTGAGATGAGGCATGTCAGAGGCAGTGAGTGAGGTAACAGGGAAAAGGTCACTGGGTTCTGGTCCCATTTCTGCTATTTCTTTGTGACCTCAGGCAAATCATTTAACCTTTCCTGGCCGCTGGGAGATGAAGTGGCTAGATGAGGGAATCTAGTTCTTTCCAGCTCTTAATTCCTGAGGTGACCTGTGAGTATGGTTTAGGAAAATGTATGAAGAAAAAATCATACACACACACATATATATATATATATATATATTTTTTTTTTTTTTTTTTTTTTTTTCCCTTGGCCGTGACACACCGCGCAGCACATGGGATCTTAGTTGCCCGACCAGGGATTAAACCTGGATCCCCCCTGCAGTGGAAGGAGAGCCCTAACCACTGGACCGCCAGGGAATTCCTGAGGAAATCCTGTTGATATTTTAAATTCATTAAGACAGTTATTATTTAAAGGAAATCCATGTATAATGAGAATCATCAGTTGCCTAATTTATATTCATTCAGTCAAAACTTATATATTGAATTTTCCTAAAGTGAGATATACATTTAATTATCCAGGGTGTGTGCTGTTATCATTTTGGTCTAGTGAGGCTTAGGGGATGGAACTTTCATTCTGACTCTTACAAGTTACAGCTTATCAGATTCCCCTCCTAATGCATCTCCTCTTCCCTTTGTCCCTCTATGCCTCCCCAACCTCAGCATCCTGCGTGTTTATCTTTGGTAATGCCTGTGTTCCCTTACGTTTCTTTCCTTTTTTTTTTTAAGATTTATTTATTATTTATTTATTTATTTTTGGCTGGTATTGGTTGTGGCATGAGGGATCTTCGTTGAGGCATGGGGGATCTTTTGTTGCAGCGCGTGGGCTCTTAGTTGTGCTGCATGAGCTTCTCTAGTTGTGGTGTGTGGGTTTTCTATCTCTAGTTGTGGCGCATAGGCTCCAGGGCGCATGGGCTCTGTAGTTTGCAGCACGCGGGCTCTCTAGTTGAGGTGCACGAGCTCAGTA
This sequence comes from Delphinapterus leucas, assembly GCF_059928025.1. Taxonomy (NCBI): domain Eukaryota; kingdom Metazoa; phylum Chordata; class Mammalia; order Artiodactyla; family Monodontidae; genus Delphinapterus; species Delphinapterus leucas. The sequence goes on from NC_143139.1 coordinate 40,299,730, forward strand.
GTTGTGGTGCACGGGCTTAGTCGCCCCACGGCATGTGGGATCTCAGTTCCCCGACCAGGGATAGAACCTGGATCGAACCCATGTCCCCTGCATTGTAAGGTGGATTCTTAACCACTGCACCACCAGGGAAGTCCCCCCTTACATTTCTGTTTATCCTTCCCAGAGGCTGGAAATCATGTCTTATTCGTCTTTACTTTCCTTATTGTAAAACATCGAGGGGAAGAAAGGTAATATGTGAGGAAATAGGTAACAGCAGAGTCAAAGATGGCCCAGATTTTAATTTGGGGTAATGGGAGAATGTTTATGTTATACGTAGAAATACCTGAGGTGCTGGTTTGGGGAGAAGATGATGAATATAATTTTGGACATGACGGAATCTGTGGCACTGGCAGGACATTCAGGTAGACTGTTCCAATAGGCAGTTAGAAATGGTGACTTGTATCCTGGAGCGGTTGGAGGATTTGAGCATCATCTTCATGAGGTTCATCAGGGTGAGTCAGATCTTTGAAAGGGAAAGTGAAAAATGAAGCTAAGGGGGAATGCCTGTATTTAGGAAGCTAGAGGAGAAAGAAGAGTCATCCAGGCTGCCAGAGGTGATCGCAGAAATAGGAGGTGTACTGGGGTGCGTAGTAAGTGGCTTTTATGGAGGTAAATACTCAACTATGTTAAAGCTACAGAGAGGTTAGGAGAATTAGATGAGGGAATACAGATGATTGGATTAGTCAGTTCCAGTCCTGTGGCTGGACCAGAGGCTACCTGAAAAAGTGATGAGGACACAGAAGCAATGAGTCTGTAGGCTTCTTAGTTTGAAGTTGGGAAAAATGAATTAAAGAACAAGGGCAGGTTCAAAGGAGTACTTATTTCTCTTACTTTATTTTTATTTTTTAATAATAGAGGATACTGAGAAATCTTTATAGGCCTGGGAGGCTAAGAATGGAGGCTAAGAAAAGATTGTGTTGGCTAGGGAGATTTGGACACAGATTAGATCCCTGGAGGGTAGATGAGGGTGAATTTGAGAGCAGGCTGCCGTCAGGTTGGAGAGGAGGGAGGAGCATCTCTCTGAGACAGGAAGAATGGTTTGGTTGAAAAAAATGATTTAGGGAGAGGAAATTGGTGTGGGATTAAAGGGAAAAGGATATTCAGAAAGATGGAAGCATGGGGTTTTGAGAAATGTGAAAAGAATTAGAGCAGCAGCTGCAGGGGAGTTCGGGAGGAATTAATGAAACAATGAAAGCAATGCTGGTGCTCGTAGGCAGGCAGAGTGTGGTCAGCATGAATTTGGAGGGGACACAGTTGTGATGCTTGTGTCCAACTGTGAGATCAGGGTGTCATACAAGCCGTCAGTGTGAATGACGCTGGCTACAAAGACAGTGACAGGACCTGGAGTCTGGGGGGAAGCAAAAGAAACCAGCAGTAAAGATGGAATGTGCTCTGGGGGCTTCAGGACTTCGGTGCCCTAACCTGGGCTTCGTAGTTGAGACCAGCAGCATTCCTGAGTCCCTGTGTGTTTGTTTTTATGAAGCAGGAAAAAAGATGGTCTTATTTAAGGGTTATTGAAGTGGAAATGAGGTATGAGAATACTTGTAAGAATACTGTGCATTTTTTTCCTATTAAATTAAAAAAAAATGGCATGGGAACATTGTTGAAAAACTCCATGAAATGGAAAAATAGCCTCCCTCCTCCCCCCGCCCAGCCCCATCCCACTTCCCAAGGTGTAGCCATTTTTTATCAGTTAGTAGTATAACTTTCAGTATGTTAAGTCACCTTTAGGAAGCATGTCTTGATTCTCTGTTATGAACAGTTGAGAAGTGTACCCATTTCCAGTACTCTTTCCTTCTGAGTTTTTGCAGTCATATTAGTGTTCTTTTTAAAAAAAAAAACTTTATTTTTTTTTTTAAGTCTTTATTGAATATGTTACAGTATTGCTTCTGTTTTTTGTTTTGGTTTTTTGGCCTCCAGGCATGTGGGATCTTAGCTCCCCAACCAGGGATTGAACCCATATCTCCTGCATTGGAAGGTGAAGTCTTTAACCGCTGGACCACTAGGGAAGTCCCTACTGGATCTACTTTTAATTTCGTCTCTGCTTTCTATATTCCTTCTCGGTCTTACTCAGCTGCTGTTGTTTCTCGTACTTTGTCATTTTTCTTGTATTCTTAAAATTTGGAGTAGTTATTTTTGATATGGGGTGCAAGAGAGTTAAACTTTTAAGTCCTTGCCTTTCAGTAACATCTTTATCTCTCATTTGATTGTCATTTCTGTGAATGTAACTTGTTTTTATACTCTGGATGCTTTTAGGGTTTGCTTTTCGTTTTTGATGTTCTGACGTTTTCCCTAGGCTGTGTCTAGGTGCCTGTCTTCTCCATCATCCTGTTTGGGGGTTAGAAGACTCTTTGAATTTACTGGTTGTCTTTCTGGAGCTCAGGGAGAATTTTGTTTTATTATTTCTTCCCTTCCATGTGCTATGTTTTTAAATCTGTTTTGTGTTTGCTGTCTTTCCTCTCTCTCTTTTACTTCCGTTTTAACAGCAGGTTTATTCTTAATTTTTTTTTTTTTTGGGCGGTACGCGGGCCTCTCACTGTTGTGGCCTCTCCCGTTGCGGAGCACAGGCTCCGGATTCGCAGGCTCAGCGGCCATGGCTCACGGGCCCAGCCACTCCGCGGCATGTGGGATCTTCCCGGACCAGGGCACGAACCCGTGTCCCCTGCATCGGCAGGCGGACTCTCAACCACTGCGCCACCAGGGAAACCCTCTTAATTTTTATAGACGTGATAGTCTCTTGAATCTCTCTGAGCATGCTAATTAGCATTTTTTTAAAAGTTCTCTTTTAATTCCTGAAATAACTAATATTTCCTTTGGGGCATGTTTTTCCAGAGGTCCATCTTGGTCTACTTTTCCTGTTCTGTTGGGTTTCCTCAGATGTCATTCGTGGTTGTTCGCAGTTAATGTGTCACTAGGTTGATTAGGTAGTTGGTGTGGTTTTCTTCTGGAGTTGAATAGGTCTTATTAGCTATTTACATTTTTATTATGGAATATCACATGCAAAAGAGTATATGTTATGTGTGTGCACAGTTTAAGGAAAAACAGCAAATTGTCCATGATCTAGTTTAAGAACTGAAACCTTAAAATACCTCTGAAGGCCCGTTGGGCCTGTCCTGTTACTTTCACCTCACTCTCAAATGTAACCATCATCCTGAATTTTGTTACACATTCCCTATTTCTGCTTTATAGTTTGTATGTATCCCAAACAAAGTATTATTTAGTTTTGTAAGTTTGTGAACTTTAGGAGTGGAATCATGCTGTGTGTATTCTTCTGTGACTTGCTTTTTTTTTTTTTCGCTCAGCATTGTTTAGGAGGTTCATTCTTGCTGATGCAGGTTACTGTAGTTCTTTTTTTGTTTTCCTGCTGCTCTGGCATTCCATTGCATGAATTCACCACATTTTATTAGTTCATTCACCAATTGGCAGATATTTCAGTTGTTTCTAGTTTTTTGCTGTTGCAGATGACATTGCTATGAACATTCCTGTGTATGCCTTCTACATTTAAATATATATATATTTTTTATACCTTTAGTCATGGATTTTCAAATGCATATATAAAAGTCTAGAATTAAACAGAACAAAATCTCTGGATAGGAAATTGTGAATGATTAAAAATGCTTTTATAAACTTTGTATTTTCCATAGTTCCTTACATGCCCTTAATTTTATGGTCTGGAATTTTAAAAAATCAACTGAACATACTCGCTATTTTTCTTTGGAAAACACAGAAAAGGATAAGAGTTGATAAGAGAAATTTGCATTAATAAATGTGGAAAAATTCAGTGCAACTTTCATAATGTTAACTATGTTTTTTTGCATGCTTAAAGATTTTGTAGAGTCATTAACAATGCCATCTATATCAAGTTAGTCTATTTGTAAGTACTTCCAAGCTTGAATTATAGTGTTTATGTCAAGTTTGTAACTTTTTAAACTTCTTTTCCGTTACTTTCCTTTTCATCTACCATCAGTCACTCACATTTCCTTTGTCAGCATCATGCAGGATAAAGGAGACTTATCAAAAACATTTGCTACCATCAGTCACTCACATTTCCTTTGTCAGCATCATGCAGGATAAAGGAGACTTATCAAAAACATTTGCTATCTGAGGACAAAGAATATTTTTGAAAGCGTTCAAAAAATTTAAGAGATTTATTATAGGTTAATTAAGCTTTTGAATTGTGAAGATTTTGGGTTTTGCTTTTGTTTTAGTGGTAAGGTTTCTCAGAATGAAGCGTGCCAGGCTTTTGATAATGATTTTTGATACTCTAAATAACACAGACTCACTCTGGGTAACAATTTTTCTATATTGCCTCACTGACTCAGAGCACCAGGTGACTGAGCAAATAGATCATTCAAAACAACTGATCAGGACTGCCCTAGTGGTACAGTGGTTAAGAATCCGCCTGCCAATGCAGGGGACACGGGTTCGATCCCTGGTCTGGGAAGATCCCACATGCCGCGGAGCAGCTAAGCCCGTGCGCCACAACTACTGAGGCTGTGTGCCACAACTACTGAAGCCCTTGCACCTAGAGCCCGTGCTCAGCAACAAGAGAAGCCACCGCAGTGAGAAGCCCAGGCGCCGCAACGAAGAGTAACCTCCACTCACCGTAACAAGAGAAAGCCCGCGCACAGCAATGGAGACCCAACGCAGCCAAAAATAAATTAAAAAATAATAATAACAAATAAAAATTTAAAAACCAACTGATCACAGAGCTTGGGAAGTTTGTGTTCAATTTTCATTGATTGGCAATAGAACTGATACATTTGGCCTCAGACATAAGGAAAAATCCATTTTATATACCAGTAAACTTTGTGGAACAGTTTTGTTTGACCTTCATTTAAAGATGCACCCCCTCTGATAAACATCACTCACAGGCCTCTGGAGTTCTTACTCTAAGACAAGTGTCATTCTTTGAGTGCTTCCTGAAGTACAAAACATGGTAATACTTCCATTTAAACATATTATGGGAGTTGCTTGAAAATTTCTGATGATCACACCGTGGTATTAAATTTGGGTAATGGATCTTGCTTGATGTAAGCAGTTTTTTGTTTGTTTGTTTGTTTTAATTTTTTTTTTTGAGGTATGCGGGCCTCTCACTGTTGTGGCCTCTCCCGTTGTGGAGCACAGGCTCCGGACGCACAGGCTCAGTGGCCGTGGCTCACAGGCCCAGCCGCTCCGCGGCATGTGGGATCTTCCCGGACCGGGGCACGAACCCATGTCCCCTGCATCGGCAGGTGGACTCCCAACCACTGCGCCACCAGGGAAGCCCATCCTCAGTTGGTTTATGAAAGAACCTAAACCTCAAGTTTTGGAGGAATCCCAGAGGTCCTCCTCACTCACACCACCTCTTTGCAGCAACATGTACTGTACAAACTTGAGAAAAATTGGCCGTGATGCCAGTTTTAATTCAGGAAGGTCAAGTTTCAGAGTTGGGTGGAAGAAGAAAGTTGATAATAGTTTAGACTTATGTATGGCTTAGGAGATTAGAAAGTGAAAATTGGGGTTGATGCAACAACCCACTTAATGTCCATATTAACTCCTAAAATGCGAGCACTTTGTTTCTTATATCATCTCCTTTTCATATTTCACCAAACAAAATACTTCATGATCTCTGTGCCCTACCATGGGAAAGCCTTTTAGAAATTTTATTTTGGTCTTGGATGACTTAAAATATTTGTGAATGTATTGTAGAGAAATGTTAATTTTTTACCGTACAGAATGTGATGCTCTTATTTATTGATTAGTCCCATCTTAACAATATTTATAGAGTCTGGAGGAAAAGATGGGGAAAAATGACCCAAATATTGTATTTAATATTTTAGTTATTTTTAAGGTAAGTTAGTAAGGGGAAGGGATCCATGTGTACTTGGTTTGAATGAGAGTCAAAATCCCTAAAAGTGTTTAGGGTGTTAGTAATAGTTGTAATTCCGGTTTGAAATTTGCATCATCGCAGTATAAAAACTGAACTGATGTACTGACAGTTGGAGGGGAAATTTCTTTTTTTTTTAATCCATGGTCACAGACAACTTCTGTTTGGAGAACAGAGAGAAAGTCAGGCTAAGAGAAATACAAATAGAAAATGTTTAATCCTGTGTTGTGGCTTACTGTAGCATTTCTTATCCCCTTAAATTTTGGACTAGACTTCTACTAGAATTCTGTGAACTTGAGTGGTATGTGTGATTGCCAGCTGTGTGACCTTTTGAAGTTTGGAACTTTCTGGAATCTTAATTCCTTGTACTCTCCAACCTGTAGTGTGGGAAGGTAACACACATACACACACACACACACACACACACACACAATTAGGGCAGGCTAGAGAATCTCATAAATAAAATGGTAAAAGGCTACAGTTGTCTTGGAATTCATAAACACGTTTAAAAGTTCATTTTTTCATCTTCGTAGATGTGTATTTCAGTAAGTTTTTCCTCTCTTCATTTTCCTTCATAAAAGGAAAAGATTTTTTTATTCCTGAGTTATCACTCTCCTAAAATATACTGTTTTGCTCAGATCTGTGCTATGTATAGAGTGTTATATTCCTGCCCACGTCTGATGTGGAAGGAGAGACACAGAGAGGAGAGTGGTGACTGACTCAGAGAGATGTAAATGATCTTATTATACTTGAACTGCAACCACACCTAGAAACCTTGACAATAACAGGGTCTGTGTTTGATATTCCTTACTTGTTAAATCCTGTCTGGATTTTATTATGTCACATGTGTGTTGTTCATCAGCAAAGTCGAACGGGGTGCTAGAACAATTGCAGAGCTTTTATCAGACTCATGATTACACTGTTTCTCGCTTTGGCCATACAAAGAAAATGAAACACATAACCAAAACAAATTTCTAGTTGTTTCTGGTATTGTTGGTCTGGTTCAGTGGTTTCAGTGCTACAGATCGTATACCAAGATAGATTTTCATGGGTAAATTCATTAAGGTTAAGATAGTCTCAATGTCTGTGGCAAGCCGTTAATGTTTTTAAAATAACTTTTCCCTCATTATAAAAATAACACTTTTTTAAAATATTTATTTATTTATTTTTGGCTGCATGGGGTCTTCGCTGCCACGTGCAGGCTTTCTCTAGTTGCGGCAAGTGGGGGCTACTCTTCCTTGCCGTGCGCGGGCTTCTCATTGCAGTGGCTTCTCTTGTTGCGGAGCACCGGCTCTAGTAGTGCGGGCTCAAGTAGTTGTGGTGTGCGGGCTCAGTAGTTGTGGCTCATGGGCTCTAGAGCACAGGCCCAGTAGTTGTGCACAGGCTTAGTTGTTCCAAGGCACGTGGGACCTTCCCGGACCAGGGCTTGAACCTGTGTCCCCTGCATTGGCAGGCAGATTCTTAACCACTGAACCACCTGGGAAGTCTCACACATGCTTAATTTAAAAAAAAAAAAAAGGAAACTAAAGAAGAAAATGACTATTTCCTTAAACCTAACGCCCAAATATAAACACTAATACTATTAAGTAAATCTCCTCTAGTCATTTTTCTATTTACATATCTTTAAAAAAAAATCGAGGTACTACAGTAAATTCAGTTTAGTTAACTTAAAAAAAAACTATTTTGAACAGTTCCTATTTCATCATTCTTTAAAAACATGACTAAGTAATATTCCATGGGTTTGGATATACCATAATATTTGGATATTCACCTACTGTTGGAATTATAGGTAGCTTTCAGTTTTTCTCCAGTAAACTGCTTTTAAAGTAAACTTTCAGGGAATTTCCTGGTGGTCCAGTGGTTAGGACTCAGCGCCTTCACTGCCAAGGGCTGCGTTCAATCCCTGGTCAGGGAACTAAGATCCTGCAAGCCTTGCGGTGTGGTCAAAAAAAAAAAATTATAAAGTAAACTTTTAAATTGAAGTATAACTTATACAAAAAAAGAGTCCAAATGATAAACATATAGCTTAGAGAATTTGTAGTGAATTTTTATAACATGAACACCCATGAAACCCCCCAGATCAAGAAAGAGTAAGTTAATTACCAGCATCCAGAAGTTGTGCCCCTTCCCGGTTATTACCTCCCCAAATGGAGCTACTACTCTGGCTCCTTTCATCATTGATTGGTTTTGCCTGATATGAATTTTACATAAATGGAGTCATATGTATGTTCTCCTTAGTTCCTGGCTTCTGTTACTCAACATTGTATCTGTGAGTTTCATCATGTTGTTACTTACAGCAGTAGCTAATTCTTTTTATTCTATACAGTATTTAATTGCATGACTCTACTACAATTTATTGTTCATTCTACTGTTTGTGGACATATGGTTTATTTCCAGTTTTGGCTCTTATGAATGTTCTTCTATATGTCTTTTGGTGCTGTACATTGGATATATACCTGGTAGTGGAAATGCATGGTCATATGTTCAGTTTTCATAGATATTATCAAACGGTTTCCCAAAGTGATTATCCAAATTCCCATCAACAATGTATGAGAGTTCCGTTTGGTCCTGTACTTACCAGCACTTGGTATTGTTAGTTTTCTTACTTTTAACCATTCTAGTAGATACATAGTAGTAGTATTTCCTAGTGGTTTTGATAGTGAGCACCTTTTCATATATTTATCAGCCTTTTGGATATGCCCTTCTGTGAAGTACTTGTTCAAATGTTTTGGCAATTTTTAAATTGTGTTTGTCTTTTTATTGATTTATAGGCATTCTTTATATATGCTGGGGATGAGTTCATTGGTTGCATACACTGCAAATATCTTCTCTCTGTGGCTTGACGTTTTACTCTCTTAATGGTCTCTCTTGATTACACAGTAAACTTTAAAAAATTGACAGTGTTATTTTGGTAAAAATGTAGACACATCGTGCCTTGCCAGAGGTTACTTACTTGGAGGACAGTGCGTAAGGGGATAATAAAATCAGAAGTTCTGTTATAGTTAGCTTTGTCCAGCATAATGGCCATGGTTTGCCTCCCCAGCAGTGCCAGCTCTCTTACAAATAAATGTGGGCCCTTCGTTGCAGGGGGAACCAGCTGAGCACGTGGATGGATCGGTGAAATTTCTCTCTAACCCTGGGAGACTACTAAAAGCTCAATCCCTTTTAATATTGGCTTAGTAGAACCATGTTTTTATACTAAGTATTGTACATACAAGTTAATGCTTAAATTGCACGCAGTGGCATAGGATCTTGATATGTTTTAATCTATCCATTTAAAAAGTAGGGATTATATAAAAGAGTAAAAGTTGACTTTATTTTTCTCCAGAGTTAGAAGAAAATAAGAGCTGCAAATCAAAAGTTAAAAATATAGGTACTGAGGGCAAAAAGACAGAAAGGAAGTATTATTTAGTGGTTAAGAACTCAGGCTGGAATTCTAGCGCTTCTGTTTGCTAGTTTGGCAATTTTGGTATGGTATTTATCTTCCTTCAACTTTAGTTGCCTCATATTTGAAATGAGGGTAATAGTGAACCCACCTGGTAAGGCTTTTGTGAGGATTAAATGAGATAATTAACGGCAGGTGTCTGTGGCCCATAGCGCTCAATAAATGTTTATTTACTATTAGGAAGTAAAGGATAAAAAATAAGGTTAAAAACATTTATTTGTAAGGACAAACTGAATTTACATATGCTTTTGGGAAACCAGAATTTTTTTTTTTTTTTTTTGGCCGTACCACGCAGCTTGCGGGATCTTAGTTCCCCCACCAGGGATCAAACCCAGGCCTACAGCAGTGAAAGCACAGAATCCTAATCACTGGACTGCCAGGGAATTCCCAAGAAACCAGAATTTTTAAGAGAGCTAGAATAAAGATATAAGTGATCCTAAAGGTTTATAAATGCATATATTCAAAGATTGTTTTATCCCACTTTTCTCCTTTTGGCTTCAGAGTCATATCTAGGTTTGAAACTGCCTCTCCTGTTTAAGCTTTTGTCCTGTGGAGGTGACTCTTCCAATCAGCGTTTGGCAGTAGACACCAGGAGTTCAGTTTATACAGCTCAACCACTTGCACTTTTTAAAAAAAATAATTGATTTTTTAAAAAACACATAATACTTGAACTGTTTTTGTTTTTTGAACTGTTTTTTTAAAAGTTTTTCTTTGCTAAAAAAATTAATCTCCCTCTAAGAATATAGTCATAATTTTCTGTGTTAAATCATCCTTTGATTCCTTTGGAAGGCAATGAGGGAATCCTAAAATAAATTCTCTTCTTTAAGGGTAGAGAAGTAACACATAGGCATTGTCTCCTGGTTAAGAATTCATTCTATCTTTTCTGTGATTTGAGGTTCCAAAAAGAAAACAAGATATATCTGTAATATCTTATAAAAACAAAGGGAACTGGAGACTACGTAAGTTTTAAAATATTTCTTCTGCCTTGGATTTCTAAATGAACAAAAGGAAAGAATAAACTTCATGAATATTATTCTCTACTGTTATAGACTGTCTAGATTAGTGCTTCTTAAAAAAACATTTTTTATTATGGAATATCTCATTCATAAGAGTAGAAAGAATAGTATAACAAATCCCTATGTACCCATCACCCAGTTTAACAATGATCAGTTTATGACCAGTCTTATTTCATTTATAACTCTATTGTCTTCCCCCCACCCCATACTATTTTAAAGCAAATCCCAGCTATATCATTTTATCCATAAATATTTTAGTACATATCTCTAGAAAATAAAAACCAAAACAAAAAACTCTTAACCAAAAACAAAAAAAATAAACAAAAAAAACCTCTTAAAAACAAAACAAAAAAAACTCATTATACCGTTATCACCTAAAAAAAGAAAAATTTTAGTTTTGTCAAGTATTCAGGCATGTGTTCAGAATTTCGCCAATTGGCCCATTGATTTTTCGTCTTCTTTAACTCTTTGTTTGAATTGGGTGCTTTTTGGCTGCTGTCCTGTTGCCAGTGTGCTGTATTTTGACATTGTATTTCATGTGTGGACATTTTATAACCCTAGGATTTGAAGGAGGGTGGGGTAGGGGACTAGCAGAAGTATAAGAATCTTGCACGAGTGTATGAGTTAGTAGGCCGGTCTGTGGCTCTGATTATTTGAACAGGAGGAAAGTAATCAGTGCAAATTGGCCAATAGGCAGCTGCCGTTCTCCTTTAAATTTCACAAGTGTCTCTACATTTGCTGTTGCCGCTCCATCCTTCCTGCTGTGCCTTCTGCCTTCCTCCTTCCCTGGACATGTTCAATGTGTATCTAAAATATTTTATGCTCTTTTGTTTTAAAACTTGTTTTTAACCTGTGTTTGGGTCCTTGCCTCACTCTATTGTGATTATCTTTCTACTTGCTTTTCTTCCTTGTCTCAATGAAAACCCCTTGAGGACAGGTACTTCCTTGTTTACAGTTAACAGTTCCAGTACCTAGCACAACTTAGAGTTAGTGCTCAGTAAATGTTGTGGAACTGTAACTAGGTTTTCCGTATTAATATTAATTGTTATAATTTATTACAAGACTTCAGATCTATTATAATATTTACCTCTTTGTATTAAAATAAGGCATGATGACTGACAGTCTTCTGTGTTGGGCATTGCCCTTGGCCCTTTACATGAATTTTCTTTAATCCTTATAGTAACTAATGGATAGATAGAATCCCCATTTTATATTTGAAGAAACTGAAGGTCGAGAGGTTTATTAGTTTTCTTAAGGCCATACACGTCCATGCCTCTCTGGCTTTTAAGCCAGTGCTCTTTCCATTACATCACATCCCCTCAAAGGGTTGGTGTGTCTGCATGGGGGAGAGAGGGAGAGACTGATATGAAACTTAGGACACTGCCTTTGCCTCTGAAATAGTATTCAAGAAGAGTAGGCAGGACTTCCCTGGCGGCGCAGTGGTTAAGAATCTGCCTGCCAATACCGGGGACACGGGTTCTAGCCCTGGTCTCGGAAGATCCCACATGCCACGGAGCAACTAAGCCCACACGCCACAGCTGCGGAGCCTGCGCTCTAAAGCCAGCGAACCACAACTACCAAGCCCACGTGCCACAACTACTGAAGTCCACGCGCCTAGAGCCCATGCTCCGCCGCAAGAGAGCCACCGCAATGAGAAACCTGTGCACTGCAACGAAGAGTAGCCCCCGCTCGCCGCAAGTAGAGAAAGCCTGCGTGCAGCAACAAAGACTCAATGCAGCCAAAAATAAATAAATATATATATATATTTTTTTTTTTTTTAAAAAAAGAAGAGTAGGCAGGACCAAGTCAGAGGTCAGTTATCAAGAGGCTGTATAAAAAGTTTCCATGAAGGGACTAGGGAGATAGGAAGTAGACCAGGAAATAAATTGGGAGGGTCAGAGCAGGAAAAGCTGCTTAGTTAGACATCAGACTGGAAGGCCTGGAGGAGATAGGAGGCTGGAGAGGCAAAGATAGAGACAGAGAAGGGACAGGGTACAGGCATGTCACAAACTGGTTTGAGTCAAGTCTCACAAACGTGAAGTTCCTTTAGCGCAAGTCCCCGTAAAGCACAGTTTGACATTTCTTGCTGGGCTAGGGGTGGGTCCTCAAAGTGAAACACCAGACTGAACAGGCCATGAGAGCCAGGAACCAGGGATGCCTAATTAATATTCTAAGCTGCTTTTATGGCGCTGACACATAGTAAATACTTAATACAGGCTTTTAAGTCAATGATGAATTCATTTCTAATCTTTTAGAGTTGCTGACATGGGAGAGATGCTGAGAGCACTGTAATTTTGTAAAAATACATTTTATGTTCAACAATGTTCAAAAAGGAAAAAAATAGCTCAGTTTGAGATTTGGGGCAGAAATTTGGGAGAAATACTGAGAGACATGTTCAGAAAAGGAAGACCTGTCATACTTGGACTGAAAATAAAGAAGGGGCAAGATAGCTGAAGTTAATGACTTGGTACTTGGTTATCAGTGCAATTGAATTCAGTGAATGCCTTTTGAACACTTATTAATGTGCCAGATATTATGCCAGGCTAGGGATAAATTAGATAGCCCTCTCTTTGGGAACTCCCAGTCTAGACTAGAGGAAGACAGAAAAAACAGTGACAACGCTTATCATCAGTTCTATTGTGAGACATATGTCAAAGGAAGTAAGGGAACACAGGGAAGTTCTGTATTAGAGTCGCGTTCAGCTGAGATAGACAGAAAGCCCAAATTAACAGTGGTTTATGTGAGGTAGAAGTTTGCTTCCCTCTCACATAAATGCTTACTTAGGTGGACTGTGGGGTGGTGTGATATTTCATGGTGTTAGAGTATCTGTGTTAGTGCTCCACCATGTGTGGCCCCAACCTCACGGTCTGAGATGGCAGCCTCTTCATTCAGGCAGTAGGATGGGGAAAGGAGTGAAGAAGAAAAGGCATAGAGCTGTCTCTTAAAGAAGGTCCATGGACCCTTGTGCTTATATTACATTGGTGAGAGCTTCATTATATAACCACCCCTGTAGTTAGCTAAAAACGGGGGTCCTACCCAAGCGCTTAGGTAAAAATGGGGGTTCCCTAACTTAGAAGAGGAGGATGAATTTTGCAGAACAGCTAACCGTCTCTGTCACTAGAACCAAATTTTACCTTTCGGAGAAAGTGATGCTTAACCTGAGACCCGAAGACGATGGGAGTTAGCCAGGTAGACAAGATTAAGGAAGGCAGAAGGAGGCATGTGGATGGAAGAGACATTGGCAGTTTGTGGGACTTCAGGTCTTAGGTTTGATTCAGCATTGGGTAGGTAAAGGGCAGCAGCCTCAGATGAGCCTGAAGAAGCAGTAAGAGCTGTGTCAGTCATTTTAATGAGTTTGTATTTTATTTTGTAGTCAGTCAGAGCCATTGACCAGTTTTAACAGAAGGAGTGACTTGATGAAATTTCTATATTAGAAGGGTAGCCCATGTTATTTGAAAGACAGATTTTGGGTGTGGTGAGCCCACTTTAGCTCCAAGACCACTTAGAGAGTTGCTACAGTGGTCTGGGGGAGAACTAGTGGTCTACTTTTAGTTCCCCAAGCATGCCAAAATACTCCCTTCCCTTCCCCCTCTCCCCTTCCCTCCCTCCCTTCCTTCTTCCTTTTTTTTTTGTTCCTCAATTTAAAAAAAATCAAGTTCACATACCATAAAATTCACCCTTTTAAAGTGTACAAATCAGTGGTCTTTAGTATGTTCACGAAGTTGTACAACCATCAGCACTATGTAATTCCAGAACATTTTCATCACTCCAAAAGAAACCCTTACCTGTTAGCAATCACTCCCTGTTCACCCAGCCAGCCCCTGGCAACCACTAATTACTTTCTGTCTTCATGCATTTGCCTATTCTGGACATTTCATATAAACAGAGTCATATGATATGTGGCCTTTGTGTCTGGCTTCTTTCACTTAATATGTTTTCCATGTTCATCCATGTTGTAGCATGTATCACTACTTCATTATTTTTTTGGTTGAATAATATTCCATTGTATAGATATACCATATTTTGTTTATCAGTTTATCAGTTGAACGTTTGGGTTGTTTCTACTTTTTGGCTATTATGAATAGTACTGCTGTGGACATTAATGTGCAAGTTTTTGTGTGGACATGTATTTTTAGCTCTCTTTGGTATATATCTAGGAGTGGAATTGCTGGGTCATATGGTAACTCTGTGTTTAGCTTTTTGAGGAATTGGTAGATTTTTTCCCAAGTGGCTGCACCATTTTACATTCCCACCAGCAACGTATGAGGGTTCTAATTTCTCCACATCCTTGCTAACATTTATTATCTGTCTTTTTGCTGATAGCCATCCTAGTAGGTATGTAAATGGGTTGTTTGTCTCTTTATTGTTGAATTGTACGTTTATTTTATATTGAGGATAGTAGACTCTTTTCAGATACATGATTTGCGATTATTTTCTCCCACTTTGTGGGTTCTTTCTTGATAGAACAAAGAGTTGTGAACACAAAAGTTTTTTATTTTGATGAAGTCCAGTTTATTCCTTCTTTGGCTGCGTGTGCTGTTGGTGTCATATCTAAAAAAAAAATGGTTGCCTAATCCAAGGTCATGAAGATTTACACCTATGTTTTTCCTTTAAGAGTTACATAGTTTTAGCTCTTACCTTTAGGTCTCTAGTCCATTTGAGTTAATTTTTGTATAGGGTGTAAGGTAGGGGTCCATATTTATTCTTTTGCAGATGGATATCCAGTTGTCCCAGCACCATTTTTTGAAAACTCTTCTTTCCTCCACTGAATTGTCTTGGCACCTTTGTCAAAAATCAGTTTTGAAATTGGAAAGAGTGAGTCCTCCAACCTTTGTTCTTCTTTTTCAAGATTGTTTTGACTGCCAAATTGTTTCTTGCTTTGTAGCTATCTATTCTCTTTGTCTAAAAGACTTACCTTGCCCTTGTTCTCCTGGAGAATTTTACTTATCCTCTAAGATTCAAATCAGCACAGCATCTCTGTGAAGCATTTTGTTTTTGCCTTTGCAAAACTGATTGCTCTCTCCTTCAAGCCACCACTTTATTTATCTCAGTCTTCCCAAATGCAGGAATGAGCAAACTAGGGCCAGAAGACCAAATCCAGTCAGTTACCTTTTTTTTTTTTTTTTTTAAATGACCCAGGAGTGAAGAATCGTTTTTCAGTTAACAGAGTTACATTTTAAATGGTTATATGAGTACCTACATAATAGTCTTGATTTTGCCTTTGGCCAGTAAAGCCTAAAATATTTCCTATCTGAGCCTTTAGGAAAAAGTTTGCTAACCCCTGTATTTATGGTGCAAAGCATATGTAATATTTTACATGTCTTTCATAATAGAATGAGCTTTTTAAGGACAGGACTGAATCTTGTTCATTTTTCTGCTCCTATTGTCTAGGAAAACACTTGGTATATGGTAGGGGTTTAGTGAATGTTTTTTCGATGGATGAATAGTGTGACACAAAGTTATTTTTAAATTATAATTTAATTACTCTTATAATATCTTGACTATTTTGGCTTTATCTACTTAAATTTTGTATACAAGTATGAATTATGTAGATTTCAGAATTTCTTTACACCTTAAGAAAGACTTACAGAATATAGTTATGGAACACCTTTTTAACAGAGAGAAAACTCCGAGTACATATAAAGTAAGATTTATTGAGGAATTTATTAGAAACAAAAGCAGGATTCCTCCTCTTGATTTTACAGTTCCTTCTATGGAAAAGATATGAGTACAATTGAATATAGCAGGCTGCTATGCCTGTCAACTTTGTTTCCACTCTGCACTGATTCCATCATCTTACCCTATCCTAGGCCAACCAGATGTGCTTCCTTTCTCAAATAAGATGAAAACGGTTCATTGTTTATGCACACTTGTGCAAATATGCACAAATGTAGCAAAAGTTAGTCCTGCCCTTCGGGAAATACAGCGAACTAGTATTAAGTGAGAGGCAGCATGGTTTACTCCAGGGATGGCATATAGTTTTAGATGCTTACTCCTTCCTGTCGGTTGGAGGTATGCGCTGTGGAGAATCTGAGGCCATGCCTGAGATCAGTGAATAGAAACCTCTGCTTTTGTTGCAGGAAGAGGACATGTATGCCACATATTTACCTTCCATAGGTGGTGGAATAAGGCACAGTATGGAACCTGACTGATTCATATATTTCCAACACTTATTTTTAGACAAGCTATTTTGTTCTTTGAGAGTCTCAATTTTCTTATTTGGAAATGAGTCCAGTAATACCTTCTTCACATACTTGTCAGGATTAAATAGGGTAATGCATGTGAAGCATCTACCCAGTGTTTTGCAAATAATAGGTGCCTAACAAGTGTTAGCTCTCAAATAGGGATACTTCTGAACCAAGAATGATCACATCACGGCCCTATGTCTCAATTTGCAGGGGCTAATGTAGTAGGCAGTGGAGAAAGAATTTTTAAACGAGATGTCTGTTTTGAACTTATAACTGGTTTTATGTATAAATAATTTAGAAATGCATTATTTACAAAACAATTTAAAAAGATACCACTTCCTATTAGGCTTTATTCCTTTTACTGCTTATTCAAAGGTTAACAATTTACCTTGGCTTATTTTTACTTCCCTTCCTCCTTGACATTCACAGCACTGTTAACCACAAACTTAGTTGAAGCCCTTTCATCCCTTGGCTTTAGTGAAAATAGCACTTTCTAAACAATTTCACTCTTTTTTGGGGAAGAAGGGACAAACTTTTATGTTTAACTTTAACCATTTTTTTTTTTTTTTTTTTTGCGGTACGCGGGCCTCTCACTGTTGTGGCCTCTCCCATTGCGGAGCACAGGCTCCGGACGCGCAGGCCCAGCGGCCATGGCTCACGGGCCCAGCCGCTCTGCGACATGTGGGATCTTCCCAGACTGGGGCACGAACCCGTGTCCCCCGCATCAGCAAGCGGACTCCCAACCACTGCGCCACCAGGGAAGCCCTAACCATTGATTATTGATTCGATTGGTAGTTAAAATTAAAGTTTGTCTCAAAAGATTGAAAGATATCTAGGAAGTAATAATTTCCCTGTGTAATTTTTTTTAATTAATTTTTTTGGCTGCATCGGGTCTTAGTTGCGGCACGCCGGATCTTTTGTTGCAGCTTGTGGACTTCTCTAGTTGCAGCACGTGGGCTTAGTTGCCACACGTAGGCTTAGTTGCCCCGCGGCATGTGGGATCTTAGTTCCCTGACCAGGGATCGAACTTGCATCACCTGCATTGCAAGACAGATTCTTAACCACTGGACCACCAGGGAAGTCCTCCTGTGTAATTTAATGATGACTACAACCCTAGACAAAGAGTCGTTTAAAATGCTTAATGGAAATATTAATTGGTACCATTTTTTCAAGAAGATAATTTGGCAGTAACTCAGAGCAGGGTTAACATTCTGTAATTTGGGATCCAGCACATTCCATGTCTAGTAATCTCTCGCACAAAAATAATAGTAAGAACGGTAAAAATATATATTGTGAGATGTTAATCTAAGCATTAGTCTAAGAGCAAAAGTGGGAAACAAACTAAACGCTTGTCAGTAGAAAAATAGTGAAAATTTACTATTTTTTTTTTACTATCATCTTTACTATTCATTCATTAAAAAAATGAGCTATACAGGTACTGAGCTAAAAAATGTCTGATATATTAAGTGAAAATAATCAGGCTGTGACACAGTATGTATAGCATGATTTCATTTTTGTGTTAAAAGAAGTGTGTATATGTTAAACCTTGTGTAAGCATAGGAAAAAACTCATTAATCTTAATGATTTCCATTGGAATTGGGTTTAGAGAGGCAGAGTAAGGAACTTTCACTTCTTACTATGGCTGATAATTATGGGTGACTTTTACATTTTTTGTGTGTACTTTTCTGTGATTTTTCAAATAAAGCAACCTTAAGAAAAAAGAAAAATTAATGGAGAACAGTAAGGGGGAGATATGGATCCAACTAGCTACTCTTAACAAGGATGCCCTTTAAAATTGTATGTATTTATATGCATACACCTGTATATATGTATTGATACATAAATTTATGTATACACACACAAACACACATACATATGAGTGAGTACAGCTGGACATTCAGTTAAGCTGCATGATGCATTGTATTGACATGCATTTTAAAGTGCAAGACACAAAGAAGTGTTTTTTCAAACATCACAGTATACAATAATAGTTCTTAAGTTCTTTAAGAAGTGATAGGATTTGTTCTGGAAATGTACAGTTTTCTAGTGTTGCAGTAATGTGTGTTCACGTTTCCCCAATGCAGGTTACAGCTTGTTCATGTCTCTTAGTTAAAGTTTAAATTTTATGGTAATCAACCAACTGCATGACCTTTGAAACGGAGCAAAGAAAGTACTCCAGAGCAATGAGACTCTCAGTACAACCACTCTGGGTTTGGACTGTAAGTTGGAATTCTCTTCCAGTGTCCAAGTCAGTGATGAGAGTAGGGTCTGTTAAGAAAGCTGTGTGTTGTTCATGATTTCCTGTTTAAATTTATTTTATAATGATCTCCTTTACATGTAGAAATATTTAGCTTATGTCTCTGTGCTCTTAATTTTGTTTTATTCTGAATAATTTTTAAAGAACTGAATCTTGGGCTTCCCTGGTGGCACAGTGGTTGAGAGTCCGCCTGCCGATGCAGGGGACGCGGGTTTGTGCCCCGATCCGGGAAGATCCCACATGCCGCGGAGCGGCTGGGCCCGTGAGCCATGGCCACTGAGCCTGCGCGTCCGGAGCCTGTGCTCCGCAACGGGAGAGGCCACAGCAGTGAGAGGCCCGCGTACCGCAAAAAAAAAAAAAAAGAATTGAATCTTGTGACTTGTTCTTTTTTAGATATGGAAATTTAAGCTCCGCATGTAACAAAGGAAAAGTCCTATTCCAGATTTAATAATCAAAATACCTAGTTGTATCAGATTTGGAAATTTTCTTAACCTTCCCTTCAGTGTCACTGGCAATTTTAGATTTTCTAGGGACTCTTCAGTTTGCAGGTTATCTGTGCTTCTGTTTTCCTCCTTCATTCCCCCACCTGCCCCCTGGAACGGCAGCCGTATGCTCTGTGTTAGTTCTTGGCCTAGAGAAGGCAAAGGAGATGCTTAGAAACTGTGGATTTTGTTTTTTTAGGCCTGACTAGTTTTGTGTGTAATAGATAACATTAAGTTTTGAAAATTTCGATGAGATCTCTTGGGTTTTAAATTTGGGATTAAATACCAGCTTGCTTTTTTTTTTTTTTTTTTTTTTTGCGGTTCACGGGCCTCTCACTGTTGTGGCCTCTCCCATTGCGGAGCACAAGCTCCGGACGCGCAGGCTCAGCGGCCATGGCTTACGGGCCCAGCCACTCCGCGGCATGTGGGATCTTCCCGGACCGGGGCATGAACCCGCGTCCTCTGCATCGGCAGGCGGACTCTCAACCACTGCGCCACCAGGGAAGCCCCCAGCTTGCTTTTTGAGACTTGAAGTTTCCTGAAGATTTGGCCAGTTTCTTCACTGATTTTTTTTCTCCGTCCGTCTTTTTCATGAGACCGTGACATTCACAAGTGAATTGAGAAATTGAACTACTCAGAATCTAAGTATGAATATTTCATGAGAGACACGCTGTCTAAAAGAACGATTAGCCTCTAAGATATTCTTTATAACCATTGGTATATTACTAGGTCTGTAACAGTTTACCATATTTCAGGATTCTTGAGGGGAATGGTCTGGAGAACCTAACAGGCTTTTCCATCTCTCACGATTCATTTTACTTTATTGAAAAATTACCTTAAACATAAGGAAGTGAATAGCTGGTAGAACTGGATTCTAAACTGTGCAGCTTCAGTGGGAAGGGAGTGATTTGTCAGTCAGTGCTTGCGCTGGCTGTTAATCTACAGGCAAACGCACTGGCCAACTTCTGTGCAGTTGGTAAACACTGCTGTAGGCTGGCGACAGGTGCTGCTTACACACATCTCAAAGCAAGTGACAAATTGCTCTTCTAGGGATTCTATTTAGCCACAGATTTAAGGTTTATCAGTAGTGTTTTCAGAAAACAGTATTTTGAGAACCAGATTCTGTCATTTCTTTGTTTTGAAGTCTGTAGTCAAAGCAGCTTACATAATGTATACGTTAACAATAGCTTCCATTTATCGAGTACCGCTTTGTGCCAGGCACTGTGCTAAGTACTTTACGTATATTATTTACGCAAAAACCCTGCAAGATAGGTATTGTTATTTTCATTTACACATGAGAATTAAACACGTGAACCTTTTTTTTTTTCTAATTAAAAATTTTTGGCTGCGCCACATAGCTTGCAGGATCTTAGTTCCCGGACCCAGGACTGAACCTGGTGGGCCCATGGCAGTGAAAGTGCCAAGTTCTACTGCTGGACTGCCAGGGAATTTCCAACACTTGGACCTTTTATCACACTTCCTTTTGGTCAACTTTTTCATTCTTTCCTTTACCTCTTTTTTTTAAAAAAATAACAGTGTTATTGAGATATAATTTACATGCCACAAAAGTTCACACTTTTATAGTAAGTGTACAGTGAATGTAGTGGTATTTACTCTATTTACAAAGTTGTGCAACCATCACCACTATCTAATTTTAACATAGTTTCATCATCCCATAAAGAAACCCCAAACCCATTAAAAACCACTCCCCATTTCCCTCTTGCCCTGCCGTAGGCAACCACTAAACTTCTGTCTCTATGGATTTGCTTGTTCTGGGTTTTTCATATAAATGAAATCATATAATGATATGTGGTCTTTTGTGACTTCTTTCACTTACACCTTTTCTTTTTAAAGTATCAAATATTACATCAGTCAGGGTAGTTGATTCAAAAGAATAAAGCAGTAATAATATGGTAATAATTCTTTTATTATTGTTGAGTAACATGGTATTTTGAATACGTAGATTTCCCAGATGACTGATACTTACCATAAGCACATTTGAAGAGCAGAAGCTATTCAAATTTGAGTCAGGGACGATGGAATTCAACCTAAATTGCATGATATATTTTCTCTAATTTCTTAAACATAGCATAGTTAATAACCTGGGGTTCATTATTTTGAATGTTTATTGCGCTGTACTATATTGCTGTGGTGTCCTTGGGCATCGGAGATGTGAAAGACTCATCTCTATGTTCATCTCTATACTGAATGGCTTCTGATTGTTGTGCTTTAACGGTTTCTGATACTTCTGTGTGAGATCAGTTCATTTATTTTAAATTTGAATTTGATTAAAATTTGTTCTTTTTCCCATACTGAGCAATACATACTCATTGTAGGAGAAGTAAAAAACCATAGCGAAGAAAAAAGATGAAAAATTACCCATGTACCACAGAGCTAACCATCGTGAATATTTTGGTATATATCCCTAAAGTCATACACACATGCACACACCCACGCTTGCACATGCACAGGGATGTATACATGTATGCAAGGACTTGATATAATTCTATATCTTTTTTTTCTTCCTTTTTTTCTTTTTGCCAAATGGAATCATACTCTTTTTTAATCTGCTCTTTACATTTCAATAAATATATTTTCACAACTTAAAAAAAAATTAAATGAATTTATGTCAAAGAATTTTACAACGTATTCAAAAGAGAATCCAAAGAGCAGGCACTTGTATAGACAATCAGGAATGCTGAAATAAATTTACTAATAGATACAACACTGGTGTTTTGAGGGGCAGAGTGGTGAGAGTATCAGTTACATTACATTTTCTCTGGACAGAATTCATTTTCATTCTTATCAGTTTTATACAAGTTACAGAGTTGTGAAATAGCTGTCAATGACTGTGAAAGCCCCAGACTCCAGTAGTTTCAGATAACCCTGGAAGGGTGTACCTCTATTCTATTGAAAGGACACTGAGTAATCTTTTTTACAAAATCATTTTTATTTATTTAAAAAATTTTTTTAAAATTTTTATTCATTTTTTATACAGTAGGTTCTTATTAGTTATCCATTTTATACATATTAGTGTATATATGTCAATCCCAATCTCCCAGTTCATCGCACCACCCCCTCCCCTCCCGCCGCCACTTTCCCCCCTTGGTGACCATACGTTTATTCTCTACATCTGTGTCTGTTTTTGCCCTGCAAACTGGTTCATCTGTACCATTTTTCTAGGTTCCACATATATGCGTTAATATATGGTATTTTTTTTCTCTTTTTGACTCACTTCACTCTGTGTGACAGTCTCTAGATTCATCCACGTCTCTACAAATAACCCAATTTTGTTCCTTTTTATGGCTGAGTAATGTTCCATTGTATATATGTACCACATCTTCTTTATCCATTCGTCTGTCGATAGGCCTTTAGGTTACTTCCATCACCTGGTTATTGTAAATAGTGCTGCAATGAACATTGGGGTGCATGTGTCTTTTTGAATTATGGTTTTCTCTGGGTATATGCCCAGTAGTGGGATTGCTGGGTCATATGGTATTTCTACTTTTAGTTTTTTGAGGAACCTCCATACTGTTCTCCATAGTGGCTATATCAATTTACATTCCCACTAACAGTGCAAGAGGGTTCCCTTTTCTCCACACCCTCTCCAGCATTTGTTGTTTGTACATTTTCTGATGATGCCCATTCTAACTGGTGTGAAGTGATACCTCATTGTAATTTTGACTTGCATTTCTCTAATAATTGGTGATGTTGAGCAGCTTTTCATGTGCTTCTTGACCATCTGTATGTCTTCTTTGGAGAAATGTCTGTTTAGGTCTCCTGCCCATTTTGGAGTTGGGTTGTTTGCTTTTTTGATATTGAGCTGCATGAGCTGTTTATATTTTTTGGAGATTAATCCTTTGTCCATTGATTTGTTTACAAATATTTTCTCCATTCTGAGGGTTGTCTTTTTGTCTTATTTGTAGTTTCCTTTGCTTTGCAAAGGCTTTTAAGTTTCATTAGGTCCCATTTGTTTATTTTTCTTTTTATTTCTGTTACTCTATGAGGCGGATCAAAAAAGATCTTGCTGTAATTTATGTCAAAGAGTGTTCTTCCTGGGTTTTCCTGTAAGAGTTTTATAGTGTCTGGTCTTACATTTAGGTCTCTAATCCATTTTGAGTTTATTTTTGTGTACAGTGTTAGGGAGTGTTCTAATTTCATTCTTTTACATGTAGCTGTCCAGTTTTCCCAGCACCACTCATTGAAGAGACTGTCTTTTTTCCATTGTATATCCTTGCCTTCTTTGTCATAGATTAGTTGACCATAGGTGCATGGGTTTTTCTCTGGGCTTTCTGTCCTGTTCCATTGATCTGTATTTCTCTTTTTGTGCCAGTACCATATTGTCTTGATTACTGCAGCTTTGTAGTATAGTCTGAAGTCAGGGAGTCAGATTCCTCCAGCTCCATTTTTTTCCCTCAAGACTGCTTTGGCTATTCGGGGTCTTTTGTGTCTCCATACAAATTTTAAGATTTTTTTTGTTCTAGTTCTGTAAAAAATGCTATTGGTAATTTGATAGGGATTGCATTGAATCTGTAGATTGCTTTGGGCAGTATAGTCATTTTCACAATATCGATTCTTCCAATCCAAGAACATAGTATATCTCTCCATCTGTTTGTAACATCTTTAATTTCTTTCATCAGTGTCTTATAGCTTTCTGCATACTGGTCTTTTGTGACCCTAGGTAGGTTTATTCCTAGGTATTTTATTCTTTTTGTTGCAATGGTAAATGGGAGTGTTTTCTTAATTTCTCTTTCAGATTTTTCATCATTAGTGTATAGGAATGCAAGAGATTTCTGTGCATTAATTTTGTATCCTGCAACTTTACCAAATTCATTGATAAGCTCTAGTAGTTTTCTAGTGGCATCTTTAGAATTCTCTATGTATGGTATCATGTCATCTGCAAACAGTGACAGTTTTACTTCTTCTTTTCCAATTTGTATTCCTTTTATTTCTTTTTCTTCTCTGATTGCCTTGGTTGGGACTTCCAAAACTATGTTGAATAATAGTGGTGAGAGTGGACATCCTTGTCTCGTTCCTGATCTTAGAGGAAATGCTTTCAGTTTTTTACCATTGAGAATGATGTTTGCTGTGTGTTTGTCATATATATGGCCTTTATTATGTTGAGGTATGTTCCCTCTGTGCCCACTTTCTGGAGAGGTTTTTTTTTTTTTTTGCTGTACGCAGGCCTCTCACTGTTGTGGCCTCTCCCATTGCGGAGCACGGGCTTTGGATGTGCAGGCTCAGCAGCCATGGCTCATGGGCCCAGTCGCTCCGTGGCATGTGGGATCTTCCCGGACCGGGGCACGAACCCGCATCCCCTGCATCAGCAGGCAGACTCTCATCCACTGCGCCACCAGGGAAGCCCATCTGGAGAGTTTTTATCATAAATGGGTGTTGAATTTTGTCGGAAGCTTTTTCTGCATCTATTGAGATGATCATACGGTTTTTATTCTTCAGTTCGTTAATACGGTGTATCACATTGATTGATTTGAGTATACTGAAGAATCCTTGCATCCCTGGGATAAATCCCACTTGACCGTGGTGTATGATCCTTTTAATGTGTTGTTGGATTGTTTGCTAGTATTTTGTTGAGGATTTTTGCATCTATATTCATCAGTGATATTGGTCTGTAATTTTCTTTTTTTTGTAGTATCTTTGTCTGGTTTTGGTATCAGGGTGATGGTGGCCTCATAGAATGAGTTGGGGGTGTTCCTTCCTCTGCAGTGTTTTGGAAAAATTTGAGAAGGATGGGTGTTAGCTCTTCTCTAAATATTTGATAGAATTCACCTGTGAAGCCATCTGGTCCTGGACTTTTGTTTGTAGGAAGATTTTTAATCACAGTTTCAATTTCATTACTTGTGATTGATCTGTTCATATTTTCTGTTTCTTCCTGGTTCAGTCTTGGAAGGTTATACCTTTCTAAGAATTTGTCCATTTCTTCCAGGTTGTCCATTTTCTTGGCATAGAGTTGCTTGTAGTAGTCTCTTAGGATGCTTTGTATTTCTGTGGTGTCTGTTGTAACTTCTCCTGTTTCATTTTTAATTTTATTGATTTGAATCCTCTCCCTCTTTTTCTTGATGAGTCTGGCTAATGGTTTATCAATTTTGTTTATCTTCTCAAAGAACCAGCTTTTAGTTTTATTGATCTGTGCTATTGTTTTCTTTGTTCCTATTTCATTTATTTCTGCTCTCATCTTTATGATTTCTTTCCTTCTGCTAACTTTGGGTTTTGTTTGTTCTTCTTTCTCTAGTTCCTTTAGGTGTAAGGTTAGATTCTTTATTTGAGGTTTTTCTTGTTTCTTGAGGTAGGATTGTATTGTTATAAACTTCCCTCTTAGAACTGCTTTTGCTGCATCCCATAGGTTTTGGATCGACATGTTTTCATTGTCATTTGTCTCTAGGTAGTTTTTGATTTCCTCTTTGATTTCTTTAGTGATCTCTTGGTTATTTAGTAATGTATTGTTTAGCCTCCATGTATTTGTGTCTTTTACTTATTTGTCCCTGTAATTCATTTCTAATCTCATCGCATTGTGGTCAGAAAAGATGCTTGATATGATTTCAGTTTTCTTTAATTTACTGAGGCTTGATTTGTGACCCAAGATGTGATCTATCCTGGAGAATGTTCCATGCGCACTTGAGAAGAAAGTGTCATCTACTGTTTTTGGGTGAAATGTCCTATAAATAACAGTTGAATCTATCTGGTCTCTTGTGTCATCTAAAGCTTGTGTTTCCATATTAATTTTCATTTTGGATGATCTGTCCATTGGTGTAAGTGATGTGTTAAAGTCCCCCACTATTATTGTGTTACTGTCCAATTCCTCTTTTATAGCTGTTAGTAGTTGCCTTATGTATTGTGATCCTCCTGTGTTGGGTGCCTATATATTTATAATTGTTATATCTTCTTCTTGGATTGATCCCTTGATCATTATATAGTGTCCTTCCTTGTCTCTTGTAACATTTTTTATTTTAAAGTCTATTTTATTTGATATGAGTATTGCTACTCCAGCTTTCTTTTGATTTCCATTTGCATGGAATATCTTTTTCCATCCCCTCATTTTCAGTCTGTATGTGTCCCTAGGTCTGAAGTGGGTTTCTTGTAAACAGCATATATATGGGTCTTGTTTTTGTATCCATTCAGCGAGCCTGTGTCTTTTGGTTGGAGCATTTAATCCATTCACGATTAAGGTAATTATCAATATTTTTGTTCCTATTGCCATTTTCTTAATTGTTTTGGGTTTGTTTTTGTAGGTCATTTTCTTCTCTTGTGTTTCCCACTTAGAGAAGTTCCTTTAGCGTTTGTGGTAGAGCTGGTTTGGTGGTGCTGAATTCTCTTAGCTTTTGCTTGCCTGTCAAGCTTTTGATTTCTCCATTGAATCTGAATGAGAGCCTTGCCAGGTAGAGTAATGTTGGTTGTAGGTTCTTTCCTTTCATCACTTTAAATAAGTCATGCCACTCCCTTCTGGCTTGTAGAGTTTCTGTTGAGAAATCAGCTGTTAACCTTATGGGAGTTCCCTTGCATGTTATTTGTCGTTTTTCCCTTGCTGCTTTCAGTAATTTTTCTTCGTCTTTAATTTTTGCCAATTTGATTACCATGTGTCTCGGCGTGTTTCTCCTTGGCTTTATCCTGTATGGGACTCTGCGCTTCCTGGACTTGGGTGGCTATTTCCTTTCCGATGTTAGGGAAGTTTTTGACTATAATCTCTTCAGATATTTTCTCGGATTCTTTCTCTCTCTCTTCTCCTTCTGGGACCCCTATAATGTGAATGTTCTTGTGTTTAATGTTGTCCCAGAGGTCTCTTAGGCTGTCTTCATTTATTTGCACTCTTTTTTCTTCATTCTGTTCCGCAGCAGGGAATTCCACCATTCTGTCTTCCAGGTCCCTTATCCGTTCTTCTGCCTCAGTTATTCTGCTATTAATTCCTTCTAGTGTATTTTTCGTCTCAGTTATTGTATTGTTCATCTCTGTTGGTTTGTTCTTTATTCTTCTATGTCTTTGTTAAACGTTTCTTGCATCTTCTCAATCTTTGCCTCCATTCTTTTTCCGAGGTCTTGGATCATCTTCACTGTCATTATTCTGAATTCTTTTTCTGGAAGGTTGCCTGTCTCCACTTCACTTAGTTGTTTTTCTGGGGTTTTATCTTGTTCCTTCATCTGGGACATAGCCCTCTGCCTTTTCATTTTGTCTATCTTTCTGTGAATGTGGTTTTTGTTCCACAGGCTGCAGGATTGTAGTGCTTGCTTCTGTTGTCTGCCCTCTGGTGGATGAGGCTATCTAGGAGGTTTGTGCAAGTTTCCTGATGGGAGGGACTGGTAGTGGGTAGAGCTGGCTGTTGCCCTGGTGAGCAGAGCTCAGTCAGAATCATTTTTAATAATTGCATGCTGTTTCATAGTATGCTTTAACATAATATATTTAATCCATCCCCCATTCTTGGACATTTAGGCTCTTCGTGTTTTTTCAACTTTAGACACCATGTGCATTGCGTAGTCTTAAACACTGTATCTTTTCTTAATTTCTTTAGAATCAATTCCTGCCCCCTGCCTGCCTGCTTCTCTAGTCCTGTAGTAACATTTGTGGGTCCTGTAACAAGTTGTGTATTTTACATCTCTTTTACACAATTCACTTTTCTTGCCAGTCTTATCTTTCATGTCACAGTTTGGGTGACCCCTCCCCTTATCACTCACTCCCAGGGCTGGGTTCTAGGTGCCTTTCATATGCCACCTCTTAGTTCCTTTTATCAACCCTCTTGTAGCATTTCCCACACTGTTTTGTGTGTTACTTATCTTCTTCTTTCGTTAGACTATGAACTATGGACTATAAGCTCATTGTGGGCAGCGTTGGCATCTTCTCTCTTCTACATTGAAACATTGCCTGACACATGATATGTCTCTTCGCATTTTTATGCAGGTGGTTTTTCTATCTTCATTTTAGGAATCAAATTCTACCTTCTCTATTCCAGTACAGCACTTTTACACTTACAGTCTAGAGTTTACCATATACTGCTTGGTATTATGGTTCAGACCCCAGTAAGTCTTCCCCAGAGATTGTCACTTCTTAGGGCAGTTCCACTCATCTTTGTCACCTCCAGAGAACTTAGGGCAGTGCCTTGTAAGCAGCCATAAATGTTTACATTGAATTGATTCATATGCTCTTCATTAGGCCTGTCTTCCACTCATGTTTCTTGTTAACCACTTGTTTCCTTGTTTCTCACCTAAGCTTTTTGTCTTCTTAATTGTGGTAAAAAACACGTCTCGTAAAATTTATCATCCTAACCATTTTTAAGCGTACATTCAGTAGTGTTAGGTATATTCCACTGTTGTGAAACAGATCACCAGAACTTTTTCATCTTGCAAATCTGAAACTCTGTGCCCATCAAACAACTCCCCATTTTACCCCTTCTCCTGGTTACCAGCCCCTGGTAACCACCATTCTACTTCCTGTTTCTATTGGTTTGACTACTCTAGGTACCTCATATAAGTAAAATCATACAATATTTGTCTTTTTGTGACAGGCTTCTTTCACTTAACATAATGTCCTCAAGGTTCATCCATGTTTTAGTATGTGTCACAATTTCCTTCCTTTTTAAGGCTGAATGATATTCCATTTTATATATACACACAGACACACACACACATACACACATATATCACACTTCCTTTATTCATTCATCCATCAGTGGACATTTAGGTTGCTTCCACATCTTGGCTATTGTGAATAATGCTGCAGTGAACATGGGAGTGCACATATCTCTTCTTCGAGACCCTGCTTTCAGTTCTTTTGGATATATACCCGGAAGTAGGATTGCTGTATCATATGGTAGTTCTATGTGTAATTTTTTGAGTAATCGCCATACTGTTTTTCATAGCAGTCACACCATTTTACACTCCCATGAACAGTGCACAAGGATTCCAATTTCTCTGTATCCTTGCCAGCACTTATTTTCTGTTTGTTTTTGATAGCAGCCATCCTGATGCGTGTGAGGTGATAAGTCACTGTGTTGTTGTTTTTAATTGAACTGTAGTTGATTTAAATATTGTGTTAGCTTCAGGTGTATAGGAAAGTGATTCAGTTATATATATATATTCCTTTTCAGATTCTTTTCTGTTATATGTTATTACAAGATATCGAATATAGTTCCCTATGCTATACAGTAAATCCTTGTTGTTTATTTTATAGTGGTGTGTTTTTGAAGTCACTGTGTGTTTGATTCGCATTTTCCTGATAATTAGTGATGCTGAGCCTGTTTTCATATCCTTGTTGGCCATTTATATATCATCTGTAGAGAAATGTCTAATAAAGTCCTTTGCTCATTTTTTTTGTTTTGTTTTGTTTTTTGTGGTACACGGGCCTCTCACTGCTGTGGCCCCTCCTGCTGTGGAGCACAGGCTCCGGATGCGCAGGCCCAGCGGCCATGGCTCACGGGCCCAGCCGCTCCGCGGCATGTGGGATTCTCCCGGACCGGGGCACAAACCCGCATCCCCCGCATCAGCAGACAGACTCCCAACCACTGCGCCACCAGGGAAGCCCCTTTGCTCATTTTTTGATCAGGTTATTTGCTTTTTTAATTGTTGAGTTGTGGGAGTCCTTTATATAGTCTGGATATTAACTCCTTATCAGATCTGTGATTTGTAAACACTTTAAAAATTTTACCTTTATTGAGTTATAATTGACACATAAAATTGTAGGAGATTTAAAGTATACATTGTAGTAATTTGGAAGCATACACATTGTGAAAGGATTTCCCCCTCTGGTTAATTTTTTTAAAAAATAAATTTACTTACTTACTTATTTATTTATTTATCTATGGCTGCATTGGGTCTTCGTTGCTGCGCACGGGCGTTCTCTAGTTGCGGCGAGTGGGGGCTCCTCTTCGTTGCAGTGCGCAGTCTTCTCATTGCGGTGGCTTCTCTTGTTGAGGAGCATGGGTTCTAGGCGTGTAAGCTTCAGTAGTTGTGGCACATGGCCTCAGTAGTTGTGGCTTATGGGCTCTAGAGCACAGGCTCAGTAGTTATGGCACACGGGCTTAGTTGCTCCGCGGCATGTGGGATTTACCTGGACCACGGCTCGAACCCATGTCACCTGCATTGGCAGGTGGATTCTTAACCACTGTGCCACCAGGGAAGTCCCCCTCTGGGTTAATTTTCTTTTCTTTTCTTTTCCTTTTTTCCCCCCGGTATGCGGGTCTGTCACTGTTGTGGCCTCTCCCGTTGCGGAGCACAGGCTCCGGACACGCAGGCCCAGCGACCATGGCTCACGGGCCCAGCTGCTCCGCGGCACGTGGGATCCTCCCGGACCGGGGCACAAACCCGCGTGCCCTGCATCAGCAGGCGGACTCCCAACCACTGCGCCACCAGGGAAGCCGCCCCTCTGGTTAATTTTAACACACTTATCACCTCACATATGCATGTATGAATTTAATTAATTAATTATTTATTTCTGGCGAGAACATTTAAATTCTCTTTTAGCTACTTTAGTTATACAATAGAGTGCTACTAGATATAGTCACCAGGTTTTACATTAGATCCTCAGACCTTATTCATCTTACAGCTGAAAGGTTTTATCCTTTTACCACCTCTCCATATTTTCTCTAGCCCACAGCCCCTGGCAATCACTTTTTTACTGTTTCTGTGAGTTTGACTTTTTTTAAAAATTCCACATATAAGTAATACCATGCAGTATTTGTGTTTCTGTCTGACTTATTTCATTTAACATAATGCCCTCAAGGTTCATCCATGTAGTTGCAAAGGGAAATTTGTAAATATTTTCTCCTGTTCTGTAGGTTGCCTTGTTACTCTGTTGATTGTGTCCTTTGATACATGGAAGTTTTTAAGTTTGATGCAGTCCCATTTGTCTACTTTTGCTTTTGTTTCCTGGGCTTTTGGTGTTATATCCAAGAAATCATTCCCCATTCCAATGTCGTAAAGCTTTTCCCCTAAAGTTTCCCCATAAAGCTTTATAGTTTCAGGTCTTACATTTAGGTCTTTAGTTATTTGGGGTTGGTTTTTGCAGATGGTGTAAGGTAAGAGTGCAACATCATTCACTTCCATGTAAATATCCAGTTTTCCTGGCACCATTTGTTGAAGAGATTGTCCTTTCTCCATTGAGTAGTCTTGGTACCCTTTCACTTAAGCTGTTTTTTCAACTGTCATTTTATTTGCGAGATCGTTTGATTAAATCTCACTCCTACTATACTGAAGTATCATGGAGGCAGGGATTGTGACTGTTTTGCCGACCTTTGTACCCCAGCATGTAGCACAGTGCCTCACACTTAGTATAGGCACTCAACATTCATTTATTGAGTAAATGAGTTAAGCAGTTTGGCAAGAGCCAGCATGTATATTGCAGGTCGGTTTGAGAAATATTGCCAGAAGTGTTGCCAGGTAGGACTGAATTACATATCTGATAGCACTGTCCATTTTATCTAAATAGGATTGTTATTCTGACAGCCAATATACAGTCTTTTAAAAAAATCTCCTGAAAGAGGCCTTTGGTTCATTTCTCTTTTCCTTTATAATTGAATTTTTACTGAAATTTTATTTGTATTGAAATTTTATATGCACGTATTTCAAAGTTAAATAATTTTATAAGATTTCACCACAAGCAGGAGTCTTCTGCTCATCCCATTCACCCAATCTCTTTCTCTCTAGAGCTTTTAGCTGATTCGTTTAGGTTTTACCTTTATGCCTTTATGTAACATGCAGACATTACTTCTTTTTGATTTTCAGTTTTGGTTGTTTTTTTTTGCCTTATATATTAGTTCCCACCTCAGGCACCCACCTACATTTTCTGTACCACTTTCCTCTCCATATAGCATAATTGTGGTTAAATGTTAGATTGATATTAAATGTTCACATTATTATGACTATATAAATGCTATTGACACTAAATATTGTGGTACGCCATTAACATTTCTTCTTTCCTGCTTAAATTTGTTTTCTTTGGAATTGTTCGATATTTTTATTTGCTTGTTTTCTATGTATTTATCATTCATATGTCTCCAAACTCTCTCCCAGTTGCCATTAACATTTCTTCTTTCCTGCTTAAATATGTTTTCTTTGGAATTGTTCGATATTTTTATTTGCTTATTTTCTATGTATTTATCATTCATATGTCTCCAAACTCTCTCCCAGTTGCCCGAGTCTCCCCTTTATGTGATCGTTTGCATTAAGTATTCTGTCGGTTTCACCTTCTTGAACAGGTCCATCCTGGAGCCTTCTGACCCACTCTGGTGTAGATGGGTTGATCTGGTTGTGTGGCACAGCTGTAGAGGGGATCACCTTTCTCTAGGCACCTCAGGATTGCCCTTGCTTTTTGTGTTGCATCCTCTGGTTTCTGGGTTCCATGTCTTTACCTTGGGGTTTACTCCTTCACTTTGGCTGAGTGCATCCCTGAAAGACATCTCTACATGCCTCTTACTTTTTCAGTACGGAGTCCACCTCCTCAACTGTGCTGGTGTCCCCCATTCTAAAGATGCTCTATTTTGTCTTCTAGATAATAAATCTGTGGTCTTCTGCTAGGGTGAGGAAAGGGCATTCTCTTGGTTGCATGGAGGAAGGGAGAACATCTGCGAGTCTAACTTTTCTTAAACAAACTTTCAACAAATCTTCCTATTTGTAACCTACTTTCACCCCCATTTCCAGAAGGAACTGGTCCAGCCCATTCCTGAGCCTTTTGGATTTTCACAGTGTAAATTGCCCCGCTTCCCCATTGCCACTTAGGATTCAGCTTTCTTGGGTCTGCTCAGTCAGCTATCACTTTATCCTGCTTCACGTCTCTTCGACTTCTCATCTTTATACCAACTACTCATCTATTGGTATGTCTTCCTCCTTGCAGGGTTTTGCCACTAGGAAAACAGGTGTTTACTTGTTATGTAGAAAACACATGAATAATAGAACAAACATAATAGGAAGGCTGAGTTTATTATCCTAAATGATAATACATATTGTGAGACTTTCTGAATTGCTAAGTCTTGGTTCTTTGTGTATAAAATGGGGTAATAATCTCTTCCTACTTTACGGGACTTTGGGAGGCAAATGAGATAGATGGAGCAAAAGTGTTTGGGAAGCTCTGAAATGGTATGTAATTTTTGTGCTCATCTTGCTTTCTACACGTGGTTCAGGCAGAGGTCCGGGAGGTGCTTTCCGAGTGTGGTGTGTGTGCAACAGTGGGAATTAGTAGATCCCTGGGGACATGGCTGCAACTTGGGTGGTATCTCCACTTTTGTGTGGAAGCCATCGCTGCTCTGTCCTCTTAGCTTGGTAGATCTGAAGCATTGGTTATACCATTCCTGGTAGTGACACTGATGTTCTCACAGCAGTTGCAGGGCCTCCCTAGGCAGAGGACACTGCAAGGATGCATGATGATGGCTGCCCCCTGCTGAACTGTGGCTTATGGGCTGCTCTGGGGGAGATACTCCCTGAGGGATCTGCTGGAGCCCATGGTGGGCAAAATCCAGCAAAAATTTATTACCATTATTGTGACTATATCTATATGCATGGCCAGCATAGCCCTGGAAGAATTTAAGTTATATAAACTTTGTGAATCTTAGTAAATACAGTCTAGCATTCTTGTTGTTTCTCCTAAGGTTGAACTTGCGTCTCTGCCATATAATTGGCATACTTCCTTGTTTAACTAAACATGTTTCCTTTTTTAAATAAGGAAAACTAAGTACATAAATGGTAGTGTTATAGATAGTAAAGAGTGAACGTTGGGACTTACCTGGGGGTCCAGTGGTTAAGACGTCGCCTTCTAATGCATGGGGTTCGGGTTTGATCCCTGGTCGGGGAGCTAAGATCCCACATGCCTCGGGGCCAAAAAGCCAAAACATAAAACAAAAGCAGTATTGTAACAAATTCAGTAAAGACTTTAAAATGGTCCACATCAAAAAAAGAAAAAAGAACAGTGAACATCAGCACAATGCAATGTAAATTGTCACAAATTTCAAGATTTATAGGGTTTTATTAAATAGATTAACTCAATCTAGTTCAAAAACTTTTAGAGATTGCATTGTTTTGATCAATCTCCTTTACCCTTAGAGATAACCCAAATAACAGAAAAACGTAAATAGTTTCAGATACAGCAGTGCTGGCTGAGGATATCAAGGTGATTTAAAAGTTTCTGTGCTTCTGCCAAGGGTATCATTGAGAACCCTACACTCCTAGGATTGAAAGGAACCTTAGGGATTCTCTGTTCTGACATTTTTTATAGATGTGGAAATTGGGGTCCTGAGAGGTGGGGTAGTTTGCTTGAGGTCACTGAGTTGGCAACACTATTTCTGAACTTGTTCCAACAAGGAGCATCTCAACAACAGTTCAGAGAGCTTCCAGTCAGAAATGGCCAGATTAATATGCCTAACAACCTCTATTCTTTCTCATACTTCAATTAATGTCAGTAAAGAAAAAAAAAGTTGGGCTTCCCTGGTGGAGCAGTGGTTAAGAATCCACCTGCCAATGCAGGGGACACGGGTTTGAGCCCTGGTCTGGGAAGATCCCACATGCGGCAGAGCAACTAAGTTTGTGCACCACAGCTATTAAGCCTGTGCTCTAAAGCCCGCGAGCCACAACTACTGAGCTCACGTGCCACAACTACTGAAACCCACGTGCCTAGAGCACGTGCTCCGCAACAAGAGAAGCCACCACAATGAGAAGCCCGCGCACCGCAATGAAGAGTAGCCCCCACTCACCGCAACTAGAGAGAAAGCCCACGTGCAGCAACGAAGACCCAACCCAGCCCAAAAAATTAATTAATTAAAAAAAAAGTTAAGCATTACCTCGTAAGGTAAAACAGAAGTATAGAAGAGACAACAGCAACAAAGTTTTGAAATTTGCAGAGCAAGTGGATAAGTGATAGCTGACTGAGCAGACAAGAAAGCTGAACCTTAGTGGCAATGGGGAAGCAAGGCGACTGTGTAAATCCAAAAAGCTCAGGAATGGGCTAGACCAGTTCGTTCTGGTGATGGGAGTAAAAGTAGGTTACAAACAAAGATTCATTGAAAGTTTGTTTAAGAAAAGTTAAGACTTGCAGATACTCTCCCTCCTCCATGCAGCCATGAGAATTCCTCATCCTAGCAGAAGACTACAGATTTATTTTCTAAAGAGGGTAAAATAGAGGATCTCTAGAATGGGGGACACCAGGCACAGTTGAGGGCAAAGAGGGCATGCTGTCAAGGCACTTTCTACTCATGTGTAATTTCTCTCCATACCTAGTATCATATATCAAAGTTGATTTAGTTCCAAATTTGCGACACAGGTGATTAGGTGACCCCCACCCCCACCCCTTCCCCAGAAAGGGACAGACTTCTTACTAACCATTCTCCCACTGAGTGAATCCTTTAGGTTTTTGGGTAACATTTCATTTTACCTTTTCTTTCCTCTCCTGTAATTTAGAAGCTAATCTTCACAGAAATGAAGAGGATGATATAATGAAGTTTAAAAGTCGAAGGGTAAATATTTTCTTGGTAGTATACCAGTTTTGTCCTAACAATTGGGCTAAGCAGCAGTTGGTGCTTTAGGAAGATATTATTGTATTCGTCCGTAGATCTTGCAAGTCACCTTAGATGTTTTGGCCATGGAGGTGGGGATGGCGTACAAAGAATCCTAAGATGTATTCTTTGCTCTTGTAGAAGGAATCGAACCCGTGTCCCCTGCATTGGCAGGTATATTCTTAACCACTGCGCCATCAGGGAAGTCCGAGTGTGTTTTCATATTATGTATTCTACAGTTTGTCATTGTATTTCCAGATTCATTAAAAGGCAGAGAATCTTCTGTGGACATTTTCTAATGCTTCCATATGCAGACCTTTATTTTTCATCCCCACACATCTCCAGTTGCGACTTTTACATAGTTAAATTTATTTGTTTAAAGAGAGCTACACATCTGTCCGTCTGTTTTTGTCGTTGTTTTTCAAAGAGAGCTACCAGTAGCTTCTGTGGAACTCTTCAGAGTAAATAAGTTAAATTAGCATACCTATGAACACATTGCATCTAAGATGACAGAGTACCTTGGTTTATGGAAATGATATTCCTGAGAGGTTGTCTATAAAGTAATTTCTGTATATATAAATTTGTTTTTGTTTGTTTGTTTGTTTGTTTGTTTTTTGACTGTGCTGTGTGGCATGCGGGATCTTAGTTCTCCGACCAGGGATCAAACCTATGCCCCCTGCAGGGGAAGCATGGAGTTCTAATCACTGGACCACCAGAGAAGTCCCTATATATATATTTGTTTTATTATATAACTGAAGAAATTAATTGATTCTAACGTAATACTGTTCAATCTCTTTTGTAATTATTGGTTTGTTTCCCTTTGAGGGATTCTTAATCTGCTAGTAAGTGACCAAGTTTTATCTCTGTATTGTGAGATAAGTCCTTCTTGATTGAATGAAAGAGAATAAATAATATAGTGTCATAATTCAGATATTTGGAATCACTTTCCAAAGTGACATGTGAATTGTTTAGTTATCTCAACTGACCTCTTGACTGCTGGGTACAAGCTTCTGAATAAAAAGAGGTGGTAGAGGGGCTTCCTTGGTGGCGCAGTGGTTGAGAGTCCGCCTGCCAATGCAGGGGAAACGGGTTCGTGCCCCGGTCCGGGAAGATCCCACATGCCGCGGAGTGGCTGGGCCCGTGAGCCATGGCTGCTGAGCCTGCGCGTCTGGAGCCTGTACTCTGCAATGGGAGAGGCCACAACAGTGAGAGGCCTGCGTACCACAAAAAAAAAAAAAAGAGGTGGTAGAGGAAGGGGAAGTGTCATGAACTGTTCTTCCAGATTTTGGATCAGGTCTTAAATAGTGGTTATCCCTGATTCTAGAATAAAAAAACTATAGGGCATAGTAAGGGAGTATAGATGGTAATAAGGACAGGAAGGAAGTTAGCCTTTAGGTCTCTTCTGTACATAGCGTTGGAGCAAATGCTTAAAAGCATAACTTTTCCATCCCTTACAGCAATGCTGTTTGTTTGTTTGCTTATTCATTCATTCATGCATGCATGCATGCATGCATGCTGCACTGCACAGCATGCAGGATCTTAGTTCCCTGACCACTGATTAAACACTCGCCCCCTGCAGTGGAAGTGCGGAGTCTTAACCACTGGACTGCCAGAGAAGTCCCAGCAATGCTATTTATATTGAAAGTTATGGAGTTAATTTTCTTTAAAAATATCCTCAGGTTATTTTATGGTCAGATTAATATGTCACCTAAGTACAATTCATTAGTATGACTTTATGGCCTTTGGGTGGCCAGGGGTGGGGTAGGGACAGACTGATTGTAGTACAATATGAAATGTAAGCCAAATAAATACTTAGTCATGTTGGTACCAAGGGAATAATTGTAACTCTTACGAACCGCCAGATCCATTTTAACTGTCTTGTAAAATCTAACTGCCATCTGTCTAGAAATGATTTAATATCTCAGTTGACTTAGCTGCCACAAAGAAACCTATAATACTTTAATAAAATTAGGTATAGAATAATTGTTAAAATTTTAAGGTTATAAAGCATAGCTTTATTTACTCATGGAACCAGAAAACCAGTGCACCAATTTTCATTCAGTTCATTTGTTTGGGAGCTGCTGGTTGTTTGGTTTCAACGTATGCTTAAGTCTTGTTGAGATGTAATTTCTTCCACTTTGTTTCCTTTCCTTTTTTTTTTTAAGCTCTTGTTCTGTGTACCTTCTTTGATCCTTAAGCCTTGAAGCATTGACATGACATGTGGCAAATTTATTTTTCAGTCCTTAGGTGGTGAGGATTGAGTTAATCATGTATCCCAATTCATGGCACACCATCAGCACTGATCTGTGCAAGTCTTCTCTCTTAGCTTTCAGAATTAATTAGAATTAATTAATTTCTCTTTTGCCTCCACTTTCCACTTCTGTTCTCAGTCCCCCATAGTTAACTGTTCTAATATGTTTGATGTATTTTTGTAAATATATAGTAGTGTTTTTTTTTGGTGTGTGTGTTGTTAAATTTACCTAAATGGTGTGCTGTAGTCTTTGTTCTGCTTCTTATCCCCCTCAACCCCTGCCTCCTTCCCCCCTTTAAAGACTATTTTTGTTGCTGTGTATATATCTAGTTCTTTGTTTCTAACTGCCATCTACTGTCTATAAATGATTTGTTCTCTCAGTAATAGACACCCAGATTGCTTTCAACTCCCCACCACCACAGACAATGGGATAAACAGCCTTGCACTTGTTCTCCTGTGGTCCTGCGGGAGAATTTTCTGGACATCTGCATAAGAGTGGATTGCTACATGTACTTTGATTAAGCACTGCCAGATTTGGGCTCTTTGTCAGTGTGCACAATGGATCCTGTTTCTCCATCTTCCTGCCAGCGCTTGGCTTTATCTACCTTTCTAAGTTTTGCCTATCTGATAGGGGTAAAGTGGTATCTTAATGTTGTTTTAATTTGCATTCTCCCATTACTAATGACCTGCAGCATCTCTTTGTATACAATTAATCCATTTTGAATGCCCCTTCAGTGAATTACCTGTTCATATCTTTCGCCCATTTCTTTAATTAGAGTTTCTGTCTTTTCTTGGTTGATTTGCAGAAGTCTTTTATCTAGTTTAGAATATTAGCCTGGTATTTGCCTTATCCCAGTCTGTGATAATACG
This sequence comes from Delphinapterus leucas, assembly GCF_059928025.1. Classification (NCBI taxonomy): domain Eukaryota; kingdom Metazoa; phylum Chordata; class Mammalia; order Artiodactyla; family Monodontidae; genus Delphinapterus; species Delphinapterus leucas. Next base: position 40,338,624 of record NC_143139.1, read on the forward strand.
TTAATTTTGTCAGTGGTGCCCTTTGTTGAGCAGAAGCTAACCTTGATGTAATAAGTCTATAATTTTTTTTACCTTATGGCTTTCTGGGTCTTGTTAAATATAATAAAGATATTCTGTAGTTTTAATGATATATTTTTATAATTCAGCTTTTTACATGAGGTCTTTAATCTGTCAGAGTCCATCTTTGTATATGGCTTAGAATAGTAATTTTTTCTGCATGTAGTAAGGCTGTTTCTCCAACCCCATGAACTAATTTGTGGTACCACTGTCCTTATATATCACATTCCTGTGTTTTCATGGCTCTCTCTCTTTTTTTTTTTTATGTTTTTTTGTTTTTGTTTTGTTTTTTTGCGCTATGTGGGCCTCTCACTGTTGTGGCCTCTCCCGTTGCGGAGCACAGGCTCCGGGCGTACAGGCTCAGCGGCCATGGCTCATGGGCCCAGCCACTCTGCGGCATGTGGGATCTTGCCGGACCGGGGCACGAACCTGTGTCCCTTGCATCGGCAGGCGCACTCTCAACCACTGCGCCACCAGGGAAGCCCCATGGCTCTCTTTTTTAATAGTCTTTGTTTTTTTAGATATATTTGTTTTTTCTCACATGAGTACCATCTGGTTTTTTTTTTTTCTTTCTTTCACTCAGCTTTGTGCTGTCTTAAAAACTCATATGGTACATAAGTTAAAAAGACGTCATTTCTTTCTCAAATTAATCTGTAAAATCAGTGTAGTCCCAATTAAATTCCGTCTATTTTTTCCCTTTAGATTTGGCAGACATTTACAAATTTGAATGGAAAAGTAGAGGTCTTTTTCAAAATTGATCTACCACTTTCTGGTCCTCTTAATGCTTAGTCTGTCTAAGCTCACAACTTTTCTTGTGCCAACTTTGGCATTTTATATTTTTCTGGCAATGTATCCACTTCATTTCTTTTTTTAAGAATAAAATTTTTATTTTAGAACAAGTTTAGATTTACAGAAAAATGTGGAGATAGTACAGAAAGTTCCCATTACTACTGACATATTCTCTTAGCCTTTCTTCATCTTTGTTTTGCCTTCATTTCTGAAGGATATCTTCACTGAATTTATTATAGAATTTTGAATGACAGTACTTTTCTCTGAGCACTTTAAAATTATTGTTCCACCATCTACTGGCTTCCATAGTTTCTGATGAGAAGTCTGCATTTATTTAGATTATTGTTCCCCTATGTGTAATATGACTCTTTTTTCTTTTCTGGGTACTTTTAAGATTTTTTTTTCAGCACTTTGATTATGATGTGTTTGGATATGATTTTCTTTAAATTTGTCCTGTTTGGGTTTTCTTCAATCTCTAAATTTATGTCTTTCACCAAATTTGGGAAGTATATAGCCATTATTTCTTCAATTATTTTTTCTACACCAAGCAATTTCTTCTCTCCTTCTGTGATTCCAATGACATGGATGATAGTGTTTCATAGTTCTCTGAGGCTGTGTTAACTTTTTTCAGTCTCTTTCCTTTTTGGTCTTCATATTGAATCATAATATTCATCTGTCTTTATGGTCATTGAGTTTTCCCCCGTTATCTCAATTCTGCTATCCAGCCCATCCTGTGATCTTTTTTTGTTTTGTTTTGTTTTGTTTCGTTTTCACAGGCCTCTCACTGTTGTGGCCTCTCCCACTGCGAAGCACAGGCTCCGGACGCAGGCTCAGCGGCCATGGCTCACGGGCCCAGCCGCTCCGGGGCACGAACCCGCGTCCCCTGCATCGGCAGGTGGACCCTCAACCACTGCGCCACCAGGGAAGCCCCCATCCTGTGATCTTTTTATTTGACATACTTTACTTTTCTGTTGTAAAATTTCCATTTGGTTCTCTTAAAAACACTTTTTAAAAAAGTATTTTATTTTATTATTTATTTATTTATTTTGGCTGTGTTGGGTCTTCATTGCTGTGTGTGGGCTTTCTCTAGCTGCAGTGCGCAGACTTCTCACTGCAATGGCTTCTCTTGTTACGGAGCATGGGCCCTAGGCACACGAGCTTCAGTAATTGTGGCGCATGGGCTTAGTTGCTCTGCGGCATGTGGGATCTTCCCGGAGCAGGGCTTGAACCCATGTCTCCTGCATTGGCAGGTGGACTCTTAACCACTGTGCCACTAGGGAAGCCCTTAAAAACACTTTTATTTTGAAATAATTATAGATTTATAGGAAGTTGCAAAGAAACGTGCAGAAAAGTTCCATGCACTCTTTTCCTAGCCTCTCTCAGTGTTAACATTTTGTGTAACTCTCATATGTTATTAATAATAAGAAATTGACATTGGTACAATCCATAGAGCGTATTCAGATTTTTCCAGTTACACATGCACTTGTGTGTGTGGGTACAAGTATGTGGGTATGGTTTTATGCAATTTTATCATGTGTTGTATCATGTAACTACCACCACAGTCAAACTGCAGAACTGTATCATCATCCTTTTGGGTTTTTTTCATTGTTTCTACTTTTCTGTTGAGAACATCAGAAACAAAACACCTTTCAAGAGTGTTTACCTTTACCTCATGGAGCATGGTTATAATAACTGCTTTAAATTCTCTGATAATTCTAATATTGAATATCTGTTTAATTTTGGTTTTGGAATCTATTGATTTTTTTCCCCAAAGAATCAGTTACATTTTCTTCCTTCTTTGTATGTCGAGTAATTTTGAATTGTGTCATGGACATATTGAATATTATGTTGTGAGATTTTGGGTGCTGTTAAAATCCTCTGGAGAATGTCGAGATTCTTTTGTTTTAGCTGACAGTTGACTTGGTTAGGTTCAGATCATAAGTTTGGTTTCACCTTCTGTGAATGGTGGTTCCAGTGTCATTTCAGTTCTCAGCATTTGTTATGCTCTTTGGAACTACACTGCCCATGCACTAATCAGACTTGGGCAATGTCATATTGTAGTTCAGACTCAAAGCAGTTGCTGTCCTTCTTTGGATTTATTCTACACATGTGAACTTGGAGAGCAGACAGACACTTTAGGGGGTGGACACAGGGGAGAAGGACTCAGCCCAAGACTTAACATTTGTTTATATGTAGAATTGTTTATATGTCCTCTTTCCAGTTTTTTCTTGATTGGTATATCCCTACATTCTTGGGCTTCCAGAGGCCCCTTTCCCATGTAGTTCTGTGGAGAAGGAAAAAAGGAAAAAATTTACATTGTACTCTGGCTTGCTTTGGCTCTTTTTTCCAGTCCCCTGGCCAGAACAAGAAAGTTTCTCTCAGCACTTTTAGAGAGAGAGAGAGAGAGAGAGAGAGAGTGTGTGTGTGTACGTGCGCGTGCGCTGTGCCATTGTGAATTGGCTACCTGGACAAAGCCATTCTTGGGTCAAAGCTGGGCGGTGAAGGAATTTAAAAAGAAAAAAATAAAAAGGCGAGGAAATTCACTGGTACTGTAATTTTTCAAGTTTTTACTTCCCTTCCCTACTTGCCTGTTATTTATGTACTTTTCTCCATCCTCGGGTAGTTTTTTTTTTTTCTGTTTTCAGTTCAGTGTTTTTAGTTGTAATCAGTGGGAGAGAGAGGCTATAGTGGGCTTACTCTGTCTTGGCATCTTTGGTAGAGTGTAATTTGTTAATTTCAGGGCAAAAAAAGTATCAAATAGTAGAGAAACTAGTTAAGGGCATGGATTTGTGAAAGCAGAGAACTATCTGGTACTGAATATAAGCTTTCCATGGAACTGCTTCCCAGTCTGGGAAGAGTGTTGAGCTGTTAGAATCCATCAATGGTGTTAAACCTAGTGGGGGAATTTGAGTAGTGAGCTGGGGGTGCAGTCATGCCTTGTCCATTTTTTTGTAGACCAAACATAGTAGGTTGAAGCATATGCAATTGACAATATTTGACTGTCTTTGACTTACAAAAACCGCATTTTCTCATGATTTAACCTATATTTAACTCTCAGTTCTGCAATTTGAAGAAAGAAAATGAAACCTCAAGTTTAAATATGATCTGTATTAAGGTGATGCTTGATGCTTTAACAGACAAATACAAAATCTCAGAGGCATAACACAGTCCAAAATGGACATTCCCGTTGTTGGACAGCGAATGGGGGAAGCTGCTCAGTGAGGTCATGTAGAGACTCAGGATGATGAAGTCTCCTCCATTGTTCATACATGGCTTCCAGGTGTCCTGGGGGTTGATATCCAGCCAGGAGACTGGGAAAGGGAAAGGGTGACAAAAAGAGAGGGTAACAAAGCTTCTTAATCTTAGCCCAAAGTGGGTATGGTATGTTGGATTGGTGAGAACCAACCTAGATGTGGGGTGGGGGGTGGGGTGGGAGGGCAGGAAATGTATTCTGTATTTGTCAGCTGCTTTCCAGCACCAGTTGTGATGGGAAACATGAACCTCCGGTGGGCAGCCGGCCATCTCTGCCATACTACTTCTTGATCACTTGGAGAACATCTTTTGCTGTGTGCATTAGTTTGCTAGGGCTGCTGTAACAGAGACTAACAAAGACCACAAACTGGGTGGCTTAAACAATAGAAATTAATTTTCTCACAGTTCTGGAGGCTAGAAGTCCAAGGCCAGTGTGTCAGCAGGTTTCATTTTTTCTGAGGTCTCTCCCCTTGGCTTGCACACAGTGCCTTCTCACTGTGTCCTCACCTGGTCTTTTCTCTATGTGTGCTCATCTCTGGTGTCTCAGTGTGTCCAAATTTCCTCTTTTAACAAGAAACCAGTTCGATTGGATTAGGGCCCATCCTAAGGGCCTCATTTTAACTTACTTACCTCTTTAAAGGCTCTGTCTCAAAGTACAGTCACATTCTGAGGTACCGGGGGTTAGGGCTTCAGTGTATGAATTTTAAGGGGACAGAATTCAGCCCATAACACACACTCTACATTTATAACAAATGAATATGTTTTTACTAAAAGTAGTCATACTGCATTAAATAAAAGAAGAAAGTAATGTTAGATATATGTTATAATTATACTTTTACTGGATCTGTAATAAATTTTAAATTATACATATTAATGAAGATTGCCAGTGTCTCAAAGGCATTTTTCCTTATTTATTAATCAAGGAAAAAAGTTTAGTGATGAAGATAGTTTAGTTTTTAGCAAACGTGATCGTTTTCCTCTTCCAGAGTTTGTGTTTGGTTCTTATTGTAGCTTATCCAAGGGGTATGTTAATTACTGAGATAGTAAAGAGAGTTACTAAACACGTCTCCTATAAGAAAATCACCACCCTCTACAGTGTAAAAGTAAATCTCTAAGTGTATATTGGACATTTTAGAATTTTGTCTTGTTGTGACTTGCTAAATGACATTTTGTTACTGAAAACCAAGGCGATGTTATGTGGTTGGTAATATCCTTTTTAGCCTACCAGACACTTGAAGGTGAAAGAGAATGTGCCTGTGAATTCCACCATCCGAACTGTTGGACCCCTTCCCTTGGGTCTGCTCTTTTGTCACTATTTCCAGTGTGTTGGAGGTGAAGCTCTAAGGCAGTGTTCCCCAACCTTTTTTGGCACCGGGGACTGGTTTCCTGGAAGGCGACTTTTCCACAGATGGTGGGGGGCGGGGTCGTGGGGATCGTTCAGGCGGTAATGCTAGTGTTGGGGAGTGTTGGGGAGTGGCAGATGAAGCTTGGCTTGCTCACCCACTGCTCACCTCCTGCTGTGTGACCCAGTCAGCAGCCTGGGGGTTGGGGACCCCTCCTCTAAGGGAAGGATGAGGCTCTTAACCCTTTATGTAGGTGGTGATTAAAGATTGTGTAGCCTCACTGTCGACTGTCAGACCCTTTTTTTGACTTCTCAGGATTACCTTTTACCAAATGGTGGTTTGAGATTCAGCTCTCTTTTATATAACTATGCTCCACGTTTATAGATTTCTTTTCTTTTTTTCTTTCTTCCTTCCTTCCTTCCTTTCTTTCTCTTTCTTTCTCTCTTTTTCTCTCTTTCCTTCCTCCCTCCCTCCCTCCCTCCCTCCTTGTGGCTCGCAAGATCTTAGTTCCCCAACCAGGGATTGAACCCAGGCCCAGGCAGTGAAAGCGCCAAGTCCTAACCACTGGACCTCTGGGGAATTCCCTACTCCACCTTTAAAGGAACTATAATTATGATTTTAAAAGTTATTATATAAATATCAGGTAAACATTGGTCACTTTAGAGATTTTGCTTTTATACTTGTTTTCATAATTAACTATTTTAAAAGTTATATAGATATCAGATGAATACTGGTTTTTAAAAAGATTTTGTTTTTTACATGTTTCTTTATTTATTGTGAAACTAATAAGTCTAAAAATCTTCTAGCTTCCAAGAAGGAGTAACAACTCAGCTTCTGTGTTGACATTTGCTGCTAATTGTTGAAGTGAGAAATCTTTTGCAGTTTGGTGTAGAAACTTGTCACCTCTATTTATGAAGTTATCCAATTCCTTTGTGAGAGATTCAGTAGTCAGACTGGTTTTTTGCTGTGTCATGATTCCTTTATCACTTCTGAAAATCAACTCTAGAAGATTTTCCAAGTCTTGGTTAAAAATGAGAAAGTTCCATAATTTTCCCTTATATGTTATTTAACATGTTCATATATTGAAAACAGATCTAGGGGATTCTGTAGTATATAATATATATGTTTCCTCTCTCTCTCTTTTGCTTTCTCTCCCCCACCTCTCCCCGACCCTGCCTTTCTTTATATATATATGTATTTAAACACCTACAGTGTTCTACATGTATTAATTGGATCAGTAAATATTTGAGCACCTGCTAAGGTCAAACATTGTTCTGCATGAGACAGTTGCTGACTGCCTAAAGATATAGGCAGCAATATGTGACTATAGGTTGTGTAAACAATTCTTTTCAATACCTTGAGTTACTTGAGGCCTTCCTTTCAGTGAGCAACCTTTAATTTGTAAAATGATAGTCTCAGAAGTTTTGATTTCATTCTTTCAACAAGACGTTTATTAACTGCTTTACTATTTTAGTAGATTGTAGGGATAGCAAAATGACTCTGACCCAGTTCTTGTCCACAAAGAGCTCACAGTCTAATCAGGAGCTGACTTGTAATGAAAAGGAGATTAAAGTTTGATTCTATGTTGAGGTAAATGATAATAGAAGTATGAAAAGAAAATGCCATGGCAACATAGGGGAGAGGTTGGGGAAAGGGTTTGCCAGGAAAAGCCTCACAGGGAATATATTATTGTTGGCAGCCCCTTGAATGACTTTGGCTGTAAGTAGATGGGAGTTCAATTCTCTGTGACCCTTGGAACCTAGGCCTTTTAATTATTCATAAATAACTTAAGCATACATCTAGGACTGGGAATTTATTTAAAAGATGCATCTGTCTTTCTAGTTTAAACTTTAGTTTAACTAGTCCTTTAGGAATAGGCATTTAAGGATGCAGCTGTATGGCAGCATTACAGATGTTTGCTCTTCAGAGTCCCTTATAACACAGTTACAGTTATCCTGCTTTGCTTAGGTTGCCCTTTCCTTTTTAACAAAAAATATTTCTCATTTGTCTTCATTCAGTCCATATAAACAAAGCAAAACTTTTAAAAACAAATCAGAAACTTGGATCTACTCTACTTTAACATCCTCATGTGTCTTCCTTTTCTCTTCAACACTAAGATGTCCGTCACATGCTGATACACAAATATTACCCCCAGACTAAGATCGTAGTCGCGTCAAACTTTGCTGAGTAATATATGGCTGCTTTTTAAAAGAAATATACCTTTACAAAGGAGATTCTGGTTTTTTTCATTTATATATTATGAAATTAAGATATATTTCCTAGAAAAAATATTTTGCTGTAAGCAGAACTGAAAGCATTTGCTAGGAGAGAGTTAAGGGTTGCTAAACTCGAGGCATGCAGGATTGGTGGTGAGCCGAGAATGCTTTCACAACAATTTGATTCAGCAAACATTTACTGAATGCTGTGGTCAAAGCACTGCTGCTAGACCCTCTGACGGGTCAGAAAATGAACATAGGCTCTGTTTTGAAGGATCTTCCAATTTACTGCACTGTTTCTGAGTCTCCTCTGTTCCATTCTCCATCTTTGCCATTTCCCAGATAATGAAAATTAGAGCTGTGATTTATCAATTCTGTAAGCTGGAAAGGCTATAAAATTAGTTTGCTTAAAATGTTGGTTGCTGGTTCTCCGTAGTGCTGCCAGTATTTAAAATAACGGAAAATATTTGGTGTCTCCTTCCGCAAATTAACATTTCCATGAGTGGCTGCTTTTCATAGAGCATCTTGAGCCAGCCCCTCTCGTGCTGTGAGTCTTCATTGACAGTATTAAATCAGATCTGAGCAGCTCTAGGAGACAGTTGAGAGTTTGAGAATATGCCCAGTGTCAGCATCTTGGCTAGAGTGTGCTGTGAAACAAAGAAAACTCTTGGCACCCAGTAAGTGGTTAGGCATGTACCATTCTATGTGTGAGCTCCAATAAATAAAGCAACGTAGGGCATTCCGTGCTTTCATTTGGGCAGAACTAAATGGTTAAGTGTCCTTTTAGGCTTTCCACTAAGTCTGTCCCAGGCAGTCAGCCCATAATCCAGAAGATGTAAAATCTTCAAATACAGCCACTTATCTTTATTATGTAGAGCTCTGTGCTGGGTGCTTCAGGCTGTAAAGAGACAAGACTGAGTACCTGTCAAGTAGCTTACAGATTGAGTAGCACCCTGGTCTAGCTGTTCCACCTGTCATCCCACTACAGGTCCATTTTTTCCTGGCCTACCCTGGTCTGTAGCCACCTACCACTTGGTGTTGACCCATCATCATTCAGTATGGTTATTCCAACACAATCTCTATAACCTATCCTGAATGTAGAGTGGATATTGGAAACAGTAGAAGAGATGGGCCTTGATCCCTGGACAGGGTCTGCAGTGATTGGTGAAGCCCATTGTGGCGCTATTCACTTGAGGTACTGCTTCAGGGCCATTTTATTTTTCTGACTGAGTCCCATGATTGTCATGGAACAGGCAGAACCCAGATAGGAAGCAGTCTTTAAAAATGGTTAGCCCAATTTTGTTTACGTTTCCTTTTTCTACAGTGTGTATTTTTCCTTCCTCAGACTAAAAATAGCACAATGTAGTGTATAATAGTGTGGGGTTATTTGCATGAAATCACTAAATTCATTTATTCAAATAATTTGTCTTCTCAAGTATTTTTAAAGTGACCAGGGATAAATATTTATGAATTATATTTAAGTACTTGGAGGGTATTTTGGAAATGTGTTTTTCTTAAGAATAGATTTGTGCTATGGTTTCCTTGACTATGTTTGATGATATTAAGAGTTCTTGGAAATTTTTTCCAAAGTCTTGCAATTTGAAAGTGGGTGGAGTGTTTGGAATTAATTTCAGCTGTAATTATATCTTTAATGGTGGTAGTCTCTTGCCTGTTTCATATTATAACAAATGAGAAGTGCAACACCCTCATCATCAAAATACTTAAGAAACTTGCATCTAAAAGGAAGATGGGGAACTAATACAACCTGTTTAGAAGTCTTGAGTTATTTTACTATGATTACACTAAATTAGATTAATTAGATTATATTTATCTAAAGTTAGGTGGTTGTTTACTTAAACCTGGTGTTAAGATCTAGAAAGGAGGGGAGAGCAATAAAAGCACCTTTCTCCCCCACCAAAGTTTTCAATAAATTGAATAAAAACTAAAGGATTAGCAAATGGTGGCCATAATATTACCTTTATTATTGATAACGGTGAAGGTAAAGGAAGCAGCTTAATATTAGAGCCAGATTGGCTTGCTAACTAAGTTCCAAAATTAGGCAGACCTACCCCCTGGTCACAAGTAGTGCTGGATTAGTGAAGGCAATATGTGGTATACAGAGCCTCCACCCAACCCAATTCCTATAGGCAGCTCACTCATATGAGGAAGAAGGGCACAACTGGACCATTTATTTTTCCCAGATTTGCCAATCAGATCAGTTGCTTCCCTCCCCAGGATAGAAGCATCTAAGTGGCAAAGAAATGCCAGAGATGTTACAACTGGTAGGGCTCCGTTCACAGAAGGGGACTTCAGAAATGAGGAATAAGCACTCCCCACTAGCATTTGGCTTCTTCTCCTATGCATGGTTTCTATGAAGAATGCGTTGGTGCCAGGTAGGAAATGGTAGCATAACTAGGCCAGGAGCAAACCTTTGTTTTGAGGAAGAGGCCTTATAACAATTGGCCTCTTGAAAATTATAGCAAACGTTTGTTTACCAGAATCATAGAAATTGTCTGTCCTTAGGCAGCCCTTGCTGCCTTTCTGAAACATCTGTGATTTAGCATGCTTTACTGGGCATTAAATGAAGGCCCACAATTTAGTCTTCTGCTGTCCTTTAGCATTTTAAAATATACTTGCTGTTCTGTCTCTTCTTTGAGTTTTCTTCACAGACTCATTTTGTCTCCTCCCCCAAACCCTAGTGTTTCCCATGATCGTAGCCAACTTTCTTCTCACTTGACACTCTCACCTTGGCTGCCAGCCATTTACACAGTTTTAACTGTTTAGTATCTTGATGATTTCCGAATCTTTATCTCCACCCAGACCTCTGTTCTGAGCTCCATATTTATATGTCCAGCACTCTATTTAACAGTTCCACCTGGGTCATGTAAAACTGACTTATTCTTCCTGCACACTCTCAACTCCATCAGTCAGAAATCCTTGTCTTTTGTTTTGTGTCCACAGTCTTTGTGAGTGGCATCTCAGCCTATCCACTAGGTTAGGCCAGAAACGTGGGTGTCACCTCAGCAGGCTCTTCCTCTCCTTTATTGCTTACCTCCCAGGTCAGGGGTCAGTATCTGGCCAGAGACCTGTGAGCCAAGAATGGTTTTTACATTTTTAAGTGGTTGTTTAAAATAAGCATATATGTGTATTTGTTACAGAGACCCTATGTTGTCTGCAAAGACTAAGTATTTACTATCTGACCCCTGTCTGAGGCCAGCAAGTCTTATCAGTTCTCCCTCTAAAACATCACTTTTAATTGTTTCTTTCTATCCCCCCTCGCCCCCCAAAATCTCACCTGCCCTGTTTCTCCCTTGGCCTCCTAACTAAGTGTTGTCATATTTCTTTATAAAACACAGAACCTAGTGATGTCCTCTCTTGTTTAAAATCCTGCAGTGTCTTTTGCCCTTTTCTCCTCTGTTTTCTGCCTGCAACCTCTTCAACCTGTAGGACTCTGCTCAGTTGTCACCTTTTCCTTAAGCCCACCTGCCTTCTTATGGAGTTATGCCCCTATTCCAACTGGTCTGTACTTCTGTTATTACACATTCTAGATTGTGTTCTGAGAATCCATTCGCCATTCGGTCATCCCTACAACACTGTGCGTACCTGGAGGACAGGTTCCATCTCCTATTCGTTTCTATGTCTTCTTTAGCTAGCTGTGTGTGGCATGTCAGAGGACTGTAATGACTTAATGGGTGCTTTAAGAAATAGTTCTTATTCCTAAGATATGAAAAAATATTAGTAGTCTAAAGATATCATAAATCAGTTTGAGTTGGTAGGCAGGATTTATAACATCTAGACTTTTGATAGAGTCATGCTACATTCTCTTGATTTCTGTTTCATAGCTTTTTCAGTATTACATTTTTAATTTTGAGATAGTTGTAGATTCACAGGCAGTTATGAAGAAATAATACCAAGCTATCCCAGTTATCTTTTACCCAGTTCCCCCAATGGTAACATATTGCAAAACTGTAGTACAAGGTCACAACCAGGATATTGGCATTGAGGCAGTCAAGATACAGAACATTTCCATTAACAGGGATCCCTCCTGTTCCCTTTTATAGCCACACCCACTTCCCCTCCCACGGCAGCTTGCCCCTCCCCCATGGCAATCACTAACCTGTTCTCCATTTCTGCAATTGTCATTTCAAGAATGCTATCTAAGTGGAATCAGAGTATGTAACCTTTTGGGGTTGGATTTTTTTCACTCAGCATAATTCTCTAGAGATTCATCCAGGTTGTTTTGTGTATCAGTAGTTTTCCTTTTTGTTTCTTTTTGTTGCTGAATTTTCATAACTTTTAAAAGATGAAACTCTCCCCTATTTATATATCACTGCAGTTTTTTTTTTTTTTAAGGCTATTTACATTTTTTTCCTCTTGTTCTTTATCTGTAACAGTGGTTTTCAAACTTTGTACTCTTCCCCTGTACTTTTTTTTTGGCGGTACGCAGGCCTCTCACTGTTGTGGCCTCTCCTGTTGTGGAGCACAGGCTCCGGACACGCAGGCTCAGCAGCCATGGCTCAGGGGCCTAGCCGCTCCACGGCATGTGGGATCTTCCTGAACCGGGTCACGAACCCGTGTCCCCTGCATCAGAAGGTGGGCTCTCAACCACTGCGCCATCAGGGAAGCCCCAAACTTTGTACTCTTAAATTGAGACTCAAAGAGCCTTTGTTTATATGTGTATTGCATCTATCATTATTCACTTACTACATTATAACTTAAAACTGAAATATTTTAAAAATATTTAATTCACTTAAAATAACAATAAATCTATTACATTCTCATAAGTAACATATTTTTATGAGAAATACCTGTTTTCGTAAACAAAAAACATTTAATGAAAAGAAAAGCACTGTTTTACATTTTTTGTGACTCTAATGTCTGGATTCTCATATCTACTTACTCATTTAATCTGTTATGATAAATTGTTTTGGTTTAAGTATATGAAGAAAATCTGGCCTCACATAGCTATGTAGTTAGAAAAACCAGGAGATAGTCTTATCATATAACTGTGGATAGTCTTCTATGGTACTACACCCAAACTCAAGTGATAGTTTATTAAAGATTAGTTACAATGTAGGATGGGAAACCAATAACTTTTCATACTGTTACATTAAAATTATAGTTTGAATGGGTCATTAACTTGTGTATGATTTTTTGTTTTTAACATCATGCATTGGTCATTTGGAAAACATTGAATCGCTGTGTTAGTTACATCTTCCAAATTGTGACACATTTCATTATACATTGTCAAAAATTATATTTGTTAATCTCACCTTCAGTCTCATAAGAAAAAATGCTGAGTATTGGGAAGCTGTCAATCTCAAGTTTTCTAAAATTTTGATTTTTGCTTTGAAATCACTGTCAGTTCATTGAAGTTTATGATTGTCATTAATGCTGCCAGTAACTGTCTCACTTCATTAATTTTTAAGAACATGTCTGCCAGATACTCAAGTCTGAAAACCATAGTTTGTTCATCATTTCAAGTAGAAATGGTGTTAAAGTAGAAATGGTGTTTGGGTGTTAAGTGCTCAAAGGAGGTAGCCATTGCCATCCGTGGGGCCATTTTTCTGGCCAGGCTCTCCACCATCCCCATGCGGCGAGGCTACTGGGGTAACAAGATTGGCAAGCCCCATACTGTGCCTTGCAAGATGACTGGCCACTGTGGCTCTGTGCTGGTGCGCCTCGTCCCTGCCCCCAGGGGCACTGGCATTGTCTCAGCCCCTATGCCCAAGAAGCTACTGATGATGGCCGGAATTGACCACTGCTACACCTCCGCCCGGGGCTGCACCACCACCCTGGGCAGCTTCACCAAGGCCGCTTTTGATGCCATTTCCAAGAACTACAGTTATCTCACTCCTGATTTCTGGAAAGAGATGGTGTTCACCAAGTCTCCATATCAGGAATTCACTGACCATCTTGTAAAGGCCCACACCAGAGTTTCTGTGCAGAGGACCCAGGCTCCAGCTGTAGCGATCACAGAGTTTTATATGAGAAAAATAAAGTGAATGTAGCTGGTTTAAAAACAAGGCAGTCAGTTCAGCTCACAACTCAGTTATGTAAGTGCTCTTCTTTGAGACAACACAGAATATTAGAAAGGTGTGGACTCGGGTCAAAATGTAATAAAACTAGTAACTACCACTGTGAGTGCATGGCCTAAATCACCAACTGTCTTGATTTGTGCTAAGACTCCAGCCACTTTATTCTCCATTGCTTTTATACCATCAGAGCAAATAATTTAAAAGTGTAAAGTTTGAAATCCATTGTTATAGATAAAGAACAAGAGGTAAAAATTTAAAACAGACTTTCACACAGTAAAAATGGCAAATAATGTCTTAATATATTATTAAACTATTTTATACTTTGTGGACCTTCGTAAGTTCTTGGGGGACCCCCAGAAGCCCACGGACCACGTTTTGGAGGACCGCTGATTTACAGTAATTTGTGATGACTTATTTCTTTCTCTTTTCTCAGATTTCTTCTGTTTGCCTTTACTTTTGCTGAGATAGACCCTATAGATGCACTGATCTAGGTTGAATACCATTACGGGTCAGAGCTCCACTCTGGACTGGCAGCCTCAGCGTGGGCACTAGGCCAATGCTAGGACTGACCCTGGGCACAAAAGAGAAGACTAGTTCACAGCCTCACCTTGGCCAAGCAACAAGGAAGGGCCATAAACCTGCTAGCCTTGTTGGCTTGCTGTGTGTGCATTCAGAAACTGGTCACATCACATGGACCTGAGTCCAGAGGGAGACATTAACTGTGACTACTCAAGTGCTTTCCTTCTGAAGCAGTCTTTCAGGCTCCAGGGTGGGAGAGATTCTCAGGCTAGAAAGGGCCCTCCATAGGTCTATCAGACCTACACACTCTAGTCCCAAATCTTCTGAGTCATATCACAGCCTTTTCATTCTAATTATCTCCAGGAAAGGGCCTCAAGGTTTCCTGGCAGTAATAAACCTTAGGAGTTAAGAAGTTTTTCCTTATGAGTACTCTAGATGCTCCCTTGTATAACTTAAGTCCATTTTCTTTAGTTTTGTTTTTAATAAAAATAAAGAGCTAATAACAGTGCTTCTCATGCTATTGCTTTATATTTTGAAGACAATTTAACTTTCTGTATCTTCACTCCAGTCTACTTGTGCAATTTTTTTCTTCTATTTTTAACACAGTTCCTTTAATCCAGTGGTCCCGAACTGGGGTGATTTTGCCCCCAGGGGACGTTTGGCAATGTCCAGAGACATTTTTGATTGTCAGAACTTGGGGGGATGCTTCTATCATTCTAGTAGATAGAAATCAGAGAGCTTGCCTTCATTTCAGCAAAATCACTCATTATGTTGTTACAGTAAGATTTTCACTGAATTTATATTCAGATGATAGGAGCATCCTACAGGAGCATCCTACAGGAGCATCCTACAGGACATCCATAGAAATCAGAGAGCTTGCCTTCATTTCAGCAAAATCACTCATTATGTTGTTACAGTAAGATTTTCACTGAATTTATTATATTCAGATGATAGGAGCATCCTACAGGACAGCCTCTATCAACTAAGAATCATCCAGTCCAAAATGTCAATAATACCAGTCTTAAAAGACTGTGTGTTAGTCCTTCCTTGTAATTTGTTAGCTTTTTATTAATTTTTTTTCTTGCTGAATTAACAGTTTGATTTTACTTTGCATATTATCTAGAATTGTGGTTTTATTTAGAGAAAGTATTTTGATTATGTTCAGAATAATTAAAGATTTTAGAGGCAGATTACTCTTTTGAATATGACTTATGTTTGTACCTCAGGTCATAATACATCATTAGTTTCTGTACCTGAGTGAACACAACTACCTGATGACTTTTAAAAATAATTTTTATGGGCCCCAACCAAATCTTAAAAGAACTCTTCTAGAAATTCCTATAATTAACCAGATTTGGGAACCACTGTAACAGATATGTATTCATAAGCTAGGAAACTTTTAGGACAGCTAGTGCAAAGAGAAAACGTTCTTTGTGGCTCTCAGAGATAATATCCACCCTACTGGGCAACCAGTTCTGTCAGTGAAACCAGTCAAGTAACCCTCCCATTGACAAGGTGGAACTGGAGCAGCGGTGTCCAATAAGATTGTGGCTCTTTCCAGTCATATGGTGTCCAGTTCATTTTATTTGCCACAAGTTTGGTTTTAGAAGGGGGTGGTGGTGAAAAGAGATGAGGGAGGCGATAGAGGAGAATTGCTAGTAGAATCAAAGAAATATGATCTACCTTATATCTCAGGAGGGGAATTACTCAGTGCTGACTTCTCTTCCGTAGCATTCATTTGCTACCCACATTCACCACAGTGGTTAAGTGTTCTTAAAAGCTACTTCTGGTATAAATTAACCTAACCAAGGCAGCAGGGGCACTGACTGGGAAGCACAGAGGGCTGTCTAGTCCATTCCCACCGTCAAGGATCCTCTAGCCTTGGTCCTTGACTTCTTTTGGCTAAAAGAGAAGTTAATGAAGGTGAGCTTGTTTGTTGGGGTGGTTCCAAGAGCTGTGGAGATGAGACAGTTGTTGAGGAAGGAAAGAAAAGATGGTCACTTTTATTTTACTTTTTCTTTTCCTTTTCATTTTTGAGACCGAAATGTTGCCTTTAATAGTGATCGAGGCAGAGCTTACTGTGGGAGCCGGTGAGCCTGAAGCTGAACCCCCAAGTCGGGCAGTAGTGTATAGGCTGCAGGGGGACCTGGGCAGTGGGGCAGGCTTGATCCAACAAAACAGACAAGAGAGAAGGATGGTGACTTTTGAAATAAGGCGAATTTTGTTTGGAAGGATAATAGCTTCTTTTCCTGATTAGTTAGTTGTTAAGCAAACTAGAATTTTGGAAATGAAAAAAGAAAAACAACTATGAAACTTTGGAATATTAGTTTATATTGGAAGCATAAAATAAATATTGGTTGTATTTTAGTGTTCTGGATTTCTTTTATTATTTGTTTTTACTTTTTTAATTAGAGATTTTCAAACATATACCAGAGTAGAGAGACTAGTATAGGGAATCTCCATGTACCAATCACCCCAATATCAACAGTTACCAACACATGGCCAGTCTGATCTCATCTGTACCCTAACCTGCTTTCTCCCACCCCCTCCAATTATTTTAAAGTGTATCAAGCATCAGTATGTAATTTTATCCAGAAATACGTAAGATATTCAGTCTGTGGTCACAGTTCCCCTGATTATATAATTTTTTTTTTGTCTCTTTGGTTTGTTGTCTGGTCTCTTTTTTAAAGATGCTGGTGATCAGATGATTGAATCAAATCCTGGGAATGTGTAGAGAGTCCATAATATTCTATTTTGGTGAGGGGGGCGGCATTTACTTATATTGGACCAGTGATTTCCAAAGATGATATTACAAATCTAATTCCTGGTATAAATTTGAATAACAAATCGACTGAAGGAAATATTTACCCTGTACAGAAAATGTTACTAAAATTCCATGTAGACATAACCCCAGCCTGAAATGGGCTTCATCACTGCCAGGAAGCCCAGCTGTTAAGTTTGCTTTCTCAGGTTCTAAGAAGACTATTTCGTACCTTTCCCTCAAACCTCATAGACTTCTGTTCTCTCAGCTGATGGCTTTGTTTGATGCTTCTCTGAGAAAATAGAAATCTGTCCAGAGGGACACCCTCATCTGCCCTCCACCACATCTAGAGATTTTTTGGCAGCTGGGCCACTCTTCTCTCATTTCCCTCCAGTTGGTTATATAATGTAGCAAGCGCTTGTTTCTCCCCCCGCCCCCACCCCCCGCCATTACAGTCCTTTCCTCCTTCACAGGGACCTTGCCGCTTCTGTGGTCCCCCATCTCCCTCTTCCATCTTCAGGCTCTCCCTGTCTGCTAGAGCATCCCTGTTAGTGTACAGATACACTCTGGTGCACTCTGTCTCTAGAATTAAATTGTCCCTTGTTAAATCCACCTCTGTCGATACTTAGTGACCCGCTTTCTCTCCCCTTCACAGCTCTTTTCAAAAGAGTTGTCTGTTCTCTCTTCTACTTTTTTTTTCTCTTCCATTCACTCTTTAAACCACTCATTACTGGCTCCATTCCTCACTACTTCACTGAAACCGTTCTTGCCAAGAGCACCCAGGTCCTCTGCAATGGAATCTAGTTGTTTTCTTTCTGTCTCATAGACCAGCCCTCCTTCTCTTTTACTGCCTCCCCTTGCCCTGTGTGACCTCTAAGTGCTGGCATGCCTCCAGGCTCAGTTTTGGGCCTCGCTTCTCTTTATTTGTACTCCTTCCTGCGGTGATTTCACTCACTCCTATGGCTTTAAATACCATCTTTATGCTGATGACTCGTAACTATGTATCTGCAGCCCAGACCTGTCCTCTGAATTCCACCTAGAGATCGGTAACCTATGACTCAGGCTTCATGGGTGCAAAAGACAGTTCTGGCTTTTCCCCTTCAATCCTTTTTCATTTCAGTAAGTAGATCCTGATACACCCAATTGCACAAGTCAGAAACTTGGGAATCATCTTAAATCCTTCCTGTCTCCATCCAGCCAATCAACATGTCTTATCAATTCTACCTTAGTATATATCTCAAGTACATTCACCTCTCTCCATCTGCATTTCACCACTAAATCACTGTTATTTCTCAACTGGAAAACTACTTGAGTTTCCTAATTGGTTCCTCTGCTTTCATTTTTGTCTTCCATACACTATTCTCCTCACAACAGGTACAGTGCTCTATAAAAAACACTTAACCACATTATGTAACTCCTTGCTTAGTCCTTAATGATGGCATTTCATGTAGAATAAATTATTGACTCCTCACCATAGCCTTCAGCGTCCTGCCTGCTTCTCCAGCCTCATCGACTGCTTTCCCCTCCCTCATTATGGAGGGCTACCTTGTCCCTTTCACACCAGGATCTTTCATGCCCCAGGGCCTTGACACTCACTGTTCCTTCTGCATGCACTAATCTGTTCCTGGCTCTTGTCCTTATTGTTCAGGATGCAGCTTAAATGTCACCTCGTCTGAGAGCCCTTTCTGATCACCCTTCCCAAAGTGGCTACTTGCCCACCTCAGTTTCTTCTTTGTCACTTATCTGTTTTTTTCCAGCAATATTTATTGAGTGCCTACTCTGTGCCTGACACTGTTCTAGGCACTGGGGCGATAGTGAGTGAGGTAGACACACTCAGGAAGCTTCCATCTAGTGGGAAAACAGACAAACCACAAATATATCATATTCTGACAGTGATCTGTGCCGTGTAGACAAATGAAGCAGGTGGAGTGAAGTGAGGGATGCTGTTCTAGACAGTGGTTAGAGGAGGAGACATTTTGACAGGGATTCCAGTGAAGTGAGAGAGCATCATCTTGGGTATTTACTTGCTTCTTTTCTGGAAGTATATCTAGAAATATAAGCTCTAAGAAGTCGGGGACCTCACCTGTTCACCGCAGTTCCTGAAACCTAGCACGGTGCCCGGCCTTCGGCAAATACTTATCAATGAATAAATGACCTTTAGGTTCCCACATAATCATGGCATTCTGTGAACCAGTGCATTCTAGATGTGGCCCACTTACCTTGTCTCTGTGAGCTTCAGTCTTTTCATGTGTTCAGTGAGGGAATCCACCTCAGGGAGTGATCTCTAAAGACTGCCAACCTCACTGTGGATGCTGTGGGAGCTTTAGTCTTTTCATGTGTTCAGTGAGGATCCACCTCAGGGAGTGATCTCTAAAGACTGCCAGCCTCACTGTGGATGATCGTGTACTCTGTTCCTGGTTTCACGGAAATGGTAAAAAGATTGCAAAAGAGTTGAACATTCACATTAAAACGAGATTTGCATTTAAAAAGTTATGTCAGCTACAGTCCTGAGTAGAATGTCCTAGAGGAGGCAAGAGGGTGGATTATTTGGAGGATGTGGAGGGGCTGGGGCAGGTCCAGGCAGGAGCTGATGGTGGCCTGGACTCAAGAGGTGGCCACAGAGATAAGGGAGAATGCTGAAGAAATGGTGGGACTTTCCTAAACTTGCACAGAATTGAGGCAAGAACCCAGACTTCATAATCCAGAACTTTCACTCTTCTCTTGATACTTAAAAAAAAAAAAAAAAAAGTCTTCGGGAATTCCCTGGTGGTTCAGTGGTTAGGACTCCATGCTTTCACTGCCGAGGGCCCGAGGTCAATCCCTGGTCGGGGAACTAAGATCCTGCAAGCCGCGTTGATGGGCCGAAGAAAAAACAGTCTCGACGTCAGCCTCATAGAAAGTTGGAATGTATGAATATGTGTGATGCCAGCGAGTTATTTAAAACAAAGACTGCTTTTTAAAAAATATTATTATAAACATCTAGATCAGAATTTGCCTACATGAAAATGTGCTTTTGCTTATTGTATGTGCATCTTTGGGCAAATTCTCAGGAAAGAATTTGGAAAACAGGAGAGGGAATGATATTTTCACTATATGTATATCTTTTGTATCTTTGGATTTTGAACCATGGGTGAGTGTATGATAAAAGTAAGTAGTGGGCTTCCCTGGTGGCGCAGTGGTTGAGAGTCCGCCTGCCGATGCAGGGGACGTGGGTTCATGCCCCAGTCCGGGAAGATCTCACATGCTGTGGAGCGGCTGGGCCCGTGAGCCATGGCCGCTGAGCCTGCGCATCCGGAGCCTGTGCTCCGCAACGGGAGAGGCCACAACAGTGAGAGGCCCGCGTACCGCAAAAAAAGTAAAATAAAATAAAAATAAGTAGCAAGGCTTCCATGGTGGCGCAGTGGTTAAGAATCCGCCTGCCAATGCAAGGGACACAGGTTCGAGCCCTGGTCTGGGAAGATCCCACATGCCGCAGAGCAGCTAAGCCCATGTGCCACAACTACTGAGCCCGCATGCCACAACTACTGAGCCCGCATGCCACAACTACTGAAGCCCGGGCGCCTAGAGCCCATACTCCACAACAAGAGAAGCCACCACAGTGAGAAGCCTGTGTACTGTAATGAAGAGTAGCCCCTGCTCACCACAACTAGAGAAAAGCCTGTGTGCAACAACAAAGACCCAATGCAGCCATAAATAAATAAGTAGATAGATAGATAAATAAATAAAAAGTAGGTAGTATACATTAGGTAAAACTGAAGGCTGTCTGCTCTGAGGTTTTTCTCTTCCAGATGCAGACACTTTGTTTTCACACGTGTGCACCTTCACTCCAATCTTCACTCCAGTTGGAAGTATACGTAAAGCCAGCTCGCTTCTAGATAAAATAGGAGCTTGGCACAAAGTCAGGGGCCCCTTCTCTCTTCTCGTACCCTTTTCCTGTCCTCATACTAATGTATTTGTTTAGCATGTACAGCGTGATGGTTTAATATATGTATTCCCTTGTCCTTTTAGATTCTGTGGATGTTCTCTTATTGACTCTGCACACCCTTTAGACCTCTTGTTTCACCCTTCACTTGCTTGTATAGACCTTATTAAAATATTTACATGATGACTAATTAAAGTTGCTTTTTACACCTTCTTATGACTTGGTAGGTCACCCCTCTCACCTCTTCCCTCTCCCACAAAGACCATCAGAACCTTGGCAGGTAGCTAGGGATTCCCTGGGATTTGGGGCAGCAGTGGTAGAGGGGGTGCCCGACCTAGGGTAGTGCTGACTCCCTGCTTACAGCTTGCAGTTCAGCTCTGCTCCCTAGATCCCAGTGCCCCTGGTACCAGCTCTCCCCTCTTCATCCTTTCTTTAAAAAATTAATTAATTAATTTTGGCTGCATTGGGTCTTCGTTGTTGCATGCAGGCTATCTCTAGTTGCAGTGAGCAGGGGCTACTCTTCGTTGCAGTGCGTGAGTTTCTCCTTGCAGCGGCTTCTCTTGTTGCGGAGCACGGGCTCTAAGCGTGTGGGCTTCAGTAGTTATGGCACATGGGCTCAGTAGTTGTGGCACACAGGCTTAGTTGCTCTGTGGTATGTGGGATATTCCCAGACCAGGGCTCGAACCCATGTCCCCTGCATTGGCAGGCGGATTCTTAACCACTGCACCACCAGGGAAGTCCCTCTTCATCCTTGATGTGAAGGCAAAAGTGACTCCAGGCTCTCCACCAATTCTTCCTGGTCCCTCCCACCGGGCCCTTTGTTCCTTATGTCCCCACGTTTCTCTTCCTCTGCATCTTGGCACCTTTCTTCTGTTCAACAGTTTTCTGTAAATTTTCTCTTTTTCTTTCTTTTTTTTTTTTCATTTTTTAAAAAAATAATTTGATTTCAGTTCCAAAAAATGAATGCATGAAGAAAGGAAGGAAGGAAGAAAAAGAAAGAAGGAAAGAGAAAGAAAGGAAGGAAGGAGGAAAGGAGGAAGGAAAATTATTTACTTTTTGCCCTCCCTCCCCTTCTTTTGGATACCTGCCCTATTAGAGGTTATGGAGGTATCTTCGATGAGGAGGGAATATTTTTCATGGGACAGTTTGTTAGGTTGTGTCCAAAATAAGACTAACATCTTATTTTAAGTAGCAGAGGTGCATAGAAGTGATTTATGCCAGATTGTGATCACCTAGGAAGTTGCCAATACTGTAGTACTAGTTAAGCCCTAGTCTCTCTATTTTCAGGTTTTCTTCCTCTCCGTAGTGTCTCCTGTACTCTGAGATCTTATGTGGAAGCAACAACTCTAAAAATACTTTGACCGTTTCCAGTTCATTTTCAAAAGCTAGAAATCCACATAAACCTTGCCTGCCACTCGTGCTTCTCTATTCTGCTCTTCCCACCGGTTCTCTTAAGTTTTCCAATTACTTGCCACATACTGCAAGCATTCTGCCTGCATTTCTGTTTTGAGGTCCATCAGAGAGTAGAGGGACAAGCTGTATTATACTTTAAACTCTGTCCTAGTTGTGTTTGAAAACAAGGTATAGGAAAGAAATTTTGAAGAAAATTATCTCTTGGGACCATTGGCTTTTATAAAAATGTAATCTGTAGGCTTAGAATTTATTTTGGTAGCTACAGAATACTGATGAATGAAAGCAAAGCTAGACTTATATGTTGTTACCCTGATCCACCCCTCCCCCAAGAAAACCAACCTTGAAATAACACATTGGTGAAACAGCTTTAGAAATTGTTTTGTTAGTATTTCTACTGTATTGTGCTTACACAAGATATTCAGAGTTCCGAATGGATGTACAGTAGTTATTTCCTTACTAGTCACTTCACTGAAGATCAGGAGGACCTTTTTCAGGGAATGCTATCTGAATGAGATACCTTTCTATCCCTCTACTGTGTGGGGAACAGGCACCTTTAACAAGACCATGATAGCTAGAATTCCATCTTAATCCAGCTGCTGGGTTATATGTGTATGGCCGCTGCTGTCCATCTGGGTGTTGTGCCTGTTTCTAGAGAACGTTTTAAGTGTAGAGGGTGGAGTGGGGACTGGTGAAGTCAAGTGATGTACAAGGGAAAATCTCTTAACGTTCAGAATTTGTATTATTTGTATTATAGGTGAGGACCTTTAAAGTCATTTGATTTAATGAAGTGATTGGAAGTGTCTTATTGATTTAAAATTGTGATAATCCTGCTGGTTGCCTTAAAATGACAAGTAATCGCTGTAGTGCGCTATTTTCCATGACGTAAGGTAAAACTGATGGGTTATAGAGTGCTGTTTTCTCTAGGGTGATAAGAAACATTGTTTCTGAAAACATGATAAGAGACTGAGCTGAGACTTGGAATGATGAGAGGGACCCATTTTATGAGGAAGTCTAGGGAAGGTGTGTTTCAGGCACAGGAAGTGATTGGTGCAGGGATCCTCAGAATCGATGTATTTGAGGAACTGCAAAGGGTGTGAGGTTGGTGAATTAGAAGAGTGGTGATGGGATCCGTAGATACGGGTGAACAGGGGACAGATATTATAGGCTCTTTTGGGCCAGAGGAGGATTCTTCATGTTACCTAAATTTTAAACAATTGAGTGAATTAGGACCTCCAGGAAGAAAAATTAGAAGAGGTTAAGAGGAGAAACTTGAATATTACAGTGCAAATATGTGCTAATCAGGAGCTAATTATTTTCTAAGATTCTCATGCTGCTCTTTTTTCTCTCTTTTTTCTTCCTTGCAACTGTTGAAAGCAAGGTGGTGGAGTAGATAGGCAGAGTAACATTTACAGCATGGTTTCCTTCTCTCTTTAAAGATGGCATTTGTCACCCCACTGCAGGAATGATTGAGGTTCACGGTTGTGGCCCAAGGAGTACTCATTGGGTTAATTGTTACAGCACCTGCTACTAGAGGATCATTATTGTGATCATTATTTCCAGTGAAAGCACTTCTTTTAAAACAGGAATTTAGACTTTAATATAAAAGTATAGCTTGATCAAGTTTTCATGTTATAAAATTTTAGCTTGTTTATGGACCAGAACTCACATAGGAAATTCCTTTTACAAGTTAGGTATGCCATCTTTTCAAATAGTAGGAACTAAATCATTTGTCTCATTTCTCCATGAAGGCCAAGAAGCTGGGGGCTAAATTTAATGCCCAGTTGTTGAACCTGAAGCTATTCTAAGATTTTATTATATTGATTTTTTTTTTCTTTCTGTGTATCCATCTGGTGTGTGTTATTTTAAATCTTTTCTTTCTTCTTTTTTTTTCCTTTCTCTCTTTAGCAGGCAACTAAATTTCAGTCTGAGCTAAACCTGAGTTTTACACTTCTCCTACAACCTTTCTCAACCTTTCTACTCTTGCTGGAATTAAAACCCATACACTAAGTAGAACTTATGTATAGCTCTAGACTTAATGTCCTGGTATAAGACCAGAGCTGAGTTTAGTCTTCTAGAAAGATCAAACATGTTGACTTTATGTTAAACTCAAAGCAGCAGCTCATTAAATATATGTCCCAGTTTTACAAATGATTCCACCCATTTTGCATATGAAAAAGAGCCAGTCAGAAATTAGTGAATCACCTAAGGTCACAGATGGAGATGATGTGAAGGCTACCGCTTTGTTTCAAGTATGAGATGCTGGAACACGAGCAACCTTCTCTGCCGCCTTATTAATTAATATTAGAGCACAGAAGCAAATGTCATCCTAAGCTTGAATCTGAACCATGATATCTTTTGCTCTTTTCCCTTTGATCTGATTCTCACACCTGTAAAGATAGTGTTTACCTCAAGGGATTTTGTGAGAATTAATTTAGGTTTAATTTTTAAGTGATGAGGCCTCTAGATGGAAAGAAACCTCCTTTTTTATTTGGCTGATGTTTAGACCAATTTTAGAACTTAGTAGAGTTTTCTTTAATTATGTGAAGTAAACTCAGTGTATGTTAACCTGAAGCTTGGTACATATATTACCTCGTCACATGTATTACCTCGTGATATAGATTAAGATTCATATACTCAATCATTATAAGGCTTTATGGTAAGTGTGAAGCAGTTTAGCGATTGGATTATTGATCTAAGAACTCAGCATTAATTGTCAAATAGGAAAAGGACATTAGAAATATTAAAATAATGTATTTAAAAAGTTGAGCCCAGCTCAAATGTAACATAGGTATTTATAGTTTGATATGTGATAAAGTGTTTTGTCTATCTTGGTCTTATATCAACTTAGGTTTTTTGCTGTTTTTATTTGCCTGACTGGTTTTTAGATTATCTGGTTTATTTTAACAATGGTAAAATAACTTAATGGTGTCAGCCCTGGGTGTCTTAAAGGGTTTGTCTTTCAGAATTGGTGACCCACCTTTCAGCTTTTTTGGGGGAAGGGGGAGCCGCACTGCGCGGCTTGCAGGATCTTAGTTCCCTGACCAGGTATCAAACCCGGCCCTGGCAGTGAAAATGCCAAGTCCTAACCACTGAACCTCCAGGAAATTCCCCCACCTTTCAGCTTTTAGCTGTCATTCAATTCTTTTAGTTTACTTTGACATTTTTCTCTTATTGAGAGGGAGGAGCTCTACTTTGAATAACTTGATATGTTAAAAAAATTATTTTATTAGTACCATTAAGTTACACTGGCCGCATAAATTATCACAGAGCTTGGGCTCAAGGTCTAAAAGGATTAACACTTTGGCAGCTGTTGGCTCTAATGAGACTAAAACCATGCCGACTCTGGAAACGCAGGTTAGCAAGCTAGTGGTGCACACAGCTAGTAGGTTTCCTGTCCCTTTGTGTACTGGTAAATATATTTAGAACTGGAGAGTGAACTGGTAAGTTTTTTTTTTTTTAATGTTATTTATTTATTTTTGGCCGCGTTAGGTCTTTGTTGCTATGTGCGTGCTTTCTCTAATTGTGGCGAGTGGGGGCTACTCTTCGTTGCAGTGCGTGGGCTCCTCATTGAGGTGGCTTCCCTTGTTGTGGAGCACGGGCTCTAGGTGCGCGGGCTTTAGTAGTTGTGGCATGTGGGCTCAGTAGTTGTGGCTCATGGGCTCTAGAGTGTAGGCTCAGTAGTTGTGGCGCACAGGCTTCATTGCTCCGCGGCATGTGGGATCTTCCCAGACCAGGTTTCGAACCCGTTTCCCCTGCATTGGCAGGTGGATTCTTAACCACTGTGCCACCAGGGAAGTTCCGACTGGTAAGGTTTTATTAACAGAAAGCTTCAAGTACACCAAGATTATACTTATACTTCAAGTACACCAAGATTATACTTCAAGTACACCAAGATTAAACTTAATGATTATACTTAATAAGTATACTTAACTTATACTTAATACTTGAGGAGAATACTACATCCATGTCTCTCAAGTATAGTTTTTTCTTTCTTTGTGACAATTAAATGTATTAACCAAAAGTCTGTGTATTGATTTACATTATAAAATAAGCCATTTATTCACAAAAGAAAAATCTCCAGATGGACTAAAGTAAAACTGAGAAAAGAAATAAGTGGCCTCTGGCACATGGCCTCCTGGGAATGTATTGAAGGGCTCCTCCCTTCTCCCCCTTTACTCTCAACCTTCCTTCTTCCACCCTCAAGGTGGGATTTCTTTGTGCCTTTGTGATCTCATAACTCCAGGTCAACTTCTCGAACATGGTTTTTTTCCTTCTGTGTTTTTTAGGCATTTACAGTGTTCCGTAAAGCTGAATAATTCTATAGCACATTGCCAGTAGGTGCTGCCATCTTATACACAGTATTCCAGCCTGACAGCTCCATGGCTTTAAGACTTTGGTTCATGTAAGAAGAATCTAATCTCATTTATCAATGCTTTATATAACTTAGTATATAAAAGAAGACCTTTGGCAGGGATAGAGTTTGTTTTAGAAATATAAAAGAATCATAAGTAGAAATGAAAAAGGGAGAAATTGGGAGAGGGTCTCAAAGACAAAGTTTTGACCATATGAGTTGGATTGTGTCTGTTTTGCATGGTGGTAAAACAGGTTAACAAAAGCCATATATATATAGATAGTTGAGGATGATCATTACTATGCATAGCCAGTCTGGGGCTAATTGAATCTTAGAGCTTTGACTGTGTCCAAGACCAGGAGACTTTCAGAGTGTTGACCTGGTTTGGATGATCCTGAAAAACACAGCTTCCAATTGGCACTAAAGTACACTGAAGATTCACTACCTAAGGAGTTCAGTAACCCAAGGTATTTAGATAAATATGATTTGCATGTTTTAAAAATAGCTATGACTTGTCTCAGTTTTATTTCTTTGAAACTTGGTTATTTTTACTTTTTATGCTAGAATAGGTAATATTTGCTTTAAATATAGTCAGATATTTATACAAGATCAGTAAAAATTTCCACTAACTTCTTTTAAAAATTATCTAAGCTAGTTTTTTTCCTTATATATTTAAAAACTCACATATTTCTCCAGTCTTTGTGAATCCTTCTATTAATTTGCCCTTTAGGCAAACTAGCATATACACACAGAGATGTACTCTTTGTATGGAGGGGCTCCACTATACAAAGTTTTCGGCACATTGTTTTTCACTTAGTTACTCTCAGAGCACTTTCCATATCAACATATATCAATTTACTTCATTTTTTTTAAAGGCCTGCATAGGGCATATTGGAATGGGAAATCCATCATTTATTTGACAGCGTAACTTATTAAATCACTATAAAAGTTATTTTAACTTAAGCACAGGTGGTTAAAAATCTGGCATCTAATTTTTAAAAATTTTTTTATTGGAGTATAGTACATTTACAATGTTGTGTTAGTATCAGGTGTACAGCAAAGTGAATCAGTTATACATATACATATATCCACTCTTTTTTTTTTTAGATTCTTTTCCCATATAGGCCATGGAATAGAGTTCCCTGTGCTATACAGCAGGTTCTTATTAGTTATCTGTTT
The DNA here is from genome assembly GCF_059928025.1 of Delphinapterus leucas. Lineage (NCBI taxonomy): Eukaryota > Metazoa > Chordata > Mammalia > Artiodactyla > Monodontidae > Delphinapterus > Delphinapterus leucas. Next base: position 40,366,464 of record NC_143139.1, read on the forward strand.
TATATATAGTGGTGTGTATATGTCAGTACCAATCTCCCAATTTATCTCGCCCCACCAATCCCCTGGTAACCACAAGTTTGTTTTCTACATCTGTGACTCTACTTATGTTTTGTAAATAAGTTTATTTGTACCTGGCATCTAATATTGAAATGTCTGGATTCTTTGTCAGCAGTATGGAATTTCATATAAATGAGTTTTTAATTTATCCATTCTCCTCAGAGTTTACAGACAGAAGCTCCCTCACTATTCTGGTTATTACTCTAGAGAGGGAAAAGGTTAAAAGTGAGAATGTTATCTTAATATAACAATATTAGGTAGTGCTGTGGCCTCCTGTTTCTGGAGGAGTATGATTAATAAATGAGCATCTCTTCTTTGAGTCAGCGGGCAGCACTGGGATGCCTGATGACTGAGGGCATCTGAGAGGAGGGAGGTCAGAAGAACTCGCCCTGGAGTCAGGGAGCAGGGCTCTCAGACCTCTCCTGCGCAGTCCTGGACTTTGTCAGAGTAGCGTGAATGATGAATGCTGACTCCTGTTTAGCTGAAACAGTAGGGTGCTTTAATAATATTTTAGAGCTTCTCTTTTATAGTTATCTTTACCGTCTTCTTTGTGAATATAAAGTTACGTTATATTAAAGTGAATGGTCACATTTAAGGGAGAAGGTTACAAATGAACAGTAAGGTTCTTTGGATGGTTTTACTCATTGGTTTAGTTGTTTTCAGCCCTTCAGAGTTTTCTTTATCACATTTGGCAAGTATATTTTTCTACCTCCCACTGGCATGAAGTGAGCGCTCTTGCAGAACATGGTCACACTTAATTCTGTCAGGTTGGGTCCAAAGCAGCCATGTGACTGACTGATGTTAAGATGCAGAAATAACTTAAGTAATTTCTAAATATGAGTTTGGTTTATTTTCCTTTCTTTAATGCCATCAAGTTATCCACACCTACCTATCTCTGCATTAATGAGCAAAGGACTTTTTATTTTTTCTTTAAAGGAGGGACAAACTGGGAATCCTGATGATTTACTGGGTAAATCACTTAAGGTAATGATAATGGTAGTGTCATGGGAACAGTGGATATAACTTGCAACACAAGTTGTACTCCTCTTGAACAGCATTTTGTTAAGTAGTCTTAATCCTGGCCTTAAACTCTTCAGGAGAATCTTAACACAAGTTCTTCTGTCATCCTGCCTCCCATCCCTCACACACATACCTTTCTTCTCCATGCCCATTCCCACCACACATCCTCCCCTTCTTAGAGACTTTTGGAACATATTATTTTACCTGGCTTTTCACCTGCTTCTTATTGCTCTAAAATGTATCCTTGTCCAGCTCCAGATTCTCCGTGAATGCCACCACTTTACCTCTCTGGTCACCCATAAGTGGGTAATCCTACAAGGCATCCTGCTTTCCTTTTCTCCTTTGGCTACTGAGAATAAAAATACCTGCTTTTCCTTTTTTATCCTTTCCTTCAGATGCAGCTTTGATGATAATGATGATAATGATCCTTTACTAACAACTTTCAAAAGGTTTTCAGATTTATTACTTTCCTTTGCTCACACATGCACACACACAAATTACTGTGAGGAAGGTGAGTTGGATATTTACATCCCTATTTTGCAGATGAGGGCACTAACAGAAGGCTGTTACATAACTAGTCACATAACTAGTCACATAACTAGTTATGTCACATAAGTCACATAACTAGTTAAGAATAGAACCAGATCACTTCATTTTATTCCAGAACCAATGCTTTTTATACCATACTATACTGTCTACTCTGTATATTTAAAAAGTTTTTTCCTAAACAAAAATAGTTCCTTTTTGTGAGAGGAATTCTTTTTTTAACCCATGTTTATAGCAGCAGCATCATTATTATTTTTTAACATCTTTATTGGAGTATAATTGCTTTACAATGTTGTGTTAGTTTCTGCGGTATAACAAAGTGATTCAGCTATATGCATTCATATATCCCCATATCCCCTGCCTCTTGCATCTCCCTCCTACCCTCCCTATCCCACCCCTCTAGGTGGTCACAAAGCACTGAGCTGATCTCCCTGTGCTATGTGGCTGCTTCCCACTAGCTATTTTACATTTAGTAGTGTGTATATGTCAGTGCTACTCTCTCACGTCGTCCCAGCTAACCCTTCCCCATCCCCATGTCCTCAAATCCATTCTCTATGTCTGTGTCTTTATTCCTGTCCTGCTCCTAGGTTCATCAGAACCATTTTTTTTTAGAGTCCATATATATGTTTTAGCATATGGTATTTGTTTTGCTCTTTCTGACTTACTTCACTCTGCAGGACAGACTCTAGGTCCATCCACCTCACTACAAATATCTCAATTTCGTTTCTTTTTAAAGCTGAATAATTTTCCACTGTTTATATGTGCCACATCTTCTTTATCTATTCATCTGTCGATGGATACTTAGGTTGCTTCCATGTCCCGGCTATTGTAAATAGTGCTGCAGTGAACATTGTCACATGACTGTTTTTGAATAATGGTTTTCTCAGGGTATATGCCCAGTAGTGGGATTGCTGGGTCATATGGTAGTTCTATTTTTAGGGTTTTTTTTTTTTTTTTGGCGGTATGCGGGCCTCTCACTGTTGTGGCCTCTCCCGTTGCGGAGCACAGGCTCCGGATGCGCAGCCTCAGCGGCCATGGCTCACGGGCCCAGACGCTCCGCGGCATGCGGGACCCTCCTGGACTGGGGCACGAACCCGTGTCCCCTGCATCGGCAGGCGGACTCTCAACCACTGCGCCACCAGGGAAGCCCTGTTTGTAGATTTTTTGATGATGGCCAATCTGACTGCTGTGAGGTGATACCTCATTGTAGTTTTGACTTGCTTTTCTCTAATGATTAGGGATGTTGAGCATCCTTTCATGTGTTTGTTGGCAATCTGTATATCTTCTTTGGAGAAATGTCTATTGAGGTCTTCTGCCCATTTTTGGATTGGGTTTTTTTTTGATATTGGGCTGCATGAGCTGCTTGTATATTTTGGAGATTAATCCTTTGTCAGTTGCTTCGTTTGCAAATATTTTCTCCCATTCTGAGGGTTGTCTTTTCATCTTGTTTATGGTTTCCTTTGCTGCGCAAAAGCCTTTCAGTTTCATTAGGTCCTATTTGTTTATTTTTGTTTTTATTTCCATTTCTCTAGGAGGTGGGTCAAAAAGGATCTTCCTGTGATTTATGTCATAGAATGTTCTGCCTGTGCTTTCCTCTAAGAGTTTTATAGTGTCTGGCCTTCCATTTAGGTCTTTAATCCATTTTGAGTTTATTTTTGTGTATGCTGTTAGGGAGTGTTCTAATCTAATTCTTTTACACGTAGCTGTCCAGTTTTCCCAGCACCACTTATTGAAGAGGCTGTCTTTTCTCCATTGTATACTCTTGCCTTCTTTATCAAAGATAAGGTGACCATATGTGTGTGAGTTTATCTCTGGGCTTTCTATCCTGTTCCATTGATCTATATTTCTGTTTCTGTGCCAGTACCATACTGTCTTGATTACTGTAGCTTTGTAGTATAGTCTGAAGTCAGGGAGCCTGATTCCTCCAGCTCCATTTTTCTTTCTCAAGAATGCTTTGGCTATTTGGGGTCTTCTGTGTTTCCATACAAATTGTGAAATTTTTTTGTTCTAGTTCTGTGAAAAATGCCAGTGGTAGTTTGTTAGGGATTGCATTGAACCTGTAGATTGCTTTAAGTAGTATAGTCATTTTCACAATGTTGATTCTTGCAATCCAAGAACATGGTGTATCTCTCCATCTGTTTGTATCATCTTTAATTTCTTTCATCAGTTTCTTATAGTTTTCTCCGTAAGGTCTTTTGCCTCCTTAGGTAGGTTTATTCCTAGGTATTTTATTCTTTTGGTTGCAGTGGTAAGTGGGAGTGTTTCCTTAATTTCTCTTTCAGGGTTTTCATCATTAGTGTATAGGAATGCAAGAGATTTCTGTACATTAATTTTGTATCCTGCAACTTTACCAAATTCATTGATTAGCTGTAGTAGTTTTCTGGTAGCATCTTTAGGATTCTCTATGTATAGTATCATGTTATCTGCAAACAGTGACAGTTTTACTTCTTCCTTTCTGATTTGGATTCCTTTTATTTCCTTTTCTTCTCTGATTGCTGTGACTGAAACTTCCAAAACTATGTTGAATAATAGTGGTGAGAGTGGGCGACCTTGTCTTGTTCCTCATTTTAGAGGAAATGCTTTCAGTTTTTCACCATTGAGAGCAATGTTGGCTGTGGGTTTGTCATATATGGCCTTTATTATGTTGAGGTAGGTTCCCTTTGTGCCTACTTTCTAGAGTGTTTTTATCATAAATGGGTGTTGAATTTTGTCAGAAGCTTTTTCTGCATCTGTTGAGATTATCATATGGTCTTTATCCTTCAGTTTGTTAATATGATGTATCACATCAATTGATTTGCGTATATTGAAGAATCCTTGCATTCCTGGGATAAACCCCACATGATCATGGTGTATGATCCTTTTAATGTGCTGTTGGATTCTGTTTGCTAGTAATTTGTTGAGGAGTTTTGCATCTGTGTTCATCAGTGCTATTGGCCTGTAGTTTTATTTTTTTGTGACATCTTTGTCTGGTTTTCGTATGAGGGTGATGGTGGCCTCATAGAATGAGTTTGGGAGTGTTCTTCCCTCTGCTGTATTTTGGAAGAGATTGAGAAGGATAGGTGTTAGCTCTTCTCTAAATGTTTGATGGAATTCACCTGTGAAGCCATCTGGTCCTGGGCTTTTGTTTGTTGAAAGATTTTTAATCACATTGTCAATTTCAGTGCTTGTGATTGGTCTGTTTATGTTTTCTATTTCTTCCTGGTTCAGCCTCGGAATGTTGTGCTTTTTTAAGAATTTGTCCATTTCTTCCAGGTTGTCCATTTTATTGGCATATAGTTGCTTGTGGTAATCTCTCATGATCCTTTGTATTTCTGCAGTGTCAGTTGTTACTTGTCTTTTTTCATTGCTAATTCTGTTGATTTGAGTCTTCTCCGTTTTTTTCTTGATGAGTCTGGCTAATGGTTTATCAATTTTGTTTGTCTTCTCAAAGAACCAGCTTTTACTTTTATTGATCTTAGCTATTGTTTTCTTCATTTCTTTTTCATTTATTTCTGATCTGATCTTTATGATTTTTTTCCTTCTGCTAACTTTGGGGTTTTTTTGTTCTTCTTTCTCTAATTGCTTTAGGTGTAAGTTTAGGTTGTTTATTTGAGATGTTTCTTGAGGTAGGATTGTATTGCTGTAAACTTCCCTCTTAGAACTGCTTTTCTGCATCCCATAAGTTTTGCGTCACCATGTTTTCATTGTCATTTATTTCTAGGTTTTTTTTGATTTCCTGTTTGATTTCTTCAGTGGTCTCTTGGTTATTTAGTAGCTTATTGTTTAGCCTCCATGTGTTTGTATTTTTTACAATTTTTTTTCCTGTAATTGATATCTAGTCTCATAGTGTTGCGGTTGGAAAAGATACTTGATACGATTTCCATTTTCTTAAATTTACCAAGGCTTGATTTGTGACCCAGGATACGGTCTATCCTCAAGAATGTTCTATGAGCACTTGAGAAGAAAGTGTATTCTGTTGATTTTGGATAGAATGTCCTATAAATATCAATTAAGTCCATCTTGTTTAATGTGTCATTTAAAGCTTGTGTTTCCTTATTCTGTCTGGATGATCTGTCCATTGGTGTAAGTGGGGTGTTAAAGTCCCCCACTATTATTGTGTTATGGTTGATTTCCCCTTTTATGGCTGTTTACATTTGCCTTATGTATTGATGTGCTCCTATGTTGGGTGCATAAATATTTACAATTGTTATATCTTCTTCTTGGATTGATCCCTTGATCATTATGTAGTGTCCTTCCTTACCTCTTGTAACAGTCTTTATTTTAAAGTGTATTTTTTTTTTTTTTTTTGGCTGTACACGGGCCTCTCACTTTTGCGGCCTCTCCCTTTGCGGAGCAAAGGCTCCAGACGCGCAGGCTCAGCAGCCATGGCTCACGGGCCCAGCCACTCCGCGGCATGTGGGATCCTCCCAGACCGGGACACGAACCTGTGTCCCCTGCATCAGCAGGCGGACTTTCAACCACTGCGCCATCAGGGAAGACCCTAAAGTGTATTTTATCTGATATGAGTATTGCTACTCCAGCTTTCTTTTGATTTCCAGTTGCACAGAATATCTTTTTTCTATCCTCTCACTTGCAGTCTGTATGTGTCCCTAGGTCTGAAGTGGGTCTCTTGTAGACAGCATATATACGGGTCTTGTTTTTGTATCCATTCAGCCAGGCTATGTCTTTTGGTTGGAGCATTTAATCCATTTACATTTAAGGTAATTATTGATATGTATGTTCCTATTACCATTTTCTTAATTGTTTTGGGTTTGTTTTTGTAGGTGTTTTTCCTGCCTAGAGAAGTTCCTTTAGCATTTGTTGCAAAGCTGGTTTGGTGGTGCTGAATTCTCTTAACTTTTGCTTGTCTGTAAAGGTTTTAATTTCTCTATTGAATCTGAATGAGATCCTTGCTCAGTAGAGTAATCTTGGTTGTAGGTTTTTCCCTTTCATCACGTTAAATATGTCCTGCCACTCCCTTCTGGCTTGCAGAGTTTCTGCTGAAAGATCAGCTGTTGACCTTATGGGGATTCCCTTCTATGTTATTTGTTGTTTTTCCCTTTCTGCTTTTTAATATTTTTTCTTTGTATTTAATTTTTGATAGTTTGATTAATATGTGTCTTGGCGTGTTTCTCCTTGGATTTATCCTCTGTGGGACTCTCTGTGCTTCCTGGACTTGATTGACTATTTCCTTTCCCATGTTAGGAAGTTTTCGACTATATTCTCTTCAAATATTTTCTCAGACCCTTTCTTTTTCTGTTCTTCTGGGACCCCTATAATTCAAATATTGGTGCATTTAATGTTGTCCCAGAGGTCTCTGAGACCGTCCTCAATTCTTTTCATTCTTTTTTCTTTATTCTGCTCCCTGGCAGTTATTTCCACCATTTTATCTTCCAGGTCACTTATCTGTTCTTCTGTGTCAGTTATTCTGCTATTGATTCCTTCTAGAGTACTTGTAATTTCATTTATTGTGTTGTTCATCACTGTTTGTTTGCTGTCTAATTCTTCTAGATCCTCGTTAAAGGTTTCTTGTGTTTTCTCCATTCTGTTTCTGAGATTTTGGATCATCTTTAGTATCATTACTCTGAATTCTTTTTCATGTAGGTTGCCTATTTCATCTTCATTTATTTGGTCTTGTAGGTTTTTACCTTGCTCCTTCGTCTATAACATATTTTTTTGTCGTTTCATTCTTTTTTTTTTTGGATGGGTGGGGCCTGAGGCATCCAGCACTGGAGTTTGCAGGCAGTTGGATAGAGCTGGGTCTTGGTGCTGAGATGAGGACCTCTGGGGAGACCTCACTCCGATTAATATTCCCTGGGGTCTGAGGTTCTCTGTTAGTCCAGTGGTTTGGACTCGGAGCTCCCACCACAGGAGATTAGGCCCAACCTCCAGCCTGGGAACCAAGATCCCACAAGCCGGTCGCTGGCGGTTCCTCCCATCCCCTAAGTGTCTGTGGTACCCCACTGGTGCCTGGTAGGTGCCCTAGTTGTGCAGAGATGCAAATTCCGCGTCCTCCTAGTCCACCATCTTGACTCTGCCCTTACTAGAGGAATTCTTAGTGAACATCTTTTTTGCTGGTTATATAATATTGTAAAATAGTTTTTTAAACTGTTAACAGTCACTGTAAAAATAACATTGAGTGGACAAATTTTTGTTATTCTTTTGGGTAGATTCCTAGAAGTAGTATTGGGTCAAAATATGAATGTTTTACAAACTTGTGAACACTGCACAACTGTTTCCCCTGAAAGGATGTTCTGATTTCATTGTTTCTTCATATTAACCAGATAGCCATGTAATATAACAGAAAGCTTGACAGAGAGTAATTATAGCCTTTGCCTAGGGAGACTGGAGTCACTGGTTGTTATTTATTAGTTTAACTGTTATCATCAACACCATTTCTATAAAAATGGCCTGTTTTCTGTGATGGCAGTAGGAGATTTTGAGATTATGATCTTTCGTATTGTTTTGCTCTTTTCCTGATCATGTAATTTATGACAACAGTTCTGTAAGGACATCCGTATTTACATTCACATTCAACTGCTTCCATTTCCTGCAGCTCAACTGAACAGGAAAAAAAATTGAAATATTGGGAACCTTTGTTTTTAATTAGTAAGCCACCTCAAATGGCTGGGAGATGGTGTCAGTTTATAGAACCAGAAAGAGCAATTTTCATGATGGTTAGTAGTTAACATTTACTTACTCAGGTTAGTAAATAAATACAAGTAAATTCAGGAGTGGTATATGTTTGAATTAAATACATCTCTGCCCTTCAGTTTTGTACATAGGACCAGGATAGTTAATTTAGACATCTTTTTTTTTTTTCCTGTGGTACGCGGGCCTCTCACTGTTGTGGCCTCTCCCGTTGCGGAGCACAGGTTCCGGACGCACAGGCTCAGCTGCCATGGCTCACGGGCCTAGCCGCTCCACAGCATGTGGGATCTTCCCGGACCGGGGCACGAACCCGTGTCCCCTGCATCGGCAGGCGGACTCTCAACCACTGCGCCACCAGGGAAGCCCTAGACATCTTTTGATGTTTCAAATGATTTCCAAAACCTCCCTTTGGTTCCTACTAGCTAGTACCTGATGAGGACAAATTATTTTCTTAAGCATTTACTGTTTTAGTTATTAGCAGTATTAATACTAGAATATGTTGATTGCTATTTTCCACAGAAAAGCTGTTGTTGTAGTATGAATAAGTGTGGGTGTAAATAACACTTTACAAATGAGAAAAACAAATCTCTCTCTTGTGAGTCCCAAACTAGATGTGCTTCCTGTGTGGGGGGAGCAGCCTGATAGTAGGGTGGGGAAAGTCTACTCTCTGGAAGCGCAGGCTGTAACAGGCCTGACAGAGGAGTGAGGAGGTGGGGCCCTGCAAGCCTGGCCTGGCATTAGTTGCCCATGGGCTCTCTTCTTTCCCCCACTGGATAGTTCAGGAGAATATTCACTTACCTGTTCAGATAACCATTTTAATTGATTAGTTTTTAAATCAGTGGGTTACTTTAAAAATATTTCTGTAAGATCTGGATACTCCTATTTATCTTTTTTAACCCCTTCAGAAAAGTTTTTTCCAAAGATGATTGAGTGTTTTGGAGAAGCCTGATATTTGCTTCTAGTGTTGTGTTAAAGCTTGAAACATGTTCATATTTCTCAATTCATTGATTTGCATAGCTGTTTCCTCTTCCCGGAAGATTCCTACCAGAAGGCTCTTCTCAAGATGTCTGTATGACTAACTCCTCCCTCAGGTTTTGCTCAAATCTCACATTCTCAAATGAGTTCTGCCTGATTGCCCTATTTAGTGCTACAGCCTGATGAACATCCCCCCATACTCTGCTCTCCTTCTTATAAATTTTTCTTTTTCCAAAGCATTTTCCACCTTCTAACGTTCTACATAATGTATCCACCTGTTATGTTTATAGTTTACTGTCTATCTCTTCCCTCAGATCTAAGCTCCACAAGGGAATCTTTGTCTGCTGTGGCACACTCCAAGCACCTAGACCAGTGCCTGACTCCTAGCAGGCCATCAGCACTGGCTGAATGAGAGATTAGTAACACATACTTATGTATGTGCATGCTTATGTATGTTTATGTGGACAGTACAAGATGTGTGGAACAGGCTGACCAGGGGAGCCTTTTAACTTAAAAGTATGTTTGCTTTTCATGCTTTATATATTTTATGATTTATACTTTGTGTTTTTACATCTTAGCCAGGAATTAAACCCAAGCATCTGGCTCCAGATTTGGGACACTAACCAGTATGCCACATTGCCTCACAGTAGGATGTTTTTGTTGGCCTTTGTAATGTTTCTATGCATTCTTACTACACCTTGCTTCCTATTTAACCTGTTACTTTTATTCTAGCACTTAAATATTACCCTGTCTCATCCCCAGTCTCTAAAGAGCCCAAATCTGTTTGCATATGATTTTGTTCTGGGCACCATCTTCACCCCTGTGTTTTCTGGTCTGTCTTCTCCTGGTTCCACAGTTACTGATCCTATTATATAAGTCAACATAATGATCCTGTGATCAGAGAGCAAAAGTTTTCTCACTCTTGTTATTAGCCACTCAGGGCTGGATCACAAAGGAGCTTTTGGAGTTCTGGAAATCCCCCTTGTCAGCCTTGAGCAGGTTCATATGTTTCAAATTTAAAGCTTGTATATTAATTTACTAAAGTAGTTTCCATCTTCCCTTCTAGGAATCTATAGAAAGAAATGAGGTAGAAATAGAGCAGCAATTTGCACACTCACAAATGGTATGGTAGTATCAAAGTCTGTGTAACTTAATACATACATTATTCAGCAATATAATTGGTATCTAAGTTAAAATTCAGTATTTAATATTTGCAGCAACTATTTTTCTCAAGCAAATAAACAAGTGATGTCAATTTAAAGAGGCAATAGACAAGATTGACAAGATCATGCCTTTTTATAAATTAGCAAAGAATATAGTGTTGCCTTTGATATGTCCAGGTCTGAAAAGAGGACTAGGCAGGGTGGGGGAACCAGGAGAAGAGAACATCACAGTCCAAGAAATGAGCACTTAGTTTTGTCTTCATCTGAAGACTGCCTAGTCTAATAAAAAGCAAGCAGTTGGGAATTGGGTCTTTCAAAAGAGGCTCAAGTGGTTCAGTGACGTTAGCCTGGAAAGGAAAGGGGAGAGCTATGACTTGGCTTGCCATTTTAGTGGTGAGGAAGATCAGTGGCTGTCTTTCAGATTTTTAAGCTAGTTGGTCACCTGAAGTGATTGAAGCTTGGTCCCATTTTTCTGCCAAGATAGGACCCAGTGGAGGTCTTTTCTCAGGAACTGCTCAAGGATAAATCCACAGTGATGATAAAGCCATGGACTGGTTCCAGGCCTTGGCTTGCTGAATTAGAAGAACACTTTGGGGAAATGTTGACCTTGGCACTGACCAGAGCACCAAATTCCTTTCTCTGTATTGTTTTGCATCTCATGCAAGCTCCTGATGGATTGTATTCTCCCAGATAGTGATAGTGTACTGAATTCTCTGCGAAATACAGAATAAGCTTTTGAAAGAATTAAGTGCAGATGAGTTAGGAAATAATTATTTATAGTACAAAAAGATTTACTCCATGAATGCTTTAAATAGCAAATTCCCAAATGCTCCTAAATATGATTGATTATATACATTTTTTGAGAAACAAATGTGTTAAATATAACAAGGTCTGTTGGCAGTATGCAAACATACACCCAACCTCAGCCCATTTCCTTATGAACTAACTATCAAGTGGCAGTATATATATATTACATGCACAGTATATAATACAAGTAAATGGCACAGTAGACTATTTTTTATATCCAGCCTTTAAAAAAAGTTACCTTTTATTGATTTGTATTGTATTGTTGACATACGAAGTGGTCTGTAGGATAGCAGTTCTTTGACATGTTTATAACTTACTTTATGGTCTAGTATGTGGTCAGTTTTCATAAATGTTCTATTTGTTTAAAAAGAATGTATATCAATTAGAATTCCACAAGAGATTTAAGCTGAGTGGCTCTTCTCAGTTTTCTCAAGTATGGTACATAGCTGGTATCATTTGAGGTGCACAGGAGATAAGGCATCCATTGTATATAATGAGTAGAAAGAAATAAACATGATGAACTGCTAAAGGCATTATAAAGTGACTTAGAGGTTTATATACACATACCCACCAGTGTAGTCTATTTTCTAGATGATAGTATATTTTGAATATCCGTGATTTGATTTATTACATTTTAGATGCAATGAGGTGGTTTATTTTTATTTTTTTAATTTATTTTTTTAAATTTATTTTATTTTTGGCTGCATTGGGTCTTCGTTGCTGCACACGGGCTTTTTCTAGTGGCGATGAGCGGGGGCTACTCTTCTTTGCGGTGCACGGACTTCTCATTGCGGTGGCTTCTCTTTGTTGCGGAGCATGGGCTCTAGGTACGTGGGCTTCAGTAGTTGTGGCTCGTGGGCTTTAGAGCGCAGGCTCAGTAGTTGTGGCGCATGGGCTTAGTTGCTCCACGGCATGTGGGATCTTCCCGGACCAGGGCTCGAACCCGTGTCAACTGCACTGCCAGGGAAGCCCCGCAGTGAGGTTTTTTTAAAGCTTCATTGAGGTATAATTCACATGCCACATAATTTACCCATTTAAAGTATGTAATTCAGTGTTTTATAGTAAGTTCAGTGTTGTGCAACCATCATTACAATCTAGTTTTAAAACACTTTCATCACCCCCAAAGGAAACCCCATACCCATCAGCTGTCACTTTCCATCCACTCCACCCCTTCTACTTTCTACCTCTATGGATTTGACTCTTCTGGACATTTCATGTAAATGGAATCATACAAAATTCAGTCTTTTGTGACTGGCTTCTTTCACTTAACATAATGTTTTCAAGGCCATCCATGTTGTAACATGTACCAGTACTTCATTCCTTTTTATTGCTGGATAATATTCTGGGTTTGGACATACCGTATTTTGTTTATCCATTCGTCAGTTGTTGGACATTTGAATTGTTTCTACTGTTTGGTTGTGAATAATGCTATCAACATGCATGTGCAAATTTTTGTGTGAATGTATGGTTTCATCCAGGGAAGTGTTTTTAGCTGATCTCCAACATAAATATCACTCATTGCAAAAAGGCATACAACCCACCTAGAACCCTTTCATTTGAAATTTGTTCTGAGATTTTGGTGCTTGGTGGCAGGGGCAGAGTGGGTGGAGAAGGGAAGTAACATTTATTGATTGTCTACTCTGAACTAAGCACACTGCTAGGAGCTTTGTGTACATTCCCAATCCTGTTAACAGTCCTGTGAGACAAGTACAGGTTTCCTCATTTTACAGATGGAAAAAACAAGGACCCAGGAAACTTAAGTAATTTGTCCAAAGAGACAAAGCTGATAAGTGATGAGCTAGGCTTACAACCTAGATCTGTTTGACTTTTGGAGCATCACACAGACATGGAATATCCAAAAACTTTTAAACATTAAAAACAATTTTTTTAATGATAATCTCATTACTTCTTTTCATCACATCAGGTCTTTCCAATGATTTATCTTTCTTCCTTTACTTGACAGCTTTTTTTTTTCAGTAGTAGCTATATGCTTATTGCTCTATGTCTATTAGCTATATATTAGGTAGTTTTAAAATCTTTTGGCTAAGGTGAGGGGTTTTTGTTCAAACACAGTCTTACACTGAAGCATGATTGAGTGTTATCAGTAAAAGCAGAGTTGCTCTTGTTGAAGCTCAGAGAATTTCCTGGATTACTAATGGCTCTGGTATAGCAAGCTCTTAGTCTGAAAACATCATTCCTCAAACAGCTTGCTTATTTCCAGGCTGTAGTCCTTCAGCAGTTGGCAAATTGGTAATTGGAATTTGTGTTCAAGCATCTATTTTTAACTGGGAGTTTATTTAGGTAATATTTTGATGGGGAGCTCAGCATATCAAATGATTGCTGTTTTAACTTTAAGAATAAAAATAAACACCAGCACAGTGTAGAAATGCCATCCTGATTGTGCTAAAAACCTTTCATGGAAACGGCATCTATCAGAAATATTTAACACGCACAGTGTATTGATGCACCCAGTTCAAGACTCTTAATGTGTGTTCTTAGATAATTTTACAAAGAGTTGCTGTGCAATATTTTGATTTCAGCTAAGTAAACCAGATTTACTTTATAAGAATTCAGCCTGGATCAAAATCACATTTACATAAAACTGGTTGTGAAAAAAGATTTATCAAGAGGATTAACAGTGAGAAGTTTATGAGGGTATGTCTCACCTATGTAACAGTTAAATTAGCTTTTAACAGTTTTAGTGCCATGGTTTGTGCTTCTGGTGGGGACACAAGTAGCAGCAATTATTTGCTGCCACAGACTGGAAAGTCACTTCATTTACTATATATTTGTTGAATTATGGGTTTGACTGTATGTAACAGAGATACCAAATAACAGGTACTTAAACCCAATAGAAGTTGATTTCTGTGTTATGTAATAGTCTGCACTAGTGTGCCACTCTGCTCCATGAGGTCGTCAGTCTCTGGGCTCTTTCTGTCCTGAACTTCACTATCCTTGGATCTGGCCATCAGCCCGTGTCCAAGATGACTGCTCACCACAATCCCATTTCAGCTGTCAGGAAGGGAGAAAAAGGGAGGACGTGCTTTTTCCCTTAAAGAGCAGGACCTGGAAGTTGCACACATTCTTTCTGTCTGGACCACATTGGCCAGAACTTAGTTATTTGACCACACCTAGCTGTGAGGGGACTGCGAAATGTGGTTCTTATCCTGAGGGTTGTTTTACCCAGCTAAAAATGCTCTTCTGGAGAAGAAAAGAAGAGTTGGTGGGGGCACTTGTCTGTCTTTAAACTCCTTGGCACACAAACTGCTTATGCTTGGCTTTTGTTTCTTTTATACTTGGTTTTTTATACTGTTTCCTCACCTTTCATGTTCTGTTAAAATATCAAAATTGCATTCTGAAAAAACTACATTGCAAAAACACTTCAAATGGGAAAGGTAATAAGGAAATAGTATTTCAAATTCACAATGACAAAATATATATATATTTTTAAATTTTATTTATTTTATTTATTTATTTTTGGCTGCATTGGGTCTTTGTTGCTGTGCGTGGGGTTTCTCTAGTTGGGGCGAGCGGGGGCTACTCTTCGTTGCAGTGCACGGGCTTCTCATTGCGGTGGCTTCTCTTGTTGCGGAGCACAGGCTCTAGGTGCGCAGGTTTCAGTAATTGTGGCACACGGGCTCAGTAGTTGTGGCTCGCAGGCTCTAGAGCGCAGGCTCAGTAGTTGTGGTGCACGGGCTTAGTTGCTCCGCGGCATATGGGATCTTCCCGGACCAGGGCTCAAACCTGTGTCCCCTGCATCGGCAGGCGGATTCTTAACCACTGCGCCACCAGGGAAGTGTCGACGAAATATTTTGAATGAAAGGATTTTAATAGTAAAGTTTTAAAAAAAATTCTAAGTATACAGCTACTAATTGAACAAATCCAACTTTCGATTATTTCTAGCTTTTATTCTAGAATAGTAGCTTTTCTCATTACTTACACTACTGTTTTTATGATGAATGTTTATCCTGCTTAATATTCACATTTCCATGTATTGACAGCTCTCAAAGTTTATTTTTGTAATATTATATTCAGACATGTAGCAAGCAGTGTCTTGTTTTGGGGGGGTGATGAGGGTAGGGCAAGAATGGTGTACTGGATATTTTGTTGTTATTGAGGGTAAGTGTCAGTAGTGGTGTTTTTTTCCTTTTAATTCCTAATTTTGATTGTGATTAGTACCTCGAGTGAAGTACAGGAAATATCTGTTCAGACTCTGAAGTATTATTCCTCGCATTGTTGTCTTCGCTATTTTAGGAAGGAATTTGTTGTTGTTTTTTTCTCCAAGTGAAACTGCGGGAAAGAAGATTTTTTAGGTAATGGTGTTGGAGATTTAAATATCTCCAGGGAAACAAGAGACACACACATTACAGAAAGAAAGAAACCATTCTTTGTCAGCCAAACCGAAAGTTACAGCTCCTAAACACTGGCGAATGGTGTATACAAAATTACAAGTCATTTGTAAAAATCCTTAAGCCGTTTATCCCATTTCTTTCTTTCACTCTACTTTTTTTTTTTTACCTGCTAAGGATATTATCTCCTGGGCCAGTGAAAAGCCACGGGCAGCTTTCTGTTACCAGTTGTGTAGCTGCAAGATCATTTTTATTCCTTTTGCTTTTGCTCAGGGAGCCTCTATTCCTGAGAGTATTATTAACATTTAACATTTATTCTTTTTGCTGAGGCTGCATTGAGAGGTGTGGATTGTTTTTATTTAATCTTTAAAAATAGTGACCACCAGCTAGTTCTTTTAAATTTTGACATGGTAAAAAGAGGAACTGGCAGCAGCATCTGGCCATCTTTTATGGAAGTCTGATTCAGGATGGACCCCGTTGGATTTAGGAACTCCCTTTTCCTCTTCTGATAGCTTTATCCTCTCCCTTCCTCTAGTAACCCATCCCTCAGTTACTCTTTCACCAGACCTGATCCCCTTCTCAGTTTCTACCAATTCCCACAAAGCTGCTCCCTGCACCAGCAATTATCTCTTCATTTATAGACTCTGCCCCTGCCCCCCAGGCCTTTTAGGAGGAAATGCCAAAGAACATTTCAATTTTTAGTGTTTCTTCTACAACATAAACTAATCTTTAGTCTTCCTTATCACTTTTTTCATGGTTTTTGTCTTTAATCGTTTTTTGTGTGTTTTGGTTGTTGTTTTTTGTTGTTGTTTTTTGGTGTTTAGTAGGTTCAAAGTGAGAAATGAAAAACAGGTATGGGGGTTGGGAAAGGAGAATTAGCCTAGCAGGGAACTTTTATATACCTTCCTGATCTCCCTTCTCTAATTCCTTTCGGTACTCTCTCCTTTTGGAATCCTATTATTTCTTCTGGAGGGTGACGTATTCTGCTATCTCAAGGTGAATTGAGTGCTTTCCCCATAGAAACTTTAAAAAGTTATAGAAGTTAGGTTGCTAGTATTAAAAATCATTTATTCAACGAGTATTTATTATTGATTGATTGTTAATAAATACTTGCTAGCCTGGGTCCCATCATCCTCCTTCCCTTCCATTCCCCTTTCTTGTTAAAACCCAGCTCTCAGTTATTCAGACCATCAGCCTTCTCCCAGAGGTTACTGGAGAAAATCACAAACCTGGAAATTGGTGCCACTAGAAGTTCCTTTTCTCCTCTCTCCCTGGACTCTCGTCAGTGCCTGACACACTCTCATTTCGTTAGTTAACCCCCTCTGCCATTAGAGTAGCAGATGTTATTAAGTGCTAGGAACTAAGAACTTTGCACGTATTACCGCTTTAATCCTCACAAAGTGTATATTCTATTATCTTTGTTTTATAGTTGAGGAAATTGAGGCTTAGAGAGATTAACTTTTTTCAGACACAACTGGCAGAGCTGGGACTACACACTATATCACCTTCAGAGCATGTGCCTCCTATTCTTTTTTTTTAACATGTTTATTGGAGTATAATTGCTTTACAGTGGTGTGTTAGTTCCTGCTTTACCTCCTATTCTTATAGTGGCAACTCAATATCTTTACCAAAACCCTCTCTTCCAGCTCTTTGGTCCCTCTCAGCAAAGAGCCTTAGCAAGGCAATGTTGAGTAGTGGTTAAGAGCTTGGACCCTGGAGCCAGACCGTCTAGTTTGAAGCTGGCTCTCTCACAGTATTGTGTCCTGTGAAGGTAACTTAATCTCCCTGTGCCTCACTTTGTCACCTGAAAACTGGGACTAATAATAATACCACTTATGGGATTGTTTTGAAGATTAAGTGAGTTAACACATGTGAATGTTTGTTTGTTTATTTATTTATTTATTTGGTTGGTTGTGCCGGGTCTTAGTTGCAACAGGTGGGCTCCTTAGTTGTGGCTTGCTGGCTCCTTAGTTGTGGCACATGGGCTCCTTTAGTTGCAGCAGGCGGGCTCCTTAGTTGTGGCATGCAAACTCTTAGTTGTGGCATGCATGTGTGATATAGTTCCCTGGCCAGGGATCGACCCCGGGTCCCCTGAATTGGGAGCGCGGAGTCTTAACCACTGCGCTACCAGGGAAGTCCCTACATGGTGAATGTTTTGATGAATGGTACCTGGCGTGAGGTAAGTACTAAACGAAAGTAGGGGGAAAAATAGATCAAAAACCTTTACTCTGATTCCTATGCAGAAAGAAATTTAGAGGTCATCTGACCAGAGTCCCTTTGTCTTCTGCCCCCCATCCCACCCCCGCCCCCAGGGCTCCCTCAGCAACTGTACTGCCTTATCCATCCTTATCTCCTTTCTCCGAGAAAGGGATATCATTAAAGTCCTACAGCACTTCCAATCTTTCATGCATCCTGACAGACACAGAAAATGATAATATTTGCTCAGTACAGTGGGATTAAAAAGGCTGTTTGCCTGATTGAGGTGACTGCTCCAGGGTTCCCAGCTTCTCTAAGCTCCGCCAGGCAGCCCAAGGGCTGAGGATAAACGGTTCCACACCCAGGAAGCACTCACAGATCAAGGACACAGACCACATTCCCAGCATAGGTTGACCCATGAGGTACCCCTACCCCCAGCTCCGGATCTTATTCGGTCTAATCTTTTCAGGAACTTCAGCCCTTGTCAGTTGCCTCGTTCCCTGGCTATGTTTCATCATGTTACTCTCCTGCTTAAAGCCCTTCAAAGGCTTTCTCTCTCATTTATAATGAAATCCCTAAACCTTTGCATGGTCTCCAGGACCCTGCAGGATCTGGGCCCCTGCGGCCTCCCCTACCTCATCTCACCCCAGTGGCCGCGCTGGCTTTCAGCTGTGCTCCCTCCCAGACGTGTCCCCCTCAAGGTCTTCTCAGGGGATGTGCTTAGCACTACTGCAGGCCCACTGCCCCTGCCCCCAGCTTCTGTGTCGTTTTCAAAATATTTAAATGTATTCATTTTTTTTTTAAGGTCTCAGCTTAAACGTCACCCACTTCTTCAGAACAGCCTTACCCAGCTAGCTGCCCAGAAACTGCCTGCAGGTTTGGGCTGAGCAACGTGCCTGCTGACGTCTGTCAGAGCCCTCTCAGCCCCTGGACAACTTCTGTGCAGCCCTTATCAAACTTGTATTTAAGTCATTCATTACATGATTGTCATTATAAGGATATCTCTGTGCTGGAAAACTCATGACCATGACTATAAATTTTGGGACCAAGTCCATCCTCTTCTGTTCTGTACCTCTAAAGTAGTGCTTTGCAGGTAGCAAGTTCTTAGTTTTTGTTGGTTGAATCAGTGTTTCACCCTCTTTCTAATAGCTCTTTCTCTATAATACATAAATTTGTCCATCTTAAAGAGAAAGAAAAGAAGACTCATTCTCCTTGACTCTGTAGCCTTCTGTAGATACTGCCCCATATCTTGTTCACTTTATAACAAAACATATTGAAAGAAAAAAATCTGTTACTCTCATATTACCACTTATCTACGCTTTAGTACTGTAAATAATCTGTCTTCTTCCTCAAGTTCCTTTAAAACTCTTCTTAACTGGGCCACTGGTGATCTAGCTGCCAAATCTAGCTGGTGCTTTTCGATTCTGATTTTACATTTGTGACAGTGTACATTATTCATCATCTCCTTCTCGCTTTCCCTCTCCCTCTTCTCTCCTCCGTCCCCCTGTGCCCTCCTGGTCTCCCTGCTGTGTCCCAGTATCATCTCTTTTAACTCTGCCCATTCTTTAAATGTTAGTTTTCTCTAGGATTTCTTTTCTGGCCTTCTTCTCTTTTCACACTGTACTCCCTCTGATGATATCATTCACACCCAAGCTTTCAGCTCCCACCTTCTACAGTGATGGAGAGAATGTATATATCTTTCCCAGAGCTCATCTGTCCTATTGCCTACTGGGTACCTTCCCTTGGTTTTGTTTTTTTTTTTTTTTCTTTGCGGTACGCGGGCCTCTCACTGTTGTGGCCTCTCCCGTTGCGGAGCACAGGCTCCGGACGTGCAGGCTCAGCGGCCATGGCTCACGGGCCCAGCCGCTCCATGGCATGTGGGATCTTCCCAGACCGGGGCACAAACCCGTGTCCCCTGCATCGGCAGGCGGACTCTCAACCACTGCGCCACCAGGGAAGCCCCTTCCCTTGGTTTTTGCCTTGTCACACATAGCAGTGCCAGGCAAGTGGCATTCATCAAACATTGACCAAAAGCAGCCTTAGAGCCCATTTGATCCTTATTTCTACATATATGGAAACCGAGGCCCAGAGAAGTATAGTGGCTTGCCCAGGATCAGAGACCTAGTTTGGAGCAAAACAGAGAAGAAAACATAAGTCTTCTGACACCTGGAATCTGAGATCAAACAAGTTGCTTATTTTGTGATCCACATACTACAACAGTGGTGGTATTCTCCCTACTTATATTTTTCCCTGAGCATCTTTGGTTTCCAGAGCAGTATGAACTGGCTACCAACAAAATTCTTCCCATGTTTAAAAATTTTCACTTTATTTCTGTACTTGAGAGAGGACATACTTAGATTTTCGATTCATTGTTAATTTCATCTGCACCATTGACAAAGAATGCCTGGCACCATGCACTGTTCAATTCAGATTCGATGAATGGTATAGATGTCGTTACATATTGCCTAGTTTAAAAAAATTATCCTGATCGATGCTAGAATAAAGGCAGAGTAATTGCATATACCTAGCTGTCCTTGTAAGAAATGGTTTTCTAATTTTCTGAGGAAAATTAAAGATAAAAATCAGGGAAAAAAAGAAGCTGTAAAGAAAATTACCTTTTTTTTCTTTTTCTTTTTCTTTTTTCCCATTCCCCACCCACCCGAGGCATTTGCAGTTTTAGCCCTAAATTAAAACTACAACATCCATAGTCAGATGCATGTAATCCTGTTTTGTGCATAATGGCACTGTTTTATTTACAGACATTTATATATATTTATTTGAACTAATCTGCTCGTTTCTGGTTTAGATGTTCGTTCTTCCTCTTTGATATGTTTTCCTTCTTTTAGACTCTTAGCACCCAAAGTCACTAACTTCACTGGCTCCTACTGCTAAGGATCTAGAACTGTGCCATGATGTGTCTTTAGAGACAATGCACTCTCTCCTCTTTTAAATTTTTTTTTTTTTTTAAAGAGAACCTACCAACCCAGAGTTTTCTAAATAACCCTTTTAAGGATAAAGTTAATGTTAGGACTTACGGGTGGGACTGGGGCTGGAGTGGTGTCAAATACAACTAGTCGAGTGTGTGCTACGTGCCAGGAACTTTTGCATGTATTCTCTCATTCAAGACTCATCATAAGCCCTCAAGGTGGGAGTTATTCCAATTTTACCTATTATGAAGCTGAGGCAGAGTTGTTCAGTAACTTGTCCAGGAGCCAGTAAATGGCAGGTTGAGGGTCCAAACCCAGGTCCAGGTCTGCCTGATGCTAAACCCTGTGCTTTTTCTACTGGCTGAGCCATCTCAGGGATTCCTCCTGTCCTGGTTAAACATTCAGGTCATTTGTATAGCAGATCTCTTATTTGCAGACATAGTTTTTCTAATGGACACATGAACATACCTTTTGCATTAGATGAATTAGTTTAGCCAGCTGCCTGATGATGTAGTAGACTTAGAGTTTGGTTTCTCCGTGTGTGTCAAGTGTTTTACTCTGTTGCTTTTTATTCGTTTGAACTTGCTTGGTGCCTTAGGTGAAATACCATCTGTAAGAATTCATATATATTTGACCTAGAAAACAGAACGGTGCAGCCAAAGCAATTCTATGATTTGAGTTTTGGGAGAAAGCAGTCTGGGCTTACTCTCAAGTTCTTGATGTGGAAAATGTCTAGTTATTGTCCTAAATGAGGTGAGAGGACATCTACAGAGAATGGAAATTTGAATGTCTTGAAGTTAAATTTTCTTGAAAATCTTTTGTAAGATTAGCAAAGTTAAAAGAGAAGACCGTAGCTTTTATAGGCTGCCAGTCGAATACTTTAGAATCACTGATTTTTTCCAAAAGAAAAATTAGATAAAATAAAAATTCTCATCTTTCAGCAGATTGAAGTATTTTAACAGAGGTTTACTTCTGCTAGACTATGAAAATATTGTATCTTTTCACCGTCCTTTCAACATAAGATTAGTCCTATCTATGTGCAGAAAGAAACTTCAGAGAGTTTTAAAAGTAATTCAAGGTTTCAAATTCTTTGGAGTCCTCTTAGCCCCTTTTAGTTCAGATAAGAGAAAAAAACTAGGCAGGAAAAGACAAAGGCCAAAATGCCTCTAACTATGGCTTAAGGGGTAAGGCCATTGTTTTCGGTGATGATGAGCCTTTATTTTGTATGTTTGTGAACCTTTATATATCACCTCTGGAAGGAGGATATTTGGAGGATCCGTGGCTGGTACATGTAATTCATTGAATGGAATTGTCATTGTAAGGAGAACATGGTAAAATTTAATGATCGATAACTTTCTTTGTCTTCTAGCCCATGTCTCCTGGATATGATCCAAATCCTCTGCCCTTTTCAGTTTTGCTAAGACTGACCCCATTCACATTCTCAGCTATATTTTGGCTCTTTCTCTCTATGTGTGTATTTATATTCCTAACATACGAATAGCCATAAACCCCAGTCCGACTCCCCATCTCCAGTCATAGCCAACATGTCCCACCTTCCTGGTCTAACGTTTACATGTAGAGGATAGAAGAGGATTTAGATACAGGTATAGATTTAAAGGTGATGACTCTAGAACTTTTTCTTCTCAGTCTCTCATTTCTTTCCCTCCTAATTACTCCTTAACAAAACAGAGAGGCCACATTCTCCCTTAGCTGAGTATTTAGTAATGATGTGTAATCACTTCTTGCTGACTGTTTTTTTAATGCACTTGGACATTTTCTACAGTTGGCTGTCTCATTTAAAAAATAGCTAAAAGAGACAATTCACCCAGAGCCCTGTTGCAGGCAGGGTGGTAGTGGTGGTGCTGCTGGTGTTTAACGCCTTCTTGAAAGTCATCTATATTTGGGGGCGAGTCATAAAAATTGTTTGTCCCATGCTGTTCATTTTATGAGCAATAGGTTAGTTTTATACTTTTATTGTGTCTGATTTGGGGGCCACTTACAAATGAACAATGGACAAAGAACAATAAGACCAAAGACCCAGATTCTAGTCTAGCCGTGTATCCTTAAAAAAGATATTTATCTTTTCATGTCTCAGTTTCTTGTTCTGTCATAAAGGTCATGCCTTTTCTGTATATTGAAGAGGAGTTTTTGGCAGATTAAATAAATTGTCAGAATATTTTGAAATCTAGAATGGTGGCTGCATTATAGAGAGGCATTTAAGGAAGGGGGAAGTAAATTGATGACCCATGAGATTATATAAGCCCTAAACTTCAAGCCTCTGAGGATCCCATGTTGATGCTCCCCTTTGGCTGGACCTGCAGGAGCAGCGGTAGGGCCAGTGTCCTGCCCGCATTACAGAGAGGCATTTAAGGAAGGGGGAAGTAAATTGATGACCCATGAGATTATATAAGCCCTAAACTTCAAGCCTCTGAGGATCCCATGTTGATGCTCCCCTTTGGCTGGACCTGCAGGAGCAGCGGTAGGGCCAGTGTCCTGCCCTGTTCGCGGGAGACTGAATTTACAGCTCTCATATCTGCCTGTTGCTCCAAGCATGCCACTCTCTTTCACAGCTGAGGGTTTGAGAAATAGTGTCTTCACCCTCAGTGTCTCTCTGTCTGAAGTCATCCTTCAAGACCCCACCCAAGAGCAACTTCTGTGAAGTCTTCCCAATGTTTCTGAAGCTGAATTTGGAGCTTCTCTCTGAAAATGAATGTAGTGTAGTGTTTAAGAGGAGGCGTCCTGGAGCCAGGTCTGCCTGGATTCAGTTCTTGACCATAACACTTACTAGGTATGACTGTGGGCAAGTTGCTTAAACTTCCTGTGCCTCACTACCCTCATCCTATAACATGGGAATGATGATAATATCACCTGATAAGACTGCTGTGAGGCTCTTCAACAGAGACTGATACATAGTAAGCCCTTGATAAGTGTTGTTGTTGTTTACTTATTTATTCTTATTGAATATTATAATTATCTTTTATCACCGTTACTTCCTTCATACTTACATAAGACTTTGTACATAATCTCTAATGTAGCACTTGTCACTTTTTTTTTTTTTTTGTGGTATGCGGGTCTCTCACTGGTGTGGCCTCTCCCGTTGCGGAGCAGAGGCTCCGGACGCGCAGGCTCAGCGGCCATGGCTTACAGGCCCAGCCGCTCCGCGGCATGTGGGATCTTCCCCGAGCGGGGCACGAACCCGTGTCCCCTGCATCGGCAGGCGCACTCTCAACCACTGCACCACCAGGGAAGCCCGCACTTGTCACTTTTATTGTAGTTATTTTTTTAGACCTGAAACTTCTTGAAGACATGGATACTATTTTATTCATCTTTGCTTAACACTCTGTGTGTCATCCATTCAGTGCTCAAAAATGTTTTTTTGTGGCATCTTCCAAATCCCCCCAGCCATTGCCCCCTCTGACTGAATAGGTGTGACTTTGAGGCAGAGCTGCCGTGGCACATACCTTTTTATTTCCTTCGGAGCAGAAAGAGTTTATGGCTAGAGCTGTAATCCTTGCTCTCAACAAGCTGTAATCCTTGACCAACAGCACCATACTTACATCCGACTTGGTGACCCTCCAGAATTTCCCAGACCCTGTGTTTATTTAGCACCTAATTGCTCAGAGTGCTGCACAAGGTCATCTGTGAGAATTACTTAACATTGCCCTACTTCTCTCTGGGAGGTGAGAATCATAAAGGAACTACCAAACACGGCCATACCCATGCAGCAGAGGAAAACTGGTAAAGCAATAAGTGACTGCGCCATTAGGAGTTCATGTCATAGCTCTGATAGTAGAAAGGCCAGACCCAGACCAATGTCACCACTCTGTAGAGCTTTCTTTCGGTACCCAAGTAGACAGCACGACACTCCCTTCTGGGCCCCACGCTGCAGTTGGTGTGCACCTGTCCATGGCGCTTCATTGTGGAGTATTAGTGATGCTGTGTGCCTTGTCTCCTCTCTCTGAACATAGTTGCCTGCCCTTGCCCCACCCAGCCAGTAGGGTAGGCCTTCAGTAAATGTTTATGGGTATTGGAACTTTTGATATCCCAGAGCCCACACTAAGTACTTTTATTTTTATATTTTTAATTTTTAAAATTTATTTATTTTATTTATTTATTTTTGGCTATGTTGGGTCTTTGTTGCTGCGTGCAGGCTTTCTTTACTTGTGGCGAGTGGGGGCTACTCTTCGTTGTGGTGTGTGGGCTTCTCATTGCGGTGGCTTCTCTTGTTGCGGAGCACGGGCCCTAGGCACACGGGCTTCAGTAGTTGCAGCACGCAGGCTCACTAGTTGTGGCGCACGGGCTTAGTTGCTCCGCGGCATGTGGGATCTTCCCGGGCCAGGGCTTGAACCCATGTCCCCTGCGTTGGGAGGTGGATTCTTAATCACTGTGCCACCAGGGAGGTCCCCACACTAAGTACTTTTAATCACAAATAAAAACTTTGCAACATAGATATTATTGTTCCCCATTTTGCAGACATGGAAACCGAGACTTATCAAGAGGTTAAGTGAAACTTGTCTAGAGTCAGATAGCCAGGAAGTGATAAGGCTGTGCTCCAGGTGCAGCTGTGTCTAGCTCTTAGGTTCTGAACCACAGCATGGTGCCGCTTCTCCAGTGTAAACATACACTCCCCGAACTGCTAACTGACTTGTGGGACTATTCCTCCTATCATCGCTGACCTTTAAGAGGCTGGGTTGGCTGGCAGGCTCGCACCCACCTCCTCCCAGGCGCTCTGTCATTCTGCTGGGAGATGAGTTGCGGGCTGCCTGAGCCAAGCCACTTTCATTGATCCCAGGTGGCGAGGAGAGAAGTTGGGAACACACTTCCTTTCTGTTCTGCCCCACACACCCATCTCTCCATCGGTCTGGTGTGGCTCTTCAAGACTGTGGTGGTGCTGAAGCATCTAGACAGTCTTGGGTCACGTGGGTCTCTGACTGCTCAGGGCTGGTCTCTTGGGTCCCTGTCTCATCAGGCCAGGAGCCTTCACACCTGCTGGGTGCTGCCGACCTCTGGAAGTGGCTACTCTTCTAAGTGTACACTAAGTGGGTGAAGAAATACGTTACCCTAGTGGGAGGGGAAGGCTAATCCTCCCTGTATTTGTTTACTTCTCAAAAAACTTGAACAACGGGTTTAACTTAGCTCTATGCCATTTTAATGCAAATTTTATACAGGTATAGTTACGGCACTCCTTTTTGTTTTATATGCCAGCTGGCAAAAAATCTGTTGTGAGTAAGAATGCCTGTGGTGTGACTTAGTATCTGTGAGCTCCCGAGTCTCTGTGCTCTCCGTGGAGGCCATGTCGCCGAGACAACCTTCTCACGCACCCTTCTCACATTAAGTCAGCAGAACTGTCCAGCACACTCCAGACAGGATTCTTCAGTGCAGCGATTTCCAAACTTCCTGAATTTTGAGACTCATTGGAAGGAACTTGTTAGAAACACAGGTATCTGGATCTTAATCCAAACTTAGTGGATCAGCATCTTCATGGGAGGGGCCTGGGAATTTGTATTTTTACAAATTCCTCGGGTGATTCTTAAAAATTGGGCAAGTTTAGAAAGCATTGCTTTAGTGCAGCGAAAAGCATTTTTTTAGTGCAAAAAAAGCATTGCTTTAGTGCTTAACTACAGGTGGTAAGAGTGATAAGAGCACAGACTGTAGGAGGCAATGACAGAAATGTGGATAACAAATTCAGTTATGTGGGATAACTGAATTCCTTCTGTCTGGTCTTGCTCTCTGACTAAGGGATACCTCGCTATCTGGTGGGAGTTCCTTCCGATTTTAGTGCCCAGTGATTTATGTACTATTCCTCTCTTGCTTTTCTGGCCACCTTCGAGGTCTAGCTGTCGGATTTCAGTAAACTTTTGGTTCACTAAATTTCTCTCCCTGGGTGTTTCAGCTCCTGCTAATGTAAAGACCCATTCCCCACTCATTCTCCCATTTCCAGTTTTCCACCCAAGCACATGTGTCTCGTCGATTTATTGTTCTTTCACTGCCTTCATTTTACCAATTCATTCAGTCACTCATTCAATAAGTGTCTATTGTGCCGGGCTGCAGGCGGGCTACAGAGATAAACAAGACACAGGCCCTGCCCTCAAGTGGACAGTCTAGTAGGGACATAGATGTGTAAACAAATAATTAAAATACCAGTGATGTGCTGAGTGCTATCACAGAAGTGTGTGCAGAGTTGTAGGGACACCAGGAGGAAGTGACTAACAATTGGTGGCAAGTGTCACAGAGGAGGTGACTTTTGAGCAGGGTCTTGTACTCAGAGAAAAGGCAGGGGGCATTTGTAAGTTATATCACCATAGTCCTCACTTCTCTTTGCAGTGCATCTTCTCCTAGGGCTCTTCACTGTCTTTGCTCGTTTATGGAACAAATGGAGCTAATTGGCATGGCTGAATCAGACTCTCTTTATTGACCTTTTGCAAAACCCGAGATGGTTGGTGGTTGAGTCATGTCCATGATACCAAGTCTAGCAGTTTGTCCCACGATCATTTACCAACAGTGAATGGTTGATACTCTAAACACTGAAGAAAGCTTTTAAAGGCCTTTCACTTTATCAGCTGTGTTCTGAGCCAGCAGAAGTGGTCTTTGTGCTTTTCAGGGAGTGGCATGTGTGCGCGCATGTGTGCGCACGCGTGTGTGCGTGTGTGTGTGTGTGTGTGTGTGTGTGCGTGGTGGAGGTAGGGGAGCTTGTGAGTGGGGAATGGGACAGGAGAATGCTTGTTTCTTTTGCAATAAAAGACATGATTTCCTGTTTCTCAGGAATGTTTCCTTGGTAGGCTCCCACATCTCTATTAGTTTTGTGTGTTATTAGAGATTACCTAAACTCTGCAGTTTGCTGATTTGACAAGGCTTGGTTTTGATTTCCAAAAATGCACTGTGGGTTTTTCTTACTTCACTAGGAAAACAGAGATGAAGGGCCATTGTGATTAAATTTGTACAGTCTAGTAAGTAGTCATGATTGCAGTTTTAAAATGTTTGTTTCTTGAAATAATGGATGCTCATTGTAGAAAACTTATAAAATACAGGCAAGCAAAATTGCAAAGCAGCTAAAACCAATCCATAATCTTGCAGGCCATAACTAACCACTCAATATTTTGGTGTATAAAAATCCAGAATTTTTTCTGTGCATATACATGTATGTATAAAAATGTTGTTATTCCAGAAATTGAATATACTGTGTAAACTGTTTAGTATCTTGCCTTTTTTCCTGTTATATAATTTGACCATCTATATTATGTTAACAAATATATATCTACAGAACTGTTCATTCTTAATGAAAAAAACTTTATTGTCGAGATTATACAAGTCGTTCAGGCTTTTTTTTTTTTTTAATCAAACTCTGTTAAAGTATATAAAACAAATGAAAATCCCCCATAATCTCATTCCCCCAAGGATAAACATTTAATATATGTATATATATATAGCCTTCTAGACTGTTTTCTTTATATATGCAAACATTTCTATTACCTTTTTTTTTTTACAAAATTAGTTCTTATTATACCTAGTGTTCTGCAACTTGCCTTTTACCCTTAATATATTTTATTTTATTTTAAAAAAGTTTTTTAATATTTTTATTTAGTTAGTTATTTGGTTGTGCCAGGTCTCAAGTTTTGGCTTGCCGGTTCCCCAGTTGCGGCACATGGGCTCCTTAAGGTGGGCTCCTTAGTTGTGGCGCGTGGGCTCCTTAGTTGCGGCAGGGGGGCTCCCTAGTTGCTTCTCATTGGCTCCTTAGTTGTGGCATGTGAACTCTTAGCCACAACGTACATGTGGGATCCAGTTCCCTGACCAGGGATCGAACCTGGGCCCCTTTTATTGGGAGTGTGGAGTCTCAACCACTGCGCCACCAGGGAAGTCCCGCCTTAATATATTTTAGAGAGCTTCCTGTGCCAGTACATTTGGAATACCTGCATAATATTATGTGGATCAGGGTTTCTTGTCCTCAACACTACTGACATTTTAGACTGGTTAATTCTTTTTCGTGGGCCTGTCCTGTGCATTGCAGGATGCTTAGCAGCATCCTGGCCTCTATCTTTTAGATGCTAGTAGCGCCCCTTCCTCTAGTTGTGACAAAAATGTCTCCAGACGTTGTCAGTTGTCCCCTGGAGGGCAAAGTCATTCCTAGTTGAAAGCCACTGATACAGATGGTCTATAATGTAAGCATCTAGAGACCTTCCAGTTTTTCCATGACAAAGAATGGGTCAGGGAATATTCCTATACTGATTTTTGTGCACCTCTGTGAATTTTATCGTTGAATAAATTCCTAGAAGTGCAGTTGGTGAATCAGAATTTTGATAGAAATTGCCAAATTATTCCAGAGATTGTATCGATTTATTTTTCAACTATATCCTGATGGTTCCAAATCAATATCTCTTTCTGAAGTTCTAGATTCATGTAGCCAACTGTTGATTGGACATCTCCTCCTGTGTGTCTCATAGCCCTTTCCTAAGCTCAACTCTCATCTTCTTCAACCCACCAAACATGCACTTCTTGCTGTATTTCTCTGTCAGAGAATATCATGACCATCTGCCTGGTTGCTCAAGCCAAAAACCTTCTCCATCCTACACTGAACCAGTCATCAAATCCTATCTAGTCTTCCTCCCTAATGTCTCTCTTAATCCATTCACTTCTTTTCATCCCTTCTACCTCTATCTTTAATTTAAGCTACTAGCCCAGATCACTGTAGTAGCACTGGGGCAAGAACTAGCCTCTCTGGCTTTTACCCTTGGTTCCACGCTCCTCAGGAAGAATAAACTTGCTGCACTCTGTGATATGCAAGCGTTACTCCCCTGCTTAAGCCTTCCAGTGAGCCCTGCTGCCTCTCCGCCATCTGCTCCATCCGTCAGATGCTGAGGCCAACACATCTAACGTTCATCACCCATGATTTCAAATCTCTGTATCCATCAGAATAGGCTTTTTTCTCCCCACCACATATATTCATTCACCAGATATATTTATTCCCCCAGCTTTGAATTACTCACTGTCCCTTAAATGTCCCTTTGTTCTCCTGCTGCATTTCCTGGTCCTTTTAACCATGCTCTCTGCCCATCCATTTTCTACCCTTTCTTTAAGACCAAGCATATTTCTTGAGCTCTTCAGCCACAGAGTTTCTCCTCTATTAATCAGTTTTATCCTTTTTGCATTTATTGTATATGTACTTTTTCATTTAACCTTGTGAAAAAGACATACATGAATAGAAATAATACAAACCAGTGAACCAAGTGGAGAGGATATGGGAATTCCAGCTCCAAGTTCCAGCACAGATCCTAGGGTGCAAACGTGCATTTCAAAAATCCCATCCCAGTGTGTGAACCTTGACTTCTCCCCTTAACTGGACTTTTGATTTTTATGTGGTTCTGTAGAGCAATGTAATTGAATACCTCCCAAGTCAACTGCATTCATTTGGTCAAACTAAATCCTTGGAGAGAAGTTCATTTGTCTGCCAGCCTTGCCACGTTCCATTTTGTATATCTTAAATACCACGGAAACAAGGGTGCCCTAGGAACTTGGGAATCTCTGACATGGAATGCAGCATACTGCTCTGCTAGATTGGTGTAGGGACAAGCCCTGCAATTTTCCACAAGAAGTCAGCTCCAATCCTGTGGGAAATCACACATAGCAAAATCCTTGGCAAAGAACTATACATTTTTTTCCTACTCTCTATGTAGTAATTCTGTAACACCCTGTAATTAATTTTATTTCTACAGTGAACAACCACAGAGTAAGAATAATGCATAACCTGTTTCTGTTCTTGCTATTTTAGGGGACATCACACAGAAGGGATATGAAAAGAAAAGGTCAAAACTCCTGTCTCCTTACATCCCGCAGACACAAGGTAGGCAATAAGAAGTGGCTTAAACCTTTTCAGTAAGAATGCTGTCTTACAGGAGACCTGTCTTTTTTTGTTGGTTCCTGTTTTTTCCCTCCCTCACCAGGGAAGAGAAAAAACAGAAGGAAGGAAAGGAGGAAATGAATCTTAATTGAGCATCTGCTGTGTGGTAGGCACTTTTAAAATACCCAACGTCATCAAATCATTTATACAGAACTTGAGTGGTAGTGTGTCTATGCGTAGCTGACATGATTCAATGGCAGAAAATTCCAGGTTATGGAAAAACTGCATCTTTTTAATGCCTGAGCATGAACTGTAATGGAGAGGAGCAAGTGGGGCAAAGATAAGAAGGAGGGACAGATTTAGTTTGCAAGGCAACCCAAGGATTGCAGTCCCTGAGCATTTGGGGGTAAGAACCCTAAATAAACTTTTAAACTATTTCACAGCCTGACTTATTCCTTCTGCAAAGAGACTGGCGTGTTCTTTGTATATCAGAAAGTTCTGAGTCACTTCTGTGCTTAATTCCAGGCGGGTTGCTGGAACCTTTGCCTCTAGGCAAGGCTGTCTGTTTCTAAGTCATCATATTTTTAAAGTTACTCAGCCTCCAGGATTTCCTTTGATAGCCTGTTTCTATTTAATCAATTTTACTATAAAGAGTTTTTTCTTTATTTCTAACTTCCCCCCTGCAGTCAGTCAGAGTCCATTTCCACAAGACTGTGTTTTGTGTAACTAATAATTGCTTTTATTTCTGGATTATAATCCTTTGAGGACTTTGGATCCCCCATGGTTCTAATATCAAGCCTTGCACAAGGTTTATAGTCTGTAAATATTTGTTGAATGGATAATGGAATAAATAAATGAGCAATGGTGGTATAACAAATCGATTTCACTGAAGTCCTTGTTTTATTTCCTGCATCATTCTTGGAAATTCCTCCCTGCAGAAACTAGTAGGTCAATTCAGTGATAGCCAGTTTAAAATATCTTAATGAACAGATGGATGTGGAAATGAATTGAGAGAAAAGGGTGGAAATCAGGCCAGTGACAGCTAATGAAAAGCCAGCTTTTGCTGAGCAAGGCATGACAGAAAAGGGGAGTCCTCTGATTGGCTGCTTAATTATGGATCTGGTCCATGCCTCTGTAGGCCCAGAGATTTACTGTAGTCACTTTGTGCAAAAGCAATCAGATCCTGAGAAAATAACTCAGTAAGGAATGTAACTATAAAAAGGACCATGATCTGTCTCATATCTGTTGTCAGGCTACAAAGAAACCAAATCATGTTCAAAAACCAGTTTATCAGTTTACTATGAGAAACCACTGAGACACATTCAAGTCTGTGTGGTCAGCACATTCTTGCCCCACGGGCAGGCCTACGAGAGGAGCTTGATCACACATAGAAGGTTGCTTAGTGAGAATGGATATGACGAAGCAGACATTTAGTTGCAGCAGGCCAAGAGAATGTGACATAGCATCTCACAGTAGGGATGGTCTTGCATGTGACCTCATGGGGGAAATAGAAGCCATTTGATGGCATCTCCTTCCTGCTATTAGACTTCAAACTCACCACATCAGTGCCCATCATGTTTATCACCTCCTCCCTTCTGGCTGAAGAGGTGATCTGTCCCTCCTAACCAGGGGCAGTCCTTTCACCTGGGCTTTTGATCCCATCTCCTCCTCCCTTTTCAGAAACCTTTTACTGTCATCCCGTGGCACCAAGGACAGGGCAGTGGGAGTGGGCCACCCAAGTGCGGGCAGTGAGGGGTGCACTATCTATAGAAGTTTTAAAAGCAGTAATAAAACCAACAAAAAGTTGGTCGGCTTTTTCTTATCACCATGGATAGCAATTCTAAATGCTGTAAGTAGTAAAATCTCCTCCCGCTGAGTCAGACAGCTGCACTGCCCCCTCGGTATGCCACTGCAGTCAGCTCCCCGTCTCTCTTGTACTGTCACTCTCTCCCTCTCAACCAGATGATTCCCCCAGAAGTTGATCATACTCATTACTGTTCTTTTTTTAAAAAAATCCTCCCTTGGGAATTCCCTGGTGGTCCAGTGGTTAGGACTCGGCACTGTCACTGCTGGGGCCCAGGTTCGATCCCTGGTCAGGGAACTAAGATCCTGCAAGCTGTGTGGCATGGCCAAAAAAAAATCCTCCCTTGTCAACCACTTCCATCTCTACCCTGTCTGTCTCCCCTTTATGATCAGACTGCTGAGAACTGTCTATATTTACTATCCCTGTTTTCTCAACACCTTCTCACTTCTCAGCCCATTCCAGTCCCTTCTGAAGCTGCCATAAGTGATATCTCAGTACTATTTGCCACTCTGCCTCTTGAGACACTCTCCTCATTTTCTTACTCCTCTCTTCATGTTGCTCCTAGTCATCTTTGCAGGCTCCTTCTCCTCTGTTAAATGTTGGAATTCCCAAGGCAAGACCTCAAGCCCTCCTGACATCTCACTCTATATCAGTGGTGCTCACATTTTAGCCTACATCAGAATCACTAGAGGACTTGTTCATATACAAATTGCAGGACCCTGTTCTCAGGGTTTCTGATTCAGAGGTCCAGGTTGGGGTTCGAGAATTTGCATTTCTGTCAAGTCCCCAGGTGATGGTTGCTGGTATGGAGAACCAATGCCCTGTCTCCCTAGAGCTTTTCAAGGGAGACTTTTCTTAGTGGTAAAAAGTCTCTCAATTTGTGTTTGTCACTTTCTTTTCCCACCTTTGTTCTTGAATCTATTCATGTCTTTCCCAGAAATGGATTGTTTGTAGGGCTGGGTTATATTGTATGGATTCTGTAGCAAAAGAAGAGATTACACCTTGACATTTTTACCCCGTTTGTCTTTGTAGATTTTGAAGAAGGCATTTAGTTTGATTTTTTTTAATGGCATTGGATTTAATGCAGATTTTAAACTTACTGAATTGTATTAATGCTTTATATAGGATTAAATGAAATGAAAGTCGTTTTAACACTTTTAGTAGGAGTTTCCTACTTACTTCTAGAGGGATTCAACCTCTTTCAAACTCTTTCTGTTACCTTGTTAGATTTCATTTCCTCCAGTTGTGAGGTGTGCTTCATTGTGAGGGTGGCTCCTTGAGTGTAGTATATAAAAGTAACATTCTCCACCAGTCTCTCTCGAAAGAAAAAAGTAATACTACTTGCAGCATTGTACTACTAGAACAATTACATGCACATGCTTATCTAAAAATTTAGTGAGTGATTTTCCATACAGAATTGATTTGGAGTTATCTTAGGTTGCATATTTATGTATATTTTAGATTTCTTTTCTCAAATGTTACATAAATCTTTAAAATAGGACCTTCAGAAAAAAATAAACAATGTAACAGGGAAAATGGGGAAATATGGAAGAGAACACATGGTTGAGGAAAATACTTAGTGGAAATTGAGTAAGGGCAATTTGGGGTAATAATAAACATAGCTTAGTTCACTAACATCACAGGGGTTAGATTCTAAACTTACTGTATGACAAAAATCTGATGTCTCAAAATTACCCTTGGAAATCACTTAAACCTGTCAACATTGGAACTGATTGTTGTTTCTTTAGTTTCTACAAAACCCAAACTTTATCTGGTATTTAAGGGCATGCCATATGAAATTCATATCTTGATAAAGGTTAAAACCATACTCAGGGCCGCAAGATGCTCTCACTATGAGAGGCAAGGGAGAAATGAGGATGTGGCAGGTTCATATCTCCTCGTTCTGAGCCATATGCTCTTTGAAAGGAATGACCCATAGAACATCTTTCAGTGGCTTGGAAGCTACGAGAGCCTGGATATAAAGCTTCCCACACACCTCAGTTATTAGCAGCTTTGCAAGGAGAAGAGGCCAGAAATTAACTCTCTTTTGTCAAGGCCCAAAGAATTGATTATTCAAACCACATACACTCTTAACTCCTCTGTAAATTAGTCGCTCTTGTCCACTGTTGGATTTAGAAGAAAATGGAAGGTTTTGTGCAGGGAGACAACTTCCTGTAGTCTAATCCTTAAGATGTTTTGCATACAAGTAACTGATTAATTCCAAATAGCTTTAATAGAAAAGAGTTTATTCTAATGATACCGGGGTTGCTGACAGAACCTCAGGTCAGCACATATTTACTATGTGCTTTCTGTGCTCCAAGTACTGTTAAGACATCAGGAGGCAGCCAGCATTGGACAAGACTGCCTGGGACGCCCTGGCTTGCTCCCTCAGTCTACTAGGGGTTTGCTCAGCTACAACTAACACTAAGAAGGCTTCCTTGACCAGCTTTATCACAAACAGTCCCCACTCGCATGATCTGCGCTGCATTTATAAAAAGCTCTCTCTGACTGTCCCATAGATTATGGTTTGTTCGTGTGTCTTATTCCCCTACTGGACTCTTAAAGTCTTTATAATCAGGAACATTCTTTTTTTATTATTATTTCTTCATGTCCCCAGTTTCTAGCATTAGTACCTGGCACATAGTAGAATTCTATAAATGTTTGTGGAACTAAACAGAAGGAACATTTAGAATTTAGAAATATTTCCTTTCGTAAACATCTGTGAAGATGGAAGTGTCAGATAATGAAAAAAACAGATTACTCTACAGATTGGAGAGTGATTGGTCCTGGCAGCTTGTCTCTACCTTCAATAGATCTTTTAATTTAGATCTACTAAATCTCAAGAGACTGTGCACACATATTGATTCTCATCAGTATTATATTACAACATCAATATTAGCATTTCTCTTTACTTAATTTTTATTTTTAAATGAGACTACTGAATCTATTTTACAGAGTCAAATGCTACTACGAGGTTTGTAACAACAACAAAAATAAGCAGTGTCCTCTTCTTCCCCAGAGACAGCTTCTTTCAACTGTTTTAACTGTTTCTCCTGGCATTTACCTCTGTAGGTAAAAGATTAGAATTTTTCTCTCTTACACATTCTTCCCCCAACCACCTGGACACCACACACTCCCCTTCCCTTTACCCCTTCCTTTACATCTCCCATCTCATACTCATTGTGGGCTGTCTGTTCAATGTACTACTTTTGTTGTTGCTAAGTCAGCATTCAGTGTTTGCATTATTTTGATTATGTAAATATTATTCACAGCTAAGTCACTTGGTTTACTAGGATTACATTTCCTTTCTTTCTCTCTCTCTTTTTTTTTTACAGTTAATCCATTGTTTTATTATTATTATTATGTTTATAGAGACAACTCTTGATGCTGTCTCTTCCTGAACTGATTGTTTCTTTGTCCTGCTGCAGGCCTTTATTATCATTCTGGTGGTGTTTTAGGAAGGAGTGGGGATAGATAGATGTGTTATTCTTCCGTGTTTAATCAGGATTCTTTATCCTAACGTTTCTATTTAAGGATTGTTCAAAACTTGTACCAAGATCATTTCTATCAATCTAAAAGATCTCAAAGACGTCAGTACCTTATTTGCTGGTTGTTCACCAACAAGCTGATCAAATGGTCTCTACCACAGCCTGATTAAAGTGTTTAAACTGGGGGGCCTTCCTCCTTTGGGTGGTTCTGAGAACGAGCCCTGCCTCAGCTCTGTTTTGCAACTCTCCGCTATTTAAAACTGCCCTTGAAGTTCAACGGTGGCATCTTCTCTTGGACCCACATCCTTTGCTTTAGGACATTACTGCAGCTTCTGTTTTTCATGGCATTGATGTACACATTCCATTCTGTCTTCGTGTATTTGAGATCATTTGTGACCTTTGTGTATTTGTTTTTCTTCCTTCATCCATTGACTTTGTCCTACTGTCTTTCACTTCATTTAATTGTGTTTGTCTTCTGCTTCAGAATAGGATCTCGCCTTTTATATATTCCTTCCTGGGCTAGGTTCCCACATTATTTTTCCCCTGGGCCCTTACCTGCCACCCTTTTAGGGGTAAGACGTGTCAGTTTATGATTACGCTTACATGTTGGCATTTTCTAGCTTGTCTTGGTAAGAAGTGCTGGTGGCCCAAAGGTTCTTTCCAAACTTGGATTCCTTTTGTGGTTGCTGCCTATTTTGCTGCAGGGTATTTGCTCACCAGTGTTCCAGTGTATGTACATATGCTGCACTTGCCAGTTGTTCCCCACCCCTTTCGTCCCAGGTCTTCTGAGTTCAGTCCTGCCTTTGAGATTGTGCAAATGTGTATATAACCGAGTGAAAATGAAAGAAAAGAGAGCCTTGTAAGTTTTATCCTCTCTCTCTAAAGACTCTGATAACTCCTCCCAAGGATAGTCTGTGATCCTGTTATTCTTACAGACCTCATGTAATTGTATGAAAATTGTGAGAGGCACAAATTTTTGCATAAAATATTTGCGGCTTAGAGATACACAAATAAGCAGCCTTCTCAGATTAACAGTTAACCATATCCTTTAAGTTGGTATCTCTTCACTTTTGTCTTTGTTTTTCCCAGCCACCCACTCCCATTGGTGGAAGTGAGGAGACAGAAAAGATCTTAATTTCTTTATTTTAACTAAAATTTTGGGTGCCTGCAGTGTAATACCCAGAGCTAATTACTGCAGGAGATAAAAGATGAATTAAGACCAGCCTCTGACCTCAAGTTTATTTATACTATAAAATAGGAAAGATAGGTGTACAAATGAGAATCATAAAAGATAGAGTGAAATAGGGGCTTCCCTGGTGGCGCAGTGGTTGAGAGTCTGCCTGCCGATGCAGGGGACACGGGTTCGTGCCCCGGTCCGGGAAGATCCCACATGCCGCGGAGCGGCTGGGCCCGTGAGCCATGGCCTCTGAGCCTGCGCGTCCGGAGCCTGTGCTCTGCAACGGGAGAGGCCACAACAGTGAGAGGCCCGCGTACCACAAAAAAAAAAAAAAAAAAAAGGTAGAGTGAAATAAGCACTGTAAGAAAGTTCTAAACAAAACATTATGGAAATTCAAAGGGATGTGAACCTAAAACTAGCTACTGAAATCAAGAACAGCATTTTGGAATGCTGTAGAACATTCCCAACCATATAAATGTTAAGTAGACAGAGTGCCTCTTTGTGTGCTGGGGGTGGGATCGATTGTATTTTCTCTATCACGTTTTGATTTAAAGGTTCCTTCCCAAGTGAGGATCACAGAATAATGGAAAGAACATGGAATTTTTTATTCCAGTCCCAGTTCTGCCCTTTCATTAGCTAGGTTTGGACACTTGTATAGTTGCTATGAACTGGAGCACGCATTGCAATCTTATCTGTACCCACATGCCTCATTGGAAGGAAGTCCGCTGTCTTTTGGGGCTCCTCTTTCCTCTTGAATTGTCCAAGAACCCCCTGGGATATAGGTAGTGCAGGAGGAGAGGTGGTCAGTGTAGCTTCCACACCCAAATGGGAAGAACCCCATAGTCTGCTGCTGCTCCTCAGTGCCTCGTGGGGCGCTACTGAAAACCGATCCTCACCTTGTGACCAGCAATGCTGTCCCACTGCTAACCCTGGGTCCTGCATCAGTCACTCTGAGGAAGGAGCCCACTCTGCTCGGCTCAGCCAAGGTACCCCACTTGGATTCTCAGGGCAAAGCTCTAAGTATTGTGTTCTTTTAGTCCACGCACAGCCATTTTCCTGATGCCAAGTGGCCCAGGAAGCTTCAGATTTACCCTAGGCAGATGGCCCCTTTCCAGACTGTGAATGTGGACTCTTTCTTTCCTCCCTTCCCCCAGGCAGCGAGGCAGGTTAATCACCCATCCTTCTGAGGAAAACTCTCCTCAGTGAGCTCCCAGGGAAGAGTCTCTGAGTGATTCAAGGTACCTTCACCCAGGGTGGAGGGTGGAGTTGGGAGTGGAAGCTCTGTTTATAATGATTCAAGGTGATTATGGACACACTCTCACTGTAGAAAAACAGATTTAATCTGGTGTAGGTGTCCTGCCTCCTTTATGGTATCTATCAGATGGTGTTATTGCAAAGGTAAAATGAGATGGTGTTATGAGTTTAAAGAGCCTGTATTATCACTGATAACTGTATTATCATTGTTATTCTGTCATTCCCTTTCTAAAGCCCTTTAAAGGCCTCTCGATTGGTTAAGGAGACGTGACCTGACCCTGCTTTTCTTCTATGGCCTCATTTTGTCTCACTCCACCTCTTTCACTGTGCTTCAGCCCCACCAGTCTTTCTTAGACTTGTCAAGGCTTTTCCCCCTCACGGGACTTATACAAATACCTCGTTGCTGTGTAAAGTAGTCCTCCCCACACCCCCACCCCCACGCTGAAGCCCGCATCAGCCTATCCTTTTAACAGGCTCTTCCTGAAACTCTAGTACAAATTAAATTCCTCATTACGTGGGCTCAGAGATCTTTGTCTTTTTCCTTCTTAGCGCCGATCACGTTGTAAAAGATACACCTGACTGGGTGATCACTTATTTAATATATTTCTTCTCTGACACCAGCCCCCGAGACCAGTGACCATGTCTGCTTAAAAAGCTGAAGCATTATGTTCGCTGGTTCTCAGAGCATATCCTCCTTCCCTCTGTTACTCTTACAGGTGAAAATTCCTGTTTAATCATTGGCAGAGTTGAAAGATAAGAAGCCAAGGTTGGCTTTCCTCCATGTTTCTGATTTGGAGATTTTGCATGGTTTTATACTAAAGATCAGCTTCTTTTCCAGGTTATCGTTGTTATTATGTTCAAACAGTAGAATCATGCAAGACTCTGATGTCTCTTTGTGCCAGAGAACCATAAATTGTGTACATGCTGACCATTGAGAAAGGAGGCTTTGTGTTGTAGAAGAAATGAAAATTTGTCTAAACTTATTGTTAATAAACATTGTAACATCATCACTATTTAAACATAATGGTGACCCCTAGTGGATATTCTGTATAACAGACTGAAAGATCCAGGAACTCCCAAACTGAAGTGGTCACTGTGTGTCGTGATCAGCGAGTAATTTTTTTCTTTGAATCTCAAGTATGTTTCACAATAGAATTTAGAAGTTTGGAAGAAGGCATGATTTATGTGGTTCACAGCTCTCCTTATAGCTGTCTCCTTACCTAACCTATATTTAGGGTCTTTTAAAATTACTTTGATTTTATACAGAGCTCTTTCAGTAAACAAAGTGGTAAAGAAATGGTAAAGTTCTCCAGAGTACCTCATCCCTACCTCATCCCAACTACTTAGGGGATTTTATATCCCCTCCAATCCATATAATTGTATGTGAATAGTTTTTACGTGCACAATTGTAATTATATACATAATATTTTGTGTTCTTTTATTACTGGATACCTTTTCATGTGTCTGCATAGTCAACAGTTTTTCACTTTTCGTGGCGTATAATATGTATCTCATCATGTTGATACATAAGTTAATTCTGTCTTTGCTTTTAGCTTCTTACTGTGGTAATGAAACTGTGCACATCTTATTCAAAATATAGAAATCTCTACTTTTGGGCCCCAGGTAGTTCCTGAGATCTGGTTGGAGTGTGAAACCATGGCCAGGGAATGATTCATCTTTAAGCAGCAACTTGCCTGCCCAGCTGACATTGGACATGCTGTTAAATAATGCCCTGCTGGGCCCCTATGTCCTCAGACCTCTTCCTCCTCTTTCAGGAGACCTGAGGTCCATGTTTCCTGCTTCCTTCTGTGATGAATTGGTGCCCTGGCAAGTAAGCTAAATAAGCAAGTAAGCATTCCAAGATTTTTTTAATCCAGCCAGGACATAGTTTCCTCCTTCTCACCTCCATATATGCATTGAATTACCAGTTGCTTTGGGGGAAAGAAAAAGAAGACAATTGATTTTAGAAGATTGGAAAATCCTGCTCACAATGTCATAATTTATCTAGGAAACTGAAAACTGGGCATTATTTTAACTTATTTTGGTAAGAATCTGCTCTCTGTGGTATGGCCTTCAAATTAAGAAAATCCAATATCATTTTTATTTTCTTCTTTATACTTAACTGTTACCTTGATGTTCTATAATGAACATATATTATTTTTATATCCTGAAAAAGAGAACTTCTCTAAATTATGGAAACCCAGTAAAGCTGTGGAATAATATACAAAACATCCAATCTCATCACCTAGAAATGATGGCTATTAACGGTTTACTGTATTTGCTTTCCATTTTTTTCAATGCACATATAAAATATATCTGTCAGTCTTATGTTTTAAAAAATGAAACTCCAATACATGGAAATAAAAATTTATAAGATAAAATTCATAATAAATTGGAGAGTGATTATTAACAATCAAACAGATTAGCTACAGAGTTTCATCATTAAGCTTCCCTGTTATTCTTTCTTTCTTCCTTTCTCCCTTACTTCCTAATATTTATATATTGATTGATTGATTGATTGATTTTTGGCTGCTTTGGTTCTTCATTACTGTGCATGGCTTTCTCTAGTTGCAACGAGCGGGGGCTACTCTTCATTGCGGTGCGTGAGATTCTCATTGAGGTGGCTTCTCTTGTTGCGGAGCACGGGCTCTAGGTGTGCGGGCTCAGTAGTTGTGGCACACGGGCTTAGTTGCTCTGCGGCATGTGGGATCTTCCTGGACCACGGCTCGAACCTGTGTCCCCTGCTTTGGCAGGTGGGTTCTTAATCACTGTGCCACCAGGGAAGCGCCCTGTTTATTTATTTTTGGCTGCTTTGGGTCTTCGTTGCTGCATGTAGGCTTTCTCTAGTTGCAGCGAGCAGGGACTACTCTTCGTTGCTGTGTGCATGCTTCTCATTGTGGTGGCGTCCCTTGTTGCAGAGCACGGGCTCCAGGGTGCGCGGGCTTCAGTAGTTGAGGCGCGCGGGCTCAGTTGTTGTGGCTCGCGGGCTGTAGAGCGCAGGCTCAGTAGTTGTGGCACACGGGCTTAGTTGCTCTGCGGCATGTGGGATCTTCCCGGACCAGGGCTCGAACCATGTCCCTTGCATTGGCAGGCGGATTCTTAGCCTCTATGCCACCAGGGAAGTCTTCCCTATTATACTTAAAGTATATTCCTAGGATTCAGTTCCTAGGAATTCATTTTATTCTTTTTTTGTTTCTTTTATGTCACCTCTCTTAAACCTGAACAAGTATATTAAACATTTGAACCAAGCTTGTTCTGTCAGAAATCCATGTTTTTGTGGCATTGTGCTTTGGGCACCCGAGGAATGCTCACTGAGCAAACTTGTCAGCCACTTACTGAAACTGCAAGTTGACCTTTTGGTTTCATTTCTGGCAAGCTACCTTGAAATGTCTGTCATGATTTTAGACCCAAAGAGACCTGGTCTGCTTGGATGACTAAATACCCGAGGGGACCGAGAAAAACTTTGCAGAGCATCATACTAATGTTGCTTGGTGAATAGCGTGTTGTGAGGCTTTTTTTTTTTTTTTTTTGGTACCAGTTCAGTAGATCTCTTGGCTAAGTGTCATCTGACTCTCAATTCTCATCAGATGTCTGTATTTATGTTACATTTCCTTGTGGTTTGTTCTTTGATAACCTCTAGATAATCCTGAGTGGAAATGTTCGTTCTTTT
Source organism: Delphinapterus leucas (assembly GCF_059928025.1). Taxonomy (NCBI): domain Eukaryota; kingdom Metazoa; phylum Chordata; class Mammalia; order Artiodactyla; family Monodontidae; genus Delphinapterus; species Delphinapterus leucas. The sequence continues at coordinate 40,408,359 of NC_143139.1, forward strand.
TAATTCTTCCTCAAATTTATCAACGCCCAGTTCCCCTATCACCTCCCGATCATTTTTTGGTAAAATTTTTTATTTAGTCCACATTATCTTCTTTTTCCTAATTAATTACATTGAAAAATACAAAATAAAAGCACAGTGAGGGAGGAATCAGAAAAAATACATCAGACTTTTGTTTCCATCCGTTGTGAAATGAGAATCCATATTCCTTCTTTTTATCCTTTGGATTATTAACTATCTAATTTGAAAGCGCCATGTTTCTTAGCAGGGTAGTTTGGTTCATCCTAGCAAATCTGCTTACTTAATTAAAAAAAAAAAGAAATCAGTGACAGGTAATTCAATTTTCAAAAAAACCCCAAAGTTAGCAGACGGAAAGAAATCATAAAAATCAGATCAGAAATAAATGAAAAAGAAATGAAGGAAACGATAGGAAAGATCAATAAAACTAAAAGCTTGTTCTTTGAAAGGATAAACAAAATTGATAAACCATTAGCCAGACTCATCAAGAAAAACAGGGAGAAGACTCAAATCAGTACAATTAGAAATGGAAAAGAAGTAACAACTGACACTGCAGAAATACAAAAGATCATGAGAGATTACTACAAGCAACTCTATGCCAATAAAATGGACAACCTGGAAGAAATGGGCAAATTCTTAGAAAGGCACAACCTGCCAAGACTGAATCAGGAAGAAATAGAAAATATGAACAGACCAATCACAAGCACTGAAATTGAAACTGTGATTAAAAATCTTCCAACAAGCAAAAGCCCAGGACCAGATGGCTTCACAGGCGAATTCTATCAAACATTCAGAGAAGAGCTATCACCTATCCTTCTCAAACTCTTCCAAAATATAGCAGAGGGAGGAACACTCCCCAACTCATTCTACGAGGCCACCATCACCCTGATACCAAAACCAGACAAGGATGTCACAAAGAAAGAAAACTACAGGCCAATATCACTGATGAACACAGATGCAAAAATCTTCAACAAAATACTAGCAAACAGAATCTAACAGCACATTAAACGGATCATACACCATGATCAAGTGGGGTTTATTCTAGGAATGCAAGGATTCTTCAATATACGCAAATCAATCAATGTGATACACCATATTAACAAACTGAAGGAGAAAAACCATATGATCATCTCAATAGATGCAGAGAAAGCTTTTGACAAAATTCAACACCCATTTATGATAAAAACCCTGCAGAAAGTAGGCATAGAGGGAACTTTCCTCAACATAATAAAGGCCATATATGACAAACCCACAGCCAACATCGTCCTCAATGGTGAAAAACTGAAAGCATTTCCACTAAGATCAGGAACAAGACAAGGTTGCCCACTCTCACCACTCTTATTCAACATAGTTTTGGAAGTTTTAGCCACAGCAATCAGAGAAGAAAAGGAAATAAAAGGAATCCAAATCGGAAAAGAAGAAGTAAAGCTGTCACTCTTTGCAGATGACATGATACTATGCATAGAGAATCCTAAAGATGCTACCAGAAAACTACTAGAGCTAATCAATGAATTTGGTAAAGCAGCAGGATACAAAATTAATGCACAGAAATCTCTGGCATTCCTATACACTAAGGATGAAAAATCTGAAAGTGAAATCAAGGGAACACTCCCATTTACCATTGCAACAAAAAGAATAAAATATCTAGGAATAAACCTACCTAAGGAGACAAAAGACCTGTATGCAGAAAATTATAAGACACTGATGAAAGAAATTAAAGATGATACAAATAGATGGAGAGACATACCATGTTCTTCGATTGGAAGAATCAACATTGTGAAAATGACTATACTACCCAAAGCAATCTACAGATTCAATGCAATCCCTATCAAACTACCAATGGCATTTTTCACAGAACTAGAACAAAAAATTTCACAATTTGTATGGAAACACAAAAGACCCCGAATAGCCAAAGCAATCTTGAGAACGAAAAACGGAGCTGGAGGAATCAGGCTTCCTGACTTCAGACTATACTACAAAGCTACAGTAATCAAGACAGTATGGTACTGGCACAAAAACAGAAATATAGATCAGTGGAACAGGACAGAAAACCCAGAGATAAACCCACGCACATATGGTCACCTTATCTTTGATAAAGGAGGCAGGAATGTACAGTGGAGAAAGGACAGCCTCTTCAATAAGTGGTGCTGGTAAAACTGGACAGCTACATGTAAAAGTATGAGATTAGATCACTCCCTAACACCATACACAAAAATAAGCTCAAAATGGATTAAAGACCTAAATGTAAGGCCAGAAACTATCAAACTCTTAGAGGAAAACATAGGCAGGACACTCTATGACATAAATCATAGCAAGGTTCTTTCTGACCCACCTCCTAGAGTAATGGAAATAAAAACAAAAATAAACAAATGGGACCTAAAGAAACTTAAAAGCTTTTGCACAGCAAAGGAAACCATAAACAAGACCAAAAGACAACCCTCAGAATGGGAGAAAGTATTTGCAAATGAAGCAGCTGACAAAGGATTAATCTCCAAAATTTATAAGCAGCTCATGCAGCTTAATAACAAAAAAACAAACAACCCAATCCAAAAATGGGCAGAAGACCTAAATAGACATTTCTCTAAAGAAGGTATACAGACTGCCAACAAACAATGAAAGAATGCTCAGCATCACTAATCATTAGAGAAATGCAAATCAAAACTACAATGAGACATCATCTCACACCAGTCAGAATGGCCATCATCAAAAAATCTAGAAGCAATAAATGCTGGAGAGGGTGTGGAGAAAAGGGAACCCTCTTACACTGTTGGTGGGAATGTAAATTGATACAGCCACTGTGGAGAACAGTATGGAGGTTCCTTAAAAAACTACAAATAGAACTGCCATATGACCCAGCGATCCCACTACTGGGCATATACCCTGAGAAAACCATAATTCAAAAAGAGTCATGTACCAGAATGTTCATTGCAGCTCTATTTACAATAGCCCAGAGATGGAAACAACCTAAGTGTCCATCATCGGATGAATGGATAAAGAAGATGTGGCACATATATACAATGGAATATTACTCAGCCATAAAAAGAAACGAAATTGAGCTATTTGTAATGAGGGGGATAGACCTAGAGTCTGTCATACAGAGTGAAGTAAGTCAGAAAGAGAGAGACAAATACTGTATGCTAATACATATATATGGAATTTAAGAAAAAAATGTCATGAAAAACCTAGGGGTAAAACGGGAATAAAGACACAGACTTACTAGAGAATGGACTTGAGGCTATGGGGAGGGGGAAGGGTAAACTGTGACAGTGAGAGAGTGGCATGGACACATATACACTACCAAACGTAAGGTAGATAGCTAGTGGGAAGCAGCGGCATAGCACAGGGAGATAAGCGAGGTGCTTTGTGACCGCCTGGAGGGGTGGGATAGGGAGGGTGGGAGGGAGGGAGACGCAAGTGGGAAGAGATATGGGAACATATGTATATGTATAACTGATTCATTTTGTTGTGAAGCTGAAACTAACATACCATTGTAAAGCAATTATACTCCAATAAAGATGTTAAAATGAAAAAAAAAATCAGTGAAATGTTAAAATGAAATGTTAAAATAAAAAAAAAATTCAATTTTATATTCACTATAACCATCCAAAAAGGAATACAAAGCTAGTGTTTTAAAATGGGTGCTTTATCTGTTTAAGTCAAACCATTTTCTCTGTGCATGTTTACAGACAAAGTAGTTCATGTGTGCTAATCTGATTTCCTTCCTGTATGTATCATCTGACCATACAAATAAAAATAGCCCCTTTCTATTTTTTGTTCTCTATTTAAAGTTAATTGAAATATGTTTTAAATAATTTCTCTAGTGAATGGCTGAAAACTTTATTTGGAGGGGCTTTCTGCATTATCTTTCACATGAAGGGAGATGATTTTTAAAAATTAACTCCTGATTGTAAATCCTGAAGCATTTAGATGCTCCTAAACTAAATTATTAATTCTGATTGCTTTCCTCTTAAGAGCCTTGGGAGAATTTTCATAACCTTTTCAGGTTGAGAACCTGTGGAGTTAGACCTGGTTTGAATCCTGGCTCTGCCATCCCCTGGCTCTGTAACCCTAATCCATGTCTCTCTTTTCTTTTCCATAAAAAGTTGAGAGTGATAGTTCTGGCTTTGTAGGGTTGTTGTGAGGAATAAATAAGACAAAAATTCACAGTGCCTGGCACAAAGCAAACACTTAAATGTTAGCTTTTATTATGATGATTTTTTTTAACATCTTTATTGGAGTATAATTGCTTTACAATGGTGTGTGTGTGTGTTGTTTTTTTTTTTTTTTTGCGGTACGCGGGCCTCTCACTGTTGTGGCCTCTCCTGTTGCGGAGCACAGGCTCCGGACGCGCAGGCTCAGCGGCCATGGCTCACAGGCCCAGCCGCTCCGCCGCATGTGGGATCTTCCCAGACCAGGGCACGAACCTGTGTCCCCTGCATTGGCAGGCGGACTGTCAACCACTGCGCCACCAGGGAAGCCCTAAAATGGTGTGTTAGTTTCTGCTGTATAACAAAGTGAATCAGCTATACATATACATATATCCCCGTATCTCCTCCCTGTTGCGTCTCCCTCCCACCCTCCCTATCCCACGCCTCTAGGTGGTCACAAAGCACCCACCTGATCTCCCAGCGCTATGTGGCTGCTTCCCACTAGCTATCTATTTTACATTTGGTAGTGTATATATGTCCATGCCACTCTCTCACTTTATCCCAGCTTCCCTTTCCCCGTGTCCTAAACTCCATTCTCTACGTCTGCATCTTTATTCCTGTCCTGCCCCTAGGTTCTTCAGCACCTTTTTTTTTTAGATTCCATATATATGTGTTAGCATACGGTATTTTTCTCTTTCTGACTTACTTCACTCTGTATGACAGTCTGTAGGTCCATCTACCTCACTACAAATAACTCAATTTCGTTTCTTTTTGAAGCTGAGTAACATGGCATTGTATATATGTACCACATATTCTTTATCCATTCATCTGTCGATGGACACTTAGGTTGCTTCCATTTCCTGGCTATTGAAAATAGAGCTGCAGTGAACATTGTGGTACATGACTCTTTTTGAATTATGGTTTTCTCAGGGTATATGCCCAGTAATGGGACTGCTGGGTCATATGGTAGTTCTGATTTTAGTTTTTTAAGGAACCTCCGTACTGTTCTCCATAGTGGCTGTATCAATTTACATTCCCACCAACAGTGCAGGAGGGTTCCCTTTTCTCCAAACGCTCTCCAGCATTTATTGTTTGTAGATTTTTTGATGATGGCCATTCTGACTGGTGTGAGGTGATACCTCATTGTAGTTTTGATTTGCGTTTCTCTAATGATTAGTGGTATTGAGCATCCTTTCATGTGTTTGTTGGCAATCTGTATATCTTCTTTGGAGAAATGTCTCTTTAGTTCTTCTGCCCATTTTTGGATTGGGTTGTTTGTTTTTTGATATTGAGCTGCACGAACTGCTTGTAAATTTTGGAGATTAATCCTTTGTCAGTTGCTTCATTTGCAAATATTTCTCCCATTCCAAGGGTTGTCCATTCATCTTGTTTATGTTTTCCTTTGCTGCGCAAAAGCTTTGAAGTTTCTTTAGGTCCCATTTGTTTATTTTTGTTTTTATTTCCATTTCTCTAGGAGGTGGGTCAAAAAGGATCTTGCTGTGATTTATGTCATAGAGTGTTCTGCCTATGTTTTCCTCTAAGAGTTTGATAGTATCTGGCCTTACATTTAGGTCTTTAATCCATTTTGAGTTTATCTTTGTGTATGGTGTTAGGGAGTGTTCTAATTTCATTGTTTTACATGTAGCTGTCCAATTTTCCCAGCATCACTTATTGAAGAGAATGTCTTCTCTCAACTGTATATTCTTGCCTCCTTTATCAAAACTAAGGTGACCATATGTGTGTGGGTTTATCTCTGGGCTTTCTATCCTGTTCCATTGATCTATATTTCTGTTTTTGTGCCAGTACCATGCTGTCTTGATTACTGTAGCTTTGTAGTATAGTCTGAAGTCAGGGAGCCTGATTCCTCCAGCTCCATTTTTCTTTCTCAAGATTGCTTTGGCTATTCGGGGTCTTTTGTGTTTCCATACAAATTGTGAAATTTTTTGTTCTAGTTCTGTGGAAAATGCCATTGGTAGTTTGATAGGGATTGCCTTGAATCTGTAGATTGCTTTGGGTAGTATAGTCATTTTCACAATGTTGATTCTTCCAATCCAAGAACATGGTATATATCTCTCCATCTGTTTGTATCATCTTTAATTTCTTTCATCAGTGTCTTACAGTTTTCTGCATACAGGTCTTTTGTCTCCTTGGGTAGGTTTATTCCTAGGTATTTTATTCTTTTTGTTGCAGTGGTAAATGGGAGTGTTCCCTTAATTTCTCTTTAAGATTTTTCATCATTAGTGTATAGGAATGTGAGACATTTGTGTGCATTAATTTTGTATCCTGCTACTTTACCAAATTCATTGATTAGCTCTAGTAGTTTTCTGGTGGCATCTTTAGGATTCTCTATGTATAGTGTCATGTCATCTGCAAACAGTGACAGTTTTACTTCTTGTTTTCTGATTTGGATTCCTTTTATTTCCTTTTCTTCTCTGCTGCGGCTAAAACTTCCAAAACTGTGTTGAATAATACTGGTGAGAGTGGACAACCTTGTCTTGTTCCTCATCTTAGAGGAAATGCTTTCAGTTTTTCACCATTGAGAACGATGTTGGCTGTGGTTTTGTCATATGAGGCATTTATTACATTGAGGTAGGTTCCCTCTGTGCCTACTTTCCGGAGATTTTCTATCATAAATGGGTGTTGAATTTTGTCGAAAGCTTTTTCTGCGTCTATTGAGATGATCATATGGTTTTTCTCTTTCAATTTGTTAATATGGTTTATCACATTGATTAATTTGCATATATTGAGGAATCCTTGCATTTCTGGGATAAACCCCACATGATCATGGTGTATGAATGTGCTGTTGGATTCTGTTTGCTAGTATTTTGTTGAGGATTTTTGCATCTGTGTTCGTCAGTGCTATTGGCCTGTAGTTTTCTTTATTTGTGACATCTTTGTCTGGGTTTGGTATCACGGTGATGGTGGCCTCATAGAATGAGTTTGGGAGTGTTCCTCCCTCTGCTATATTTTGGAAGAGTTTTGGAAGGATGGGCGTTAGCTCTCCTCTAAATGTTTGATAGAATTCACGTGTGAATCCCTCTGGTCCTGGACTTTTGTTTGTTGGAAGATTTTTAATCACAGTGTCAATTTCAGTGCTTGTGGTTGGTTTGTTTATATTTTCTATTTCTTCCTGGTTCAGTCTCAGGAGGTTGTGCTTTTCTAAGAATTTGTCCAGTTCTTCCAGGTTGTCCATTTTATTGGCATGTAATTGTTTGTAGTAATCTCTCATGATCCTTTGTATTTCTGCAGTGTCAGTTGTTACTTCTCCTTTTTCATTTCTAAGTCTATTGACTTGAGTTGTCTCCCTTTTTTTCTTGATGGGTCTGGCTAGTGGTTTATCAATTTTGTTTATCTTCTCAAAGAATCAGATTTTAGTTTTATTGATCTTAGCTGTTGTTTCCTTCATTTCTTTTTCATTTATTTCTGATCTGATCTTTATGATTTCCTTCCTTCTGCTAACTTTGTGGTATTTTTGTTCCTCTTTCTCTAATTGCTTCAGGTGTAAGGTTAGGTTGTTTATTTGAGATTTTTCTTGTTTCTTGAGGTAGTATTATATTGCTATAAACATCCCTCTTAGAACTGCTTTTGCTGCATCCCATAGGTTTTGGGTCGTTGTGTTTTCATTGTCATTTGTTTCTAGGTATTTTTTAATTTCCTCTTTGATTTCTTCAGTGATCTCTTGGTTATGTAGTAGCGTATTGTTTAGCCTCCATGTGTTTGTATTTTTCACAGATTTTTTCCTGTAATTCATGTCTAGTCTCATAGCGTTTTGGTCAGAAAAGATACTTTATATGAGTTCCATTTTCTTAAATTTACCAAGGCTTGATTTGTGACCTAAGATATGATCTATCCTGGAAAATGTTCCATGAACACTTGAGAAGAAAGTGTATTCTGTTGTTTTTGGATGGAATGTCCTATAAATATTAAGTCCATCTTGTTTAATGTATCATTTAAAGCTTGTGTTTCCTTATTTATTTTCATTTTCAATGATCTGTCCATTGGTGAAAGTGGGGTGTTAAAAACCCCCACTATGATTGTGTTACTGTCGATTTCCCCTTTTATGGCTGTTAGCATTTGCCTTTTGTATTGAGGTGCTCCTATGTTGGGTGCATAAATATTTAGAATTGTTATATCTACTTCTTGGATCGATCCCTTGATCATTATGTAGTGTCCTTCTTTGTCTCTTGTAATACTCTTTATTTTAAAGTCTATTTTGTGTGATATGAGAATTGCTACTCCAGCTTTCTTTTGATTTCCATTTGCATGGAATATCTTTTTCCATCCCCTCACTTTCAGTCTGTACGTGTCCCTAGGTCTGAAGTGGGTCTCTTGTAGACAGCATATATACAGGTCTTGTTTTTGTACCTGTTCAGCTAGTTTGCATCTTTTAGTGGAAGCATGTAATCCATTTACATGTAAGGTAATTATCAATATGTATGTTCCTGTTACCATTTTCTTAATTGTTTTGGGTTTGTTATGGTAGGTGTTTTCCTTCTCTTGTGTTTCCTACCTAGGGAAGTTCCTTTAGCATTTGTTGTAAAGCTGGTTTGGTGGTGCTGAATTCTCTTAGCTTTTGCTTGTCTGTAAAGGTTTTAATTTCTCCATTGAATCTGAATGAGATCCTTGCTGGGTAAAGTAAATTGGTTGTAGGTTTTTCTCTTTCATCACTCTCAATATGTCCAGCTACACCCTTCTGTATTGCAGTTTCTGCTGAAGGATCAGCTGTTAACCTTATGAGGATTCCCTTGTATGTTATTTGTTGCTTTTACCTTGCTGCTTTTAATATTTTTTCTTTGTATTTAATTATTGATAGTTTGATTAATATGTGTCTTGGCGTGTTTCTCCTTGGATTTATCCTGTATGGGACTCTCTGTGCTTCCTGGACTTGATTGACTGTCTCCTTTCCCATATTAGGGATGTTTTCAACTATAATCTCTTCAAATATTTTCTCTGTCCCTCTTTTTTCTCTTCTTCTTCTGGGACACCTATAATTCGAATGTTGGTACATTTAATGTTGTCCCAGAGGTCTCTGAGACTGTCCTCAATTCTTTTCATTCTTTTTTCTTTATTCTGCTCTGCAGTAGTTATTTCCACTATTTTATCTTCCAGGTCACTTATCCGTTCTTCTGCCTCAATTATTCTGCTATTGATATCCTTCTAGAGAATTTTTAATTCCATTTATTGTGTTGTTCATCATTGTTTGTTTGCTCTTTAGTTCTTCTAAGTCCTTGTTAAACGTTTCTTGTATTTTCTCCATTCTGTTTCCAAGATTTTGAATAATCTTTACTATCATTACTCTGAATTCTTTTTCAGGTAGACTGCCTATTTCCTCTTCATTTGTTTGGTCTGGTGGGTGTTTACTTTGCTCCTTCATCTGCCGCGTATTTCTCTGTCTTCTCATTTTGCTTAACTTACTGTGTTTGGGGTCTCCTTTCTGCAGGCTGCAGGTTCATAGTTCTCTTTTTTTTGGTGTCTGCTCCCCATGGGTAAGGATGGTTCAGTGGGTTGTGTAGGCTTCCTTGTGGAGGGGACTGGTGCCTGTGTTCTGGTGGATGAGGCTGGATCTTGTCTTTCTGGTAGGCAGGACCACGTCCGGTGGTGTGTTTTGGGGTGTCTGTGAACTTACTCTGGTTTTAGCAGCCTCTCTGCTAATGAGTGGGGTTGTGTTCCTGTCTTGCTAGTTGTTTGGCATAGGGTGTCTAGCAGTGTAGCTTGCTGGTCGTTGAGTGGAGCTGGGTCTTAACATTGAGATGGAGATCTCTGGGAGAGCTTTCACCATTTGATATTGTGTGGGGCTGGGAGATCTCTGGTGGACCAATGTCCTGAACTTGGCTCTCCCACCTCAGAGGCACAGCCCTGCTGCCTGGCTGGAGCACCAAGAGCCTGGCATCCACACGGCTCGGAAGAAAAGGGAGGGAGGGAGGGAGGAAGGAAGGAAGGGAGTGGGGGGAGGGAGGGAGGGAAGAAAGAATAAAATAAAGTTATTAAAATAAAAAGTATATTATTAAAAATAAAAAAGTAATTCAAAAAAAGAAAGAGAGCAATCAAACAAAAAAACAAATCCAGCAGTGGTAACAAGTGCTAAAAACTATAGTAAAAAACAAACAAACAAACAAAACGGATAGACAGAACCCTAGGACAAATGGTAAAGGCTAAGCTATACAGACAAAATCACAGAAAGAAGCATACACATACACAGTCACAAAAGGAGAAAAAGGAAAAATATATATATTAAAAAAAAAAGAAGAAAGCAACCAAATCAATAAATAAATCTATCAATGATAATAAGCTCTATGTACTAAACTAAGATAAACATAAAACCAGAAACAGATGCAGAAAGCAAACCCCAAGTCTACAGTTGTTCCCAAAGTCCACCCCCTCAATTTTGGGATGATTCGTTGTCTATTCAGGTATTCCACAGATGCAGGGTACATCAGGTTGACTGTGGAGATTTAATCCGCTGCTCCTGAGGCTGCTGGGAGAGATTTCCCTTTCTCTTCTTTGTTCGCACAGCTCCTGTGGTTCAGCTTTGGGTTTGGCCCCGCCTCTGCGTGTAGGTTGTCTGAGGGCGTCTGTTCTTCGCTCAGACAGGACGGGGTTAAAGGAGCAGCTGACTCGGGGGCTCTGGCTTACTCAGGCCGGGGGGAGGGAGGGGTGCGGATGCGGGGCGAGCCTTCATTGGCAGAGGCCGGAGTGACGTTGCAACAGCCTGACGCGCGCTGTGCGTTCTCCTGGGGAAGTTGTCCCTGGATCATGGGACACTGGCAGTGGCAGCTGCACAGGCTCCAGGAGGGGAGGTGTGGCTAGTGACCTGTGCTTGCACACAGGCTTCTTGGCAGCTGCAGCAGCAGTCTTAGCGTTTCATGCCCGTCTCTGGTGTCCGCACTGGTACCCGCGGCTCACGCCCGTCTCTGGAGCTCATTTAGGCGGTGCTCTGAATCCCCTCTCCTCGCGCATCCCGAAAGCATGGTCTCTTGCCTCTTAGGCGGGTCCAGACTTTTTCTCGGACTCCCTCCCAGCTAGCTGTGGCACTCTAGCCCCCCTCAGGCTGTGTTCACGCAGCCAACCCCAGTCCTTTCCCTGGGATCCGACCGAAGCCCGAGCCTCAGCTCCCAGCCCCCGCCCACCCTGGCAGGTGAGCAAACAAGCCTCTCGGGCCTGGTGAGTGCTGGTTGGCACTGATCCTCTGTGCAGGAATCTCTCCGCTTTGCCCTCTGCACCCCTGTTGCTGCACTCTCCTCTGTGGCTCTGAAGCTTCCCCCCGCCACCCCCCGTCTCCGCCAGTGAAGGGGCTGCCTAGTGTGTGGAAACTTTTCCTCCTTCACAGCTCCCTCCCCGAGGTGCAGATCCCATCCCTATTCTTTTGTCTCTTTTTTTTTCTTTTTTCTTTTTTCTTTTGCCCTACCCAGGTATGTGGGGAGTTTCTTGCATTTTGGGAAGTCTGAGGTCTTCTGCTAGCGTTCAGTAGGTGTTCTGTAGGAGCTATTCCTCATGTAGATGTATTTTTTATGTATTTGTGGGGAGGAAGGTGATCTCCACGTGTTACTCCTCCCCCATCTTGAAGGTATCAAGGTATCAGAGGACCATACAGTCTCTGTCACAACTACTCAACTCTGCCTTTATGGAGTGAAAGCAGCCATAGGCTAACAGATGCATGTGGCTGTGTTCTGACAAAACTGTTTATAAGAAGAGACATGGGCTATTAGTTTGTTGACCCGCGTTCTAGAGAAATAAGACTTAGCAAATGAAACAAGGTATGAATATATCAAGAATCAGTACAGGTCTTCTGGGAAATGGATTATCAATAGGATTTAGGTTGGTTAAAAACTTCCATTTATAACCCCAGACGTTACACTTAAAAGTCTCAGTGTTGAAATTGTTCTGCTCAGATATTTTATAATAAAACTCTCAGCTACTAGGAACCATCAAAAATAAACATTTCTAGATCCATAAAAGCACTTTAATAGAGAGCACTCTAAAATATACTATTCCTTGCCTTCTTAAAAACAGTATATAAGGGCTTCCCTGGTGGCGCAGTGGTTGAGAGTCCGCCTGCCGATGCAGGGGACGTGGGTTCCTGCCCCGGTCCAGGAAGATCCCGCATGCCGCGGAGCGGCTGGGGCCCGTGGGCCATGGCCACTGGGCTTGCGCGTCCGGAGCCTGTGCTCCACGGTGGGAGAGGCCACAGCAATGAGAGGCCCACGTACTGCAAAAAAACACAAAAATAGTATATAAAAAAATAATCTTTTTTTAAAAAAGGAAACCTTTTTTATTACATCTTCTGACTTCGTGGGTCAGGAATTTGGGCAGGGCTCAGATGGGTGATTCTTATGCTCCACATGGTGTCACCTGGGGTCCGTCACTAAGTACTTTTCACCTGGTCTGTAAGGTCCAGGATGGCTTCAATGACACGTCTGGTTTTTGGCAGAGGCAGATGGAAGGCTGGGCTCAGCTGGGACTGTGGACTAGAGGTCCTACACCTGGTTTCTCTAGCATGCTAACCGTTTTTTAAAATTGCTATGACTTTGTCGTTAAACATCTCAGTTCCTGTAGTACTGTGATTCTGTCAGCCTTTGCTGAGGTTTGTGGGGCTGTTGCTTGCACTCCCCAGAGCCCACTGTCTTTCAGTCTGCTTTTTTCTTTTTGGGTTTCACAAGCCAATTCTTAGCTGTGGTCTGGAGCAATGCATTTGCTGGGTAGGTGACATCTTCCTATAGTGGGCACTTAATTTGCCGTGTGGAGGTACCCTTCTGGGCACAGCTAAATGATATTTAAGAAACTTAAAATACTCCTTAAAAGAAGAAGCAAATTCCTGCAATATGCGACAACATGGATGAACCTGGAGGACATGATACTGAGTGAATTAAGCCAATCATAGAAGGACAAATACTGTATGATTCCACTCATATGAGGAATCTAAAATAGTCAAACTCATAGAAGCAGAGAGCAGAATGGTGGTTGCCAGGGGTTTGGGAGTGGGAGAAATGGGGAGTTGCTACTCAGTGGGTAAAAAGTTTTAGTTACGCAGGATGAATAAGTTCCGGAGATCTGCTGTATGACGTCATGCCTGTAGTTTACAATGCTGTACTGTACACTTAACAGTTTGTTAAAAGATTATATGTCATGTTAAATATTCTTACCACAGTTTAAAAAAAATATCACTTAGGAGCTAACACCATTTGAAAAAAAAGGCACTAAAATGTCAGAACTTAAAGTGTTTCTCTTCTGCTTATTTTACTGCTTATTTTCTCTGCCCCATATTCTTGGTAAAACAGTAAATGTTGGGAGGAGAGAATATAGGGACAGGCCAGGGACTAGAAAGGGATAAGTTCAATGGTGATTCCAGTTGGAAGAGGGGCTAGTAAGACGTGACTTGAAGGTGTGTTTGCACAATAACCACCCTAGTTTTGTTTTAATGATGTTTACTTGGAGTAACTTATGATGGGGAGGCCAAAGCTCCGCAAGCTGTGCTTTGTACAACTATGCAGGATTAGGGGGTCATGTACACCCCACCCCACCTGCCATTCTCCCACTTGACCAGTCCTTGGAGTCTCTGGAATGGCCTTTTCATTTACTTATATTTCCCGTCGCCTGTTGACAGTTACAGCTCCAAGATGATGTTTTTTTAGCCTGGATGTCTTTGTATCTTTTTGGTACAGAAAACATCAGCTATTATTGTCATCTGATAACCATCTTCCAAACTTCCTGTTTCAGAAACTGATTCAGCAGTACAGAAAGAACATAGAAACCAGACACCTGCTCCATCTGCAGCTCAAACTTCCGCTCCTTCTAAGTACCACCGAAGTCGATCTGGGGGAGCCAGGGATGAACGATACCGATCAGGTGAGAGGGAACTGAAAATTACCAGTGGAACAGTTTTTACTAACTGTAGTGTGAACTGTATATCCTGAGATATATGTTTGTTTTATTTTTTTTCCCTTGAAGTGCCAACAGGTGTATATTAACTAGTACCTGTTACGTGCCAGGTGTAGTAGATAACTCTTATTTGCTGGGGATACAGCCCCAAATAAGACATTTCTGCCCTCAAGGGCAGAAGAGGAGCCAGGCAAGTACAAAGGCACTGTGAATAAATAAGAAGGCAGAGGGATAGGGTCTCATGGGATGGTACTGGGAGAACTCAGTAGGCTCTGTTTGAAGAGACATGTCCTTCTGTGTTTGCCAGAGCTGTTGATTAGTCTCTTGACTGAGGGAGCTGGAACAAAAACTCAACAGTGAAATTTCAGATTGGTAAATACTTAAACTTTATTTCTTCTCACCCAGGAAAAACCCATGGGAAAGGAAAAGGTGATGTGCTGTGGCTGGCAGTGGGGGCATGCTCCTGCCATACCATGTCCAGCACTGATGAACAAAAATGAATCATAGACCCTCAGGGGGACGTGTGGCCTAGTGAGCTCATCCCATGCCCACCTGCTGTCCACTGCACTAGGATAGTCTCCGCAGCATGTTTATTGTTTTAAGAACTAGCAGAATTAAGCCAGAAGACTAACTGGAATGTTATTTTACTTTCTCCAGATTTTTGTCTCCCTTATACTAGCCAAGGTTACCTTATCCTTTTCTTGAATTGAAAAACAGGGTGTATATCAACCCTCTCAGAAACGGCTTTAGAGGATGGTTATTTTGTGAGCTGATATTATTAGATATATATTTTCACACACTGGAAGGAAGGAGGGAATGAGAAGTGTTCAGTCAGAAAGATAGAGGTTGCATGCCTCAACAGAATTTCCCCTTGTACCAAACCTGGTGTTGAGTGATCAGAGGAGGCTTTCTCAGAGAATAAAACATCTGAACGATGTCATGGAAGCCAGACAGAGTTAGGGAAATAGCATCAGATAGTAAACCTGAAAGTAGTTCATTATGACTGAAACTTAGAAAGCAAGGGCCCAGAACGAGGTGGGAGATGAGGCTAGAAGGATGATCAGAGACTTGAGGAGTCTTGAATACCGTTGAAAGATTTTCAGCAGAGCAGTAACACAGATTTGTAATCTGTTCTAGTAACTTGTGCCAGCTGCACAAGGGCCTAACATACCTAAGAGGTAAATAAGTATTTTGGAGAAAGGAAGGAAAAAAAGTAGTATTAGTTAGGGAATGGATTAGAGGGAGGTAAGGCTAGATTTGGAAAAACATATCAGGAGCTCCTGTTTGTCACCAAGACCCCAGCCCGATTTCCCAGCACCTGGTGTTGCTTTTAGAGGCTGGGGCTCAGGTGCTGCAGGAGCAGCAGGTTCTAACCAGTCCAGAAGGGCTCTAGCCTGTACAGCTCTCATCCCTGGCCTTCTGGGAAGATTTTTGGCTTTTGTTTTAACTTTGACTTTCTCTTTGGTTTTACAACAGATAACAAAAGGATTAGTAAGGAACCCCAAAGAGGATTCTCTATACTCTATGTCCAAGCTGATCACAGAGAGAAAAAAGGCTTTAGTCAGCTGATTCAATAGTGTAAAACTTTGATGTACACCTACCAAAACCCAACTAGCCTTTTTTTCTTTAATATCCTTATTTATTTGTTTGTTTGTTTGTTTGTTTATTTATTTATTTATGGCTGCGTAGGGTCTTCATTGCTGCGTGCAGGCTTTCTCTAGTTGTGGCGAGCGGGGGCTACTCTTTGTTGCAGTGTGCGGGCTTCTCGTTGTGGTGGCTTCTCTCTTGCGGAGCACGGGCTCTAGGCATGCGGGCTTCGGTAGTTGTGGCTTATGGGCTCTAGAGCACGGGCTCAGTAGTTGTGATGCACAGGCTTAGTTGCTCCACAGCATGTGGGATCTTCCCAGACCAGGGATTGAACCCGTGTTCCCTGCATTGGCAGGCGGATTCTTAACCACTGCGCCACCAGGGAAGCCCCAACTATCTTTTATACTAATTCTTTCAGATTTACCCCCAATATTAGAAAGTATAGTCTGTGAATCAAACACTGGTTAGCAGACTGTGGTTAGGTGCAGGGGTATTGAAGAGGGTTTAATAGTTGGGTCTCGGTTATTTGTCTCACTAGGACTTTTTTTTTTAGGGTAGTAGTGAGGAGAAGGCCAGAGAGTAGGTAAAGTAGGGAACAGAGGTGATTTTAAAACCCTGAAGGTATTGAAAGTTATGAGAGTTCTGCAATACTGTCATGAGAGGGGAACATGAAAGCGGAGGCCTGCAAGCATGAATTTTGGCTAAAAATCACATTTTTCCATGTTAGGGTGTGCCCAACTAAATAACAAAGCAAAGCTGAGCACACGCCGAGAATTCTGGCTTCGGTGAGTAGGAAGAAACCAACGGTAGCCGCAGAAGTAGAGCAAATAAGTTGTAGAAATCTATGGGACTGGAACTTCGCCTCTTTGCCACTCCATTCATAGGAAGGGTTATGTTTACATGTCACATGCAAAAATAGCTTAAGAATGGAGGGTATGTTTAGAAAAAATTACAAGCATTCAGATTAAAGTGGTGGGTACACAGAAAGGATTGAATATTGATTTCAGTGAATGTAACTTGAAAATCCTCTCTTATTTGGTGGAGGCTTATTAATATCTACAACATTTCAACTAATCATAATCAAATCTAAATAGACTTAGTGTTTCATGTTTCAGACATGGTGTAAAGAGCTTTTATTTATTCAGAGTTTAGATTATCTGCCCTTATTCTGTTCTTTGTGCTTAGCCAAGAGGGTCTGACATTTCAAATACACTAATTTAGTACCTCCTTTACCTGCCCATCAAAGCATGATACACACGTGTGTTATGGTCACAAGTGTAGTCACAGTCAGTGCCTGAGATGGAAGGTCGCTCTGACAACTTCTTTAATGTTAATCTTTTGAGCAGTTAGCTCAAACAAAACAACAAAAACAAAAAAAGGGCTTTAAAGGAGCAGTTGTATCACCTTATTCAGCTCAAACATTCGTGCTGGAAAATGAAACCCAGCTTTCTGGTGCTCCTGGCAGAGATATCCAAAGTCAGCTGCGTCTGGGGACTGAACTTCGGAAGTGATTTCTCTATCAGAGATCAAGATGAATTGTATACTGCTGAATGAGTCAAATCCAGTTACAAGAGCTGCCTGTTCTTATCGATAAAGAGGCTTTGCTAACACAGGAACTGTGAACATCTCCTTTTGACACACATGTATGGGCCAGGGCTTCTCATGTTAGGAAATAAATGGGTGGTTTGATTTGTTCTGTGGTCGATGCTAAGAATCCTTATGGCAGAGAAGAACATGCTCTGTAATTATTACTTATCCAGATATCATGGGCCTTCTAAAGCTTGACTAATGTGAACAAGTCCCTAGTTTTCGCAGGTTTGCTCTCGCATGTTTCATGTCTCGTGCAGCAGTACTTTTGACTAAAAAGTATGAGCATTTAATGTGCCGTCTTTCTGTTGAGAAAGTGCTTTTTCTCAGTATAAGCGATTATTCATTGGTTTTCCAAGACAGCTAAGAACCATAGTTTCATCTAATATAAGAAGGACACTTTTCACATTCCAGCATACCTGAAAGCAGGATATCTTTTAAACATTTTTTTTTTTGGCTCTGCCATGTGTGTTGTGGGATCTTAGTTCCCTGACCAGGGATTGAACATGGGCTCTCAGCAGTGAGAGCACGGAGTCCTAACCACTGGACCGCCAGGGAATTCCCTCAGGATATCTTTTTTTTTTTAATCTGGAAGATACCTTTTATATAAGGTGGCATCATAGATTCAGTAAAATGACAATCTTGATTCAACTAAGTAAACCTCAGGGACACTAAAATAGTATAATAAATATAAATGCAGTATAAAATTATTTCATTTCAGAGACAAAAGTACGTTGGTACTGTGGCCTTTAAAGTAACAGCACAACAGTTTGGCACTATCTTTTAAACTTTAAGTATTCATACACTTTGACCCAGAAATTCTCCTTCTAAGAATTTGCAGCTACGTATGTACACAAAAATATATATATACGAAAATGTTTGTTATCGTATTGTTCATAATAAATACAATGATTAAATAAGTTATAGTAGGTCCACACAATGGAATTCTGTGAAAGCTGGTTTAAAACTTCTGTGAAGGCTCGTGGAAAAACAATGAGGTTATTAGATTTATTTGAGCAGATATGGAGAGATGTACAAAATACATTTTTAAGTAATAAATACAAGACATTATGTAGCATATGATCTAAATTTTGTAAATATTAATACTAATAATTACATATATTATTATGTACACAGATACAGAAATCTGGAAAAATATATACCAGACTGTTGAGGTGGGATTATTTCTGGGAAGTGATGGGTCTAGGGAAAATTTTCACTGCAGCATTATATGTGTTTAGGTCTTTCCCCAATATGTATATTAATTTTTTCCAGGATTTTTGTTGTGGTGGTAAAATGCAAAATGCTTATAACAAAATTTATGTATATTAATTTTAAACAAAAAATAGCAAAGATTGTTTTCTTTTTTTAAATCGAGGTATAATTGACATATAACAAGACGTTAGTTTCAGGTATATACCATAATGACTTAATATTTGTATGTATTGTGAAGTGATCACCACAATAGGTTTCATTAACATCTGTCGCCTTTCATAGTTACAAAAATTTCTTTTTCTTGTGATGACAACTTTTAAGACGTTCTCTTTTAGCAACTTTCAAATGTGCAATACAGTATTATTAACTATAGTCACCATTCCATCCCATGACTTATTTATTTTCTAACTGGAAGCTTGTAAAAGATAGTTATTAAGGTGATATCCCTGGATAAAATATTTAAAGCCTTACATCAGTTGTTCTTAGTGATTTTTACTCTAAGTGTGGATTTTTCTGACTTAATTCTGTGAGCTAAATGCAACAATAACTACCTCTGTCACCTTGAGAACTTTCTTTCTCTATGCAAATATGATCCCTGATATGGTGACATTTGCCAAGGTGGCTGCCACTGGCACACCAGGACCATTTTATTTCTTTAGTAATACACTTCCTCATACCAAGGAAGATAAATTGAGTTCAGTTCAGTTAAGCAAGCATTTATTATAGACCTCCTATGAGTTGAGCACAATTTAGATGCTAGAGAAACACAGGACTCCTTTCTTAAACACAGAAATCCTTTATACAAGGTAGAGGCAGCATAGAAGAGGGGGTGACAGGGGAAGGAGCCCCTGGGCACCAGGCACTGTCAGCGGCAGGCTTCGTGGAGGTGGTGAAGTCCGAGCCATTTTGAACAATGAATAACTGTTTGCTATATAGATATTCCAGGCTAAAGAAACATAATTTGTAAAGGCAGGAGAATGTGAAATGCAAAATTAAAATTTCACTGCTCCTCCCCACCAGCAGATAGAGTAGTGCCAAAATTAATGTGATATCCTAATGTTCCAGAAGTTAATAGTTGCTGCCTCTGCCATAATTAAAGATGTGAAAGTGATCAGTACCTTAGAAATTGGTAAAAATTGCATGACTACTAATTGGCTTACAGGTAACTCCTTGAACTCTACTTCTCTACTTAAGCGACTCAACCTGCCCACACATCTGCCTTTCAATCTGTCCTCATCTATCTGTCTGTCTGTCTATAGTAGTGTCCTAGCAGGTAAGGGCACTTGGTGTCTGTTCTGCCCCTGGTCCTTAACGCCCAGCTGTGCCACTTATGTACCATGTCTTAACCACTTCATAACAACAAGCCAAGGATAGGAGCAGCTACTTAAAAAATGTAAAATAACATTTTCCACTTAACTTTTTGGGAAAGATGACAAAACATGACCCAGTATTGTCCACAGATGTGGGGAAATGGGCAGTCTCTCACCTCGTTGGTAGAAGTGTTATTTCTTTTATTACTAATGAGACTGGACATTTTATTTTATTTTTTTTTTTTTTGCGGTACGCGGGCCTCTCACTGTTGTGGCCTCTCCCATTGCAGAGCACAGGCTCCGGACACGCAGGCTCAGCAGCCATGGCTCACGGGCCCAGCTGCTCCACGGCATGTGGGATCCTCCCAGACCAGGGCACGAACCCGTGTCCCCTGCATCGGCAGGCGGACTCTCAACCACTGCGCCACCAGGGAAGCCCCGAGACTGGACATTTTAGAATATGTTTATTTTCCATTTGTGCTGCCTCTGTAAACTACCTGTCCATTGCCTATGCCTATTTTTTTCTAAGTTGGGTTCTTTTTTTTTTTCTTATTTATTTGTAAGAGTTTTTCTAATCCTAGGGATGCTAACATTTAAATTTACTAGAGGTATTAACCAACACAAAGAGACAAGAGAAATCAATTAGAGGTGTAAGAATTAGAAAAGAAGTGAAGCTGTATTTGCAGTTGGTATGATAATTCATTTTAAAAACCCAGGAGAATTGATGACAGAATTAATGAAATAATTTAGTCAAGTAGCAAGATCTGAAACTAGTATAGAAACCAGTAGCCTTCATAATATGCAAACAATAACTGGTCAAAAGATATAATGGTAGAGCAAACCTCATTTACAAAAGCAATAAAGAAGATAAAACGTATTTAGGAATAAACTTCAGGACTGTGTAAAATCTTTATAAAGGAAACTTTAAAACACTCTGAATGACACAAAGTAGACATGATAAATGGAAAGGCATCCCTTGTTCTTAGATAGGATGATTCAACATCACAAAAATGTTAGGACTCCAAAAATTAGTTTATAAGTTTAATCCAATTCCAATAAAAACACTATCAAATTTATTTATGGAGCTAGAAAAGATATTTTTGAAGTTCATTTGGAACAATAAACACGTAAGGATAGCTAGGAAACACTGAGAAAGAAAACCTAAAAGATATTAAAATATACTCCAAAGGCTGTATAATTAAAACAGTGTGGTATGGCATACAAATTGGCAGACAGACCATTGGAATAGAATAACAAGTTCAGAAATAGACCAAAGTACATCTGGGATTTATTATATGATAAAGATAGCATTGTGAATCACTTGGGTGAAAAAGTACTTTTTAGTAAACAATGCTAGGACAACAGGAAAAAGATTAAGTAAATCCATACCTCACACCATATACAAGCAAAAACTTCAAATGGATCAGAGATCTACAAGTAAAAAAGAAACCATATAAGTACCTAAAGAAAATATTAGTCAATTTTTTAATAACCTAAGCTTATGGAAAACCTATGGGAAGGCTTTCTGAGACTCAAAATCGAGATGTGATACAACACAAAAATTTTTTTACTGAGGTAAAAACACGTAACATAAAATTACCCTCTTAAAATTTTTAAGTGTACATTATATTGTTAACCATATGCACATTGTTGTACAACAGCTCTTTAGAACCTTTTCATCTAGCATGACCGAAACTTTATACCCATTGATCAACAACTCTGTTTCTCCCTCCTGCAACCAACCACCATTCTACTTCCTACATCTATGAATTTGAGTACTTTAGATACTTCTTATAAGTGGTATATATTTGTTTTGTGTGTGTGGGTGACTGGCTTATTTCACTTAGCATGTCAGTGTTGTAGCATATGACAGGATTTTCTTCTTTTTTAAAGCTGAGTAATATTCTGTTGTATGTATATACCACATTTTCTTTATTCATTCATCCACTCATGAACATTTAGGTTGCTTCCACATCTTGGCTATTGTGAATATGCTGCAATGAACATGGTTGTGCAAATATCTCTTCAAGACCCTGCTTTCAGTTCTTTTGGATATATACCCCAAAAGTAGGATTGTTTTGGGTAGTTCTATTTTTAATTTTTTTGTGGAACCTCCATACTGTTTTCCATAGCAACTATAACATTACAGTCGCACCAAGAGTGCACAAAGGTTCCAATTTCTTCACCTCCCTGCCAACATTTGTGATTTTCTGGTTTTTCTTGGTTTTTTTAAAAGTGGCCATTTTGTCTTCTTTGGAGAAATATCTGTTCAAGTCCCTTGCCCATTTAAAATTGGGTTATTTGAGATTTTGTTGTTGTTATTGAGTTGTAGGAGTTCTTTACATATTCTACTTATTAACTCCTTATCGAGTATATGGTTTGCAAATATGTTCTCTGATTAAACAGGTTGCTTTTTCACTCTGTTGTTTCCTTTGTTGTGCAGAAGTTTTAAAGTTTGGTGTAGTCCTATTTCTATTTTCTGCTTGGATGTCCAAGCAAATTATTACCCATTCCAAGGTCAATAAGTTTTTTCCCCTGTGTTTTCTTCTAGGGGTTTTATAGTTTCAGGCCTTATGTTTAGGTCTTTAATTCATTTTGATTAATTTTTGTATATGGTGAAAGATAAGGGTCCGACTTCATTCTTTTACATATGGATATTCCAGTTTCTCCAGCACCATTTGTTTCTATCAAGACTATCGTTTCCCTGTTGTATAGTCTTGACACCCGTGTTGAAGACCGTTTGACCATGTACACCAAGATAATTTCTGGGCTCTCCGTTCTGTTCCATTGTTCTACATGTCTATCTTGATGCCAATATCATGGTCTTGGTTACTGTAACTTTGTGATGTGTTTTGAAATCAGGAAGGGTGAAGCCTTTAGCTTTGTTTTTCTTTCTCAAGATTGTTTTGGCTATTTGGAGTCTTTTGAGATTCCATATGCATTTGGGAATTTTGTTTTGTTAATTCTTCAAAAAGTGCCATTGGGATTTTGATAGAAATTACATTAAATCTCTAGATTGCTTTGGGTAATATGGACATTTTAACAATATTAAGTCTTCTAACCCATGAACATAGGATGTCTTTCCATTTATTTTTGTCTCCTTTTATTTCTTTCATCAATGTTTTATAGCGTACACATCTTTCACCTCCTTGGTTATGTTTATTCCTAAGTGTTTTATTCTTTTTGATGCTATTGTAAATAAGATTTTTTTTTTACTTTTCAGATGATTTGTTTTTAGTGTTCAGAAATACAACTGATTCTTGTATGTTGATTTTCTATCCTGCAATTGCTGAATTTGTTTATTAGTTCTAACAGTTTTTTTTTTTCTAAAAGTTTTATATGTGAGATCTCAAGGGTTTCCTACATATAACATCATGCCCTCCACAAACAGAAACAGCTTTACTTCTTCTTTTCCAATTTGGATGCATTTTATTTCTTTTTCTTACCTAATTGTTCTGGCTATGATGTCCAGTACTGTGTTGAAAGAGTGTGAGAGTGGGCATCCTTGCCTTATTCCTTAGGAGGAAAAGCTTTCAGCTTTCACTGTTGAATATGATGTTGACTGTGGGTCTTTCATGTATGGTCATTATTATCTTGAGCTAATTTCCTTCAGTTCCTGGTTTGTAGCATGTTTTTATCATGAAAGGATGTTAATTTTGTCAGATGCTTTTTCTGCATCTGTTGAGATGATCATATGAGTTTTGACCTTTGTTCTATTAGAGTTTTACAGTTATTGAGTTGAATTTGTTCACATTTGTTGAATCAGCTTAGGTATGGTATGTATGGTCTTTTTAATGGTCATGCTGTATGGTCCTTTTAATGTGCTGTTGAATTTGGTTTGTTAGTATTTTGTTCAGGAATTTTGCATTAATAATCAGGGATTTTGGTGTGTAGTTTCTTTTCTTGTAGTATCTTTGCCAGGCTTTGGTATCAGGATAAGGCTGGCCTTATAAAATGAATTTGGAAATGTTCCCTCCTCTTCAGGTTTTTGGAAGAGTTTGAGAAGAATTGGTGTTAATTCTTCTTAAAGTGTTTTGTAGAATTCTCCAGTGAGACCTGGGCTTTTCTTTTTTGGAAGGTTTTTGGTTACAGAGTCAGTCTCCTTATTAGTAATCAGTCTGTTCCAATCTTCTGTTTCTTCATGATTTAATCTTGGTAGGTTATATGTTTTCTAGGGACTTGTCCATTTCTTTTAGGTTATCCAATTTATGGTACATAATTATTCAGTGTCTTATAATCTTTTTTATTTCTGTGACATCAGTTGAAATATTTCCTCTTTCATTTCTGATTTTAGTTATTTGTCTTTTCTTAATCTAGCTAAAATTTTGTCAACTTTGTTCATCTTTTCAAAAAATTAACTCTTATTTTTGTTGATTGTTTTCAATTGTTTTTTTTATTCTCTATTTTGCTTATTTCTACTCAAATCCTTGTTATTTCCTCCTTTTGCTAACTTTGGTTTTAGTTTGGTCTTTTTTGAGTTCCTGCAGTTGTGCATTTAGGTTGCTAATTTGAAATCTTACATAAATTTTTTATAAAAAAAAGTTTGCGTGGCAATAAACCACTGCAAACAATATCAAATGACAAACTGAAAGAAAATATTTCTAACATATCTCAGAGATAAAGGGCTAATATCCTTTATATATGAAAAACTTTTAAAAATCAAACGAAAATAGGGGCTTCCCTGGTGGTGCAGTGGTTGAGAGTCCACCTGCGGATGCAGGGGACACGGGTTCGTGCCCTGGTCCGGGAGGATCCCACATGCCACGGAGCAGCTGGGCCCATGAGCCATGGCCGCTGAGCCTGCACGTCTGGAACCTGTGCTCCGCAGTGGGAGAGGCCACAACAGTGAGAGGCCCGTGTACCGAAAAAAAAAAAAAAAAAAAAAAAAAATCAAGGGAAAATAAACTGAGAATCCCAATGGAAAAATGGTAGAGTGACATGAACATTCACTTCACTTTCAAACAAACAAATATTAAATGGCTCTAAAATCCTCTGTAAAGATGTTTAATCTCACTAATGATAAAAGAGGTGCAAATTTAAAGTATACTGAGGGAATTTCCCTGGCAGTCCAGTGGTTAGGACTCCACGCTTCCACTGCAGGGGGCATGGGTTCGAGCCCCGGTTGGGGAACTAAGGTCTTGCATGCCGCACAGTGCAGCCAAAAAAAACAAAAAATAAAATAAAATAGTACCATTTCTCAGCCACTGAACTGGCAACAGTGAAAAGGTAGATAACACACTTTGAAGGTGAGGCTATGGGAAAACAGGCGCACCTATACATTGCTGATAGTACTACAATATGACAAAGCTCTTTCAGAGGGGAATTTGGCAAGATGTAACAAAATTTAAAATGTATTCAATTTTTGATTTAGGAGTCTCACTTGTAAGAGTTTATCCTGAAGATATATTGTCATCAGTATAAAAATACATTTGCACAAGGCTGTTTGTTGTATCATTATTTGTAATTGTAAAATATTGGAAACACTTAAATGCCCACACATAGGATAGTAGTAGAATAAACTGTGGTATACAATGGAGTGCTATCTATGCTGCTTTAAAGAATGAAAAAGATCTCTAGTAGCTGATACAGAATGAATTCCAGGATATATTGTTAAGTGAAAAAAGCATAGTGCAAAACAGTATATATTGTATGCTACCTTTTGTGTATGAAGGACAGGGATATGAGAAAATATGGTTATTTGTTGCAAAAAGAAATATAGGCAGGATAAATCAATAAGGAGATTGGTTACCTATAGAGAAGGTGGAATTGGGATAGAAGTGGTTATTGGGGGTAGTGACACATCTTTAAGTTTACCTTTTGGTATAGTTTTGACTTTTGGAACCATGTTAATTAAAGAAAAACTGTATGTTTACTCACAGTATTCTGACATCTAGTGTGTGGGTTTTCCACACTGAGCAGTTCTCCAGTTCTCTGCAGACACCAACTAAGTATCCTACAATTTAGTTCAATTTTGACATTAGCTACCTGGAGTTAGTGCAGACCCCAGAGGCTTATTCCCACAAGACTCTCCCCACCTTTAGACGCCAATCACAAGTACAGATTTTCCTCGACTTACAATGGGGTTACATCCCAATAAACCTATCGTAAGTTGAAAATATTGTAAGTTGAAATGCATTTAATACATCTAACCTACCGAACGTCATAGCTTAGCCTGATCTGCCTTAAACGTGCTCAGAGCACTTACATTAGCCTACAGTTGGGCAAATGGAATGGCTGTATGGTTACAGAATTGTTATAAGTGTATCAGTTGTTTACCTTTGTGATCTTGTAGCTTGCTGCCACTGCCTAGCATCACGAGAGAGAATCATACCCAGGAAAAGATAGTTCAGAATTCGAAGTACGGTTTCTATTGCATGCATATTGCTTTTATACCGTTGTAAAGTCAAAAAATCATAAGTTGAATTATCATAAGTTGGGGACTGTTTGTAGTGGGTGCCCACATTACCCATACTTCTGTCCATCTTGGCTACAGATGAAGATTCCCACAACCCCCTCCTCAGGGTTGATTATTTGTTATAATGGCTCACCGAACCCAGGGAAATACTTTGCTTAACGTTACCAGTTTATTATAAAGGATACAAATGATCAGCCAGATAAAGAGGTACATAGGGCAAGGTCCAGAAGGGTCCCAAACCCAAGAGCTTCCATCCCTGTGGAGTTTAGGGTACACCACCCTGCTGGCACGAGGATGTGTTCACCAACCGAGAAGCTCTCCAAACTCCTTACTTCAGGGTTTTTTATGAAGGCTCCATTACCTAGGCATGCTTGACTAAATAATTGGCCATTGGTGATTAGCTCAATCCCAAGTCCCTTTCCCCTCCCCAGAGGATGGAGCATGGGGCTGAAAGTTCTAAGCCTCTAATCATGACGTAGTCTGTCTGGTGACCAGCCCCCACCCGGAAGCGATCCAGGAGCCCACCAAGAGTTGCCTCATTAGAACAAAAGACATTCCTGTCACTCGGGAAATTACAGGGTTTTAGGAGCTCAGTGTCAGGAACCCAGGCAGAGACCAAATGTATGTTTCTTATTGTGTCACATAGTGTTTAAAGCACACTTTGGAAAGGACCTGTGGAATACAAAGAAAAACAAATGAACCTAACAGTATTACTCAACAGAATAATATAACCACCAAAGGGGGGAGGGGTGAGAACTAACCCAAATAGCTTTTTTTTGTTTTTTTAATATTTATTTATCTTTGGCTGCATTGGGTCTTCGTTGCTGCGCGTGGGCTTTCTCTAGTTGCGGCGAGCAGGGGCTACTCTTCATTGCAGTGTGCGGGCTTCTCATTGCGGTGGCTTCTCTTGTTTCAGAGCACGGGCTCTAGGCTCACGGGCTTCAGAAGTTGTGGCTTGTGGGCTCTAGAGCACAGGCTCAGTAGTTGTGGTGCATGGGCTTAGTTGCTCTGCAGCATGTGGGATCTTCCCAGACCAGGGCTCAAATCTGTGTTCCCTGCATTGGCAGGTGGATTGTTAACTACTGCACCACCAGGGAAGCCCCCCAAATAGCTTTTTTTTTTCCCCCAAATAGCTTTTTGAACACAGTACTTTAATTTAGTCTAAAGACAAAAAGAACTCAAACAAATATTGAACTCTAGTTAGATTTACCTTTCATAGGAATTTTGAAACTACTTTCTGTGTATTGTGGCATTGAATGAATGAGTAAAATATATTGATTATACTGTGAACCAGGTGTTTTACTGTTAGAGAAGGGAGTTTACAAATGGAAAGGGGAAGATTGGAATGGATTCTGTGGTGTTGAATTGGAATTGTAGGTATTAATGTGAACTCATGGTTTTTAATATAGATGAAAATAGATATAGATACATATGTGTGTATATTGGTTTATGTTTATATTCCTTTATCCACTGAAAAGGCTTAGAAGAAAGACCCCAATAGCAGTGAGCACTCCTAGTTCTAGGATCTTGGTTTCTAAATACCATTCTTCACTAAGAGGAGCCAGAGCTCCTTGGAGAAATGTATAATTCCAATGCTGGAGCAGGGAACATACCAGATGAGCATGGATCATCTTGTACCACGAAACAAAGAACATTCAAAGTGACCAGAATACATCAAAAGGATATAAGAAGTGGTTTGAAGGGGCTTCTTTTGGCCAAAGCTGGGATATATGAACATCAAAATAAGTAACGATAGTAACAGACTAGTCATGGAATAAAATGAGAATTGATAGGTCCAAATATAAATAAATAAATGGTGATATAAATAAATAAATAGTGGAGAAAGGAAAGCTTTTTCTTAGAAGAGAATACCAACTAATAAATACAGAAGGAATGATGGAGTTATGAAAACACCATTTTGTAACCATTATAATAATTGATTCAGCCAAGAATTATCAATGGATGCTGAAACTAGTGGGTGAAAGTTTAAGGAAGTATGTAACATTTACATAGTCTCGAAAGTATTCACCCATAAGTTATTTATTAATTACACAAAGGAAAGAATAGTAACTTACAGTAGATTAATTTAGCAGACACCATCTTAACTAAGTAAAGTCATTATTACCAGTAACAGGGCAGATGCATCTTGATATCTTGTTTCAGGAAGATACATTACTTCTGTGGTATTCCTGCCAAAATGCATAACCTGAATCTAGTTCTGAGGAAATATCAACAAACCAAAATTAAGGGACATTCTACAGTGTAACTAGTCTGTACAAAAATGTCAAGGTAATACAAGACAAAAGTTGAGAAACTGTTACAGATTATAGGGTGATGAAGAGACATGACAACTAAATGTAATGTGTGATTCTGTATAGTGTCCCGGATCAGGAAAAAAGGGGGAAAATTGTAGATGACGTTATTGGGACAGTTGACTAAGTTGGAATATAGGTTGTGGGTTAGATAATAGTTTGTATCAATTTTGAATTTCTGGATTTTGATAAATGCACTGTGGCTATATAAGAAAAAAATCCTCCTTCTTAGGAAATACGTTTCAGCAGTTGTTGGAATTAATCCTAAGGATATAGGATTAGACATATGTGCTAAAATGAAAATACCGAATTATTCTTGTGGATAGTTGTATGAATAGTAGCAAAAATTTGGAAACACAGTTATTTAAATAAATCATGGCACATTTATACAGTGAAATACTGCACAGCCCTTTAATATTATATTGTAGACCTGCATTTACATAGAAAGATGTTTCTAGTTATATTAGTGAAGGTTTTTGGGTTGCATGAAATAGGATAACTCAGTCTAGCTTAAATGGCTGGGGTAGTTTATAGAAGCAGAGGAACAGCTGAGAAATCTCTAGGAAGGAGAGACAGCTCTGGGGATCTCAACCTTGAAGTTCAAGAACTTTCCTTCTTTCTAGGGCACTGCCATTCAAGTGGCTCCACTCTAGGAGCTGTGGTTTCTTGATTCAGAGTTTCAATTCCCCCCTCTCCCCAAAACAATCCGATTGGTCCAGCTCTTACAAGGGACAGGCCTTTAAAGGTCATTTGCTTATGTAGATTGGGCCCATTCCTTGAGAATAGGAAATCATTGTGATCCAGGAAGCCACCTCAAATGTTATCTACCTCGGTAGGATTTTATAAGAGTTAAAAAATCAAAGCACAGTGCAAAATACTGTGTATAGTATGATCCTATTTTGTACAAGTGTAGATTGAGTTTGGGGATGGGAGTGGAGAATCAGGAGTTCTGCCTGGATATGCTATTTTGCGATTCCTATTAGACATTCAAGTGGAGAGCTGAATTCTTTTGTGGCCAGAGTGGCAAACAAGTACCATCAGCCCTTATATTTTCTAGATGAAAATCAGCCCTTCTCTTCCTGTGGTATAGAACTGAGGAGTCTCAACCCCTTTCAGACAGCTAAGCAAATCCTAAATTTGAAGAACAGAGAGTGTCCTGTAGGCACCTGCACAGCACGCATTCCGTTCAGAGGTCGGGTCCCCACCTGGCCCAGATCCATGTTAGACTTTTCCTCTCTCTCCACCCCCACCGCCATCTCCGTCAGCTCCTTCTCTGCTGTGTTGAGCAGTCTCATTATCATCCTCGGCTTCATTTTCCTCCCCTGTAAATTATCCTTGACTACTTCTGTTGTCTCTTTTTCATATTCATTTTTGTTATAACGCAAATGATAAATAAAAGTCACCTAAACATCCCTTTTTAACGATTGAGGCAGTGATAGTTCAGCTCACAGAAGTAAACACTTTGAGAACCAGGACCTAATAAATGCAAATGTTTAATCTTTCAGATATCCACACAGAAGCAGTTCAAGCTGCACTGGCAAAGCATAAAGAACAGAAAATGGCTTTGCCCATGCCAACCAAAAGGCGGTCCACATTTGTCCAGTCTCCTGCGGATGCCTGCACACCTCCCGGTAGGTTTATCAGAAGCTTTCTGTCTGACGGTTACTACTTCGATGTTTCTCAAATGACTTCTGCTTTTTCTTTTCTGAGGTAGGAGCCAGAACTCCTGTCCTGTCATCAGAGGTGTATGAGAGTACACACTGAAGGTGACGGGTTTTGATTGTTGCGTCATAAACCACACACAAAGAGAGGCCTCAAGAGTAAAGCTATTTTTTAAAAAAATCTCCTTCTGAGTTTTCAGCATTTCCTTGCTGTAATCTCCAAACTCATGTAGTCATAAATAAATAAAGCCAAAGCTCAGGGTCTAAGAAATATCCTTCTGTGGTTAAATGTAATGGTTATTCTCATTGACACCCAAAATATGACCCAGAGTCATATATGTCTTTAACTTTATACTCCTATACTTTAAATTTATACTTCTAAATCAGATGCTTTTTCTCTGCAACAATCACAGGAGTATGTGGTCTTGGGACAAAATTTTTTTGTGTCATGAGAGAGAGAAGTCATGCAAAGTTATAATAAATCTGGAAGACGTATGTAAATGTGTTTATATGTATTAATATATTTTGTATATGTTTTTAAGAATCCACTTTCTATAATAGGATCAGGAGATCAGCGGGAACTAAGAGGCCCATCCCCATCCCCTAGGCTTGGAAGCCTTACCCCCCACCCCCATAAATTCATATTTGGGGAGCAACTGGAACAACTTCAAGTTGTCTTTTCTATTCAGAATCTTTCCCAAAGCTTTAAAAAAATTGTTAGATGAAATCACGGACAGAATCTCGATGTAGGCCTCTGAGACTAAACATAGTAAATCTATTTCACAGCCTCAGTATAGTATCTGTCTCGCTACCATCATGTTACTGGTAATGAAATCTTTGGGGAAAAATGTTTCCTGTACTGTTTTGGTCTCAGCGACTTACCCTGTCTTTTGGGGGAGATTCCCAAGAAGGTTACATTTGTTGTGGTTGACTTTGATTCACAGCCGTCAAGTTGAGCTGTTCACGCTGATCCTATTCCCTGGCCTGGGTTTATATTAATAGTCTTCTAGGTTTTGGCTAACTTCTCAGAGCATTTGGGTGTGCTGTGGGCTCATTAACTGTGTGTGCTTTTTTTTCTTTACATCTGTGGTGTCAATATGTTCAAAAGAGAAATAGCTCTGTGGCTTCAAGTGTTTCTCAAAACGTAACACAGGATACCTCTTGCAGACCATCACAATGAGACATTTTGTGTCTATAGTGGTGCATACTTCCAGCCCACTCATTCAGAATCTTGGATGGCTTCCC
This sequence comes from Delphinapterus leucas, assembly GCF_059928025.1. NCBI lineage: Eukaryota > Metazoa > Chordata > Mammalia > Artiodactyla > Monodontidae > Delphinapterus > Delphinapterus leucas. The sequence continues at coordinate 40,439,730 of NC_143139.1, forward strand.
TTCCGCATTAGTACAGCACCAGTTGGGTCCTCGTGGACAAAGGGGGCTCTCAGTTTCGTAGCTATTCCTTCCTGGCAGATTCTGCTGCAGCGCAGCTGAGGGTTCAGTTGTAGTAAATGGCAGAGGGTAGGGATCAATGTGACTGGGAGTTCTTAGAAACAGTCCTCTCCAGAACTGTACTAAAGAAATGCAGTTTCACAGTAAATAGTCTGCTCCCATGGCCTCGGGTGAAATGTGAGAGTGCAGCAAAGGATCTTAAGAATGCTCGGAAGGAATGGAAACCTTTTCTATCCCCTTACAAAAGTCATTGCCTGAGGGGAATTTACCAACTCTAAATCACAGCTATTCATTGCTGAATGAGACTATAGTCCTTTGGCATTCACCACAGGCCTCTGTATTTCTAAACAGTAATGTTCTCCTCTGTCTGCAGCCTTAAAGATGAGGCATCATTTTCGTGATCACCTTGTGGTTTTAATAATTTCATGATTGTAAAGATTCAGTCCTCTCTCCTAAGACCTTTATTCAGCAGAGCAGAGAAATAAAAAGGTTTCCTATCCATTTATGTCCTCTTCCGGGAGCTCTGAATAGTACATGAGAGATGTTAATAGGCTCTTAGAGACATCAGTGTTGTCAGATAGAAGAGGAATTCTCTCCCAGCATGAGCATTGAGAGTATCCCACATAGCGGTTTCTAACGTGGCCCCCACATAGAGCTGGATCTTGATGCTCTTGTTCAACAATAACGCACGTGTCTGGGACAAATCCTGTGTTCCAGTGTGAGGGAATGTGTGGGAAGGACTGTATCATAAGGCTTCCGTTAGCACCTTTCATGTGGGGGGATAGAATTTGCTCTTCGTGGGTTAGGATTTGGATACCATTCTCTCCAAGCATCTGAGAACCACCGGTTAGAGACTTGGCTGTGGCACTTTAACCCTTTCTCGCTATCTCCCAGAACCTGTTACAGCCTAACCCAGGGATGGCAGGTAGGTTTCATCTTGCATATTTACTCTGATAGCCCCCCAAACCCTGAAGTTTAGAGGAAACGCTGAAGCTGTGCTCAAGGGGTGGGGAGGAAGAGGAGAATTGACGTTAATTATTGCTGGTTATAGACTGATTTTCGAGGCAGCTATAAAAGTGACCTTGCTGTGATTTTCTTTCTAGAAAAATTGTGCCAGTCTTGCAGAGCAAAATTAACCTCAAATTTCACAGTATTTCAGTTGTGTTGTCCTTTGTGCACTGAGAAGCCACACCACACACATCACAAAACATGTTTTCAGTCAGAGCCCTTACTCTGCATGTGCTGTGCCAGGTGAACCTAGTTTCTGGGATACCTGCTAGAGCACACTGGCCAGTCGGCTTCTTTGGGAGGCACCCAACACATAAGTATCGGAATTACTTAACTGATGAAAATTTAGAGCTGTTTTTGGAGAGATTTAACAAAAAGGATTTAAGGAGTAAACTATGTCATAAGTCTTGGCTTTATTCGTAGTATCATATAGTCTGGAAAATATGGCAAACAGCATGAGAAATCATTTGTCTTTTGTTCATAAATCCTTCTCAAATAATAAAATGTCAATCAGCCTAAAATTTGCTTATTGATATGTGCACTGCCTTCTGTCTTGTGGATTGGAAAATTTAAATTCTCCAAGTTGGTAGCAATCTATGGTTCTTTTAGTGCCTGTGGCCTCTTACATAGTCTTTTAGACTGCTTGAATTACTGCCATCCAGTTCCCTTTATGTGCTGAAACCATTTACTAATGTCATGAGGCAATTACCTCAGCTCTTTCTGTGTAGGGGTTCTTTGTGTAACACTATTACTCATTCATACAGATAAACACAATGCAAAAACTACAGCATATATTTTTTCTCCTCTAAGCTTTTTCTGCACCCGTGTGGACTTAGCCTACACTGCGTTCTGAGGGTACACAGATGAACAAATAGACCACATAGTGACCCCAAAGCACAGTAAGGTATTTTGACTGACTTGCATAAAATGAAGCCTAAAATGTAGAGGTCTGTGTCCACAGGTCTCCGCTTGAAAGTACCTATAGTAGTAATTCATAGGGCCGGACAAAAGAGAAATTTACCTCTCTGCATTTCTATATGTGAAAATGATGCCCATGAGACTGGGATATTGTTATACTTTTAACACACTTTAATAATGCTTTATAGGATTACACTATGTAAAGGACTTCCATATACCAGTGGCTGTGCTGCCTCATTTGTTCCTCATAACCAACTACTCTGAGAATTGTGAAGTCCAGATTTCTTTAGAGATGAGGAAACAAACAACCTTATAGTCACTAAGTGATTTGCCCCAGGTCATTCAGCAATTATGTGTCAGGCTCCTTTCTTGATTTTCTTTTTTCTCTACTGAAGTGTCAGGTTTGGGAAGTCCTTTTTTACTTAATAGATACTCCTGTATGCGTGGTCCTGGAATGGGTATTATTCCAAGCAAATTGAATAGCTATTGCCTTCTGAGAGCTTATAGTCCAAAACACATAATAGATGGTTACCAACTTGGAGAGTTTCCCCAAAATATTCTAATTTTATTCAGAACCACAAAGTAAACAGATATGGCAAATCAGACCTCTATAAACGTGGTCTAATTAATAGATTTGGATCTTTTAATAACATACTTTCATTATTGGTATGGGTTATGAGCAAAGCTCCGTAATTACTTGGACGATTAGTATTCAATATTCTTTAAGCCAAAGCACAATAAAAACCCACTCTATCAGATTGAATTTGTTTATTTCAATAGGTTATTGTAAAATTTAAGGTTTTCCAAGAAAAGTAATTTCATAGTTACCATTTCTTGAGTACCTCTGTGTACTGGTCAAAGGGCTAAGTGCTTAACATATATATTTTTTATCATTTGTTCTCTCAACAATTCTCTGTACCATTTTACGGATGAGAAAACAGATTTAAAGAGACTCAATAACTTGCTCCGACATCTGTTTCTAGCTGTGTAGTCAGTTAGATAACCTGAAAGTTCTCTCCTAGAAAGAGAGGAAAGAAATTTTCTCTTTCGAAATGCTAGATAGAATATAACCAGCTTCCTTTTAAATACACACAGGAGCAAGAGGAAGAGAAGGATCACTGAAAATCAGTGTGATGAGATGGAGCTGACTTTGGCTGCCAAGGGAGAGGGGAGACAGTAAACAAGGGGCCTAAATTTTAATTACTATAAGGGTAGAAAATATAAAACCTTGGACCTGTGTAAGGTTGGAAGCTGGAATTGAGACCCCAAGAGGGACTCACACCTTTAGCAGAAGGGGGAACTAGAAAAAATGAACCTGCCAGCAAAAGAAGACCTTGTCGAGAAAGCGTGCCTGTTGCCTGGCCTTAGAATGATGGGGTCAGGGACCTTCCCTAACAATTTGTGGCTAGTAGGTACAAGAATTGAATCTCAGTGGCCTGCCTGGTAAGAACTAACGTTAGAAAGTGGTCCTAGGCTGATGATAACCCGGGACACAAATGGTTTCTGGAAGGATGCAGCATCAATCCAGGGACTTACGATCCCCACAGACGAAGATCCGCTGAATTTTTTTTTCTTTTTCTTTTCTTTTTTTTTTCTTTCTTTAAGATCCACCATGAAAGAGAATCGATAGAAAAAGAACAACAACAGCAAACAGTAGAGTTAAGACCCGTAAGAACTGATTTGCCCAACAGCTATCAGTGGGGCAGAGCTAAGATTGGAATTCAAAGCAGCCTGATTTTAAAAGCCTATTCTCCCACTTGGCATATTGCCTCGCATTCTGCCATACTGTCAAGTAAATGTTTTCTGGTAATTTTGGAGCTCTAACAATTGCTGCATGTTTGGTCTAACTTTTCAAGTAGGTAATAAGTTAAAAAAAAAAAAAACCTCTTTTCTCACCCCAATATTAATTGTAATATTAGTTCATTTTGTGAGATGTTTTTTCATAGACCTGGGACAATACCTAGAAAAACAGTGGAGATCTCTTACAGGTAGAGTGAGCCCGGAGTAATTATTACTAGTGAGTGCCCCTCCCTCGTAAATACCCCCGTTTGGATGTTAATGGTCGGGCAGTGCATGGGCCTCTGCTGATTAGGCTCTACATAGTGATTTTCAGCCCCAGCCAGCTCTCTGTCCACACAGGTTACTGTGAGATGCTGGAAAATCTCTTGAGTAGCTCTGAACATCTCCCTAAGCCTTGTCTGGTGAATCAGTACTCACCCTTGTTGAGTTTAGTGCTAGATTAATCTGTTCAGAATTTGTAGCCCAACGTAAATTCAGAATGGACTGCTTCCCAAACTAACCTTTTAATCTCCTCTTCCATATATGCTTTTACTCCCAGACTGCCCCTTCTTGGGTCTCTAAAGCTTTTCCCTCCTAAGCGTCAAAATCTATCTTTGCCTACATGGAAACTTCCTTTGCCTCTCTTGAAGGTTCTGGAAGTCCTTAATTCCCCTGACCCACCAATGCAAGCGAACATGACACTTTCCTGCCTGATACCACCCCTTCCCACCTGCCAACCCCAAACACACACAAAAATTTCTTTTCATGGGCTCCAGAATATTGTACACTAACTGTACAATGGTTAATGGTTGTTTCCTTTATTTGAAACTCCCATTTTCTGGCCTAGTTTATGTGGCATATTTTGGAATAGTTGTTAGGATGAGGTCTTTCTTTCAGTGAATCTTGACTTACCTGCTGTTCTAAGCTGGTATCTGGGCCTAGTTTGGGTATCAGCTGTCAGAACCCAGTGGCAAGCGCTGTCTTTCCAGGAACTTTTGCACCTTGCACCATACCCTCAGGTTGTATAGACTAACCTTACGATGTTACCATCCTCTCACCAAGGCATCTTTTTCACCCCTACAAACCTTTGAAAATCAGATTTGTTGAAGTATAATCGACATACAATAAGTTGCACATATCTAAAGCATAATACTTTGCTATGTCTGACATAGCAAAACTGTGAAACCATCACCACAATTAAGGTAATGAACATATCTATCACCCCCCAAGAGTTTCCTCATAATTCCCTTGTAATCTCAACTCTCCCCCTCCCCATGAGGTAACCACTGATCTGGTTTTTCTGTCACTATACATTGGTTTGCATTTTCTAGAGTTTCATGTTTTTGTATAAATAGAATCACACAGTTGTTCTTCTTTTCGGTGGGTCGAAGGTCTGACTTCTTTAACTCAGCATAATTACATTGAGATTCATCCATGTTGTTGTGTGTATCAGTAGTTCATTCCTTTTTATTGCTGAGTAGTATTCCATCATAAAGATATGCCACGATTTGTTTATCCTTTCAGTTGTTGATGGACATTTGAGTTGTTTCCCATTTTTAGCTATTACAAATAAAGCACCTATGAGCATTCATGTACAAGTCCTTGTGCAGATAGATATATGCTTTCATTTCTCTTGGGTAGATACCCAGGAGTGGGATGGAAAGATAATATGGTAGGTGTTTAAGATTTTAAGATAAACATTTTTAGATATAATAGATATATTTTCTACCAAGAATAAGGGAGTCATTTCCACAAATGGCTAAGGAGTGCTACAGCAGTTAGTAAATAAATTCAGGACTTTTCTTCCCTTAAAGTCCACAAACTAATTGTTTGTATGTTTCCTAATTGGTTATAAATGGATTTTAGGCTTCTGGTGATCAGTATTAAATGATACTGTATTAAAATCACATCAGTTATAACCTGAAGGTCAAACTGCGTTTCCAAAATAGTTTTCTGTTGTGTAGACCTATTATATTCATAATATACAAGAAGTTAGGCAAGGGCTTTAGTTATGATGGATAAGAGTTGTGAGTTCCTGTTCAACCAGAGCAGAATCAGTGGGAAAATGATAGCTTTATTTCTATTAATATTAATTTAATCTTGCCCAATTTTCTGCTAATCCATAACAATTTCATGGGTGACAGTTACTTTAAAAAAAAAATAGGTACCAAATAAATGTATGAATATTTAAGGGAGCTTGTTTTTTATCTTTAAAAAGACATAGTCCTAGAGCAGTGCTTACATTTTGTGCGATATTAACATGTGATCAGTTGTAAGCATTTCACAGCCACAGTTTTGTGTCTGTGAGGTAACATAGGGTGGGTTTTTCAGGGCAGAAGGGGACTTGATGTTTATTGGCCACCTGCTGTATGCTGGCACTGCTGGTGCTCTCTGTAGCTTGTCTCATTTCGTGGTCTCACACAGCAGTTAGCACAGAGGCGAGTTTCCTCAGCTGATTTATGTGGCCCTTAGCAACCCAGTGCTGTCTACTCGTCCAGCCTCATCTCTGGTCAGTACCAGCTTTGCATCCTGTGCTTCAGCTGGTCTCATTTCTTCCAGATCCACAAATGTGCTTTGTTTCCTGTCCCCTCCCAGGTTTCTCACATGCTGTTCCCTCTACCTGACTCTCCTCTCTCCTCTCATAAGTAATTCCTGCTTACCGTTCCACCCTGGTTGAGGTCTCACTTCCTTGGGTGCCTGCCTCGAACTCCTTTAAGACTCTAAGTCCTGTTAGAGTAGGGACTGTGTCTTCTTGCTTACCATTTTATTCCTACCAACTAGTGTAGTACTTAGAGTATTTGTTGAACGGACGAACAAGCAAACAACCTTCTCAGATGGGTAATTTTGTCCCCAAGTCACATAGCTAGTAAGTGGTGGACCCCAGAGTTCAAATGGAAGGAGGACACCAAAGCCATGTTTTTTCCACTACAGTAAGCCTCCCCACAGTTGTAGTCACTAAACACTCTGAGGAGGACTGGCAGGCAAATGAGGTAATTGAATTGAAACAATATACCTAATTACATGTTGATCCAATATAGGAACATAATGAAGCCAATTTTCCATAAACCTAATCATGAAAATACTGGTTTTACTATCCTTTTAAAATTGAGTTATTCTGATTTTAGACTTAACACAGATTACAACAATTGATTCAGTAAAGACAGCCTGCAAATACAGTGGAGGTTGTGGGATCCTGAGATGTATCACCCCGAAAATACTTTATTCTTAGGGTCAGATTCACCTGTCCCATTCCTCCCACATGTACTCTTTTTTTTTTTTTTTTAAAGCATATTTGCAAAGACTGAAATCTCTGCCTCCCAAGGTACAGATGAAATGTTAGAATATTTTCTTGGAGATTATGCAAAAATGTTTTCCTTAAGTAAAAGGTTACAGATTCTGTTACTTTTCTTTCTCTGTATTTTCCTTTAATCACCCTCTGTTTAATTATAAATCTCTTTTCCTTTTGAAGAACCTCATCGCTTTATCCCTTTGGGGTCTGGTCACTGTTTACCTCTCCAGCCTCATCTTTTGCCCTTCCTTACCTCCTCAAAGTGTGCTCCATTTACATAGAAGTACTTCAGATCCCTGACTGAGATTGGTGCCCCTCCTGTGAAACCCTTTGCTCACCCCATTTCCTAGCATCTGTTATATTCGTATGAAATAGTCTGAGGAGTTGTGTATCTCCTGTATTAGATGGTAAGCCTTCTTAGGGCATTTACTGTCTCAGAAGAATTCATACATCTCAGAATCCCCAGAACCTGACAGTTCCCAGCACACATTATGTAGCTAAGTAGTACATTGTAATAAATAAATAAGTAAGTAAATAAGTAAGTCTTGGGCCTCAGATCTCCTTCAGTGTGGGAGAATGAGTCAGAGGTAGTTCAGAGCAGGAAGCAAGGATGTAGTCATTATTCTAACTTTCTTACTCCGGATCTGCGCTATTTGACTTCTAGATTAAATTAGTCTTTTGTTCGAATTTCCATTGTCAGGTTTTAGCAGTGTTCTAGCCCTGTTAGTTATCTGTTTGGCTCTCTGAACCAAAGTAATAGAACCTGGACCCACAGTTTCACCTGAGTTAGAGGAAGGAGTTCAGCAGGACTAACCACAGAATATTTACTTTTAAAAAAATTGAATGAAATTCAATCCACAGGCCATAAATTATAACCCTCAAAATCATTTAGAAGGGTTTATCTGACATCAGACTAAATGCCACTCTAACTTGTATGACTCGTAAGCTCAGAGCCCTGGAATAAATTCCTGACTTCTGCTTCCCTTGGCTATCCTATATTTGGTTGAATTTTTCTTTTTTTCAACATGCTTTTCTAATTTAGACCTTATTTTCCTGAAGTCAGAGCCAGTCTAAATACAGACATCAGTGAATTTCTCACAGTTCTCTGACTGGGAATCAAGGAGAGAAATACAGATCTGTGACCTCTCCAGTCACGTTTGGAGAGCTCACCTGTGCCCTGTGACCAGCTAGCTTTTCCACTAAAACCATGAATGCCTCCAGGCTGAGCACTGTTTCTTATTCCACATAAGAAGAAGTCAGTTCCTCAACACCTAGTTCACTATTTGGCACTTTAGTTGTTGTTACCAAAAATAAGCGTTTATATTTCCCATCAAGATCATTTTCTTTTAAGTAGACACTAATTAGTAAGTACTTACGAAAATCAGTATAGCAGCCTATCACAAGGTTCTCTAATAAAGAGACTGAAGAAGATATAGAGGCACTTCAGGGTTATTTGAACATAAGAAGATAAGCCGGAAGAATTCAGGTACTGATTAAGCTCAGAACAGAAAAACAGTGAAGTTTAAATGTTCTAAAATGGGTTTTTAAAAATAGCTTAAAATTACCTCTAGATTTTGGCTGCTTTATTTTTGCAGACTTTGGTTCATAAACCTTTCCTTGAGATTCTCAAGAAACTTTACATATTAATCTACCTTAAGAATATAAATGTTTTTTGCTGCTGTCAAAATTGAATGTGTGATCAATGAGAAAGATCTGAAAGCCCTCTGTTCTAGGCAGGATCGAGAACTTCTTTTTTTCTAATTCCACACAGACACGTCTTCGGCCTCTGAGGATGAGGGCTCTCTGAGACGCCAAGCTGCGCTCTCTGCTGCCTTGCAACAGAGCTTACAGAACGCTGAGTCCTGGATCAACCGTTCAATTCAGGGATCGTCCACTTCTTCATCCGCATCTTCTACGCTGTCCCATGGAGAGGTCAAAGGAACCAGTGGGTCTCTAGCTGATGTATTTGCCAATACTCGAATAGGTAGGAGCTGGATCTACCCGAGCAGCCCAAATTATGTTCCATTTGGCTCCCAGTATCCAGGAAATAGGTTATGATTTGTATTAGGTTTTTCAGGGTGGCCTAAAAAAAATAGAATCAGAAAGAACATGACAGTTAATGAGGCAAAGAAGGAAACACGAGCATTACACTTGCAATGATAGAGAGCGTCTGCATTATTGGTACATAGTATTTATTGCCCACCTGAAGCCATAGCTATTTCTATAAGCAATACTCAAGCTGCAAGATATAACACCAGTCTTAGTGTGGTTTATCCCTATTGGAGAATATTCCATCAAGTAAAAGGTGTTAAAAGATGTAATGTATTAGATTTTCCCAGGATTGTTGTCTACATTCTCTCAAACACAAAAAAATTAAACCTGAGCAAATTCTGAACTAAGACAATATCAATAAGACCCTTTTGTCTTTAGCATAAAGACTGGATTTATTGTCGTTGCTGCTGTGCTATTGCTACAACGGAGTGTGCGGGCTGAGAACGTTGGTACTCTGTGAGCTGCTACCTGCTGCCAGTGCTCCTCTATGGAGTATAGCTTTCGCTTGGCTCTGCTTCGTGTGTGTGTGTGTGTGTGTGTGTGTGTGTGTGTGTGTGTTCTAAGAGTCTGTGACATCTGCAGATAAAGATCCAGTTCAGATCTCTGCTTTTGCTTAATTAGTTGATACACATGGCACTAAGTGATGTATATGAACATCGTGTGTCTGTGATACTTTTCCTTGTTTTTTAACAATCCACTTGCATTTTGGTGTCTTAATTTTTATATCAGTGACCTTCCTGTTTCACCTTATATATATCTTTATTCTATTAATTGATTTCTGAAAAGAATAACTTGGAAACCTTTCAATTTAAGCCTATAATTTTTAAAGAAAATAGCTACCTTGAGGGTATGCTTGCCTACATTAAAAGGCCAAGTGCCAGCAACTGACGGCTTGTCCTGCACTCTTAGCTGTGCCCTTAATTGACTGAACCTCCCGAAGCAGCTATGGATGAGCATGCTCACCACCTCTTCTGTTGGGAGGGTAAGCAACAGAGCCATGGTGGGGTCAGGTTTTATTCCCACATTGTCTAAAAGAGAGCAGTTTCACTTGTTAAAAATATTTTCCTGATACCCAGTTAACTTTACCTGAATTTTTGTTAACAAGATGATTTCATCTGACTTCATATCTCATATTGCTTCCACTCTGTGAAAAGTTATTGGTTCAGGTACTCACAGGAACCATTTTATCCAACATTATTGCCTTTCAGATGTCTGCTCTAACAGAAGTAATTCATGTTTCTAAAAGAAAAATTTGAAAGTACAGATAAAAGGAAAAATAATCTACAAACCCACTTCTATGGATAACACTTAAGTGTTATCACTTTCACGTATATCCTTCTAGACCTTATTTGCATATAAATATGTAAGGTTTTGTTTTTGTTTTTACAGAAGTGAAATTGTACTAAATATAATGTTCATAACCTTTTATTAGCAGTGTATCACAGACATCTTTTATATCATTAATATAGAATTATACTTTTTTTTTTACGGTTTCAAAATATGCAACTGTATGGCTATGCCCTAGCTTATTTTAGCCGTTTCCCTATTTTGGGCATTTAAGTAGTATCCAGTTTTTTGCTATTATGAAACCGGAATGAACATCCTTGAACACACAACTTTGTGCATTTGTTTGATTATTTACTCTTAGGATGTATTCCTATAAGTGGAATTGCTGGGTCAAATAAAAATGTCTATTTTTAAAGCTTTGTTATCACATTATCCTACAGAAAGAATACTATGCAATATACTTGTGCAAAGTATTTAAAGCTTTAAAAAATATTAAACTAGTAATTATAGACTTTTGGGGCATGGAAAGCTTACTCCCAAATTGATTTTAGAAATTGTTTTATTATGCTTTTTCCCTTTTTCATAGTTATGAGTGACCTTTCATTATTCTTGCGAATTGTATACTTTGCTTCCTCTAATTTTCGTTTTCTTCTAAGTTTTTTGTAACACATCCCTGTTGAATGGCTCTCTTCCAACTATATCATTATTTCTTTATAGTAAGAATCCCTACATGAAGCAGAATGTAACAACACTGTTTAATCATGCTTAGAGCAAGGGAAGAACCTTTTCTGTCAAGTAAATCCAAGTAACCTATTGGTTATTTTATAAAAATTAAAAGTGGATTTTATCTGGTTTTCTTCATTTGGGAACTTGAGCGATCTGACTCCCAAGACACAATTTCTGCCTTCAGTGAAAGAAGAAACATAGATAAACCAACGTAAACATGAAGAAATGCTCAGAAGACTAGACTTTTAGTAGCCATAATGATCATACTTTGATTTCATTTTGAAGTCACTTGCAATTTTTATTTTATTATGGTTATTTTTATAACATTGGATTTCTACCAGACTTTCTGTGTAGGAAACAGCATTTTTGAGAAATATTTGATATGCGATTTGATCTTACTAAGGCTGCTCAAGTTCTCAAGAGTAATAATTTTAGAAAGCTGATATGCCCTGGCTTAACCTCTTCCTCTCTCATTATATCTTGCTAGTAAAATGTGATTTTAAAGGTTGTTTTATTGGAGCTAGTGTCCCATTTATGTAGTTTTCTTTCTTCTTAAAAACAAACCAAAAAAACTCCAAGATTTAAAGATTCTTATTTTTATTGCTGATGTAATATAATTCTAAATTTTGGTTTCTTCCCTCTTAGAGAACTTCTCTGCTCCCCCTGACGTCACTACAACTACCTCTTCTTCGTCATCATCTTCCTCAGTACGCCCCGCAAATATTGATCTACCGCCATCGGGGATAGTTAAAGGCATGCACAAAGGATCCAACAGGTCCAGCCTCATGGATACAGCTGATGGTAGGCACCTCTGTTTGATAGCTAAATAGGGCATATTAGTTAAACAGAAAAAATTCAAATTATAAACAGCAGTGCCTGATGTCCAGCAGTGGCAGAACTATACTGCGATTGACCTACTCACACAGATCATCTTGAGCTCCCTCTTTTCAACGTCTGCACTCCAGCAGCACTAACACTTGTTCACACTTAGTCTATACTTTCAAAAAGATACTCTGAACAAAAAGTATGGAAAAAGAAAAGAATGCTATGAGTGAAAAGGGATGTTAAATGAAATATTTAAACAGTATTAATAATAGCATATTTTTTCTCTGTTGTCATAAAAATGGTAATGTACGTATTTGTACCTATTTGGCCCAGTTGAAATAGAATGAGACTGTGGACAAAGGCCAAACATCATTAGAAATAAAAGCTTCTAAGAGAATTGAGGAACTGAAATATCCCTAAAATCAATTAATTTTAACTTACCATTTTTTCCCTTATAGGTGTTCCTGTCAGTAGCAGAGTATCCACAAAAATCCAGCAGCTTCTCAACACTCTGAAACGACCCAAAAGGCCTCCCTTAAAAGAATTTTTTGTGGATGACTCTGAAGAAATTGTGGAAGGTAGTGGTAATATTAACAAACACGTATATTCCTTAGAAATTTCGTAAGCAGTTGCTACATGTTAGGTATTATACGATTTAAGGATGAACAAGGCATCGTTTTTGGTTGAAAGAGTTCATAGCTTTCTGCTCTTTATATTTTAAATCTCAGATGAAAAGTAGAGAGGGAGGGGAGAGAAAAACAAAGAGCTAACTATGGAACACAGAAATATGCTCTTTGAAATTAGGAACAAACACATAATTTTTGAAATTGTTTCTATTTGGCATTATCCTAGAACGGGAGTGTCAAATTCGATCTCAAAAGTTTGCCCTTTTTTTTTTGGCTGCGTTGGGTCTTAGTTGCTGCACGCAGGCTTTCCCTAGCTGCGGCGAGCGGGAACTACTCTTTGTTGCAGTGCACAGGCTTCTCATTGTGGTGGCATCTCTTGTTGTGGAGTATGGGTTCCAAGTGCACAGGCTTTAGTAGTTGCAGCATGCGGGCTCAGTAGTTGTGACGCACGGGCTTAGTTGCTTCAAGGCATGTGGGATCTTCCCGGACCAGGGATTGAACCCGTGTCCCCTGCATTGGCAGGCAGATTCTTAACTACTGCACCACCAGGGAAGTCCTGCCCATTCTTTTCTAATATAACCCAGTCGTTTTGTTAAATCAACCAGTCAACACATATATGTATCTGCTTTAACGTGGTAGATGGTGAAATAGGTTCACGAAAATACAGTAACTCCCTTCTTCCCTCATGTTGTTGTTTACAATTTAGACAAAACATATACTGTAGGTGAAAGCTGAGTTTAGTCAATATGTATCAACTGGTACAGGCAGTTTGGAGAAGGGAAGAATTCCATTTCATCTGTGTGGTTAGGGAAGGCTTCCTAGAGGAAGTGATAAGAGTGATTTATTCATTCAATAATTTTAAAAATATTTAGGGATAAAATAATATGATGTCTGGAATTTAATAGAAGGATTGGGAGGGGACTATATGGCGACATAGATGGAATGAGGGTGGCCATTTGATAGTTCTATCTAACAAAAGCTTTCGTCCAAAGAACTAAGTCTTGGTGGTTTTGCAGTCCATTTTTACGTCCTGAGGCTAAGAGTAGGCTTTGATCACATCAGACCTTAATGGAACTAGGCATGTTGGTAGACCAGATCCAGTCTTAGCCCACTTTGTACAGCAGGAAGCAACAAGCAACCTGACATATGAGGTTAAGATGAATTTCTGTTTCTTTAGGAGTCACTAAACTCATTGAACTATGGTCATCTTTCTTGATGGACTGATATTTTCAGGGTGTCTGTGCCAGTAATATCCTCTTCAGTCTTTTTGGTGCTGTGTATTGACTAGGCAAGTGAAGGTCAAGGTTTAATAGAGTTATACTTGAGCAATATTCATACTTGAGCTCAATTAGAATAGAGCTAACAGCTTTCCACTAATTTTAAATAGGCAACATTTTTTTATTTGAATGACAGTTACCTTTGGAAAAGAAAAATCTATATGTCTTTGGAAGTCTGGAAGAGTGTGCCCCAGGGTCTGCATTGAGGCCTAATGGATGGCAATAATGTACAGACTTTTACGACCAGAACTATGCCTACCATATATACAGTCTGTCCATAAAAAGAAAACTATTTATTTAGAATCACCCATGTTTATTTTTATACTTAATCTGGTGGTTTAGGGTCTGAGAATATGCAAATATTATTTACCTAGGGCAGTGAGTTGGGAAGTGAAACTGTTAGTTTTGTATCAGTAGAAAAATGAATGACATTTTAAGTAAGTTTCCCCAACCTGTCATTAAATTGAGCTGTAAAATAAAATTTATTTCACATTTCATTTGCCCTTCTAATACTTGCTGCTCGTTCCATCTGTCCTCTCTTCTATAATGCTTCTCTCATCTCCTACTCACCTGGCTAATCCCTACCCTTCCCCTCCCTTTAAGACTCAGCTCAGGCATTACCTCCTCCAGGTGGGAGACCCCATCCCCTAAGCTGGGTGGCATGGCCCTCTTCTGCCCTCTCTGTACCTGTCTCTGTCATGCACTGGTCATGTTTACTTAGCTCTGTGTATGAGTGTGTCCCCACTGTCTGGATACTCCTAGAGGGCATGGACCCTGTATTCCTTGTACCCGGCATTATTAGAAGCAATAAATGTTTGTTCAAAGAATGATATGTGCAGCATTTATCTTCTCAATGTTTATCACATCTTGTGCACATAATTGGCACTCAGTGAATACTTGGCCTTTTGTTCCATATGTAAATTATCTTTCCTGCTATGAAAATACAGGATTTTTTTTTTTGCTTTTTAATGTTTGAATAATACTTGTTTATTGTAGAAAAATTAAGAGGACTTAAGTTTTGTCTATATGAAAGAATATGAAATATTAGTCACCTCCAGTTTCTGGAATTGCCCATGTTAATGATCCTAGTGCTTTTCTTCTTTGTCCCCCAAGTTCAGTTCAATTTAATTAACATTGATTGAGCAACCATTATGTATTAGGCACTCTAGGCAATAAGAGGAATATGAACCATGTCTTCTCTCAAAAAGCTCTCAGTCAAGGGACTTCGCTGGTGGTCCAGTGGTTAAAACTCCACGCTTCCAATGCAGGGGGCCTGGGTTCAATCCCTGGTTAGGGAACTAGATCCCATATGTCGCAACTAAGGGTTTGCACACACCACACCTAAAGAACCCACGTGCCGCAACGAAGATCCTGTGTGCCACAACTAAGACCCAGAGCAGCCAAATAAATAAATAAATATTTTTTTAAAAAAAAAAAGAGCTCTCAGTCAAAGGGGGAGAAAAAATTATAGAGTAGTAGATGCTCTTGAGCATCCTCAGTACTTTAATAAGGGTGCACTAGCACACAATGTGGAAGCACTAAGGAAGGAATGGCCCCGGGCGGTTTCCCAGGGGGAAGGTACCATTAGAGCTGCATCCTGAGAAGGATGAGTGCAAGTTCACCAGGAGGCAAAGGGATTGGCCATATGAGATGTGCACAGAGGTATAGAGACATGGAAGGAACATTGTCATTCATGCCCATTGTCTGCCTGAGTCCAATATGACCCTGTTGTATCCCCATTTTATAGATGAGGAAAATTGAGGCTGGGGTAACTCCTTTTGCCTCAGGTCACACTAGTAAAAAGTGAATGTAAGCTTGGGTTTTCTGATTCATAGTTCAATGCTTTATCATTAAACATAACCTGGTGAGGTGGAACCTGGCTTTCTAACATTGGACACAAACTAAAGGTCTAAAAACAAGCTTACTAAAAATTGTAAAATTGCTAAACAGAAATGTATGCTTTGTGTTTTTTTGAACGTTCAGGCATTTGCTTTGTCAGGGTCAGGATTTGTTGTGTAAAATATATTAAATATGATTTTACGATTATGTGGGAAAATGAATTAAGGCCCAGTTTGTGGATTACTATTTCTAACGACGTCCTTTATTTTCCCAGAGTGAGTTCAAGCCAGATAAAGATAAAGGGAAAGGGGAAATATACTTGAGATTAGAGACCTAAGTTGTGTTACTTGGTATTTGTACTTACTTCAGATCTTATTTTCATAACCTGTTGGGGTTGTTTTGGTACAGTACCTCAGCCAGACCCCAACCAACCCAAGCCTGAGGGACGGCAGATGACCCCTGTGAAGGGAGAGCCATTAGGAGTCATCTGTAACTGGCCTCCTGCTCTTGAGTCTGCCCTGCAGCGCTGGGGCACCACTCAGGCAAAATGCCCCTGTCTGACTGCACTGGACGTAACAGGGAAACCAATTTACACTCTTACTTACGGTGAGTTTCAGGAGTCCAGTTCCTTCCTTTTCTCCAAATAGTTCTTCAGATTATCATGGGTAATGTTTTTATCTTGCTATTTAGCAGTTAATGGTCATTGTGTTTCACTAGATCTTTTAAATTATTTTAATAGAATCCTAAGTTCTAAGTACAGCTGTTGCCAAATACTTTCTTTTGCTAAAGGGACTGTTGCAAACCAGCTGATATTTAAAAGAAGAAAGAGACTTTTTAGATCCACTGATGTTTAAACTTTAGGAGAGGATTTTAGGAAGACATTTGGGCAGGATTAATGGCATATGGTAAAAATCAGGTGGTTTTATCTAAAAATTGAAATTGGTTACTTTTTAGATCTTTGTCATTTACTTCATCCTGCCTCTTGCGTGTAATAGGCACAAAATTCTATAATGAACAAAGAATCAGTAGTTTTCCATTTAGTTTTGTTTTACAAATTTTTAAAATAACTTTATTTTTATTATTTCTTTTTTTAAATAACAAGAAGAATGGATTCAACTTGGGCTGTGAGATTTTGTACTAGTTTATTCAGACAGATTCCTTTTTCAACCTTCACAAGTGGTATACATTGTCCATAGATCTCCATATAGAATATTTTAGAGAAATAGTTTTTATTTAAAGAATTGTACAGATTGACATGAGTTTCCATCTTCAATGCCCCTCTGAATGAGTTGTGTGTAAAACCAACATATCTTTGCAAAATAAAATGATTTCACTTTCTTCATAATCTAAAATAAGAATTTCTAAGGGTGGTCGGGGAAAGGAGCCGGAGAGGGGAGCAATAGGCTTTTCCCCCTAAAATTGTTTTTAGCATTCATTTCAGAAGCTGTACATTAATCTCATCCATGTACCCTTTAAGAAAGCAGTCAGCTAGCCAAACCTTTACATGTTTATTTAACATCTTTGACTATATCCACATGTTTCACACAGTTAATTTCCATTTTATTGTCTGTTTTCACTGAAATACAGTGGTATGGAATGCTCAGTCATTTGAGGCGTACTTTTGCTTTGCACTTGCTTCAGTTATCCAGTATCATATGTGTAAGTGTTTCTTCAGAAAAAGCTTAGAAAGAAGCTGTCTTCTGATTTTCAGTCCTGTGATAAAAACTTGTTTCCTTCCCTTTAAATCTGATCAGCTCACATCAAATTATTTCTAAAGATATTCAGATTACTTCAGAGAAGAATTTGAAATATTATCTAAATCAGAGTGAGCTTTCGGTGATGTTTCATTTTTGCTTGAAGGCAGCACTGGCTTTCGTAAACTAGAGTGACTGTGAAGCAGTTTTTGTGGCGGAGGGCCTCTCTGTGTGTTGAGGGTGCTGCTTGCCTAATGTATCATTTGCTAGTGGCCGTTATCTCATTTGGTGTGCTGATGAACTGAATGCCCTCTTGCTGAAGTAGGCCTGTGTTTTTCTATATGACTTTTCTTTTTCCAGGAAAGTTGTGGAGCAGAAGTTTAAAGTTGGCCTACACACTGCTTAATAAACTGGGGACCAAAAATGAACCTGTATTAAAACCTGGAGACAGGGTAACTGGTTTTTTTGTTTGGTTGGTTGGTTTTTTGGGGGGTTTTTTGTTTGTTTGTTTTAGGGAGGTGATGTTTATTTTCTAGCATGCACATTCTGGATTTTTAATGTACAACAGCACAATTTATATAACTCTTACTCTTAGAAAATGAAAATGGTTTGGTTCCAACCCAGGTTATAATTCTTGCATTTATAGTTTGAAGGATATTCACATGTCTCTTTACTAATGAAAATAAAGAGAAACCTAAGTCTTACTGTAAATAAATATTTCAATATTTAGACAACAAAAATAGCAATCAAGTTTACTCTTTGATTTTTTTCTTTGAAAAATGCCCCATAAAACTTTCAAAACAATATTATGGGGGTGTGGACAGGGAGGGAGACTTATGTTACTTCTAAGAAGAAACAAATTGACATCATTAATTTCTTTTTAAATTAGAGGTGACATTAAAATTTTTTTCAATATTTAAAGGGTTTATTCACTTTCTAAATAAAATTACTTCTTATCATGAAATATTACTTTTCATTTGGGCTTGTAGAATGAAACACCAGCTACATACACAACAGAATTCATTTTAGTAGGCTCATGATTACAAAATTTCCTAAACTAGCCTTTTAAAGATATTAATACTTATACATTTTGGCAAAGGGCATCTAAAGTATGGCTTTTACTTTTAAGTATGACTTGTGAGTGTATCATAATCTTCACTGAACCCTAAGAAGGTAATTTCGTGTCTTCCTAACAACATGGACACTTGTGTGCAGAAAGGAAATGGGTTGTTTAAATGTCTTGTGCATTTAGTGTTTTTTTTAGAACTCTAGAAGGTTCAGAACTGAACTTACCTTGGGAGTAAGTTAAGAGAATTTTTAAGTGAGAGAAAGAAAGGGAGAAACAAAAGTCCAATGACATAATTAAGTTTCAAATGTTAATCTGTGAATATCCAAGCCAAGGAACAAACTCCACAACAATCGTGACTTCTGTGTTTTTGCATTCCTTGAGGAAATTAGGAAGGGTCAGTTATCTCTGATGCATTACAGGTGAGATCACAGGTTTGAACATATTATGGAGGTTTCACTGTTTATCTTTTGTAAATGAATTAACTTTAAATTCATAATGGTTTCTGCCAGTATTGCTTATACCTACTACCAAATGCCTTCTTGCTAGTATACTTGCATTGTTGGTTAAGTGAGTAAGGATTAATGCAATGAATTTGTTAAAAAGTAAGAAACCTTAGGTTTGCCCTAAGGTGGTAATTGAGTCCGTCAATTCTTGTAGGTTCTCTCTGAGAGATATAAGGCTTATTCTTTAATATGTTAGTCTATCTAGAGAGATCCATCACATTAATTTTATTGCTTTAGCCCTGCACTAAAGTAAATTGCCTTAGGTTTTCTAAGTAATTAACTTACTACTGAAGGTGAGTTGTTTACTGCTAAATCACCAATAGAATTAACTGAAAAATTCTTATGGTGATGATGAATTGCATTATAGTCCCCGAACCGTGCCTAGTATAATCATGGGAATGACAGAGATCTTTTTAGATGTGTGCATCCTTCTGAATAAGTTAATTTTCTTTAGGCCATTAAATGGTTTGATGTATTGTGTCCATGCTAAGTGTCATATATAAATCTATCACTTAGTGGCATTGAAAGCGTTAGTCTCCTCTTATTCCTCTGTATTGAATGTCATTATGTATTATAGGTAGCCCTGGTTTACCCCAACAATGATCCAGTCATGTTTATGGTGGCTTTTTATGGATGTCTCCTTGCCGAAGTGATTCCAGTGCCTATAGAGGTACCTCTTACCAGAAAGGTAACATTGCTAAATTTAGAGAAGTGTAGCCTGATGCGACATGGCAGGCATTGGGTTCTTGGATCAGTTGACTCAGTTACAACATTAAAAAAAAGTCTGACCATTTTCTTAGGTACTTAGCTTCACTTTCTAAAAACATGAAAGTTGTAGGAAATTTATTTATGAATATTTATAAGTTTCATGAAAATAACCTGTTTTCAACCGAGATAGAATTTTTCTAGTGTTATATATCACGTAAAAGTTATGGGGGCATACTTGACTTTTCAACGATTACCATTTATAAAGAGTACCACTCGGGAATTCCCTGGTGGTCCAGTGGTTAAGACTTGGGCTTTCAGTGCCGTTGACCCGGGTTCAATCCCTGGTCGAGGAACCCACAAGCCACGTGGTACAGCCAACAACAACAAAACAAGTGCCACTCTCGGGACTTCCCTGGTGGTGCACTGGTTAAGATTTTGCCTTCCAGTGTAGGGGGTGTGGGTTTGATCACTGGTCGGGGAGCCAAGGTCCCACATGCCTTGGGGCCAAAAAAACAAAACATAAAACAGAAGCGATATTGTAACAAATTCAATAAAGACTTTAAAAATGGTCCACATCAAAAAAAAATCTTAAAATAAGAAGTACCACTCTTGCTTCAGAGACTATAGATAATCCACATTTACAATAGGTGAAACCTTTCTGTGAAGGGATTTCCCTTAACTGTATCATAACATCTAGGGCCTCCATTAAGTCGAAGGGTGGTGCAGTGATGTTGTGTTACTACTCTGGGGTACAGAATTTACTTTGACCTCACATCCGTTCTACTAAAATAAGTGTATGTGGCAGATGTCAAAGTTTAACTGAATGATTTCTCCATGAGCTGTTTGACCCTAATTTTCTCGTGCAGTTTATTATTGGGAGTTGATGGTGAAGACAAATATGGTGGAGACTATGGATTTATAAGAAAAAAATTATTTTCTGAAAGCAATAAAAAAATTGGTAGCATCCCTGAAACTCTGGTTGATGGGTATAGTATCTTTAGATTGGTCAGGAAATCATAGGGTTGTTCTGAAATTATTAAGTTGGCAATGTTTATGTGGTTTCATAATGATACTTTTAAGATGAAATTTTAATTGAAATGCTTTAGGCTATCTCTTTTGGTTTCTTCCTCGGCTATTGCTGTAAGGCTTAAATCTACCTCCTTTAAAATAGAATAATAAGGAGTATGTGGACCTGGGTATAACCGTCCATTCACTTTCATTGTAAATTTGTACATCTGGTGTCCATTTACATTATTTATTTTGTTCTGACCTGAATTGCTTTGCTTTTGGATTTGGAGGTATGGCTAGGTCAAGACAACTTAACCATGTTCACTTTTATTTCATTTCCTGAGATCAATCTAAAAGAGGAGTGTTGCTGACCATTCACTAAAATGGTCACATTTGGCTGGTGGAATTCATCGTTAGCAATGTCAGATTAATAAAATGTGATTTGCACTCAGGAAATCATTGTGTTGTAGAAATTATTTGGAAGAACATATTGTCACTGGATTTTGACAATTGCCAGATATCAGGGGGTTCCACGAATGTGTCACACAAGTGCCAGAGTGTTACTGAGTGTCAGGTTTGGGGCTTCATTGTGCTCACGTTCACTCCCCTACCTTGCTCATTATCTTTTCTCCACAGGATGCTGGAGGGCAGCAGATTGGCTTCTTGCTGGGAAGCTGTGGTATTGCCTTAGCTCTTACCAGTGAAGTTTGTCTAAAGGGATTGCCAAAAACCCAGAATGGAGAAATTGTACAGTTTAAAGGTTAGTAATATTTGTACCTGAATTATCAGTTAAAAGTTAAAGCTGAGTGCTTTAATTAGTGTTTTAATATAATAATAGCTAAGTACTTAACATATATTTTCTTAAATTTTAATTCTCACAATCTTATGAAGTAGGTACCATTATTATCCCCATTTTACAGGTGAGGAAAGTGAGACACAAAGAGGTTAAGTAAGTTGCCCAAAGTCACAGCTAATATATGGCAGAGCAGCGATTTGAACCCAAATCTGTCTGATTCCACAGCCCACACCCTTAACCTTTATGCTGATGGTTGGAAAAGCTACCACTCTGTTCACTAAAGCTAAATGCTACATGTAGAGACAGAGGATAGACCACTAACCTCAGTGGACTTCCACTGCCAAATGGACCTCCCAGTTGTCGAGGTAATGTCAAGGCCTGGAATTAGCATGTGGAACGATTGTACTTTTGAAAGAAGGTATAATTGTCTGGTGATTTATCACTAAACACTAATAAAGATATTTTACTGATTATAAAATGACCTTGATTTGGTCTCTTGATATTTAAAATGACCAATTCATTGTGAACTCCTTTCCTGATGGCTTAGGCAATTCAATTTTTATTTTGGGTTTGATTTAGGTTGGCCCCGGCTCAAATGGGTTGTAACAGATTCCAAGTACCTTTCAAAGCCACCTAAAGACTGGCAACCCCACATCTCACCTGCTGGTACAGAACCAGCATACATTGAGGTAAGTCCTGAGACTAGGATGTACATTCTGGCTTTTCCTTTGGCTTCAATTGCTGTCCCACAAAATTTTAAACTAACTTTTTGTAGTTTTAATGTTAGTAGATCCTCCTGGTTTGTTAGATTTCCATCTTTTGGCTTGTAAAATGCCTTATAGTGGCCCTTCTATTCTAATTATTTTGAACATAAATACATATTCAAGAGAAAGACAACAAAGAAATTGATCCTTGTCATATAAGAAAGTTACAAAAGACTTAGAGAAGTTCAGAGGTTTAAGAAATGCTTTACTGGCAGAGATATTTTTCTGCTGCTTTGGGGATGGGAGTGGTGGGGGGTGATGGGAAGCAAGAGACTGGAGAAATGAGGAGGACAAATAGCTGTGCTTGAAAAGAACAAATTTAGGGTTTCCCTGGTGGCGCAGTGGTTGAGAGTCCGCCTGCCGATGCAGGGGACAGGGGTTCGTGCCCCGGTCCGGGAAGATCCCACATGCCGCGGAGCGGCTGGGCCCGTGAGCCATGGCCGCTGAGCCTGCGCGTCCGGAGCCTGTGCTCTGCAACGGGAGAGGCCACAGCAGTGAGAGGCCCGCATACCGAAAAAAAAAAAAAAACAAATTTAACAGATAAAGAGCAAGAAGAAACAGATGGCTAGAGGGTTTGGTATTGAATGTTAGTGTAGGAACTTGACTGATTGATAACATAATTCAGTTGAGGGATTAAGTCCTACTGCATACCAGGCACCAGGCCAAGTGCTTTATTTTTTTTTATTTTTACTTTTTTAAAATTTATTTATTTTTGGCTGTGTTGGGTCTTCGTTGCTGCGCGTGGGCTTTCTCTAGTTGCAGCGAGCGGGGGCTACTCTTTGTTGCAGTGTGCGGGCTTCTCATTGCAGTGGCTTCTCTTGTTGCGGAGCACGGGCTCTAGGCACACAGGCTTCAGTAGTTGCAGCACATGGACTCAGTAGTTGTGGCTCGCGGGCTCTAGAGCACAGGCTCAGTAGTTGTAGCACACAGGGCTTAGTTGCTCCGCGGCACGTGGAATCTTCCCAGACCAGGGCTCCAACCCGTGTCCCCTGCATTGGCAGGCGGATTCTAAACCAGCACCACCAGGGAAGCCCTGGCCAAGTGCTTTATATGCATTATCTCAGTCAGTCCTCACAAGTACCCTGTGAGGTGGGGGGCTGTTATTAAACCTGCTTAGTACCTGAGGAGACTAAGACTTTAACTTGAGTAACCAACCAAAGGTTTGTCTAAAACCTTTGACTCAAAGTTGACAGAGCTCGGACTCAAACTCATGTCTGTTTCACTCTAAAAGCTATGCCCTTGAGTACTCTGCATCTTGCTTGAGACATATTAGTAAATGCTCACCAACTGTTTGCTAAATTAATGAATAAACATCCATAAATTTTTTTAAAAGTTTGGGGGAAAAAATCCACCCAACTTGAGCCCTGTAGTGATAACTTTGGCTGTAAAAGGGAAGAGAGTGGGCAGTAGCTTTGAGGCAACGTGGTGATGTTGGATCGAAGGAGGATTGCTTTTAAAGGTGGAAGGGATCTGGGTACATTTAAATGACAGACAAGTAAACAGGCGATTAAAATACCAAATTTAGCAGTCAGCTCTCAATCCATATCATCTCCCAGTGATGACATGGTTCACCCCTTCATCCCCCTTAAAACTGCTCACTGGCTTCCCTGACTACTCACTGACCACTCCTTTTCAGTCTTCTTTATTGGTTCTTCCTAAAAGGTAAAGTGCCCTTCATTCTGTGGCCCCTGCTTAGCTCTCTGACCTCATGTAGAACTACTCTCCTCTACATTGCTATGCTTCTGCTATTCTGAATTAACTTGCAGTTTTCACTTGGGACCCTCTTATTACCCACAGGACATTGCTAGTGAGTTTCAAGTATCCTGTGGGTAATAAGGAGCCTTTAAAGGGTTGTCAGCAGAAGAGTGACAAGAATAAATATGTTGTTAAAAGATTTATCTGTTTGGTGGAGTTAAGAAGGGAAATGGGGAGCTTTTACAGTTATCCAGGTGAGCCCAAGTTCATGGTGATGGGGATGGAGAAAAGTGGTTGGATGGAATTGAGATACAGTAAGAAATAGAAGAGACAGGACTTAGTGGCTAACTCTGGAGAGGGCGGAGGCAAGAAAGACACTTGGGTTTCTGACTTGGGCAACTGTATAGATGATGGATGGCATCCTTCGCTAAGACAGAAAGTACAGCAAGAAAAGTTTTCATGGGCGAAAGGTAGAGGGGTGGTGTTGGCTGCGTTTCACAGGAGTACGGGTCATTCGAGGGGAAGGGTTGACCCTCTGAGTCTGGACCTCTGGAGAGAGGTCTGGACTGGAAGTAGAGAATTGGGAGTCATCAGGAATGTGGTACCCTGATGAATTAAAGTGAAAAGAGAAGAGGAAGAACAGAACGTTCAGGGAATGCCAACATTCAAGGCATGGGCAGAGAAAGTGGAGGGGAAAGGAGAGAGAGAGAGAATATTGAATAGGAAGGGGAGTATCACAAAAGCCAAGGAAGGAGAAAGTGTCAAGAAAGGAGGTGTCAGATATTACAGAAAGGTCTGATAAAGTAACGTATGCAATATGTGCTTTTGATTTAACAATAAAAATGTGACTGATCTTGGTAAAAAGCAACTTGAATGGAGCATCGAGGTAAAAGCGAAATTACAGCTGATTGATTTGGAGGAGTGAATAGGCCATTTCCCAGTCTCCCCTCCCAGCCGGGAGCTGCTGATAGACAGGGACCACACTTGCACACCTTTAGCTCTTGCTCTTGCCGTGTATTTGATACTGTGCTTCTGTTAACACAGCTGAGGTCACATGTTTGTTTTAGCTTCTTTAGCAGCCACTTCACACTGACAACTAATTAAACTTTTAAGAATTTTTCACACATACTTTTGTTGAGCTTTGACATTACCCAGTCCTATCTTTGTGTGATTAGAGTTTGGGGCCCAAGTGCGTAGCCTCAGATATTTATATGAAACGTTAAATTCAGCCCATCGTCATGGCTTTTCGGGGTTTCGTTTTTGGATTCCAGTTTTGTCATTTGAAATAACCCATTTTGTTGTTTCTTGTGTTTCTGTTTTTGTGTTTTTTTTTCTAGTATAAAACAAGCAAAGAAGGGAGTGTAATGGGAGTTACAGTGTCCCGCCTTGCAATGCTGTCTCACTGCCAAGCTCTGTCGCAGGCCTGCAATTATTCTGAAGGTCAGACTTCACCCCGTGACTGCCTGCACTGTGAGCTCAGATCTGTGTGACTTCGAGCAGAGTGCTCGGCGGCTGGACTCCAGTTAATGACCGCATTCGGAGGGAAATGTTCTAAGACACATTCTTGGCTTGCTTTCTTCTTTTTCACAAATATGCTGTGATTTAAAGAAACTAGAATTCTGGGCAAACCAAATATGTAAAGCATGATTTCTAGAGTGCAGAAATAGAAAACTAATTAAAACCATGTGCTTATTAGCCGCGGAATGTCAGGTACCTCCATCTCCCCATGCATTAGAGCTGCCACCAAACTGTATGGAGTTAGAGTCAAAGAAATTCTGCTACCAAAAAACACAAATTAAAACACAAAAATGTATTCTGGGTTGTTGGACTTTAGATGTGTTGATATATATTGTGTAATGACTATTCCCCTTAGAATGTTCTTCACAATATTAATTTTTTTAGTGTTTTATTTTCCTTTCATAGAATGAAACAAGTTAATACATGCTCATTATAGCAGCATTACAGAGCTGCATTCTTGTCTGGTTAAAAATATATATGTTTGTGTGTGTAATGAAATCAATCAAAATGCCAACAAATGCAGTTGATTATTATATAATACATTCATATAATGGGTTATACGCTGAGGTATTAAAACTCATGTTCTTGAATATTGAAGATTGTTTCAGTATATCATTAAGTGGAAACAAGTTAGATACAGAGCAGTATGTGCCAATATTGTTAGTCAAGTATCTGTCTCTATATAAGCATTATAAGTATATAAGCTTAGAATTATATGTGCATGTATGTAGATATAATATATAGATATATACATACACCAACATTTTTTGTTTTCTCTAGGAAGTATAATTTTTTACATATGCTTGTGAAACTTCCAAAGTTTCTAAAACAAACATGTGTTCCTTATATAATTAGGAAAAAATTATTATCTCGAAGACAGTGCCAAAGTCAAGGAATTCCAAACTCATTGTTTCTTCTGTGACCATGTCACCCTGTGATCAGTCCCCCAGCCAATTTGAGGGTACCCTCAAGTAATTAGAAGACCCTGAGAACTTTTAGTGGTTTCTTTAAAAGTACCAAATCAGTTGTTTAATAGAGGCAAGTGACATAATTTTGCTACTTAACACTAAAGATGATTTCCTTGTGTTTTTTCCTATTTTTTTCTATTTTAGGGGAAACAGTAGTAAATGTTTTAGACTTTAAGAAGGATGCTGGGCTGTGGCATGGCATGTTTGCGGTAAGCTACACAGAATCGAGGCCTTTACTGTAAATTGTGCTTATGATTCAGGTCACTGTGCGTGCTATGTAACCACAGCGTCACTCAGTGCTTGTTTGAAATTTAAGCCCCTAAAAGATCAGTAGTATTTTCCAGGGGGATTTGATTTTGTGATACGAATGGTAATTTTTTTAAAGGAGAATGTAATTCTGTTTTTTCTTCATTGTGTGGTTGGGTATACCTTTCACATAATAGTATATAGGAGAACTTAGGATCAAAAATCCTTTACATATCTGCTCTGATGACTCAGAGCTTAAAAATTTCTACCAATGGCTATATGTTTATTTATAATTTTCCAAAACTATGAGAGTCACCTCTTCTCTTTTCTGAAGAAAAGATTACTTAACTATATCTGGAACTTTGCAACTGTGTTTAATAATATCTAACCTTTCCATTGGACAAAATGTCTTGAATGAGTCCATGCTGCAATGAAAGAGTAGAATAACAAGGTAGATGAGACTGCTTTCCATAATAGAGGAACAGGTACCATCCTAAGGGAGTTAGAAAAAGGTGACTTCCTCCCAGCTGTGGCCTCAATTTTTATGGAAGAGGTGACAGTTGAGTTGGACTAAAAAATGGGTAAGATGTAGCCATATAGAGATATTTGGGGGGTGGAAGTAGAAGGGGGGACATTTCACGTGGGAAAAGCTACATATGGAGCATGCTGGGGAGAGAGAAGAGATACATTATCCTGCAGTTGAAAGAACCTTTGAGAGTATCTCCTCACACATTGCAGGAGTCAGAGAAAGAGTAGGAAATGAAGCGTGGGGAAGAGGAGCGGTTTCCCTTTTCTTCCAGGACCCCTCAAATTAGTAAAAAAAAAAAAAAAAAAAAAAAAAGAACCCTTATTCCTTGAGCATACATGCTTTCTTGCTCTTTTCTAAAGTCCTTCCCATTTTGTTTTTTTTTTTTGTCAGCGGTTAAGAAACCCTTGTGAGGAGTTAGAGGGAATCTTCTCTCTCTGATACACAGAGCAAGATAGGGACACGTGTGAAGAATTAGTTATACACACCATTCTTTCCCTGAAATCCAAAAGTTTGTCACCATAGCTAGAAACTTGGGGGAGGGAGGAAAAAGAGGTTTACAGTGGTATTTTGGTATCTTTGGGCCACTTGGGTGGTGAACAAAATGGCTAGTCTAAGTACCAAGACTTAACTACTCTGTCAGGCTGGGTCTCTGTGGGGACAGGCGGTCCTGGGTATGTTCGGTCTGGGTGGCAGGAGAGACACCAAATTGCATGACCCCCTCAGGTTACTCAGCTTTATCTACCCAAACACCTAACGGGTCTGGGCAGGACCTCCGGTAAGCAACAGGGAAACGTTGATTTCTTGCTTTGTAAGACCCAGCCCTCTGTGGTATGTGGCAAGCATAAACATGATGAAAGCGCTTAGAGGGTTAGAGAGCAGTTTGGCAGTTCTCTGTTCAGTGGTAAAAGCACACATCCTATGACTCAGCAGTACAACTTTTCTGTACCTACCCTAGAGAAACACTTACACACGTGCCAGGGAAATGAGTATAAATATGTTCCTTGAAACATTGTTTGCAATTGCAAAAAAAATCTGTCAATAATAGGGAAATGCCCAAATAAATTGTGGTACAGTCATACTATAGAATACTATGCAGCAGATCAAAAAAATTGTATAGATCTCTTATACTGATGTACATAGATCTACTCTAGAACAATTTAAGTGAAGAAAAAGCAAGTTGGGGCTTCCCTGGTGGCGCAGTGGTTGAGAGTCCGCCTGCCAGTGCAGGGGACACAGGTTCGTGCCCCGGTCCAGGAGAATCCCACATGCCGTGGAGCAGCTGGGCCCGTGAGCCATAGACGCTGAGCCTGCGCGTCCGGAGCCTGTGCTCCGCGACGGGAGGGGCCGCAACAGTGAGAAGCCCACGTACCGCAAAAAAAAAAAAAAAAAAGCAAGTTGTAGATATATGTATAGTATGATGCCTTTTATGTTAAAAGTACTTTTATGTTTCTCTGGGGATTAATATATATGTAAATACACGGGAAAAAGAAGGATCCATGGCAGATTCATAACAATGATTATCTCTGAGGAGGAAAGAAGGGAACCAGTTTTGAGAATAGGTAGCAAAGGAGGCTTCAACCTTATAGTTAATATTTTCAATTTTTTTCAAAGAGCATGTGTTTGAGTATTGTATGGTTAAAATTGTTAACAAAATATCAGTTCAGTTTTAAAATGCTAAGTATGAGGTATTGATTACTTTTTATCTTTCTTTGCTTTTCAGAATGTAATGAATAAGATACATACAATTAGTGTACCCTACTCTGTTATGAAGACTTGCCCTCTCTCTTGGGTCCAAAGAGTACATGCCCACAAAGGTAGTTACACACAGCATCTAAGCTTTGATTATGTGACTGTTGGCAATTTCAGGGATTTTCAAATTGCTCTTCTAGCGACATTAACTCTACGCCTTGGTGCCTTGACAGATTTTAGAGTTTGGTTATTAAAAAATCAGATATGTTGTCTAGTTCATCTCAGTTGATGTCCATTCTTAAGAATTGTGCCTGAATCTGGGCCCTGAATTAGATTTATTGGGTGCTTTGGTGTTCGAAGCTTCCTTGGCTAGGATACGAGGCCTGCCTGCAGGTCACAGTGAGCAAGGCAGTCGTGTGTCCAGTCAGTCGCCACTGCCTCAGAGCACCTGGAACAATTTCTTTGAAACCTTTTTTATTTTTCTCTAAGTGAAAATCATGATTCCTAAAATAAGTAAAAATGTTTTTATTATAATATATTAATATCTACCAAATTTAACATGTGTGTATTGACTTTATCTCTTTTGCATTTATAGCCAAGGTTGCTTTAGTAAAATGCCGAGACTTGCACTGGGCTATGATGGCACATCGGGACCAAAGAGATGTGAGCTTGAGCTCCCTCCGCATGTTGATTGTGACTGACGGAGCTAATCCCTGTGAGTATTTCTAGAGTGTCAGTCTGGGAGTATCCTTTCCTTTGGTAGTCTGAGGTTTTCATCCCCTTTCTGTAAGCATTTTTTTTTTTTATATCTGTATTGAGAGATAATTCACATACCATAAAACTTGCCCATTTAAAGTACCCTTCAATGGGGGACTTCCCTGGAGGTCCAGCGGTTAAGAATTTGCCTTCCAGTGCAGGGGGTGTGGGTTCGATCCCTGGTCGGGGAGCTAAGATCCCACATGGCTCCTGGCCAAAAAACTAAAACATAAAACAACAGAAGCAATATTGCAGCAAATTCAATAAAGACTTTAAAAATGGTCCACATCAGAAAAAATCTTTTAAAAAATTAAAAAAAATAAAGTACAGTTCAATGATTTCAGTATATTCACAGAGTTATATGGCTATCACCATTGACCTGAATTTAGAACATCATCATCCCCAAAAGAGACCCCACACCCGTTAGTAGTCACTCCCCATTTCCCATCCTCTGTGCCCTAGCCAACTGCTAATCTACTCCCTGTCTCTGTATGTTTATCTATTCTGGACATTTTGCATAAATGTAGTCATGCTATATGTGGTCCTTTGTGACCGGCTCCTTTCACTTAGCATGTTTTCAAGGTCCCTCCATGTTGTAGCCTGTGTCTGTACTTTATTCCTTTATATTGCCATATAATATTCTATTGTATAGATATACTACATTTCATATAGTCATTCATCATTTGATGGATCTGTAAGCTTTTAAAACCACTCCATGCTCACTCATTTAGGTCCTTTCTCTATCATGTAACTAAAAAGAGTTATGAGAAGGTAACTTGATATAGCCAAGTGTCTGGACTTTATGTAAATTCCCTGTCACCAAATCTAAGGAGTTTGCAAAAGCTTTCAGAGATCTTACTGTGTTGCCTGCTTTTCCTGACAAGCATAAACATCTTGAGCCTCCACAGGGTAGAATCAGGTAAAGCATTAGATACTACTATGTTCTTTGACATCAGTGGATTTTTGTCAGTAGTCACAGTGATCATCTTGGTATAAAACACAGACCTGGGACTGACCTTAGTAAGAAACAAGTCAGAGAATACATGAACAGGATGGAACTAAGCCAGAGTATTAGTAATGCACTGGCTAAACTGCAGTAGTTACTTCAGGAAGAGTTGCTTCCGAACTGGTTACCTGTTGCCTGCAGTGCATCTCTCCTATTGATTGGGCAGTTTGGTAGGAGCAGCCTTATTTTAAGTTGTAACTTTCAGTAGTGTCACTGACCTTTCATGGGCTAGATGAGCATTTGTTTGTCCTTGAAACCTATCAACCATTTCACAGGCACAGTAAAATATTTGCATGGAATTGATGATGTACAGATGTGTTGGCTTTCTGTTCTTTACCAGTTTCCTGCAATAATGAAAATCATGTTTTCAGTTTTCAAGTTGATCTGTTTCAACTCCTCAGGGTCTGTGTCATCCTGTGATGCCTTCCTGAGTCTGTTCCAAAGCCACGGTCTGAAACCTGAGGCCATCTGTCCGTGTGCTACTTCTGCCGAAGCCATGACTGTCGCAATCCGCAGGTATCGTTCAGAATGTTGGTGCTCTTGATGTATGTTACAACTCTGATCAAATGTGCAGAATGGACCAGGTGATGACAAGGGGTGTGATCTAATTTTCTGCTTCGTAATCCTGAAAGTGAAAATGACTTTGTAAAGCAGTTTGAAGCATCTCATTTATTTTTCCCACTCTTGCCCTAAGTGTAACTGGTAAATTGAAATTTTACTTTAGTTATTATCATCTCGTATTTGTGAATTAGTTCTTTTTCTGTCTTGTTTTGCCCTTCAGAATCCTTAGTTAGCATCTTAGACTACAAGTAGACTGTTCTTGATTGTAGTTTATATATGCAAAGTACCTATATAGAGAGTACACCCAAGCCAGTATTTTCCTTTTATTTATTTTTTAATTGAAGTATAGTTGATTTAGTGTTGTGTCAGTCTCTGCTGTACAGCAAATTGACTTGGTTATACACATATATCCCTTCTTTTTTTTTTTTTATACAGTAGGACCTTGTTGTTTATCCATTCTAAATGTAATAGTTTGCATCTACCAACCCCAAACTCCCAGTCCATCCCGCTCCCTCCCCGTCCCCCTTGCAAGCCAGTATATTCTTAACAACTGATTAAAATTTACTTTTTCCATCTGAATGAAAGTTCACCATGCTTTGCACATGTAAATTAGATTAATTTGGCATGTTTTGGGTAGAGAAAAAATGCGGATTTTTGTGTGTGTGGTAGCCAGAGGAAATTTCCTTTCCTACATGTTCATACTTTTCTCTTAGTATCATTTTATCTGCCAAATTTCATGAGTTTATTTTGTTTTCAGGCCTGGAGTCCCAGGGGCCCCTTTGCCGGGAAGAGCCATTCTCTCCATGAATGGATTGAGCTATGGGGTAATACGGGTCAATACTGAAGATAAAAATTCAGCACTGACGGTTCAGGATGTGGGACATGTAATGCCCGGGGGTGAGTTCTCAGGAGCATCATTTGGTGTTTCATGAAGATTCGTCTTTAGAGATAGTGGAGCCTGATAAAATACGAGATCCAAAACCAGGAATCCAAAATCTAGTACTAAGTCACTTAATTTCTCAAAGCCTCTCTAAGAGTTAATCATACTTATTTCCGGCAGAAATTGGATGATTTAATTGTGAGTGTTTCAGTTACAGTTGTTCACATGGAAAGCTAAGTACTGAGTGATACTAAAGTTGTCCGGTTTTCACTGTAATTGCCAAGACGATGGGCTGGCAGAAAGTTAAAGAGTACATTGCTTCCTGCGTGTTTGAATTTGATCTGTGTAAGGGTAAATTAATTTAACCTGTTTCTTTGGACTTTGCAGTCATTTTGAATAAGTCACTGTCTTTAAAAGCTTCGGTCTGCATCTATTGTATGTTTTTATTTGCTGAATTTAAAAAATTCTTTATTATCGGGTGAAAGGTGGAAATTTCAGATATACCTATGTAGCATCAGGTCTGTTTTTAACATTCCTGTTTGGTATTCTTGCTTAATGCCACTCAGTGAATGTAAAACTTTCATGGGTTCATAAGGATGAGACTGTTTTTTCGAAGGTTTTCCAGACTCTCCCTTGACTATACTTTCTGTACACTAGGGATGATGTGCATTGTGAGACCCGATGGACCTCCCCAACTCTGCAAAACAGATGAAATTGGAGAAATCTGTGTCAGCTCCAGAACAGGAGGCATGATGTACTTTGGGCTTGCTGGTGTGACCAAAAATACATTTGAGGTACGTGACGTTAAAGTTTCATGGGGAACGTGTTGCGTGAGGTCAGTGTCACTAGGGCAGCTGAGCTGGCTGATGGGAAATAGCACAGCGTAGCTGTTGGGAGTGTGTGCTCCAGAGGTAGACTGCCCGAGGTCCAGCCCTGACTGCCATGCACTAGTTGAGCTGCTTATCCTCTCTGTGCCCCAATTTCCTTCTTTTTAAAATGTGAGTAATGATGGTATCTACCATAGGAGTGTTGTGAGAACTAAATGAGTTCATGTTTATAGAGTGCTTAGACCAGAACCTGGCACACAGGAAGTGCCCTCGTTTATCTCTTACATATATAAAGAGTAAGAAGCCTCACAGAAATTCACCCTGGTGAGTGTGCCATGGTTTGAGTGTATAAGACCCAAAATTTAATTCTGAGAGTGCAGTGAGAATGGATCCATCTCTCAAAAGTAGACTCGAGTTAACCACGCTTGTAAAGACTAATGTAAACCAGAATGCCAACTTCCTAATGAAAAATGAAAACCTGGCTTGTCACGGGGGCAGATTGTTGCCGTTATTCAGTCTTTCAGTGAGAGAAATATTTATTGAGCACCTTCTGCATGTCTGGCACTGTTCTCCACTGCTTGTGGTACATCAGGAAAATACATAAAACTCAAATAGCTCATATTTCAGTGGAACTAGCACATCGTTTTTCTGAAGGCGGTTCTGCATGTGAAGCCAAATTGTAATGAAAGTTTGCCTGGTGAGCCTGGAAATCAGAACAGGCATAATTAATTGTCTGTATTTCCCAATTGGGATTAACCTGCCTCGGGACTCCAGTTTATGGGCCATGTCCCCTTCACACTAGACAGGGCTTATATGACCACTGCCAATTTTCAGTCTTTGAGCTTCCCTTTTCTATAACCTAGACTAGTGGTTGTCAGTCTCAATATGGCAGGGCACATCTGTCTACCATCCCACTTGAAAATCAGTGCATGTAATTATGTAATAATAGATGTAAATGGCAGGAGAGTGTTATCTATATGTGTGATGTGATGTGGTGGCTCAAAAAGGCTCCATCATCTATGTTTATACAGCCTAAAATGGCATAATATATATTTTTAAATGTCTATTATTACCACCACCACCACCATCACCATCACTATCACTACTACATTCTTGGCCTACCTTCAAAAGTTGTGACCAATTCATAAACTCTTAAAGCACATGCTTACTGCCATTCTCTTGGTTTACTTTCACAGGTGATTAATCTCTGCTGAGTTTTTATACATTTTACTAATTTAAATCTCACCTTATTTCTCTTTTAAGTGCTTGGACTACATATGTTTCCAATATCTGTGTTTTTCTTCATTGCATTTTCCTTATATAAATAAGATCTTCAAGCAGTGTTTGAAGATACTAATAATATTTTATTACGTTGCCTCCCCTGGGAGGGCAAGTGCCTAGCTAAAATTCTCAGATTTGTTACTAAGCTGCTAGGTCCATAGTGATGAAGAAATTTTGAAATCTGCAGGATAAATTTAATGACAGTGAAGTACAATAATAATACTAACCAAAAAAGGAGAAGAAAACTGTTGCACTGGTTTTGCAAATTAAAGTTTCTCATATTTTTCTTACTGGATTCTTATATTTAAACCCTGAGAGAATTTTTCAATGTGGTTAACACTTCACTAGAACAAAAGATCTAAAAATGGCTGCTTAGAAAATAAAAGTGTATTTTAAAAATAAGCTACTGGTAGGGAATTCCCTGGCGTCCAGTGGTTAGGACTCCTTGCTTTCACTGCTGAGGGCCCAGGTTCATTCCCTGGTTGGGGAACTAAGATCTCACAAGCCGCGTGGTGCAGCTAGGAGAAAAAAAAAAAAAAAAAAGCTTCTGGTGAGAAAAACTTTGCAACACATATGAATGCAAAGAGCTAATTTTCCATTGTTATCTCTTACTAGCTATTTGATATGAGGCAAATGAAACTCTCTGTGCCTTTCTCATCTGTAAAATGAAAATATTAATTCTGTTTCATAGGGTTTTCTTGAGAATTAACTGTATTTACACCCATGCCTGGCACATGATAACCATTTTATAAATGTTAGCTCTTGTTATAGTTGTTCCCTGTGTAAAAAAAGAAATCTTAAAAATTAAAGGGAAAAATCCAATCAAATAGAAATAATAGACAGGAGACATGACTAGGCTATTCACAAAAGAAATACAAATGGCGGTAAATTAAGGAAAAGAAATTCATCCATGTTAGTAATAAATAAATGCAGCTAAAATAATAGTGGGATTTCTTTTTTTGCCTACCAGATTGGCAAAGTTTAGAAAAATTGATAACATGTAATATTAGCCAGAGTATGGGAAAAACATTCTAATACGGTATTGGTAGAGTGTAAATTGCTATAATAATTTTGTAGGACAGCCTGTTAAAATTGAAAAGACTCATGCCTTTTGTACAAATGCACAGAAATATGTACAGCAGTATTCAGTAAAGCACTGTTCATATAGTGAAAAATTAGAATGACCTACCTAGCCAGAAAGACTGGTTACGTTCTAATAGTGCTGATTCTGATGGTTTCCTGAGTACTGACTCTAGGCCAGGCACTGTGCTTGCATCTACAAATCTATTTATATTCCCTTGATCTTTACCCTAAGCCTGTGATAGGCATTGAGAGTTCCATTTTATGGCTAAAGAAACTGAGGTATAGAGAAATGCAGGAACCTTCCTAAGGCCCACGTTACTAGTAAGTGGCAAAGACAGACATTGAACTTACATCTGACTCCAAGGGCTATGTTATCTCGTTCCACCATGTGATGGTATATTATAGAACTCTTGTACAAAGAGAGCTAGATTGACTATTACCAACTTGTAAAGGTATCCAAAATACATATACTATACCAAACACATATAATATATGAAAAAGCAAGTTACAAAATAGTATATATAATATGATCCCTTAAAAAAATTCTTAATATGTTAATATGTGAATCTAAAAAAGTCCGCAGAGATAAACAACAAATTATAAATGTTTGTTATGTCTTAAGCAGGTGGGATTACTGGATTCACTATTTTTTATAATTTTAGTTTTCAACAAGCATGTATTACTGTTTTAAATTTTTTTTTAAGACTTTTTAAAAATCAAATACTTTTTTTTTAAGCTAACATTTTCACTTTTTTCTGTCATTTAGGTGATTCCAGTGAATTCCGCAGGCTCTCCTGTTGGGGATGTACCGTTCATCCGGTCGGGATTACTGGGGTTTGTAGGGCCAGTAAGTGACACTTTCATATTTGTTTTGGTGCATCTGATCCAAATATTTGAACTTTAGTTCACAGAACAAATTCTTATTAGTCCAAGAGTATTACAGGGCCACTTAACTTACATGTAGAGCAGCTCCTGTAAAAAATGTCATAAAATGAGTGATGTTTATTGCTCCAGTTACCCAAGTTCATTTTATTCCTTCAAACTAAGACAGTATCTTTTATTTTCAAAACTCTTTTCACTTATTCTTCCTATGTTGCGTTGATTTGATTAATATATTTCAGTAAGTGAGAAGAGTGCTGAAAAAGTTACCCTCAATAGCAAAGGGAAACCATAATAGTGTACAAATCATTTTCATACGGATTATCAGTACTACACCAGGTGTAACAGTAAATCCTCTGAATGAAAACAGTTTGTTTTTCAGCAGGTGGTATTTACAGGCATTGGGTTTACAGAGGCAATTAGGATACAAAACCTGTTCTCAAAGAGCTCACAGTTAGTTTCATGAGCCGGTGAGGAAGGCAGAGAGGCAGAGCATGAAGGGCTTTGCATGACATAATGGGAAGTTTGGATTTTATTTTGTAAGTAATAGACCTTCATTATCATAGTTGAGCCCACATACCTCTTCCATCTCTTAATTACCTCCTTACCCTCTCTTTTTTCTCCTCATAACAGTTCAAGTTCTATAAGAAAAGATCTAATTTTATTTTCTTTCTTCCCCACCATTTATGGGTGACAGTGGGGTTGAGGACATACCTCTAAGAGAATCACTCTCCTAGAAAGAGACATCTGCACCTACTGTCTTGACTTCTAAACTCAGCACCAAGAAATTCTCAGAGACCCAGCTCCTTTTAGCTTCCACTCCACTATTGAGGTCCAAGATGGAGCTCCAGCCATCACATCTGCATTCCAGGAAACAGGACAGAAGAAAGGGTGTAGCCCTACTATCTCTTAAGAGAAATTCCCTGAAGCTGCTGAGCAACACTTCTACTTATATCTCGTTGTTCTGAACTAGTCACCTGGCCACACATAGCTGCAAGGGAGGCTGAAATGCATGCCGAGCTAGAAATTCTACTACTGTGAAAGAAATGGAAAAATAGATGTTGGAGGACCAGCAGAGACTGTCTTGTTCTCTTTATTCACTTCCACCGTAGGACCTTTCAGACTGTGTTGAAAATGGCTGATTTTCTTCTGTCTTTTGGGATGACAGAAGGATGGGCCAGTAGCTTCTTGAGACTAGAGATTATGTCTTACTTACAAAGCCTAGTCAGTGTATGGCACTACATTGTGCTTAGTAAATCAATTAGTGACATTCAAATGGAGATGACTACTAGATAATTCAATATATGTAAATGGTCCAAAAATTTAGGAATTCTATAATGAATGGGAAAAGTTAATTTATTGCAAATGAGTCTGGGAAAATTATTGATAAAAATTATATGAAATAATAAATAATAGAATTATTTATACAGCGATGCTTTGAGGACATTGACAGCAGGCTTTCCTGCAGCTCAGTTATTTTTTTGGAAAGGAGAGGCTCCTACAATTCCTTAGACGTTTCTTTATTAACTTATTTCTAATATTACCAGATGGAAACATTACCCTTATAAATCTGAGACATTCATTCTCACATTAAAACTGTTTTACTCTCTTCCTAATTCCAGTGTTAAATGGTCTAACAATTTTCTCCTCTGCATCCATCCCATGAATAAGTACAGAAAATGAACTAATACATAATCATGGCTAGGAAAATGAACTGTGCTCATTTGGCATCCTAGTTGCTTTCTTATAAAATTCCTGCATGGGACTTCCCTGGTGGTGCAGTGGTTAAGACTTCCACTGCAAGGCGCACAGGTTCAGTCCCTGGTCGGGGAACTAGGATCCCAACGAGCCTTGCAGTGCGGCAAAAAAATAAAATAAAATTCCTCCCTAAGAATGAATATGGGGCTTCCCTGGTGGCACAGTGGTTAAGAATCCGCCTGCCAATGCAGGAGACACGGGTTTGAGCCCTGGTCCGGGAACATCCCACATGCCGTGGAGCAACTAAGCCCGTGAACCACAATTACTGAGCCTGCGCTCTGGGGCCCATGAGCCACAACTACTGAGCCTGCGTGCCTCAACTACTAAAGCCCATGTGCCTAGAGCCCGTGCTCCACAACAAGAGAAGCCACCCCAGTGAGAAGCCTGCACACTGCAACAGAGAGTAGCCCCCGCTCGCTCAACTACAGAAAAGCCCGCGCACAGCAACGAAGACCCAGTGCAGTCAAAAGTTAATTAATTAATTTAAAAAGAATGAATATGAATGGATTCCCTTCTTATATACTATTAAGACCGCATTAATTGTAAGATGCCACTGATTCTGAGATGTCGAGATGTGAAACACTTTTTTAGAATCCATAAAATATATTTTCTTTCCTACAGTTTTTATGAGATTTATTTCAAGGCAGGAAGTAAAATGTCTGTTTTGCTATTTAAATTACGTAAATCATTGTTACCTTTCAGGGCAGCTTGGTTTTCGTGGTTGGAAAAATGGATGGGTTACTGATGGTTAGTGGTCGAAGACATAATGCTGATGACATTGTTGCTACTGGATTGGCTGTTGAATCAATAAAGACTGTTTATAGGGGAAGGTGAGTAGTACAAAGTTCAAAGGTTAGCACTTCTGGTGGAATCTAAAGATACCTCTGTAGGGTGATTTGAGTTGTATTCTGTAGATGCTCTAGATTAGGTTGTTTTTGATTAAGTGTAGCAGAAACCAGGCTCTGAATATTTATCTTAAAATGTCTGGTTCTTTGGCTGTAATTGAGGGGCTGTAACCATATCCTGTATTTCAGTTTTTAATTACTACTGTTTGTTGAATCCTGAAGACTGAGGAGAGATTTCTGAAACACTGAACTTCCTACATTCCTTCGATACAGAAGTCACCCCATTCAGTCTAATTGAGATAGATGCTACTCTGTAGGAGTTTACATCTAAGAATTGTTCTCTTACTTGACTCTAAATTATTACCATTTCAATGTAGAGATTGACATAGTACATAAGCCCTAATTTCAAATTCCATGGATGAAGTCAATTAGATACCCTCTTTTCTTTGCTTATTAACTCAAGAAAAGATATTTGGCATATATTTGAGTAATTGATGTCCTGTTCAGTAGTTTTCGGTCATGGATATATGTCTTTAAAGCAATCCTGGTGTCCCTTAGTTTTTGAAGCAGTAGAAAAATTAAACCACTAGAGAACCAGTTCCTGAAATGTATAGTTTTTTGTAATGGTGTGGCTTCCTGTGAGATGTAAACTCCATGGGGTACTGGACCTTCTGTCTTTGGTCACGGTCACATCCCCAGCACTCGGCACAGTGCCTGGCACGCAGTAGGTGTTCATTAAATATGTGCGGATGAAAGGAAAGAAGGAAGGGAGGTGGTCAGGCTTGCTGGCGTTCTCAGCCCTCCAGTGCCTTCCCGTTATTTCACACATTCATTCAGCAAGCGTTTATTGGGTGCCAACTGTGTGCCACCGTTCTGGATGCTCAGGGTGTGGCAGTGAACAACACCGGCCACGTCTCTGCCTGCGGGAACTCACATTCTCATTGGGGGAGGAGCAGGTAACCACATAGGGAAACAGATACTAGGTGAGCTGGTGATGAGTGCTGTGCAGGAAGGACACGGCGTGGTGGTGCCTGCGGGTTATACGGGGAGTCTGGGAATGCCTCACTAGCAGGGGGA
Source organism: Delphinapterus leucas (assembly GCF_059928025.1). Lineage (NCBI taxonomy): Eukaryota > Metazoa > Chordata > Mammalia > Artiodactyla > Monodontidae > Delphinapterus > Delphinapterus leucas. Next base: position 40,479,553 of record NC_143139.1, read on the forward strand.
TGTTTGAGCCGAGACCTCACTCAGAGCAACCCCTCCCCCCGCCTCCAGGTCCTCCGTGACCACCTGGGCGGGTCTGACCTCTCCCCACCACTCTCTGCTTCACCACCCTGCTCCAGGCACACTGACCTTCTTGCTGTTCCTCAAACCTGCCAAGCTCGTTCCTACCTCAGAACCTTTTCGCTTTCCGTTCCTTCTGCCCGGAAACCTCTTCCTCCAGATCTCCGTGCGGCTCGCGTCCTCACCTCATTCAGGTCTCTGCTCCAATGTCCGCTCCTCAGGGAGGCGCTGCCCGCCCCCCCCACCCCCCGACCCACACACTGCTCCGCCCCCGCCCTGCCTCGGTCCCCCGGTGTATAGCGCGACGTGATTGTTGTCTCTGACACGCAAGCTCCACAAAGACAGGGACTTCAGCTTATTTATCGCTACGTCCCAACATTCACGACAGTGGCGCTTAGTACGCGTTTTTTGAGTCCCCGTTTTGATGGTAATGATTTTGACGTTTTCTTTTCTCAACTACTCCTTCCTGGGCAGTGCGGTGGGGATGTCTCCTCTCTGTAATTCCAACTGAGCAAAGCAAATAGGACTGGTTGTGAAGGGAGTCCTGATGTGTTTGATCTGTCTCTCTTAGAATTGCTGTGTTTTCTGTGTCTGTATTTTATGATGAGCGCATCGTGGTGGTTGCGGAACAAAGACCTGACGCTTCCGAGGAAGACAGTTTCCAGTGGATGAGCCGTGTGCTACAGGTGAGCGCACCTGGGGTCTCTGTCGGGGAGGTTGACTTTGCTGTCAAAGGCAGCAGAAGCCACTGCTGAAGCATTTTCTTCAGTGGACCAGTTATGTTGCCCTTTTTTTTCCCTGCCAGTAGCTACTCAAATATTCTAGCTACTGTTAGCAAAAGCAGATAATACCACGCCTCCTTGTGTACCACAAAGTATTTTTCTGCTCAGGTTGCCAAAAACAATTGAATTTGACCTGCCTCAGCAAGTTCTTTCATTCTTTTGTGCCTGAGTGTTAACTACCCATGAACGTTTTAACTGTCCAAATGTGGAACACATCTTTGACATAATCAGTCCCCATGTCAACAGCTGCAGTCTTACTGCATGCTACAAGTGGTGCCTAGAGTGTGAGGAATCCAATATGAGCTGCTGTTCTTACTTTGAAGGAGCTTTTACTGTGGAGTTAGAGATCTAGGTGAAGTAAACCACTAGGGAAGGAGGAAGACATGGGCTCAGTATAAGGGAAATGTTTCTAGGGGAGCAGGCTAGGATGATGAAGAGAGCCTAGTATTCATTTAGAATCATACTTTGAATCCCAGCTCCACTACCTACCACATAAGTGCCTTTAGGCAGCTTACTTAACCTTACTTAACCTTATTTTCTCGTCTGTAAAGTGGGGATAGAATTATCTATATTACGGAGCTATTGGAAGGTTAATTGACAGTAATTAGATAATGAATTGAAATATTTAGTGCCTGCCTTCAGTACAACAAGATGATGGCGATCATCATTAATATAAAAAAGAACAATCATAAGCATATCTCCAATGAGGAGTTTATCTTAAATAACATTCCCTTTCACTCCCGGTCCCCTCACTCTGCTCTATTTTCTGATTAGTATTTATCAGCTATAAGTGTCTTCATATGTATTGTTTTCTACATCCACTATAATAGAAGACCCATGAAAGCCAAGAGTTACTCTCTCTTGTTCCTGTTAGTCCAGAACCAGATGGCTATGCCAGCACATCATCAGAGTAGGCTCAGCAAATATTTGTTGGATAAATGGATGGTCCAGAGAAAGCGTGGACTGTCCTTACCATTCAACTTATATGTATTGGGATTGTTCCCAGTGTCTATAAGTTGTCTGCTTGGGGCATTTGGATTTATTTATTGCCAGTTAGTAGTAATGTTGTAGAAATGTTGTAAGCATGAGATGAGTGATAGCACTAGATGACTTTTAAGATTCTTCCTATCTGCAGGGCCTGTGATTCGGAATTATCAGTTGGTATAGCATAGGCTGTTTATAGTGCAAAAATCAGAGAAAGGAAAGAGAATACTGAAGATAGACTAGATAGAAAAAACTGTGAAGAAAGTGGGACTGGGTGATCTCTGAAAGACGGTTAGTAATCAGACCCGCAAAGAGAATTTTTTTATACTGTTCATATTTTCAAACACACTGCTTATTTCATTCAGAAAGAACTTTGGGGGATAGTGGTAGAATCTTGTGGTGAATTATGTATTTTTTCCAGTTACAGGAAGCAAATTTCCCAGGTTGTTATTTTTCCTTGAAAAGCAACTATAGGAATTAAATGCAGTGCTAAACTTACTAATCCAAATTTTTGTTAAAGTCATTTGGGGTCTGATTTGGGTGCGAAATAAGAAGGCATTATCTTATATGTAGCTTCTCTTCTTGGGGTACTTGGATCCATAGTAGAACATTAAGAACTCCATATGTTCTGGTAGGTTAGAGCCCAGAGGTTGTTTAATTCCAGGTCTGTGTATGATATAAACTAAACACCTAACTCAACACCTTCTAAGGAACGTCGTCAGTGGATGACTTACCAGGTGGCGTATTTTCAGTGAGGAATCCAGGCTACACATGATACATTTGCTAACTTCCTGTATATTCTAAGATACTCAAGACTTAGGAACTGTTACAGACTTCCCATTTCCTAGTTATCTCTGTTGGTTAGTGGATTAGTCTGAAGAATATGCTTTCAAGTTTATTCCTCTGCCCTTTTAAGTCATTTTAATAAAAGGCCTTGTCTGTCTTTTATGACTCTTGGTCCATTCGTCTTCTCAGGCTGGATCTCCTTTTCAGTAAGATTTGTGGGTAGTACAAAAGAACCCTCTCAGCTGGCATGTTTAGAAATGGTATCGATGGTTGGTCAGTTAGTTTTCAAAGGTGATTGAAGCAGAAAACCATAACAATGAGAAATTCTTCAAGTATTAAATCTTAACACAAAACATAACAAGTGTGCCTTTATTTGACGCAGAGGCGTGTGAGTGTGAGCTCCAGGTCAGCTTACTTCCATAAACTGCATCCAACAGCATTGGTTTCTGGTTTCATTTCCTTTAAGTTAGACTAGAACGTGAGTATTTGAAAAGAAACTTACCTTTTAGAATTGACTTGTCCATTCCTATCAACAGTAGGAGTTCACCTCTAATGAGTCTTTAGAAAGCATAACTCTTCCTAACTCTTCCTATTTTGCATTCATATTTTATCAGTGGATATAATAGTTAATTATATGAGCACAGTAACAAGAACAGCAGCTGTAAAAGGTATTGAAGCAGGCACAGCTGACACTCAGTGAGCGCACAGGTGCGTGGCTGGGAACAGGGGTGCGCCGAGGGAGCTGTTGGCCTCCAGGACTCAGTGTGCGGTGGGCCTCACCTGGATGTTTTGCAAAGGGGTTGCCTAGTAATCTGGTGAACCACTTAAGCAAGGGCTTACTTACAGAGCTTCTGTTTTGTTCATAATAAAAATACTGGGACTTCCCTGGTGGCGCAGTGGTTAAGAATTCGCCTGCCAATGCAGGGGACACGGGTTCGAGCCCTGGTCCGGGAAGATCCCACATGCCGCGGAGCAGCTAAGCCCGTGTGCCACAACTACTGAGCCCACGTGCCACAATTACTGAAGCCCACACGCCTAGAGCCCATGCTCTGCAACAAGCCACTGCAATGAGAAGCCCGTGCACCACAACGAAGAGTAGCCCCCACACGCTGCAGCGAAGACCCAATGCAGCCAAAATTAAATAAATAAAATAAATAAATTTATTAAAAATAAATTTTAAAATTAAAAAAAATTAAAAATAAAAATATTTTGCCTCTGTTTAATTGAGCTTTGTTGGACAGCTAAAATATTAAACGAACCGAAACAAATTTCTAGGTTTTGGACATTATCAATCAAGAGAGAACATACTGAGGCTTGCAAATCAGTATCCACCTCTGTCCATTTAGATTGTACTGGGTTGGCCAGTACCTCACCACTCTGCCATCACTGGAAGGATTAGGTACCTTTAGATGTATGGGATACTAATAATCTACCAGATTCTAGACCTAGAATGGAGAGAGAAAGAAAAACTCTAGGGCTTCCCTGGTGGCGTGGTGGTTAAGAATCCACCTGCTAATGCAGGGGACATGGGTTTGAGCCCTGGTCCGGGAAGATCCCATATGCCGCGGAGCAACTAAGCCTGTGCACCACAACTACTGAGCCTGTGCTCTAGAGCCCGCGAGCCACAACTACTGAAGCCCTCGCGCCTAGAGCCCGTGCTCCGCAACAAGAGAAGCCACCGCAGTGAGAAGCCCGCGCACCGCAACGAAGAGTAGCCCCCGCTCACCGCAACTAGAGAAAGCCCACGCGCAGCAACGAAGACCCAAGCAGCCAAAAATAAAATAAAACACGAAAAACTCTTAGAGTAGAATAATGCATTGTGTTAGGAGGATGTCAAATGTCATAAAATTAATCTCACTGAGCATTTTTTTTGTTTGTATTTTTCTAGGCAATCGATAGCATTCATCAAGTGGGGGTTTATTGTCTTGCTCTGGTGCCTGCCAATACTCTGCCCAAAACTCCACTGGGAGGGATCCATATATCTCAGACGAAACAGCTCTTTCTGGAGGGATCGCTACATCCTTGTAATATCCTCATGTGCCCACATACATGCGTGACCAATTTGCCAAAACCCCGGCAAAAGCAACCAGGTAAGAATGCTGGCTTTGAAGGCATGACATTAAAACTGTAACTTGAAGAAGCTGAATTCTCTCAGCATGATTTTTTTCTCTAGAGTTGGACTTTACAAAGATTAGTAAGTAACATGAGAATCGTATCAGCTGACCAAAAGCAGGAAGGAGTGAGATTTTGTAAACTAGCTTTTCCAGGTTTACTGTTGGCTCAGCCTTCTGAGTAATTCTCAGTAGAGTGTCCATTTTCCCAGGATGTAAGGTATGGGGTCAAGGTGATCAGAATCCCACTGGTGGAGGTAGAATAAAGCAAGTCCTGTAATGGAAGGTTCTGATAATAAGAATAGCTAGTATTTACTGAGGCTTACTAAAAGCCAAATATTAGCTATACATTTTACAAATATGATCTTAGAGCTTTGCCCTCAGCTGTGGAAAGTAAAGTTCAGAAAAGTTAAGAATTGTGCCCAAAGTCATATAGCTGGTTAGTGACAGAGGTGAGATAAATAACATGTTTTGCATTTGCCATATTCCTATGAATTCAAGATGCAAATAGAAGTATGTGAATTGCCATATGAAACAAAGAAAAAACCAAATAGTCAATTTCACCATTTTGCCTAATTTCTGAACAAACCTGGGTTGTAGGGCTAATGAGTAGGAGACTAAAGGCAGGAGTAAGTGATTGATGGTCAGTCATGTTAAAATATCTATTTAGGGCTTCTCTGGTGGCGCAGTGGTTGAGAGTCCGCCTGCCGATGCAGGGGACACGGGTTCGTGCCCCGGTCCGGGAAGATCCCACATGCCGCGGAGCAGCTAGGCCCGTGAGCCATGGCTGCTGAGCCTGCGCGTCCGGAGCCTGTGCTCCGCAATGGGAGAGGCCACAACAGTGAGAGGCCCGTGTACTGCAAAAAAAAAAAAAAAATCTATTCAATCCAACATGAAGTCATTAAGTTTTATTGATGCCTTTTCATTTTAATTGAGAAGTTAATGAGAGCCTCCCAGTTTCTTGTATGCCTGGAAACACATGAGAGCTAAAATCTGGCCTTTACAGTTCCCACTGCTACCACATACACTCACACACACATATACATAGTGGGAAGATTAGGAAGTCAAAGGGAAGTATGGCATTTAATCATATTTCCATTAAGACCGCTTTTGCTGAAAGGTAAATATGATGTACAATAATAAAATAAAAGGTAAGCCTCTGACTCTCTAGGATATTTTTATTAGGATATTACAATGTTAATCTGCTCTGCTTTGCAGTAGTTATTACTTCAGTGGTCTGGTGGCGAAGATCATATCACATTGGTTATATAGACGTTATTGTCAACTCGCCAAGTAACCTTATCTTAGTAACAGTGTATATAGAGCTACAGTATATATGATATTTATCAGTTTCTGCTAGTGGAAATGACAGTTTATGGAGGCTGATATTCTAAAGGGGCAGTTAGAATCAAGTCTGTACTAATCAAGAAATATATAAAAAGAAGTATCTTCATATTTCCTGCCTACGTATCTGATGGATATGTAAAACATACAAATCCTCCATCTTGTATTCTGTTATACTGAAGTCCTACATTTGTCATATGAGTAAAATCCTATTTTAAATAGCATTTAATCTAGAATTCCTTTAACAAAACTTTGATTTCAGTAGATGCTTAAAGGATGCAACTCAGAGACATAGTAGTTGCTTAAAACATTGCTTTTGCTAGCCAGATTTCACCCAGTTTTACTAAATGATGAAACCTATATAAAAGGTTTATTCCTAAGCCCTCATAGGCATAGCATCCACCTGTCTGATGAAAGCATTAGGTTTGGATTCTGTGTTTTTGCTGTCTGTTGTGATGGCCTGCTAAGATCTTAGTGGAATGTGTATGGGTCAGACCAAAGCAGCTTGAAAATGTAGCATAGGTGGAACAGACATGATGTGGGGATAGCATGAGAGGATGGGGTTTAAGAAGAATACAGGAGCATGGAGATGGTTGGGAGTGAGGTAAAAAAGGAAAGGAGAGGAAAAGGAAGATAGAAACGGTGTTAAGGTAGCCCAGTGACAAAAATCTCATTGAGATGTCTGTTAAGCTATCGTGTAAAAGAATGGGAATGTGTTAGGACTGGTTTCGGCTGCACGTTGCAGAAGAACATAACGGCTGCTTAAACAAGAGGCAAGTTTTTTCTTTCTCAAGTGAAAGAAATCCAGAGCTAGGCAGTCCAAGGCTAGGATGGAACTGGCTAGGAACCCTCAGTCACTGTTGGTCCAGCTTCCCATCTTATTGCATTGGCATTGTTATCAGTTAACTATTGTTATAGATGTGCTGCATAACAAATAATCCTAAAACTCAGTGGTTTAAAGTAAGAAGCATTTATTTTTCACTCATGGAATGTGGATCTGCTGAACCTGGCTGGGATCCTCTGGCCTTGGCTTGGCTCCAGGCTGTAGGTTGGGTTCAGACCTGTTCCATGTGTGTCCTCATCATGGGACCAGCAGCTACCTGTGCCATATTTTCCTCAAGGCAGATGGCAAAAGCAAGAAGCAAGCCAAACCATACAAGCATACTTAAAGCTTCTGTTTGCTTCATGTTTCCTAACATTTTATTGTCCAGAACAAGTCAGACCATGCCCAAAGCCAGTGGAGCAGCCAGGTATATACTCCTCTCATGTAATCACAGCAAGGAAGACTTGTAAGAAAATCAAACAATCTGCCACAGCCAGCCTTAGCATACTGCCTCAGGGTTCATTTAAGCTCCTGACCTCCAGCCATCAGTTCTGCATTCCAGCTAGCAGGTGGGAGAAAAAGACAAAGAAGGGAATACCCTTCCCCTTTAAACATATCTTCTAGAAATCGCACATATTACTTACTCTTACCTATTATTCTCCCACACTAAAGAATATAGTCTTTATTCCAGGCATTTGCCCAGCTAAAAACTGGGGGTTGTGTTTTTAAGGAAAAAGAGGAGAATAGGGCTTGATGACTAGCAGTCTTTGCCAGTGGAAATTTACAGAATTTTGTGGAGAAAATAAGAAGACATATTACAGGTACAGCACAGTATCAGCAATTAGCCTCGTAGATGTTATTGCTTTCAGTAATTTTTCACTCTTTGACTCATAGTCTCAAGAAATACACACAGAAGGACCTCAAGAAATTACTGCTGAATTATTTTTGTCATTTTAAATTACTCTGAAAAATTCACTTTTTAAAACGTCACACCTTTATTAACTTTACATTGTGAGTCCAGGAATGGGCAACTTACACAGTCATATATAGCCTGAGTCCTGCCTATATAAAAAAGGCTGTCTCCAACATAATATATCTGTTAACGTATTATGCAGTCTCTTGGGAAAGAATTTTGCATATTGTATTGGATTGGCCAAAAAGTTCCTTCAGTTTTTAAGTAAAAATAAAAGACATTTTTCATTTTCACCAAGAACTTTATTGAACAGCATATTCACCATTTTGTTCCACTACCTCCTGCCATTTTTCAGGCAACTTCATAATTCCATCTTCCCAAACCTTTTTCTTTTTGAGCAAAGAACAGTTCCAGGTGCCTTTTACAGTCTTCCAAGGAATTGAAACTTTTTCCATTAAGAGAATTTTGTTAAGACCGAAATAAATGGAAATCTGAAGTTGCAATGTCTGGTGAATACGGCGGGTGAATCAGAACTTCCCAGCCAAGCTGTAACAGTTTTTGCCTGGTCATCAAAGAAACATGTGTTCTTGCGTTACCCTGATGGAAGATGATGCGTTTTCTGACTAATTCCTCTTTTCGTCGAGTGCTGCTTTCAACTGGTCAAATTGGAAACAGTACTTGTTGGAATTAGTCATTTGATTTTCCAGAAGGAGCTCATAATAGAGGACTCCCTTCCAATCCCACCATATACACAACATCACCTTTGGATGAAGACTAGCCTGTAGTGTGGTTGGTGCTGGTTCATTTCACTTGCTCCACAATCTCTTCTGTTCCACATTATTGTACAGTATCCACTTTTCATCTCCTATCACGATTTGTTTTAAAAACGGAACGTTTTCATGACATTTCAGTAGAGAATCGTGAGCAGGAATACAGTCAAGAAGGTTTTCTTTGCTTAACTTATGTGGAACACAAACATTAAAGCAATTAACGTAACCAAGCTGGTGCGAACGGTTTTCAGCGCTTGATTTGGATATTTTGAGTATGTCAGCTATCTCCCGCGTGGTATAATGTTGATTGTTCTCAATGACGCGATTTGATCGCTATCAACTTCACCTGGTTTACTCAACCGTGGAGCATCGTCCAGTGAGAAATCTCCAGCACTAAATTTTGCAAACCACTTTTGACATAGTCAGTCAGAGCACCTTCTTCATACACTGCATAAATCTTTCTATGCATTTCAGTTGCGTTTTTACCTTTTTTGAAATAATAAAGCATTATACGCCGAAAATGTTGTTTTTCCTTCTATCTTCAATATTAAAATGGCTACACAAAAATTCACCAATTTTGATAAGTTTGTTTTTAAATGCACACTGATATGACAGCTGTCATAATACAGTCTAACAAAATTGTTTGGAGTGAACTTAAAGACAGCTAAGCACTACTAGAGAGCCATCTTACGGAAAAAACCAAACGAACCTTTTGGCCACCCAGTACTTAAAATTTCAGTGGACATACACTTTGTAGATGAAAACTGTTTAGCAGAGTATTGGAGTTCTTTACCCTTAGGGTGTGTTTTTTTTTTTAGTTTAAAATTTTTCTTTAACTTTTCATTTTGAAGTAATTTCACTTACAAAAAAAGTTGCCAAATAGTAAAAGAATTGCCTTATACTCTTTACCCAGCTTCCCCACATATTTAAAAGTGATTCCGTGATTTAAGTGATTTTGTTCCAGCTATTTCAGTACATTCATAGTCAACAGATTTTGGCAATAAACGTTATTTAATATTAATCAAAGCATAGCATCAGCATTATTCAAAACTCAGCTGGCAATAAATTTTGTTATGTTTTAGCCGTCGTCTTAGTTTCATATGTTGGAGTCTAATCTTTAAGTGACCATCAGGAAAGGCATACAAAGCCCTAGCATTATTGAGAAAGGGAGAGTTTTCCTTTTTTATCTTGAGAAAGGGAGAGTTTTCACTTTTTTTTCCCCAAGTGGCAAGCCTCTGGAACAGTTGAAAATACTGTAATGAACACCCATATACCTTCCCCTGGATTCAGCAACTGTTAACTTTTTTTTTTAACTGAATTCTTTGAAAGGAAATTGCAGACATCATGACAGTTCACCCCCAAATATTTCAGCAGTGTATCTCTAGAGAACAAAAACATTCTCCTAAAATTTTCCTAATCAGCCACAATGCCATTATCCTATTAAGAAAGTTAGCATTGAGCTTCCCTGGTGGCGCAGTGGTTGAGAGTCCGCCTGCCGATGCAGGGGACACGGGTTCGTGCCCCGGTCCAGGAGGATCCCACATGCTGCGGAGCGGCTGGGCCCGTGAGCCATGGCCGCTGAGCCTGCGCGTCCGGAGCCTGTGCTCCGCAACGGGAGAGGCCACAACAGTGAGAGGCCTGCGTACCTCAAAAAGAAAAAAGAAAGTTAGCATTAATATAATCCTATCATTTAATAATACACAATCTATGTTCATATTTCTCCACCAGTTTATTATAGTAGCTGATTTTTTTTTTAATCCAGTATCTAAAGTCACACATTGCTTTTGGCTGTCATGTCCTTTAACTTGAAAGCTCCCAAATCTGTTGTGTCTTCAAGACACGGACCTTTTTGAAGAATCCAGGCCAGTTGTCTTGTAGAATGTCCTACAATCTGGATTTCATTGCTCACTTAAAATAAAGCCCTTCTGATTTTCCTGATGAACTCACCCTCAGTCCTCATAGATGGCAGATTTCTTTTCAGACCAGATATTTATTACTGTTAAGCCCCTGTTAGGGTTTTATCCATGATTGGAACAGATGAAATGTATCAGTAGGAACCAATGCAACCAACTGTCACCTCCTCGGAGTGAAAACTTCCCTCTCTACACAGTCCCTCCACCCCCCAATCCATGTCTCTCCTGTGGTCCTATTTTCTTTTTTTCCAGCACTTCCTGCTACCTGACATTATTTGTGTATGTGTTTATTGGTTGCCTTTCCCCGCTAGAATACAAGCTGTATGTCTTGTTTGCTACTTTGTCCCAGTGCCTAGAAGGGTGCTCAGTCGGTATTGGTTGAATGAACGTTTGAACCAGCTTTGGTCAGTCTGGGAATGCTTGGGGCTGGCGTGGGGGTGGTATGTAGCTTGAATCGCCATCTCCAGAGAGCTGATTTTTGCTTTTACTTACAGGCGTAGGCCCTGCTTCTGTGATGGTTGGGAATCTGGTTGCAGGAAAACGCATAGCACAAGCTGCAGGAAGGGATCTTGGGCAAATCGAAGAGAATGATTTAGTGAAGAAGGTAAGTGTTCCAGAAGTGTTGATTTTTACAAACAAGTCAAGGACAGAACCTACGCTTCAGGTAACAGATGGCAGATGCATTGTCCAGCTTTTTAAAAGTTGCTGACTATGATTCTTTTTTCTGCTTTATGACTTCAGCACCAATTTCTGGCGGAGATCTTACAGTGGCGAGCCCAGGCAACTCCTGACCACGTACTCTTCATGCTGTTAAATGCCAAGGTATTAAGAATGCAATTGTATGTCTAATCAGCTGGCTATTGTGAGAGTATCTTAGGCACGCTTGATCTCTTTCTTTCATCAGAAAAGTTCTATTGCCAACTCAGAGGAAGGAGTTGTTGCCTTCTCCTCGTTTTAATATATGAGGATAAATTGTGCAGTTATTTCAAGGTTGAAATGAGACCTCCTGGAGTGTTATTCAATACTGTCTCTTTTTTGTCACAATCAAGTTGTCTTTATTCAGCTCTGATAGGAACCATAGGACAACCATGTAATTACATAATCTACAGATAGACAGAATGCATTGTGTCAATGTAATTTTTAACCCAGTTTGACTTTTAATTCTTTGATTTCCACCAGAAATAAAATGACTTTAGATCAACATTTTAAAAACCAGTTGTTTCTAGTACATACTTAAATTATTTATTGCTAACATAAAAAGCAAATTGAAAATTATTCAAGAGTATGTTTAACTATTGCTTTCTAATGGATGGTTCGCCAGAATATTGTATTTTTTAAGTTATGCATTCCAGGGGAGTCTGTTGAGATTTGTTTGTTTTAATGGTTGAGTCTGAAGCTGAAAGTACTGTGACCACAGCATAGAACAGCATTTGTCACCAGCAGGGGGAAGACTGGAGGGCCTATTGGAGCCCCTTAGGGGACTTACCCAGATGGCCGCCTTCTGCCCCAGGTCCTGGATTCTGATAGTCTCTCCCTCCCTCCCCCCCTCCCCTCCCCTCCCTCCCTCCCTCCCTCCCTCTCTCTCTCTCTCTCTCTCTCTCTCTCTCTCTCTCTCTCTCTCTCTCTCTCTCTCTCTCACACACACACACACACACACACACCCCACACACACATACACAGCTTTGAGAATTTATGCAGTGATAGAACCTGAGAGGAATATGTTGTGCATCTTAGTGAAAAGTCAGTTAAAATCTTAAGAACCATTACTCCATGGTAGAAAACTTTGGGACTTCCTTGCTCCACCTCTGCATGAAGTGGGCTTCTCTTCAAGCCCATGGATTGATTAGGGTCCTTCCATTTCAGTAAGAAGATGTCAATCCAGCTTGTTCCCCACTCCACTCCCAAGCTTGGCTACAGTTAAACTTATGGCCCTGTCAAATCATACTTCACATCTATTTGTTAGTGAACGTAAGTTGAAATTTGCTTCTTGGGTAGAGAAATAATATATATGGATGACTAAAGGACATGTAGTCCATCTATTCTTCTGCATATTCTAACATTTTACCTTGGATTAGCCCAGGCCACCAGAAAGCTTAGGAACCATACAACATTGTTCCCTTATGCCCAGAAAATGCTTCTTACTGAAGTTTAGTTTACTGCCGTACCAAGGACCAAAAAGAGAGCTATTGTAAGAAATGGCCTTATGAATTTAGCCCTGATTTTAGCCAAAGGAATATTCATTTTAGTGTTATAACCTTAATGTCCAACAATAGACAATTGACTAAATAAATTATGGCATATAAACATGAAATACTATGCAGTCATTGAAAATAATGTTATAGAATAGTTGATGACCCAGAAAATAGTCATATGTGGAAGTAGGAAAAGTAGGATATAAAACTTTAATAATAATTGAGTACTTACTGAAGACCCTGTCCTGGGTGCTTCCCATTTCATAGTTCATTTTAAGGTTAGGGGAACGGAGGCATAGAGACATAAAATCACTTGCCCAAGGTCGCAGGGCCCTAAGTGGTAGGACTAGGAAATTAGCTCCTTCATTTGAACCCAGACTAGCTTCAGAGCCCACATTCTTAGCCAATGCACTGTACAGCCTCTGGCATAAGATAGTATATCTTTTTTTTTTTTAATGTTGCATGTGAATTTATATATAATACATACTCATTTGTTAAAAACCAGGAAAATATACAGCAAAAGTTAATAGTGGTTACATCTCATATTTACTAATCTATATTTTCCAAATTTTCTATATTGAACTTGTACTACTTTATATTAATGAAATTTAAAAGTTATTTTTAAAAGAAACAGCTCAGTAAACTTGTTTTTATCATGAGTTTTTTAAAGTTAAGTTACAATAATTAAAACAGTGTGGTATTGGCACGATACAGACAAATAACAGTTTGGTTTTATCTGGTAAAGTTGAAGGTGGGCATACCCATTGACCCAGCAATTCCATTTCTAGGGCTATACCTGACCAAAACTCATATATTTATGCACCAGGATATATGTATTAGAATGAATTGTCCATCAGCAGTAGAATGGATGAATAAATTGTGGTATGTTCATGCAGTTAAATACTGTGCAGCAACAAAAGCAAATGAACATGAGAGGTTAGATGACGCTTCATAGAATGTTGAGAGAAAGAAGCAAATCACAAAAATATATATGTACAGCACAACTCTATGAAAATCAAATATTTTATAGGTGGTAAAAATATAAAGAAAAAGAAATTAGCCACTAACATTAAAAAGTCACGATAGTGGTCCCCTATGGAGGGAAGGAGAAGGCACCCATGGGGGTGCTTTTAAGCAGTGGTCTTTTTCACATCAGGCTGGTTCTTACACAGATGCTTATTTTATATATATATCTTTTTTCTTTTTTCTTTTTTTTTTTTTTAACCGGTACGCGGGCCTCTCACTGCTGTGGCCTCTCCCGTTGTGGAGCACAGGCTCCGGACGCGCAGGCTCAGCGGCCATGGCTCACGGGCCCAGCCGCTCCGCGGCACGTGGGATCCTCCCGAACCGGGGCACGAACCTGCGTGCCCTGCATCGGCAGGTGGACTCCCAACCACTGTGCCACCAGGGAAGCCCTATATTTTTTTATTAAGCTACACGTTCATATCTTATGCACTTTCACACTCGTGTGTTATATTTTACAAAGGCACAGGGGTTCAAAAAGCCCAGCTCGGTGAAACTTGAATTGGACAATAAGGATATTTATGAAGACCCGCAGGAGAAATTATTCTCAGGACCAGGAATAATTGGCCATCTTCTAATCTGCTAACCTTTGTTAATTCACTGTTCGTGTTTTTGTTTACATCTCTGCTGTTAGAATACTCAGAGCCAAACTCGTGTTTTACGCAAGTGTACTTGACCACATAGCCAGCGCCCTGACCTCACTCATGCCCTCGTCCTGCTTTCATTTCTTTTATTTTCCCTTCTTCTCTTATTTCTTCATGTAAATACAAAATTGCTATGTATTTTTAAAGCTACCTTAAATAAGAGAGACTGTAAATACATACGTTTGATTTAAGTTAATGTTGTTAGTCCCTAAGTACCTTCAAACATTGAGAAAGAAAAGGAATACCACACATGTCTTTTGGTGCTTGGGGAATTTTCACTGAACTTGATAACTTGCTACAGATAATCTAGCAAGGCACAAGCCTTCCATATAATGTCAAATTGGCTCTGTTTGTTACTGTTTTCCTTACTGAGCGTCAACCTGCTTATACTTTCTTCTATTAACAGGGAACTACGGTGTGCACGGCCAGCTGCCTTCAGCTTCATAAGCGAGCAGAGAGGATTGCAGCAGTTCTTGGTGACAAGGGACATCTAAATGCAGGAGACAACGTTGTATTACTCTATCCACCTGGTAAGTGCTGGATTGGTAGACTAGACAAGCTCCATTGCTAGACTACAGACTCTAAGAGGACAGGAGCTCAGGGCTGCTATACGTGACCACGTGGACTGTGCGCACAGGCTCATGTCACGGGAACAGGCCTCTCCTCTCAGAGTTGTGCAGTGTGAGGGCTCTGCCAGGACCGAGTCTGTTGTATTTACTCTTGTATTTCCACTGTCTAGCTCAGTGCCTGGCACTATGGTAAATATTGAATGAGTGAATGACAACTCCTTGACTTTTGGAAACACTCAAAAGAGACCCTTATTTCTAGGAGTGCTCAGGAACGGGACTCTTTCACCCAGTTTTCAAAAGCATGTTGTGTGTGAACTCTGACTTCACATTCTCCACATCGTAATTCGTGCTTACTGTCCCTCGATTATTACTGCATTCATCTTCCACGCTCTAATTCAGCAACCTCTTTACATCAAGAGGGACTCAGGGACTTCCCTGGTGGTGCAGTGGATGGGAATCCGCCTGCCAGCGCAAGGGACATGGGTTCAATCCCTGGTCCGGGAAGATCCCACATGCCGTGGAGCAACTAAGCCCATGCACCACAGCTACTGAACCCTAGTGCCACAACTACTGAAACCCGCATGCCTAGAACCCGTGCACCGCTACGAAGAGTAGCCCCCGCTTGCCACAACTAGAGGAAGCCCACGCGCAGCAACGAAGACCCAGTGCAGCCAAAAATAAAATTAAAGAAAAGAGGGACTCAGAATTACTTGATGAGTTTGGTGTAAATATTAAAAATTTTAGGTGAAATATTTCAGTTGTCCCTTTCTTTAGTCTTCGGCCATCTAACTCATAATCCAGCCTTCTGTGGTCTTTTATCCCTTTTACCTCATTTTACTGTGATTCTCACTTTGCTTTTTTATTTACATTGATACTAAGATTTCTTAGAAGGTCTTCTGGTAAAGGAATTCCTCCCTGTTCCTGGGAGATTGTCTTCCATCTACCAATTAATCATGGTGATGGACCACAGCACTTCCCAAGGAGGCCACCCTTCGAGTCCTGATATTGCAGAGGCTTCGTATCAAGTGATGCCTTGCCTCCCTAAAACCTGCACCCACTGGGGGAGTGACGCCTCGGGGGTCCAATTGCTATTCACATAGCGGCCTTCTAAAGAGTGAAAGAAAGCTCAGGTGTTCCTCATCTCTCCTTTTCCCATTCTTTTATCTTCAAAGTGGAGCAGCCCTAATTTTTGCAGTTATTTCTCCTAGGTAATATCAAGTAATGATGTCAAAATACCTTCGTCAGGTATCTTTCAAGAGCTTACTTCTGAGCTCCTTTCTCGTTATTTATTCTTGGCTTCTCTATATTTTTTTTTAAGTTGTTTTATATGCATCCTTCTTTACCTTCAGTTTCTTCTAAATTTAAAAAATTTCTTCCAATAATGTCTCTGTTAAATTACGGTCTAATGAACCCATCTGGCACATGATTTAATAAACTGGTTTTGGAATAAATAAATAAATTGGTTTTGGAAGCTCTGGCTTTTGCTTTCTCGGTGACAAACCAGGCAGCTAAGTGGCTCTGTCTTGCAGGCATCGAGTTAATCGCTGCGTTCTACGGCTCCCTGTATGCCGGGTGCATACCTGTGACCGTCCGACCTCCTCATGCTCAGAACCTCACAGCCACATTGCCCACCGTCCGCATGATTGTTGATGTAAGTGCCGGGTATAACTTGCCTTGTCCTCATCTCATAAAACCCAGAGTCAGACAGCTAAGCATCCTTACTCATTTTCCAGTCTAATTGAGTCAGGAAGTCAAATCTGTCTCCTGCAAACTACCTCCTTTTCCTTTATCTGATCAAAGTGACCAGCATTTTCCAGTGAAGGAATGTGGGGAAAGCAGTTTTTGGTGAGATACAGGATTGTGTTTTTATCATGAACATTAAGGAAGTGAAGCTGTCATTAGTATTTCTCCATGAAACTTATTTTTTTCCCTCTTCTTAGAAAAGTCCTAATATTTTTTCTGCACAGTAACCAAGGTAATTTTAAATGCCAAACTGAATTCTCCCCATGTCAGGTCACTTTTGCGGGGGTTAGTCTTATAAATTCGCTTGGTATAGTATTAAAGTATACTACAGTAGGAAAGTAAGATAAATCTTATTCTAATCATATCCTAATGTACTTTAAAGCAAAGAGTTACAAAGTTCCAATTTATGTAACATTTGTTTCTCTAAGAACTGCTGCTCCATCCCCAACTGGAGCCTGCAGTATAAAAGGTGCATTCACCACAGATGATTTTACTACAAAGTTCAGTTTGGCAAAATGCCCTGGTTATATTCTGCAAAGCAGGCCGGAGCAGCAGGGAGGGGAGTTTCCTTCCACTGACACAGTTTGCGGGGTGAGGGAAGTTGGTCCCCATGAGTTTCCATGTGCGGGTGTGTGGAAGAGCTCGTTCCTCTGAGTGCACAGAGTCCCTCAAGTCCAGGGTATGTTCTGGGTCCGCTGTGTTTCACCATATTCCCTGGACTGTTGCAAACACTACCTCCTTCAGAGATGATCCTCCAGCACCTCTCATTCCCTGAGTACTACGAAGTCCATGTTTTTATTTTATTATGGTCTTCATGAAATCAAGAGATCTGGGGATCCGTACTGAGGTTATAACCATGGAATATTTGAGAATCACTGTTGTAAACAGTAACTTGTGTTATGAACAAGTCCATCATTCTAATTCAGTGTTACGCATTTTTCAGGACAAACGTAAGGGGAACACTGACCTCCACTGTCCTGTGTGTATTCTTTGAAAAGCTGGTACTGCCCCGTCCCAGTATGATGTGCGAGTTGCTTTTAGCAGCAGCCAGAGCCTATGGTGCTACACGGGGCTAAGCCTTGTGGTGCTTATTTTTGTCCATTTGTTTCTAGGTCAGCAAAGCAGCCTGCATTCTCACCACACAGACCCTAATGAGGTTACTGAGGTCCCGAGAGGCAGCAGCAGCTGTGGATGTGAAAACGTGGCCAACGATCATTGACACAGGTGAAAGGGAGATTTCTCCAGAGGCACTGAGGGGGCAAGAACATTCACTCCCCGAGATTTCCTAGGTTCTCATACCAAAGGTGTTTACACAGCTCTTCTGTTGCAGCCCATTCCACCTGCTAAGACAGAGGCAAAACTTAATATCCACTCAGCTTGAGTTACCAAATGACTGGATACTGCAACATCCAGATCCAGAGAAGCAGATCACAGTGTGCCAGAACTCTGGCGACAAAACGTGACTTGCTGTTACTCTTGGCATCGTCAAACGGTGGTTAGGTGTTGATGCCAGATGTGACCATAGACATGTTGGGCTACATAAAGTATGGGGAGGATCTGACCCTTGACTTCCAGATGTGATAGAGTTGGAACAGCATTGCACTAGGATTCAGAAGACCTGGTTCTGGTTCAAGCTTCAGTCCTTATTTTCTGTATAACCTTGTCCGAGACGACCCTTTCCTAAAACACTACCTACCCTGGCCCGACTCACGTATTTATTGAGAATACCAAATGCAACATAATATGAAAATACTTTGAAAACCATAAAGTGTATGAATTTTAGATGGTGTTCATACTAAAGAAGGGGGTAAGACATTGGGATAGCTGGAGATGGTGGTGGAGGGGAGAGTGTGGGTTTTGGAGTTGGGCAGACAGGTGTAAATCCTCATCCTCTGTTAGGCGTAACTACCTCATGGGGTCGTGAAGATTAAGTGACATAATGTAAAGCACCAGCATACAATCATAGTAATAACAACATCTGACTTTTTATTGAGCCCTTACCATGTGGCAGTCATCTAACATGTATTACGTAATTTCCTCCTTCTACCAACCCTATTAGATAGGTGCCAGTTTTAGCCTCATTTTACAGATAAGAAGACTGAGGCACAGGGAGGTTAAGTAAGTAGCAGAACTGAAATTCAAACCCAGTCAGTTTGGCTCCCCTCCCAGCCCCTTAATCATTATTTCCTCCCTACCAGTTTTCAGTAAGTATCACGTAGTGTCCACTTCAGGGACATTTATGTGGATTTAAATGCAGGGATGACATCTATTTATGGTTATTGTGTCCAGATGCTGAGCTATATTTTTTTACATATGTTACTTAAGGATATAGATGAAGTCATTTATAATATGTAACACAAGTGGATTGTGTTGGTGTTAATGATGTAGACAGATCTACTGTGGTTACTGGACTCAGTCATGTTTCAGGAAGACCTGGAATGTGGTCTGTGATACAGACAACAGAAAGGTTTCTTTAGGTACTTGAGTGGCCCTCCCCTACACAGAGGTGGGTTGAAGGTGATAGAGAAAGTCTTTGGTTTGACCAGAGATGAGTGCCCAATGATACAGAGATTGAAAAGTCAGAGTCAGAATCGTTTCTTGATCTGGAATGCCAAAGGAGCCATTGAGGAGGCATGGCTGGGGCCAGAGACATCCTTGATATCTTTGGATATGACATGCTTATAAAGCAAATTTGGAGGGAAGGGAGAGGTTATCATAAAAGAGCAAAGGAAAATAATTCCCAATTCTAGATGATCATTCTTAAAATCAGTCATGTTACCTTGGAGAAAAACTGTCCAACTTTTAAAGCAGTCCATGGTTACTGTGACGTGTACTAAACTGTAAATAATGAACTTTAACTTGAAACCAGCATAACAACAAGTAAAGCTTCTTGAGTTGTCTTAAAGTGCTTTATATGAATTAACTTCCTAACAGTTCTGGGAGGGCAGGTATTATTACCACTTTAGAGATAAGGAAACAGACACAAAGAGGTTAAATAACATCAAGATGACATCACTGAGAAATGGCAGAGCTGGGATTTGAACACTGGCGGTCCGCTTCTTTAGCCTGTGTTTTCAGCTACTATGGTATATTACCCCTCTCTAATCGTCTAGTAAATACATCTGCCTGATGTAATTTCCTTGTTTATATGTCTATTGGTGCCCTCAACCCCAACCCTCCTCTCGGAGTGACATGTGAGCCGGTTGGTTCAATACGAGAAGCCTCAGCTTTAGCAAATCCCAGAAGCTAAGTGAGGCCATAGCAAAGCCACAGAAGACCGGTTGAAGAGCAATGATTTCCGAGTTCCAACGTGTCTGATTTTTTTTAATGTTACTGAAGTGCAGTTGATTTACAATGTTGTGTTTGATCTCTGCCGTACAGCACAGTGACTCAGTTATACGTATATATACATCCTTTTTCACATTCTTTTCCATTATGGTTTATCGGAGGATATTGAATATAGTTCCCCGTGCTTTACAGTAGGACCTTGTTGTCAACGTGTCTGATTGACATCGGGTTTTTTCTTTTCCTTGCAGATGATCTACCCAGGAAAAGGTTACCTCAGCTGTACAAACCACCCACTCCTGAGATGCTGGCGTACCTTGATTTTAGTGTCTCCACAACTGGCATGCTTACGGGAGTGAAGGTAGAGTAGTCGGGATATATTTACTCTCTCACTGGATGCTGGTAAAGTGCCAGGGCTGCAAAAAATAGAGATGACCACTGCCCCAGGGACTTCAGATGGAGAGGCCAGCTGGTTGTACCAGAGACCAGTAGGCAGAGGATCAAGGGCCACTGCTATATTTAAATAAAAGCATTGGCTCTTCCGGAATAAGTTATCCCAAGGAATTTGTGTTATGAAGTGTTCTGAACCTAGCATAGAAGCCAACAGATAACACGAGTTAGTTCAAGCCAGTATGAAGTCATAGATTCGTATTTCATAAAACTCAGTATTGAGAAATTAACAGATAGACTTACCCTTCGGTTAGACTTAGATTAGGCTTTTTGAAGCAATGAGAAATATACATCATTTTGAGGAGCTGGAGGGAATGTAAGCTTCTCAAAACTCTCATTAGAGCTGCTTTTCTGCCTTTGGGATGCCAGTTCCATCCTGTTCCATGTTCCTTACCTTCCAGATGTCCCACTCTGCGGTCAATGCTCTCTGTAGAGCCATCAAGCTCCAGTGTGAGTTGTATTCCTCTCGGCAGATCGCCATCTGCCTTGACCCTTACTGTGGACTTGGCTTTGCACTCTGGTGTCTCTGCAGGTAGGCATGGAAAAGCAAAGAAACAGAATGCATGGGAATATCTTTGGGGCTGTGAGCATCTCATCCTTCCGTTTGCTCCCTTAATTTGGTAAAGTTTCGATAAAATGCTGATGCTTTCCAGAATTTGTGCATCTAATGTATCTTCGATGTTTGTCTGGTTTGTTTGTATTCCCTCTTTCTATTAGTTTTATGCCTCAGACAAAAGGGCAGTGATCTTACTGCCTCTTCTGTGCTCCATCCTGTCATCCTCAGTTTAGAAGCAGAGCCAAGTAGAAGGATGACACTTGGGTGAAATGTCGTACTGTGTCAGCCAGAATGCACCCCTTAGGCTTGGCAGGAAGGAATGTAATGAGATGGGTGACAGCATGTGGCTGGAAAGTAGCACATTGGCCACATTGTTCCTTGTGGGATAGCAGATCCCAACTCCTTCTACTCTCCTCCCAGAGGACCTCATCTCAGCCTGCATTTTCACCTCCTTGATGGGCATCTTCATGAATGCTTCACAGATGCTTCAATTCAACATCTTCCTTCTGTGTCCCCATTCTTCTTAGGATGGGGTCATCCACCTAGGGGCCCACACTAGGAACTTGGGCCTTATCTTCAACTCTATATCTTTATGTCACACTTCCAATTAAATGTCAGATCCTTTGGCTCCATTATTCTTAAACCTATCTATCTCTACATAAGAATCACCTAGGGGTCTGTGAAAATAAAAATTAATGGGGCTTCCCTAGACATACTAACCTAGATCTCCAGAGGTGGAGACCACAATTCCAGTATTTTTTTTTTAATACAGGATTCCTGGGCTCCTAGTTATTCTGGTCTATATTCAAGGTTTAGGAAGTTGAGGATTCACGGCTGGAGATTGTACATACAATACAGGACTCTGACATTCCTTCCTTTTTATCCTGGGTGCACTGTCAGGGTTCAAGCCCTCATCCTCTCTCACCTGGATTATTGCAGCCTCTCCTAACTGTCTCTCAGCCTTCAGTGACTCGTGTCTCCAATACCCGCTCCGTGTAACTAGCTTTACCCCAGCTTCAAGCTATAGTGACAGCCTGCTGGGTAAATTCTAAACTCCTTCATATAATAATAGATCAGTGATTTCACAGTTTGGCCCTGACCCTTCTGGCTTCACTTCTCACAACTCCCCAGGCATTCTATGCTTTAATATTTCACTCTGGAATCCTATTTCTGACAACCTCACACACACCATGTAATTTTATATTGCCGTGCCTTTGCATATGCTCTTCCCTCTGCCTGGAATGCCCTCACCAGCTTCCCCATTTTTCCAGCCACTGTCAAATTCCTACTCATTGTTCAAGCCCGAGCTCAACTGTCGCCGACTCAGTGAAACACCTGCCGCCCCTTGCGTGCCCAGTTTGAATGACTTGCTCGTCATTCTATGATCGTGATGGCCTTTATTCACATCTCAGTTACCACCTTCCACAGTCTGCTTTATTCTGTAGTTATTGTATCTTGTGAGTTGCACAGGAACAAGGCTGATTCTTAGACCTTTATATCTAATATGACCCAACCCTGTCCTTCATGCTCAGTAAATATTTGCTGAATTGATGGTGTTCTAGGATGAATTGATAATGTCAGCTCTTGCCTTTTTTCATTGCAGTGTCTATTCAGGTCACCAGTCCATCTTAATTCCTCCTATGGAGTTGGAAAACAACCTTTTCCTCTGGCTCTCCACGGTCAACCAGTACAAAATAAGAGACACTTTCTGCTCCTATTCAGTAATGGAGCTCTGCACCAAGGGGCTTGGAAACCAAGTGGAGGTGCTGAAGGTAAGAAGCAGCTGTAACCAGGAGACAGTCCTGAGAGAAATGGGCCAGGCGTGATGATACCCCACCTTGGGCTGGCCAGACATATCTGCCTGCTTTTTTTCTAGGCAAACAGGTGTTTGTAAACCTCAGGAAGTTTATCTCTTTCAGTTTCTAATTTAATGCACTCTTTCAGAGTTTAATCTGTTTCTTACATTGTGGAGAAGAAGGTAAAACTGGTTAGGAGGCTGAACAGAAATGACTTTATGTGAAGATGAACAGAAACTGTGACCTCCAAGAGGATTTTTCCCAATAGAATTTGCAGCCTGAGAATCTCAGAGATTGACGACTGCCCCAGAGATAAGGTCGCTCATTCATGAGTGTATCCCACGATCATATGTCTAACTGGCATGTGAGAGTCAAAAAACACTGAATTTTCTTTAGTAGAGAAATGTGACTTTAAGAATGAAAAAAAGAGATAAGAGGTTAGATATCTGTGTTGCTAAATTTGTTTTTCTCTCAGTCCCATCTCTGCATTTGAAATAGAGAGAAATGTAAGGTACAGAAATAAAGAGGGATTAAAAATATATTGCTGAAAACCTAAGATTTTTAGGTGAAAGAGGAAAAATAGAGAATGAGCATATTGACCAGTGGGTAATGAGTTTAGTGGAATTCCTTGGCATTTTCTGAAAAGGCATATCTTTTCTCTGGGTGTCTGAGGTGAGAACACATAGTTCCTTGGCTTTTCCTGACCAAAGAGATAGAGCAGTGGCCCTGCTTGTTCAGCACTTCTGTGATTCTGCTGACCTCAGCTCCTGTGCGTGGTGTCTTACAGACCAGGGGAATCAACCTCTCCTGCATCCGGACGTGTGTGGTGGTGGCTGAGGAGCGGCCCCGCATTGCTCTCCAGCAGTCCTTCTCCAAGCTCTTCAAGGACATCGGTCTGTCCCCTCGGGCTGTCAGCACCACTTTTGGATCAAGAGTCAATGTAGCGATATGTTTGCAGGTGACTATCATGAAATCTTGCTTGTGTGGGGGGCTCAGAGCACAGGCTACCACTTAGTTGCTGTAGGCCTCTGGGCTTTTTATTTGGACTTCACTGTACCTTATTTTGCCCATCTGTAGAACGAACATGGTAGCATCGTCCTTCACAGGGTCATTTGTAGAACCACTGGGTTTCTAGGTGCCAAGCACTTGGAGCTGTGCCCAGCAATTGAGCTCTAATGTAAATGTTTACTCTAACTAGTGGTTTTATGGTCCAAGACGATGAGTCGAGAAGATTTCTGAGTCCTATTTGAATTTTATTTATATGTTACCCTTTGTTTTCTGTCTCCTCCATCTTTTACGCCTTTTTTTTTTTTTTTTTTTTTGCAAAAGAAGTACAAATAAGCCTGCATTCTTTTCTCCAGCCAGATGGCAATTTTGCCGTGTTATCTTGGTGGGTAAATAACAGAAAAGAGGCTGAAATAACAGAAAAGAACTGAGTCTGATTTTATGTAGCTTGGAAGCTCGTAAGGCAAATACAGACATGGACAAGAGTGAGAGTCAAAGAAGGTGGCGTAAATGGGTGGATACTTTCAGGTCCTCTGTGTCTGTGGTCGGATGACTTTGGAGCAGCATCATGACGCTTCAACTTTGGAGCCCATTGTGGGCCCCTTGCTGCCAGCTTGGGCCAGTGCTGGTTTTGAGAGTCCCATGGATGCTGGTCTGTCTCATCCCTGCCTTGAGTCCAGGGGTGAGGACCCTCCTCAGCCTGGTAACCTTTCAGTGCTGCTTCGGCCCCCCAGCCTACTCTACTCTCCTGGGGGAGGAAAGGAAAGAAAGATGAGAAGAAAGCGGGGCCAGGAGTGTCTTTCATTATAGCCCTGCCTCATCGTTCAGAATAGAGTTTGGATTTTTCATGTATGTGACTAAATTATCTATTTCTTGATTTGAAAATGTAAAATATGGAAATACCATTCAGTTAATTTTAAATAAACAATACATTTATTTTTCTTTAGGGAACCTCAGGGCCTGATCCAACTACTGTGTATGTAGATCTGAAATCATTAAGACATGACAGGTACAGTAGATTGGTTATGCTTACTTTCTGTTAGCGTTCCTAAGCATGAAAAGTTCTGAGCCTCGAGAAAGTCAGCTCTCCCCACTCCTTCCTTTTGTTGGTGTCTTCCGGGGGGATGGGAGAAGGGAAGAAATTCATTTTCATTATTAATACCTAATAAGGTTTTCATTTATAAGAAGAAAGCTTTAATTCTCACAGTTGCTGCACTGTTCTTTAATATTAAAATGCAACACTGGTATTTTGTAACATTTGACATAAATTACACTAAAATGGATAGACTCTTTGCTCTGGAAGTTTAAAAATAACTGAGACAGACAGAATAAATGAGGCAGAGTAGGGTTTTTGAAACAACACTTTATCTGAGCCCCAGGAGTCAAAGCCTTCCTCCTTATCAGCTCACAGGTGAATCGTAGCTATACGCCAAGGGGAGCTCCTGGTGGAGGGCTCTGGGACCTTTTCCTGAGTCCCACTGACTTGGGCTGTGTTCACAGTGTGGCCCGTGGCAGTGACCCAGGCTGCACAGGCAGAGCGTCTCTGGTGCTGTGATTTTCAGCCTGGGGAGAGTTTGTCCTCCAAAGGACGTTTGACAGTGTCTGGAGACATATGTATTGTCACAACAAGGGGATGCTACTGACACCTAGTGGGTAGAGGCCTGGGATGTTGCTAAACATCCTACAGTGCACAGGATAATGTCTCACAAAGAATTATAACAAAATATCTGACTCAAAATGTCAGTAATGCTGAGTTTGAGAAACTCTGCTCTGATGTGAGGAGAGATAGATTAGAGGTTTGGGGAGGCAGTGTATGTAGCTGTGGTAGATGCGGTGCGGTCTTTTTTTTTTTTTTTAAGGCTCTTATGTTGTAAATATTGTTTTTCTGCAGGGTTCGTCTTGTGGAACGGGGTGCCCCCCAGAGTTTGCTCCTCTCAGAGTCTGGAAAGGTAATTTGTTCTGTTAACCGTTGGGAAGATGGTCTGTGTGTAGAAGTAGTTAGTTTTTGTTTTCTGTGGGGTGTTTTTTTGTTTGTTTGTTTGGGTTTTTTTGGGGGGGCTGTGTTGGGTTTTCGTTGCTGCATGCAGGCTTTTTCTAGTTGTGGCGAGCGGGGGCTACTCTTCATTCCATTGTGTGGGCTTCAGTAATTCTGGCATGAGCCCTAGAGTGCAGGCTCAGTAGTTGTGGTGCATGGGCTTAGTTGCCCTGAGACATGGCACATGGGATCTTCCCGGACCAGGGCTCGAACCCGTGTCCCCTGCGTTGGCAGGTGGATTCTTAACCACTGCACCACCAGGGAAGTTCTCCCGGTTTATTTTTTATTTTTTTTTGCGGTACGCGGGCCTCTCACTGTTGCGGCCTCTCCCGTTGCGGAGCACAGGCTCCGGACGCCCAGGCCTGGCGGCCATGGCTCACGGGCCCAGCCGCTCCGCGGCATGTGGGATCTTCCCGGACCGGGGCACGAACCTGTGTCCCCTGCATCGGCAGGCGGACTCTCAACCACTGCGCCACCAGGGAAGCCCCCCAGTTTATTTTTGAGGTTGAATCTTGTTATACCTCTGTCTCCACTGAGCACAATCCCATGAGCGCCGTCTCCGCTCCTGCCTTTGTACACTCCCTCACCTCACTAAAGAGATGGGGGCGGGGAACTGCATTTCCTATAGGTCATTAGATTTAATTGAACCCCGTCTTTGTGTTTTCTCTTTGATTCTTAGATTTTACCTGGAGTGAAAGTAGTTATTGTTAATCCAGAGACCAAAGGGCCTGTTGGAGACTCTCACCTGGGAGAGGTATGTATAATTTTCCCCTTTACTCTGAAGAGTCAGCAGTGAAAGACTTTAGGGTTCATATTTTAGAAGTCAGGAAACTGTGGATATAGCTTTTCCCTCATGGTGAATTTTCGAGAGTTTTCATCTTTCTCTGTAAGGCTCAAAACTAAAATGGACAGAGGGGAAATTGAGACCAAGATGGAGTGAAGATTTAGGCACCCAAACTAGAACTAGTCCCAGATTGGTCCACTGACATACCCTTAACTGAAAAGGAAAATGGGCAAATCCCACCTGTTCCCACCTATTAAGGAGTGGAACTAAAAGGAGCCACAAATTTTAAATTTTTTAAATTTATACATATTTTATTGCAAAATGTATCCATTTTTGTATTAGTATAAAAATATTTAAGACTTAATTTTTCTTCCCCCATATCTCTGAGAGACACTGATATCTCATTTCATAGCTCACTGGGAGCAATGTTGTGGGTGCACGAGGCAGATGACCCGGGCTCTGCCAGTTACCAGCTTCTTGTGATTCAGCAAGTTACTTAACCTCTCTGGTCCTCAGTTTCCTCGACCATAAGTAATAATGGCACCCACCTAGTAGGATTGTGTGACAGTTAAATGCATTAATACCTGTATCTGTCATATATTTGGAACAGTGCCTGTCACACAGTGAATACTAGTTTTGTTACCATCGTCGGCTATTGCTATGTTTACGTTGTAAATTCAAATAGCCTGTAGTATTTTCCTGCGGTCTTCGTAACTTAGTTTCAGAGCATAGAAATGATCCCTTGATGCATTTGTGAGACTCTGAAAGAGGCTGAGAAATGGGCCAGGGAGGGCTTCCCTGGTGGCTCAATGGTTAAGAATCCGCCTGCCAATGTAGGGGACATGGGTTCAAGCCCTGGTCCGGGAAGATCCCACATGCCGCGGAGCAACTACGCCCGTATGCCACAACTACTGAGCCTGTGCTCTAGAGCCCGTGAGCCACAACTGCTGAGCCCACGTGCCACAACTACTGGAGCACGTGCACCTAGAGCCCATGCTCCTCAACAAGAAAAGCCACAGCAATGAGAAGCCCGTGCACCGCAACGAAGAGTAGCCCCTGCTCACTGCAACTAGAGAAAGCCCGTGCGCGGCAACAAAGACCCAACGCAGCCAAGGATAAATAAATAAATAAATTTATTTTTAAAAAAAAGAAAGAAAGAAAGAAAGAAATGAGCCAGGGAGGCAATGTAGCCTCAAGGTTAAGAGCACGGCCTCTGTGGCCACCCAGGCTTGGGTGTAGGTTTTCTTGTTTCTGCATCTTAGGCAAGTTACTTAACTCCTTTTTTTTTTTCCATCTGTAAAATGGGAATAACGGTAGTACAAACTGTATTGTCATGTCATATATGTCAGGGTTGATGGAGGTAAGGCATATAATACTGTTCAGCACATGGTAAACACTTGATAACTGACAGCTGCCTTTATTGTTGCAGCTGTGTTGTTACTATAAAAATGAAGTTAAAAAACCAAAATAGGGACTTCCTCGTGGTCCAGTGGGTAAGACTCTGTGCTCCCTATGCAGG
Source organism: Delphinapterus leucas (assembly GCF_059928025.1). Taxonomy (NCBI): domain Eukaryota; kingdom Metazoa; phylum Chordata; class Mammalia; order Artiodactyla; family Monodontidae; genus Delphinapterus; species Delphinapterus leucas. The sequence goes on from NC_143139.1 coordinate 40,507,637, forward strand.
GGGCCCAGGTTCGATCCCTGGTCAGGGATCCCACATGCTGTAACTAAGATCCCATCCCAACTAAGAGTCCGCATGGCGCCACTAAAAGATCCCACAACTAAGACCCAGTGCAGCCAAAATTAATTAATTAAGCCAAAATCATCTGTCCCAGAGAACTGAATTGATTCTGGCGAAATGTGACCAGTGCTTTTTCTTGTTGTAGATTTGGGTGAACAGTCCCCATACAGCCAGTGGCTATTACACCATCTATGACAGTGAGACTCTTCAAGCTGACCATTTCAACACCCGCCTCAGCTTTGGGGATCCTGCTCAGACCCTGTGGGCTCGAACAGGATACCTGGGTTTTGTCCGCCGGACCGAGCTCACAGCAGCCACCGGAGGTATCTTCAGCAGTTCCTCACCCCCGTCCTGCTGCGCTTTGCAGCCCCTAGCACGGGCTGGCCTTCCGCAGCCTGCCTTTGGATGTGGAGTGTGTGTGTTGAATTATTCCCTTCTCCGACTCTTGAACCCATACACGAATTTGTATTCATTTGAAGTAAGACTTTGCCCTCAAAGAGGACCCAGGAAATAAGCACTGGGGCCCCGTGTCAGCATCCCTGAACTGTGGGTTGGCTCAGCCAGGCAGTCATAGAGATGTGCCTGGTGATGGGTAGATGCCTCTGGCAGGACTCGGCCCTCAGCAAGCTCCTGGGACAGGTATTCCATCTTTAGTCCCTTGCTCCTAAGCCTTGCGAGCGGGAGGCAGTGCAGAGGAGCCAGCCTGCCGAAGCCCTCTGTCCCTTCGGCGGCTCACGTTGGACACGAGCCTGCTTGGCAGGGCTCTCGTGTAAGCAGCCCCCAGTCATCCTCTGCCCACTGGGCAGCCACAGTGAAGCCGTGACTTCAACCTTCCTGACGGCATGAATGGCCATTTTAAAATACCCAGCACCGACTGCATCATCCACACCCAGAACTGACACAGATCACTCACTGGACTTGAACAGCTGGAACTGAGCCAAGTCATTTCTCCTTCGCCCCTTGCATCTGTTCCCCACTGACCAGCTCCAGAGTGTCTCCATATTTCACGGGGAAGTAGAATAACATACTGGTGGTGAGGGAAGCATCCCTAGCCAGGTGCCTTGGTTTTGAAGCCTAGCTCTGTCATTTGCTGTATGACCTTGAGCACTCACTCAACCTCTCAGTTTCCTACCTGGAAAATGGGAGTGATAACGTTTCCTGCCTTGTGGAAATGATGTGAGATTAAATGACATAATGCCTTCAGGTGCCTGGGACAGTGACTGGCACATAGAAAACACTCGAGAGTCATTAGCTACTCTTTCCGTTGTTTTTGTTACTACAGTCTTCAGCTCTTGTATGATGGGACTCTGCTGGCCTTCCTCATCCTTCTCTCTCCAACAGCTCCTAGCAGTTTGTTTTGCTAAATTTTTCAGAAATCTTCCTTTTCCTGAAAATACAACGTTCCGTAGACCTGGCTAAATCATCTCTCTTCTTCTTTTCAGTATCTATATAGACATAAACCACGTAGCCTTGTGTATGCAGTGTGTGCATAAAATCTTTAAAAAAAGATTTCTGCAACGTCCTGCTGGATTACAAGCCTATTAATAACCAGGACTAGAGTCTCTGTGGAGTCCTAGAAGATGTCTAGGAACAATGACATATGTTCACTTCTTTTCCATCTCAAATCCTCTCGCCTCCTCCCCTCCCCAGCCATCATCTGGCTAATTCCTATTTATCCTTAAAAGCTCAGCATGGCTTCAGCTTTTCCCTTTCTGAACCCTTGAGCTGAGCTCGGGGAGGGGGGGGCCCTAGTGCACACTCAGGTCGCTGGGCTGACCTCATCCCACCTGATGTCCATCCATAGGACATCTGTTGTGTGTGTGTTTCCCTCACTAGACAGTAAGTATCTTCAGAGCAGGAATCATGTTATATCATCTTTGTCTCCGCAGCACTAGGCACAATTCCTGGCACGTGGTAATAATAATAATGACAATAGCTAATGTTTTCAGCACTTACAGTGAACCAGGCATCATATTAACTCCCTTATATGAATTGAATCCTCACAGCAGCCATTTATTATTACCCCTGTCTCACAGAGGGGAAGCAGGACTCAGAGATTTAAGTTAATTGCTCCACGTTACAGAGCTGGTGAGTGGTGGCGCCAGGTGACGTGGCAGGCAGTCTGGACCCTGTGCTCTTAACTCCAACGATGTAGTACACTCAGTGCATCTGATGAACCAGGTTCCTCTTTCTCTCCCCATCAGAGCGTCACGATGCCTTGTACGTGGTGGGAGCTCTGGACGAGACACTGGAACTGCGAGGCCTGCGGTACCACCCCATTGACATCGAGACCTCGGTGTCTCGGATCCACAGGAGCATGGCCGAATGGTAAATCCCCTGCACAGCATAGGTTCCCCCTCAGCTGCAATACCAGTTAAAGTTGCTCTGTAGTCAGCCGTCTGTAGCAGACCACCTACGGCTATGGAACTCCAGGGGAGCCGGAAAATAAACGGACTGATCTTTGTCTGGCAGTGTGCCGTCTGCTAAGACAGGCTCCGTGGACTCGCGGTGGGGCTGGGTCCTTTTTAATGGTAGGCGCCTACCGTTGGAAGGGACCTAACTGATCATCCGCCTCTAGAAAGTCGGTAGAGGGTGGTGGGAAGAACCATGACTTTCAGGTCAAAAGACCCAGCTGGAAGGCCCAGCGCTGCCAGCGTTCCCAAGGAAAGAGGCTGCTTTCCTCATCTGAAAATGCCTCCTCTGCTCCTTCCTGATTATCAGGAGGATCCAGTGAGAATGTACTTTGTAAACTATCAAATAGTAAGCAGGTGAAAAGGATTGTTGTTATTATCTGGTCCAGTTTCCCTCTTAGTGCGGGAATTCCCCCTACATTATCCCTGACAAAGGATCATCCGACCTCAACGTTGACTACAAATTTCTTAAAATTACAACTCTGTAGTTTTTACCTATTTGCTTTCATCGTGGATTCTTAACAGTACAGAATCCATCCAGTTTCTTTTTATACATGTTTAAGTCGGTGTGTCCTTCTCAGGTTTTTTTTTTTTTTTCATGCAAAGTAGCCACAGTTCTTTTAATGGTTTGTTCATGCTTTCCAGTTGCTTCTTTGTCTTGCTTTTGTCAGAGTCTCTCCTCTGAACAGACCTGAACAATGCAGAGAAGTTGGGTGCCATGGTTACCCCCTAATTTTAACCATTTGACTTTTGATGCTACCAGATATTGTGTACATTTTTCTTAAGGACTGAATCTGTTTTTCAAAGCAGTTCAACACTGCAAAACACAAGTCAGGTCATACCTTCTAACCCAGCAAACCCCACTGAATGTAAGGCAACTTTCTACCTTATAGCACAATAGGAGAGAGCGTGTATGGGGCACTGAGTTCAGATGAGACCAGGCCAACTCCCTTCCTGTTTGGTATTATAATATAGATAATAATCTTAGTCAAAGCTCTTATGTTGCAAATATCAAGAATTCTCTTCAAAACAACTTAAGCAAAAGAGAGTTCATGGACAGAATACCTGGTTATCTCAGAGGTTCCTAGAAGTCTCTGACCAGCTCTGGATCTCAAGAAAGGTAGAAACAAGGAATGGGAAGGCCATCAGGAACCACCATCTTCTCACTTTCTAGAGCCATGTGGGCATCCACTTCATTCTTTCTCTCCTCCCTGAAGAGCCATTCTCTGTACTTCTCTGCACACCCGCTACCCCAGAACGTTCCAGTCCACGTGTCCTCAGTTCAGGTGACCAGCTAACAACTTTCATTCCCACTTCCAAACTCCCAAGAGATTTTTTTTTTTTATTTTAACATCTTTATTGGAGTATAATTGCTTTACAATGGTATGTTAGTTTCAGCTTCACAACAAAATGAATCAGTTATACATATATATATGTTCCCATATGTCTTCCCGCTTGCGTCTCCCTCCCTCCCACCCTCCCTATCCCACCCCTCCAGGCGGTCACAAAGCACCGAGCTGATCTCCCTGTGCTATGCGGCTGCTTCCCACTAGCTATCTACCTTACGTTTGGTAGTGTATATATGTCCATGCCTCTCTCTCGCTTTGTCACAGTTTACCCTTCGCCCTCCCCATAGCCTCACGTCCATTCTCTAGTAAGTCTGTCTTTATTCCTGTTTCACCCCTAGGTTTTTCATGACATTTTTTTTTCTTAAATTCCATATATATGTGTTAGCATACGGTATTTGTCTTTCTCTTTCTGACTTACTTCACTCTGTATGACAGACTCTAGGTCTATCCACCTCATTACAAATAGCTCAATTTTGTTTCTTTTTATGGCTGAGTAATATTCCATTGTATATATGTGCCACATCTTCTTTATCCATTCATCCGATGATGGACACTTAGGCTGTTTCCATCTCTGGGCTATTGTAAATAGAGCTGCAATGAACATTTTGGTACATGACTCTTTTTGAATGATGGTTTTCTCAGGGTATATGCCCAGTAGCTCCCAAGAGATTTTAAATGGCTCAGCTAATCAGCCGTGATCATAGGGGCAAGGTCATGTATTAAAGACGTAGCTGAGAGCCTTCTGGTTGGATCCAAGCGAGAAGGCAGTTCTCAGGGAAAATGGGGATAAGTCTTGGGCAGACACTGTAAGAGATGACACGTTAACTGAATGTCATTGAAATTTCAGTGCCGTGTTCACGTGGACCAACTTGCTCGTGGTGGTTGTGGAACTGTGTGGCTCTGAACAGGAGGCCCTAGATCTGGTTCCTTTAGTGACAAATGTCGTCCTGGAGGAGCATTACCTCATCGTGGGCGTCGTAGTTGTGGTGGACCCAGGCGTTATCCCCATCAACTCCAGAGGAGAGAAGCAGAGGATGCACCTCCGTGACAGCTTCCTCGCTGACCAGCTGGACCCCATCTATGTGGCGTATAACATGTAACCAGCCTTGTGGGGATTGCAGGGGCCATCCTGCAAAACCACAGGACCAAAGACCCGTGACTAGGAGGAAGCTTTCATATGGTGTGAAATAAGCTGAGATGGCTACATTATATCCTTCATCTCATCCTGTGGGATTCTGCAATCACGTGACACACAGGAAAGGGGAATTCTGTGGTAGCAAATGAAAAAAATATTAACAGTCTGTTGGTCATGAGCTTTGACGTAGTGTGAGCAGCACGTTACTAAAGCAATTACATCCATGTTGCATTTTTTTCATCTGTTGTATATAGTTGTATTTTTATCTAATGCTGTTTTAGAATTTTGTAAGGGAGTTTAATGAATTCATGTGATGGGGGTAGTCTGAGTTACACAGTTCCCCGCTCTGTACTGTATTTTGCCATTTTACCATAGTTAGACATCCTGCGGGTTTTGTTAACACAGAACTACTTGGCTTACTTTCAGTTGACCCATAGCAAATCAGATAACCCACTGAATATGAGAATTACTTTATATATATAAAATTCTTGATGGTAAAACATTTTGACCAGTGTTTTAAACATGTAAATAAGAATACACATAATTCAGCTAAAAATTGAAGAATTGGCTTGTATAGTTGTAACAACTAAAGTAGAAACATTTCTACTTTGAGAGAATCTCTGTATTCTCTGGATGCAGTGTAATTGAATAGGTGACTAAAAAGTGCAAATTGTTTGCAGGTTTTGCTGCACATTGTACTGTGTCTCTGTTGGCTGGTGTATTTTATAAACTGAAGCTGCCTATGTTTGTTTTTTAAGCTTGCATTCCCAGAATCAGCTTAAGCTTTTAAGAATTCAGCCTGTTTCTACAAACTGAATAATCTCAGCTGAAAAATCAAAATGTTAGGAAAAGCTAAGATTCATTAGATCCCACCCAGTTCTAAGGAACCGGAATAACTCACTCCGGCCCCCAGTGTTGAAACCGTCTTTCACGTTTAGAATGACTGCATAAGAATTTCGAATTTCCTCTTTTCCAGGCCCATTGTATACTGTGTCAGCAGTTATACATCTAGCTTTTCTTTTCTGAGGACTGAAGAGCATCCTCTGTTCTTCCAGTTCACGAGGGCAGGGATTTTAAGAACAAGAGCAATAGGCTGGGAAGGCAGTGGGATCAATAGTCACGCGAAGGCATAAGGCCTCGTAACTGCATGTCTCAGAACTGACCGATTTGGGTTGCCAAAGTAGCCAGGCTTATGCTGAAATAGGGGAAGTCTGATGTATGCAAGAAACTCTTTTGAAATAACTGTGGTGCCCAGGCCAAGCGGACAGAGCCTGGGACTGAGTTTGGCCTCTGGCTCGGTTTCCTTTCTTTGGTCTGATACTTCACATATTTGAATATAGTTGAATTTTATTATTTTTTTCTTACAGAAATATTTTTTAAAATTAAAAAAAAAAAACTCAAAGTGAACAGAGTTAACTTGTTAAATCAGAATGGTTCTCTTTGACCCACTCTGGTCTATTGTGTAAATATTTATTTAGACTATTTTAATAATACATATTATTTACCCCACTGTAACATCATGTAAACTAAATATGTTTTTAAACAATTTTTTAGACTTGTAATTACCCTGAAAATAAGGTTTATAATGCAAAGACCAGACCCTTCGCCACGGCAGCACTCCTGGGGGGCTGCCCTTACACAGTCTCATGACTCAAAGCCACTTTATTGCCTCCCTTTTACATAACCCTCTTTTCCTCCCGACTCGTTCTCCGCAGAGGGAAGACCTCAAGACATTTTCCAGTTCCAGATCTCTTTTTCAACATTTTGGATGACGTTAACTTACACATGATGGGAGAGGTTCTAGGATGTACAGGAAAAAAGCACTTGCATTGGGGTAAGAAATCCAGTGACTAGCAGAGAAAACAGCCTGCTTATTTGGAAAGTAATTTTCTTAAGACAGTTTTTAATGATTCACTAATCAAAGCAAGGGACCCTGAGGATCTTCTATCTCCGTAATCCACAAGTTCTAAGAAGAAGGTGTAAGGCAGAGTCTGTCCTATGGGTTGCTTTCATAATTCTCATTACACAAGTTAGGGTGTCTGCTAGAAATATACTGTGAGCCACGTCTGTCATTTTAAAATTTCTAGTAACCACATTTTAAAAAGTAAAAAGAAACAGGTGAAATTGATTTTAATATATTATTTAGCACAATATATGAAAAATACTGTCACTTCAACATGGGATCAATATAAAAAATTATTAATGAGATATTTTACTTTCTTTTTTTCATATTATGTCTTTGAAATCCAGTGTGTATTAAGCACATCTCAATTCGGACTAGCCATATTTCAAGTTTTCAGTAGCCACACATGGCTGTTGGCTACCATACTGCACAGTGCAGATTATACTCATTCCTTCAAATAAAATATTCCGTTAATCTCATGGTATGGCCAACTCCCAGTTACTTAGGGGCTGATTATCTAGTTTTGAAGTTCCTCAGGCCTCTGATTTATTGTTATTTTTTTTGCGTTCTGCCTTGTGGCTGCTTTATCTATCTTTTGCCTATCCCCCAAAGCCAGAATAAGCTGGTGGAGGAGAGAAAACTAAGATGCTAAGATGTGTCTTTCGGGAGCTTCACCAGTAACTCTGGTAAAGTATCCTCTGGAAGGGGAAGAGAGTCAGTCATTAGTTTAGAGGTGTTTGTGGGATCATCTACAGATCTGATGCCTAGTCTGTTGCAGACTTGGTAAGAAAACTTTCTCTTGGTGACACAACGCTCTTAGTCTTTCCACATTAAGTAGAACCTTTGTGGTAGAACCGACTCTTAAGAGAGGCCCCAAAGGCCATTATTAATAGAAACAGCCTGGCCAAAACTTGGGAACATATTGTGTCTGGGTTTTTATGCCTGTGGGGAGTGGGGGTGGGGGCGGGGGGACTAAAGAATAGCAAGCCCTCATTTCAGATAAGAGAAACCTGTTCATCTGAAAGTTTTTGAAACTCTTTCTGCCTCTCAGCAGAAGTAACGAGGTAGATCAGGAAGGGGCTTCCTCAGAACAAATGCCATCTCCTGCATCAGTGAGACCTTGGGAATGACCAGCATGCTAATGGGCATCAGTGAATCCACACTCTTTATTTCCTTCCTGCCTCATAAAGGGCCCCTGCTTTCCCCATACCAGGTCCTCCTGAAGTTGTGCTGCCTCAGGCTGTTTAGGGACCATTGCCTGTCTGTTGGTCATAGGAGTATCTCCTTAACTTTAGTCCCTGGGCAATGCTTGCTTAATGCTTTTGTTGAATCAACAAAGGGCCCGAGGCCTTAGGCTTTTTTGTTAAGGTCTGTGCCCCAGGCATGGTGCTCAATATCTTGGCCAAATAAATTACTTTCCTTGAATATCCAGGAATCTTTAGACTGAAGCAATGAGGAGTTATCACCTCACCCTCGAACTCCAACATGATCTATGCCTTAGAGTTGTTTTTGTTGTCTGCTTTCGTGTAAAAACAAGAGTATTTGGAGCAAGCTGCAGTACTCCAAATACACAATAGGCCTTTTCTTTATCATTCATTCAACATTTCTGGTTTAGGTCTATGTAGATGGGCCATGTTATTTGTCCAGAGGAAGAGAGTGTAAAAATATAAGAATAATTTTTTAGTCCTAAATGCTGTTTTGTTTATTTTTTGTCAAGATATTTACCAGTGTCAGATTCAAACTATAGTACTGTGTAATTATGTATAAAGTTTTTTTTTTATTTATTTGAAATTAGACTAGATATACATTTTTAAATTTAACATCTGGCTGGACAGTGTTCTATTAACTCATTGAATGTGTTTCCTTTGTCTTGTGTTAATAAATATTGATGCCTGATTATGTTTAATGCTTCACACATTGGGAGAATTGATAAATTGGAATTAATAAATTTTAAATTTAACTTCAGATGGTAAGACCCAAAGATACCTGGAGAGGACTAAGGAAAATGAACACAGAGATCCGAAGTTATAGCAAATCAGTTCTATAAAAGGAGGCCAGATTGAGGAACAGTAGAGAGTCATTTTGAAAACTAATAAGCCTTTTGTCCAGACCAATTATAACTTAGTTTTCCTCCTACCCCTGTAGCATTTGGTAGTTTTAAACTATTGATCATACATGTTATTTTTTTTTTTTTTAAATCTGTAATTGGACTGGGTTTCAGCTTTTCTAAGGTAGTATCTCATTTGCTCTCCCATTTCCTGGTTTCAAGAAACTTGATGGAAGTTTTTATCAAATTGAGCATATTCTCAGACACTGAAACTGGTCCTTGAATTACAGTCCAAGCTATTCAGGCAGCTGAGAACTTTTTTTTAACTTAATACACATTTATTGAGTGCCTACCCACTAGGCACAAGTCACTGTGATAACAACTGAAGCTGGAGAGAGAGAAACTCAAGTCACTGCCCTCAAGAAGATACAGGAAAACAGTACACTATATTAAGGGTTGCGAGTAGAGGTGGACTGTGGGAGCAGGTAGGATAGGCACCCAATCCAATGATGAGGGAGGATAATGAGGAATTCGGGCTGGAGGAGGTAACATCTGAACTGAGTCTTGAAGGATGAGCTATAGCCAAATAAAGGCAGCAAGTGGGGAGGCAGAGTTGTATATTCTGGAAACTGCAATTTATTATTAGGATGTAGGGTTTAAAGGGAGAAAAGTAAAAGATAACAATCTGTGGAGGTCTGAGCCAAGGACAGATCACTAAGGGCCTTAATGTGTCAAGCTTAGAATTTTGGACTTTTATCCAGAAGGCCAAAGAGAGCCAATGAGGTGTTTATAGCAAGGAAATAACATGCTCAGATTTGCAACATAGAAGATTATTCTGGTAGTCATGTAGAAAATGGATTGGTACAGGTAGGGAAAGAAAGGTAAAACCTGGGACAGGGAGATCAGTTGAGAGGCCTTTGCAGAAACTGCAGTGATAGAGCAAAGCACTTTAACCAACGCAGTGACAGGATGGAGACCAGAGACAATGCATGTAAACTTGGGAGAGAGTAAGATGTCAATCGATAAGGAAGGAGGAATCCAAAATAACTCGTAGATTTCTGACGTTGGGAGTTAGGTAGATGTGGAGTCATTTACCAAGATAGGGAAAAAGGAGGAATGGATTTGGGAAAGAAGATGCTGTGTTCCATGTTAGTCACATTCATTTGAGGTGCTGTGGAGGTCCAACAGGCTGCTAAATATTTAGGTCTCTGCCTCGAGAGCTCTGGCCCAGAAATACACATTTGGGAGGCATTCTTTTAAAAGTGGTAGTTGAAGCCATGGAATGGATGATAGTGCCAAGAAAGATCATGTAGAGTGAGAAAAGGCCCAATGATGGAGCCATAGGGAACACGGGCATTCAAAGCCTGGGGGAGGAAGAAGAATCCACAAAAGGGAGAAGGAATGACTGGAGAGATAGCGTCAAAACCAAGAAGGAGCTTGGGCATAGAAATCGAAGGACGAGTTTTAAAGAGGAGGGAGTGCCCAGCAGTGCCGAAGGCTACAATGAAGCTGAGAAAACAGGGACTGGCTAGCGTCTGTGGTATCTGGCAACCAGGCAGTCACTGGTAACCTTGGTCAGAGCAGAAGCAGTGGCAGCTATGGGGGCAGGAGGCAGAAGACTGGTTCCAGAGAGGTGTGATGGGAAGTGTGACCGAACAGAGGCTACTCTTTTTAGAAGCTGTATCTACACATAGAAAGGAAAGAGATGGGATAGTAGTTAAACGAGGGATGTAGAATTGAGGGAGACTATTTTTAAGACGGAAGAAATAAAATATTCCTGAGTAGAGGGAAAGTTTCCAAATAAAGCAATGAGGGATAATGGACAAAACAAGGTCACTGAGAAAGTAAGAGGGGTGGGGATCCAGAGAACAGGTGGAACGATTAGCCTTTAAGGGGAGGAAGCACATTTTTTCAAATAAAACTGGAAAGAGGCAAGATCCTGATAGTAGGAAGTTAGTAGAGGCCTACTGATGACCTCCTTCACTTCTCTGAACCTCCATTCTCAGTCTACAGAGATGAATATTCATTTCTGAGATAATCTCTAAAATAAATATGATAGAGCTGACAAAAAACATGGAATCTGCAAATAATGGGAATTCCTAAAAAGCAGATGTAAGAGGGAAATTTACATGAAACTCATAGAAACAAAGACTAAAAATAAAATAGTTGTATTCAACTAAAAAAAGGGCCCTCTACAAAAGTAGAAGGAACGAAATAATGAAAGGCAGAAATTAATAAATATAAATAAAGGAAATGTAAAAGGTTCAACAAAACCAGAAGCTGATTTCTTAAAAATAACCTAATCTCTAGTAAAACTTGTGTATGCACATGCACACACACACACACACACACACACAAAAAACTAGTAGGAAACACAAAGGAGAATATAACTACAGCTACAGTATTTTTTAATCTTGAGGGATTATTATAATATTGCAGTAAATTTGAATTTTAAATGAAACATAATTTTCTAGAAACTATGCGATTTGAAAATTTCACTCAAGAAGTAGAAAAATCTGATTTTTACCAAACCCACAAGGAACAGGTAATCCTTTTTTCATATATAAAATAAAAAGCCACCCAATTCATCGTACAAAGTTAGTATAACCTTGATACCAAAATCAGACTTAAGGCAGTGTTTTAAAATTCTAAATAATCTCACTTGTGAAAAGATGCAAAATTATAAAATCTAGCTGTTTTGGTTATCTGCTATGTAGTACGCTGCCCCAACTTGGTGGCATAAAACAAAGTCATGCATATATACATTCTGTGCATCATGAATTAGGGCACAGTGGGAACGTCTTATATCTGTCCCAAAATGTCTGGCCTCAGCTATGAGAACTCTTTTTTTTTTTTTTTTTTTTTTTTTTAGCTATGAGAACTCTTATGTCTGGGGGGGATGATTTGAAAAGCTTGGGGCCAGAATCATCTAGACTTCTTTGCTCACATATCTGAAGCCCAGGCTGGGATAACTGGAAGACTGGACTCAACTGGGACTGTTGACCGAAGCACTTTAATGTAGCCTTTCCTCATAGCTTGGACTTCTTACAGCATGGCAATTGGGTTCTGAAAAGGATCATCAGAAGAGGATCATGTTAAGCTGTAAATGTCTCATCCACTCTTGGAAGGCATGCATGTTCTTTCTGTTGCATTCTACTGCTCAGCCCAGATGCAAGAGAGATGACTCTACATCTTGATGAGAGAGAAGCAAAGTCACATTGCAAAGGAGCATGTGGTTTGGCAGATACCTCTGTGTATATGTCTGGAGATATTATATTGGAAAATTCAATCTTCCACACTAGCAAACCAAACCCAGTAGTGTATAAGAAATAATACATGAAAATCAAAGAGGGTCAAATCAAGGATGGTTCAATATTAGAGAAATCTGTTTATATAATACCTCTTATCAACAGCTTAAAAGAGAAAGCCATATGATTATCTCATCTCAACAGATTCAGGAGGAAAAAAAGGTAAACTTCAACATTGACTAATGGAAAAAATTCAAACAGCAAGGAATAGAAGAAGACTTTTTAAAAATTTTTTATTGAAGTATAGTGGATTTACAATGTGTTAGTTTCAGGTGTACAGCAAAGTGATTAAGTTACATATATATGTATATATTCTTTTTTAGATTCTTTTCCATTATAGGTTATTATAAGATATTGAGTATAGTTCCCTGAGCTATACAGCTATACAGTAGGGGTCCTTGTTGGTTATCAATTTTTTATATATAGTAGTGTGTATATTTTAATCCTAAACTCCTAATTTATCCCTACCCGCCCCTTCACCTTTGGTAACCATAAGTTTGATTTCTATGTCTGTGAGTCTGTTTTTGTTTTGTAAATAAGCTCATTTGTATTATATTTTTAGATTCCACATACAAGCAATATTATATGATATTTTTCTTTCTCTCTCTGACTTACTTCACTCAGTATGATAATCTCTAGGTCCATCCATGTTGCTGCAAATGGAATTTTTTCATTTTCTTTATGGCTGAGTAATATTCCATTATACATATGTGTATATATATGCCATATCTTCTTTATCCATTCATCTGTCGATGGAGACTTAGGTTGCTTCCATGTCTTGGCTATTGTAAATAGTGCTGCTATGGCGCATGTATCTTTTCAAATTATAGTTTTCTCTGGATATATATGCCCAGGAATGGGGTCACTGGATCATATGGTAACTATATTTTTAGTTTTTTAAGGAACCTCCATAGTGTTCTCCATAGTGGTTGTACCAATTTACATTCCCACCAACCATGTAGGAAGGTTCCACACCCTCTCCAGCATTTATTATTTGTAGACTTCTTGATAATGGCCATTATGGCTGGTGTGAGGTGGTACCTCTTTGGAGTTTTGATTTGCATTTCTCTAATAATTAGAAATGTTGAACATCATCTTATTTGCCTATTAACCATCTGTATGTCTTTGGAGAAATGTCTATTTAGATATTCTGCCCAATTTTTAATTGGGTTGATCTTTTTTTGTTTTTTTTTTAAATATTGGGCTGTATGAGCTGTTTGTGTATTTTGGAAATTAATCCCTTGCGGGTCACATCGTTTGCAAATATTTTCTCCCATTCTGAGGGTTGTCTTTTCATCTTGTTTATGGTTTCCTTTGCTGTGCAAAAGCTTTTAAGTTTAATTAGATCCCATTTGTTTATTTTTGTTTTTATATCCATTACTCTAGGAGATGGATCCAAAAACATATTTCTGTGATTTACATCAAAGAGTGTTGTGACTACGTTTTCCTCTAGGAGTTTTATAGTATCCATTCTTACATTTAGGTCTTTAATCCATTCTGAGTTTATTTTTGTATATGGTGTTAGAAAACATTCTAATTTCATTCTTTTACATGTAGCTGTCCAGTTTTCCCAGTATCACTTATTGAGGAGACTTTTCTCCATTATATATTCTTGCCTCCTTTGTTGTAGATTAATTGACCATAGGTGCTTGGGTCTATTTTCTGGGCTTTCTATCCTGTTCCATTGATCTATATGTCTGCTTTTGTGCCAGTACCATACTGTTTTGATTACTGTAGCTTTGTAGTATGGTCTGAAGTCAGGGAGCCTGATTCCTCTAGCTTCATTTTTCTTTCTCAAGTTGCTTTGGCTATTTGGGGTCTTTTGTGTTTCCATAAAAATTTTTTTAATTTTGGGGAATTCCCTGGCAGTCTAGTGGTTAGGACTCAGCGCTTTCACTGAAGTGGGCCTGGGTTCAATCCCTGGTCAGGGAACTAAGATCCAGCAAGCTGCATGGCGTGACCAAAAAAAATTTTTTTTAATTAAAAAAAAATAATAAACATTTTTTTGTTTTAGTTCTGTGGAAAATGCCTTTGGAATTTGATAGGGATTGCACTGAATCTATAGATTGCCTTGGTAGTATGGTCATTTCAATAGTATTGATTCTTCCAATCCAAGAACATGGTATATATTTCCGTCTGTTTGTGTTGTCTTCAATTTCTTTAAGCAGCGTCTTCTAGTTTTCAGAGTACAGGACTTTTGCCTCCTTAGGTAGGTTTATTCTTCGGTGTTTTATTCTTTTTGATGTGATGGTAAATAGGATAGTTTCCTGTTTGCAGATGACATGATACTATACATAGAAAATCCTAAAGACTCTACCAGAAAACTACTACATCTCATCAATGAATTCGGTAAAGTTTCAGGATACAAAATTAATATACAGAAATCTGTTGCATTTCTATAAACTAACAATGGAATAGCAGAAAGAGAAATTAAGACTTCTTTGATAGATAGATCATCTGTTACAAAACTACAGTAAAAAATACTTAATGGTGATACTTCAGAAGCACTACCATGAAAGTCAAGATTATGTTGAGGATGCTTACTGTCTATCACTGTTTCTATTCAGCATTGTACTTAATATTATAGCTAGCATAATTAGGGGAAAGAGAATGAGCTATATGAATTGGATATAAAGGAAGAAAAACATTAATATTTGTAGACAGTATGATAGTCTGTGTTGAAAATACAAGAGAATCTACAAATTTAAACAAATAGGAATTTAGCAAGATTGCTGAATACAAGATAAACATATAAATATCAATAGCATATGTCTCTAGTTTATGATAATGGTGGAGTTAACTTGGTCAGATTAACCCTCCCAAAGATAGAAATAACTACATTTGAAAAATGAAATGCAATAGGTGACATTTGTGTGTTTGTGACTTTGTGTCTGAGGACATCCCCATAACTCCAAATAGCTTAAGTGGTAGAGAGCCACACCCTATTGGCTTAAGGTGTAAAAGGACAGAGTTTCAGGTTGGCAGAGCAGCCAGAGAGTAGTTAGGTGAGAAATCTATGCAGGGAGAAAGCCTCAGAAGATGTAAGTCCCCAAATCTGCATATAGAATCTGTCAGAATCTTTGACTAATAGCTAAACTAAATTATGTGGAGAAAAACCCAGAGTTCCTGGTGAAACAGAGCATCAGCTAGAAGCTGAAAGAGTTAAGCAGAGATTTCAGCCATTGTCCATGACAGAGGAAAACGAGATGGTAAGTTAAGCCCTCTCACATTAACTGCCTTCTGGAATAAAAATCACTCTGTAAAAGAGTATAATCCATCCCAATGATAAAACTACTAGAAATCTGAAGAAACAGAAAAATATGACTCATACTTAAGGAAAAAGAAAATCAGTCGATAGATACCAACTGCAAGATCACTCAGATGTTGCAATTAGTAGTCAAGAGCTTTAAATCAGCCATTTTATATATATATATATATATATATATATATATATATATATACACACATACATACTGGGACTTAAAGGAAAATATACACAAATGGATAAACAGATAGGGAATCTAGCAGAGAAATAGGAACTATAAAAAAGAATCAAATGGAAATTCTAGGACTGAAAAGTACAATATTGAAATGAAAAATTGAGGAACTTAATGAGCTTAACAACAGATTGAAGATGGTATAATAAAGAATAAACGGGGCTTCCCTGGGTGGCGCAGTGGTTGAGAATCTGCCTGCCAATGCAGGGGACACGGGTTCGAGCCCTGGTCCGGGAAGATCCCACGTGCCGCGGAGCAACTGAGCCCATGCGCCACAACTACTGAGACCACATGCCACAACTTCTGAAGCCCACGCTCCTAGAGCCTGTGCTCTGCAGCAAAAGCCACTGCAATAATAAGCCCATGCACCGCAACAAAGAGTAGCCCCTGCTCTCCACAACTAGAGAAAGGCTGCGTGCAGCAACAAAGACCCAACACAGCCAAAAATAAATAAATAAAATAAATTTATTTTTTAAAAAAAAAGAATAAGTGGACTTGATGACTGATTATCAGTCTGAAGAACAAAGAGAAAAAAGACTGAAGAAAAAAATAATGAAGAAAGCTTTAGAGTCCTTTGGAGTTCCAGGTGGGAAAGAGAATGGGACATAAAAAAATATGTGCAGGGCTTCCCTGGTGGCGCAGTGGTTGAGAGTCCGCCTGCCGATGCAGGGGACATGGGTTCGTGCCCCGGTCCGAGAAGATCCCACGTGCCGCGAAGTGGCTGGGCCCGTGAGCCATGGCCGCTGGGCCTGCGCGTCCGGAGCCTGTGCTCCGCAACGGGAGAGACCACAACAGTGAGAGGCCCGCGTACCGCAAAAAAAAAAAAAAAAAAAAAAAAAAAAATATGTGCAGAGGACTTCCCTGGCAGTCTGGTGATTAAGACTCCGTGCTCCCAATGCAGGGGGCATGGGTTCACTCCCTGGTCAGGGAACTAAGATCCCGCATGCCACACGGTGCAGCCAAAACAATAAAATTTAAAAATGTGCAGAAATAGTGGCAAAGCTCCCCATATTTGGAAAGACATATATTTACAAACTGAAGAAACTCCAGGAACCCCAAGTGGTATATAGAAAACCACACTTAAACATGATCAAGGGCAAACAGCTAAACTTCAATAAAGCAAAAGTCTTAAAAGTAGCCAAGGGAAAGTGACACATTATATACAGGAGAACAATGATACAATTAATAGCTAACTTCTCATTAGTAATAACAGAAGCCACAAGAACACAGAATGATATATTTAGAGTGCTGGAAGGAAAAAAAAAGCTATCCAGTTCTATAACTCATCAGACTATCCTTCAAACATGAAGATGAAGCCTCAATCTGATAAAGACCATCTATAAAAAAAATTCACTGCTTACACCACACTTAATAGTGAAAAACAGGATGATTTCTCCCTAAGGTTGGGAACAAGGCAAGAAAGTCTGTTCTCACCACTTTTATTCAACATTGAATAAAAGGCAATTAGGAAAGGAAAAGAAACAAAAGGCATCCAGATTGAACTAGAAAAATTAAGGCTATCTCTAGTCCCAGATGAAATGACTTGTATATATGAAATCCTAAGGAATACACACACCCAAACTATTAAACAAGTTCAGCAAGGTTGCAGAATACAAGATCAATAAAAAAGATATTATTTCTATTTACTAGCCACAAACATTCCAAAAATGAAATTTAAAAACCAATTCTAGGACTTCCCTGATGGCTCAGTGGTTAAGAATCTGCCTGCCAATGAAGGGGACACGGGTTCGAGCCCTGGTCTGGGAAGATCCCACATGCCGTGGAGGAACGAAGCCCATGCACCACGACCACTGAGCCTGCACTCTAGAGCCCGCGAGCCACAACTACTGGAGCCTACATGCCACAACTACTGAAGCCCACACGCCTAGAGCCCGTGCTCCACAAGAGAAGCCAGCAAGATGAGAAGCCTGCACACTGCAACGAAGAGTGGCCCCTGCTTGCTGCAACTAGAGAAAGCCCGCGCGCAGCAATGAAGACCCAACACAGCCAAAAATAAATAAATAAAAAAATTTTTTAAATTCTATTTAAAATAGCATCAAAAGGAATAAAATATTACTTATTATAACCAAAGTACAAACTTGTATACTAAAAACTATGAAATCATTGATAGAAACTAAAGACCTAAACAAACGGAAGGTCATCCCCATGTTTATGGATTGGAAGATTTAATATTGTTAGGATGGCAATATTCCCCAAATCGATCTACAGATTCAATGCAATCTCTATCAAAATCCCAGCTGACTATTTTGCAGAAATGGATAGAGTGATCCTAGAATTCATCTGGAAATGTAAGGGACTCAGAGTAGTCAAAACAATCTTGGAAAAGAATAATTAAGTTGGAGTACTTACACGTCCATATTTCAAAACCTACTACAAAGCTATAATAAGGAGAGTGTGATACTGGCATAAGGATAGACCTATCAATCAGTGGAATAGAATTGAAAGTCCAGAAATGGGAAAACCTCTGAAACTGTCCCCAACCCAGCCAAGTTAATAAAACAATAACAATATTAATATTGCATCTCGGGGGGGAATGGTGGAGATTAGTGCCATTCATAAGAATGTCAGATTCAGAGGCGTTGGTCCTTGTTTAAATTCACCAGTCTGGTCCCTGCAGAAATTCTTGGATCCTGGGGGATGGCAGTGCACTACTGCAAATTCAACCAGATAGTAGACCCAATTATAGCTGTTGTACTTGTATCTTTGCTAGATCAGATTAATAAGGTCTCAGGTACATGGTATGTAGCCATTGATTTGACAAATGTGTCTTTTTGTCTTCCAATGAAGAAAGAGAATCAGTTCTCATAACAAGGAAAATAATTTGCAACTATGTGTGGTGATGGATGGTAACTAGACTTATTGTGGTGATCATTTTGTAATATACACATATATTGAATCTGAAAACTAACATAATGCTATATGTCAATTATATCTAAATTTTTTTTTAAAGAATCAGAAGTAGTTCACATTCACATAGAAGGGACAGGAACATACATTTATAGCTTTGCCCCAG
This sequence comes from Delphinapterus leucas, assembly GCF_059928025.1. Classification (NCBI taxonomy): domain Eukaryota; kingdom Metazoa; phylum Chordata; class Mammalia; order Artiodactyla; family Monodontidae; genus Delphinapterus; species Delphinapterus leucas. Next base: position 40,526,378 of record NC_143139.1, read on the forward strand.
AATTACATTACCTGACATCACTCTGATCAGACAGACAGAACAAGAAGTCGTTAGTACACTGAAGGTCTTGGTAAGCTGCACGCGATCCAGAGGATGGGAAATAAACTCTATGAAAGACTCAGAGGTCTAGTGGTCAGGGGCGTGCTGACATATCCCCTAAGACAGAAAAAAAACAAATTCTTGCATCCCCTTTCTCAAAGAAGGAAGCACACTCTTTGGTAAGCAGGCCTCTTCAGGTTCTGGGGACAATACATTCTATGCCTAGTAATACTGCTCTGCCTAGTAATAATGCCCATGAAAAAGTAATACCAGGTGACAGCTTTAAGTAAGGTTTGGAGTCATATGATATTACAGATTCCATGGAGGTGACAGTCGTGGAAAAAGAAGCAGTGGGAAGTTTATGGCAAGACCCAACAGGAGAATCACAATGCAAGCTATTGAAATCCAGGAGCAAGAATATGCCAGTTGTAGCAGAGAATTGTAAGCCTTTTGAAAATAACGACTGGTGTGCTACTGGGCCATGATAGAGACGGAAAACTTGACCAGGGGACCCCAAGTGACTATGCATCTGGAACTGGCCATCATTGACTGGATTCTGTCAAATGCACCAAGTCGTAAAGTCAGATGGGCCCAACACCAAGACATCATAAGACAGGAACATTACACCTAGGACCAAGCCTAAGCAGAATCGGAGGACACAAGCAATATGCGTGCAGAGACAACCCAGAGCCCACTGTTACCCACTGCAGTTGCACCTAAGTGTTCTTCACTCAGCTCACACCTATGGCCATAGTGGTGCATGGGGGTGGCTCCAGCTGAAGCAGGTGTAAAAAGCCTGTTTGGCTATAGGTGGGTTCTGACCATTTTCAGGGGTAACTTTGAAAGGCAGTTGCACTGGAAATCTTCCCAATTGGCAAATATTAATGTGATCACCCATTTTGTGTGGAAGGAGAAGTGGCTTAAAGTGAGAATATATATGAACTCATGGGCAGTGGCAGATGGCCTGGCCAGTTGGTCAGTGTCTTAAAAGGAAAAAGACTGGAAGATTGGCTGCAGCAAGGTCTGGAGTAGAGGTATATGGATGGATATAGGGGAGGGAAGGCAGGTGATGAAGATCTTTGCTTCATATATCAATGCCCATGAAAAAGAATTCACCATGGAAGAGACACTGAACATCCTAATAGACAGAATGACGTGGCTGGTTGATGTCAGCCACATACTGGCCATCTCAGTATTGGCACAATAAGCACATGAATGGAATAGGTACAGCGGTAGAGATGGAGGCTATGCAGAGGCCCAACGGCACGGACTCCCACTTACCAAGGCTGACGTAGCTACTGCTGTCTCTGAATCTTCACGTAAGTATTGACAGAGACCAACACTGAGCTCCCAAGGTGGCACTATTTATTTAGGAGACTAATTGGCCACTTGATAGTAAGTTGACAACACTAGGCTTCCTCCATCCTAGAAGGGCTAGTGATTTGTTCTCATGTGAATAGACTTACCTTTTCTGGATAAGAATTTGAGCATCCTGCCCTCTGAGCCTCACTCAGCATCACTACCTGGGGGCTTACAAAGCGGCATGATACTTGCAGGCTGCTCTGACCAACATAAAGAAGTTTCCTCCAGTAAGCTGAATTTCATTTCCAAGCTGTCTTGCTACAACTCTGTAATCATAATCTTGAAGGTAAATAATTTGATTGCATACACTCCAACTAGCACAATAACTAGTACTTGTCCATTGCAGGATTTTTCTAGTGGAACCAGCTAGGAGTCTACTGCAATTCACAATGCAAGAAATAATGATAGGTTGGATTTAAGGGGTAGTGGTGAGGTACACAGAAAGGGAAGAGGTCACATGGAAATAATTTCTCCTGTATCCAGGTGTATTAGTTAGGATTCTAGAAATAATAGCAATCAAAGTAAGCCAGTTTAAATAGAAAAGTGCTATTCATTAGAATGACAAAGGGTGGCTCATGGAACCTAAGGGCTGAGGCAGGCAGCAGGTTCTAGAACTGGGGCCTACAAAGCCACTGGGTAGCTCTCAGCTCATCTGCATCATTCACAGATGGAAGAGGCTCATTACAAAGCTCCTAAGCTTTAGGATCATTTAACTAGAGAAAGACTAATTTTTGTCCAAAGACAAATTTCCGTAGGGGAGACTCTGATGGCCCAGCTTGGGTCAGGTGCCCACTGTTGGTAAGATATGGATGACTGTGAGAAGTTTCCATAAAAAGGAGGAGGGATAGATGGACAGCCCTGTAGTTGTCCACTACTCCAAGGGCCTCACAGACTAGCTCTAGGAGTTCAATTCAAGCATAGTTAAGATGAAGCAGCAAAGTTTCAGAGCTAAGTTATCTGGGACAGCTCTGTTTTAGGAGTGTTAGCTGAAACAGTACGATTGTAGTTCATACAATTCCTGCAGGCATTTAGGACCTATCCTTAGTTAGGTTTTTTCATTTTTGTATTTATTTTTTAATTTTTGGCTGCATTGGGTCTTTGTTGCTGCACGTGGGCTTTCTCTAGTTGTGGTAAGCAGGGGCTACTCTTCATTGCAGTGCACGGGCTTCTCACTGTGGTGGCTTCTCTTGTTGCTGAGCATAGGCTCTAGGCGGCATGGGCTTCAGTAGTTGTGGCACGCAGGCCCTGGAGCGTACGGGCTTCAGTAGCTGGGGCTCGCGGGCTGTAGAGCACAGGCTCAGTAGTTGTGGCGCACAGGCTTAGTTGCTCCGTGGCACATGGGAACTTCCCAGACCAGGGACTGAACCCATGTCCCCTGCATTGGCAGGCAGATTCTTAACCACTGTGCCACCAGGGAAGTCCCCTTAGTTAGGTTTTCCTGCGAGCTTAGACTTGAGTATTGAAAAAGGACAAAACAACAGCAAAAAAATTAAGCCTATTTTTAGACCACAAAGCCTACATTTACTAGCTTTAAATAATTTCTGCCTTTTGAGAGCTACCCTGTTCCAGATACTGTTTCACAGCTCTCAAGTCCTCCACTCCAGCTCAGTCCTTTTGTTAACCCATGAGGCTTCTCAGGGTGTGCAGCCAACTCATGTTTTTAGCTAAGTTTCCAGCAGTTATATTGCAGTATCTTCCATACTAATATCCAACATTTATTTAGTGCTTACTCTGTGTCAGGCATTGGCTCTAACTTTACAGATGTTAAACTCATTCAGTCTACAAAACTCCATGGGATAGGTAGTATTGTTAAACCCATTTCATTATAATGTCCCTCTCTCCTAACTAGAAAACAGTACTCCAGGAGAGCCCATGAGGTGTCACCACTGGCTTGACCAGTTTATTTTAAAAGTTACCTTTGAAAGGTAATTGAAAGTTAAATTTCTTTGTTTCACACTACTTCCTCCCTTCTGAAGTCAAAGAACTGTCCATCTGGTTTTTAAAACTCTTACTATTTGGATAGAACTATGTGCATCATAACCAAGACTTTTTTTTTTCTTCATCTTCAGTTATTCCTCAAGTTGCAGAAGAGTAGTAGGTACAGCTTGTGACACTTCTATGAGAAACAAGGCCGGTGGAAATACTTGTGAGTGGCAGTGTTGCACAGCATAATATTTGATTTAGACTTGATACTTTATGGGTGGAAGAGGAACTAAAGAAGGAGCAGTCCATGCACACTTTGAAGGTTTCGGTAATTTAGTTTCTTTTGATGACGTTTTTCAGTCTCCCCATCCCTCTTGTCCTGATCAACATTTGTTAAGCATTCTGTCTTCTAAGGAAGAAACAACCGAACAAGAAAAGAACAATAAACTTAGAACCAGCCTCCCAGCCATTAATATTCTGGATTCTAGAACGACTGTCGCTGGACTTTGTTAATCATGAAAGGCCGATGTCTGAGAATCTCTTCTCCACACCTTACCTTTATAGGGCACTTTGCTTTTCTGTGATATATGACATTTTGATTCTTTAAATAATGTTGGGATATGGGATGAGTATTACACTTTTCCCAACTTTGATAAGAAGAGACACTTAAGAGAGGCTGGGTGATTTGCCTAATCAAAAATGTAAAGTAAGGGCAGTTGCCTATTGTAGGTTTTAATAGGTAGTCAATGAACGACAACGGATAAACATTAGTGAGTTCTTAGGACAGTCGGGCACAGAGTAACTCTTGAGCTTTAAATCACATTATCTGGCCCTAAAGGTCAAACCAGGAACGGCTCTATCCACTAAATCAGTTTTACTTGGAGATCTCAAACTAGTAAAATTTCAGAAAAATTCTGGAACTTTCTATCAAGAGCAAACTGAAAGGTTTATCATTTGTTGTTTATTATCACTAGAAAGCCATCAAAGATTTTGCAAGGAAATGAATAAAGAAAAAAAATTCAGAATAATGCATAATCCCTTCTCCATAAAGGTAGACACACATTAAATAATATTTTTTAAAGTTTCTGTAATGTATTAAAATGACGGTGTGATTTTATTTTACGACACTCGATAGTACGTAACTTTTTTCTAGTTTAAAAGCTGGGGTAAATCTGTGCTTCAGCGTGACACACTTAAGTCCCACTAACACACTAACCCTACGAGTACCATGTGGGTGTGGCTTTTTAATCCTTTCATGTGTGTTGAAAGATACAACTCTTAACGCAGATTTCCGGGATTAACATTAGTCTGGGTGGTAAGAAAAGCTGAGGACAAGCCTTCAAGCTTCAAGTCACTCTGTCTACAAGAGGCGGGCAGGTCAGGCGTGGGTCAAGGCCGGGGAGGACTACACCTCTAGGCCACAGCAAGTAGGGGCTGAGCGCGACGCCCCAACCGAAGAAAACTGCCCCACACCGAGCGGTCTCCTGACACCCCGAGCAGGTGCTGGCCTCCGAAAACACGTGTGGGAGTGGGGACAGAGCTCCTGAAGTAAAAAGGAACCGCAGGTAACTGTTACGCCCCGCTCTCGCCAGAATAACACCTCCACGATACTAACTCGCCACCCCGGAGTGCCCCGGCACAAGATGGCGGCGCGTCACGTGCGCAACGCGGTGACGTAGGACGGCGGCTCGCAAGGAGGGACGGCCCTAACCTCACCCCCCACGCTAAGTTGCTCAGTTTTGCCCCCCTTCCCTCCCCCGCCCCCGGCCTGGTGTAGATCATGCCGCCAGTGGCGGCCCTGACTGCCGAGGAAACGGTAGCGTAGGACAGTTAGCTGTTACGTGACACTGATTCTCCCCGCCCCGCCTGACCCCCGAGAAAGAGGCACGTCCCCGCCAAGTGAGGGGGTGGGGAAGTGGGTAGTGAATTCGGATCCACCTGGGAGGGGGGAGTGGAAGTTCCCGCCCCGGTCAGCGGCGAGGCGGCAGCCACAGGTAAGCGGGGGGGCGGGGGTGGGACGGGCTCCCCTGTCCCCGGGCAAGGGGAGGGCGCGGGGGCGCGGCGCCGGCGGGGACGCCAAGCCGGGTTGCGCGCCTGGTGGGGGTCGCGCGGGGCGGCCAAGGTGGGGGAGGGGCGCGGAGGGCGCGCGGCGGAAGGGGGAGGGGCTGCCCGCGGTTCCGGTTCTCCTGCCTTGGCCCCCGGTGCCCGTTCAGTCGACGGTCTCTTCCTTCCTCCCTCTCGCCTGCTGCCCCCCCCAATGAAAAATAAACCGAAGACCTCCTGCTGCAGGGTGGCTTTCGCCTCTGAAGCCGCCGCTCTGTGGCCCAAGGCGAGCGCCCTCCGTCGAAGGTCTCGGGGTTGGGGCGGGAGCCGCGGGAAGGGCGGCGTGGCCTTGGCCTCCGCGCGTCTTCCGCCGAGCGCAGCCCGCGACCGGTTATCTCCGCCCGGGACCCCGCAGAGCGCGCCGGGCGCCCTCGGGGTGCGGGGCCTAGGACACTCGCTGTGTGGGCAGAGCCAGCCCTTATCCTCTGGGAGCTTCCTGTCGAGTGGGGAGACGTAGAATAATCACACACACCCTAAACAATCACGGAAAGGTGCAGCCGGCAGGCGAGGAAGGGGAGTGTGGAGTGACAGAGCTCGTCTGTTTACGCCCGGACAGACGATCAAACTGAGCAAACGTTCTCTTTGATTTTCTCCTGTATCACAAAAGTAAGCATGGTATTTCATAGCGTCAACTACGCCGTGGAGCGTCCCCCTTGATCTCTTTACAATTATTGTAGATGTTAATCACTAGTTGTTTTGTCAGCTTTTGAGGCGTAATGGGCTAAAATAGTCATTGGGAGCCTTTACGTTTCTGAGGCTTATTCAGCATAGATTTGGCAAGCATCTGTCAAACTGGCCTCGTTTGTGGTTAAGAGGTTGTACACTATGTTTGCTTATGTTCGCAAAATTCATTTTATCCTGAAAATTTCATTACCAACAGAAATATGCAGTTTTATTAAAATGCTGTTTTTCCTATAGACTTTATAATATGCAGTTTACTCGGTGTCTCAATTAGAATCACTACTGTGTTGCTAAGACGAGTATGTTAGGTCTGTTATTTGCAGTTCTTTAAGGTTCGGCTTCGTCTGTGCTACATCTGTGCAGTACTACTGTATCACAAGTAGGTGGTAGTACCTTCAAAAAATGCTTTTTTTTTTTCACATGTCATCCCGTTTATTTATACTAATGAATTTTCAGCTCTAAAGTAGGGTGTTGTGCCTGAATTTTCCTGTTCCTAAAGCTAGGCAGGAGTAATTGTCTAAAGATATTTTGTTAACCATTATTTCTATCAGTTTTAAGTAGGTAAACCCAACTAAACACATTGATTTATTCAGCAGTAGTTAAGTGCAAGGTATTATATTGGGAACAGGAAGTGGTCTTTGACTCCCTAGAGCTTGCATTCTGGTAGAGAGACAGAAAACAGGCCATTACTATACTGTGATAATAAGTGCCATGAAAGGCGGGAGAAGCATGTGCTGTGGGGATACAGCCAAAGCTTCTAGACCAGTCTAAAGGAGTCATGAAAGTTTGCCTGGAACTACTTACAGGAATAGGCCGCTTGAAGAGGAATAGTGTTTCTGGCAGATGGAATAGCATACGTGAAAGCCTGAAGATGAGAGAAAGCAGTGCAGGCACATTTGAAGATCTGAAACAAATTCAGTATGACTAATAGCAATTTTGAGGGGAGATTGTGAGTTAAGTTGTGGAAATGTTGAGCAAGAGACTTCTTGCCCACAGGCTTCTACATCATCTGTAGGTGGAGAAACTTAAGACCCTCTTCATTCATCAGATGAGAAAACTGTATTTGTTGATGTTTACTATTTTACTGCATACGTGACAGTCTGCTGGGCACAGAGCATACATTCACAAGATAGAGGCCCTGTTCTTAGGCACCTTAAGACTGGGGAAAACAGACATGCCTATAAACACAGTTCAGAATGTTAAGTAACCTCATTAGAAATATCTGCAAGGCACAGTGGAACAAGCATTAAGGAAGGACCTAGAGCAGTTGGGAACATAATGCTTGGGATGAAACTTTGAAAATGAGTTTGCCAGGTGGACAAGTTGGGGATGTGAAGGTATTCTTGGAAGAGGGGCAGTGTGGAATGAAAGAACATGGATTTTGGCTTAAAACAGTTCTGGCTTCAGATCTTGCATTCACATCTTACTGTGAGATCCACAGAAATGGCAATTCCTTTGATCCTCAGTTTACACATCTCTAAAATAGGGAATCCAAAAACATAATAATAAAGAATCCAGGTGATGATATATAAAGAACTCTTAGTTTAGTGCCTAGCATATGTTCCTTTCTTAACAAGCTTTCTTAAAAGTGCCATGCCTTTACTTTAACATTCTTCATATGTCAGCAGGATCGCAGCCTGCTGTGATTTAGCTCCCCAAATTCATTCCCATTGATGGTACTTTTTTTTCTTCTTTCAGTCTGTTTATTTTATTCATTTGAAATCCAGTTCGATTCTTTTTTTTTTTTTTTTTGCCACGCTGTGTGGCTTGCAAGATTTTAGTTCCCCAAACAGGGATTGAACCCTGGGGCCATGGCGGTGAAAGCACCGAGTCCTAACCACTGGACTGCCAGGGAACTACCCCATTGATCGTACTTTTGAAGCTGTGTTTCACTGCCCACTTGTGATTCTGCCCAACTTGGGATTGTTTCATGTTAAGCTTCCATCTGCTGCCTGGGGCTTACTTTATTTTTACGGAAAATGTATGCATAAAATTCTGTGTTGAGCAAGTTTTTAACAGATTGTTAATCTTAACCTTAATTTTAGGAATAATAGCTTTAAAAAGTAAGCAAATAAAGGTTACATTCTGATAACATCACTAAAAAACTATGTATGTATTGTTAATAATGAGACGAAGGTATAAAGGCTGCTTTCATTTTGGAAAAAAAAACTTATTGGTTAATTCCTCTTTAAAAAAATCATAGAGGGCTTCCCTGGTGGCGCAATGGTTGAGAGTCCGCCTGCCGATGCAGGGGACGCGGGTTCGTGCCCCGGTCCGGGAAGATCCCACATGCCACGGAGCGGCTGGGCCCGTGAGCCATGGCCGCTGAGCCTGCGCGTCCGGAGCCTGTGCTCCGCAACGGGAGAGGCCACAACAGTGGGAGGCCCGAGTACCGCAAAAAAAACCCCCAGAAAATAGACTGTCTTCTTTTCTGTAGGAAATATAGTTGTAGTAATTGTCCAAAGTGTTATTTGCTGACTGTAGTGGCTTTTACTATGAAATGTCAGATGTTTTGTTGATGATGTTAGTTTCCATTAGTTATAAAATTTCTTAATAATATTCTTATGGGGGAAAATCAGTGAGTCACAGTGAAACAGAAAAGTATCATTTTCAGTAATTTAACAAGGTATTATAAAATCTTTTATAGTTTCTTTCAGTGCTTTAGCACTACATCTTTTTTCTTTTTTCTCTGCTCTATATTCTTATGTCTTCTGAAATGGAGTGTTTAAAAAGGCATTTTCAGTAGCGATAGTATGTAGAAAGTATAAAATTCCACCTTTGATGCTGTCTGTATGTTTAGTCTTTGGAATTACACTTCTCTTAGTGCAGATTAAAAATCACCGCACTCTTCCTAAAGAAGGGACTATATATAGCTTAAAAGCAGTTCAAGCAGTTCCCTTAAAAGCAGTTCAAACAAGGGAAACACTAGATGAACTTGTCAAAATTTAAAGTTTTAAAATCATAGTTACATCATACTGGAAACATTTGTATCAAAATGAAAGAAATAAAATTTATATGAAGAAATAATATAGGGTAATAAGGAAAACACAAGATCTGATAGATGGATGGACAAATAATATGAACAGAGAGCTCACATAACTAATAGAGAATTAAAGAAATGTAAAACAATGTACCATTTTCCATCTATCAGGTTAGTCATGACTAAAAAATTCACTGGACTTCCCTGGCGGTCCAGCGGTTAAGACTTCACCTTCCAATGCAATGGGTGCAGGTTCGATCCCTGGTCAGGGACCTAAGATCCCACATACCTCGGGGCCAAAAAACCAAAACATAAGAAGCAATACTGTAACAAATTCAATAAAGACTTTAAAAAAAAAACCCTGAATTCTTAAAAAAAAAAAAAAAAAATTCCCATTGCTTTCTCATGTGCTTCTGGTGGACTATAATTCTTTCAGAAAACCTTAAATATTCATACTCCTTAACCAAGTAATTCTCATTTTTAGAATATATCCTATGGAAATAATTTTAATTACAGAAAAAGCTTTATATGCTAAACATATTAATCTCAGTATTGTTTTGTTTGGTAAAAAAATGTGAATTATGTACATTCACTGGATGGAATATTATGTAGCATTTAAATATTTTTCTATTTGAAACCTAGAAAATATTTGTGATAAATGAAAACAGGATACAAAATTGTATGTACAGTATGTTTATGATTTTTTAAAAGTTGTGGAAAGAGAAGACTGAAAATAAATTAGACAATATTATAATTAAGTTTTTATCATCCTTTTTCTTTCTGTTCTATATTTTCCATGTTAGAAAAAAAGGCTCATGACATATTTAGAGGGAAAAGCATTAGAAACACTTTATGTTTGAGGTGATTTTATACCTTTTCTCAATGGCTAAAAACAGTAGCATCAATCCAGAGTTAAGAATGAATTTATTTTCTGCTGTCCAAAACGGGAAAAAAAAAAGAGAAGAAAGAATATACAGGCTTAAACTTCACAATTATTAAATTAATGATGCTAAGGGCTAAGTACCTAGTTGCCCCCTCTCTCTAAAAATTCTTTGAATTGTGGTAAAATACACATAAAATTTACTATCATAACCATTTTGAAGTATACAATTCAGTAGTGTTAAGTACATTACATTATTGTGGCGCCAATATACAGAACTTATTCATACCCATTAAACAACTACCCATCTCCCCTCCCTCCAGTCCCTATTAAGCACCATTCTACTGTTTCTATCAGTTTGACTACTAAGTACCTTAAATAAGTGAAAGCATTCAGAATTTGTCTTTTTGTGACTGGTTTATTTTACTTAACGTATGTCCACAAAGTTCATTCATGTTGTAGCATGTGTCACAATTTCCTTTCCTTTCTTTTTAAAGCTGAATAATATACCATTGTATGTGTATATCACATTTTGTTTATTCGTTCATCCACTGATGAATATTTGAGTTGCTTCCACCTTTTGGCTATTGTTAATAATTCTTCTATGCACATAGGTGTACGAATATCTCTGTAAGACCCTGCTTTCAATTCTTTTGGATATACACCCCAAAATGGGATTGCTGGATCGTATAGTAATTCTATCTTTAATTTTTGGGGTTACCACCATATTGTTCTCCATAGTGACCGCACCATTCTACACTCCCAACCAACAGTGCACAAATGTTTCAGTTTCTCCACATCGTTGCTAACACTTACTTTCTGGTTTTTTTAAAAAAAATATTAGCCATCCTAATGGGTGTGAGGTGATATCTTAATGTAGTTTTGATTTGCATTTCCCTAATAATTAGTGAAATTGAGCATCTTTTCATTTGTTTGCTGGCCGGCCCTCTCTCTTTTTATGTCTTTTCACATAATTAGAAAAACCTTAAATTCTACCCACATCTTTTACCAGCCTCTTTCTAAGTAGTTCTCCTATTTGACATATTCCATCTCTCATAACCCATTTATTCTCATTCTTACCCAGCCTACATGTCCTGCAATTGATTATCTAGATCATCTAGATCTTCAGAAACTCCTTAGTTATGGTTTCATTTATTTATTTATTCTGTTCAACCTTTGCTCAATAAGTTCTCTATATTAAACTATGTATGCAATTAGAAACTGTTCCCTAGGTGACTTCCCTGGCAGTCCAGTGGTTAAGACTCCGCACTTCCACTGCAGGGGGCACAGGTTCAGTCCCTGGTCGGGAACTAAGATCCCACATGTTGCAGGCCAAAAAAAGAAAAGAAAAGAAAAACTGTTCCGTAGACTGTAGAAAAGAATGCTTGGGCTTCCCTGGTGGTTAAGAATCCGCCTGCCAACGCAGGGGACACAGGTTCGAGCCCTGGTCCGGGAAGATCCCACATGCCATGGAGCAACTAAACCCGTGCGCCACAACTACTGAGCCTGCGCTCTAGAGCCTGTGCTCCGCAACAAGAGAAGCCACCACAATGAGAAGCCCGCGCACCGCAACGAAGAGTAGCACCCGCTTGCTGCAACTAGAGAAAGCCCGCACGCAGCAACGAAGACCCAAGAAAGCCAAAAATAAATTAAAAAAAAAAAATTTATTTTAATTTAAAGGAAAAAAAAAAAGAATGCTTGTGTTCCTGCACAGAAGACTATCTTATGTATACCATTTATTAAATTTAAACATGTTCATGTGGATCAAAATTCAAAAAATTTAAAGGAAAATCTCTTTTCTCTCTCTGTACCGTAGCTACCAATTCTTTTCCGTGGAGGTAACCAAGTTACCAATTTTTAAGCAACTATAGAGTATACTATCCATATTCTGTAGCACTTTTTATTTTCCATTTTAAAAGCTCTTATCATAGGTCACTACACACCCAGAGCAAAGGTGTGAAAACATGAGTCTGGATAATTGAGCTCAGCCCTTAGTATAGAAAAGCCTGTTTTGTTCCTCTTAAAAAGTATGCATATTAAGAAAAGAAATGTCTTAAGATTTTTTGAAAATGAAGTTAGAAAGCATCTTTTAACTTTTTTTTTCCCCTTACAGTTGATTATGGAAGATTCTCACAAGAATAACGCTTCAGAGACAGCACCTCAGTCTGGTTCAACAGTTCAGGGAGCTCATATTTCTCATATTCCTCAACAGGTAAGGCAGGAACCAGCCAAAACATTGAGCCAGTTAGGAATATTTGTTATGCAGATTAAGCTGTTGTTGCAGATCACCAATTACTAATGTTCAAAAAAAGAACCAAGCAAAAGAGAAAAAAAAACCTGTAAAATGTTGAAATGTATGGAAGGAAGGAATTATCTGATTTAAATATCTTGTCAAGATCATTCAGTTTTATTTTCTGTTATAGCATATTTAGTGTTTTAACATGTATATACTTCTCAAAACTTGGGGAGGTAGAGTTTATTTTATGCGGTACATGATTATTTTAGGTTTTTTTTCAGACTAATTTTGTTGCTGCATAAGACAAATGAAAAATTATTTGGCCCTTTGGGCTGACTTGAAATAGAGACTAATAGTTTCAGGAGGCAAACCATCTTCAATTCAACAGATGTATTGTGGATATAAAGGAAATCTTTTTGCTGAACTGGAAAATAGGCATATTCATTAGAGAATTTAAATTGTCAGACATGCATATTGCAGAACTGGTGATATTTTTAAAATTTCAAATTGTCTGATCCATGCACCTGACCCACTTCAGGGAAAACAACTGAAACTATGTATTGCCAGTGACAGGATTTGAACTTTCAAGTAAAAATTAGAATTTTGGATAACTTGTATTCACCATCATGAACTTGACAGCTTCCCAGTAGCTACCAACTTTTTCGTTACAAAATTGTGTTACAAAATCATGCATGGTATAAGATCCATTCAGAATGCAAGATACACCAATGGATTTTAATGTTAACAGAATACACAGAGTTCAAATTGTACATTGCAGACAACCTTTAAGAAACTACAACCTGTCAAGTTTTAATGTGGTTTCAAAGGAGAATATCCATAGTTATCTGGAAAAACAATTAAAACACCCCCCCCTTTTCTGACTACATACCTGAGTGAGGCCAGACTTTCTTCATATACCTCAACAAAACCACATATGGCAAATATTTAATGTAGAAGCAGATAAGAGAATTCAACTGTTTTCTATTAACTCAAACATTAAGGAGATTTGCAGAAGTGTAAAACAGTGTCATTTCTGTCACGAATTTGGGGGGGTATATTTAGTCATATTAGTGAAAATATATCATTTATGTTAACATGTAATGGATTTATGATTGTTGTTTTTATTTTTTTATTTTTTATAAATTTATTTTATTTATTTTATTTTTGGCTGTGTTGGGTCTTTGTTGCTGTGCGCGGGCTTTCTCCAGTTGCTGTTTTTAAATGAACTGTTAAATAGTTTTAGATTTTCTGTTTAAATTTTAAATGTAAGTATTAGATTAAAAACTGACATAAATGAAATTTCTTTGGGGTCCTTAGTAATTTTTAAGAGTATAAAAGGGTCTTGAGATGAAAAAGTTAGAGAACCAAGCAACTAAAGGATTAATCCTTCAAGCTTGATGTATCCTTCTCTGTTATTTGGCTATATCTGTGAAGAATAATGATATCTTCCCTAGATGGTACTGGAAAAACAATGATAGAGTCTTTCATTTACCTTCTGTTAATAGGGCCCTTCACAGAAATGTTTTAATTCAGTTGGCTTACTTACACATTTCAGTTATGTTGGTTAGATGTGAATGTTTTCCAGGTTTCCTCAGAAGCATATTTACAGAGATAGAATAAGTACATTTCTAGGCGGTAAATAATTTTATAGTGATTTTTAAAAATAATGTCACTGACTTGCTATCCAAATTCTTGTGGCTTGACTGCTTTATTAGACGCTAACTTCTGTAAGGAAGAAGTATCTAATAACAGTAATATTTATTCAGTCATTCAGTATAAGGTGGGGATATAACAGTGAACAAAAGTTTCAGCTCTCACGGAACATACATTCTAGTGTTGGGGAGAATAAAATGTATCAGTTCGTAATATGTGCTGTGGAGGCTGATAAAGCAGGGTAGGAGGAATAGGGGGTTGTTGATGGGGATGGGGACTTGCCTTTTTATGTAAGGTGGTCTGAGAAGTCGTATCTGTGGAAATACCTCTTCAATTATATGGACCAACAGCTGTAAACTCTGAGACTGATATGTGCTTGGCATGGTTAAGGAACAGCAGGGCAGCCAGTGTGGTAGGAGAGGGATGAATGAGGGGAGAGGGATACAAGATGAGGCAGAGAGGTTTGGGATGGCAGGGGAGAGTGCCAGATAATGTAGGCCTTGTATGCCACTGTAAGATTTCTGGCTTTTAATCTGGGTGAGATAAGGAACCTTGGGAGTGGTTTTTGAGTAAAAACCTGATTTGACTGATATTTTACAGAGAAAGCACTTTGATATTTTAATAGGATGGCTGCTTTGTAGAGTGGAAGTAGGAAAACCAGTTAGGAGGCTGTTACATTGATTGTGCATGAGACAGTAGTGGCTTGGACCAAGGTGGTATTAGTGGTGGTGGTGAGATAAAGTTAGATTCTGGATATAATTTGGTTGTGAAGCCAACAGTGTTTGCTTTTTAAAAAAAAAAAAAAAATTATTTATTTATTTGGTTTCACCGGGTCTTAGTTGCGGCAGGTGGGTTCTTTAGTCGTGGCATGCGAACTCTTAGTTGCACCATGCATGTGGGATGATCTAGTTCCCTGACAAGGGATCGAACCTGTGTCCCCTGCATTGGGAGCACAGAGTCTTATCCACTGCACCACGAAGGAAGTCCCCCAGTGTTTGCTTTTGGATTGGATGTAGGTGTAGAGGGAAAAAGGAGTCAAGATTGACTCTACAGTTTTTGACTTGAATAACAGTAAGAATGGAGTTGCTGTTTACTGAGATGGACAACATTGGCATATTTTTTTTTTTGTTTTTGGGGAGATGTTGGCAATCAGGAATTTAGCTTTTGGGCATGTTAAATTTATGATACTATTTGTTTTCTTTGCTGCAAAACAAATTACCACAAATTTAGTGGCTTAAAACAATACAACACACATTTATTATCCTAAAATTTCTCTTAGTTGGGTTCTGTGCTTCAGAGTTTCACAAGCTGCAATCAAGATGTTGGCTAGGGCTGGCTTATCTGGAGACTAGAATGGAGAAGTATTCACTTCTAAGCTCACCCAGGTTGTTGGCAGAATTCATTTTGTTGCAGCTGTAGGACTGAGAACTTTAATTTTTTTAGCTGGAGGCCACCCTCAGCTCTTAGAGGTCGCCTGCAATTCGCTGCCACCTGGCCCTCTCCAGTAAGTAGCTCACAGCATGGCAGCCTGCTACTTTAAGTTCAGCTGCTGACAAGACAGAGTCTTATATAATATAATCAAGGGAATGATAGCCCATTCCTTAGCCATAAAATGTGACATAATCACAGCGATGACGTCCCATCATCTTTGCCTTATTCTGTTGGTTAGAAGCAAGCCACAGATCCGTCCCACACTCAAGGGGAGAGGATTACACAAAGACATGAACACCAGAAGGTGGGGGCCATAGGGGCCACCTTAGAATTTGTCTGCCAAACCATACAAGTACATTTGTCCAATAGGTAGTTGGATATATATGGTCTGGAGTCCAGGGGAGAGGTCCAGACTGGAAATGTAAATTTAGGCATTGTAGATATATAGGTGGTATTTAAACTCATTGGGTGATTTCTGGCTTCCATTTAGGACGTAGAAAGCTGGAAAGCATATTGCTCCCACTGTAAAACAAGAGTAAGCTATAATATACAAAAATCATAACTTCTTTCAACACAATTAGTAGTGGCATGTGGGCATGGCTCACCCGTAGCAGTAGCAGAGCACAGGAAGAAGGCAGGGCTGTCATACAGGGGGAAATAAGAATTTAGCTAAATTGAGGCTTCGCCGGTGGCACAGTGGTTAAGAATCCACCTGCCAATGCAGGGGACACGGGTTCGAGCCCTGGTCTGGGAAGATCCCACATGCCGCAGAGCAACTAAGCCTGTGTGCCACAACTACTGAGCCTGCGCTATAGAGCCCGAGAGCCACAACTACTGGAGCCCACGCACCTAGAGCCCATGTTCCACAACAAGAGAAGCTACCGCAATGAGAAGCCTGCACACCATAATGAAGAGTATCCCCCGCTCACCGCAACTAGAAAAAGTCTGTGGGCAGCAACGAAGACCCAATGCAGCCAAGAATAAAAATAAATAAAGTAGATACAACATTAAAGAAATTAAAAATGGTCAGAAAAAGAGAAGAATTTAGCTAAATTTTTATTGAATTGCTAAAGTCTAAGTGTAGGCTAGTATGAGAACATAGAACCCTTGGGAGCTGCAGACACAGGGTAGGTAACACCCACTCCAGGGATCCCCAAGAGTTGCTCATGAGAAAGATTAGGGGAAGCAAGGGAGACAAGAGAAAGCCTCTCTAGGTGGTACAGGCCTGCCTGGACCCTTCTTCCCTGTGGAAAAGAGCTTTAAGCCACTGGGGGAAGGGAATAAACCCCATTTTCCAGTGTGGGTAGAAGTGAAAAGAAAAAGAAAATCCATAAACCCTGAGGGAAGGGCAGAAAACTTTCCTGGGTTCAGACCATTAGTTTTCCTACTACTTGGAGAAAGCCCTACCTCCTGAGACTGAGACTAGGCCGGGATAACAGAGCAACTTCTCTGTCTCCCCTCAGCTCCTCCAGCAAGTAAAGCAATAGCAGTTTATCCCTGGGGGTGGCTAAGAGTATGGAGAGACACTCTGGGTCAGGTGCACAGAGAAAGCCTAAAGCTGAGGGTGGAGCAGGATCACTGAGAAAAACCCTCTGGCAAACCAGGCCCCACCTAAGCAGAAGGTCACACTAGAGGAGTTTAGAGCCGGTAGTGTACTTAAGGTAATCATAACAAAACCCAAACCCTGCTCAATTCCTGAATAGATTGACTCATCCCTCCCCCAGCCACCACCTGCACTAAAAGCCTAGTAGAAGAAGTAGTGAAGAACTACCACGCCATTTTTAGGCATGAATACTGTTTCCTCAGTCTCTACTATCTTACTACACATGATGTCCATCATTCAGGCAAAAATTATGAAGCACATACAAAAAAGCAAGGAAATAATCACCCACTGTCAGAAGTAAAAATGATCAGTAGACTCAGGATGACTCAGTTGTTAGAAGTATCAGATAGTGAATTTAAAATAATAATAATATATTAAAGGCTGTAGTGGAAAAAGTGGACAACATGTATGAACGGGAGGTAAATTTCAGCAGAGGAATAGAAACTGTATGAAAGAGTCAAATGGAAATGCTAGAAATAAAAATTGTGACATAGATGAATTATGTTTTTGGGCTTATTAGTAGGTTTGACACAGCTGAGGAAAGAATCAGTGAACTTGAAGATAGGCCAACAAAAATTATCCAAACTGAAAAAAGAAAAAAAAGTGGGGAGAAAAACAGAACAGAGCATCTGAGAGCTGTGGGACAATATCTAAATATTTAACATAAGTGTAATTAAAGTCATGGGACTACATGACATTACTGGGGGTGAGTGTAGTCAGAGATGAGGTCAATGGATTTGACTCTGGGACTTTGCAACATTTGGGGGTTGGGGAGATTGAAGAGGGATGGCCAAAGCAGTAAAAAGAAAATCAAGAGAAATGGGGATCATGGAAATTAGGAATGAGGTGATGATCAACTATGTAAAATGCTGCTGATAGGTCAAATGAAGAGTAACAGTAACTATTATATAGTCTATCTTCATTATTCAAGGATTTTTTTTTTTTTTTTTGGCCGCACCTTGTGGCATGCAGGATCCTAGTTCCCCGACCAGGGATCAAACTTGCACCCCCTGCAGTGGAAATGTGCAGTCTTAACCACTGGACTGCCAGGGAAGTCCCTCAAGGATTCTGTATTTGCAAATTCACCTACTTGATAAAATTCATTTGTAACCCCAAAATCAGTATGCACTCTTGTGGTCATTAGTGGACATGTGTGGAGGAGTGAAAAATTTGAGTCACTTTCTCAGTTGAGCTCGAACAATGCAATACTCTGTCTTAAAATTTTAGGTCTCATACTATAAACAATTCTCCTTTTTGTGGTCTAGTTAGTGCTGTGTTTTTCACATTATTGTGCTTTTTGTTGGTGATGTTGCTGTTTAAAATGGCCTCTAAGCATAGTGCTTAAGTGTTAAGTGCAAGAAGGCTGTGATGTACCTTATGTAGAAAATACATGTGTTAGATAAGTTTCATTCAGGTGTGACTTGTAGTGCTGTTGGCCATAAGTTCAATGTTAATGAATTAACAGTACTATATTCCAGACTACCAAAATAAAGCTAATATTGCAATAAAACAAGTCACACAAATTTTTTGTTTTCCACTACATATAAAAGTTATGTTTATACTATATTGTAGTCTATTAAAATGTGCCATAGGGCTTCCCTGGTGGTGTAGTGGTTGAGAATCTGCCTGCCAATGCAGGGGACACGGGTTCGAGCCCTGGTCTGGGAAGATCCCACATGCCGCGGAGCAGCTAGGCCCGTGAGCCACAACTACTGAGCCTGCGCGTCTGGAGCTTGTGCTCCGCAACAAGAGAGGCCACGACAGTGAGAGGCCTGCACACCACGATGAAGAGTGGCCCCCCCGCTTGCCACAACTAGAGAAAGCCCTTGCACAGAAACGAAGACCCAACACAGCAATCAATCAATCAATAAATTAAAAAAATGTGCCACAGCATTCTGTCTAAACAATGTACATACTTTAATTAGAAAATACTTTATTGCTGGAATTCCTTGGTGGTCCAGCTTTCACTGCTGAGGGCCTGGGTTCAATACCTGGTCAGGGAACTAAGATCCCACAAGCCATGCGGCCAAGGGAAAAAAAAAACCTTTATTCCTAAAAAGTGCTAACTTTTTGTGCCTTCAGTGAGACTTGCTCTAAGCAAGATTGCCACGGACCTTCAATTTGTAAAAAATGCAGTATCTGCAAAGCACAATAAAGTGAAGTGCAATAAAACAAGGTATGCCTGTATTAAATAAGGTGTCTTTAAACAGAAACACACTTAAAACAAGGTTATACGTTAACTGGTTGATGAAAATATTGTGCCCAGAGGCTTGCAGCAACCTAACCCTGTATTTCCCCTAGGAACAATGGTTCAGCATTTGCTAATTCAGTGTACATGGCAGCTTCATATAACATAACCACAAATAACAAGAGTTGACTGTATTTGGCAACATGGAGTTCATTGACAACCTTGACAAGAATTGTTTTCAGTCGAAGTGGGGATAAAAATCTAATTAGATCTAAGAGAACATGGGAAAAAGAAAAGAGGGGAGAAAATGAGTAGAGAGGAGTTTTGCTGCAAAGGGATCTACAAAATGAAGTGCTGGAGGGGGTTTTATAAGTCACGGAAGTTTTATTTTTATTATTACTTTTTATGATGGGAGGAATTAACAGCCTATCTGTATACCAGTGGGAGTGATGCAATAATATTTGATGACACAGGACATATAGAAAGGACAATCTGGGATGATGTCCTTCAGGAGGGGCGGGGATGAGCATTAGTCTGCAAGTGGAAAATTTATTTTACATGAGCATAGGTACCTCATTCATAATAAGAAAGCAATCAAATACAGGTTAGGTAGGTAGATTGGGGATGAGGTACCCTGAAAGTTTTCTTTTGATAGCTTCTTTGTTTTTCAGTCAGATAAAATGTTTTGAGAACGTAAGTGGACTAGGGATATATAGCAGGCTCGTTGGAGAGCATTAACAGTCCACTTGAGGTTACTGATCATGAACGTAAAGTGTGACCATGAAGTTCAGTTGTGTGTCTTTCTCCAGTCAGACTCAGGTACTTGCATACAGGTTACAGGCGTAGAGTATGTGAGTTAACAGGTTGCTGTTTAGTCCAGAGACTACAGCAAAGCAAAAAAAGACAAGGACATTGAAGGTTATGTGATACAGTGATTATAATGCTGGACCATGAAATTTAAGCTGTATAAGGAAGAAGTGGGGACTTGATGGGGTCAAGAGCAGGGAAAAGATAGTAGACTCGATGGATTATAAGTTCCTGTGGAGTCCAAGAACTTGAGAGTCCAAATAGTAGAGGTAGTGAGTTGGCAGTAGGTGGTACTCAGAGAGAGGGATACTTGAATTTGAGATTATAGGAGGGGTTATTGGTAATGATAAGGTTTAGGTAAGTAGTTCTCAACTGGAGTGGTACTGCTTCCCCACTGAGATGCCTAGAAATATGTAGGGGGGCAGGGATGGTGGTTGCCACTGGCATTTAATGGGCAATTTAGAGATGCTAAATGTTTTTCATTGAGCAGGATGTTCCTGCACGTGGAAGAATTGTCCTGCCCCAAATGCCTGTTTAGAAACCCTGTAGGGTATGACAATGGGAGTGGGTGGCCAAGAAGGGTAGAAGACAGGGCTTTGGAGGAGAGGAATCAAAAACTGGCCCAGACATGGAAGGATACTGGATGTTGCATACTGAAATCACCACAAATTATATCAGGAATAGTATTGGAGAGAATAGAGTGATCCTGGGGCTAAAGTCTTAAAGAAATGAGGGGACATGACTGCCACAAGGACAGTCTACTGCTCTGAGCCTCAAAGTTGGGAGTTTTCAGGTAGAACTTGGGACAGTGGCCTGGAAGTAGCAATGAAGAGCAAAGGAAATACCCACTCTGTCTGTAGGCTCATGGTATGAGTGCAGGAGAGAGGCAGTGTTCTCCAGAGGAGAGCAGAGGTTCAATTATGGCAAGAAGGTGAAGGGGAGGGACTCAGTACTTGATGAATTTCATTTAATTGCAAAGTATATATAGATTGAGAGGCAACCTTGCTTAAGACCTGGTCTGAATCCTGGTTTTGTCACTTAGTGACTCTGGAACATTGACTAAGTCACTTAACTTATTTATTAAATCATTTTTTTAAAAAAATTCGTTTTATTTATTTATTTTTGGCTGCGTTGGGTCTTCGTTGCTGCACACAGGCTTTTCTCTAGTTGCGGCGATTGGGGGCTACTCTTCCTTGCGGTGCACAGGCTTCTTATTACGGTGGCTTCTCTTGTTGCAGAATATGGGCTCTAGGTGTGTGGGCTTCAGTAGTCGTGGCACGTGGGCTCAGTAGTTGCAGCTCGTAGGCTCTAGAACGCAGGCTCAGTAGTTGTGGTGCACGAGGCATGTGGGATCTTCTCAGACCAGGGATCGAACCAGTGTCCCCTACATTGGCAGGTGGATTCTTAACCACTGCGCCACCAGGGAAGTCCCCACTTATTTAGACTTGATGTTCAGCATCTGGAAATAAAGGCATCGGACTTGGTGATCTGTAAAGTCTTTTCCAGCTCCTAACTTTCAGTAATTCTCATACCGTAGAGAAATTTGTGTACTTTAACTATGTGTGAATGGGGAGAACAATGTTGATAGTAATAGGTAACATTTATTGAGTATCCACTGTGTGCCAAGTGTATTGTAAGCATTTTACATGTTTTAATGCCTTCAAACCTCTTACCAACCTACTGTGCTTTTCTAATCCCCATTTTAGAGGTCACACAACTAGTAAGGCTAGAGACATGATTTGAATTCCAGCAGTTTGACTTCTCTTACAGCTTGGGTTTCCTGAGAAGCAGACAGTGCGATGGACATTAGCATGCAGGAGGTTTATTAGGAGGTCCTCTTGGGATTGCCACCTGTGGAAGGGAAAGAAAGGAATAGAGGAAGCAGGATTGAACAGAGGGAAAAGTTGGACTTTGATTCGGTCTCAGTGAAGACCTCAGCTGACCCTATAGGGAGATTAGAAGCTGAGATAGCTCTTCAGAATTGGGGTAAGGGACCAGCCAGGCCTTTATATTCCTGCATGCACCAGGCATTGGATCTTGACTGACCCGGGAAGGGGTATGTGTGACCTCAGGCAGAGTGACTCTCATCAGACAGGGCAATTCCAAAGAGGGCTGACAACTGAACACTGTCAGCAGCTGTCTTCCAGCAGCTGGGGAATAAGTCTTTTACCAGAGAAAAGGGGATCTCTGGCTGTTGCATCATGGTGTCCACTACAACTGCAGACTTTATAATCACCACAGTCCTTTGTTGCCTCCAGGCAGTGGATGATGATAAATGAGGATAATTTAAGAAATTAACAAATAGGCTTGGCTCCAGAACACTTTTAAAACAGATTGATTTTCATTCCATTCATATTTTTGACATGAGAATTTAGCCCAAGGGTTTGTCCAGGGATAAGCTAAGAATGTGTGTGCACGCCTGCGCACCAGTGTTTTTGGTAATCCTTTCTTACCTGGTGATTATCTATCTAATGTTTTGGATGTGCTTGGTCATATTGATTTTACTTTTTAGAAAAGAAAGATTTTTCTATAGAGAGTTAGAAATCTAGGTGAATTTATTTCGATGTTTCCAGTATGAATCGTATGGGGAATAGAAGAATAATTTTTCTTTTTCATTTGCTTAATAGGGTCTTTCACAGAGCTAAAGGTTTTAAATTTTGATTAGGTCCAATTTATAAATTTTTCCTTTTATGGATTGTGCTGATGTTATCTAAGAGCTCTTTGCCTAGAACTAAATTTCAAAGATTCTTTTTCCCTGTTTCTTCCTAAAAGTTTTATGTTTTACATTTAAGTCCACAATTCATTTTAAGGTATTTTTTGTATAGATTTGAGGGGTTTTGTTATGTATGTACAATTGCTACAGCACCATTTGTTGAAAAGAGTATCTCTCCTCCACTGAATTGCTTTTGCACCTTTGTCAGAATCATTTGGGCATATTTGTCTGTTTCTGAGTTTTCTATTATGTTCCATTGATCTATATGTCTGTCCCTCTGTCAGTGCCACACTGTCTTACCATGTTATAGTAAGCCCTAACATCAGGAAGATGATTCCTCACATTTTATTCTTCTTTTTCAAAATTGTTTTGGCTATTTTAGGTCTTCTTCCTTTCCATATAAATTTTGGAATAAGCTTGTCTATGTCTGCAAACCTGTAGATCAGTTTGGGGAAAACTGACATCTTGTTGACTCTTCCAGTCCTCAAATATAGTAAATCTCTCCAGTTATTCAATCTCCTTTGATTTCTTTCCATAGCATATTGTCATTTTCAACATACAGATCCCATACATGTTTTGTTAGACTTACACCTAAGTATTTCATTTTCTTTGGAGCAGTTGTAAATAATATTGCATATTTTCTTTGGAGCTATTGTAGATGATATTGTATTAATTTTGATTTCACTTGTTTGTTGTAAGGACATAGAAATGCAGTTGATTTTTGTTTATTGATCTTGTACCTTGCAACATTGCTGAACTCTCTTATTAGTTCTAGGAGGGATGATTTGGGGGGTTTTGTTTGTTTTTAATATTCCTTAGGATTTTTTATGTATAGTCGTGTCATCTGCAAATAGAGTTGGTTTTATTTCTTTTCCAATCTGTATGCATTTTCTTTCTTTTTCTTGCCTTATTGCACTGGCTAGAACTTCCAGAATTATCTTGAATAAAGTGGTGAAAATGGACATCCTTTCATTGTTCCCAGTTTCAAAGGGAAAGCATTCATTCTTTCATCATTAAACCTGACATTAGCTGTAAGTCTTGTATAGGTGCTCTTTGTGAGATTGAGGAAGTTCCCTTCTATTCCTAGTTTTCTGAGAGGTTTTTTGTTTTTTTATTTTTCCCATGAAATGATGTTAGATTATCAGATGCTTTTTCTGTATCAGTTGGTGTGATCATATGATTTTATAACTGGAAGTTTGTACCTCTTGATCCCCTTCACCTATTTTGCCCAACCTTTCATTCCCCTCCCTGTGGCAGACCTGTTTGTTCTCCTCTATGAGTCTGTATCTTTTGTTTGTTCATTTTATTTGTTTTTATAGATTCCACATATAAGTAAAATCATATAGTATTTGTTTTTCTCTGTCTCACTTCACTTAGCATAATACCCTCTAGATCCATCCACGTTGTTGCAAATGGCAAGATTTCATTCTTTTTTGTGGCTAATATTCCTGTGTGTGTGTGTGTGTGTGTGTGTGTGTGTGTACACGTACGTACCTCATCTTCTTTATCCATTCATCTATTGAAGGACACTTAGGTTGCTTCCATATCTTGGCTGTTGTAAATAATGCTGCCATCAACATAGGGGTGCATATTTCTTTTTGAACTAGTGTTTTTGTTCTCTTTGGGTAAATACCCAGAAGTGGAATTGCTGGGCCATATGGTAGTCCTATTTTTAATTTTTTGAGGAACCTCCATACTGCTTTCCATTGTGTTTGTACCAATTTACATTCTCAACAACAGTGCATGAGGGTTTCTCCTTTCCTTACATCCTTGCCAACACTTGTTATTTGTTGTCTTTTTGATGATAGCCATTCTGATAGATGTGAGGTGATATCTCATTGTGGTTTTGGTTTGCATCTCCCTAATGATTAGTGATATTGAGCATCTTTTCATGTGTCTGTTGGCGATCCTGTATGTCTTTTTGGGGAAATGTCTATTCTGGTCTTCTGCCTATTTTAAAATTTGGATTGTTTGGGGTTTTTTTGGTATTGAGTTGTATGAGTTCTTACTATATTTTGGATATTAACTCCTTATTGGATATATCATTTGCAAATATCTTCTCCCATTTAGTAGGTTGCCTTTTTTTTTAGTTTATTTATTTTTGGCTGCACTGGGTCTTCATTGCTGCATGCAGGATTTCTTTAGTTGTGGATAGTGGGGGGCTACTCTTCGTTGTGGTGCATGGGCTTCTCATTGCAGTGGCTTCTCTTGCTGTGGAGCACAGGCTCTAGGCACACGGGCTTCAGTAGTTGTGCATGCAGGCTCAGTAGTTGTGGCTCACAGGCTTTAGAGCTCAGGTTCAGTAGTTGTGGCACACTGGCTTAGTTGCTCCACAGCATGTGGGATCTTCCCAGACCAGGGCTTGAACCCGTGTCCCCTGCATTGGCAGGTGGATTCTTAACCACTGTGCACCAGGGAAGTCCGGCCTTTTTGTTTTGATGATATTGTCTTTCGCTGTGCAAAAGTATTTAAGTTTGATGAAGTACCATTTATTTATTTTTGCTTTTGTTGCCCGTGCCTGAGGAGACAGATCCAAAAAACTATTATGAAGACCAGTGTCAAAGAGTTTACTGTCTCTTTTCCTCTAGGAGTTTTATGGTTTCAGATCTTGCACTTAGGTCTAATCTGTTTTTTTATTTTTGTATATGGTGTAAGAAAGTGGTTCACTTGCATTCTTTCATTTTGAAAGCAGATTAAGAGTTATGAACAGCTTAGATTTTCTCTTCATCTATCCATTTATTTTGCAGACAGTGTGAAATGAGATATTTTGTTATAATGGAATGACTCTTAGCTTGAGAAAGTATGAGAAAATGTATTTATAAGGAATAGCTAATTTCTTCAGTGGGATGTGAGAGTAGATATAATTTACAAATATCATGCTATAATAAAAATTTTACCTATAGTAGACATTAGATACATCACAGTTATTATAATAACTGTGTCTGTAGTGTTAATAATACTCTGGACTTGGCCTATGGAACTATTAGATTACAGCCCCAAATTACAGAAAGTAATGACTGAACTAATAGACCAAAAGGTTCTTAATTTTAAGTTAATCAGTATATATGGAGGGGTTTAACATGAGAGGTCTCACTTAACAGTCTGTGGTAAGAGATGAATGTTCCGCAGAATATAGAGTGAATGTTCTAATCTACAACTGAAGTATAGTACGTAGTAGCAAAATAGTATTGTAATGTGTTGATAGACTTAGTGAGGTCACTGAAAATGTCTGAATGTTGGAAACCCAAGAGGTCTTGAGTATACATGAGCTTTTTCAAAGCAAATATGAGTACACACAGTAGCATTCTCTGTTGATGAAGGAGGTTTTTGTGGTAAAAGGACTAAGAAGAACGATTAAACCTTAGAAGAAACTTTGGTACACTATATCACATACAACTATTTGGAGGAAGCATGACCAGCAAGTTTCTATCATTAAGGGTAATAAGACTCCAACTTTGGTGAATTTGTTAAAAAAAATACTGAGTTTCAGGGAATTCCCTGGCAGTCCAGTGGTTAGGACTCTGCGCTTCCACTGCAGGGGGCATGGGTTCAATCCCTGGTCGGGGAACTAAGATCCCACATGCCATGTAGTGCAGCCAAAAAAAAAAAAAGAAAACTGAGTTTGTATCTCAGAATTTTCATACTAAGTGCATTTTTCTAAGTAATGATATAATTTTGAGTACTTTTTTTCTTTTTGGCTGTGCCATACAGCTTGCAGGATCTTAGTTCCCCAACCAGGGATTGAACCCAGGCCCCCGGCAGTGAAAACACCGAGTCCTAGTCACTGGACTGCCAGGGAATTCCCTGTTTTTCTCTTGAGAAGCAATTTTGTGGTTTCTTGATATCTCTTCCCATGAAATAATAGAATGTGTGTGATTTTGGTCATAAAATTAATAAATTAGAAACTGATTTGCAATACAACTTTGCTATCATAGAATCTGTGATAAATTTTTTAAAATGTTTAGTGTGCTCTTGAAAAGAAGGTATATTCTGCATTTAGATGCAGAGTTCTGTGTATTTATTAGTTCAGCTTTGTTGGTCATGTTGTTAAATATTCTGCGTCTTTATCACTTTTTGTCTGTTTGTTCTATGACTAATTTGAGAGCACTGCATTAATCTTCCATTATAATTGTGGACTGATTTTGCCTAGTGGTCCTTCAATTTATGCTGTGTGATTGAAAGTGTGCTATGAGGCTATGTTATTAAATGAATGCAGATTTTATGTATTTATTTTTAAAGAGTTCTACTGGGTTTGGTTTTGTTTGTTTGTTTGTTTTTTGGCTGTGTTGGGTCTTTGTTGCTGTGGACGGGCTTTCTCTAGTTGTGGCAAGCAAGGGCCACTCTTCATTGCGGTGCGCGTGCTTATTGCGGTGGCTTCTCTTGTTGTGGAGCACAGGCTCTAGTCTCATGGGCTTCAGTAGTTGCAGCACACGGGCTTAGGTGCTCCACGGCATGTGGGATCTTCCCAGACCAGGGCTCGAACCTGCGTCCCCTGCATTGGCAGGCGGATTCTTAACCCTTGCGCCACCAGGGAAGTCCCTAGATTTTAAAATTGTATATTCCTGGAGAATTGTCCCTTTTGTGTCTTTATTTCTAGAAATGCTTTTTACTTCAGAGTCTAATTTGATACTAATTTGGCTTTAATTTAGTATGTTAATGGCATCTTTTTTTCCTGTGCTTTTATTTTCAAACTTTGTGTCCTTAGGTTATGTTTTAGGTGTATCTCTTGTTAACAGTATATAACTAGATTTAAAAAAAAAAAAAAGATCTAGTTTCCTAGACTTTTTTCCCCTCAGTTTTTAGATATTGTGAATTGTGCTTAGTGCACACACTTGTACATGTCTCTGCTGCCCATGAATTGGTCATAGGATATGCAAATGTTCAGTTATAGTAGATACTGCCAACAATTTTATAAACTTACACCAATTTACAACACCACCAGAAGTATATGAGAGCACTGTTGATACATTTAAGTACCCAAAATTGGTATTGTGAGTTTCTTTAAGTTGTAACCATTCTGATGAATGTGTTGCAGTATCTCATTGTGGTTTTTGTTTTGTTGTGTTTGTTTCAGGTATAATTAACATACAACATTGTATTAATTTCATGTGTACAATATAATTTAATATTTGTGTACATTGGGAAATGATCACCACAGTAAGTCCAGTTAACATCCCTCACCACACATAGTTAGAAATACTTTTCTCCTTCTGATGAGGAGTTTTAAAAGATACTCTGAGCAAGTTTCAAATAGGCAGTACAGTAATTGTTTTTATAAGTGGAAGTTTGTGCTTTTTGCTCACCCCCTGCCTTTGGCAGACACCAGTCTCTCTGTGATGTTGTTGTTTATACCACATATAAATGAGATCATGTGGTGTTTGTCTTTCTGTGTCTGACTTATTTCACTTAGCATAATGCCCTCAAGATCATCCATGTTGTCACAGATGGCAAGATTTTATTCTTTTTTATGGCTGAATAGTATTCCATTGTAGTCTTCTAGACTTTTAACAGAGCTTTGATCCATATACAGTTGACATAATTACTCATACATATAAATTTAGACATACCATCTTATTTTTTACTTTTTGATCCACGTATTCCATGTTTCTTTTTCTCTCCTTTCTTGTCTTCTTTTGAGTTATTTCTTCTCGTTCCATCCTGCCATCACTTGTATCAATTTGGACTGTACATAAACCCAGCTACTACTTTTAGTGATTTTTCTAATTATAGCATGCCTACTTAGTAAAGTCCAAAGTTAATACCTTTCCTCTCAAACATTCCAGTAACTTTAAAACATTTATTTCCCATTTACCCTCTAACTTGTCACTGTTGTTAGGATTTAATTTTATCTTTTTCTCTTTTAATCCCATAAAACATCATAATTCTTTTATGTATTCATCATTATTTGTTTTTTTCCCACGTACTTATCATTTCTTTGCTCCTCATTCCTTCTTACATGTCTCAGCTTCCATTTGAGATTACTTTTCTTTACTTTAAGTATTTGCTTTAGAAAAACCTTAGCACTACAGGCATTTTGGGCTGGATAATTTTTTGTTGTGGTGGACTGTACGTTGTTGGATATTTAGCAGCACCCCTGGCCTCTTCCCACTAGATGTCAGTACCAACCACCCCACCCCATTATGACAACCCGAAATGTCCCCAGGTGTTGCCAGATGTCCCTGGGGGGCAAAAATCATTCCTGGTTGAGAACCACTGCTTTGGAATTTACTTTGATGTAGGTCTGCTGCTCTATTTTTATTTGTTGAAAATACCTATTTCATTTTCATTTTTAAAAGGTATTTTCACTGGGCATAGAATTCTAAGTTATATTTTAGCACATTCAAAATATTCTGCTGGCTTCTGTCTTCCATCGTTGCTTTTGAGAAGTAAGCTTAAAACAGGACTGTTGCTATTTTAAATATAATCTGTTTTTTTTTCTTTTGGGTGCTTTTATAGTCTTCTTTTTACCTTTCGTTGTTTTGTAGGTTCCACTGTGTTGTGTTTAGGTGTAGACTTTTCTTTTTTCTTTTTTCTTTTTTTGGCTGTGTGGGGGCTGCTCTTTGTTGCAGTGGCTTCTCTTGTTGTGGAGCACGGGCTCTAGGCATGTGGGTTTCAGTAGTTATGGCACTCGGGCTCAGTAGTTGTGGCGCACAGGCTCTGTAGTTGTGGTGCACGGGCTTAATTGCTCTGCAGCATGTGGGATCTTCCTGGACCAGGGATCGAACCCGTGTCTCCTGCATTGGCAGGTGGATTCTTAACCACTGCGCCACCAGGGAAGTCCCAAGGTGTAGAATTCTTTTTATTTATTCCACATGGGAGTTACTAGGATTCTTGAATGTATGGATTGGTGTCTGTCATGAGTTTTATAACACTTTCAGGCATTATCTCTTCACATTTTGCCTGTATCCTACTCTTTGTTCTTCTCACTCTATTCTCTGTATCTCTTAACCTGTCATATATTTTCCATCTGTTTGTCTCTCTGTATTGCAGTTCAGATAATTTCTTCTTACCTGTCATCCAGCTCACTAAGTTTCCCTTTAGCTTTGTTTGGTATATCTGAACAATGACTTTTTTTGGGGGTGGGGGGCTGTGTTGGGTCTTCGTTGCTGCACATGGGCTTTCTCTAGTTGTGGCGAGTGGGGGCTGCTCTTCGTTGCGATGCATGGGCTTCTCATTGCAGTGGCTTCTCTTGTTGCGGAGCATGGGCTCTAGGCACGTGGGCTTTGGTAGTTGTGGCTCACGGGCTCTAGAGCACAGGCTCAGTAGTTGGGGCGCACGGTCTTAGTTGCTCCGCGGCATGTGGGATCTTCCCAGACCAGGGCTCGAACCCATGTCCCCTGCATTGGCAGGCGGATTCTTAACCACTGCGCCACCAGGGAAGCCCTGAACAATGATTTTTAAAATTTCAAGTATTATATCTTTATTTTTAGAAAATCTGGTTCTTTTTCAAATCAACCGTAGTTTTCTATTTACTGAAGACATTTTCAAGCTTGTCTTGACACATAATCTGCTGTTTCTTTAAACATAGTAAACATAATGTCTGATAATGTCAATATCTAAAAATCACTTGGGTCTGCTTGTGCTGTCTGCTGTTTTTGCATCTTGCTCCTGGTGCCTTGTGGTTATTTTTTATTCTTTACTGTCCATTAATCTTGACAAACTGGGGGAATTTTTTGTGGCCAAGGATGAGTGTGCCTTTCTCTAGAAAGAATTTACTATTGCCAGGTGCCTGGGGAACCGCCTTCAGGGTTTGAGGCTCTTTTTGTCTTTTTGTACCACCTAGGTGATGTTAATTGGGCTCTGAGTCTGCTGGAGAGCTAGTTACATCTTCTTCAGCCCTTCCCTCCTCCATACCTAGACAACTTTCCTTCTGTTACCTTACCCTGATGATGTGGCCCTTTGAAAGTCCCAGCTTAATAGGAGGTCCCCTATCTTTACCTAGAGAAAAATCTGGCCTCTTATTCCCCCCTCTCCTTTGAGAGCAGTTCAAATCTACCTTGATAGGTGATTTTGTTTACTCTTTTATTTGTTCTCACTGTACTTCAGATTTTGGCTTGGTGATTTAGAATCTATAGAGTCTTTAGAATATAAGAAGCAGAGGACAGAGAAGTGTCAAGAAATATGAAGCATCTAAAATTTTACCCGGTTTTTAAGTTAAAAAATATATTTAGTAACAGCATTGTTTTCATTATATTTATTTTTATAGTTACCATATACTTACAGCAAGTGATACTAGTTTCTATTTATCATAGTGAAATAAGGTTTTCTTTTTCTTTTTTTTTTTTTTAATGCAGTACGCGGGCCTCTCACTGTTGTGGCCTCTCCCGTTGCGGAGCACAGGCTCCGGATGCACAGGCTCAAGGGCCATGGCTCACGGGCCTAGCCACTCCGTGGCATGTGGGATCTTCCCGGACCGGGGCACAAACCCACGTCCCCTGCATCAGCAGGAAGACTCTCAACCGCTGTGCCACCAGGGAAGCCCTAAGGTTTTCTTTTTAAGTACTTTGAGTTTACAAAAGCAGATATATACTTTAAAGAAAAATAAGAAGTAAATAATAGTATAGGAGATACACTTTCCTGAAAGCATGCTGTTGAGTATGAATTCTTTACTTTGGTCAGTTTACCATGTATAAATCCTCTCTGTCCAAGGATCATTTGAATCTTTTGAGACCTAGGAAGTAGTGACATTTTGGGGCAAGTACAGCGTAGGCTTAACTATGGGGCGAAAAAATTAAAACCACAAAATTACAGTTAAATTATCTTTACATTAAATAATAAACTAAAAGATGTACAGCTCTGGTTCATTTTATTTTTCATTTGTATTTTGAAATAACGGCTCCACTCCATTAATAACTGTGCAGGATACCCTGGGCTTAAGGGTTTGCCATAGTTCATACTGAAGTAAGTAAAAAATCATTATTCCAAATGTCAAAACAGTCTTGTTTTTCCTTTTTCCTTGAAATGAAAAGGCAAAACAAATAAACTTGTTGTGTGGGAAGCAAATTGAGAACATACAGAGTGTGAGAGGTTTTAAAAGTCAGTGGTACCAGGAGGGATAAGATGTCTTGGAAAGAGCACTGGGCTCTGGAGCGACACAGGACCAGCCATTATTGTGTTCAGTATTGTATTTTTCAAAATACTTAATACAGAAAATTTCAAACATATTCAGAAGAAGAGATTATTAGGTTAAGCCATCATGGTTCCCGTCACCCTGTTTCAGCACGGCTCCTTGTCCCCCCTAACCCACCACCAACTGGATTATATTGAAGCAAATTCTAGGTATCATTTCAGCCTTCAGTATTTCAGTATGTATCTCTAAAATATAAGAACTCCTTTAAAGAACATAACTACAATACTATTAACACACCTAAAAAAATTATTCCTTAATATTATCAAATGACCATTCAGTGTTTAAATTTTCTAAATTGTTATTTATTGTATGTGTGTACACAATTTTTTTAACACCCCTTTTGTTTTTAACTTATTTAATTTTCACTGTAACTCTGAAAAAGATATTATTAGTTCTATTTACAAAGGAGGAAACTGAGGTCCTGGGAAGTTAAGTAATTTGTTTAGCATCACAGCGCAGCAAATGATTTCCTTAAGCTAAAAATCAGCCCAAGCCTGTCTGACTCCAAAATCTGTATGCCTTTCTGGATTTAGAAGACTTTGGATTCAAACTCTGTTAAATAGAGGTTTCTTTTCCCATGCCACTCTACTAACTCCCCACCCTCCCTCACCCAAGTGTTTGTGGTCCAGGGATCCCCTAATTAGGGAGCTAAGGAGAATGCTAATTTTTGCCCAGTCACTTGAATAAGAGTGAGCTCAGCTACCCTGTGGAGTGAGAGGCAATCAGGGGGCCTTAGTCCTACAGCTCCCAATTTAATCAGAGCAGCTCCAAAAAAAATCCTTTTCTACTTCTTCTAACATCTCCTAAGAGGGGTTCTGAGGGTGGTGCTATAGTGTACTAGCACATTCTACAGCTCTAAGATCTCAGACTGCACTGTTCGGTATGGCAGCCACAAGTGGATATTTCAATTTTAATTTGAATTACTTACAGTTAAACAAAATTAAAAATCAGTCTTTCAGTCATACTAGCCACATTTCAAATGCTTGATACTGACTACTGTATTGGATAGTGCAGATTTAGAACATTTCTATCATTGCAGAAGGCTCAGCGCTGAAAAGTAACAGGTGGAGGCAATCATCTGTGTTTCAACTGCAGATTAAAATTGGGGGGTGGGGAACAGCAGGTCCCTCTTTGCCTTCTTTGAGAAAGATCTCAGGATTTAGATGATCACATTTGAGAGTGGCAGTGGGAAGACACCAGGCTTTGGGACCCTGAGTGATGAGCATTTTGTGAGGTTAGAACAGTGATAATAAGGGGAAGTGATGACTGCTAGCTAAAACAAAATCTGGTGCTGTTTTTCCTTTTCTGCCTGCCAGATCCTCAGTCTGCACAAAATCACAAGGCAAGGATTGCCAGAAACTCTGGAGGAATGATTGCTTTTATCCTTTTAGAAATGTAAATTAACCCCCTCACAAGCTCTCCTCATTATTTGAGTGAGTGGCTTTAGTTAGGGTCTGAAAAGTAAGGGGACCTCTGAGTGTAATGATGACTCTAGAGCTGGACTCTTCAGATTCATGAATTCTGTTTATTTTTACTCATTAATTTCTGTGTCCCCATATTGGGATACTGTCAGTGAGAAACAGAGCCAGACACCTGTTAAAGGCAGCAAGATAGATTTCATTCAGACTAGTGCAGTAGGGAAGAGAGACTCCAGCATAAATTGAGCTCAACTCTGCTGAAACAAAAGGTGGGTCCCTTTTAAAATGCTGGAGTGTGCTAAAGGAAAAGTACTGAAGATGTTAGGTGGAGAGGTTGGTCACTGTGATTCAGCCATTTGTGTCCACTTGCTAATTGGTGCTTATCAAATTTAGGCTCCCATCCTCCAACAGAGACTGGTAGACAAAGGCCCTATCCTTCTTGATGACTGCATTGCGAAGGGATGACTCCCAGGTCCTTGAGAAAGACATTTCTGGGTTGTACAAGATTTGTTTATCTCAAGGGTCAGAGATTGACAACTGCAAGTTTTCTAAAGTAAGTGCTCTAAGAAAAGTGAGGTCAAAGGCCTATAGTCAGGTTTTGGCTGGAACAAACAGTTAATTATTTTGGCAGCATTGAGCTTTCTCTAGGAGGCATTTTAAGGAGGCTGGGTCATCCTAGGGACTCAGCCTTGAACTGATAGAAGCTGTGGTAGAGTTTGGTCATGTCTCTTAGTGTGTGTGAGGGAGGTTGAATGGAGTTGTTTGTGCTGAAAGTCTGCAGTTTTCAGTACCTGGATAAAGGTTGGTTTGTTTTGTTATTTGTTTTGTTTTGTTTTTTTAAATTGAAGTATAGTTGATTTACAGTGTTGTTAATTACTGCTGTACAGCCAAGTGATTCAGTTATACATATATATATATATACATTTTTTATATATTCTTTTCCATTATGGTTTGGTATAGGCTATTGAATATAGTTCTTTGTGCTGTACTGTATACCTTGTTGTATATACATTCTATATATAGAAAAGCTTATATCTGCTAACCACAACCTCCCATTCCATCCCTCCCCCAGCCCCTCCCCTTGGCAGCCACCAGTCTGTTCTGTTTGCGATTCTGTTTGTTTCATAGGTTCATTTGTGTCGTATATCCACATATAAGCGACATCATATGGTATTTGTCTTTTTCTGATTTACTTCACTTAGTATGATAATCTATTTGCATCCATGTTGCTCCAAGTGGCATTATTTTGTTCTTTTTTATGGCTGAGTAGTATCCCATTGTCTATATGTACCACATCTCTTTACCATTCATCTGTCAGTGGACACTTAGGTTCTTTCCATGTCTTGGCTATTGTGAATAGTGCTGCTACGAACATAGGGGTGCATGTATCTTTTTGAATTAAAGTTTTGTCTGGATATATGCCCAGGAGTGGGATTGCAGAACCATATGCTAATTCTGTTTTTTAGTTTTGAGGAACCTCCATATTGTTTTCCACAGTGGCTGCACCAACTTACATTCCCATCAACAGTGTAGGAGGGTTCCCTTTTCTCCACACCCTCTCCAGCATTTGTTATTTGTAGACTTTTAAATGATGGCCATTCTGACTGGTGTGAGCTGCTACCTCATTTTTTGGCCACACCATGTGGCATGTGGGATCTTAGTTCCCCAACCAGGGATCAAACCCGTGTCCCCTGCAGTGGAAGCACAGAGTCCTAACCACTGGGCAGCCAGGGAATTCCCCTTCATTGTAATTTTGATTTGCATGTCTCTCTTACCGATGTTGAGCATCTTTTCATGTGTCTATTGGCCATCTGTGTTTCTTCTTTGGAGAAATGTGTATTTAGGTCTTCTGCCCATTTTCAATTAGGTTGTTTGCTTTTTTGTTGTTCAGTTGTATGAGCTGTTTGTATATTTTGGAAAGTAAACCTTTGTCAGTCACATCATTTGCAAATATTTTCTCCCATTCCTTAGGTTATCTTTTCGTTTTGCTTATGGTTTCCTTTGCTGTGCAAAAGCTTGTAAGTTTGATTAGGTCCCGTTTGTTTATTTTTGTTTTTATTTTTATTGCCTTGGGAGACTGACCTAAGAAAACATTGGTACAGTTTATATCAGAGAATGTTTTGCCTATGTTCTCATGGAGTTTTACCGTGTCATGTGTTATGTTTAAGTCTTTAAGCCATTTTGAGTTTATTTTTGTGTATGGTGAGAGGGGGTGTGTTCTAACTTCATTGATTTATATGTGGCTGTCCAGCCTTCCTAGCACTACTTGCTGAAGAGACTGTCTTTCCCATTGTATATTCTTGCCTCCTTTGTCAAAGATTTTTCTTTTTAATACTTATTTATTTATTTGGCTGCACCAGGTTTTTTTTTTTTTTAATTAATTTATTTATTTATGGCTGCGTTGCGTCGTCATTGCTGCGTGCAGGCTTCCTCTAGTTGCAGCGAGCGGGGGCTGCTCTTTGTTGAGGTGCATGGGCTTCTCATTGTGGTGGCTTCTCTTGTTGCAGAGCACAGGCTCTAGGCGCATGGGCTTCAGTAGTTGTGGCGCAGGGGCTTAGTTGCTCCACGGCATGTGGGATCTTCCCGGACCAGGGCTCAAACCCATGTCCTCTGCATTGGCAAGAGGATTCTTAACCACTGCGCCACCAGGGAAGTCCTGCGCCAGGTCTTAGTTGCAGGGGATCTTTCTTGCCACATGCAGGATCTTTAGTTGCCGTATGTGGTATCTAGTTCCCTGACCAGGGATCGAACCCAGGCCTCCTGCATTGGGAGCCTGGAGTCTTAACCACTGGACCACCAGGGAAGTCCCTTTTGTCAAATATTAATTGACCATAGGTGTGTGGGTTTATTTCTGGGCTCTCTATTCTGTTCCATTGATCCATATGGCTGACTTTGTGCCAGTACCACACTCTTGATTACTGTAGCTTTGTAGTACTGTCTGAAGCCTGGGAGGGTTATGCCTCCTGCTTTGTTCTTTTTCTTCAGGATTGCTTTGGCAATTCTGGGTCTTTTATGGTTCCATATGAATTTTAGGATTATTTGTTCTAGTTCTGTGAAAAATGTCATGGGTAATTTGATAGGGGTCGCATTAGATTGCTTTCGGTCGTATGGCCATTTTAACAAATTAATTCTTACAATCCAAGAGCATGGGATATCTTTCCATTTCTTTGAATCATCTTCAGTTTCCTTTATTAATGTTTTATAGTTCTCAGAGTATAAGTCTTTCACCTCCTTGGTCAGGTTTATTCCTAAGTATTTTATTTTGGGGAGGTGTGATTTTAAAAGGTACTGTTTTTTTACATTTCCTTTCTGATATTTGGATAAAGTTTTAATATACATATTTCCCTGACCTGGGCATTTGGGAGATAATGAGACTGGAATTTAATCCAGTCTTGGGAAAGGGTAAAGAACCTTCAATGAAACGGAATAAGGCATTGTTCTGGGGGCCTGATGCAAACACAGAAAAGAGTCATAAAGGTGACTTTCAGGACTTGAGAAGCAGCCTTGGATTTTATTTTGTGATTTAGGCCCAAGATGGATGGTATGAACCAGGATAGTCTAGAGGAAGGTGAGAGATCTGAAAATATCTGGGAAAGCTTCTTGGAATAGGTAGAACCTGAGCTGAGTCTTGAAGGATGACGGGTGGGCTTTTCTTGGTTTAGCATTTTATTGTGGTATTTCCATGGAACCCCATCTACTTTCCACAGAAATAAAATATTTCAAGTAAATAATTGAATCATGAAATTATAATTTATTTTTCTTTGAAGATACTGCCCAAAGTTGGTATTTCTCTCACTTTTTGATTCTTGATTTCTTAATTGTTTTTTAACCAGATATCTTCAGAATGACATGTTCTGAAGAGCCACCATGTTTTTACACAATCAGTCCCTCTGCCCCAAATACCTTCCAACCCTGTCCCCCAAGCACACCTTCAGGGAATTGTATATCTTTCAAGACCTAGCTGAAGTAGCACCCTTTCTTTGCTCCCACAGTACAGTGCTGTCTACTTCTCTGCTTATATTATAGCTCTTATTGTTTGTTTAGTTTGTACTCTCAACCCCCTAATGCAGTCTCCTGCCCACAGAAGATACCTAATATGTGATTAATAGATGTGGTTAAATATAATAAGCTCTGAAATGTATTTTCCAGTATTAAGAACTCAGCTTTCTTACGTGCACAGGTATAATTATATTATGTTAATTGAATTTTTATTTGTTCTTAGATGTCATTAAGAGGATCTGCGCCAGTGACAATTGTACCTCTTCCTGGAGAGCAAGTACAGGTTCAGGGGGTCATCCAGACAGCTCAGTCTTCTGTAATTCACCCACCACACGTGCAAACGGTACAGAAATTCAAAGACTTAGTGGTTGAGAGAGGGGACTTTTGAACCCTGAGTTTCTGGACACACTGAAGTTGCTATAGTTATAATATTGTAAAACAAGATAATGAAGTTGTCTTAGAAATTAGATTTTAGAACTTCTAGCTTCATGTATATACTACCCGGTAAAAATATAAGGCAAT
Organism: Delphinapterus leucas; assembly: GCF_059928025.1. NCBI lineage: Eukaryota > Metazoa > Chordata > Mammalia > Artiodactyla > Monodontidae > Delphinapterus > Delphinapterus leucas. Next base: position 40,564,046 of record NC_143139.1, read on the forward strand.
TTTGGGAAGAAGTTATTGCTTAGAATTTAAGGAAATGAAAGATTTTCTGAAGGGAAAGCACCTTTTTATCCTAGTGGTATCCTTCATGAAAAAGAGAATTCTGAAGAAAGGGTGATGATGTGAGCATTTTAGCAAACTAAGAAAGTACCTACCTTATGCCCTATGGTGATCAAATAAAAGAAGTTCTCTCATAGTGAAGTTCTTATTTACATCTATCTACCTTCATATTTACACCTGATAACAGTAGGGAGGAAAAGGCCATCCTGGGTTCCTTTTCTTTTTACTCTTTCTCCCCATTTTATCTTCTGGCTCCTGTGAGTCTCAGAATGCCTTTGGTTATCTCTCATTTTTAGAAGCAGCTATCCTGGAAGAAAAGCTGTATAACTCATTTTTTCCTCTTGAATGTATACAGTGTCTGGCAGTGTTGTCAGCTCTAGAGCTGCATCTTTATGTGTTTTTTGTTTTTGTCTTTGTTTTTGTTTTTTTTCCAATATGAAAGGTGACTGCTGCATGGATTTTTGAGTTTTTATATGAAGATTTTACTCTTATTAGTGCTGTTATTAAAGAGAAATACTTGATCTTAGTTATAAGGAATCTCTTAGTTTTAGAAATGATTTTCTTACTTGAGTTCAGTGGGAGGCTTTGGAGTAAATTTAGGGACAGACAGGGAAAACAGCTAATATTTAGATTAGAAATGGCGTATCTGTGGTGCATGAGGAAATATAGAAGTGACAGATCTTCCTTAATTATTACTTTATTATTTGTTACTGCGATTATTTCTTAATTATTACAGATTGTGATCTTTCTTTCCTATCTAAAGACAAAGATTTAAGATACAAAAAAGCAGAAATACACTAGAACTTGTTTTTGAAGGAGACTATAGAATGTAAAACAAGCTTCTCTGGAAATTTAAGATCTAAGTCTAAATAGTTTAGGGGAAGGCCTTCTGTAGAGAGTAAGTAATGTAGAGAATTTATGGCTGTTCTAGAAGCCTGTTTTGTTTATTTTTTTTAATGAAGATGAAGTCAGGTGTCACAATGCAACTTCAGAAAAATGCTGAGAAATTTAATACATTTTAAAAATTGAAAATAACTCGTTTCCTCAATTGTAAGATATTATAACTTAAAACTTGCATATGGTTATTGTAGTAACTAGTTTTAATAGGTTTATTATTAATAAGAGTTAACATTTACTGTGTGCTTGCGCTGTGCCGTGCACTAAGTGCTTTACATGTATTAACTCATTCAACTGTGAAGTGAGATACAGCTAATTATTACAGATATTTAAGTTGCATGTGTTTGTACCTGCCCTTGCCAGTGACCTCCACTTTGCCAAATCTAATGCTTGTTCTCAGTCCTTGTTTTACTTCACCTGCTAGCAGAATTTGACACGGTTGATTATTCTTTTTTCCTCGATACACTGTTTTCGCTAGTTTTCCAAGGACACCTTGCTCATTTAGTTATTCCTCATGGTGGCTTGTTCTTGGTCTCATTTGCTGGTTCCTCCCGTTCTTCCCAACCTCTTACTGCTAGAGTGTCCCTGGGTTTTGTCCTATATTTATCCCCTTATTGAGCTCACTGAGTCTTGTGGCTTTAAGGAGTATCTAAAGAGCTGTGACTTCCAATATATGTCTCGCCCAGACCCCTTCCCTGACTCACAGGCTTGTATATTCAGCAGTCTCCTCAATTTCATTATCTAATAATTAGATGTTGGTTGGATATCCGATAACATTTCAAAGTTAGCATGTCCGAAATCCAAGTCAGACAGCATTAATGATAAAAGAAAACCTCTGAATAATGTGCATCAGTATAGAGACTGATCTTTACAACTCTAGTGAAGTAGTATTGCTTTATTTGGGGGATAGACTTTCTTCTTAGTTCTAAGCCTGCTGTGTTGTATGTTCCTTTAGTTTGGGCTCCTGAAATAAACTTTCTCTTTTCCTTTTATTTCTTTCTTTTAGACCTTAGATTTAATGACAAAGGAATTTGGGTGGCAGAAGACAGATCATTTTTTCTGAAAGTAAAAATTAAATTTAATTCTTTTTCTACCTGCTTTGTTCATCATAGTAAAACCAGTTCTGTTTTTCAGGTATCATCTTTATCAGAAAGTGAAGAGTCTCAGGACTCATCTGACAGCATAGGCTCCTCACAGAAAACCCACGGGATCCTAGCACGGCGCCCATCTTACAGGTGAGTACTCGTGTCAAACCCTGCATGTGTTATATTACCATATGAGTTGGAATGGTGCTGGCAAAGCAAATTATATCAAGAAGGAGCATGTGTTTGTATAGGAAGGGAAGTGTTAAGAGAGGGCAAGGTTTTGAAGGGCCCAAGTTGCTGTGCCGAAGAGGAATTTAGACTCATCTTCTGGCAAAGTATTAGATATCCATATTTACTAACTTTAATAGTAATATGAAAGAATTAAACTACTTTGTGTTCCCTTTCTTAGCTTCCTAGCTCTGAGCCTTTGTCTTTCCCTTGTGTGTGTGTCCCTTTGCTGAAACACATTCTTCTACATTCTGCACATACTTTAGGCCTCATTTCCTCCTGGAAACCTTCTCTGTTTACTGTAATTTCTTCAGCCTCCCAAGACCAGGTTAGGTCTTTCTTCTGTGGCATCTTTTTACTAACCCCTATTATAGTACTTATCTCATGCTACTGGAATTCCAGTTTATTTATGGGCATGGCCAGTGCATTATTATTTTTTGTCACCTCAGGGCCTAGCAGAATGACCAGATGAGAGTAGATGCTTAATAATTACTTGTTGAATGAACAGAAGCTGAAGTAGTACAACTAACTGACAGAAAGCTTTTGAAATAATCTGGGTGTTTTCATATAGGTAGTGTGGTATCTTTGGCATGGCTGGATCTGAGACACTTCTGTGGTAGAACTGACCAAACCTGATGACTAGATGGTAGGAGGAAAGGGAGACAGAAAAGGATGAAATGCTCTTTTGAAACACATAGACAAATGCAGTAAGGTTTTCGATGTTATGAGAGAACTTTTTATAGGGTGTATTCATTCCTGCCTGACGGAAGAAATAGGAAAGACTTCATAAAAGATGTAATTTAGGGCTTCCCTGGTGGCACAGTGGTTGAGAGTCCGCCTGCCGATGCAGGGGACACGGGTTCGTGCCCCGGTCTGGGAAGATCCCACACGCCGCAGAGCGGCTGGGCCCGTGAGCCATGGCTGCTGAGCCTGCACGTCCAGAGCCTGTGCTCCGCAGCGGGAGAGGCCACAACAGTGAGAGGCCCGCGTACCGCAAAAAAAAAAAAAAAAAAAAGATGTAATTTAGTTCATCATCAATCTGATAAATTCTGAGAGCTAGGAGCAGGGAGGGGTTTTGTAAGGCAGGAAGAGAGCTTCTTAGGCTGAGGGAACAGTGTGTAATGAAAGGTAGATTGTATGATATCAAAGAGGTTGGCCTGTTCTGGGAATTGGCAATTTTAAGGTACAAGGAGGAAGGGGTGGTTTAGCAAGAAAAGGTAAACAGGAGCCACATTACTTAGAACCTTGTTACCATGTTAAGGAATTGGGACTCTACTGAATACACACAAAAAATTTTGTCTGTGAATTTTTCGGGGGGGGGGGGTGAAAAATAAGCCTACTAAAATGAGTTCAATTTGAAACTATAAAAAAATAATCCAGGGACTTACCTGGCTGTCCAGTGGTTAAGACTCCGTGCTTCCACTGCAGGGAGCATGGGTTTGATCCCTGGTCAGGGAACTAAGATCCCACATACCACGCGGTGTGGCCAAAAAAAAAGTAATCCATTATGAATTTCTCAGCCTTAGAAAGCAAGGTTCCAACCATGTAAGTTAATCTAAACCTACATCTAGATATATCTTATGAAGCAAAACTGGAGGGCACCGAAGATAAAAATAAGATCTTAAAAGCTTCCACAGAGAAAAGACAAATTACCCTAGAAAGGAGTGACCATTAGGCTGACAACAGATTTTTGAATGGTAATATTAGAAGACAATGGACTAAAATCTTTAAATGCCAAGAGAAAGTAACAGTTGGCCTGGAATTATATACCCACCTGAACAATCACTCATAAATAATGGTGAAGTTAAAATCATTTCAAACTGATTTAAGAAATTACTAAAGGGTACATGTCAGGAAGAAGAAAATGAAACCAAACAAAAGGAACGTGAATATAAGAAAGAATGGTGAACCAAGACATTCATTTAAGTTACCATTGACTTTTTAGAATAATACTAATAATGATTGATTAATTTGGGTAGTTTAAAAACAAATGGAAAGAAATATATCAGGCAGAAATATATAAGACAGGAATGGTCTACTGGAGTCTTACATCGACTACCTTTAGACTTACCTTAGACTGTTAGAGGTAACTGGCAAAAGAATACAGATAAAAAGTTTAATTTCCAAATAGTGGGGCTCTTTTGGCACAAAACAGTTATTTAGCTCCTAGATAAATACTTGTTAATGAATTGTGCATTTATAGGAAATAACAGAAATGTCTTATCAGCCTACCCTAATAAACATAAAACCATATACATACAAATACATGAGCTGAAACTAGAATGGGAAGCAGAAGCAAGCATGAAGACCAAGGTACACCCATTACTTTAGGTCTACTGCAGGAAGGGACTACGAACCTGAGATTTTTGTGTTAAGCTGAGATCCCTACAGCAGGCTAGAGCGCCTGAAACAAAGTTTCCCCAAGTTAAGCTTTCCGAATTACCAAAGATAGGATCAACCAAATATGAATTTACAGTCACAAATCATCAAACATACAAAGAAATAAACCATTGTAAGTGAGAATCAGCAGAAACAATATACAATGAACTCAATAAATGCAGAAAAGTATTTGATAAAATTCAGCACCCACTCAAATTTTTAGCAAATAAGGAATAAAAATGGACTTTCCTAGCATATACAGACTTTGAGAACTGAACTATACATAGGACAGATCATAGCTCAAGTTCCAAACATGGTACACACATGGACCAAATCTGAATAGCACTGCATAGTCTTTGAAAACTAAATTGATGGAACCTCGACCCACAGAAGGCTGGTCAGAACTTGCAACTTGGACACAACCAGGCTGATAGCCTGCTAAAACAAGAATATCAAGAATTCTCCATAGGATTTAAACAGGAGTCTAATATAATATTGAAAATGTCTAACATTACATGGCATACAAAGAACTTGGAAGAATCTTAACTTGTAAGGGAAAAGATTATAAGCAAATGCCATCTCCTACATGACCCAGATGTTGGAATTATATGACAAAAACTTTAAAAGAGCTATTACTGAAATGTTCTAACTAACTAACAAGTAAAGGGTGAATTCTCTTGAAAGAAATGGAAAGATAGGAACTCTTAGCAAAATACAGAAGCTATAAAGAGAACAAAATAGAAATTTAAGAGCTAAATACACTAACAGAAACAAAACCTCACTGGACGGATTCAATAAGAGAACAGAGATAAAGAGTTAGTCAACTTCAAAGACAGTTCAATGGAGATTATCCAATCTGAAGAATAGAGATTGGAAAAAGTAACTAGTTCTCAGGGACTTGTGAGACAATATCCAAAGATCTAAACTGTGTCATTTGAGTTATAGAACAGAAAAATGTTGCAGAAAAAATACTTGTAGAAATAATAGCTGAAATATCCCCAAATTCGGTGAAACCTACAAATTGAAAAAGCTTAGCAAATCTTAAAATAGATAAAATGCAAAGAAATCCCTGCCCAGACATATATCATAATCAAACTGCTGAAAAATACATAAATATTGTGAGCAGCCAGAGAAAAATGACACTACTTATAAGGGCATGATGTGAATGATTATAGATTTCTCATCAAAAACTGTGCAAGCTAGAAGAAATGAAATAGCATTTTTAAAGTGCTAAAGAAAACTGTTAATCCAGAATTCTCTATCTAGTGAAAATAATCCTCAGAAATGGAGGTGAACTAAGTATTCTCAGATAAAGGAAAACTAAGAGAAATCATTGACAGCAGACTTGCTCTAAAATAACTGCTAAGAAAGTTAAGACCAAAAGAAACTTGGAAGGTTAGGAATGAGTAAAGGCAACAGCAAGATCTGGGCAAATATAATGGACTACTCTCCTGTTAAATTCTTTAAAATATGTTTGATGGTTGAAAAAAATGACACTGTCTGATGGGGTTTTCAGTGTAGGCAGTTTTAATATGTAAGACAGCTATAACATTAATGGGGGAGGATAAAGAGATTTAATATGGTGGTAAAGTTTCTAAGGTTCACTTGAAGGGATAAAATAGTGACTATAAGTAGACTAGGCATCTATACTGTAACACCTAGAACAACTACTAAAGAAACTGTACAAATTTAGTCAAATACACAATAGATATATTAGAGTTTTGAAAAATCTTAACCCAAAAGAATGCAGAATTTTTTAAAAAGATAGCAAATAATAAAATGGTAGATCAACCAATATCAGTAGTTATATTAAGACAGCATGACTTAAACTCACTAAAAGACAGAGATTATAAATAGACACAAAAATCCTCAAGAAAATATTAGTAAACCAAGTACAACAACATATAGACAGTATTATACACCATAATTAAGATTTATCCGAGTGCAAAATTGGTTTAACATTTGAAAATCAATTAATGTAATACATCGTATTTATAGAATAAAAACAAAAAACTTATAGTCATCTGAACAGACACACAAAAAAGCATTTGATGAAATCCAGTACCCTTTAATGATAAAAATTCTCATCAAACAAATAGATGGGAGTTTCCTCAGCCTGATAAAGTGCATCTACAAAAGCCCAGAGCTAACATCATATTTAATGGTGGAAGACTGAATGTTTTCCCCCCTAAGATCAGGCACAAGACAAGGCTGTGAATGTCTGCTCTCACTATTTCTGCTTAACATTTTACTCAGGAAATCAGGTAAGAAAATGAAATGAAAGGCATATTGGAAAGGAAGAAATAAAAGTTTGCAGACGACAATGATCTCATATATAGAAAATCCCAAAGGATCCACTAAAATAGAACTGATAAATAAGTTCAGCAGGGTTGTGGGATACAAAATCAACTGGTTTTCTATACACTAGCAATAAACAATCCAAAAATAAAATTAAGAAAACAGTCCTATTTAAAATAACATAAAATGTATAAAATACTTTAATACTTGAAATTAAATTTATAAATTCAAATTATATAAAACAGAAGTATAATACTTGTGTATTGAAAACTACAAAACCTTGTTGAGAGACATTTTTTAAAAATCTAAACAAAAAGACATCACATGTTTATCAGTTGGAAGACTAAATGTTGTTAAGACAAATAACCCAGTTAAACAATGAAGAAAAGATTTGAATAAACATTTCTCCAAAGAAGATATACAAATGGTCAATAAGTATGTGAAAAACTGATCAACATCATTTGTCATTAGGTTAATGCAAATCAAAATAATGAGATATGACTTCAAACCTAGTAGGATGCCTAAAAAACAAAAACAAACAAAAAACCCATAACAGGTGTTGGTAAGGGGGGCAGTGGCTGTGGAAACAATCTGGCAGTTCTTCAAAATACTGAACATACATACCTTATAAGCCATTACTACTATTGCTATATAAACTGGCTATATTAATATCATACAAAATAAGACTTAAGGGCTTCCCTGGTGGCGCAGTGGTTGAGAGTCCGCCTGCCGATGCAGGAGACACAGGTTCGTGCTCCGGTCCGGGAAGATCCCACATGCCGCGGAGCGGCTAGGCCGGTGAGCCATGGCCGCTGGGCCTGCGCGTCCGGAGCCTGTGCTCCACAACGGGAGAGGCCACAACAGTGAGAAGCGCGTGTACTGAAAAAAAAAAAAAAGCAAACAAAATAAGACTTAAGAGCAAAGAAGATTATCAGAGATAAAGAGGGAGTCAGTTCACCAAGAAGACATAACAATCCTAAATAGGTACGCATCTAACAACAGAGCTTCATAATACATGTATCAAAAACTTACAGAACTGGAAAGCAAAATAAATCCACAGTTATAGCTGAAAATTTGAGTACACCTACCTCAGTATCCGACAGAACTTGTAGCCAGAAATTCAGCAAGATTATAGAACAACTGAACAATACAATCAACCAGTCGGATCTAATTGACATTTTTAGAACACTTCACCCACGTGCACAAAGAACATTCACCAAGAAACACCACATCCTGGATCATAACAAACCTTAACAAATTTAGAAGAATTGAAATTGTGCAAAGTTCTTTTATATTTGAATTAGACTAGAAGCCAGTAAAAGAAAGATAACAGGAAAATCTCCAAACATACAGAAATTAACGCACTTAGAAATAATCCATGGACCAAACAGAAAATCTTAAGGGAAATTAGAAAGCACTGTGAACTTAATGAAAAATGAAAATATCAAAATCTGGAGCTGCAACCAGTGGGAAATAATTAGAGGAAAATTTACCTTATTAAATAAAAACTTATAAAAGAAGGAAAGTCTCAAATCAACAAGTTTCCACTTTAAGAAACTAGGGGAAAAACAAAATAAGGTCAAAGCAAGCAGGAGAAATGAAATAATAGAGATTAAGCGCAGAAATCAGGGAATTCCCTGGTGGTCCAGTGGTTAGGACTCTGCACTTCCATTGCCAGGGGCCCGGGTTTGATCCCTGGCCGGGGAACTAAGATCCTGCAAGATGCATGGCACGGCCAGGGGAGAAAAATAGAGCAGAAGTCAATGAACTTGAAAAGAGAAAACTAATAGAGATAATATAACTGAAAGGTGGTTCTTTGGGGGAAAAAGAATTAGTAAAATTGATAATCCGGTAGCAAGATGGGGGGAATGGTGAATATAAAGGGGAGAGTGGTCAGAGATGAGGTTGGGGAGGTCACAGGGACAAGTTATGGCCTTGTAGACTGTGTCATTTATTCTGATAGGGAGCCACTGCAGATGAGTGACTTGATCTGACTGACATTTTAAAAAGATGACTGGTTGTTGATGATTGGTGTGGAGAATGGAATGTAGCAAGGGAAGGGTAGACTAAAGGAGGAACTGTTAGAGGCTACTGCTGTTCAGTCAAGAGGGCGGTGGCATGGACTGGGGTGTAGCAGTGGAGGTGATGAGGGTGGGTAAGATTCTGGATGTATTTTCAAGATAGAGACAATGGGATTTGTTTATGAATTGGATAAAGGTTGTGAGAAAGAGAGAATGACTCCAAAATTTTTGAAAAACAGTCGATATTTACTGACGTGGGTAAGACTGCAGGCGGTGGAAGGATATCTGACATTAGATTTGGATGTATTAAGTTTGAGGTGCCTATTGAGTGGAAGTATTCAATACACAATTGGATATAGGAGTTTCGAGTTAAGGAGAGAAGTTGAGGAAATATCATTTGAGGGGTCATCAGTATACACAAGGTATTCAAGCCTATGGGACAGATGAGCTCATTAGAAAGAATATAGATAAAGAGAAGTCCAAAAGACTAAGGTTCTCCAAGAATGAGGCAGGAGGATGAGGAAGAATGCAAAACAGTGGCAAATAATATCTCAAAATATAGTAAAAAATAAAGTAATATATATGGGAATGGTAAACAACAATTTAGATAATGGTACTCTTTGAGGGGGGAGAAGAGCAGGGAAAGGAATTGGTAGTGACATTTTGGTGTATCTGTAAGTTAATTCCTATTAAAAATGAGATATCTAAAGCAAACATGGCAAAATACCATCTAATGGTTCTTGGTACATGGTACATTGGTGTTTTATTTTCTGTACTTCTCTTTATGCTCAAAATGTTTCATAACTTAAAATTGAAAAAGAAATGGCCACAGCATTCCACAGTCTCATGCGAGGCTGGCTGCTCAAGACCATGCAGGCAGCTTGTTAAATGGATTCTGGAGCTCTGTCCACTCAATCATTAGGGTTACCAGTTGGGAATCTGAATTCAGTAAACCTCTCCAGCTGATTCTGGTACATAAGCAGGTTTAGGAACCACTGTGACAATTCTACAGATGGCTAACACAGAGTCCTATAGGACTGCCACCTCTCTTGCTCTCTGTGTGGGACTTCTGTTAGTACAGTCTACACTTGCAGGTCTTTTTGGGAAGACTGTCCAGAGTAAAGAGACCAAGCTGGAGAAGGATCTTCAACGTGTGGTAAGAGAACAGCTGAAGGATCTAAAATTATTTGGCCTCCAGTAAAGAAGACCTGTAGCAGTTGTCAAATATTGCAAAGAAGGACATGGATATATTGGGTCGGCCAAAAAGTTCATTCGGGTTTTCCTGTGAGATGTGATGAAAAACCCGAATGAACTTTTTGGCCAACCCAATTAGGGTAAAGCTTAACTTTCTCTAGCTTCATTGGGTGGAATTAGCTTTGAGTCTAAATAAGGATGAGCTCTAACCATCCAAAAATTGAATAGTTTGCTTTTTGGAAGTTGTAGATGAATTATTCCTGGAAGTAGAGGCTGTTAGCAATGCTAGAGAATTCCTCCACTGGCTGGAGGGTTAGCATAGATAACAGAAAGATCCCTTTTAATGCTGAGCGTTTTTTTTTTTTCCTTTGTGATTCTTTTTTATTATTGTTTCCACACAAGTAGTTCAGGTTTTCTGATTTTTCTACAATAAACACAGAATTCTTGAGTAAACATTTTTTTCCTTTTCTTTTTTTCCCCAGAAACAAAATTATGCTCCCTCCATCCCCAGCTGTGTTTTGGAAGACCTTTCTTCTCAGCAAGGCATCTTTTTCCATCCCCTTATTCTTGCCATGAGTCCCTTTTTTTTTTTTTTAACCAAGTCTGAGGGATGCCTGTGGAATCAAATGTACTTCTTGTTAAAATAAGCAATTTTATTTATCACTGATAACTCTGCATTTTTATAGTAGTATTTTTTTTGTACTTTCCATCAAAGTTAGGAAAATGGGGTTTTCCCCCCAGTTATACATACATATATACCTTCTTTTTCATATTCTTTTCCATTGTGGTCTATCACAGGATATTGAATATGGTTCCCTGTGCTATGCAGTAGGACCTTGTTGTGTATCCATTCCATATATACCAGTTTGCATCTGCTAACCCCAAACTCCCAATCCATCCCTCTCCCACCTCACTCCCCCTTGACAACCACCAGTCTTTATAGTAGTATTTTTTTTTATTTTAATTTTTTGGCCACACCACGTGGCATGCAGGATCTTAGTTCCCCAACCAGGGATCGAACTGTGCCCTCTGTAGTGGAAGCACGGATTGTTCCACTGGAACTACTGGACCACCAGGGAAGTCCAAAATTTAATCTTTTTAATAAAGGTCACTGACACTATTTAGAAAATGAATAGTACTTTGTTAATTAATGAAATACCTCACAATGGAGCCATCTCTCCTGTAGGGGAAGGAGACATTTTATACCTCTACAAGGGCCTTGTATATTGAAAGGCACCCTGTATGGGTATTTGCTCAGTGTCTCTTTTCATGTCGTCATAAACTAAAATATAACCAGCCTGCTAATAAACAAAGTCTAGTTTGTGCTAAAACACAGTATGTGCTAAACAAAGGATTCCTTGACATAAGAGTTTAGGTGTCTACCAGATTACTGTATTTTTAACCTGAGATTTAAAAGGTTTAGTAATTTCTTTGTAAAGCTGTCCTCATCACCAACAGTAATAATAGAGCTCTATTTTTCACAGAAAAATTTTGAAAGACCTATCTTCTGAAGATACACGGGGCAGAAAAGGAGACGGAGAAAATCCTGGAGTTTCTACTGTCACTTCTATGTCTGTTCCAACTCCCATCTATCAGACTAGCACCGGACAGTACAGTACGTATAGGAATAAATTTCCCACCCGATAGACACACAAAAACTAACCTTTCTGTTTGAAGAAGTGGTGTGTAAACTGTCATACTTTAATAGTGATGATTATTAAAGGATAACATTTTGAGCCAGAAATAATGCAAAGTTCTTTTTCAGTATTATCTCATTTATTCCTTACAACAACTTTGTCGTGAGGTGGGCAGTTATCAATTTATGAGGGAACTGAGGCTTAGAGTCAGATAATATCCCTGAAGTCATACAGCTTGTAAGTGATACACGGCTTGTAAATGATATACTTACTTTAGGGTATAAGTCTGTGAGTTTTGACAAATGCATGGAGCTGTCTAAGCACCACCACAATCAAGACACTCCATCACCCCAAGAAATTCACTTGTGCTGTGTCCGTTTGTAGATAATCTCTCCCTCCTCTCCTAACCCCTGTTCTTCAAGTTTTATTGGTGTCCCATCTGACCACCTGTCACCATCTCCAGTCATCCTCTCCACCACCTCAGTCTACACTCTCATCTGAATTACTGCAGTATCCGATTGGTCATCTTGCTTCCATTCTTGCTCTAATACTTTTCCATATCTCAGCCAAAGCAATTTATTTAAAATGTCAGATCACACCATTCTTGCTCAGAATCTTCCAGTGACTTTAGACTAGGTCCCACAAAGCATTACATTCAGGATCTGGCTTTGCCTGCCACTCTGATCTCATCTCCTACCACTTGATGCCATTCTGGCCACACAGACTTTCTTGCTGTTCCTTAACACATGAAGCTTGTTTCTACCTCAGGATCTTTGGAGGTGTCATCCCTACTACCTGCGCGTTCTTCACCAGATCCTCACATGCCTTACATCCTCACTTTTTATAATTACGTATAAATGCCATAAAATATAGTAGCTTAATTACAGAATGTATATAATTATAGATTAGCTTATTTATGATCTGTTCTCAAGGAATGTAAGTTCACAACTATAACCCTGGCATACAGGGCCTGGTGCATGTAGGCTTTCATTAAAATGTGTTATGATTTTAAGAATATATGTAGAATATTTCTGTGAGGACACATAAGAAACTGGGAATAGCGGTTGCAAGGAAGGAAACTTAGGAGCAGAGAGCAGAGGCAATTGGGAGGTTCACTTTTCATTTTAAACAAAACTGAATTTTTTTTTTTAATCATATACATGTATTGCTATTTCCAAAAAAATTTTTTAAGGCAGCATATTAGCAAGTTAAAAGTTATGATATATTAAATGGTTTATTATTCTAAACCCATTAAAAATTAGAATTATGAAAACTACAAAGAAACTTGGGCTAATATTTCATATGTTACAACTGAAGTAAGTACAGTACAAGTCATATTTAGGGCAGCATGATCCAGTAGAACTTGACGATGCAAATGTTCTGTATTTGCATTGTCTAGTACAGTAGCTGCTAAACTATGTGAATACTGAGCACGTGACGTGTGGCTGGTGAGACTGAGGAACTGCATTTTTTATTTTAATTTTAGTTAATTTAAATAGCCACGCATGGCTCATGGCTACTGTATTGAACAGTACAGTTGAGTTCTTCAAAGAAGTAAATTCAACCAGGTAAATACACATGTTAAGCAAGTACAGGAAGACAGGTTGCAAAAACGAAAATATTCTGTATTAACATATATATTTAACATCAAAAGATGTGTATCTATAATGTGTGTAAATAAACCTATTTTGATATTTATATATCAATCTGTGTGAGCATAGGAAAAGATTAGGAAGGTTGTGCACCAAAATAATGTTTACCTCAGGAGGGGGGTGGGGAGTGGACAGTGGAATAAATAGGGATAATGGGACTTTTTATATACATATTTATATATGTATGTAATGTGTGTTGCAGGGAAGGAGATTGAAAGTAATTCCTAGTATAAGTTTAAAAGAAATCTCTGAATCTAAAAAATATATATATATTTTTTTTTTTGCGGTACACGGGCCTCTCACTGCTGTGGCCTCTCCCGTTGCGGAGCACAGGCTCCGGACGCGCAGGCTCAGCGGCCATGGCTCACGGGCCCAGCCACTCCGCGCCATGTGGGATCTTCCCGGATCGGGGCACGAACCCGTGTCCCCTGCATTGGCAGGCGGACTCTCAACCACTGCGCCACCAGGGAAGCCCCTAAAAAATTTTAATGTCTTTACTTCTAAAGTCATTTTATAAATTAAAGTATATGGGAATATTTGTTGTGTGGTAGTAGGGAAAGGATAAGGGTAATCAGAAACAGTGGTCACCACTAGAGAGCGGAGCTAAGAAATAGTATGAGGATTTACTTTTTCTTTATGTAACCTTTTATCCTTTTTGAATTTTCTTCCATAGGCACACTTACCTATTCAAAAATATTTTAAAATACAATCTTTTTAATGCCTTTAAATAAAAATTACAAACTATGTTAATATTGCCTACTACTTATTTTTCCTTTAAAAGTTTGTCATCGGTGGTAGCCTCTTCTAATGGCCCAAAATTGCTGTGACAACATTAACAATTAGCATAGAATGCTCTATAGAGCCCCAAATGGGTTCTGACCAATCAGTTATTGTACAGTCTGAGACTAAATTTAAGATTAGTGCATCTGAAATACAAAATTTTCTGAAGAAATGCCGTTTTACTTGTTTTACATATAGCTCACCCAAAGTAGTCAACAGTTATCAAGTGGAATTGCATTTAAACCTGTTTTAATAAATAGCAAATTTTTTTTTTTGCCAATCCTTTGTCATTAGTGTGTTGTACAGCCTTATATTAGCTATGTTCTCTCTTTGGTTTAAGTTGCCATTGCCCCAAATGGAGCCTTACAGCTGGCCAGTCCAGGCACAGATGGAGTACAGGGGCTTCAGACATTAACCATGACAAATTCAGGCAGTACTCAACAAGGTACAACAATTCTCCAGTATGCACAGACCTCTGATGGACAGCAAATACTTGTGCCCAGCAACCAGGTGGTTGTACAAAGTAAGTTTGCTTAACTATCTATGGAAAGCATCACAAAGTACTTTCAAAGACACTTATAAATTAACTCATTCTTTTGACCACACAGCTGCATCAGGAGATATGCAGACATATCAGATCCGTACCACACCTTCAGCTACTTCGCTACCACAAACCGTGGTGATGACATCTCCCGTAACCCTTACATCTCAGACAACTAAGACAGATGACCCCCAACTGAAAAGAGAAATAAGGTTGATGAAAAATAGGTAGGTAGTAAAATTATACTATCAGAATGGGTAATGTTTTTATAAATCTCAAAATATAACCAGATATTAACTGAGATTGTATATTAGAAACAAGGAGAGGGGATTATATCAACATTATTTTAAGAGTTTTAGATTATGTCTAGTGGATCAGTGAGTCCCTTTGCATAGTTTCTTTATTTAATATATGACCTAGAGTTCTTCCATTTTTATTGTGTCCTTTGAATAGCACTGTTAAGCAAAACTTTTCAAACAATATATTTTGTTCTTATTCAGATGACAAAGTTAAGTGAAAATAATAATTTGCTGCTTGCTGTTGACCAGAGTAAGAATAGGCAAGAATTAGTAGGATTCTGCATAATACCTAATATATTTCTGGATACAGAATTGCTCTTAAAAATGAATTTTGATCATGAAATATAGTAGTCATTTAACCCCCAGAAACATTTGTTTGTTTTGAATGTATTTTAAACATTGCTATATGCACTACATATACATCAGGCATTAAAAATCACTAGTTCTTTGAGAAAAAGAATATGATGGGTAGCCTTCTGCAGTGTGTTCAAGGGAAAAGAAAAGACACCAGTAAACTATATTAGAAACAAAAAAGGGTAAATAGCCACAGATACAACAAATTTTTAAAATTATAATAAGGTTCTATTTTCAGGTCCTCTCCAGTAAGTTAGAAAATTAGAATAAAGGATAATTTTCTAGAGCAATAAAAATTACCATAAAAGGACCAGATGGATACATTTCATTACTTCAAGATAAAATGTTTCTTTACTAAAAACAAGAGGAAGCATCACTGTAAATGACTTGGTAACGAGGCAGGGACCATCTGTTGTTTTGGAGGTTCCAACAAATACAAGTAAATGAAGTAAGTTATGTAAATTATTAGAAAAGAATTGTATCTTGTTGCTGATGATATGATTGTGTACCTAGGAAACCCAAAAGGCTTGTTAAAAATGACTAGAGTGTGACTTCTCTTTCTGACAGTGTAACCTCAGCTACATAATAAAAGCTTGATGAAATATAAAAACCATCCTTTTAAATGACTGGATGAGCATGCAGAAAGTAAGAGAAATCTATTGAGGTTAGATATGCGAACCAGAAGCCCAGGACCATGATGTTAAATAAGCACTTAAGCAGCCCCTGTATATCCTAGGGATAAATTCAGATCTTTGTAATTGGTATAGCTTTGGTATGCAGAGGGGACTCAGGACAGAGCCTGGGGCCTCTGCAGGCTGGAGAACTGGATCACAGATTATTTTTCACGAGGTCAAGACCCAAGAAGTACTACATCCATAAGCTGAGAATTGTAATTTAAAACGTTAGTGCCCCCAATTGGAGAAAGCAACTTCAACACAGGGTCTAATGAATTCCCATACATTGAGTTCTAACAAATATAAGTTGAAAAATCAGACTACCCAAGGAATTAGGCCTCCATTATATGTGCCAACCCCTTAGGCAACTGTCACAAAAAATTATTTCCATTTTTTTGAGATGAGGAAACTGAGGCCTAGAGAAGTTGTTACTTGACCAAGGTTACACTGCTTAGTAACTGATAGAGGTAGGGTTTAAATTCATGGGTCCAAGTTTTAGAGTCCAAAGTCTTAGGGAATCCCACACTGCCTTTCAGGAGCGAGAGTCAGCAGAAAGAGCAGACGACAGAATAAGTTTTGTGAAGTCTTAGTAATCTAGTGGAGAGAGGGAAAGAAGTATGTCTTTTGTATTTAAAAAAAAGGATGTCATTGTAAATCATCAAAGCTCAAGAGACTATAAAAATGATAAAAATTGGAGAGGAAAAATAAAACTATTATTATTAGCAAAGATATATTCATCTGCTTAGAATATCCAGGAAGATCTATCTGCAAACTATTTGAAATTGAAAAAGAACCAGTTCTTTTCAACATTTGTACCAGAAGCCCTTGCCAGTTTAGTAAAACAGGAAAAGGGAGGGGAAATTACAAGGATTTAAATGAAAAAAATAGAAACTATTACTATCTTTTATACGATTGCTTGATTTAAAAAAAAAACCAAATGGACTTAGAGAAAAATTATTGTAAGTAATGAGTTTACTAGATACAAAATCCGTTTTCAAAAATCAACTGTAGGGCTTCCCTGGTGGTGCAGTGGTTGAGAGAGTCTGCCTGCCGATGCAGGGGACGCGGGTTCATGCCCCGGTCTGGGAAGATCCCACATGCTGCGGAGCGGCTGGGCCCGTGAGCCATGGCTGCTGAGCCTGCGCGTCCGGAGCCTGTGCTCCGCGGCAGGAGAGGCCACAACAGTGAGAGGCCCGCATACCGCAAAAAAAAAAAAAATCAACTGTATTTCTTCACATCATCAATAAAGAGTTTGGTAAATAATTATTTAAAAGATATCATTTATATTATCAATAAATAAAATATGTGAGAATAAATCTAACAAAAGCTGTCCAGGACATTTACAGAAAACATTGTAAAATGTTTTTGAAAGACATTAAGGAAGATCTAAATAAATGGAGAAATATACTATGTCCATAGATATGGAAACTCAGTATTATAAAGATGACTATTTTTCCCCCCAATTGATCCATAGATTCAATGCAGTTCCAATCAAAACCCAAACAGGTTGTTTGAAGAAATTGACAAGTTGATACTAAAATTTGTAGAAGAGTAAAGGGCCAAGAGCAGCCAAAATATTCCAGACAAGAATAAGGTGAGGAGATATCAAGTTTTGTTTAAAGCTGTGGTAATTCAAATCATGTTATATTGGCATTGAGATAAACAAAATCACCAGTGAAATAGAGTAGGGAGCTCAGAAACAGATCTGTGAATACATGAAACCCTGGTAGGGCAGATTACTGGGGGAAGGAGGGACTCCAAATAAATGGTGCTAAGATAGTTAGTTATATGTGAAAAAACATATTGGATTTCTTCCTCACACCATACACAAAAATCATACTAAATGAATGAAAGATGAAATTTTAAAAACTTTTAGATGAAAATGTATAATCTCATGGTTTCAAGTATAAGGAAGATTCCTTAAAACAACACACATAAACACAAAATAATTAACATGAAAAATTGATGAATCCTCATTAAAATGAGTAACTTCTTTTCATCAAAAGATAAAGTGAATGAAAATATAAGCTTCAAACCTACAGAAGATATTTGCAACATATCTAACCAAAACCAAACAGATTTGTTTGAAAAAATATAAAGATCTTCTGAATTAATCAGAAGTACAACCCAACTGAAAAAATGTTGAATATATTTTTGAAATGATACTGACACAACTCCACATCTGGAGGAAAATTAAATTGGACTCCTATTTTATACCATATACAGAAGTAATTGCAGATGGATTAAAGACTTAACTGTGAAAATTAAGCAATAAAATCTTTAAGATAAAATTTAGAGAGAAATACATAGTGTATCACATTTTAATCTAAGCCAAGAAAGAGTTTAAAAAAGAGCATTTATTGCATTAAGAAATAAAAATATCAGAAATCAAGTGGTAGATTAGAAAATAATGTAGAAACAGATAAAGGGTTACTGTGTATAATGCACTGAGAGTTCTTAGGTTGTTCATCTTTCAAATAATTTCTAATTGTAAAATGGGCAAAATGTATGAATGGAAAAGGGTATGAATAGGCAAATTATGTAAGAGCAGATCTGAAAGACCGTTAAATTTTTGAGAATATGCTCAATCACACTAGTAGTTAGGGAAGTGAAAATTAATTAACAATGAAATGTCCACATGGCAAAGAACTGTGTACCAGTATATCAATAGAAACATCATTAAAATAGTATGTGTAAAAAAAGCAAGTTGCAGATAATATCTACAGTCCATAGTATAAAAAATACTCAAAATAATACTTTTTACTTCTATATGTATGTAAAACTTGAATGTAAATCCATAGAAATATTCTAACAGGACATGTACAAAACTGAGAATGAAAGCACTGTCTGTAATTAAAACTCAATAAATAAAAATTAGAGAGCCTATGTGCCAAAAGTGAATAAGAGGACCCATAAATTTCATTTCTTGGTATTTATCCAAGAGAAATGGGACATATGTTCACAAAGAGACTGGCATAAGAACATGCATAGCAGCCAAAACTAGAAAACAGCCCAAGAGAATGGATCAACAAATTGTAATGATATTCATACAGTGGAATATGCCCAACAATATAAAGGAACAAACCACTGCACAGTAACACAGATAAACCTCAAAAATATACTGAGTGAAAGGAGATGAGACACAAGAGTACATTCTGTATGACTCTGGTATCTGAAGTTCTAGAATAGGAAAAATTTCATCTATGGTGATAAAAATCAAAACAGTAGTTGCTTGGGGAGATGAACGGGCATGAGGGAACTTTCTGGGGCAATAAAAATGTATGTCTTGATGAGTGGGTGGGTTATACAGGTATATGCATTTGCCAAAACTGATTGAATTCTGCACTGAAGATCATTGTGTTTTTCACTGTATATAGATTATACCTTAATTTTTTTTAATGAGGAAAAAATGATGACCAGGGAAGATTACTGAAGTGCATTTACCATTTAAGGAATGTGAACTTTTTTCTAACATTGGTTTTTTTAATGCTTACATTTAGAGAAGCTGCTCGAGAATGTCGCAGAAAGAAGAAAGAATATGTGAAATGTCTGGAAAATCGAGTTGCAGTCCTGGAAAATCAAAATAAAACTCTAATAGAAGAGTTGAAAACTTTGAAGGATCTTTATTCTAATAAAAGTGTTTGATGCTTAAGAAAGAACATATTTTGTGGACTTGCCTAAAAATTAGACGGAATTTCTTTTCTTTTTTAGTGGAGTTTTATGAATTAAAAGGTCAAAAATGAAGCTTTTATTTAGGCTTTTGCAACTCAAAGATAAATATCTTATGCAAGAGATCTGGTGACAGAGGATAAAGTGGAAAAAGACCTCAAGGAGGTTACTGGCACAACTGGAAGCTCTGTAAAAATTAAACATACTCAAGAAACAAGAAATGAACTTTCACAAATTCAAATTTTCTAAATAACAATAGTTGTCATATTCCAAAAATGGCAGATAAGATGAAATTTGATAAATCAGATTTTTAAAAATAAATCAATTTACCCTATAGGTTTGCATTTCTTACCATTTCCTAAAATTTACCTTTTTCAATTGTGTGTGTGTGCAACTTCTGCCAATAAATTCTAAATTACAAATAGAAAAAAGCTAATATACAACTAAATATATAAACTGTGTGTTCTGATTATGTATACTTGCTCTATCATCAGGTCTTAAATGGGTTTTTAAAAGTTTGTTTATTGGACTTGAGAGGATTTTTGAGACTGGGTTAACTATTTTTGAGGCCTTGTCCTAAAAGGCATCTAAGGTACATGAATGGAGTGTGGTGATTTTTGTAACATTTTTTTATCAGAATGGAAAGAGAATTGTTTAAAAGCTTGATACTTTTAAATGGTTTGTTTTTTGGTTACTCTGGGAATGGTGATTTTCTACAAATATTTAATAAATTGTTTTTTGATTCTATATTCTGTATGCAGTTAAATATACATTACTTATTCTGTTGTGCTTTAATAGAATGGAATGTTTACAGGCCCTTGAGATGTTAGAGTATTTTAAAAACCTTCTGAAGATGCATACCAAAGTTTTCCAAGAGGATTTTATCATTGGTTTAATGTAAGGTTTATCAGATTCTAAAACAGTACAGTTACTAAGGCAATTTTATGTGAGAGACTATTTTGTAATGTAGTGAATGGTACATTTATAAGAAATGTGACTGCCAATATATTTTTATAGCTAATCTTTATAAATTCTAAAGTTGAGTTTTT
This sequence comes from Delphinapterus leucas, assembly GCF_059928025.1. Classification (NCBI taxonomy): domain Eukaryota; kingdom Metazoa; phylum Chordata; class Mammalia; order Artiodactyla; family Monodontidae; genus Delphinapterus; species Delphinapterus leucas. The sequence continues at coordinate 40,584,860 of NC_143139.1, forward strand.
AATGATTATTTTAAATGTTTATATAGTTTGTTAGTAAAAAATATTTTGCATCTCAAAGTATCATTTTTATATTATAGGAAGTAAAGTTTCCAGATTGGCTAATATTTGAATTGTAAGTTTTGTATGCAGTTTATCCAGAGTTCAAAAATACTGTCAGCACACCAGTGTTTAACCTCTGTATTCCAATTTGTATACACTTTGAAATTGTACTGCAAAACTATTGTGTGCTTCTTATACAATATGTATCATATTGTTGTCTATGAAATTAAAGGACATTTGATAAAAATTAAGTTTGCCGAATGTAAAATATATTGCTTGATATACGAATGACAAGCTTCCTGATAGCCATTGTGTTAATTATACTAACTATAGTGCATTTCTAGTTTTAAAATGAGGATAAATTTACAAATCTGGGCTACACTACCTATTTTAAGAAGGGGATATGTTTATATGTTTTGATTCAGTCAGAACCAATTATAACAAACTGAAGATAGCTAAATATTTTGTTCTACAAGTGTTTAGGACATGGTTAAGGAGCCTGTCATGTAGAAATCTTCACCTAACAGATAAATTTGGGATTAATCCTAGTAAAATTTTTCATTAACAGCATCTTTTAAAATGGGATTTTGTTGACTTGGCAGCAGTTTATGTAAAGAAATATAAAGTCTGATCACCAGTGGGATTACTTCTATCCCTGTCGTGTGTAAAGCCTGAGTCTCAAAATAGTCACCCATTAGGCTAAAGAATATTAGGAGGTATGGGGTCAGTGGGTTATATCCAGAGTGTTTTAAAAGATAATATATTGGGTATGTGTTGTGTTTGGCTCCAGTAGCCTAGCTCTTAGTACCTTAACAACTGGACATCCACACATATTTGTAAATTCTCCACAGCCTACACATTGCTGGTATAGGGCCTTGCTCACTAGATAATGTTACCTAGTTTAGCTATATGTAACAGGCATGGGCAAGCCACTGAGGATTCCATAAATGCATACCAAATTATCTTCCTAGATGTTTTTCTAATTTGAATTCAGTGTGGGGCTTATGATACTTTAAAGGTGATTGTAGTACAAACCTGAAATTATTAGACTTCAGAAATCCATCAGACCAAAGAAATTAGTTCCTTAGTTCAATTTACTATTTTAAATAATCAATTTACTAATTTGTTATATTGATGGAAATACATTATTGCCCAGGAACACATCTTGAGCATATAAAATATGATAACCCTTTAATTTTATTGAACAGAGCAGGGGTCCCCAACCCCCAGGCCATGGACCAGTACGGGTCCATGGCCTGTTGGGAACCAGGCCACACAGCAGGAGGTGAGGAGCGGGCCAGCGAGCGAAGCTTCATCTGTATTTCCAGCCACTCCCCATCGCTCACATTACCTCCTGAGCTCCGCCTCCTGTCAGAATCTAGTGTGGCAGCATTAGATTCTCATAGGAGCACAAACCCTAATGTGAACTGCACATGTGAGGGATCTAGTCTGCGTGCTCCTTATGAGAATCTAATGCCTGATGATCTGAGGTGGAGCTGAGGCAGAGAAACTAGCGCTGGGGAGTGGCTGCCAATACAGATTATCATTAGCAGACAGATCTGACTGCAGAGAGACCATAATAAATCAACTGCTTGCAGACTCATATCAAAACCCTATCAGTGAGTGACAAATGAAAACAAGCTCAGGGCTCCCACTGATTCTGCATTATGGTGAGTTGTATAATTATTTCATGTATTACAATGTATTAATAATAGAAATACAGTGCACAATAAATGTAATGTGCTTGAATCATCCCAAAACCATCCCCCCCAGGGTCTGTGGAAAAATTGTCTTCCACGAAACTGGTCCCTGAGGCCAGAAAGGTTGGGGACCGCTGGAATAGAGCATAAAGAATGGGCATGTTTTAGAGCTTTGGAAATCTTACCATATACATTTAATCATTCAGCAGTTATTATATTGAAGTTACTAGTTAAACCTGTGTTTTTCTCCAGTTAAAATGTATTATGCCTTGGACACTACATAATGATTAAGAAAAAGACATAACAATTGTAGATATTTATGCACCCAACAAAGGAGCACATCAATACATAAGGCAAATGCTAACAGCCATAAAAGGGGAAATCAACAGTCACACAATAATAGTGGGGGACTTTAACAGCCCACTTACACCAGTGGGCAGATCATTCAGACAGAAAATAAGGAAACACAGCCTTAAATGACACACTAGACCAGATGCACTTAATTGATATCTTCAGGACATTCCATCCAAAAGTAGCAGAATACATTTTCTTCTCAAGTGCACACAGAACATTCTCTAGGATAGATCACATCTTGGGTCACAACTCAAGCCTTGGTAAATTTAAGAAAACTGAAATCATATCAAGCATCATTTCCGACTACAACACTATGAGATTAGATATCAACTACAGGAAAATAAAGTGAAAAAACACAAACAAATAGAGGCTAAGCAATACGCTACTAAGTAACCAAGAGATCACTGAAAAAATCAAAGAGGAGATCGAAAAATACCTAGAAACAAATGACAACGAAAACACACGACCCAAAACCTACAGGATGCAGCAAAAGCAGTTCTAAGAGGGAAGTTTATAGCAATTCAATCCTACCTCAAAAAACAAGAAAAATCTCAACCTAACCTGACACCTAAAGCAATTAGAGAAAGAACAAAAAACAAAGCAAAAAAAAAAAAAACACCCCCAAAACAAAACAAAAAACCCCCCACACAGTATAGCAGGAAAGGAATCAAAAAGATGAGAGCAGAAATAAGTGAAAAAGAAATGTAGAAAACAACAGCAAAGATCAGTAAAAAGCTAAAAGCTAAAAGCTCATTCTTTGAGAAGATAAACTAAGTTGATAAACCATTAGCCAGAATCATCAAGAAAAAAAGGGAGAAGACTCAAATCAATAAAATTAGAAATGAAAAAGGAGAAGTTACAGGGCTCCCCGGTGGCGCAGTGGTTGAGAGTCCACCTGCTGATGCAGGGGACATGGGTTCGTGCCCCGGCCCAGGAAGATCCCACATGCCGCGGAGCAGCTGGGCCCGTGAGCCATGGCCGCTGAGCCTGCGCGTCTGGAGCCTGTGCTCCGCAACAGGAGAGGCCACAGCAGTGAGAGGCCCGTGTACCACAAAAAAAAAAAAAAAAAAAAAAAAGAGAAGTTACAATGGACACCACAGAAATACAAAGGATCATAAGAGACTGCTAGAAGCAACTATATGCCAATAAAATAGACAACCTGGAAGAAATGGACAAATTCTTAGAAAAGTACAACCTTCCAAGACTGAACCAGGAAGAAAGAGAAAATATGAACAGACCAACCGCAAGCACTGAAATTGAAACTGTGATAAAAAATCTTCCAACATGGGCTTCCCTGGTGGCGCAGTGGTTGAGAGTCCGCCTGCCGATGCAGGGGACACGGGTTCATGCCCCGGTCCGGGAAGATCCCACATGCCACGGAGCAGCTGCGCCCGTGAGCCATGGCTGCTGAGCCTGTGCGTCCGGAGCCTGTGCTCCGCAACGGGAGAGGCCACAACAGTGAGAGGCCCGCGTACTGCAAAAAAATAAAATAAAAAATCTTCCAACAGGGGGCTTCCCTGGTGGCACAGTGGTTGAGAGTCCACCTGC